>NC_092419.1:60698629-62105609 GCF_040894005.1 Engystomops pustulosus
CGCGGTGGTCCAGCATGGTTCTATGACCTCGAACCCTGACAACCACACTGTGCCCCTACTTTTATCTAATATACCCCTCCCATCACAACTGATCAAACTATGCACCCACATATATTATATATACTCCTCATATCAATAAATGACCACACTATATGTACGTAACTATACACATATGTCACTATTCACTGTGATGTCATAGCACAGGGGGTTAATACACACACACTTATGTCACAGCACAGGGGGTAAATACACGGTGATGTCACAGCACACTGTAAAGGGGATCAATACACAGTATTGTCATAATTCAAGGGGTTAATAGACAGACACTGATGTTACAGAACAGGGGGTCAATACACAGTGATGTCACAACAAAGGTAGTGAATACACTATGATGTCACGACACAGGGGGTCAATACACAGTGATGTCGCAGCACAGTGGTCAGCACACAATTATTTCACAGCACAGTGGTTTAATACTCAGTGATATCACAACAAAAGGGACAATACACAGTGATATCACAGCACAGGGGGTCAGTACGCAGTGATATCACAGCACAGGGGGTTAATACACAGTGATATCACAGCACAGGGGGTTAATACTCAGTGATATCACAGCACAGGGGGTTAATACACAATGATATCACAGCGCAGGGGGTTAATACACAGTGATATCACAGCACAGGGGATTAATACACAGTGATATCACAGCACAGGGGATTAATACACAGTGATATCACAGCACAGGGGGTTAATACACAGTGATATCACAGCACAGGGGGTTAATACACAGTGATATCACAGCACAGGGGGTTAATACACAGTGATATCACAGCACAGGGAATTAATACACAGTGATATCGCAGAAAGGGGGTTAATACACAGTGATATCGCAGCACAGGGGGTTAATACACAGTGATATCGCAGCACAGGGGGTTAATACACAGTGATATCACAGCACAGGGGGTTAATACACAGTGATATCACAGCACAGGGGGTTAATACACAGTGATATCACAGCACAGGGGGTTAATACACAGTGATATCACAGCACAGGGGGTCAATACTCAGTGATATCACAGCACAGGGGGTCAATACTCAGTGATATCACAGCACAGGGGGTCAGTACACAGTGATATCACAGCACAGGGGGTCAGTACACAGTGATATCACAGCACAGGGTATTAATACACAGTGATATCGCAGCACAGGGGGTTAATACACAGAGATATCGCAGCACAGGGAGTTAATACACAATGATATCACAGCACAGGGGGTCAGTACACAGTGATATCACAGCACAGGGGGTCAGTACATACACCGATGTTAAGCAGTTTCTACTTGGTGGCCTTCCAACTGCAGATTCAATGTCAGCTCCTCATTCGGCCAGGGAGGGGAAAGGGCAGAGTGACCAGTGAGGTAACATACCTAGCACTGATTGGCGCGGCATTGGCTGGCAGGCAGCGCAGCCAATCAGTGCTAGGCAAGGGAGGATAGGTCAGTCTGCATGCATGGGGGCCCCACATGCACACCCGGTAATCAATGGAACAATTAGAGTTCAAGCCCAGGGCCCCTCCTGAAATAATTCCAAAGCACAAATGATAAATCAGCCCTGAAAGCACCACAATAAAACATTCATGATATATTTAATACATGTTAAAAACTAACAGGTTGGAATTGCCATCTATAATGGTTGACGCATTTCAGAACATCCCCCACCGGGGCCTAGCCTTTTCTTGAGGCCTGGAGTCAGCCGGGGCCCAGGATACCGGAGTGGCTGGCGGTTGCGGCCTAGGCACCCTAGTGTCACGGTGCTTGGTATGGGGACCGGAGGGCTGTCCCACAGCCTGGCAGGTCTCCAGTGGGTGGTGTGTGCAAAAAATTAGGTGAGGGAGAGGCTGTGGTACTGGTTCTCCCTGGGGCAACCCTTAGAGTCTGTAGTATGTGTCCCTGGATGGTGGATGAGTGATACAGCCGTAGCAGGGACCAGACGGAGGCAATATTGTGCATAAAAGTAACTTACAGTTCTTTATTCGAACCAACAGTAGCAACAGGCCAAACGATTTGTACAAAGGCAGATTGCTGGAGTGATCTTGGAGAGGGAACCTCAGGAGTTGGGTCGCCAGCCTGGATGCATGTGCAGGCTGGGATGTAGCTGTGTCCAATGCTGGAAGCTGCAGCTTTAATCCTGGTCGTTCTATGTGAGCTCACTTGATGTGTGAGGCACACACTGTCTCTGTCACTCAGTGTGTAGTTGATATGCTGAGGCCTAGGAGGCTTGTAGCAAGAGCTTGTGCTCTGAGGCGATGCTCTTCTGTCATGAGCTGGGCTTAAAGAGTTCCTCATGTGGTGAGAGCTGGGCCTAAGAGAGACCACTCCTCCCCTGACTAAGGGTTTTTTCAATCCCTGGTCAGGTGATCTCACTCTCCAATCACACTCCACTTACAGGGTGCAGTCACACGTTGCAGTTAAAACTGCATCGCAATCAGGTTTGAGGTGGTTTTAGGTGCAGTTTTGTCAATTTCCCAGGTGAAAGACATGAACTGAACGAGTGAATTTGATTATGAAGGAGAAAGCTGCTCCACAAATGTCTTTCACCTGTTGATTTGATGTCTTTTACTTGTTAAAATAAGTAATATCACCTAAAACCAACCCAAAACTAATTGGGATGCAGTTTTAACTGCAACGTGTGACCGCAGCCACAAAGGTGGAACATTATTGGATGATAACATTGCAACATCCCCCACCGGGGCCTAGCCCTTGAGGTGAGGCCTGGAGACAGCCGGGGCCCGCGGTACCGGAGTGGCTGGCGGTTGCGGCCTAAGCACGCTATTGTCACGGTGCTTGGTACGGGGGAACCGGAGGGCTGTCCTACAGCCTGGCAGGTCTCCAGCAGGGTGGTGTTGGCAAGAAAAGATGAGGGAGAGGCTGCTATAGCGGATCTCCCTGGGGCAACCCCTTAATGTCCCGAGTGTGAGTCTCTGGGTGATGGACAGGGTGCCGGTGATGAGGGCAGCCGTATTAGCAGGGACCAGACGGAGACAGAAGTTGAAGAAAACAACTTACAGTTCTTTATTTGAACCGGCAGGAACCGCAGCAACGTGCCTTTAACAGGTAGATGGAGTGCTGAGATGTGAGTTGGAGGGAGCCTCAGGAGATAGTTCACCAGCCTGGATGTAGAGGGCAGGCTGGGAGGCAGCTGTGTCCTGGTAGGAAGCTTCAGCTTGTCCTGTAGGGCTTCAGGTATCACCTTTAAAGGTAAGATGATACCCCTTTTCCTCACTACACTAACTCTAGTCTAATGCTCCACTCTTCAGAGGCAGGGGCTAGGCTCTTCCTGCTCTGGTATGGGCCAGACAGAGATTACTCACTCACTCACTCACTAGGATTCTCCTACACTGGAATCTCTCTCTTGAGAGACTTCTCTCTAAATCCCTCAGTGTTCTCTAGAACATTCCTGGCCAGGGGGTTTTATTACCTCCCTTTGGTCAGGTGGTGGCTGCTCCTCCAATCACATCTCAGCTTACAAAGGACAGGATGTAACACAGATCATTGGATGACAGAATCTTACATCATACAAAATACTTAACCTCTGCCTTGCCAGGCAGAATTCACCACTGCAATACCCCCTATGTCCTATCAGGACCATGTAGTATGATGTGGGTATATGCAGGTGGGACGTATTCGCAAACACTACCTCGCCATTGCATCGGCGAGGGTGTTGCATACCCCGGGGGCAATTGAAAGAGCCGCCCTCGGCTCGACTATAGATGTTTTTGGGGCACAGAGGGGGCTAAGGGCACTTCTGGGAAGTGCAGGCTATGTGAGGTGTAGGGACAAACCGCCCATGGTCCTGGAGACAGGCACCTGGGTTGGTGTCGGACTAAGACAAAAACATATTGCTGTATGACAGTTGGTCGCTGACGCCATTAAACCGAACTGTACAGTAGGAAAGGTGTGGTGTCATGTCATGTAATCCACTCCTTGCACCAAGGCCTGTATATTTGTTGTATCAACACTTCTTCCCTGGCGGCAATTATATAGTGTGTGTATATGCATTACATTGGCATATGTGACACGAGTACCTCCTGACTGACAACCTTACCCATGTATGGGTGGCATCCAGGTGCTAACTCTAACACCCCCGGTCCCCGTAGGACCCGCAGTTTACGGACTACCCCCATGTGCAAACCTCGGTTTGAGGGATCAGGTAGCGGTCAGTGTTTTACACAAAAAGACGGTCCGACACAGCCACACTACAACCTGAAAAAGCCTATGAAAGGGTTAATGCAGACTACTGGCATATATTCTGACAGTGTGCAAACAGGTAAATTCACATTGGCTTAGGAGCCCAATGGGTACACATCTTGAACGTTACAAACGTTACAGAAGTAGATAGGCTACTCAGGGTAGCACGGTAGCAAATGTCTCTTTTCCTGCAAAGGAAAGGCATGAAAGTGCAAACATAATGTCCGTACCTAAAAAGGAAGGCATTAAGTGCAAAATGATAATAAATTATATGGCAACTTTTCCTGGTAGTATCTGGCAAAAGTCTCACAGAAGGTCTCTAGTGACAAAGTCCATCTTCTGGGTACTGCCCTTGATGTGGGGAAAAGTGCACAGAGAAGCAAAGGGTCTCCTCTTTGTGTAGAGGGACAGAGTCCTTTGAAGAAATCCCTGCTGTGGCAGAGGAAGGGGTGCTATCATAGCACAGGGCAGTGTATAATCTCTTGACTGAGATAAATAAGGGTAAGAGTCTCAGGACAGTTTCTAGCTCTTTGGGGAAAGGACAGAAATATACAATATGTACACAGTGCAGTACCTGAAGTGGGCTGCAGCCCTTCAGGGGTTACTCAGTATCTTCTTCGGTGGTAAGTACTTCGGTGTCAGAAAAACGTACCTGCCTCCTCCTTCTGTGTGACACCAGCTGATACTCCTGCAGGTACGCAGGAGCTTTACCTTTTGTCTCCCTTTGAGACCTTCGCAGTTCCGGCTGGGAGAAGATAACAATCTCCTCATCGTCCTCCTCTGATTCAGGCGCTGGAGTCGGAGTCTCAGCTGGCTCTGATGCTTCAGGGGTTGCAGACAGTGGAGCCGGATCATCCTCCACAGGCAGCCGTATTGGAGACTGCGGTGGGGATGATGGTCTCTCCGAGGTACCTCTTACTGGAGTGGAAACAAAACAGAATTGAGGCACAGTCACAAGTTCCAAGAAACTGGGGGTAGGCGAACACAAGGAGGTCTGTAAGTTGGGGGTCAAGGTGAGAGGTGTGGGCATAGGGGCAAAAGGACGAAGACATCTCTTCAGCCGGTTCCTATGTACCCGGAGTAGTGGACGGTCTCCTCTTGAAATCTCGTAGACTTCAGGGGAGAGACTGTCCCTAACTAGGTATGGCTCACGCTCCCAACGCCCATCTAGCTTACTGGTAGGATGGTTGTTGCGCAGCCACACTCGATCTCCTGGGGCAAAAGTCTCAGCACAGGCATTACGATCAAAGTCCCTTTTTTGTTTCTCCCGGGCCACTTCCAACCGCAGATCCACAACTTCTCTGGCATCCGCCAGGCGCCTCTGGTGTTCGTGAACCCAGTCAGTCTGGGGGAGTAAAGACTGGGAATCAGGGGACTCCATGTCCCAGGTCATATCAGCAGGGAGATGGCCGTGTCTCCCGAACATCAGATAATACGGGGTGTATCCTGTGGAGCAATGAGTGGTATTGTTGTACAGGTACACTAATTCGGGCAACAGTTTTGGCCAGTCAGCCCTTTTTGCAGGGGTCAGAGTCCTCAGCATATTGATTAGAGTCTGGTTCATCTTTTCACAAAGCCCGTTGCCTTGGGGATGATAGGCTGTGGTCCTCAGCTTCTTGCAGCCATATAGAGTGCACATCTCCTGGAAGACTTGGGACTCAAATGCTGTTCCTTGGTCTGTAAGGATCTGGTCCGGACAGCCATAGGGGAGGATGAAGCTCTTCCACAGGGCCGCGGCGGTAGTCCTTGCAGACAGATCTCTGACAGGTACTGCAACCACAAATTTGGTATAGTGGTCGATGATCGTAAGAGCATAACTGTGACCGGATCTGCTGGGCTCCAACTTCACGTGGTCCAATGCCAGGATCTCCAAGGGCCGTTGGCTCACAATGGGACGGAGAGGGGCCCTTTGATTGTGTCGCTCTCCTCGAGCGATGGCGCAGGCCGGGCATTCTCGACACCAGGCTTCAATGTCGGACTTCATGTTGACCCAGAAGAATCGCCTTCGGAGGGTGGCTTCAGTCTTCTGAGCGCCAAAGTGTCCGGACTGGTCATGGTACATTTCCAGTACTATTTTGGCATCCCTCCTGGGAATCACAATCTGGTACAGCCGGTCATAAGTGATAGGGTCCAGAGTTCTTCTCTTTAGCAGACCCTGGTGCATGCTCAGAGTCTTTCTCTGGCGCCACAATTGAGATAGTTCTCCATCAGCTCTTCTGCGCCGGATTCTTTCAGGCACTCGCCCACTAGAGAGATAGTCCATTACTTCTCCTATGGCACGGCTATCAGCCTGAAGACTCATCCAGAGGTCCTTTTCCGCAGGGGGCTCTGACTCTTCTTGAGGAGTAGCTGGCGCTGCCTCTGTCGGTAGGGAGTAAACTCTCTGGGCATCTTGACGCACAAACCGGGCATAGAACGCTGGCATCTCCACATCTTCCCACTGAGCATCCGTGGAGGGTCCCTCCCACTGGTCAGGGAGACGGGACAGAGCGTCGGCGTTGTCATTGGTCTTACCAGCCCGGTACTTGATGGTAAAGTTGAAATTGGCAAGTCTGGAGGCCCACCGTTGTTCCAGTGCTCCAAGACGTGCGGTGTTCAGATGCGCCAAAGGATTATTGTCTGTGAAGACAGTGAAAGATGATGCAGCTAGATAGTCCTTGAACTTTTCGGTCACAGCCCAGACTAACGCCAGAAACTCCAACTTGAAGGAACTATAGTTCTGGTCGTTTTGCTCCGGTTCTCGGAGGGAACGGCTGGCGTAGGCTATGACCCTTTCAGTTCCGTTTTGGAGCTGGGATAATACCGCCCCTAGACCTTGCTTGCTGGCATCAGTGTATAGGGTGAAAGGCAGACTATAGTCTGGATATCCCAACACCGGAGGTTCAGTCAGCCGTTGCTTGAGCATCTGGAAGGCAGCTTCTCGTTCGGCCGTCCACTCAATGGATACTCGGGAACGTTGGCTCTCTTTTGGCAGGCCCCTTAGAAGCTCTTGCAGGGGAGCCGCCAGCTGGGCAAACTTCGGGATGAAACGCCTGTAATAACTGGCAAATCCCAGGAAGCTTTTGATGTCCCGTACGGTGGATGGGGTAGGCCAGTCGTAGACAGCTGCAATCTTCTCTGGATCTGGCTCAATTCCATGAGCGCTCACCACATGTCCCAGGTACTTGACGCTAGGTTGTAGCAGGTGGCACTTGGATGGCTTGACCTTCAACCCATGTTGGGTCAGGATTTGGAAGACTTCAGCCAGATGGTGGAGGTGGTCTTCATAAGTCTTGGAGTAGATGATGATGTCGTCCAAATATAGCAGGACGGTCTCAAAGTTGCGATGACCCAAACATCTCTCCATCAGCCGTTGAAATGTGCCTGGGGCGTTGCATAGCCCGAACGGCATGTTGTTGAACTCGAACAGGCCCATTGGGGTGGTGAAAGCTGTCTTCTCTCGGTCTTCTGGTGCCATGGCCACTTGCCAGTAGCCACTGGTCAGGTCCAGGGTAGAGAAGTAGGCAGCTGACCCTAGGGCTGCGAGGGATTCCTCGATTCGAGGCAGAGGATAGGCGTCCTTGTGGGTGATATTGTTGATTTTCCTATAGTCAACACAGAATCGAAGGGTTCCATCCTTCTTCTTCACAAGGACCAGCGGGGCAGCCCATGGGCTGTGACTCTCCCGGATAACGTTGGCTGTCTTCATCTCTTGTACCAGCTTTTTCACCTCTTGGTAGCGGGCTGGAGGTATGGGCCGGTATCGTTCCTTGATAGGAGGATGAGAGCCAGTAGGGATGGTGTGTTGGATCAGAGTAGTCTGCCCAAAATCCAGTGGGTGTTTGCTGAAGGCCCGGTGGTGCTTCATAACGACATCCAGGACACCTTGTACTTGGTCTGCAGGAGTAAAATCGTCTCCAATATTGAGCTCAAGCCACCAGGATTGCTCGGCCGGCTCATCTTCAGCACCTTGCTTCACTTCCAACTGTTGGGAGGCAGACAGAGAGGTTTCCACCAAGTCTTCAGGATGGACACTGAAGAGAGTGGCTACGGCTTGGTACTTTCTCAGATCCACTGGGGAGTCTCCCACATTTAGTAATCGAATGGGTACTTGTCCTCGGGATACAGTGACTAGGCTCCTGGCGGCTAGAATGGGCAGGTCTTCATCAGCTGGTAGAGGTTCTACTATCGCCTGGTAGTCTTGACCTTGGACGCCTATGCAGGCTCGACACCATACTAACGTCTCAGTCCCAGGTTGAAGGCGGACAAGTTGGGGATCCTTGATCCGGGCTCTGCAGATTTCACCATTAGGGCCAGCAAACTTTTGTTGCGCCGCTAGAACCTGCATAGTTTCCTGAATTACCTTCCGGGAACCGTTGGGCACTGTTGGCAGGGAGTCATGGAGAGCCTTCAGCACTTCAGGGTAGCAGTTGCGGAGGACATTGGTACCCAGTACCAGGGAGAAGTTACCGTTTTCGGGTACTTGTATCACCACTACGCCCTGTCTGGTTAACTCAGTGTCTCCAATGGTTAGCGTGGGCTCCCAGTAGCCGCGGATGGGTACGGGTTTTCCGTTCGTAGCAATAATGTTCAAGTAAGCCTTTGGAGGCTGGACTAAGGATGCTCCTCCTCGGCATTTCTCGAAGGCAGCACTCCGGAGGGTGGTCACTTGAGAGCCGGTGTCAATTAAGGCCGGTAGGGTAACTCCATTGATGGTTACATGAACCATGGGGCGAGTCCCCACGAACCTGGGCATCCAGTTAGCATCTCGGGGACTTACAAGTTCTTCCCTTGGAGGTCGTCCCTTAGCTCCAAGGGTTTGTCGTTTAACTGACGACAATCATTCTCTTCATGCCCATATTTATGGCAGTAGCTGCACCGCTGGCGGGGTTTCTTCTGACTCCAGGTGCTTAACGACTTCGCTTCTTTTGGGCGCTGTTTAGTCGGAGATTCACGAGGAGTAGCTGACCGTACCGGGTTCTCTGGAGGTTTCCTCCTCATAGCAGAGACAGTTACTTCCAACTGGGTCAATCGATCGAGGATTTGATGCAGGGTGTCCGCCAGATTAGGGACCGGTCCTGTTATGCCAGTAACTTCCATAGCCGCAGGAGTAGATGATGCTGACTGCGTGGGATGGCAAGCGAGAGCAGATTCTTCCATTTCCACGGATTCAGGCTCTTTCTGCGGTCCAGTAGGTGGTCGGTCTCCTAATATGTCAATGGCAATTTCCTTAAACTCAAGGAAAGAGGCCTGGGCATGTTGAGAAGAGATGATCTTTAGTTGACACCTTTGATTTCTATCAACAAGTCCATTAATAAATTGTTCCCTTAAGGTTTGATCAGAGGTTTCAGCGTCTTTGGGCTCAAGGCAGGTGATGGCCTTCCATGTCTCCTGTAGGGAGAGGGCAAAGTCTCGGAGGGACTCTTGGGGCTTCTGTCTTTTCCCGAAGAATTTCTGCTTCAACTCGGAGACGGTACACTTGTCAAAGGTGTTGCGTAGCCTATCAAGAATTTGGACCACATTCTGACACTGTTCTCGGGGCCAAGACTTGACTTCCCGGAGAGCGGGTCCTTTCAACTGCCCGATGAGGATGCCCACTTTCTGTTCCTCTGTGAACGGGAGCAAGGCGAAGGTGGCTAACAACTTGTCCCTGAATTCAGGGAGAGTATGTGATTCTCCCTCGTAGTAGGGTAACCAGGGTGCCCCCAGATAGTAGGGCATAGTCAGAGGCATCATGGTGGGAGTCCCAGGGACACTAGCTGTAGCAGGGCTGAAGGGACACTCTGGAGGACTTAACATGCTCCGGTACCCTGAGGAGGGACCAGGGGACGGGACTTGCTCCAGTCCCATATCTTCGTCCTGGGTGGACATGACTGGCCTAGCTGAGGGAAGCCTGTAGGGTTACACAAAGTCTGTTGCTATGGGCGATGGCTAGAATGGGACGTGGGCACTTTAAGACACAGTCACTATTCCCTGGGAGGTGAGCCAATAACCTAGCGTCGGAAACAATCTCTACCCCCCTTTAACTTCCCCAGCGGTACTCACTCAGGATCAGCCACGGTGACAGGACAGCTCCGGTACACGAAGGTCTCCGTTCCCGATGTCCGGCAGGCAGCAGGGCTCAGTGATGCTCCGCGGTGTTCTCCAGTCGCAGGACACGTGCGCCGGACACGTGCGCCGGAACTCCGGATGAGGCGCACACTGCTGGCAGGCTTCAGGCGCGGCCTGCGCCGAAATCCAAGATGGCCGATTAACCCTCTTCGTTGCCGTCCGCACACGCTCCAGCTCCTCCTCCACGGTGCTTCGCGCAGGGGGGCGGAGCCTAATGACGCCTCTGGAGTTCCCGCCAGTGAAGATTTGGCGGGCTTGAAATACTTGCTGCGCCACACGCCTCTGAGGTAAATGCTTCAGGCGCAGCAGCGCCGGATGTAGCAGAGCTGACACAGTTCTTGCAGGAATTAACCTCTTGAGTGCTGGAGCGGCGCTCGACAGCACGTGGCAGCAGTATAACAGTTCAATGTGAAACACACAATCACTTGGGCCTAAACCCGAATGGCAGCAGGGTTAGGCAGCACAGTCTTTTTAATAAAGGAAAGTCTTTAATGCCGTAATAAGGCACAGAAGTATCAATCCTGTTCCTGACGCCACTTGCAACATCCCCCACCGGGGCCTAGCCCTTGAGGTGAGGCCTGGAGACAGCCGGGGCCAGCCGTACCGGAGTGGCTGGCGGTTGCGGCCTAAGCACGCTATTGTCATGGTGCTTGGTACGGGGGAACCGGAGGGCTGTCCTACAGCCTGGCAGGTCTCCAGCAGGGTGGTGTTGGCAAGAAAAGATGAGGGAGAGGCTGCTATAGCGGATCTCCCTGGGGCAACCCCTTAATGTCCCGAGTGTGAGTCTCTGGGTGATGGACAGGGTGCCGGTGATGAGGGCAGCCGTATTAGCAGGGACCAGACGGAGACAGAAGTTGAAGAAAACAACTTACAGTTCTTTATTTGAACCGGCAGGAACCGCAGCAACGTGCCTTTAACAGGTAGATGGAGTGCTGAGATGTGAGTTGGAGGGAGCCTCAGGAGATAGTTCACCAGCCTGGATGTAGAGGGCAGGCTGGGAGGCAGCTGTGTCCTGGTAGGAAGCTTCAGCTTGTCCTGTAGGGCTTCAGGTATCACCTTTAAAGGTAAGATGATACCCCTTTTCCTCACTACACTAACTCTAGTCTAATGCTCCACTCTTCAGAGGCAGGGGCTAGGCTCTTCCTGCTCTGGTATGGGCCAGACAGAGATTACTCACTCACTCACTCACTAGGATTCTCCTACACTGGAATCTCTCTCTTGAGAGACTTCTCTCTAAATCCCTCAGTGTTCTCTAGAACATTCCTGGCCAGGGGGTTTTATTACCTCCCTTTGGTCAGGTGGTGGCTGCTCCTCCAATCACATCTCAGCTTACAAAGGACAGGATGTAACACAGATCATTGGATGACAGAATCTTACATCATACAAAATACTTAACCTCTGCCTTGCCAGGCAGAATTCACCACTGCAATACCCCCTATGTCCTATCAGGACCATGTAGTATGATGTGGGTATATGCAGGTGGGACGTATTCGCAAACACTACCTCGCCATTGCATCGGCGAGGGTGTTGCAACATTAAATAAGATTAACCCTTGCCTATCCTGGCAGTATCTAACGCTGCATAATTACAAAAGACGGTCCAACACAGTCATACTATCACCTGCAAACGACATTGGCTTTAGCAGCCCAATGGGTAAATTGCTTAAACGTTACAAACATTACATGGGAATGACTACTCAGGGTAGCAGGATAAACAATGTCTCCTTTCCTGTGGAGAAAAAGGCATAGATATTGCAAACAGAATGTCCATTCCTGCAAATGAAAAGCAATCAGTGCAAAATAAACTCAATAGCATCTTTTCTCTATGGCAGTTGGCTATAAGTCTCTCAGAAGGCTAAGGCAAAGTCCATCTTCAGGGCACAGCCCTTAATGTGGGAAAAGTGCAGATGAAGGGTCTCCTCTAGATGTGGAGGGAAAGAATCATTCGTAGAAATCTCAACGTCAGCAGAGGTTGATGCTAACATAGCATATAACAATGGTAAGGAGTTCAAGGAGAGTCTCTTGACTGAGATAAATAAATAGGGGGGAGAGTCTAAGGAAAGTCTCTGGCTTTATGAGGAATATGTGGGCACAGCCCAACTAGGAGTAGCAGAAAAATATCACATATTCACAATATATACACAGTAACTGTTAGGGCTACAACCCATCAGGGATTACTCTGTATCAGAGTTATCTGATATAATGGCTGCAGACATGGGAGCAGAAACTGCAGTATGAACATCATCAGCCTGGGTGAAGAAAGCAGAGTTGAGATCTGTCACCTGAAGACATCTAGTGGTAGAAACTGGAACTGCTGACATAGGGCACCCAAGAGCTGGAACAGCATCGAGGTCATCTGCGGCGATAGGCATCTCAGCAAAGAAAGGAGGCAGGCACTTCTCTGACTGACCTTCAGTAGCTGGGGGCGCTGTAGAGCGCATGATGATAACCGCAGGAGCTGTAACTTCTCCATTGCTGACAGCTGAAGGATTGTTGTTCCTGGACTGACTTGTAGCTGTTGGGGGCGCTGTTGCGCTGGCAACCTCTGTAGCTGGCAGGGCATTCTCACCAGACAGCATGGGTCTCTTGGCAGGTGGTCCTGGATACTCAGCAGGCTTATCAGTATCATCAGATAAGGGGTCAGGCCCCTTTAACCCCTTAACGCTGAAGCCACTTTTCACCTTCCTGACACGGCCCATTTTTTAAAATCTGACATGTGTCTATTTAAGTGGTTATAACTTTGGAACGCTTTAACATATCCAGTTGATTTTGAGATTGTTTTTTCGTGACACGTTGTACTTCATGCTGGTTGAGAAATTTAAGCAATATATTTAGTATTTATTTATGAAATAAATGGAAATTTGGCAAAAATTTTGAGAAAAACAATGTTTTCCAAATTCAAAATTTTCTACTTTTTGGAAAGTGGGTCATATCACTAAAATAACTTGATAACTAACATTTTCCATATGTCTGCTTTAACTTGGCATCATTTTTCAAACATCTTTTCCTTTATTTAGGATGTTAGGAGGCTTATAACTTTAGGTGCAATTTTTCAGATTTTCACAAAAATCATCAAAACCTACTTTTGGAGGGTCAATTTAGTTAGAAGTGACTTTATAAGGCCTACATGACAGAAAACCCCCACAAATTACACCATTTTAGAAACTACACCCCTCAAAATATTCAAAACAACCTTTGGGAATTTTGTTAACCCTTTGAGCGTTTCATGAGGGTGAAAGATAAATGAAAGTGAAATTAGAGAAATGTAATTTTATCTCACTATAGATTCATTGAACACTAAAATTTGCACCTTCACAATGGGTTAAAAAGGAAAATGCATTTTACAATGTTTAGGTCAATTCCTCCTGAGTATGCCAATACCCATTTTGTCACTGTACACTGCTGTACGGGCACAGGGGGGCACCTGGAAGGGAAAGAGCGTTGTTACGTTTTTGCAGGGCAAATATGGCTGAAAAAGTTTTCATGTGTCAGGATGCATTTGGAGAGCCATAATGGTACCAAAACAGAGAAAAGCCCCAACATGAGACACCATTTTGGAAAGTACACCCCTTGGAGAGTTTAGCAGCGTGTAATTTGTGTATTTTCCCCAACAGGTGTTTGATTCAATTAGGCCCCAAAAGTGAAAAAAGGTGAACATTTTCTCAAAAAAGTCACTTTTACCCCAAATTTTTGTAAGCCACAAGGGATAAAAGATAAAACAACCCCATAAATGTGTAAAACTATTTCTCCTAAGCACAGAACTGCACCACTTTTGCATATAAAGTGTTGTATGGGTGCACAGTAGAGCTCAGAAGGGAAAGAGGGGCTTTGGCCTTTTAGAAGCCAGATTTGACAATCATCCTTTACATGTGTCAGGATGCATTTGGAGAGCCCTAGTGGTACCAAAACAGAGGGGAACCCCAACAAGTGTCACCATTTTGGAAAGTGCACCCTTTGGAGAATTCAGCAAGGTGTGATATGTGTATTTTCCCCTACAGGTGTTTGCTTCAATTAGGTCCCTAAAAGGAAAAAAGTGAACATTTTCCCAAAAAAGTCACTTTTACGGCTAATTTTTGTATCCCATAAGGCATTAAAGATGAAACAACCCCAAAAAATGTGTACTAGCATTTCTCCCGAGTATAAAATTGCCCCACACATGCAAATAAAATGTTGTATGGGTACGCAGTGAAGCTCAGAAAGGAAAGAGGGGCATTGGCCTTTTAGAAGCCAAATTTGACAGACATCCTTTACATGTGTCAGGATGCATTTAGAGAGCCGTAGTGGTACCAAAACAGAGGGGAACCCCAACAAGTGTCACCATTTTGGAAAGCACACCCCTTAGAGAATTTAGCAAGGTGTAATATGTGTATTTGTCCGTAAAGGTGTTTGATTTAATTAGGACTTAAATAGATAAAAGGTGAACATTTTCCTATAAAGGTCATTTTACTCCTAATTTTATATAGTCACAAGGGATAAAAAAAATGTAATAACCCCTCAAAATGTGTAAACCTATTTCTCTCGAGTGTAGAAGTACCCCACATGTGTATATAAAATGTTGTATGGGCGCACAGTAAAAGGAAAGGGGAATGTTTGCCTTTTAGAAGCCAGATTTGACAAATGTTTGACATGCATTTGGAGAACCCTAGTGGTATAAAACGGATAAGAATCCGAAAAGTGACCCTAATCTTTGAATGCACACCCCTTAGAGAATTTTGCAATGTGTAATATATGTATTTGCCCCTACAGGTGAATGATCCAATTAGGCCCTAATCATTAAAAAGGTGAAAATTTTCCTATAAATGTCACTTTACCTCTAATTTTTGTAAGCCACAAGGGATAATATATTAAATAACCCCAAAAAGGTGTAAAACTATTTCTCCCGAGTGTAGAAGTACCCCACATGTGCATATAAAATGTATTATGGGCGCACAGTAGAGGAAAAGAGGAATGTTTGTCTTTTAGAGGCCAAATTTGCAAGAAATCCTTCACATGTGTCAGGATGCATTTGGAGAGCCGTAGTGGTACCAAAACAGAGGAAAACCCAAAAAGTGACCCTAATTGTTGAATGTACACCCCTTGGGGAATATAGCAAGGTGTAATATGTGGTGTAGTGTAATACACGTGGTGAAATTTTGAACATATAGGTGGTTTCCAAATACGATGTGCAATGGAGTCCAAGATGAAAATTTCAATTATTTCTGGAAAGTTCAGTGCCCGTTATGTGGCGCCCCTTATGAAATAATGGAGGGGTATAGGGAGCAACGGGACATAACTTTTGTTACAATTATTCATTTTACCGAAATTAATTCACAATAGGTTGGGCGTGAATTGTGAATGTCTAGTGTATAAGGAGGTAGAATATACCAGGGGACCAACTAAACTTTTGTCACTCTGGAGGTGTCGCAGGTCTCTTAGTAGTATGTAGTGTCCATCCTAACTCCTCTTTTGGAACAGACTCTTTATTGAGTCCTACCATTAGAAGCAGCAGAATTCACCGGGAAAATGCTGTCCTGGCAAAACACAGGAACATCTAAACCAGAGGTACTGGGGCTCCGTCCTTCTTGTCCCAATATTAGTTTCCTAATATCTTCCTCTTGAAAACGGAGAAATGATACGGCAGGACATGCACATTGGAACAGCACGTAAGAGTTGTACAGCATCATCTGAACAATGTGCACGGCCAGCGCTTTTCTTCGTTTTAGTAGGGAAATTATCGCCAAGTGTTGCTCTTATTCACCTTAGCGATGCCCATTGTGACGAATATTGCTGCTTTTGGCTGGACCAAATCGACCAGCCAATAGCGGCAAAACATGGACAGAGGAGGGCAACAAAACCCCTCTGGACCGCAAGGCACAATTGGTGGCTTTCAGGAACAGCCGCCACTCTGCCCCGATCACCGTGTCTACAGACATGGTGATCGGTATTACTGACGTCATAAGTAAATTCGCTGCTATTGGCTCGTCTGAATTGATGAGCCAATAGCAGCGATAATAAACTGGGGTTGTGTGGGGGGAACGTAACCCTTCTGGTCCATGGGGCAGGATGGATGGCTGTCAGGAACAGCTGCCGTCTTAACCCAATCAGTGAACAGCCGCCGTCTTACCCTGACCGGTGTTGTAAAGTCACTACTCGCCGCACCGTTCTATAACAACGCTCGTTGGGAATAGGCTATACAATCTTTATTTATTTTTTAAGCAATTTAGACAAATAAGGGCTTATTTTTTGCGAGACGAGATGCACTGTAAAAAAAACTTAATTTTAGTGGGTTTTTAGCTTATTGAAGCAATTTTATTAACTTTTTACGTGTGGAGGAAAATAAAATCATCAATTCTTGTTTTGGATTTTTAGCATTTTTTGGGGGGGGTGTTCACTGTAGCATAACAATAATATATTATCTTTATTCTACGGATCACTACGATTACGGTGATACCTCATTTATATAGTTTTATTTTTATTTTTCCAATTTTATTGAAGGAAAACTAGAATAGAAAAAATTGCATTTGTTTTAGTATTGCCATTTTTATAGCGGCATAATTATAGTATTTTTTTGTTTACGGAGCTGGTTGTAAGCTTATTTTTTGCGTGACAAGTTGCTCTTTTTATTGGTATCATTTTGGTGCTTGTAACTTTTTCGGATCACTTTTTAGAACATTTTTTGTAAAGCAATTTGATAAAAAGTTTTAATTTTTGGCAAGTTTTTGGGTTTTTTTTTTTACCACGTTCACCGAGCGGGTCCAATTATGATTAGGATTTATTGTACAGATTGTTACAGACGCAGCGATACCAAATAAGTGGGGTTTTTTCGTGATTTAGTGTTTTTTATACTTTATTACTTGTGTAAAGGGAAATGTGGTGTTTGGGGGGACTTTCACTTTCTTTTATTATTTATTTTTATTGTAAAAAACCTTTATTTATTTATTTTTACTTTTTTTACAGTAACTGACATCTAAGCTTGAACAAGTGATCTTCTGATCACTTGTTCAAGCTTTTTTACAGATTACACAGTGCAATACAGATGTATTGCACTGTGTAATGTAAGACACTGAGCATGCTGCGCATGCCCAGTGTCTTACAGCCGGGTCCTGCCAGAAGGCACGGACCCGGCTTCCGGATCAAGAACTTGCAGCCCCGGGCACCGGCAGTCCCGGGGCTGCGATCTGAGCAGCGGACCCCCCCGGTACGCGCCGCGGGGGGGTCCGATTCAGGTAATGTAGACATTTAAATGCCTCTAAGACGCCGCGGTCAGCGCGACCGCGGCGTGTTAGGGGTTAACACCCGCGATCGGAGAAATCTCCGATCGCGGGTGTTAGAGGCGGATGTCAGCTATAATATATAGCCGACACCCGCAGCTTCTGGCGCCGGCTCCGTTCAGGAGCCGGCGCCAGAAGCTTGACGTAATAGTACTGCATTTTGCGGGAACGCACCTCCCGCGATGCAGTACTATTACGTCAAATGTCGGGAAGGGGTTAAGAGAGTCCCCTTTGTAGCCGGGCCTCCTATGGGGAGATGTTGGCCCTCTGCAGGGGGGCCAGACTGTACCCCAGACGGGGCTAAGGGAGATATAGTAACAGTGACTGTGATATAGGCCCTGGGGGTCATGGTACTCACATCCGCAGTGGTCCTCTGGAGATCCAGATTTGGAGGAGGCAGCCACTGTGGAGAATCCGCCATTGGAGACTGCGTGCGGGAGACAGCAGTAAGAGGTGCAGCAGATGAAGGTGCTGAGGCTCTTGGGCAGACCCTGCATCACTTGGTTTCTCATTTCGGCGGCTGTACGGCATGTCGGCAGGACAGGAGACAGCAGTGGAGAAATCCAAGATGGCCGATTAACCTCTCTCATGCTGGATGGCGGCTGCACTGACTCTGATGTACCTCATGGGCTCTCTCTGGCACTGCAGCGTGGAAGAGTTTTGCACCAGAGGGTGGAGCTTGAGTTCTTCCTGACAGGAGCTGTGACGGGCTGAATTTTCTTGTGCGCCACAGCACAGGGGGCGGGGCTTAGCCCTTGCAGACTGCGGGTTTCCACCAGTGACTTTTGGCAAGCTGGAATTACTTGCTGCGTAGCAGAGTTTTCAGCAATTAACCTCTTCAGTGCTGCAGCAGCACTCTTTAAGGAAATGTAGCAGAGAGTTTTGCAGCGGCTATCCCCTTCAGTGCTGCAGCAGTGGCTCCTTCAACAGATGTTGCAGAGCTGAGAAAGTTCTTTGCAGGGATTAACCTCTTGAGTGCTGGAGCAGAGCTCTACAGCACATGGCAGCAATATAACACAGTCAATGTTGAAAATAACACAAAGTCACTTGGGCCTAAACCCGGATGGCAGCAAGGTTAGGCAGCACAGTGGATTTTCAATAAAGGACAGTCTATAGTGCCAGCATAAGGCACAGAAGTAGAAATCCTGTTGGAGAGGGAACCTCAGGAGTTGGGTCACCAGCCTGGATGTAGGTGCAGGCTGGGATGTAGCTGTGTCCAATATTGGAAGCTGCAGCTTTAATCCTAGTTGTTCTATGTGAGTTCACTTGATGTGTGAGGCACACGCTGTCTCTGTCACTCAGTATGTAGTTGATATGCTGAGGCCTAGGAGGCTTGTAGCAAGAGCTTGTGCTCTGAGGTGATGCTCCTCTGTCATGAGCTGGGCCTAAAGAGCTCTTCATGTTGTGAGAGCTGGGCCTAAGGGTGCGGTCACACATTGCAGTTAAAACTGCATCGCAATCAGCTTTGAGGTGGTTTTAGGTGCAGTTTTGTCAATTTAGCAGGTGAAAGACATGAACTGAACGAGTGAATGACGTTTGTGGAGCAGGTTTCCCCTTCAAAATCAAATTCACTTGTTCAGTTTATGTCTTTCACCTGTTCAATTGACAAAACTGCACCTAAAACCACTTCAAAGCTGATTGCGATGCAGTTTTAACTGCAACGTGTGAACGCACCCTAAGAGAGATCACTCCTCCCCTGACTAAGGGTTTTGTTAATCCCTGGTCAGGTGATCTCACTCTCCAACCACACTCCAGTTACAAAGGTGGAACATTATTAGATGATAACATTAAATAAGATTAACCCTTTCCTATCCAGCCAGTATCTACCGCTGCATAATTACCTCTATACGTACTGAATGGTAAAAGGGGCTTATTGGCAACTACTCCTCTGCTATGCGCATTGGCAGGGATGTTGCACATACAATGGTTGATGCGAGCCCATCCTGAATCCAAAGGTTATGATCAAACTATATGTATCCATAGCTCCCAACGTCCCGATTTTGACGGGACTTTCCCGTTTTTCTTACCTCTGCCCCGCGTGACGCGGGGCAGAGGTAAGAAAAACGGGAAAGTCCCGTCAACGATGAGATTGTCACGGATTTTCCCCCCAGGTCCCGCTGTGTCCGCATAGTAAATACTTTGAAAGTCTGAACTCACAGTACAGAATGGCTTCTACAGACATCGGGAGGGAATCCTTTTCAGAGGAGTGTCGGGCTTAGCGGAGAGCAGGGACCACGTCATCAGGTTCATATCACCATCTGTCCATATATGGTCACTGCATCTCCTAGGCTTCTAGGCTTCCCCAGAGCAGACATTGGGCAGGGAATCCTTTTTAGTGAAGTGTCGGCTTAGCCGGAGAGCAGGGCTTAGCGGAGAGCAGGGACCACGTCATCAGGTTCATATCACCATCTGTCCATATATGGTCACTGCATCTCCTAGGCTTCTAGGCTTCCCCAGAGCAGACATCGGGCAGGGAATCCTTTTTAGAGAAGTGTCGGCTTAGCCGGAGAGCAGGGACCACGCCATCAGGTCAGATCAGCATCTGTCCATATATGGTCTCCAGGGCTTCCCCAGACACAAGCTATTTATTTAATTAAATTAAATAAAGTTTTGGCCAGGCTGAGATTCGAACCTGGGACCCTCTGCACCATGGACAGGAGCTTAACTAACTGAAATATAAGCCCAGTGATTTCTGGTAACTAAGAAGTGTTATCTGCCATGTACACTGTGACACAGACTAATGCACTGATATATAGAGAGGGATCTTCACAGAGATTATTATTGTAATTATTGAGACTATTATTATTATTATAAATTTTATTATTTTTATTATTATGGAGATGATTAATAATAGTAAAAATAATAATAATCATCTCAATAATAATAATAATAATCTCCATAATAATAATAATAGTCTCAATAATTACAATAATAACTTCTGAGAAGATCCCTCTCTACATACCAAAGCATTAAATCTGTGTCACAGTGTAATAGTAGTCATAGTACTTAGTTACCAAAATTCTACACCTTATTAATTGCTGAGATTATAGCTCGGTTGGTTGAGGCGCTGTGACATTTTTGTACATGAACACTGCAGGTTCTGGGTTCAAATCCCAATGAGGATAATTTTTTTTTTTTTTTTATTGAGATGATTTTTATTATTATAATATGGCTAAAATTTGGGGCGTGGCCAGGGAGTGATTGGGGGTGTGGCTTAGGGGGATCGCCCCCTTATGATACGAAACTATATTATATTATTATATATATTTTATATATATATTATATGAGCATATAGCATGAAAAAAATGTTTCTGAAAATGTATATGCAAATTGAAAAATCTCTTATGATGGCAACAGTGCTGACATATTGATAGAGCTATGTCAGGAATTGGGATGTGTGGATCCACTGGACCACCGCGGGAGGTGGTAATAGCCGCCACCTGGGACCGGAGTCTAAGTGGCACCTGGTCTTCAACAGAGCCTGCCGCAAAGCGGGTTGGACTTGCTGCAACAGGGTTGTTTCACAGGTGCAAGTAACCTGCGGTGGCAGGCGAGGTTGAGGTACCTTAATGGAAGACAGTCTCGTGGTCGGGTCCAGGCACAAGGTCAAGGCAGGCAGCAGAGATGCAGGGTCAAGTCCAATACGGGGTCAGCAAAGGGGGGTCCAGGCAGATGGGAACGGAGGAACACTGGTAACACAGCAACACGGGACTCAGAAGCAGGAACACACAGAAACGCAGGAATAATCGCTAGGAAGCTTTCTCTCAGGCTGTGAGGCACAATGATCCGGCAAGGCAGGAAGGGAGGTGGTGGATTAAAAGGTTGATATGTTCAGCCAGCGCACCAATCAGCACCAATGCGCTGGCCCTTTAACCCCTTCCCGACATTTGACGTAATAGTACTGCATCGCGGGAGGTGCGTTCCCGCAATATGCAGTACTATTACGTCAAACTTCCGCCAGAAGCTGCGGGTGTTGGCTGTATGTTATAGCCGACACCTGCCTCTAACACCCGCGATCGGAGAAATCGTGTTAACCCCTAACGCGCTGACCGCGGCGTGTCAGGGGCATTTAACAGGGAATTGGACCCCCCGCTGCGCTTACCGGGGGGGGGGGGTCCGCTGCTCCGATCGCAGCCCCGGGACTTGGGTCCTTGGAAGCCGGGTCTTTGCCTTCTGTATTACACTGTGTAATGTGAAGAAGAGCTTGAACAAGTGATAAGTGGATCGCTTGTTCAAGCTTACCTGTAAAAGTAAATAAAAAGTTAAAAACATTAATAAAAACATTTTTTAATAAAAAGAATTAATTAAATAAAGTTAAAGTCCCTTAAACACAAATATTCCCTATACACATGCAATAAAGTGAGAAAAACACAAAATCGCCAGAAAAACCCACATATTTGGTATCGTGGCGTCCGTAACAATCCGTACAATAACTCAGAAACATTATTGGACCCGCTCGGTGAACGCCGTTAAAACAAAACCCGAAAATGTTCTAAAAAGTGATCAAAAAAAGTTACGTGCGCCAAAATGGTACCACTGAAAAGAACAACTCAACACGTAAAAAATAAGCCCTAAACTAGCTCTGTCAACCAAAAAATATTAAAGTTACGTCTCTGAAAAGATGGCGATGCAAAAACAAATGAGATTTCCTCTATATTAGTTTTTATCTAGTTAAATTGTAAAAATAAATGAAAAACTATATAAATGAAGTATCACCGTAATCGTAGTGATCTGTAGAATAAAGATAATATAGTATTTTTAGTGTACGGTGTACGACCCCCAACAAATACAAAAAGAAAGTAAACCAAAATTGACAATTTTCTTTTCCTCCATACATGCAAGAGTTAATAAAATCTCATCAATAAGCTAATGACCCACTAAAATGAAGTATTTGTAAAGTGCATCTCATGTCGCAAAAAATAAGCCCTTATATGTCCAAATTTCCAAAAAAAATAAAGATTGTAAAGCCAATCTTATGTGGTTATGACTATGTATGGAAAAAGTAGAACATTTTGAAGTTCGAAAATCAAGAATTTTTCCAAATTTTCACCAAATATCTGATTTTTTCATAAATAAATGCAAAACATACCACCAAAATTTTTCAACTAACATGAAGTACAAAGTGTCACAAGAAAACAATTTCAAAATCACTTTGATATGTTAAAGCGTTTCAAAGTTATAACCATTTATAGTGACACAGGGCAGCTTTGAAAAAATGGGCCGTGTCAGGAAGGTGAAAAGTGGCTTCAGCGTTAAGGGGTTAAATCTTCGACAGCCGGTGCACACGGCAGCCCTATGACAAGCAGAAACCGGAACTGGTGAGTCATGCGGAGGAGCCGCAGCGGGGGCACATGGAGGAACACAGGTGTGCCCACGGTCCGAGACAGGGATCACCGGAGCACTTGTGACAGTACCCTCCCTTTCGGCCTCCCCCTCTTCCTGGGCCTTAGAAATCGTTGAAGCAGGTTCTTGTCCAGGATGTTATCCTCAGGCTCCTTCCACTAGGAACGGCTTCTCAATATCAGGTCGGGTAAGAATTGATGCAGAGGAAATAGCAGTCTTTAATTTTGTGAAGGCCTCCTCTGCCTCTGGAGGCCAGAAACGGGAATCAGCACCTTTTCTACTTAGCGGCACCATCGGGGCTATCAGAGACGAGAAATGAGGGATAAATTGTCTATCCAGGTAAACCACCACACAACTGTACAACAAGTCCCTGAAGATGTCATTAACAAATTCCTGGAAAACGGCTGGCCCATTACAAAGTCAAAAGGGCATAACTAAATATTCAAAATGCCCATCACGGGTGTTAAAGGCGATCTTCCACTCGTAACCCTTCCTGACGCGGCCCCACGAAGATCCAATTTTGAAAAGTCTATAGCACCATGTAGTCGCGCAAACAACTCCGTGATCAGCAGCAGAGGATAGGGATTCTTAACAGTGACCTTGTTAAGACAGCCATAGTCTATACAGGGGTGGAGAGAACCATCCTTCTTGGTGACAAAAAAGAAACCTGCGCCAGCTGGAGAGGAGGATTTGCACATAAAGCCTCTTTGCAGGTTCTCCTTGACATACTCAGCCATGGTGGCAGTCTCAGGTACCAATAGCGTATACACCCGACCCTGTGGAGGAGAAGAGCCGGGCAGCAGGTCAATGGGACAATCATAGGTAGAGTCTCAGCTTGTCTCTTGGAAAACACATCTGCAAAATCCAGGTATGGAGGGGGAAGTCCCTCAAGAGGCTTGGGAGACAATGTAGAAGCCCATTGGATGAAGGACCTCCAACGGAGAACAACGCGGCCCTCAACGGAGAATCTCCCCAGAAGACCAGTCCAGAACAGGGGCATGATGCTGCAACCATGGGAGACCCAGCAGAAGAGCAAAAGTGCTTTGGGGTAGCACATAAAAAGAAAGAATGTAAGGCACCAACTTGCAGAAGCAGGGGTTTCCGTGAGAAACCAGATGGGCAGAGAGAGAATCTTGCCACTGACTGAGGCAATGGACAATCGTTTCTCAAGACGAACCACCGGGAAGTGATGCTGGGAGACCAGGGCATCAACCACAAAGTTCGCTGTAGAGCCCGAATCTAGGAAAGCAGAAACCTGGATCTGTGTACCGGTGCCAACTCCGAGGAGACCGGGAAGAGTCATGGAGAAGCTTTGCTCACACCTAGGGACGCCTCTCCCAAGAACCCTAGGTGCTGGCGTGTCCAGGACGTTGAGGACGGACAGGACAGGTACCGATGAAGTGCTCTGGGCTGGCACAATACAGACAGAGGTTCTCCTGTCCTCGTCTGGAACGCTCCTGTAGGGAGAGCTGAATTCTGTCCACCTGCATATGTTCCTCAGCAGACAATTCAGTTGGACGCTGGAGGGGTCTTTGAAAGTCAGGTGCCAGATAAGGAAAACGTCTTACACAGGCTTGAGGTTGCTCGGTGCGTAGTTCCTCGGCACGCTCCTTGAACTGAACATCAATCCGAGTGGCCAGTGTGATAAGACCACTTAGAGTTAGAGACGGCAGGTCCCGAGCTGCCAGAGCGTCTTTTTTTTTTTATATATATAATTGTATTTTTATTAAAAGTTGAACAAACAATGTGATGACACATGTCAGCAAATAAACAGGCAGTAAAAGATTTTTTCTTTTTTAAAACAATACATACAAATAAAGAAAGGTAGGAAATGTTGGATCCGAAAATACAAGTTTTCAGCAATTTGCTTCTTTAACTAGGGATTAACCCTTCAACAAACATATTTATTATATAGCGATTCTCCGGTCTAAGACCTTACCCTATAAAATGCAGACAGGTCTGGGACCTGAACGTACGCAACCAATAACCGTATGTGGTGCCTGAATTTGTTAGCCTCATAACTGAGGTTTGTAATCGGACTTATCCGCTTATGAACTAGCTCATTTCCAGCAAAAGTCCTAATACACAAGAAAGGAAAAGAGAACCAGTAGAAGAGACACAGGGACCTCAGTCATACCCACAGGGACAGAAGACAACATATAAATTTCAAGACAGAACCTCCCTAAACAGTTGGGTTCTCACTTCACTCCTCCCCGTGCCCCAACTCCTCCGCCCAGAAGCGATCCCACTGACCCCACACTTTATCGAAGGCCAGGATGCGATCATCCAGGGAGGCAGTTAGGGACTCCATAGTGCGAATACCTCTCACTCTGGAAAGGAGGTCCAGGCGGGAAGGAGGGGCCTGCCTCTTCCAGAATTGCAAGATCAGGCATCTGGCTTCCGTCAGAATGTGAAGGCACATCTTGGTGATTGTCTTGGCCAGAGGCCGGGGAGAAACATTCAGTAAGTAAAATAAAGGGGATGCCAGAGTGTCTTTGACCTGCAAACAGGGCCGGTTCTAGACAAAGTGGGGCCCTGGGCAAAACTAAAAGTGGGGCCCCAAAATAAAAATATTTTATGACCAGTCAGCAAGAGGCTCCCTTTAGTCTGGTAAAACAAACTGTAATATTGGATATTTTATAGATGATAGGGAGATTGATGGGCAGCATGGTGGCTCAGTGGTTAGCACTACAGCCTTGCAACGCTGGTCAACATCTGCAAAGATTTTGTATGTTCTCTCTATGTTTGCGTTGGTTTCTTCCGGGACCTCCTGTTTAATCCCATACTCCAAAAAATTACTGGTAGGTTGATTACACTGTGAGCCCTATGGGGACAGGGACTGATGTGACAAGCTCTGTGCAGCGCTGCGTAATCTGTGTGCGCTATATAAATAAAGCATTTCTAGATATTTTGTAAATAAAAGTAAACCCAACAAACCACATATTTCCTGAAAGCAGACACTTGCCCCATTTTCAAAATTGCATTAGAGTTTACAGACATAGGCGCCTTCATGCAATTTAGATTCAAACTGAAACATTTTATAAAAAATACTTAAAATTTGACTTTGATGGCAAAAAATTTGTTCCAAACAGAAAATATTTACCTTCACATCTGCAAAATGTAATAGATGGACATGTGTAGAGTTCACAAATGTTCCATATTGATATGTTCACATAAATAAATCCACATAATATCACTAAAACTGTAATAACTAAATAACTGCTTTTCAGCTAGAAATTTTAAGACAGTCACAACCTGCAAAATACAGCAATATAACAGAATAAACAGTAAAGGCGCCATAAAACCTTTATCATTTTGAAGCAGACAACCAGGCGATGCATTTGGCAATTAACATTCAAAATTTTCTCTAAAATATGTACAAATCCAGAATACTTATATAAAGAAAATATACTTTCCTAAAACAGTAAGATGTGAGGAGATCAGACAGACCCCACATGTGTATATTCACCAAAATATGCAGCAAAGGGACCTTTAAATCCACAGGGGACACCAAACAATTTTTGCAGAAAATTGCATGGAGCGTTACACAGATCTATCATTGTATGCTCTAATATATAACTATGTATTGTGAGAAAGTAAGAGGTGTTGTGTGGGAAAACCACTCTCTGTCTTATAGGCAGATAAAATGCAGGTGGTAAAAGCCCTGGATTTGTCTGCCGTAACCCAAGGGTTAATGCAGACATGGTCTGTTTGGTCCATGTTGGCCAAGCTAACATGTAACATGACATTACATTGGTAATGTCCGTACTGGGCCTGCTTAATATGGAGTAGAGGTAGGCTGCTAGTGGGACTCCTATTCCACCCGGGCTTCTGTCCTGGGCTTTTGTATAGCCCACAGGCGCGGGTCACAGGCCTCGTTAGAGCCTGATTTAGTCTGCAGGCCAGAAGCAGTAGGAGAGGCACTACTGAGTGCCTCCTGATATTCTGCTGGCCAAGAGCGTGTGCCAGGCAGCCTGGTACCCGTATAGCTAGGACCTAATATTGTATTAGGCAGTGCCTAGCCGGGCAGGATTTATTTTTGTGTTGCTTTATATGTGCCAAAACCAAGGCTTAATATATGTTGTTCTCTGAAGTGTGAATAAAACACTTTATTTGGACTTAAAAACTTTATTCCAGAACATGTGTGTGTTTTTGGTGTTACATATAACTTTATGGACATGTTCTGGGTCGCGGTGTTCATAATAAACATTAGGCGAAGAGGATAGAATGTTCATTGTATCAGTAAATTTTCGCAAAAAAAAAATTATCACGAAATAAAAGGCAATAAGAGAGAAAGTGTGTTCTTAGATAGTTCTGCATAAAGAAGGGTAAAAACATAAATATTAGTTGATATTATCCCTTCTCAAAATTTTTTAACATATAAAGTGAATACTTCCATTATCTGTGAGTTGCAGCAGCTCCTGTGTGCAGCAAATTCTCCCTGTAGTTGCCGGCTAAGAATCTGGAGGGGGTGGGCCACTTCAGGGAGCTGTATCTCTGGCTCTGTGACACATAGAACCTCACTTCTTTTTTCCTAAGAAAGAAGAGAGTCTCCTCTTTTATATAAATCTATGAATTTGGTTTCTAAGTATTAGGAAAATGGAGACATTAACTGTTAAACTGCCGTTGGGAGTGATTTTTATATATAAAAATGGCACCTGATATTCTCACGTTAAACCTGAATATCTTTGGATCCATGGCACCTAGAAAAAAAATTCAAAATTCATTTGAAATAAGAGATTCTCCCCTTTCAGGAGGCCATGGGCAATTGCCCACTTTGCCTACCCATAGCGCCGGCCCTGCCTGCACAGAGAGTCCTTTCTTAAAGGAGGCGATGAGGGCTGCACCAGAGAGAACCGGCTTATAAAGCCCCTGCACTGTTTGGGATCTCCGTCATACTTGATGGGCATAGACAGCCGTAGCCTGGGTTCAGTGGCAGGAAGACAGACCAGGGTGGCAAGAGCCTCGGGAGCAGACTCGGGAACCTGTTGCTGTTGCTGGGCGGCTAGCAGCTGTTGCAGCATGGTGGTGACTTGATCCAGATGTTTGCATTGAGCGGCAATCTCCCGGGATTGCTGGACCACTATGGCAGCAAAGTTGGGTCGAGTGGCAAGTGGAACCTCGGCGGTTTCCATGGCCGGATCGTATTGTCAGGATTCGGGATCTGTGGACCGTGGGAGGTGGTACTAGCCGACATCTGGGACCAGAGTTTATATGGCACCTGGTCTTCACCAGAGTCCGCCGCAAAGCGAGTTGGACTTACTGCGGCAGGGCACCAGCAGGTCATTCCACAGGTGTGACTACCTTAAAAGAAGACAGTCTCGTGGTTGGGTCCAGGCACAGGGTCAAGTTGAATCCGCAACGGGAGGTCCAGGCAGATGGGAAAAGATTCACAGGCACACGGGACACAGGAGCACAGCAACACAGATGAACACTGGTAACATGGCAACACGGGACTCAAGAGCAGGAAAACACAGGAATGCAGGAATAATCACTAGGGAGGTTTCTCAGGCTGTGAGTCACAAAGATACTGCAAGGCAGGAAGGGAGGTGCTGGATTATAAGGTTGAGACGTTCAGCCAGCACACCAATCAGTGGGACGCTGGACGCAATCGCAACAACATCAAAATACAGTCATGGCCAAATTCTCAATGGTATTAAGATCTGGTGAGGTTCCAGGCCATGGACCCAAAATCTCTGTTTTGTTCCCTAAGCCATTAAGTTATCACATTTTCTTTATGGCAAGGTGCTCCATCATGCTGGAAAAGGCATTGTTGATCACCAAACTGCTCTTGGACAGTTGGAAGAAGTTTGTCTTGGAGGACATTCTTGTACCATTCTTTTTTCACGGATGTGTTTTTAGGCAAGACTGTGAGAGAGCCGATTCCCTTGGCTGAGAAGCAACCCCAGACATGAATGGTTGCAGGATGCTTTACAGTTAGCATGAGTCAAGACTGGTGGTATCGCTCACCTTATCTTCTGCACCATGTGTTGCAGAATATCAATCTGCCCCTGATGTTTTTTTGTGGAGAGAAGTGGCTTCTTTGTTGCCCTCCTTGACACCAGGCTTTGCTCCAAGAGTCTCCGCCTCACAGTGCGTGCAGATGCACTCACACCTGCCTGCTGCCATTCCTGAGCAAGCTCTGCACTGCTGGTAGCCTGATCCCGAAGCTGAAACAGTTTTAAGAGACGGTCCTGGCGCTTGCTGGTCCTTCTCGGGCACCCTGGAGCCTTTTTTGGCAACAATGGAACCTCTCTCCTTGAATTCCTTGATGACGCGATAGATTATTGAGTGAGGTGCAATCTTTCTAGCTGTGATACTCTTCCCTGTTAGGCCAGTTTTGTGCAGTGCAATGATGACTGCACGTGTTTCTTTAGAGATAACCATGGTTAACAGAAGAAAAACAATGATGCAATGCCGTCATTGTTTCTCCAGCCACCAGCCTCCTTTTAAAGTGTCCAGTGGTGTGATTCTTACTTAACCCCTAGACGCACCTAGAAGTTAGCACACCAGGACGCACTATAACGT
Source organism: Engystomops pustulosus (assembly GCF_040894005.1). Taxonomy (NCBI): domain Eukaryota; kingdom Metazoa; phylum Chordata; class Amphibia; order Anura; family Leptodactylidae; genus Engystomops; species Engystomops pustulosus. The sequence continues at coordinate 60,728,085 of NC_092419.1, forward strand.
CCCGCTTCTGGCACCGGCTCACGAACGGAGCTGGCACCAGAAGCAGCGGCTGTCAGCTGTCTAGAACAGCTGACACCACGCTGTAACACTCGCAATCTGAGCCGGCTCCGATGGCGAGTGTTAACCCCGTGTAAGGGTCTTCCCCGTATGGATCAGATCCCCTGCGCTGCTTACCAGGGGATCCGATCCTCTTCTGGGCAGCCCCGAGGACTGCCAAGTGCCCCGGGACTGCCCGATGCTCGCAGCAGTCAGACCCCTTCCAGGTCTGACTGTAATCTGTCTAAGCATGTACAAGCATGCCAGACAGATTACACTGCTCTACAATGAAGAAGTATTGTAAAGCAGTGTATTGGACTTGAACCAGCGATCAGAGCATCGCTGATTCAATTTCAAGTATGTATAAGTAAAAAAAAGTTCAAAACATAAAAGTTTAAACATTAGAATAAATAAAAAATAAATACATATAAAAATATAAGCCCCTAAAATGCCACTTTCCCATAAAAACACTTAATAACGTATAAATAACACAAACACACAAAAAAAGCCTCATATTTGGTATTGCCGCGTCCGTAACAATCCGTATAATAAAACAGAATTGTTACTGGACCCGCACGATAAATGCCGGGGGAAAAAAAACGCAAAAAACTTTCCAAAAAAAAGATCATTTTTAATTAATACATTTAAAAAATGCACAAAAAAGTGAAAAAAAGTTACAAACTCTAAAATGAGACCACTAAAAAGAACAACTCTTCTCACAAAACATAAGCCCCTAACCAGATTTGTCAGCCGAAAAATAAAAAAGTTGTGGATATGAAAAAGTGGTGATGCTATAATGAACAAGATTTTTTAGGTTTTATTCTGTAAAATTAATAATAAAATAAAATATAATACACAATATAATAAAAATAAAATACACAAACCCCCACATATTTGGTATCGCTGCGTCTGTGACAATTTGCATAATAAAACTGAATTGTTATTAGATCCACAAATTGAACCCCATAAAAAAAACCCACAAAAAACGCTTCAAAAAAAGATAATTTTTAATTGATACCCTTTAAAAACTTTTAAAAAATGTTACGCACTCTAAAATTAGACCACTAAAAAGAACAATCCTTCTCGCAAAAAATAAGCTCTTAACCAGATTTGTCAGCCGAAAAAAAAATAAAAAATGTATGCATATGAAAAGATGGTGATGCTAAAATTAACATTTTCGCCAAATTACTTTTTATTCAATAAAAATGTGAAAAAAATAAAAAAAATCTGTATAAATTAAGTCTTTCCATAATCGTGGCGACCCATAGAATAAAAAAAATATACTATTCTTATGGTATGGTTTACTGCCAAAAAAAACCACAAAAAAAATCTTCCTAAAAATTGATGATTTTCATTTCATCCACCAACAAACAGTTAATAAAATCTCACCAACTAGCTATAGATGCCCAAAAATTATGAACCAAAAAAGTGCATCTCATGTGGCAAAAAAAATAAGCTCCTATAGGTCCACATTAAAAAAACTAAAAAATTATAGCCTGTACAAAGTGACAATGCAAATCTGCTCTGGATGGCCTTCTATGCCCGTCCGTGTGCCCATACAGCAGGTTACCACCACATATGGTATCAGTGGTATCAGAGAAATTGGGTATCAAACTTTGTGGAGCCTTTTTTTATTTAATCCATTGCAAATGTTTAATTTTCCACCCAAAGTGCATGTATTGTCGAAAAAATATTTCAATTTGTAGACCGCACCTCCATTTTGTTTTAATCCATATAAAACCCCTTCAGGATGTAACCAGTTTGTAGTGTCTCAGCCCCATTTTTTGTATTGTGACTTGTGTCACTTTATATGGTTATAACTTTTGAACACTTTTACTTATCGAAGCAATTTTAAGATTGTTTTTTCGTCACATGTTGTACATCATTTTAGTGGTAAATTTTGGCTGATTTAAGTTTTGCATTTATTTATAAAAAATTTTCCATTTTCAAAATTTTTAATTATCTCATTTTCAGGCACACAGTTTTTACCACCTAAATAAGTTGATACACCAAACAATATGTGGGGGTGGTCGTAGGGCAAAACACACCACCTCCCTTCCTAAAACATACACCCCTATTGAATGTGAGTAAATAATCAAAATACCATATATGGTTATCAAAAATTCAATAAACTTTATTAGTTAATCAAAAAAGCTTCCCGTAGGGATAAAATATAGAAACACAAAGAAAACACACAGACTAATATACAATGCACAAAACCCGGATAGTAATATGTTAAGAAGTGGTATTTTCACTCATGATGCATCGCTACTGTCAGCAAGGACCCTATCCGTCCTATCAAATTTCATACAGTACACAATCTCCTAATAAAGATACATTCCTATATACCTCATTGGTCTGAGGAACCAACAAGGAACAAAAAGATATGGGGATCATCGGATAAACCACTAATGTAAAGTATATACAGACCGCAGTGATGTGCAGAGACCCCGACACGTGTTTCGCCTTCAAGGCTTCTTCTGGGGGAGTCTCTTTGTGTTTCCATATTTTATCCCTACGGGAAGCTTTTTTGATTAACTAATAAAGTTTATTGAATTTTTGATAACCATATATGGTATTTTGATTATTTACTCACATTCAATAGGGGTGCACCTAAATAAGTTGCATAATAACTCATAACATGTAACATAACATATGAGAATTAAAATTTGAGAAAATATATCTGCTTTACATTTGCATAATTTTTGAAAAATTTATTTTGAAAATTTATTTACTTTTTTGGGGATCCTTATTATTTTAAATGAAATTTTAAATATATTATATTAGAAACCCCCTATATATCAATCCATTTTTAAATCTCCCTTCATAGTATTTAAATCAAAATGGAGATAAAATACAAGTAAAATACTTGTTATATTGGTGCACAGCGAGGTGCAGAAGGGAAGGAGTTCCCTGCAGCTGCCAATTTTGTTCTATAGACATTGCTGCCATTTTGTAGGCTATAAAATTTTAGTTTTTGCGTTAGTGGGGCCATGTGTCAGCAATTGTTTTGCGGGATGAGATAACATGTTGGGGTTGTTATCCCCAATCACTGAAAACCTATTGGAGCTCATTTACTAAGGGTCGCACACACCCTTTTTTGGGTCTTAAAAGGCCTGCACAATTATTTATGAAGTGTGCATGCTGGGATTGTGTCACACGCAACCCTTTTTGTGGCACAGCTGCGGTGGCTTCCATGTGACACAAATTAGGGGGCATGCCGTCGGACTGTCCGACTGATTCAGACTGAGCGCTGTATTTAACTTTTCAATTGTATCGCAATCCCTAGCCCAGATGCACCACTAAAAAGATGGAGAACTCTATCAGACCTGAGAGGGAAAGCGACACATTCACGATTTCAGGTGCACGATTTTAGTGAATCGCTGCACAGTGCACTTTCTGTGAACTCCAGTGACCGGGTGTGTAAATGTGTACTCTAGAATGATACTGTTGCAAAGTACTACACGTCCCGCAAAAACAAGCCATCAAAATGTTATGCCACTTGGAAGACAAAAAAAAAAAATTATGTAAAAATCTATTACATAATTGATGCTTTTCTAATACTCCAAACCCAAATAAAGTTAATGAACTTTATTTGGGTTTGGAGTATTAGAAAAGCATCAATTATGTAATAGATTTTTACATATTTTTTTTTTTTTTAATTCTATGGGTCAATACAATTAAGGGGATACCATACTTAGATTTTTTATTACATTTTATAAATTTCTCAAAATAAAACCTATTATGGGGAAAAATCTACCATTTTTGTCTTCCAAGTGGCATAACATTTTGATGGCTTGATGGCTTGTTTTTGCGGGACGTGTAGTACTTTGCAACAGTATAATTCTAGAGTAGAGTGTGGGATGAAGTAGGTGAAATCATAATTTTTGGCAGGTTTGTAACAGTTTTATTTATTTTATTTATTCTTTTTCACATTATATGTCATTTTATGTGTTAATGGGGATTTCGGGAATTTTGATTAATTTATTAATGTATTTTTTATTGAATAACGTTTTTTTAAAACTTTTTTATTTCTTCCACCATGGGACATGAACAAGCAATCATCTTATTACTTATTCACGATAATAGTCTTCAATAATGATGTATTTCAGGGTATTAGCTCAGTAAGTCTATGCGCATGCATAGGCTTGACACTATGGGGCAGATTTATCAATCTGTCTGAAAGTCAGAATATTCCTAGTTGCCAATTCAAGGGTCCGCCCAAGGCACTTTCGTTGGATCGTTCGTCGTTTTCAGGATTTGCGCAGCTTTGACAGGAAATTAACAGGTTTTGCACGTGATTGGGATTGTATTGCACGTGATAGGATTGTGGCGCAGCTGCGCTGGCTTTCATGCGACAGAAATCAGGGGGGCTTTCAGTCGGACGATCCGACTGATTCGGATTGAGCACAGGATTTAACTTTCAAATTGTGTTGCAAATTGTGTTGCACTTACATGCACCAGGAAGAAGAAGGTGAACTCTGGCGGACCTGAGCAGGGAAGTGACACATGCATGGTATCGGGCCCACAATCTTAGTGAATCGCGCCTTAGTGCATTATCGTCTGTTAGCTCCAAGGAACAGGTATGTAAATGTGCCCCATTATGATCCATCTAGTTCTTTGAGCTGACACTTTCATCTGCCTTCTGAACATTGTACTGGTATCTGACACATATAATGAAAGATGGGACAGATCAGAGATGAAGAGATCCATTAGATGCCATTTGCACGGAATGGGGCACATTTACTTACCTGTCCCTGCGCAATCCCCGCAGAGAACGCACAGCTGCCGCGATTCATCTTCTTCCCGGTGTATGTAAGTGCATTATATGCGACATAAATTTTAAGTTAAATCCCGCAGTTTGTCCGAATCCGTCGGACCGTCCAATGGCCCGCCCCCCGATTTGTGTCGCAATGAAAGCCGGCGTGATTGCGACACAATCTGATCGCGTGCGACAAACCCGAAGGAAATGCTGTCCACGGACCCTTAGTGAATGTGCTCCAAAACTCTGCTATTCCAAACACACTAGGTCTGAAGTACCTCCCCAGAAAAAAAAAATTATCTGTAGTTAGTCTCTCTGTAGTTTGTAGTCCTCCTCAAGCTGCTGCCAGCAGGAACTCATTAATGGCAGATTTATCAAGCTGTCTGAAAGTCAGAATATTTCTAGTTGCCCATGGCAATTAAGCACAGCTCCCCTTTAAAATATTCATGAGCACTGGTAAAATGAAAGCTGAGATGTGATTGGTTGCCATGGGTAACTAGAAATATTCTGACTTTCAGACAGCTTGATAAATCTGCCACCTTTTTCTGTGTATGAGAGCAGGAAGTCAGTGTCTGTGTATCAGTGAGTGAGCTCCATCCTGGACTGCAGGGGCTAGAGTTCGGGTTCGAACTGTATGGCTGTAGTGTCCCTCACTGAATGGCGGTAGTGTTCCTCACTGTATGGCTGTATTCTTCACTGTACGGCGGTAGTGTTCCTTACTGTATGGGTGTATTCCTCATTGTATGGCGGTAGTGTTCCTCACTTTATTAGCAAAATGGCCGGAAGCACAACGTGCTACATGGGGCAGAGAACTCTGGGAAGAAGAAAGTAACATGGCAGTACTGTTCCGCACTGTGTGGCGGTAGTGTTCCTCACTGTATGGGCGTAGTTTTCCTCAATGTATGGGGGTATTGTTCACTTTATGGCTGTAGTCTTCACTGTATGTAGGAATTGTTCCTCACTCTATGGGCGTAGTGTTCCTCACTGTATGCTGGTAATGTTTCTCACTGTATGGCAGTAGTGTTCCTCACTGTATGGCTGTAGTATTCCTCACTGCATGGCTATATTCTTCGTTGTATGGAGGTAGTGTTCCTCAATGTTGGCGGTAGTGTTCCTCACTTATGCCGGTAATAATTCTCACAGTATGGCGGTAGTTTTCTTCACTGTATGGCTGTAGTGTTCCTCAATGTATGGCGATAGTGTTCCTCAATGTATGGCTGTAGTCTTCCTCACTGTATGGAGGTAGTGTTCCTCAATGTATGGCAGTAGTGTTCCTCAATGTATGGCAGTAGTGTTCCTCAATGTATGGCAGTAGTGTTCCTCACTTTATTAGCAAAATGGCCGGAAGCACAACGTGCTACATGGGGCAGAGAACTCTGGGAAGAAGAAAGTAACATGGCAGTACTGTTCCGCACTGTATGGCGGTAGTGTTCCTCACTGTATGGGCGTAGTTTTCCTCAATGTATGGGGGTATTGTTCACTTTATGGCTGTAGTCTTCACTGTATGTAGGAATTGTTCCTCACTCTATGGGCGTAGTGTTCCTCACTGTATGCTGGTAATGTTTCTCACTGTATGGCAGTAGTGTTCCTCCCTGTATGGCTGTAGTATTCCTCACTGCATGGCTGTATTCTTCGTTGTATGGAGGTAGTGTTCCTCAATATTGGCGGTAGTGTTCCTCACTTATGCCGGTAATAATTCTCACAGTATGGCGGTAGTTTTCTTCACTGTATGGCTGTAGTGTTCCTCAATGTATGGCGATAGTGTTCCTCAATGTATGGCGATAGTGTTCCTCAATGTATGGTGATAGTGTTCCTCACTGTATGGCGGTAGTGTTTCTCAATGTATGGTGGTAGTGTTCCTAAATGTATTCCTAACTGTGTGTTGGCAGTTTTCCTTCACTGTGTCACAGTAGTGTCCCTCACTGTATGGCTGTAGTCTTTCTCACTGTATGGCAGTAAACTTCCTCACTGAATGGCTGTAGTGTTCCTCACTGTATGGCAGTAGTGTTTCTCAAATTATGGTGGTAGTGTTCCAAAATGTATGGCTGTATTCCTAACTGTGTGGTGGTAGTGTCCCTCACTGTGTCGCGGTAGTGTCTCTCACTGTGTCGCGGTAGTGTCTCTCACTGTGTCGCGGTAGTGTCTCTCACTGTGTCGCGGTAGTGTCTCTCACTGTGTCGCGGTAGTGTCTCTCACTGTGTCGCGGTAGTGTCTCTCACTGTGTCGCGGTAGTGTCTCTCACTGTGTCGCGGTAGTGTCTCTCACTGTGTTGCGGTAGTGTTCCTCACTGTGTTGCGGTAGTGTTCCTCACTGTGTTGCGGTAGTGTTCCTCACTGTATGGCGGTAGTGTTCCTCACTGTATGGCGGTAGTGTTCCTCACTGTATGGCGGTAGTGTTCCTTACTGTATGGCGGTAGTGTTCCTTACTGTATGGCGGCAGTGTCCCTCACTGTATGGTGATAGTGTTCCTCACTGTATTGGGGTAGTGTTCCTCACTGTATGAAAGAAGTGTTCCTCACTGTATGGCGGTAGTATTCTTCACTATATGGTGGTAGTGTTCCTCACTGTATGGCTGTATTCTTCACTGTATGGAGGTAGTATTCCTCACTGTATGGCGGCAGTATTCCTCACTGTATGGCAGTAGTGTTCCTCACTGTATGGAAGTAGTGTTCCTCACTGTGTGGCGGTAGTGTTGCCCACTGTATAGCGGTGGTTTTCCTCACTGTATGGCTGTAGTGTTCCTCACTGTATGGAGGTAGTGTTCCTCAATGTATGGCAGTAGTGTTCCTCACTGTGTGGCGGGGTTTTTAAATGTCTGTATCTTTTGTATTGCACATTATATTTGTCATGAGTAAGGGCGTTGCACCGCTTGAAACGCATTGACTAAGTATGTTTCATGGAGAGGTTATGATGTAACCAAATAAAACTATTTGATGTCAAGTATCCGGCTGGACCATGAATATATTTTGGGTGGCGGTAATGTTGCCCGCTGTATAGCTGTGGTTTTCCTCACTGTATGTCTGTAGTGTTCCTCACTGTATGGCTGTAGTGTTCCTCACTGTATGGAGGTAGTGTTCCTCGCTGTATGGCTGTATTCTTCAATGTATGGCGGTATTGTTCCACACTTTATGGCTTTAGTGTTCCACACTGTATGGCGGTAGTATTCCTCACTGTATGGCGGTAGCGTTCCTCAATGTACGGCTGTATTCTTCACTGTATGGTAGTGTTCTTCACTGTATGGCAGTTGTGTTCCTTACTGTATGGCTGTATTCTTCACTGTATAGCGGTAGTGTTCCATACTGTATGGGTGTATTCCTCATTGTATGGCGGTAGTGTTCCTCACTTTATTAGCAAAATGGCCGTGAGCACAACTTGCTGCATGGGGCAGAGAACTCTGGGAAGAAGAAAGTAACATGGTGGTACTGTTCCGCACTACATGGCGGTAGTGTTCCTCACTGTATGGGCGTAGTGTTCCTCACTGTATGGGCGTAGTGTTCCTCACTGTATGGGCGTAGTGTTCCTCACTGTATGGGCGTAGTGTTCCTCACTGTATGGGCGTAGTGTTCCTCACTGTATGGGCGTAGTGTTCCTCACTGTATGGGCGTAGTGTTCCTCACTTGTTTGGCGTAGTGTTCCTCACTTGTTTGGCGTAGTGTTCCTCACAGTATGGGCGTAGTGTCCTTCACTGTATGGTGGTAGTGTTCCTCACTGTATGGCTGTATTCTTCAATGTATGGAGGTAGTGTTCCACACTTAATGATGATAGTGTTCCTCACTGTATGGCGGTAGTGTTCCTCACTGTATTGCGGTTGTGTTCCTCACTGTATGGGTGTAGTATTCCGCAAAGTATGATTGTAGTGATCCTCACTGTTTGGTTGTAGTGTCCCTCACTCTATGGGGGTAGTGTTCCTCACTCTATGGTTGTACTCTTCATTGTATGGAGGTAGTGTTCCTCACTGTATGTCGTAAGTATTCCTCACTGTATGGGGGTAGTGTTCCTAACTGTATGGCTGTATTCCTTACTGTGTGCCACATTACAATGCATAACATATTGTTCTATACGTGAATAATAAAGTATAATTGTTATTAATATCTATGTACTTGAATGTTAGTGGGTAAGGTGATAAAATTATAACTGGGGTTTTAATAACCTAAAATGAAATCTTGCTTCAAATTCATTCCCAAAGGTTGAGTGGTCTTCAATATGAACATCCAATATGTTTCTCTATTCATTAACTTCTTTTTATGAATAAAATACAGTCGGATTGGTGCACATCCAGAGAAACAAAACTATAAAAAGGCTCGTAGTCGCTGATATAATTAGTCAGTGACCTGCACCCAAACTACACTATGAATCACAAGAGTGAACCACTAGAATAAATACATCCAATATATCTACGCCTGCTAAAATCAACACAGTACTGATTCACTCAACAACTGTGGTACCAATAACTCAAATGCACTTGTATACACATAGACCACATGTAGTTAGTGTTGTAACTCAGCCATATAGACATGTGCAAGTACCTGTGAATATACTAATGACCTGTGTCTTTACGATGTTGAAATTTGTTGTAATGGCACAGACCTTGGTGGATGTTAGGCGTTGGTGAGTTTGCTGCGTTCCAATCAATCCACGCAATGTGTGCGGAGGCACAAGCTGTGTAGTGTAATGCTGCTAGGAGTGGAGCCCTGGCCGGTGGCTTACATTCCGATCGCTTGCTTGCAAAGTTCTGTGGTGACGTCACCAAGTATGGGAAGTCCGGAGGGACAAATTGCTTCCTACGTGCTTCGAAGACCTCAAGCTTTCTTCTTCGTCAGGGAATCGTCTTCTCTGTAAGTGGACTTAGCTTTATAGCCTTCGCATGAATCAGATTCACAAGTTTGTGTATTGATGTGCCTATTAACTAATTTACTTATGACAATAAAATGTATATTTTATTGTAAATAATTTAATAACATAAAGGAATTTTTTGTAAAACTTAGTTCTTCAATGGATGAATTAAATATATATAGGATGTAATGCGGTGGAATACTTTTTGAAAAAAATCAGGTTCCCTGCTAGAAAAACAAACTAAATTTATAATAGATTGCATAGCATTTATTCTAAACCATAATTATTTAAAGTATGGAGAAGCCTTTTATCTGCAGACATGGGGGACGGCCATGGGGACCAAATTCGCACTGAGCTATGCCAATTTATATGTTGGGGGTTGGGAAGACACCCATATCTACCCAACAGGCAAGCTCGCTACGAATCTGGTCCTGTAGCGTCGGTTCATTGACGGTGTGTTCATTTGGTCGGGAGGTGAAGAATCCCTATTAGCATTTTTTGTAAATATAAACATACCATATATGTTGAAGACCAAGTAATTAAAACTAGAACATTTAACAAGCCAACAGACAGCAACAGTTTTATTTTAAAATCAAGTTGCCACTAGAGATGAGCAAGCACTAAAATGCTCGGGTGCTCGTTATTCGAGACGAACTTTTCCCGATGCTCGAGTGCTTGTCTCGAATAACGAGCCCCATTGAAGTCGATGGGAGACTCGAGCATTTTTCAAGGGGACCAAGGCTCTGCACAGGGAAGCTTGGCCAAACACCTGGGAACCTCAGAAAAGGATGGAAACACCACGGAAATGGACAGGAAACAGCAGGGGCAGCATGCATGGATGCCTCTGAGGCTGCTTAATCATACCATTATGCCAAAATTATGGGCAACAGCATGGCCATGACAGAGTGACTGAATGAGGCTAGATAGCATCTAAAACATGCAATAATTGACCCTGACACTATAGGGGACGGCATGCAGAGGCAGCGGCAGCAGCGGCAGGCTAGAGAGTGTCATGGCGACATACCCTAAATGGACTCAGGCTTCAAACCAATGGGTGGCAGAGAGGAACCAAAGGAGGTGAGCAAGAAGCGCTGAAATGATTTCCTATGTGAACAAAAGGTTGACGGTATATTTAGTCGATAACACAGCATGGTGGCGACATAGTGACCAAGTTCCATAACGTATCTGGTGAAACACCCGAAAAATGAGCCTGACACAGCTCTTTTGATAAGGGGACGACATGTGGAGGCAGCCATGGAGACGACTTCCATGATTAAGAGCGACAGTATAGGGTATCCATATTGCGCTGCTATGATTGCAACTTCAGATCTCCAGCATGGCGGCGACAGATGGGCCGAGTTCCACTATGTATCTGGTGAAACACCTGAAAATTCTGCCTGACACAGCTCGTTTGATAAGGGGACGATGTATGGAGGCAGTAAAGTAGTAGTAGATTAAAGGTGCTGCAGTTAAAACTATGTTAGTTGGATCTTGGGATGGAGCTGGCGGTCCGCTGCCAGGCGAGCTTTCGCCTATCCAAGCCCCTGTCTCTCGGCTCCTCCCCAAACAGCACTTCTAAGAACCTTTTGTATAAGATCAAGTGTAGTAGTGTTCTTATAAGTTTGGGTTATGGCGGGTGAGGGGAATGTAAACAGATGCGCAAGAAGAGCTGAAATAATAACGGTAAATGATAAAAGTTTGCCAGTATATTTTGTGGATAACACAGCAGGGTGGCGACAAAGTTAACAAGTTTGATGTGGGGTGCACGCCAGGTAATATCATGTCCTCCTCTTGGTCACACTAGCTTCCACTCATTTTGCACTATTTGTATGTGTTTATCCATGTTTATCATTTGGCGTCTGTGACCTCTGTTATTATTACAGTATACCTGCTAGCTATATAAGGGCTCTACCTCATTATTACTTTACACCCATTGTCGTTCATTACTGTTCATTACATGTTTGGGTCCCTTATATTGTACATTTTACATTTGTTTATGTATTTTAGGACATATTACCTGGCGTGCTTTTTTGTATCTTTTCTGAGATGCTTCTCAGTCTATTTTATGCATTCCCATTGTTGTTTACTAAATAAAGATTTTCCCTTTTATGTTGTTGCATTGAAGCCTTGTCCTTTCCTCTTGTTTTTATTTATTTGGTATTTTGTAGTTTATCAGTAAGAGGCCTTCCTTTGGCTACATTGGTCGATATCACTGTCACTAGATTCTACAACTGTTACACTGTGCTTCTTTTGTTATTTTTTTGTAACCCAAAATTCTGCCTGACACAGCTCGTTTCATAAGGGGACGATGTATGAAGGCAGTGAACTAGTAGTAGATAAAAGGTGCTGCAGTTAAAACTATGTTAGTTGGATCTTGGGATGGAGCTGGCGGTCCGCTGCCAGGCGACCTTTTGCCTATCCAAGCCCCTGTCTCTCGGCTCCTCCCCAAACAGCACTTCTAAGAACCTTTTGTATAAGATCAAGTGTAGTAGTGTTCTTATAAGTTTGGGTTATGGCGGGTGAGGGGAATGTAAACAGATGCGCAAGAAGCGCTGAAATAATAACGGTAAATGATAAAAGTTTGCCAGTATATTTTGTGGATTACACAGCAGGGTGGCGACAAAGTTAACAAGTTTGATGTGGAAGCCATGAAAACAACCCAAAATTCTGCCTGACACAGCTCGTTTGATAAGGGGACGATGTATGGAGGCAGCTATATGGACAACGTGTGGAGGCAGCTAAAAAGACGACGTGTGGAGGCTGCTATGGAGACAATTTAATTTGGATAGTGCCTGTATGTGGCACTCCCAAAAATTGTTTAAAACAGAGGACCGGGTAGGTGGCCCTCCAGAAAAATTAAATACATAGAGTACTATAGCTAGAGCCAGTTGGCCCTGGCAAAAAATAGCCAGTTTCCTCTGCTAAGAGGAGGAGAAGGAGGACAATGAGGAGGAGGAGTGCATACATTATTCAGGTTGAGCTTCTTTCACCTTGTGGAGAATGGAAACCCTGAGAAATCCAGGCTTTATTCATCTTGATAAGCGTCAGCCTGTCAGTTGACAGGCGTGTACGCTTATCGGTGATGATGCCACCAGCTGCACTGAAAACCCGCTCAGACAACACGCTAGCGGCAGGGCAGGCAAGAACCTCCAAGGCGTACAGCGCCAGTTCGTGCCACATGTCCAGCTTTGAAACCCAGTAGTTGTAGGGAGCTATGTGATCATTTAGGACGATGGTATGGTCAGCTACATACTCCCTCACCATCTTTCTGTAAAGATCAGCCCTACTCTGCCGAGACTGGGGACAGGTGACAGTGTCTTGCTGGGGTGACATAAAACTGGCAAAGGCCTTGTAAAGCGTACCCCTGCCAGTGCTGGACAAGCTGCCTGCTCGCCTACTCTCCCTCGCTATTTGTCCCGCACAAGTACGCCCTCTGCCGCTAGCGCTGTCAGAAGGGAAATACTGTTTCAGCTTGTGCACCAGGGCCTGCTGGTATTCATGCATTCTCACACTCCTTTCCTCTCCAGGGATGAGAGTGGAAAGATTTTGCTTGTACCGTGGGTCCAGGAGAGTGTATACCCAGTAATCGGTGCTGGAATAAATTCTTTGATTGCGAGGGTCACGGGATAGGCAGCCTAGCATGAAATCTGCCATATGCGCCAGAGTCCCAACGCGCAAGAATTCACTCCCCTCACTGGCCTGACTGTCCATTTCCTCCTCCTCCAACTCCTCTTCTTCTGCCCATACACGCTGAACAGTGAAGGACTGAACAATGGTCCAATCTTCTGTCTCGCCAACATTCTCCTCCTCTTCCTCCTCATCCTCCTCCACCTCCTCCGATATGCGCTGAGAAACAGACCTGAGGGTGCTTTGGCTATCAACAAGGGAATCTTCTTCCCCCGTCTCTTGTGATGAGCGCAAAGCTTCCGACTTCATGCTGACCAGAGAGTTTTTCAACAGGCCAAGCTGCGGGATGGTGAGGCTGATGATGGCGGCATCGCCACTGACCATCTGTGTTGACTCCTCAAAGTTACTCAACACCTGACAGATATCAGACATCCACGTCCACTCCTCATTGTAGACTTGAGGAAGCTGACTGACCTGACTACTAGTTCTGGTGGAAGTTGACATCTGGCAGTCTACAATCGCTCTGCGCTGCTGGTAAACTCTGGATAACATGGTTAATGTTGAATTCCACCTTGTGGGCACGTCGCACAACAGTCGGTGAGTGGGCAGTTGGAGGCGGCGCTGCGCTGCCCTGAGAGTGGCAGCATCTGTGCTGGACTTCCTGAAATGCGCACCGATGCGGCGCACCTTCGTGAGCAAATCAGACAGATTGGGGTATGTCTTGAGGAAACGCTGAACTATGAGATTTAACACATGGTCCAGGCATGGCACATGTGTCAGTCTGCCGAGTTGCAGAGCCGCCACCAGGTTACGGCCGTTGTCACACACAACCATGCCTGGCTTCAGGTTCAGCGGTGCCAGCTACAGATAGGTCTGAGCCGTGATGCCCTGTAATAGCTCTTGGACGATGTGCCATTTATCGCCTAGGCTCAGCAGTTTGAGCACCGCCTGCTGTTGCTTAGCGATGGCACTGCTGCTGTGCCTAGAGCTACCGACTGATGGCGCCATGCCCACGGATGGTAATTCAGAGGAGGAGGGGTGGGAGGAGGAGGAGGCATAGTAGGCCTGAGAGACCTGGACCGAGGTAGGCCCCGCAATCCTCGGCGTCGGCTGTATATGACCAGCCCCAGGGTCAGACTCGGTCCCAGCCTACACCAATTAACCCAATGTGCCGTCAGCGATATATAGTGGCCCTGCCCGGCAGCACTCGTCCACGTGTCCGTGGTCAGGTGGACCTTGTCAGAAACGGCGTTGGTCAGGGCACGGATGATGTTGTCTGACACGTGCTTGTGCAGGGCTGGGACGGCACAACGGGAAAAGTAGTGGCGGCTGGGGACCGAATACCGAGGGGCGGCCGCCGCCATGAGGTTTCGAAAGGCCTCAGTCTCTACCAGCCTATAGGGCAGCATCTCCAGGCTAAGCAGATGTGAACGTTGAGGGCTTGGGCGTGTGGGTGGGTTCCACTATACTTCCTTTTGCGCTCCCGCGTCTGGGGAATGGAGAGCTGAACGCTGGTTGATGCTGTGGAGGATCGTGGAGGCGAAGATGGGATTTTCGCACGGGAGGTGTTTGGGCCGGGGTCCTGGGCAGGGGGCTGACTAGCAGATGACACAGGGGAAGGAGCAGTGGTGTGCCCGGCCGGAGGTGAACTGGCTTGGTGCCATTGAGTGGGGTGTTTAGCATTCATATGCCTGCGCATACTGGTGGTAGTTAAGCTAGTAGTGGTGGAACCCCTGCGGTTCTTGTTTTGGCACAATTTGCACACCACAGTCCGTCGGTCATCCGGTGTTTCTTTAAAGGGACACCGCCACGGGAGCTTGACTACGTGAAACATTTGTCGCTGATGCACCAGCTCTGGCCCTGCCTCTCCGTCTGGCCCCACCACTGCTTCTTCCAACCTGTTCTGGTATAGGACTCGCCTCCGTCTCAGAAGCACTGTGTTCATCCGGCCTATCAACCCAGCTTGGGTCTGTCACCTCATCATCCTCCGATCCCTCAGTCTGCTCCCCCCTCGGACTTCCTGCCCTGACAACAACTTCACCACTGTCTGACAACCGTGTTTCCTCATCGTCCAACACCTCTTTACACACTTCTTCCACTACGTCAACAATGTCATCATCACCCACAGACTGCGACCGGTGGAAGGGTCCAGAAAACAGTTCCTCAGAGTATGCCGGTTCAAATGCCAAATTTTCCTGGGAGGGGGCAGACTGGGGGGGAAGGAGGCTGAGGTGGAGGAGTGCTGATTTCGGTGACATGGGTGGACTGCGTGGAAGACTGACTGGTGGACAAAATGGCTAGAAGCATTGTCGGCAATCCACGACATCACCTGTTCGCACTGTTCTGGCCTCAACAGTGCTCTACCACGAGTCCCAGTAACTTGAGACATGAACCTAGGGAGTGTAGCTCTGCGGTGTTCCCCTGCTCCCTCATCAGCAGGTAGTGTCTCACCCCGCCCAGGACCACGGCCTCTGACCCCTGCAGTAGTTGGACGCCCACGTCCATGCCCTCATCCTCTACCCCTAGCCCTCGGGTTAAACATTTTCAAAATTAAAGTGTAAACTGTAAATTTTTTTTGTTTTTTGTGTTTTTTTTTTTTAAACAAAATGATGCTATCCTATTGCTATGGCTAGTTTCTAACCTACACTGACAGCACACAACTGGATTTTGTGCTGTGCCAGATTACTTTGAGTTATAAAAAAAAATAAACGTAAAAAAAAAAATAAATGAGCAGACTGTGGCTAATTGAAATCAATAAATAAATTGTCCCACTTCGGTGTTTGAGGTGGATATGTGTGTCACTAAGAGCTAAACACAACGGTCGCAAGTCCCCCTGCAAATTCCTCACAATATGGTACCAGCTGCACTACTAGTGCCAGCAAGCCCAGTCACAAGCAAACAAAAAAAAGTAAAATATAACGCTATTGTAGGTCTAAGTAAGCCGTTGGGGTTCTCCTATGGCTATTTTCTAGCCTACACTGAAAGCACACTGCTTTGCCAGATTTACTTATTATAATGATGCCCTATTGATACACACTAAGAAAGCTGTAGCCTCTATGCATACATCCCAATTGTTGAAAAACAATATAACAACGGATAAAGAAAAAGAAAAATTGTTAGATGTTCCTATTATCACACAATATACACAGGATCATAGGATTTTTAAACAAATTATACAGACACTGGAAAACTCTTTCACAAGATAAAGCAATAGGAGAACTTTTACCAGAAAGACCCAAATTTAATTTCAAGAAAGCACGGAATATCGGTATTCTTGTTGCGCCGACTATTAAGAAGGTTACTTCAAACGCTGTTGGCAGTTCAACTGTGCTACAACAAAAAACTGGCTTTTTTCCCTGTAGACATTGCATTGCATGTAGGACAACCAGAAATAAAAAAAAATGGTTGAAACCTTTGGACCGACTACCTGCATGGACAAATACAAAATTTGAAGATTCAGATTTTTTTGGTATAGAAAAAGTTCATTGCGATTGGAGGGAAAGAGATTACATTGCTCATATGTCAAAAATTGAAAGTAAATGGATGTTTGCTCTTAATTCCTTAGCCCCCATGGGTCTTAATAATGAAATTGAGCTGTTCGCTTTTATGTAAATATGCTGCTTTATTAGTTTGATGATACCTTTTATAATAGTCCCTTTTTTGATATATATACACTCTCACTCACCACTTTATTAGGTACACCTGTCCAACTGCTCGTTAACACTTAATTTCTAATCAGCCAATCACATGGCGGCAACTTAGTGCATTTAGGCATGTAGACATGGTCAAGACAATCTCCTGCAGTTCAAACCGAGCATCAGTATGGGGAAGAAAGGGGATTTGAGTGCCTTTGAACGTGGCATGGTTGTTGGTGCCAGAAGGGCTGGTCTGAGTATTTCAGAAACTGCTGATCTACTGGGATTTTCACGCACCACCATCTCTAGGGTTTACAGAGAATGGTCTGAAAAAGAAAAAACATCCAGTGAGCATCGTTGCAACGCCACAGCCTACCTGAGTATTGTTGCTGACCATGTCCATCCCTTTATGACCACAATGTACCCAACATCTGATGGCTATTTTCAGCAGGATAATGCGCCATGTCATAAAGCTGGAATCATCTCAGACTGGTTTCTTGAACATGACAATGAGTTCACTGTACTCAAATGGCCTCCACAGTCACCAGATCTCAATCCAATAGAGCAGTGATGGCGAACCTTTTAGAGACTGAGTGCCCAAAGTACAACAAAGACCCGCTTATTTATCGCAAAGTGCCAACACAGAAATGTAATTTGTGATTTATACTCCCTTCTCTGTCACAGTTTTCATTGATACCTGCACCTGAGGACACCAATAAAGCAGAAAAGAGTCCCAGGTAGAGCTGTCACTTTAAAATAGCTGTGTGCACAGCAAGTCCTGGGCTGTCTGAGACTGCAGGAAGTTACCTGGAGTCATCTCTGGTGATGGCCTGAGTGCCCACAGAAAGGGCTCTGAGTGCCACCTCTGGCACCAGTGCCATAGGTTAGCCATCACTGCAATAGAGCATCTTTGGGATGTGGTGGAACGGGAGATTCGCATCATGGATGTGCAGCCGACAAATCTGCGGCAACTGTGTGATGCCATCATGTCAATATGGACCAAAATCTCTGAGGAATGCTTCCAGCACCTTGTTGAATCTATGCCACGAAGAATTGAGGCAGTTCTGAAGGCAAAAGGGGGTCCAACCCGTTACTAGCATGGTGTACCTAATAAAGTGGCCGGTGAGTGTATTTTTTGATTGCTAAATTGCGCATAAACTTTTTTAAATCAATGAATGCATCAAATTTATTGAATCTTGTAGTCGAAGCAAATTTTAACCCTTTTTGTAATAGTTTCTCCTCCCCTTCTGATAATTCATAATCGCTTAAATTAAATATTTTTTGGCCAGTGTAATGTGTATTTTCCACTGCTTGAAATTTCATTAATTTCTTTGTTATTTTCTTTTGGGTGAGTTTCCCTGCCCTCTGTCCACGCCTGTGTTTCTTTTTTGGGATCTGGAAAAATTTGGATTAACTGTGATCTTTTTTTGTTTTTTTAGTCGAATTACTTCTTGTTTTTCTCTTTTCACTATTACTGTGAATCCAACACGCGAGACAGTATTTTTATTTTTGTTTCTATCATGTTTTGACACTTTGCTATTGGTAATGTCATTAATATTTGTCTCAACATGAACTTCAGCAATCTCAGGCTGCATATTCATTGTTGCATCCCCTCCTAATGGAGTCTCGTCTGTGTTGTTTAAGATGCTGCCATCATTCAAGATTTTATAACGATTTGAAATAGGTATCGTTTGTTGTCATTGGGATTCTCCCGACTGTCACCAAGTCCGGGAAGTCCGGAGGGACAAATTGCTTCCTACGCGTTTGCAAGCCAGCTTTCTTTGCAAGCCAGCGATCGGAGTGTTTGCCACCGTCCGGGGCTCCACTCCTAGCAGGATTACGCTATACAGCTTGTTCCTCTGCACACATTGCGTGGATTGATTGGAACGCAGCAAACCTACCAACGCCTGACTTCCACCAAGGTTCGTGCCATTACAACACATTTCAACATCGTGAAGAAACAGGTCATTAGTATATTCACAGGTACTTGCACATATCTATATGAGTTACAACACTAACTACATGTGGTCTATGTGTATACAAGTGCATTTGAATTATTGGTACCACAGTTGTGTGAATCAGTACTGTGTTGATTTTAGTAGGCGCAGATATATTGGATGCATAACTTCTTTTTATGATCACATCCTCTTACAGGTCTTTTTACTTTTTCTATACCTTGCCAAGAAAAAGAACTACATTCTTGCACATGCACTTCCCGAAAATGCCTAGAAGCTGCCGATAAATTTGACAAATTAGTGTTTTTGATATCTGACATATTCTTATGCAAATGTTCAATGAATTGGTGGTGCACCCTACATATTGTTTCCTACATGTTGTGCATGTTATTAAATAAACTGCATAAGTAGTATTGCAATTAATGTATGTAGATATTTTATAATTTTTGTTTGTTGTACATGATGTGAAACAATTAGTAGTGGATAAATATCCACAAACTATGCATCTTAGGTGCCCATATCTATGGTTCCCTGGATAGTGTGACCAAGTACAGGCAGTCCCCGGGTTACATACAAGATAGGGTCTGGAGGTTTGTTCTTAAGTTGAATTTGTATGTAAGTCGAAACTGTATATTTTATAATGGAAGTTCTAGACAATTTTTTTTCTTTTGCCCCTGTGACAATTGGAGTTTCAAAATTTTTGGTGTAATTGGACCAAGAATTATCAATAAAGCTTCATTACAGACACCTTACAGCTGATCATTGCAGTCTGGGACTATAGTAAAGCATCCAGAGAGCTTCACCAGAGGTCACAGGGGGCAGAGGGGTCCGTCTGTAACTATGGGTTGTCTGTAAGTCGGGTGTCCTTAAGTAGGGGACCGCCTGTATATGTAATTGTGGTGTCATTTTTGCTGGAAAACAGACTAGGACAGTGGTGGCGAACCTATGGCACGGGTGCCAGAGGTGGCATTCAGAGCCCTTTCTGTGGGCACCCAGGCCTTCACCCAACACAAAGTATGCTAGACTGGACTCAAGGCTTCCTGCTGCGGTCCAATACAGCCCAGGAGATGCCATGCTCCGTGCCATTTTAAAGCAACATCCTTGGCTGCCAGGGCTACAGGAGGAACAGGAAGGTGTGGATAGTGATAGATTAGTGTTGAAGCTCTGGGAACCCTCATTCCTCCATTCAGGTGACCCTGGAAGGAAACTACAATCCAAATGTATCCATCATCTTTCTATTATATTGGTGAACTCAGGATGCCATTATGATTGAAACCTGTAAAACAGCAGGTATCAATAAGTTACTGCTTAAAATGTCATGTTGGCACTCTGCAACATATAAGTGGGTTTTGGTTGAAGTTTGGGCACTCTGTCTCCAAAAGGTTCGCCATCACTGGACTAGGAGAAAGTAGAGATCCAATGGGGGGTGCTTTTTTAGAAATTTATCTGATACTCTGCGAGAGACATACCTTTACATCTTTATTTTGATCCAAAATTGGAAGATATTTATTTATGGTTTTCTTTCACTAGATGGAATTGGTTACTGTATGTGGTAATGAATGAAATGGGTTTAATATCAGAACTGTCAAAATCTCTCTGCGTTTGGGGTTTATTATCTAGCAGAGTTTTCCGAATTATTTTAGTATTTCTTTTTTTCGCAGGAGATAAAACCCTTTGTTTATAATTCCTTTTCTTAAGTCTATCCTCCTAATTAATTAAATGTTCATTAAACACAGTGGGGCAGATTTACTTACCTGGTCTTGTCACGATCCAGTGGCGCGTTCTCTGTGGAGGATTCGGGTCTTCTGGTGATTCACTAAGGTAGTGCGCCCGATGTCCACAGGTGTCGCTGCTGCGCTGGGTGCAGGTAATCGCGTGTCAAGCAGCGCTTTTTTTTTTGTTTTAAATACAGCAGTTTTTCCGAACTAGTTGGGTCTTCTGACAGCCACGCCCTCGATTTCCGTCGCGTGCATGCTGGCGCCGATGCACCACAATCCAATCGTGTGTGCCAAAATCCCGGGGCAATTCAGGGGCCCTTAGTAAATGACCGCCAGTATCTGTGGAGCTGTTTCTACGAAGACGGATTAATTCTCCACATGGTATATTGTCCACCATGCCTAGGATGGCAAGACGTGGACAATGAAATGGTATTGCCCGCTATCTGTTTACGGAAGGGTGACACAATGATGTTGTCATCCTTTCCTCTCAACATAACATCATGCCCATGACGTCACAGGTCTATTAAATGGCCTAAAGAACAGCGCATTAAAAGTCCAAATCTCAACCCTCAGTGTCTTCTTCGACATCTTTTTGGCTAAACATAGGTGGGTAAAAAGGTTTAGAAAAGCTTCCTTCGTTAAAATTGCCTTCCTTGTTGCTATAACAACCGCCAAGATTAGGTGAGATCCAAGCACTTTCTAAAAACGAGCCTTATCTCAAAATTTCTGACAATAGGATGTCTCTAAGACTTGATCCCAGTTTTCTTCCCAAGGTAGCAACTGACTTTTATCGTAATCAGGAAATTATACTCCCCTCCTTTTGTGAAAATCCAAAATCTCCAGGAGAAGCCAACTGGTATACTCTAGATGTGAGGAGGGTAGTACTACACTTTCTAGAAATGACAAATGCTTGGCGGAAAGATTCAAACTTGTTTCTTCAGTTTCAGGGCAAGAATAAAGAAAGAAAAGCATAAAAAATTACCATCACTGCTGTTAATCCAGCATGCTATTCGGGAGTGTTATACCCGCCCAAGTCTAGAAGCACCTATAAACCTTAAAGCCCACTCTACCAGGGCAGTAGCCACTTCCTGCGCGGAGAGAGCAGGAGCAACTCTTGATCAAATCTGTAAAGCTGCGACCAGGTCCAGCACTGAAACTTTTGCCAAACACTACTGATTGGACTTACACTCAGCTAGAGACTTATCGTTTGGTATAAAAATCCTACAAGCAGTAGTCCCTCCTTAAAAAAATTCCTAATATTATCTGGTACATCTCCAGGTGGGCCGTCATGGGGGACATCTTGGAAAGCGAGAATTAGACTCACCGGTAATTTGTTTCCCATTTAGTCCACCATGACGGCCTGGAATTTTTTCCCAACCCTCAAGACATTGTTTGGTTTTGTCTGTGTGTGAAGTAACATACTAATAAACCTATTGCATCCTTTCTTGGTGTAGTTATTTGTTAGACACTGGAGAGAGAGGGGGAGGGACATTTAACCTCTCTTCTTCCTGTCCCTAAAGAGGTCAAGGGGTAATCCTCCAGTTGGGGCGTCATGGTGGAATAAATGGAAAACGAATTACCAGTGAGTCTAATTCTCGCTTTTTGGTCCACCTTTAACATATAGCGTACAACGCAATTCTGTCAAGTCAGTAATGTGGCGCATGGTCCAACACTGCACCATTCACAAGTTGTCTTGACGAGCGGAGACAAAGTGCTGTAGATAGCAACTGAAAGTCTGGTTGACTCTTTCAACTTGCCCAGATGATAAGCTGAGGAGTAGTCCACTTAATGTGTAGTTGGCCACACAAAGAACGCCAGAACTTGGAAACAAACCGGACCCCATGGTTAGAAACCATGTGCTGAGGAAATTCATGAAGCCAGAAAATGTGAAGTTAGAACAGGCTGGCAAGATGAGGAGCTGACGGCAGACCCTCCAGAGGAATGAGAGGGGAACATCTTAGAAAACTGGTCTGTGACCTCCCAGATGACGGTATTTCCGGAAGATGGTGGAAGATCCATAATAAAGTCCATGTCTATATGGCTATGTGAGTCCACTGGCAACCGGATATTGGCAAAGGCAGCAACAGACCTGAAGACTTGAAGACTTGTTATGGGCACAGGAAGTGCAGGAACTCACACAATCTTGTACATCGTTGAACATGTCTGGCCACCAGTAGAAACAAGATATGTAAGCGACAGATCTCTGCACCCCAGGGTGCCCAGCCACACAAGAGCAATGTCCCCAAGTTACTATCCTCTTACAAAGAGCAGGTTGGACATAGGTCTTAGGAGGAGGAAACTTCTGTAGGTCAACAGGGGCATCAACAACCAGCCGTTCCGGAGGAACAATATGTCTAGGAGCAGGTTCTTCCCCAAATATATCAAAGGCACGAGAGAGGCCTTAACATTTTTCCTTAACATTTTTCTCTGCAGGATGGAAACGTATCATGAAGTGGGAGAAGAAGAGAGACCAATGAGCCTGTTGAGGATTGAGGCATTGAGCAGTCTGGAGAGATAGGACCGTATGACAGCTCCTTCCAGAACATAAGCCATTCAAAGCTAGCTTTATGACCAGAAGCTCCCAATCACCTATTGAATAATTCCTCTCTGTAGCAGAGAAGAAGACACAGGTGAGGGTTCGACCTTTGGGCCCTTTCTGGGTGAGAATGGCTCCAGCACCAATGGATGAGGTGTAAACCTCTAGCAGAAATGGTTTCTCAGTATCAGGCCGGGATAGAAGGGAAGCAGAATCAAATGCAGACTGCAGCTTAGAGAAAGCTTCTTCAGCTGCTAGAGGCCAGAGTTTTGGGTCAGCATTTTCCTTAGTCAGTGCCACAATGGGAGACAAGAGAAGCAAAATGCGGTATGAACTGCCAGTAGTAGTTAGCAAAGCCCAGGAATCTCTAGATAACACAAAGTCCTACTGGGCGAGGCCCAAGAGCCTTGGAGGACACCAAAGATGACATGGCGGACGCAGGGTGGAAAGCCATGAAACAGTGAGACTGGCCCTCCGGTCCCCAATGCAGAATCTCCCCAGTCTGCCGGTTGAGCAAAGGTGATTGTTGCATCTATCATGGGAGGCCTAATAACATGGAAGACATGGACCAGGGGAGCACATAAAATGATAGTCTCTTTTTGTGCAAAGCCCCAAGGCAATATGCTGGGACTGCTGGGCCACGATGTTGGTAAGATCAACCAACAGCAGAGAAGCATAATCAGGAACAGAACCGGGGTCACAATGGGAATTCATTACAATCGTAGGACATATGGGAACAAGCTTTTTCTATGGCACAGGGCACAAAGATTCAGGTTCAGTAGAAGACATGGTAGCCGCTGTGACTGAAGGTGCCATAGAAACAAGATGCTGCTGCTGGGTGGCCAAAACCTGCCGCATGATGGAGGTGAGCTGAGTAAGTTGCTGGCCATGCACAGCAATCTGCTGAGCCATGGTGGTAGGGAGGCCAGCTAGTTCGGGCAGTGAAACCTTGGTGGGATCCATGGCCGGATCTTACTGTCAGGGTCATGGTGGTGGACCCAATAAAATCACCGCGAACGAAGACATAAGCCGACACTTGGAAGCGGAGTCTAAGTGGTACCCGGTATTCACCAGAGCCTGACGCAAAGCGGGTTGGACTTGCTGCGGCAGGATACCACAAGGTCTCTCCACAGGTGCAACTTTGGGCCTTAGGTGGTGGCAGGAAACAATTGTTTTTTCAGGAGTTTTGCAGAATACAAAAAATGCATTTTATAGTGAGGAAGGTATATGGATGACATCCTTAACCTGTATGAAGGGGCTAAGGATGGATTCTACCAGTTTACTAGAGCACTGAGTCATAATGCAATTGGTATGCTTTTACACCTGAAATTCATGAAAAACAAACTAACTTCCTAGATCTCACAACTAAAATCAAATTCAAACGACTATTTAGTTACAGAAAGAAAACATCAACCAATAGCCTTCTGGAGTGGGTTGCCCCTCAAGAGGGGAATAGTGGCTGGCCAATATCTCTGAGCCAGGAGGAATTGCTCAAATCAGGAAGACTTTATGGGGAAATGTAGAGAATTATATGCACAGTTCTTAGCAAGAGAGTATCAGAAGAAAATACTCCACAGGACTTTTAATAGAGCAAATTCAACCAGAAGGGATACAATTCTTCAAACTAAAACAAAAAAAAAAAGAGTAGTGAGGTGTATTGGAACATTTGACGGATATATACGGATCAGGTACAACAGATCCTTCAGAAATACTGGCCACTATTAGTGGCAGATGAGGATAGAAATGAGGTTGTTACACCCTACCCAAGCATTATCTTTTGCCGGGGAAAAATATACAATTAGATATCTTAAGCTTGAGGAGTGGGCAGAGAAAGGTTGATGAAGTTTAATGTAGATAAATGTAAATTTATGCACTTGGGCCATGGAAACAAAAAGTATAATTATGTTCTAAACAGTTCTAAACTTTCTAAAACTGAAGCTGAAAAAGGCTTAGGGGTATTGGTGGATGGTAAACTTAATTGCAGTGACCAGAGCCAGGCAGCTGCTGCTAAAGCAAATAAAATTATGGGATGTATCAAGAGAGGAATAGATTCTCATGATAAAGACATAGGGGCATAATTGTCAGGACCTCTGCGCCACGCCAGAAGTGGGCCGGCATGGGGCGTTACTGTACCCGCACCGGTGCACTCGTGATGTATCCCGCTGCGAACATGCAGCGGCAGGGCTATCATACGCTGGCACACGAGCGCCAGCGTATGATAAATATGCCCCGTAGTTTTGCCTTTGTACAAATCACTGGTCAGACCACATGTGGAATATTGGGGCAGATTTACTTACCCGGCCCATTCGCGATCCAGCGGCGCGTTCTCTGCGGTGGATTCGGGTCTGGCTGGGATTTATTAAGGTAGTTCCTCCGACGTCCACCAGGTGGCGCTGCTGCGCTGAAGAGCATCGGAACACACTGGAATACACCGAGCCGGGCTGAGTGAAGGCAAGTGCAATTTTCGCGACACATTTTTTTTAAAAAATGCGGCGGTTTTTCCGAATCCATTGGGTTTTCGTTCAGCCACGCCCCCCGATTTCCGTTGCGTGCATGGCGGCGCGATGCGCCACAATCCGATTGCGTGTGCCAAAATCCCGGGGCAATTCAGGGAAAATCGGCGCAAATCGGAAATATTCGGGTAACACGTCGGGAAAGCGCGAATCGGGCCCTTAGTAAATTACCCCCATTGTGTACAGTTTTGGAGACCAGTGTGTAAAAAAGACATAGTAGAACTGGAACGGGTGCAGAGGAGAGCAACCAAGATTATTAGCGGAATGGGGGGACTAGAATAGATTGACAGATAACAAAATTTGGGACTATTCAGTTTAGAAAAAAGAGGAATGAGGGGAGACCTCATTACAAATATCTGAACCTGCAGTACAAGGATCTCTCCAAAGATCAGGACAAGGGGGCACCCTCTATGCCTAGAGGAGAGGCGGTTCTACCATCAACATAGACGGGGGATTATTTACTGTAAAATCAGTAAAACTATGGAACTCTCTGCCGCAGGAGGTTGTTATGGCGGACTCTATTTACATGTTCAAGGGAAGCCTAGATGATTTTTTGGAAAGAAAAAATATCACGAGTTATGGGGAAAAAAACATCTATTAAAACTTAAAGGTTGGACTTAATGGACTTGTGTCTTTTTCCAGCCTTATATATTATGATACTATGGTACAAGACATATTGGTCCATAGCCATTATACTGACAAAAGAACAGTAATACTGAACTGGCTATCTCTTAAAACACTGGGCTCATATCCCTGTATAGATTGCTCATTTTGTATGCTGAGAAGAAGACTTTTACTGACTCTGAGGGCCAAAGAACCTTTGAGATAAAGACAATACATCAATTGCAAATCACAGTGATAATATACACTCACCGGCCACTTTATTAGGTACACCATGCTAGTAACGGGTTGGACCCCCTTTTGCCTTCAGAACTGCCTCAATTCTTCGTGGCAAAGATTCAACAAGATGCTGGAAGCATTCCTCAGAGATTTTGGTCCATATTGACATTATGGCATCACACAGTTGCCGCAGATTTGTCGGCTGCACATCCATCATGCGAATCTCCCGTTCCACCACATCCCAAAGATGCTCTATTAGATTGAGATCTAGTGACTGTGGAGGCCATTTGAGTAGAGTGAACTCATTGTCATGTTCAAGAAACCAGTATGAGATGATTCCAGCTTTATGACATGGCGCATTATCCTGCTGAAAGTAGCCATCAGATATTGGGTACATTGTGGTCATAAAGGGATGGACATGGTCAGCAACAATACTCAGGTAGGCTGTGGCATTGCAACTATGCTCAATTGGTACCAAGGGGCCCAAAGAGTGCCAAGAAAATATTCCCCACACCATGATACCACCACCACCAGCCTGAACTGTTGATACAAGGCAGGATGGATCCATGCTTTCATGTTGTTGACGCAAAATTCTGACCCTACCATCCGAATGTCGCAGCAGAAATTGAGACTCATCAGACCAGGCAACGTTTTTCCAATCTTCTACTGTCCAATTTCGATGAGCTTGTGCAAATTGTAGCCTCAGTTTCCTGTTCTTAGCTGAAAGGAGTAGCACCCGGTGTCGTCTTCTGCTGCCTTTCTATCAGCTAGAACCAGTCTGCCCATTCTCCTCTGACCTCTGGCATCAACAAGGCATTTCCGCCCACAGAACTGCCGCTCACTGGATGTTTTTTCTTTTTCGGACCATTCTCTGTAAACCCTAGAGATGGTTGTGCGTGAAAATCCCAGTAGATCAGCAGTTTCTGAAATACTCAGACCAGCCCTTCTGGCACCAACAACCATGCCACGTTCAAAGGCACTCAAATCCCCTTTCTTCCTCATACTGATGCTCGGTTTGAACTTCAGGAGATTGTCTTTTTTTTTTTTATATAATTGTATTTTTATTATCATTTTTCAAAAATATATAACAGACAAATTATCATGTACATATTTCACATTGAAGTTTTTCAATAGTAAAACAACTGAAAGACAAGAAAGAAATCTTTTTCTCCAAAGGATATCAACAGTTTAAATCTTCCATTTGCGTATCAAAATGTGAAATCTAACAGTATAATATGTTTACAATAGTAAAACAAATACCAAAGACTGCATCAACACTATGCCTATCCGGTCTAGAGGGGTTGGGGAAAAGGGTACAAACAAAAGACAGTCATACATACTCGCTATGACAACAATTAACACTTGGGTAGAAACTAAAGGGATGGCCATGTCACTCTCCTCCTCCTGCTCGTTCTTCTATCCAGTAGCGGTCCCAAAGTTCCCAGGTTTTGTCAAACAGTGGGATACGATTATTCAGGGAGGCAGTCAGATATTCCATACTGCGAGTTTCCCTTACCCTAGAGAGTAGGTCCATTCGGGAGGGGGGAGCTTGCCTATCAGGCACCTCGCAGCTGTGAGTATGTGCAAGCTCAGTTTCGTGGTCGCCTTGGCCATGGGGTGCGGAGAAACATTCAGCAAGTGAAATAATGGGGAGAGTGGGATATCCACCGCTACGACCTCCCGAAGGAGAGTCTTTACCTCCTGCCAAAAAGGCTGAACTAATTGGCACGTCCAGAAGATATGTTGAAGAGTACCTCCAACTGAGCCACATCGCCAGCAAGTATCTGGCGTATCCGGAAATAGTTTGTGTAGCAAGGATGGGGTATGATACCACTGCATCATCAGTTTGTACTGGTTCTCCTTATGTGTGGCACACAAGGAGGTCTTAGCCGCCCTATGCCAAATCAGCCGCCATGTGTCTTGAGATATTGGTCCCCCTACTATGCTTTCCCACCTGGCCATGTACAGGTGTGCAATGGGTTCGTCTGGGCTGGGATGGAGTAGTATCATGTAGATATCTGATATAAGGCCAGAAGTCTGGGTAGCAGTTTTGCAAATGTGCTCAAACGTAGTGGGTGCCGAAACTGTCTCAGCACTGTCCAGGGATTGTAAAAAGTGCCTAATTCGGATGTAGTGAAAATTGGCCGCATGCGGGAGATGGAATTTATCCTGTAGGGCAGCAAAGGGCAAAATCTTCCTATCTCAGTAATCCACAATGTCTGCAAATCTAAACAAACCCTTCTCATGCCAGGGTTTAATTTCCTGCCCAGCCCCAGCTTGTTGCATGAGGGGAGTGTGTAAGAAAGATTGCATAGGAGAGCACTGAGACACCAGTGGGAACCTGGTCAAACAGGCCCTCCATAACTTAATCGTGAATGAAATAGGGCCTAGTTGGGGGTCAGGTAGCGCAGGCGCCTCTTTAGGCCAGAGGTAAGAGTTAGGATGGAAAGGGGCCAACCACAATTTCTCTATCTCCATCCACTTAGAGAATGCCAGTAAGGTGGACCATGCTGGAATACACCTCAAATGTGTTGCCCAGTAGTATCTGGTGATATCCGGTACCGATAGGCCGCCCCTAGATTTGTGAGAGAGCAGAACAGATCTGGAGATCCTGTGTCTCTTTTTCGCCCAGATAAAGTGTAATATTGATGCTTACAGAGACCTCAGAGCACCCAACGGCACTGGCACTGGTAGGGTTTCAAAAAGATAAAGCAGCTTAGGTAAGATAGTCATTTTAACCGCTGCTATCCTGCCAAAGAGGGAGAGGGGGAGACTGTTCCAATTATCAAGCAGGGTCCTTATTTCCCGAAAGCTGCCAGGGAAATTCTGCCCATAAAGTGTATTATAAGAGGGGGTCAGAAGTATCCCCAGATACTTAATGGCGTCTGCTTTCCAATTATATCTGAATGTGGCCTTCAATTGGTCTACCAGCAGTTGGGTAAGATTGAGAGGCAAGGCCTCCGTCTTTGAGGTGTTTACTTTATAACCAGAAAGACGTCCATACTGCTGTAGCCTCGCTTGTAGGTTGGGTAGGGAGATTAGGGGTTGAGTGATGGTGAGTAAGATATCATCTGCGAACAATGACAATTTGAATTCCTTGTCTCTAACCATAACACCATGGATATTAGGGTCCTGACGGATAATGGAGGCCAGGGGTTCAATGCAAAGTATAAACAGGAGAGGAGAAAGTGGGCAACCCTGATGTGTACCGTTTCTGATCCGCAGAGGTGGGGAGGACGCATGTGGAAGCTTAATTTCCGCCGTGGGATTTGAATACAACCCCCTCAAAGCCTGGAGAAAGGGACCTGTTATGCCGATGTGTTCTAACACTTGAAACATAAAGGGCCAGCTAAGGCGATCAAACGCCTTCTCAGCGTCTAAACTGAGAATCAGGGCCTGGTCATTTTGTTTATTAACTACATCAATGAGATCAATTGTTCTCCTCTTGCTGTCGCCACCTTGCCGTCCAGGTACAAAGCCTACCTGGTCCTTATGGATTACCTGAGGGATCCACTGAATCAGGCGATTGGCCAGTAATTTTGTGAATATTTTCAAATCTGCGTTCAAAAGTGCAATCGGTCTGTAATTAGCACAATCGGTTGCATCTTTCCCAGGCTTGGGGATAAGGGTGATATAAGAGTGGGTGAAAGTTGTAGGCATGGGTTCACCTTGTAAGAACGCATTGAACACTTTTGTCATATCTGTCGTTAATTCTAAGCTGAGCGCCTCAATGGCCTCCGAGGGGAGTCCAGGGAGGGAGCAAGAGTTCAAAAAATCCAGTAGCAACGTTTTTCTAAGGCCCTCCTCTAGGGGTAGAGTGTTTGGCAGGGAATATAGTTTAGCATAAAATTCTTGAAAGCCAGAGGCAATCTCTCTCAGGTCATGTAATAGGTTCCCCCCAGAATCCCGTATGATGTGGGGAGTCTGGTGATCTCTTTTCTCCCTCAGTTGTCTCGCCAGGAGAGAATGGTGCTTGTTCGCTTGCTCATAATATTGTTGCCTAGTAAACACCAGTAATTTCTCAACCTCTTGGGTCTGGACCTCTCGTAACTGCTCCCTAAGCTCAATTAGCTGTTGGAGTCTCCTTTTAGTTGGTTTAGCTAGCAGAGCCGCCTCCTGCTTACCAGTCTCCTTTCTCAGTTCATTTTCCAGATGGACTCTGGTTCTTTTCAATCTGGTTCCCTGTTCTATACAATGACCTCTGAAGACCGCCTTATGCGCTTCCCACATTATAGGAATAGAGGGAATTGAATCTTCATTAAGCTGGAAATATTCCCGTAATGCTCCATTTAGCTCCTCCTTGATCAGGGGTTTTTTGAGAAGGGATTCATTCAAGCGCCAATGACATACCCTAGTTGTGGAGGGGCCCTCTCTAAGCTGCAGAAAAACTGGCGCATGGTCTGACCAAGATATGTCTCCCACCTCTGCGGTACTCATCATTCGCAAGAATTGTATATCACCAAACCAGTAATCTATACGGGTATGGGTGCCATGTGGCGCAGAATAAAAGGTAAAGGAACGGTCCCCCGGGTTGCCCACTCTCCATAGGTCGTACAAAGCAAACCTCCTGATGACTCTACGAAAAGCCGCCGAAATAGTGTTCTGCGACCTAGTGGTAGGATTGGGGTCGATTGCCAATCGGTCCATATTTTCTGAAAAAATCACATTGAAGTCCCCTCCTAACAGTAAAGGTGCTGGTGGGAGTCTAGCTATTTTATTCAGGACTTTGGTAATGAAGCGGACCTGTGATGAATTGGGGGCATATATATTGCATAAAAGCACAGGTGAACCGAACATTTTACCCTGAACAATGATAAAGCGGCCCATGGGGTCTGACGTCACAGTTTCAGGCACTATGGGGCACGAGGTTGCAAACAGGATCGCCACTCCCGCTTTCTTGTTCTCTGTGGACGCCATATAAGAGACCGGGTAGAGATGCTTAGCAAAATTAAAATTCCCTGTCGCATCATAATGCGTCTCCTGCAGAAACACCACATCTGCTCTACTTCTCTTCAGCTCGTTAAGCGTGAGTCGTCGCTTGCGAGCTGAGTTTAGCCCTTTTACATTTAGTGTCAAGAGCCAGACCATGATGAGCTAACGAACAGATACTCTTGGGCAAGACTCGCGGCGCGCTCCTGCATGGTACGCGTCTGAACCTAGGGGAGGAGGGGATGAGAGAGGCTATATGTAGCTTCTACAGCAAGGCATCAGTATGGGAGTGAGGAAGAGTGTTGGTGTGTGCAGGCCTAGAATGTCAGAGACACTAGGGAAGACGGACAAAGATTATGACGAGGGGGGGACAAAACTTACACACCACAAAACAAACAATCAAATACGAATAAAAAACAAACAAAAAAGTAATAAGAAAACAAGAATAAATTCTCAATTCTATAACCAGAGAGAGGAGAAACCTCCTGACTCTAGTGCAGGTCTGTTCAGCCGGTCTACCCCTAAAGTACGGGAGTATAGTCGGCTGATCCGGAGCTTCCACCCCCTA
The DNA here is from genome assembly GCF_040894005.1 of Engystomops pustulosus. Classification (NCBI taxonomy): domain Eukaryota; kingdom Metazoa; phylum Chordata; class Amphibia; order Anura; family Leptodactylidae; genus Engystomops; species Engystomops pustulosus. The sequence goes on from NC_092419.1 coordinate 60,760,036, forward strand.
TTTAAACCCTAGACCAGGGTCAGAGGGCAGGATCCAGAAAAGACCCACCTAATGGGGAAAACGTGGCAAAGGAACCTTTTAAAGGAAAAGAATACTTCAAGTACAGTACTAAACTAGATTAGATACTTTGAAATATCACTAACCCTCCAGAGATTAACCCCGGTGCCTTCATGCATATTACTACCTAAAATTACTAAGGAGGGGATAAATACCCCGAAAATAAGCAAACATAAGACCCCCTTCAAACAATCAAGACCACAAACTGTAAAGGATATATATCTGGCAGGCATTCTCCTCTAATCATATAGTCCTGGGATGGAGCTCTGGTTCGTGGTCTTCGTCTCTTTTGTTGCGGCTGGTTCTTATACTGTGGTAGGCGGAGCTGAGGGGGGAGACCCCCCCCAATCATCCAGTCGTGGAGTCGGGATGTTCCAAATGTCACAGAATTCCTGCAGCTCCTCAATCACGGAGAGCGTTGCCGTTATCCCATCTTTGGTGGCCGACAGAGCGAAAGGAAAGTTCCAGCGATAGGAGATGTCGTTCTCGTGTAAAATGTCCAGCAACGGTCGTAAGATCCGCCTCTTCTGAAGAGTGATCCCAGAGAGATCCTGGTAAAGCTGTATGACATCACCATTGAAATCAAAGTTCTTGTTTTTCTGCGCCGCCAACATGAGGCGTTCCTTTAACTCGAAGTCATGCACACAACAGATAACGTCTCTCGGGTTTCCTCCCAGTGTTTTAGGCCTCAATGCTCTATGAGCTCTATCAAGCTTCACCTGCGTTTCCGGCTCTCCTAGTAGCGCCGAGAAAAGTGTTTGTAGCGTGGCCCGAACATCCTCTTTGCCCTCCACCTCCGATAGACCCCTCACTCGAATATTATTACGTCTTCCTCTGTTATCAAGGTCCTCCAGGTGCCTGGCCATATCTTGTAGTTTAACAGATTGAGAATGTAAAGCATGTTGCGTATGTGTAATCTGACGCTTTGAGTCCGCCTGTGCAGCTTCCAGAACATCAATTTTCTGCATCATACACTGAATATCACAACGTACCTCCGAAATTTCAGATTTAAAAGCCTCTTTGACTTCAGCAATTAAGGATTTAAAGTCCTCTTTAGTAGGCAAATTCTGGAGATGAGCATGCCAGTACGGTTCTGATGTTGATGGTCTCTTATCCGCTGTAGCGTCCATGCTGTATGGCTCAGGTGATGATGCCCACTCTGGGGAGGGCGCTGCATAGCGAGTGAGGGTGGGGGTAGCACTCAACTCGTCCTCTGGCAACTGTGACCTAGGGATATATGGGACCCCAGGGACAAATTCCCCTGGATGCGATAGTTGGGGTGATCTTAGGGGGAGGCCCTCAGAGCGCTTCCCCTGTCCTCCATTTTCTTCCTGCTCTATGCCTATGGAGCTTTGCCCTTTTTCTGGGGCCTGTGACTGAGGTCAAGTGCCCCTGCAGGGTTTCTCACCTTCCATGAGATGCTGCCGGTCACCTTTGTCTGGGGTCCGCTGGGAAGCTGCCTTATTCTGGCGCTGCTGCGCCACAGGAGAGCCGCGCTGTTCCTTGGGCCGGGCGCCAAGATGGCGGTCAGGCGCGGCCTGCATCGTGGTGGCAGGAGCATGGCGGGCAGTGTGCGGGAGCGGTGCGGCGGTTGCCGACTGACCTCGCTTACCCGCTGCTGGAGTGGGAGCCATAGTGGGGACCTCAGCGGTCCGTGTCAGGTTCCTCGAGGCGCCGCCGGCCTTCCTGTCTTTCCGCGGGTCCGAGCTGGCTGCAGCGGTGGAGCGGAGAAAGCGGGTGAGTAAAGTTTCGCCCATTCCGATGGAGTCCCGGGGTCTTTACTCCCCTCCTGGGGGTCTTTTTGACTTTGGGGGCCAGGGTATCTCCCCTCCTTACAAGCTAAACGGGCACCGGGGTACGGAGCTCTCCTAATGTGCAGCCATTAGCTCCAGGGTCCAGCCACGCCCCCCCAGGAGATTGTCTTGACCATGTCTACATGCCTAAATGCACTGAGTTGCTGCCATGTGATTGGCTGATTAGAAATTAAGTGTTAACGAGCAGTTGGACAGGTGTACCTAATAAAGTGGCCGGTGAGTGTATATGGCCCAATGTAAGTGGCCACAACTATACGTAGGAAAAACATTACAAGAACTGAGAAGAAGAATGTCCTCACATCTAAGTACAGTAGGCACTGAGAAAGATGCTACATTAGCGAAGTGCTGAGGAATACACTCAATAAACACGGGTGCGAGACGTGGACAGATTGATAAACAACTACGACTAAATGAGGCAAGATGGAAATACTGTATTAAAGCTTTAAGACTTAGGGGACTTAACGAAGGATTTACCTTTGTGGCCTTCTTGTAAGAGGGTCACTGGAGAATCCTTGACACACAAAACACTCAAAATCATACTCTTTATTGGCACGGTGGCTCCCGTCCCCGCTCCTGTTCCAGATTTTTCGGCTGTGCAAGCGTATACTGGCTCCTAGGGCGAGCATGCCGCTTCAGAAAATTTAAAGGGCCAGCCCATCTTTAATTGCCGCATTTCCCAGAATTCTATATAAACCTGCCTATCCCTGTACACCTTGCTGGATCTTTGTGCCTCATAGCCTTAGAGAAAGCTTGTTTGATGCTCTGTGCGATTATCCTGATTTTCCGTTGTGACGTCGATTCCATTCCTGACCTCGCTCCTGTGCTTCCCATCCTGACCTTCCGCTACATCCCTGACTCTGATCCTGTGCTGCCTGTCTCTTGCCTGTTGCCTGTCCCCTTGCCTTACGATTCTGTACTTCGTCTTGCCCGCCACCGTGGACAAAGTCGCGCCAAGTCCAATCTTCTTTGCGGTGGGCTCTGGTGAAAACCTGGGTATAGGCATATGTCATCTTCCGCGGTGGTACAGAGGATCCACTACCACTGATCCTGACAGTAAGATACAGCCATGGATCCCACCAAGGTTCCGTTACCTGAACTGGCTGATCTTACAACCATCATGGTCCAGCAGTCTCAACAAACTGCTGCGCAAGGACAGGAACTTGCTCAACTCACTGCCACCCTGCAGCAATTGTTGGCTACCCAGGACCAGTGTCCTGTACCTGTGGTAACTCCCATTACTACGGCTGCATTGTCTACTGCTGAACCCAGGCTGCGTCTATCCATGCCATCCAAATATGGCAGGGGCTTCATTACTCAGTGCTCCCTACATATCAAACTGATGCCTTCAAAGTTCGCTACGGAGCGGGCTAGGATAGCTTTTGTGATCAACCTTATTTCCGGGAAAGCCCTGGCATGGGCTGTTCCCCTCTGGGACAGGAACAATCTGGTCACGGCTACTCTCACTGTGTTCCTTGCTGAATTCCGGTCCATCTTTGAGGAACCTGCCAGGGCATGTTCTGCTGAGACCGAATTGCTGAACCTGCCTCAAGGGGACTCCTCTGTTGGAGACTACGCAGTCCCGTTCTGTACCTTGGCTTCCGAGCTGTGTTGACGTCACAAACAGAGGTTATAAGAAGTCTAGAGTGGCGCAGATCACAGTTATTGCCCCAATATCCCTGAGGATGCCACGTTAAGTGGCGAAACATGTCACGGGGGAGGGCAATGATAGGGATTTTATTGCAGGCAGAAAGGAATAGACTGATGAGCTATCTAGCGAGACAGGTTGTCAATCCATATAGACATTAGTGAGACAGTGAATAGTGAGAGAGCATATCTCGTACCGATGATAGTATAACAGAAACAGGAGAGGGTGTGTGAATTGAAGTGTGTGTGAACCTAAGCGAGACACTGTGTCCTATTGTAAGGGCGAGTTATAAATAGTATATACCAAGAATTGGGAGCCGGAGAGACCTAAAAACACCAAGAAATGGTAATCAATAAATTAGATTGTACCACCTGATTTGAAAGCACCCAAAACCACTGTGGGTTAACTGATAATACTTGCAACCCCTCTGTCCACTGACAGCTAATGAGTATGCTGATTACTAAAAATAAAGTGAATGGGGCAAATTTACTTAACCGGTCCGGAGGAGTTCCTGAAAGTGCATTGTCCGTGCATTCAATAAGATCATGCGCCCGATTTACTGAATGTGCCGCTTCCCAGATCAGGTCCACCGGAGTTCACCTTCTTCTTCCTGGTGTATGTAAGTGCATGTCTCGCACTGCAATTTTAAAGTTAAAGGGGTTGTGTCACCATAGCAAATGGCTGTAATTGGGTCCAATGCCTTGTGACAAGTACTTTCACCATTTACACTTATTACAAAATCTGCAGCCTTACTGAGATAACTCCTTTTGTCCTGGTTACTGGCGCCCCCTGCTGGTAGCTGTGTCCCGTCCTGAGCTACAGCTGATCTGGCCAAGTCTGCGCACAAGGAGTCAGCAGCTGCTCTGCACTACAGATCACTCCACGGGCTCACAGCTCCTCCCACACTGAGAGATCAGCTGACACGCTGCAGCCAATAGTAAGTGAGAGAGGAGGAGGGGCAGAGATTGTGCTGTGATGGCCACTGCTTACCAGCTCCATAGGAGCCTACAGCAGCAGATACAAGGTAACTGAAGCCAGACATGGCCATCTGATGCACAGAGTCCTCCTCCCCTAACAAAGATCATAGCAATATAGCAGCCCTCTCCTCCCTCCACCATTAGTCAGGTCACACAGGAGGCTGCAGAGATAACACAAGTAACAGGCTGAGCTCTGATCTCTCCTGATGCAGTCCTCCTCCTGTACTCTCCACCATTCACTGTCCCTCCATGCTACCCTGCTCTCCTGCAAAGGGGCCCCTGTCCCTGACTAGCAGTGTTCTGTCCTCTGCAGAAATCTAGCTTCTTAGGTTTCCGTCTGCAGTGTAAGGCTGACAACAGCACCATCTACTGGTGGTTTAGCACATTTCCTAGCTTGTAGTTTTCAATGCACTATGGGAAATCTCCTGAGGCATTGTGGGATTGCTTATTACTGTAGTCCAGTGATGGCGAACCTATGGCACTAGTGCCAGAGGTGGCACTCAGAGCCCTTTCTGTGGGCACTCAGGCAATCAACCCAGGACTGAGTTCACCAAACAGGAACAAATCCATTAAATCTTCCTGCAGTCCTAGGCAACTTATGAGATGCTGCTCTCAGCAATATTTTACAGCAACACTTCATTGGCTGCATTATCTTTGGAGGTCGTCCTGCTGGACCCACCATTCTTCCTAAACAAAGAGACCCTGGAGAGAAGCTACTATGATAATCTGAATTTGCCCACCTTCTTTCAATTGTATTGGTAGCCTCAGGCGGCCGATACAATCAAAGAAGTGGAAGAACAGGTAGCAATAAGTTACTGCTTAAAATGGCACATTGGCACATCAGGGTAAATAAGTGGGTTTTGTTTGTAGTTTGGGCACTCGGTCTATAAAAGGTTCGCCATCACTGCTGTAGTCTGTAATAACAGCAGCCATCTTTCCTCATGTCTGTCAGTGTGAGGAGCCACTTCATATCACTTGTTTGTACCTCAAGTTCATTAGAAACTGCCTGTTCCAGCATAGTTGGTGAGCACATTATCCATGTATATGCTGACATGTTTGTAGCTTTAGTATGAGTGATGTATTACCTCATGTTGTTGTGAATGACAGATATTGTATTCCATGTACCATATCATTTGATGTATTCTGAATAACACTGTTATTCATCCTATAGTTTCACCTTTTCCTGTCTACTATCAATAAAGAGAAGATTTACAGTTTCCTACAATCTTTTCATAAGAGGACGGGGAGGTTTAGCTACATGTCAGATTACACACCGTGCTAACGTGTAAGAGGACAGTATAAGCTGGGAAGTAGCTAAAGATCAGTAGCATGTGAGAAGCTGTCACCTATTTATCTATCCAAGTCCTATTATCTATCACCTGTCATCTATCTTTTTACCTATCTATCTCTTTCACAGAAAGAGATGCAATTAACGGCCCCAAAGTAACATACAAAAATACAAAAGTTTATTAGTAAAAGTCATAAAAACAACTAAAAAGGTCCATGTTATTGCACCTAATTTTGTACAATCAGTGCATACAAGTAGAGGAAAACAATGTATTCTCACAGCATCATGGTCGGTCAGACGGACAGTAAAGTGTAAATATGTCGGAGGTCTAGAAAAATGCAGGGACTATTTGAGCACAGCAGGTGGAAGGAGACTCTGAAGGCTGAGCACTCTGTAGCGCTGAGGTGAGGCCAATGAGTTGTGGAATAACTGCCGCTGTCAGTGCTGTGCATGTGCCCAGCTAGGCCCCTCCCACATCTGCTTCTGTGTGGAACAGAATAGAGGCTGAACAAGCATCATAATAACAAATAGAAAGGTATTTTTACTTCCAGGTAACCATTACAGATAGATTTTTGAAATATTTTAACCTCTTTGACAGCTTTTTGTAGTAAATTGTTTCGTGGCATAACCCCTTTAAATCCCATGCTCAGTCCGAATCAGTCGGATCGTCCGACTGTCTGCCCCCCCAATTTGTGTCACTTGAAAGCCGACGCTGATGCGCTAAGATCCGCATGCGACACAATCCCCTTCTAAATAGCTTTCCCAGATGTGCAATCCCCGAAAACGTCCGCGGACCCTTAATTAATGAGCCCCAATATCTTCTTACAAAGAATGATTGTCACAAGACACTACAAACAGTCTTCCCAGTCCTGAAAGTTTTAAACACCTGCTGAAGTTTTAAACACAGCACTTTTCACTACAAAAGTTAAATTTTTGTGGCTCAAAAAGGTTAAAATAGCCAATGGCATCTATGTTATTTCAAGTTAAATAACCCAGCCACACTAATGTATAAACTGTGAGGAGTGCACAACCAAATTATGCTAATAAATATATAGCAGGCCCACACACTAAAACCAATGACAATTTGCTGAGAAAAAGACTGTGCTACAACCAGGGCCGGCGGTATGGGTAGGCAGAGTGGGCATTTGCCCAGGGACTCCTGAAAGGGGAGAATCTCTTCTTTCAAATGAATTTTGAATCTTTTTTCTAGGTGCCATGGATCCAAAGATATTCAGGTTTAAAGTGAGAATATCAGGTGCCATTTTTATATATAAAAATCACTCCCAACGTCAGTTTAACTGTTAATGTCTCCGTTTTCCTAATACTTTCCTACTACAAATTCATAGATTTATATAAAAGAGGAGACTCTCTTCTTTCTTAGGAAAAAGAAGTGAGGTTCTATGTGTCACAGAGCTAGAGATACAGCCCCCTGAAGTACCCCCCCCCCCCCTCATGATTCTTAGCCGGCAGCTACAGGGAGAATTTGGAGCTGCTGCACCTCACAGATAATGGAAATATTCACTTTATATGTTACTACAATTTGAGAGGGGATAATATCAACTAATATTTATATTTTTAACCCTTCTCCATGCAGACTTTCTAAGAACACACTTTCTCTCGTATTGCCTTTTATTTCGTGATAATTTTTTTTTTTTGCGAAAATTGATGAACATTCGATCCTCTTCGCCAAATGTTTATTATTAACACCGCTACCCAGAACATTTCCATAAAGTTATATGTAACACCAAAAACACACACATGTTCTGGAATAAAGTTTTTATTTTTCACCATCCTCCATTATTTTCACCTATGTTATGACGTTCTCACTCAAATTCTTATGAAGCGCGGAGGGTTCTGTTATTGTGCGGATAATACTATGGCGCACATCTAATAGTGACTTTTACTATCTCATTAGAGAGGTTTATGGATACTGTGGGGAATTGCTCAGGTAGATGCCTGGTAGTAGTAGTGCAGGAAGCAGTCAAAATAAAGTGTTTTATTCACACTTCAGCCTTGGTTTTGGCACATATAAAGCAACACAAAAATAAATCCTGCACGGCTAGGCACTGCCTAATACAATATCAGGTCCTAGCTATACGGGTACCAGGCTGGCTGGCACACGCTCTTGGCCAGCAGAATATCAGGAGGCAATCAGTTACCTTTGCTGTGTGAACTCAGCCTTGGCCTTTAGCTCTCCAGGTAGTGCCTCTGCTACTGCTTCTGGCCTGTAGACTAAATCAGGCTCTAACGAGGCCTGTGACCCGCACCTGTGGGCTATAAAAAAGCCCAGGACCAAAGACTGGGTGGAGTAGGAGTCCCACTACCAGCCTACCCCTATTCCATAATAAGCAGGCCCAGTACGGACATTACCAAAGTGTCCATGTTAGCTCGGCCAACATGGACCAAACAGACTATTCCTGCTTACTATATATCTGCATTAACCCTTGGGTTACTGCAGACAAATCCAGGGCTTTTACCACCTGCATTTTATCTGCCTGTAAGATAGATAGCGATTTTCCCTCACAACACCTCTTACTTTCTCACATACTTTCCCCCTCAGTTCAGACCCACCGGGTCGAACTCCTACCATTAAGCAATACGTTCGGGACAAGGCATCCGCATTGTAGTTTCCCAGTTCTGTGCTCCACTGTGAAATTGAAGTTTTTGAGGGACAAGAACCACCTAGTGACCCTCGTGTTCCTCTCTTTAGTTCTACTCATCCATGTGAGAGGAGAGTGGTCAGTTATGAGTAGTACCGTAGGGACTCTAATGCCCACTTTATTGCCAGACATTCCTTCTCTACTATACTGTAATTTTTCTCTGCTGGCGTGAGCTTCCTGCTTAGGTAGGTAATGGGGTGTTCTTCTCCATTCACCTCCTGAGAGAGGACAGCTCCCAGCCCTACATCTGACGCATCCGTCTGTACAACAAACTCTCTCTTGAAGTTTGGCGTAATGAGGACGGGAGATCCACACAACGCAGACTTCAATGCCTGAAAAGCACCTTCTGCTTGTTCATTCCACCACACCATGACAGGCCTTTCACCCTTCAGCGCGTCTGTCAAGGGAGCGGACACGGTGGCAAAGTTTGGTATAAACCGTCGGCAGTACCCAACAATGCCCAGGAACACGCTGACTTGTTTGGTGCTCACTGGTTAAGGCCAACCCTGTATATCGTCGATCTTGTTGACCTGAGGTTTAACTATCCCTCGACCGATCACATACCCCAAATAGTATTTCTTCTCCATTCCCAGCGCACACTTCTTGGGGTTTGCGGTCAGGCCCACTGCCCTTAATGAGTTTACTACGGCCTGTACCTTGACCAAGTGACTCTCCCAGTCTTGGCTGTAAATGATAATATTATCCAGATAGGCTGAAGCGTATCTCCTATGTTAACACTATGTCCGTTAACCGTTGGAAGGTGGCGGGGGCCCCATAAAGCCCAAATGGTAACACAACATAGTGAAAAAGGCCCTCAGGGGTGATAAAGGCTGTCTTCTCTTTAGCCCTATCTGCCAATAGCCTTTAGTTAGATCCAGGGTGGTGAAGCACCGAGCTCCCCCTAGTCTCTCAATAAGCTTGTCAACCCGTGGCATGGGATAGGCATCTAACTTAGACACCTCATTCAATTTTCTAAAGTTGTTTCAAAATTGCAACGTTCCATCAGGTTTGTGGATTAGAACAATTGGACTGGCCCACTCACTTTTGGACTGCTCAATAACCCTTCAGCATCTTCTGAACCCCCTCTGATATGGCTTGTCTACGAGCCTCAGGGACTCTGTACGGCCTTGATCTTACCTTTACCCCTGGCTCAGTGACAATATAATGTTTTATTACAGATGTGTAACCAGGCAACTCTGAGAACACATCTGTATTCCTTACTACAAACTCTCGAGCCTCTCGCTGTTGCCCTTTGGTAAGGGTATGGGCTATTCGCACTTCTGCATCCGGCACTGGCTTATCTGCAGCCTTTGAGGGTAGTGCAGGAGGTGGACTAGCCAGAACCATCTCTGTAAGCAGACTCTCTCTGTCTTTCCAGGCCTTTACAGATTTACATGATAAGTCTGCTCGGGTTTTCTCTGTCCGGGCTGACGTATCCTGTAATTTACCTCTACTACCTTCTCTAGCACCTCATACGGTCCTTGCCACTTAGTGAGAAACTTACTTTCCACAGTGGGGACTAGCACCAACACACAATCACCGGGATTAAAGGTCCTTACTTTTTCTGACCTGTTATAAACCCGACTTTGGGTTCTTTGTGCCTCCTCCATATGCTCCTTGACTATGGGCATGACGGCCGCCACCCTGTCCTGCATATCTGCGATATGGTCTATTACACTTTTGTGGGGGGTGGGCTCTTGTTCCCATGTCTCTTTGGCTATATCCAGAAGGCCCCTGGGATGTCTGCCATACACTAACTCAAAGGGCGAAAACCCAGTAGAGGCTTGTGGGACTTTTCGGATGGCGAACATTAAATATGGCAAGAGTACATCCCAGTCCTTCCCATCCCTGTTCACCAACTTTTTTTTAGCATACTCTTTAGAGTTTTGTTGAACCGTTTTACCAATCCATCCATCTGAGGATGGTACACAGAGGTGCGTAACTGTTTAATATTGAAGAGCCGACATAGCTCCTTGGTTGCCTTTGACATAAAAAGGTCCCCTGGTCTGTGAGGATCTCCTTGGGCAGTCCCACCCGGCAAAACATGGCAAACAATTCCTTAGCAATTAGTTTCGCAGAGGTGTGCCGTGGGGGGATGACCTCAGGATATCAGGTAGCATAGTCCATGACTACCAAGATATGCTGATGCCCCCGAGCGTATTTAACCAGCGGAACCACCAAATCCATAGCGACCCTTTCAAAGGGTACCTCAATAATGGGCAGAGGTACCAATGGACTTCGAAAGTGTACCATGGGAGCACTCAGGGCAAGTTTCACAATACCTTTTTACCCTATCATACACTCCGGGCCAATAAAAACGCTGCAAGATGGGTTCCAGTGTTTTTTTTGTACCTAGGTGCCTTCCCATCACATGCTTATGGGCAAGGTCTATTACCATCTGACTGATATGGCTGAGGTACCATTAACTGCTCCCGGGTTTCACCGTGCACCTGATCAACTCGGTACAACAATTCTTGATTAACCATCATTCTAGGAAACAACTTTTCCGCACCTGGGTGTTGAGGTACTCTATTAATCTTGACTATGTTTTCTCTGGTGCGAACCAAAGTGGGGTCCTGGAGTTGTGTAGTACCAAAGTTGTCATGGGACACCTCCAGATCTGACAACTGTGGCCCTGTCACTACCTCCTCAGTTTCGCCTGCCATAACATCTAGGGGAGATATTACACTATGTTCTTCTTCTGTGGGGGTCACCCCTATGGCAGGAACCCCAGAGTCTGAGTCATCAGGCTTGGGTTCTGAGATCTGACCAGACGACACAGGAGAAGGAACCCCCAACTCATGGCTTCCCCGCCATAAAGTCCAGAACATGGGGAAGTCCCGTCCCAAGATGAGGTCGTGGGGCAAATTCATGACAACCCCGGCCTCATGTAGCGTCTCTCCACAGGTGGTCTGGAAGTTAATAACTGTAGTGGGATAGTCCTTTACGTCCCCATGGATGCACAGGACACCAATTGTGTGCCCTGTGAAAGTCTTGGGGTCTATGAGGGACCCATTAATCAAGGTCACCCGAGTCCAGCAGGGCCAATGCTGGATGCCCTGCCACAGTCACTCGGCACAGGTGGCGCTCATCAGCAGAATCGGGGCTAATAGCTGTGTAGACTGGGGCAGCATAGAGAGAAACCCTTCGGGCAGAACTGCAGTCTGAGGAATTGGGGCAATGGGCTGCAATATGACCTGGCTCATGGCAGGTCCAACAGGTGTTAGCCTCCCCCCTCCTCCTCCCCTGGGGTACATGCCGGACATTGGGAGTTGTCTTGCCCCGAGGACTCGTGGGCGACACGACCTTTCATGCCTTAGGGAACACCCGGGTATAAGGGGCTCTCTTTGTTAGGGACTGAGTGGCACAAAACCTCTCCACCAACCCCACCAGTGCCTCGGCATCCAAGGGGTCCCCATGTCCCAACCATTGTTGGATCTCACCCGGTAAGGCCCTCAGAAAACGGTCCAAAACATCCTTCTCCACAATCTGAGCTGGGGTTGACGTCTCCGGCTGGAGCATACAATGATAGATCTGTGTAACGCTCCATGCAATTTTCTGCAAAAATTGTTTGGTGTCCCCTGTGGATTTAAAGGTCCCTTTGCTGCATATTTTGGTGAATATACACATGTGGGGTCTGTCTGATCTCCTCACATCTTACTGTTTTAGGAAAGTATATTTTCTTTATATAAGTATTCTGGATTTGTACATATTTTAGAGAAAATTTTGAATGTTAATTGCCAAATGCATCCAAATGCATCGCCTGGTTGTCTGTGGATTTATTTATGTGAACATATCAATATGGGACATTTGTGAACTCTACACATGTCCATCTATTACATTTTGGAGATGGAAAGGTAAATATTTTCTGTTTGGAACAAATTTTTTGCCATCGAAGTCAAATTTTAAGTATTTTTTATAAAATGTTTCAGTTTGCATGAAGGCGCCTATGTCTATAAACTCTTTAATGCAATTTTGAAAATGGGGCAAGTGTCTGCTTTCAGGAAATATGTGGTTTGTTGGGTTTACTTTGATTCTTTTTGCTGTAATTTTGATTTTATTTTTAAATGTCAAAATTGTAAAGATTGCTTTGGTCAATAACGCAACAAAATATCTAGAAATGCTGGGGGTGTGTGTTAATACCCGTTTGTTTAATTCCCGGGTGAAGATGCTTATCATCTATCTCCTGTCTATATATCTATCTGTCTAGCTATCTATTTCATATAATCTGACCATTTATATATCTCGCTTTTTCTCTATCTATTCATCAATTTTCTATTTCTCTTCTATTGTATTTATCTCTCATATCCATCTACTGTATATATCATCTACTTTATAGTTTTGCATCTAGAAATCTCTATCACATTTATCTTCTATCACTGTCACAATAATAATGAATAATTTCTTTATATAGCGCACACAGATTACGCAGCGCTGCACAGAGCTTGTCACATCAGTCCCTTTCCCCATAGGGCTCACAGTCTAATCAACCTACCAGTAATTTTTTGGAGTATGGGATGAAGCCGGAGGTCCCGGAAGAAACCCACGCAAACATAGAGAGAACATACAAACTCTTTGCAGATGTTGACCAGCGTTGCAAGGCTGTAGTGCTAACCACGGAGCCACCATGCTGCCCATCAATCTCCCTATCATCTATAAAATATCCAATATTACAGTTTGTTTTACCAGACTAAAGGGAGCCTCTTGCTGACTGGTCATAAAATATTTTTATTTCGGGGCCCCACTTTTAGTTTTGCCCAGGGCCCCACTTTGTCTAGAACCGGCCCTGGCTACAACGGACCAAAAATATTACAAATCACAAAATATCAAATATCGCTTCAGTCCCAAATATTCTAAACAGTAATTAATTAAAGCCAAATAGTCAATTGCTAGCATGGTGAGGCTGGCCACAGCTATCATTCGTGCACCATGAGAACTAAGCCAAAGGTAAAGTACATGTATATGGGTTACTGTCCTATAACACAACAGATGAGAGCCTCCAAAAATGCTATACAACAATAATGGATCAAAATAAGACCTCCAAATTGCTGTAAAGCGTTGTGCAAAACCTAAATCAACAGCAGGGTAACACAACTTGACCGAGGAATGTGGTTAGGTTGTATATCGGTGCTTTTGTGTTACCCTGCTGCTGATTTAAGTTTTGCACAGCACATGTATCCTGTATATATGGGCACAGATCAGTACTACTACCCCAATCCTGTATGCCTGTTGCCAGCTCTGTAATATGAAATTGGTGGCTTCATTATATCCATTACCCAATAGTGAAAAAAGGTTGAGTTGACAACACAAACATTACACAGGTCGATACCCAGTTGTAAATAGTATATATCGCTTCAGTTCCTAATATTGTATGCAGTAATTAATTGTAAGCCAAATTGTCACTTGCTTGTGCAACAACCCCCACCGGGGCCTAACTTTTTTTTGGGGACCTGGAGGCAGCCGAGGCCCAGAATCCGGAGTGGCTGGCGGTTGCGGCCTAGTCATGCTTTGGTCATGGTGCTTGGTATGGGGACCGGAGGGTGTGTGCAAGAAATATGGAGGGAGAGCCCGATGTACTGGTTTCTCCCTGGGGCAACCCCTGAGTGTCTGTAAGATATGTCCCTGGGTGATGGATAGGGAGCCCTTAGTGGTACAGCCTTATGAAGGGATCAGACGGAGGCAATTTTATGCAGAGTAACTCACGGTTCTTTATTAGAACAACTGCAGGCCAAAAACTATCTTGGTACAGATTCCGGATTACTGGAGATTCCGGATTACTGGAGTGGTCATGGAGAGTGGTCCCCACGAATAGGTTTCACCAGCTTGGTAGCAGATGCAGGCTGGGATGGAGCTGTGTCCAGTTGGGAAAGGTGAAGCTCTTTCCCTGGGTTTAGCTGAGTGTTAGCCCTGATGGTGGACATACACTGTTTCCCTCCTTTTTCTGTCTGTGTAACAGGATGTGCTCTATAGTGAGAGCTAGGGCCTAAGAGGCCTGTGGTAAGAGCATGTGCTCTCAGATATTTTCTTTCTGGAACTCAAGGGACTTCAAAATCTCCTGGGCCTAAGAGACCTAGCCCCTCCCTGTCCAGGGGTTGTGTTATCCTGGTCAGGTGGGGGCTAACTCTGCAATCACACTCCAGTGTACATGGTGCAATACAATTTGTAGACAGAATCACATCCACTTAACCCTTGCCTGATCTACAGCTGCTACTTACCTCTGAATTTCTGTTTTACCCTTAAGGCGAGTTGTGCAGGCTCACCTGCTAAGAAGTAAATACCAAAAGGCAGTATATAGGATCTAAGTAGTTTACCACTATCAATATACAAATACCATATTATTATGAAATCAATTCAGACTTTATTATGCAACAAATTGACACTCCAAAAATGTAATAAAAACATGATTAAAACCACAGAAACAACAAAACAGAAAGGGTGGTGGTCAAAAGTAATAGAAACAATACATTCCACAGTGGGATATCACAAACAGGCACATGAAGGATAGTCAAATAGTAGGTGGTAAAAGTATTACCAATACCCAAAGCAGGGTACAATATAGCCCACAAGTGCCTACCAATAGGGTTCAAGTCACCAGACCACCACCACAGCACCCCATCACCTGCTAAGAAGGCCTTATTCGCAAACACTCCTCTGCCCGCACATCGGCAGAGGTGTTGCACTTGCATGATAAGGCTGGCCACAGCTATCATTCATTCAGCATGAGAGAACTGAGATAAGCCAAAGGTAAAATACGTGTATATGGGTTTCTGTTCTATAACACAACAGGTGAGAACTTCAGAAAATGCTGTACAACAATCATTGATCAAAATAAGAACTCCAAATTGCTGTAATGCACTGTGCAAAATCTAAATCAGCAGCAGGGTAACACAACTTGACCGAGGAATATTGTTAGGTTGTATATTGGTTCTTTTGTGTTATCCTGCTGCTGATTTAAGTTTTAACCAGCACATGTATCCTGTACATATGGGCACAGATCAGTACTACTACCACAATCCTGTATGCCTGTTGCCAGCTCTGTAATCTGAAAGTGACGGCTTTCACCATATACATCTTGTTGTAGACTTAAAGGGAAGCTGTCAGGTGGATTTAGGACACTAAACCACCCAAAGATCCTTATGGACTGGTGTTTTAGTGTTCCTGTAGCCCTGTATGATTACTGTTTGTGACCGCATAAAAAAACCCAAATATTTGTACTCAGCTTGGTCCAGGCTCTTGATGCTCGTAGTAGTCAGAGTAGTACACCCTAGCTTCACTGCATAACAGTTGTAGGTACGCAGCTTTTACTATGAAGCCGTGGTGTTATTCAAGCTTCATTTAAGCATTGAAAGAGGAGGCTCAGAGAGTCCAATGTGCCAACAGTCCAATGAGTCCAGCAGTGGCATAACTTGAAACTGATGGGTCCAGAGGTCGCACAAACATTTTTCCAGAAGGGTAATAATACTCCTCTCACCATTTTTGAGGAGTATTTTTAGGCGAGGAGGAGTATGAAATTTTCAGTAATGCATATAAATAAATACTGCCTGCAATCATCCATTTATGCATGAATATGATTGCAGCCAGTGTTTTGTGTGCTTAAAAAGCCAATTGAGACAATTGTATTAATTTCAGACCAGACTATGGCCGCCCCCCCACCTTTCCAGACCATGGCTGACACCCCAGCCCCACCCCCTTTTCCAGACCTCTGCTGACACCCCAGCACCCCTGTCCAGACCTTGGCTGACACCCCAGATCCCCCGCCTATCCAGACCTCATCTGACACCCCAGATCCCCCATGTCTAGACCTCAGCTGACACCCCAGACCCCCCCCCCCCCCTGCCCTCCTGTCCAAACCTTGGCTGACACCCCAGATCCCCCCCCTATCCAGACCTCATCTGACACCCCAGATTCCCCATGTCTAGACCTCAGCTGACACCCCAGACCCCCCCCCCCCAGACCTCTGTCCAGACCTCGGTTCACACCGTAGACCTCCTTCACCCCTGTCCAGACCATGGCTGACACCCCAGACCCCTCACCCCCATCCAGACCATGGCTGATGCCCAAGACTCCTTCTGTCCAGACCATAGATGACCCCCAGCAACCCCTTCCAGACCATGGATGACGCCCCAGACCACCCCTGACCACACATGGGTGGTGATGCTGGTCATGCAGATCTGATTGTGGACAACGCTGGCCGCTAAAGATGGGCAGTCACGATGTCCGCGTTCTGGTTCTACCGTGAGTCCCGCACCCAAACAGCCCAACAACAATGCGGAAAATTGAAGCTCCTTGCAACTAGCTGTGACCATGATTGGCAAGGGTTGGCCATATCCACCAAAAATCATTATGGTCTCAGAAACTGACTGAAAGTAGAAGGCCACTATCACCTAAAATGTAAGGCTGCCTTTACACATTGTATACATGGTATATGCCCCTCCATGTATAACCCTGCCTGGGCATCAGGCTGCTGCAGGTGTTACACTGATGTGATTACTCACTATGGAGTCAGACCCCAGGTCCCTGGTTGTTCTGTTGTCACCTTGTCCTCTGGTACAGCCCCAGCCTTTCATATCTGCCACAACTATCACACAGACATCGGCATGGGGAGTGGGCGTGGCTTCCAGTAGCTCCGCCCACTGTTACCCGGCTACAGAGAATCAGCATCAGGTCAGGGAGGGGCTTTGTCCCGCTGCTGCACTGCTCGGGGTCACACACAGAACAGGTCACCTGCACCTCCACAATAACTCCACAGCAGCAGTTGTGCGGGGGCCGAGCTGTCAGGACGGCAGGACACAGCACAACTGCTGCTGCTCAGCTCCTTAGTCTCCCCAGTCACAGGGAAAAGATGGGTCCTGCATGAGGCCTAGATACATTACGCTGCACATGGAACCATGGTGTTCCAATCGGTGGAGAAAAGATCACTGGGTGAGATAACGGAATGAAGGTGGAGGGGGTGGAGGGCTCCCCAAGCGTTCCGTCTCCTGCTAGGAGACTTCCTCAGGGGTTCCTCACTTCTACCCCTGAGGAAGTCTCCTAGCAGGAGACGGAACGCGTGGGGAGCCCTCCACCCCCTCCACCTTCATTCCGTTATCTCACCCAGTGATCTTTTCTCCACCGATTGGAACACCATGATTCCATGTCCAGCGTAATGTATCTAGGCCTCATGCAGGACCCATTCACCCTTGTATATCATGCACTTTAATTGTGTTTATCCTTTTGTCCATCATTGGGACTAGCTAGCACACAGTCAGGTGTTTACAAGTTATCTTTGGGAATACTATATTCAGTGTGTGAGGGGTTGTTGTTGGCGATACTTACCTGTGTAACCAATGTGGCATTTTTTGTATGTACTTTGTACTTTTTAATTGATTTTAATTGTGAGTTTGTCTTGTAAATAAACGAGGCCTGCTCTACACCCACTCTAGCCTCTGAGGGTAATTAGCAAATATACTAAATTAAGTTTTAAAACAAATAACCCAATAAAGATTAACCCAATAAAGATTGTTTCTACTTTTTTGTACTTTGCCCTATGACACACTAATTTTTGCTTGTGGTTTGTACTGATTCATTAAGAACGTGCGCCAGAAATCATGAATCTGTTGCTTCCCTGCACTGGCCTGACAAAGTTCACCAACTTTTTTGTGGTGCACCTTTAACATAGGGCGTGCGACAGACTTTGCATGTTCAATCAGGCGCATAGTCAGACTGCGTGTCGGAAAAACCCCTAATTTGTGTTGCATGGTGGCTAATGCAGCTGCACCACAAAACGGCCACGTGCAACACATTTGTGGTGCAAAGACTTCTTAAATACCAGTGCAAGCTGCACACCTAAAAGAACGTGCAAAGCCCGTCAGAAAACTGGCGCAAAGCCCTTAAATCAATTTTAAGGCACATTTCCATTGGCCAATGAGTAATATGATGCTCTCATAAGTGAAAAATCATGATCATTGACTAGTGCTATGCATATTTAGATCTAAATATGTTTGTGGACGAGATTCACCCTTACATTTTGATCCCCTTAAAGGAAAACTTGCACAGTAAATAGATTTCCCCAATATTGCTTATTTGTTTTAAAACTTAATTTAGTATATTTGCTAATTACCCTCAGAGGCTAGAGTGGGTGTAGAGCAGGCCTCGTTTATTTATAAGAAGAGTTCTTTTTAGCAGGCTTATTTTGGAGCGTTTAACTTTTTAAATCATGTTTTTCCAATAATGATTCTATTTTATTATAAAGATTGTTATGGTTGTAATGATACCAAATATGTGGGGGGTTTTTTATGCTCTGATCGCTGGTTCAAGTCCAAAAGATTGCACTACAATACTAATGTGTTATAGTGTAAACTGTCTGCCATGCAGACACATGCTCAGACGGTTGACAGTGTGAGGGTTTTGACGGCTGTAAGCATTGGACAGACCCTGGGCAATTGGCCGACTTCGGGGCTGCCCTGAAGAGGTTAGGATCTACCGATAAGCGGCATGGGGGATCCAATCCCTAGGCAAAGACCCTTGTAAGCTCTGGTCATGCTTGATTGCTTAACACTCGCGATCAGCGATAGGTGCACCTGCTGCTTCTGTTGCCGACCTACTGGTGCTGGGTCCTACATACATCCAGAGGTGGGAAGGGGATAGTTATGGTAAAAGAAAGCAGATGTGTTTTATGTAGCATTATTTTCCATTGTGTTTGCATAGCTTTTTTAAACATAAGGGAGACACATATGGGTGAATTTATTAACCTACTTGCACCAGAATTCTTGTGCATTTGCACCAAAAGAACTGTCTAAAATGCCTTGCATTAGGTTTATCAAGGGTTTTACACCTGTTTTTGTCAATTGAGGGTGTCCTTCAGAACACAGGCGTGTGTTCAGAAAGCGGTGTGGCCTACGGTAAATATGGTCTAAATTTTGCCAAATCCTTTAGATCAGGGGTGTACAACCTTTGCAGCCCATGGACCGCATTGTCTTAGAGCTCCTCTTCAGGGGGCTGCACAATTAACCAAAACCCTAAATGCCCCAAAAGCCATAGTACAGAGAAAATACTCCCCCAGAAACCACTACTGTATAATACTGCATTTGTATAATAAGTAACTTAAACCTCAGAGCAGAGGTACAAACAAGACAATATTAATGATGGTGAAAATTGTCTGAACCCATGCAGCAGATAATAATCGTGAATAATTGGCTGCACAAAGTGGCTCTGCTAGTACCCAGTACTGTGCCCTACCTGCAGCCAACCAGGTATTCATACTTATTATATGCTGCACGATTCTAGCCTTTTTGCTGCCTGAGGTGAAAGAATATAACCACTATAATACTATAACTACTATATTACTGCCTCCTATGTACAAGAATGTAACTTCTATAATACTGCCCCTATGTACTAGAATATAACTACTATAATACTGCCCCCTAAGTACAAGTATATAACTACTATAATACTGCCCCCTATGTACAAGAATATAACTACTATAATTCCTCTTCCTTCCTGCTCCCAGTTCTAGTTACCCCCCCTTGCTGCCCCCAGTTCTAGTTAACCCCCTTGCTGCCCCCAATTATAGTTTCTCCTCACTGTCAGCACTGAGCAGCTCTGTCTCCCAGGAGGCTGTATAGAGGAGAAGTGGGCGGCTCATGTGATGATGACATCACACAGGTCCTTCAGTTTCTCCTGTATACAGCAGGGAAGGTCCTTAGGTTTGTGTGCCTACTTGTTCTATTCTGTTTTTGCCGCGAATCATGGCAAAATGGAATACAATTGCTTTAGACCAACTAAAATTAGGTTTAAAGTAGGAACTGACGGCCTTAGACTGCATCACATTTTATTATCACAGTTATAAATCTGGGGCTGCAAAAAGACTAGTGTTTTCTAGCTAGAGACTGGTAGCACCTGAGACACATTGTTAAACCCCCCCCCCCCCCCAGGTTTAAACACTGCATAACACAAGTAGGCAAAACACGTTTAACACAAGCAAGGTTTAGACACATCTGCGCTCAGAGATGAGTTATCCCAAATGTGCTGGGGTGCGTTTCAAAATGCTATTAAATCTCATCTTGTGAACATGGCCCTTAGGTCCAGCATTAGGTATGACCTCTTATCAAAAGCAATCTGTGCCTCCACAATCTCCTCCTCATATTGTGGGACCTCTCTAGAACCCCTTGATATTGTCGGCCCCTCTCATTTCTTCCATATATTTTGGGCCCTACTCATATTGTAGGCCCCTTACATTGTGGCTCCTGTTACCTCTCCCTCATAGTAAGGCCACTCTCATTTCCCCTTTTATTGTTGTGGCCCCCTTGTGTCTCTCACCTCTCAGTGTGGCTCACCACATCTCCTCCTCATATTGTTAACCCATTGTGCCCCTCTCATCTCCCCCCTCTTATTGTGCGCCGCGTGGTATCTAACACTCTTATTGAGGGCACCTCTCATATATACAAGTCTTCCCCTCATTATGTGGACCCCTTACCTTCCCCTCATTGGTACCCTACTTCCCTTTGTGTGTAATTTAAACAAATATATATTAAAACACCAAATGATCCCTTCTCCCCAGCAACTCTCCTCTTCCTTTCACATAGCTGCAGCAGAGAAACAATGTTCTCTGCATCATCATAGTAATCCCAAACAAAGTTAGCAGGGAGCGGAGTCTGCAGGTCTCTGTGTACACGGTGAGCCAGCCCGACCCTAAATGTAGAAGTAGGATATACTAGATGACACAAAAGAGTGCTTTGAATTTAGGACTTCATGCACTGAAGTGTGAATAATGATCTCTGTATTTGCTATATGCAATATCTGGATCCTAATGACATTTCTTTTATCATTGTGTCCCATTTATGTCTGGTCTGGTTTATATTTGTTTTCTAATGTATTGAAAATAAAGATTAAACATTTCTATTAAATTGTATAATGCCCATTGTAAAATTAACTTTTTTTTTACACAGAATATGCAGTATTCATGGTTTAGCTTACTTAAGTTTTAGTACTAGGATACCAGACAGAGTAAGGTGTGGCAATCCTTTGTATTGTGCCAAGGTTTACTCGAGTTTCCAAAATAAATAAATGCAGTATTATTTTTTTGATCAACATGCTTCCTGCCCGCCAGAGTAATTGCAAGTAATTTCCTTTGCCTTTTGCTAGGCAGAAGAGGGGGAGCCGATGAAACACAACCTTACAAATATTTATAACATATTTATAAATATTTATAAAACCTAATGTCATTAGGGTGCTGAAAAGTATTGTAGGAAGTATTGTACAATTTTTGGAGATCTGCAAATTTATGCTCAATAATACAATTTGTATAAAATCTATAGCTGTTGGTTAATGTATCACTCTTATCTCTATTTTTCCTTTATTTCCTTTGCTTTTCCTGAAAGGTTTAGGAATGTCTGGGAGGGGTTCAAATGCATCGTCACTCTGTATATGAGAACCCTCCTTTATAGGTCATAACTTCAGCATCTGTTTTTGTCCTGTTAAACAGACTCACCTCATTCTTCCTTTTAGTTACTGGAAAATTTTGTAACTAATCCAGTGTTCTGGATTTTTGTAAATTGCATATATTATTGCATTTGACTATAAGGTATTTGTTTTAAATTTAACTAGTCAAAATCTCAGAATTTCTTACCACTTTCTTGTGTGTTGGGTAAGTAATGAACAAATATTTATCTATTTAGCAAGTCTTACATATAGAGGTTATATTTTTTTAAATTCTGATAAACAGTATTTCTATAAAGGGCATCCTTACTATGTTGCATTATATTTTATGTACTTGTTTGTCATTTGTATCTTCAGGAATAGACGAATATGAATAATGATATAAAAGACACTTAATGTCCTTAATGTATCTTCTATGGATTTGTATCTTCAATTTGTATTTAAAATGGAAGATACTATTTCAATTTGTATGTTCTTGCATTTGTATCTATTGATGCTTATTTGAAAAAAAAAAATCTTGGAGATTGGTAATTGTTTACTCAACGTAATTATTGCTATGAAAAGATGCTCAAGATACTTGTGTTAAAGCCTCCTAGGAGGACTGTGTGGATTATCATATAGCAGTTTTGTTGCAAACATTTCCTAACTGTCTTTTTTTGTCTGAGTGAAGTTCACAAAAATCCATGTTCATTATAAAGAAATGTTCTAAAATAATAGGAAACTAAATTTATGTAGCCAAGTTTACTGTGGCAGTTCTGCCATGTGTGAATATATGCTAGGAAAGAAGGGTTGTGTCTAGTAAACACAGAAATATATATATATTTATTGGGAAACTCACTAGCAAGCACTGTTTTGACAAACTGCATGACAAACTTAACACATGCAGCCATGTGTGAATACCGTATATACTCGAGTATAAGCCAACCCAAGTATAAGCCGAGGCCCCTAATTTTACCACAAAAACCTGGTAAAACCTATATTTTTTAACCCGAGTTAGGGTTTTCAGCACATTTTTTTGTGCTCAAAACCTAGGCTTATACTCGAGTATATATATATACAAATATATGAAAGTTCATGAAAGCACTCACTGACAGGCACTAGAATGTACAACACTCAGTAGATGGTGGAAAACTTTTTAAGATGTATTTCTGTATGATTTTGGCTTTAACCGGTTAAGGACCGGGCCCTTTCCCGTTTTTTCATTTCCATTTTTCACTCCCCACCTTCAAAAATCTAGAACTTTTTTATTTTTACACGTAAAAAGCTATGTGACAGCTCGTTTTTTGCGTAACAAATTGCACTTCATAGTGATTGCATTGAATATTCCATGCCATGTACTGAGAAGCGGGAAAAAAATTCCAAATGCAGTGAAAATGGTGAAAAAACGCATTTGTGTCGTATTCTTGTGGGCTTGGATATTACGGCTTTTACTTCACGGCACAAATGACGCATCTAATTTATTCTTTGGGTCAGTACGATTACAGAGATACCAAATTTGTGTAGGTTTTATAATGTTTTCATACATTTACAAAAATTAAAACCTCATGAACAAAAATTTTTTTTTTTATTTTGCCGTCTTCTTGTGCTTATAACTTTTCCATACTTCGTTGTATGGAGTTGACGGTAGTGTCATCTTTTGCGACCTTTGATGATGTTTTCAATGATATTATTTTTAGGACTGTACGACCTTTTGATCACTTTTTATAGAATTTTGAATTTTTTTTTAAATGGCAAAAAAGTGCCAGTTTTGACTTTGGACGCGATTTTCCGTTACGGGGTTAAACGCAGTGAAAAACCGTTATTATATTTTGATAGATCAGGCATTTTCGGACGCGGCGATACCTAATGTGTTTATGCGCCGAGATCGGTGCCGGCACCGATCGCGGGTGTTACCGGTAAGCCTTTGCTGCAATATGCAGCAGAGACTTACCGGCTATGGAGAGGGCTCGGCCCGCGAGCCCTCTCCATGCATCGGAACGCGACCGCTGTCGTGAATACACGGTGGGCGGTCGCGAACCGGTTAATACAATTATGAATATACAATATATGAGATACATAAAGTTCTAGACGCTATCATATTCATACAAAAAATACATCGTAATAGTGTTGTTATAGCAAAATAAGTTGGGTCAAAGGCAGTGTCTAATGTGCTCTAATTAACCCCTCAGTGACCAACCTCATTTATGCCTTGATGACCAAAGGCTATTTGTCAAAACCAGCATTTGTCACTTTATCTGGTTATAAATTTCGAATGCTTTAACTTACCCAATTATTTTTGAGTTTGTTTTTCTGTGAAATTTTGTACTTTTGGTTGATATATTTTGAATATATTTATGAAAAAAGGTGAATTTGATAAACATTTTGAAAAACGGAAAATTTTGAAAATTGCATACTTTTTCTAACAGATAGTCTTCGCCCCAAATTAGTTACTAGCTAACATTTACCATATCTCAGCTTTGTGTTGGCATCATTTTATAAGTGTCCTTTTGTTTTATTACAATGCTAGCAAGATCACAAATCGAATAGCACTCTCTCAAATTTTGAAGAAAATTTTAGAATAAATTATTTTATGGTTCAATTAACGTTTATTAAGAAACAAACAAAGAAAGAGCACCAAAATACGGGCACATGATCGTAGCCCCATAATTAGTTATAGCAAAGAGTTATACTCATGTAAGCCTCTGATTTAAAAAACAACAAGAAAACACATATAGCCAATAATACAAGTAAATTTGGAAAGAGAGACAGAAGGGGGGAGCAAGAGGGAAAGCTGAATGTTACCATTTTATACCAGGTCTTATGATAAACATCTATTTGGTTGTTATCTAATGCCCTAAGTTCCTCCATGCGTCTGATTCGATCCACTTCCTCGACCCACATCAACCTGGTGGGCGGAGAAGTAGACTTCCACAACCTAGGAATCACCAATCTCATTGCCACCAGGAAATGTTGCAATAGACCTCTATTGACATCTTTGAGACGTCCTAGAAGCATAGATAGCAGAGAAACGGCCGGGGATAGGTTCCCGGTGGTCTGCATAACCTCTTATAAAGATCCCAGATGGCATTCCAAACAGCTGCCACCACTCCACAGTCCCACCAGACATGAAGCGTAGTGCCCCTGGTAATCCGACAATGCCAGCATATAGGGGAAACATAGGGAAACATGTTGTGTAGGCGAGTGGGAGTCCTTAAAACTGGTCTCCTGAATTTTACTGGACACCGAACGCTTGTGAGTCCAGAGGAGGGATTTCTTCCATTGCTCCTTAGTAAATGTCTCGCCCATTTCCTCCTCCCAGGCCTTCATGTAAGGCAACGGTAGGTCCTCCCCACTGCACCCAGAGAGCATTTTGTAGATGAGAGGCACCCTGTGAGGTGTTACTGTGTCTGCAGATCATAATGGCTCAAACTAAGTAAGTGTACATGGGATAGTTCTCCACGGGGTCAGTAATTGAAAAAAGCTCCACAATTGTAAGTAGTGTAGCCAGGCGCCTGGATTAATTCTCCTATCTCCCAGTATGTCACTCAAGGGTCGTATCCCTGTATCAGAAATGACACGCTCAGTTTTTTATGAAGACCATTGTCTAGTGATAAAAGGGGGATATTTTTAAGCGCTACAGGGACTCCAGGGTAACTTAGAATCGGAGTAAGGGGGACAGGGACATTGATAAGTGTAGATCTAGTGCCAAATTTTCCCCAAACTTTTAGGACTTGTGCTATTAAATGGGAGATATTGTAGTAATCCCAATTAGTCTTTGCAGGGAGCCAAAACAAGTCGGGTAGATGGCCTGTGGTAAGGAATGTAATGGAATGTTCCAAGTCCACCCACAATTTCCCAGAGTTGTGTGATGTCACGTCTAGGAGAAGTCTGGGAGTCCTGCCCCTCCACATTCTTTGTGTCTTGTTAGAATACTATGTTTTATCCGAGGGGAGGAGTCGCGCCAGTTAAACTTTGTGGCTACTTTACACAAATGTGTCAAGAAAGAGGCACTTAAGTCCATAGGTACAGTTTGGAAAATGTATAGGATCTTGGGAAGGGAATCCATTTTGAGCGTATTCATTCTACCAAACCAAGATAAGGCAAGGGAGCTCCATGACTTAATGGGGTATTCTCGCTTGGACATTCACATTTAGTTTCATTAATCTTCCATGTATAAACATTTCTTCATTTGGATGTTATTTAAAAAAATGTTTCTGTGTGAAGATAATTTCACATAAATGTAGCCATATTGACCCTTAGAAACGAGATAGCTTCCTCGGTTACGACCACCTCACACTCTGGCAGCGGTGGCCAGACATGCAGTATTGCGTCCTACCTGACCTCCTGGATTAAGCGATCATTACCACAGGACAGCTGTGGGACCTGCAGTAACTCCTGGACATTTAATATACAAAAACATTTTGTTTATTTGTGCCATCACTCCAGCAGAGGTGGCCGTATCCGAGGAAGCTATCTCGTTTCTAAGGGACAACATGGCTACATTTATGGGAAATTATCTTCACACAGGAACTTTTTTTTTAATAACATCTAATTGAAGAAATATATATATATATATGGCATATTAATCAAACTGATTGTGAATGCCCAGATGAGAATACCCCTTTAAGGTCAGTTTCTATAGACCTGAGTAAAGGCCTTACTTGCTCTTAATTTAGAGCAAATATTTGGTTCAGGTCAGATGGGATATGGACCCCCAGATATTTAATACGACCCTTAGCCCATGTGAAGGGAAGAGACGAGGACAGCAAACAGCGAGAGTTTAAAGGATTTCCCTTTGACTTCTATGCCCCAAATGGATGGATTATCTCGCAGAGCACACGCAAGGGATTCCATCACCTAGATATACAAATAAGGAAGGGGAGGGAGACTGAACCATTTACTCTAACACAGGCAGATGGGTTTTTATATAGTGCCATGAATCTGTTCCTCGTCCTTGTCCCCACACCTAACCCAGTGAGCGTGGCATCCAGGAACCCCCAATGGACCCTATCAAAAGCTTTTCTCGAACCCTGAGAAGAGTACAATGACATTACTGGCGTCTGAGGTGCCCTGGGGTGAAGGGTTCTAGCTAGCAATTTCCCACACTTGCGCCATACTCAAAATAGTCTTTTGTAATTAAGAGTTTCCTATAAAATCGGCATAGGGGGTCAGTAACTGTCGTGTAGATATAAATTCAGCAATTACCCCGTGAACCTCCGATTCGCAGAGGGAATCATTGAGCAAATTATCATTCAATCTCCAGGAGAATTCCTTGGAGCATTTACCTAGATGTCCAAACCACCCATAAACAGGTGCATGGTCCGACCAGAGAGCAGAGTCGATGGAACTCCTAGGGCCCCATTCTAAAAGCTGTTGGGACAAAAAAGAGATAATCCAGGCAACCATAACTATTATGTGCGTACGAATGGTGGCTGTAATCCCTGACCCCAGGTGAAGCACTTGCCATAAGTCAATCAACTTAAGACCGAGTAAGGCCCATCTCAATCTACGAATGGCTGGGTAGGATAAGGAGGACCTACCTGTGGATGAGTCCAGAGAAGGTTCCAAAGGAACATTTAAGTCACCTCCCAAGATCAGGGCAGAGCCATCTGAAAAATCAGCCAGACTCTTGCCGAAAGCAAGATGACCCTGATTTGGGAAATAAGCTATAGAGACTAACCTATAACCACTAACCCTCTCTGTGGGGTGTGGGCAGTGATACCATGTTGGGTAATATTTACTGTGACACTTTGGGATACTATCTGCTTTGAAATGTGTTTCTTGCAACATAGCTACTAATACCCTGCGTTTATGTAAGCAGTATAGAATTTGGGTACGTTTCCCGGGTTTGTTAAGACCCCTGGTGTTGTAGGTACAAAACGTCAATACTGCCATGACTCAGGCAAGGAAACATCGTGAATAAGCATCAGAGTATCGCGGGAAGGAGGGGAGTACAAGACAGAAGGGAAGCGGGGGGGAGGAAAGTGAAGGGGGAAACACACAAAACAGACAACCCGAGATCTGATTGTACAACCTGAGATCTGAGAGAACTTGGTAAGCCTAAAGGGAGGCACAGTAAGCCAAAGCGGTGTCCAGCACTGCAACCCGGGGTGGGGGGGGGCGAGTCTCCCAGAGCATTCCCGCATTCAAAATATATACATCCTCAAAGAGGGTAAAGAATGTGAGCACTATTAATCTATCAATGATACAGCTAAAATGCCAAACAACTGAGCTCACCATTAAAGGGCATAGCTGGATGGGATTAATATGATTAGGTAAAACAGTAGAGAAGTGGCATAAATTCTAAAACATTTCAAAAAATATGTGCTTATACTTTATGCCAACCACGTCAGGTTCCAGCAGACGGACTAGTAGGCTTGCCTGATCCCTGATCCCATTTCTCCTGAGCTGAATTAATTAATGGCCAATCGGGTAGAGCAATCTGTGGAAGTTCGAAGGTCCCCAGAAATTTTGCAAGGTCTCCCAAGGATTTGAATACGGCTGACCTCCCATTCTTCATCACAATTAGTTGAAAAGGGTAGCCCCATCTATATGGAATATCTCTGGATTGCAACTGACAATAAAGGGCATAGGGCTCTCCTCAATAGCAAGGTTCTCCTTTCTAGGTCTGGAAGCACGATGACTTTGGAGCCGCAGAATGTAATATCTTTAAGCTCCCTGGCCTGTCGAAGAATCTCCTCCTTTTCATTGAAAAAGTGGACATGGCATAGGATGTCTCTAGGGCGCTCTGTAGATGCAGGCTTATGACCTAGGGTGCGATTAATGCAATCTAATTCAATAGGAGATGCAAAAGGTTGGTTAAGAATCTCAGCGAAAAAAGCCTGAGACCATTCTTCAAGCTTGGATGATTCTACCTCTTCATTCACTCCCCTGATCCTCAAATTATTATGTTGATGCCGATTTTCAATATCCTCCATGTGAGTCAGGATGTCAGAAATATGAGTCGCATGCTCCTGTAATACTTGAGAGTGAACATCCAATTGATCTAGAATTTTCTCAGCTTTAGATTCCGCCACCATGTGGCCATTATAATGTATTTCCTTCTGCAAACCAGCCAGGTCCCTTTTGTGGGATTCCTCCAGCCTCAAAATGAAACCTTCTATCTCATGTCTGGTGGGCATAGCCCTAATATGAGCTGTCCAGTCCCAGTCTTCTGGGGGAACTGCTGACATGGGAGCTGCTGAGACCCCTGAGTAGCTGTAGGGGTAGGCGGCAAGGCCCTGTGTGACGTGGGCGGCCATGATGGTGGAGGGGAAGCCTGGGCCTGTCTCCCCTTAATAGTGGGGGGGAAGTCCTCATTTTGCCCCCCTGGAGAGGTACTCACAGTGGAGCCAGGGGATCGCTGGACTGGCTCATCTAATGTCATATGCAGAAGTCGGGCAGCGGCCTTCGAGGAGCAGGGAAGTGACAATCGCCATCTTGGGCGCCTCGTGTGTTGAGTACTCGGACTGCTCCCCAGACCGGAGGAATTTGATGATTACTTTCACCCCTTAAACTATTCAAAACAGCAGTTAACCCTTTATGTATTTTACAGAAATGTAAACAAAATGAAGGTTTGATTTGGAATTCACTAATATTTATCATTAAGCATTTAGCTGAAAAATTTACCCACATTAACTGAATAAAAGTAGAGTGGAGCCTTTGGATTGCATTTACAAACCCAACAAAAATGCCACGTGTGAACGTGGCCTCAGGTATCACAAACCTTTATCTGAAAGAATTTGTATACCATCATGTGGTATAGGGGGAATTTTAACCATTTGCCACTGATTGGCTTTTTCCATTTGACTCTCTGTTTATTGCTCCCTACTATTTTTTTAACTTTTTAATTTTTCTGTGAACAGAACTGTGTGAGGGCTTGTTTTCTGCATAACAAATTGTACTTCCTAGTGATGGTATTTTATATTCTAAATTCGGTTAGAATTTCAGGAAAAATTTGATTCGTCAGGAAGGCGAAGTTTATGCTGATTTGTATTTTGTGGACCTCTCACTGGGTGTCAGTTGTGGGGTATCTGTATAACGCAAATTGCCATACCTTTTTGCAGCTATAATGTACAGCCAGATTTACATGTGAAATCCACGTCGTTTATACAGTGATTCTCGCTGAAATTACAGTGTCAGTTGTGGGGTATCTGTATAACGCAAATTGCCATACCTTTTGGTGCTATAGTTTACTGCCAGATTTACGTGTGAAATCCATGCAGTTTATACAGTGATTTTCGCTGAAATTACACTGCCAGTTGTGGAGTATCTGTATAACGCACATTGCCATACCTTCTTGGGGCTATAGTTTACAGCCAGATTTACGTGTCAAATCCACATAGTTTATAAACCATTATGTCAGACAGAAAGGTGGCAGTTGGAGCAGGCAGAGGTGGCAGCACAGTAAGGGGACGTCGCAGCAGGGGTGACTCTGTGAGACCAGAACTGCCGTTGTCATCTAGCGGCAGTGTGTTGATCAACAACCCAAAGGTTGTTGAATGGTTGACTAGGTCATCCAATTCCTCAAATATAACATCTGACAACCCCAGCCAAGAGTCCGTGGGTTCCACAGAGGAGGAACTGCTCCGTGTCATGCAACAAGAAATCAATGTGTGGCTTTCTTCGCGTCAACTTTAAATCGGAACCATTGTGACAGACAATAGGAGGAACATGGTGTGCATGCTGCACCGAGGAGGGATGATCCATGCGCTCTGCATGACGCCCATCTTCAATCTGGTAGTCAACATGTTCCTGAAGTTTTACACCCATCTACAAGACATTCTAGAAATGGCCAGGACACTGTGCACGCACTTCAGCCATTCTTACAAAGCTGAGCACACCCTCCTCGAGTTGCAGCATCAGAATGGCTATGACTATGTTGGGGTAGGCCATTCTGACGCTGCAATGTTTCCACCCATTGGAATTCCAGCCTCCATATGTTAGACCGCCTGTATGAACAGAGAAAAGCCATTAATGATTTTTTGATGATGCAAGCGGACCGTAGTACTCCCCTGTGTAACTTTAATGTCAGCTCATGCGTGACACCTGCCATTTGCTCAGGCCCTTTGAAGAGGCCACGTTACTTGTCAGTCGCCAGGACTGCGGGATGAATAAAGTCATTCCACTGCTTCATGTCCTGGATATCATGCTGCAAAATCTGTCTGTTTAGGGCACTGGAGAAGTGGAGACTACATCTCATTGCCACATGAGTCTGGTGGGGGATGAACTGGAGGAGGAGGACATTGGAGCACAAGCAGAGTCTGGTGCAATTTGAGGTTTTTCTACTCGGGTGACAGGAGAGGAGGAGCAGGAGAATCCGGAGGAGGTAGAAGACGAAGCAGATGACCCAGAAGCACCGTGGCAGTATACTGTGGAGTTGGAGGCCGGGAGTCCCTCAAAGTCACTTGCGCAGAAGGCCCGCAGCATGCTGCTTTGCTTAACTAGTGACAGCCGAATAGTCAACATCCGCCATAGGAATGACTTTTGGCTCTCCACCCTCTTGGACCCTCGCTACCGGTCAAAAATGGGTGACTTTTTTCCAGCTGCTGAGAGGGAGAAATAACTGGCATACTATAGAGAAATACTGTGCACACAGTTGGCTGCTGCCTATGTGCGCCATTGCCCATCCTCTGTCAGGTCTGACCGGGGGATTCCTGGCAGTTATCGCTCGCATAATACTGCCGCAGCTGCTGTGGGGAGCTGGGGGTTAGGAGCAGCAGCAGCTTAAGTCTGGATTCCTTATTGAGCAACTTCCTTCACCCGCCTAGTGAGGAGGGTAGCCGCCACCAGCAGTAGCAGGACATGGAGCAGATCCTGCAACAGCAGGTGGTGGCCTACTTAGACAGCACTTTACCACCTAAGGTAGAGGATCCCATGGACTGCTGGGCAGCCAAACTTGATGCACGGCCGCAACTTGCGCAGTTTGCAGTAGGGAAGCTGTCCTGCCCGGCCAGTAGTGTGGCATCAGAGCGGGTGTTCAGTGCGGCGGGGGCCATCGTTACCCCAAAGGGAATCCGCTTGTCCACCCGTAATGTGGAGAGACTGACCTTTGTCAAGATGAATCAGGCTTGGATCGGCCAGGATTTCAACTCACCAATGCCTAATGCATCAGATTACATCAGCCATGACACCTCCTCCAAACGTTGAGAAATGAGTCGGGGTTCTAACAACCTTCCTCAACCACTATTCTGATGCTGCCACCTGCTTGATGCCACACATCTGCTGCTAGTTGCACCATCTGCCTCCTACCATCTTTATCTGGGACTGGAATTGTCCACACTATATCATTGTGCCACTCTGCAGGCTTCTGCTGCTGCTGATGCCACCTTCACACTATATCATTGTGCCACTCTGTTGGCTCCTGCTGCTGCTGACGCCACCTCCACATTATATCATTGTGCCACCCTGCGGGCTCCCGCTGCTGCTGCTACTGATGCCACCAACACACAAAATCATTGTGCCCCTCTGCAGGTTCCTGCTGCTGCTGATGCCACCTCCACACTATATTATTGTGCCACCCTGCGGGCTCCTCCTGCTACTGATGCCACCTTCACACTATATCATTGTGCCACTCTTTGGGCTCCTGCTGCTGCTGCTACTGATGCCACCTCCACACTATATCATTGTGCCACTCTGCAGGCTCCTGCTGTGGGATCTTGGCCCTCAGCTCGGTCCTTTCGAGCTGGCACAGACGTTACCTTGTTTAGGCTGCGTTCCCACTTTGCTTATTTGGTGAAGTTGGCCTATGTAAGTGCACATGGAAGTGAAGAGTGAAGCGAATCTAAGTGCGGCGGCTTTCATGTGTGTTTTATACTAAAACACAGCATTGTTTGAAGACAAAACCATGCTCCCTATGCATATTTAAGCATGGCACAATGTTCTACAACACCCTACAGGCTCTCTGCAGCCAGGAAATACCTGTTTTTTTAACGTGATTCGTCATGATTCGATTCGGGTTGAATCGAATTGTTAAAAAAAATTTGGCGAATCGGGACGAAACGAATTTTAACAAATTCGCCCATCTCTAGCGGTAATATTGACTATTGACAAGAACCTGCATTTGTGTCATTTGTGGGCTCTGTTTTTACCTCTTTCACTGTACACTCCAAATAGCATCTCTAATATATCCTTTGGTTCGGTATGATCACAGGGATATCAAATTTATATAGGTTTTATTAGGTGTTAATAGATTTTACCAAAAATTAAAGCTTTTTGTACCCCAAAAAATTATTACTTATACCATATTCTGACTCATAACTTTTCATACTTTTTAAAAAAAAATATTTGTTTTATATGTGTTTGGGGCTTTTAAAACAATCTAATGATTTTTTTTTTTTTTTAATTTATTGTGGGTTTCTTTTAACTTTTTTTGTATTTACAATACTAGCATATGAACTAGTGATCATGTTATCACTATTTCATACTATTTGACTGCAATAACCATGTATTGCAGTGCATTTGAAGTGTCAGTGTTAGGATAGGGTACACACAAGACAGGGGAAGGTGAGCCCTGAGCTTACCCCAACCTCTGTCCCTTCCTATAGCCCCCCCACGCTAAACCGTGGGGCGACTACTTGAAGACTCGGAATATACTGAGTAAGTGTGGATAAGGGCAAACACAAACAGACTGACAAACATAGAACATAAAAGAATAGTAAACAAGCCGGAGTCACAACTAGAGGGAACGTCAAAGGCAGAATCAGTAAGCAAGAGTCAAAGTCCAAAAACTAGCCGAGTTAACAACAATATAGATACAGATACTGAGCAATACAAACGAGCAGCAACCAGGGAGAAAGGGATTTTCAAACACTGGCACTGGGAACTAGTGAAGCTGCAATTTATGCAGCCAGAACTCCACCTCCAGAATCTGATAGGAGCTGGACAGTACCTGGGAATTAACCCCTCACGGTGCAGAATAACCAGGCACCCAGCAGAGGTTCAAAGTCCCAGCCCCTCCTAGACAGCGCGAGATCTTAGCAGCCGCTGCCCAGGACGAGAGGTGGAGTTTGCGCGGATACGCGCCGGGGTACGGAGAACGCTGCTGGCACCACCAGAAGAACCAGAAGTCCCAGCAATCTCCCTAGCGAACCTGACAGTACCCCCCCCCTGACGGGGGGCCTTCGGACCCCTAGATCTTAAAGATGGCTTCTGAGGGTTGGCCTGATGAAACAACCTGAGCAACCGTGGAGCATGAACATCTCTAGCCGGAACCCAAGACCTATCCTCAGGACCAAAACCCTTCCAATGGACCAGGTACTGCAGGGAGTTACCTACCCATCTGGAATTCACCACTTTTTCCACTTCAAATTCCAGATTCCCCTCCACAATAGATGGAGAAGGAGGGTCAGGAAGAGGCAACACAGGCTCCACATAGCGCTTAAGAAGACTTTTATGGAAGGTGTTATGAACCCGCCACCCTGCTGGAAGTGTAATCTTAAAGGAAACCGGGTTAACCATATGAGTGACAACAAACGGACCCACAAACCTGGGCGCAAACTTCAAAGAGGGGACCTTCAATTTAAGGTTTTTCGTGGATAACCACACTTTATCCCCCACCACAAACGTACCAGAGTTAGTGAGCCTTCTTTCAGTCTGTTGGACCATAGAATCTTGTGCCCTCCGAATACTCTCCCGAACTTGTGACCAGAGCGAGCGTAACTTGGATGCAATAGCTTCCGCTCGAGGAATGTTAGAGACAGGCACAGATGAAAAAGAGAAACGAGGATGAAAACCATAATTGCAGAAAAACGGAGATACCTGTGTGGACGAACTACAGTGGTTATTAATAGCAAATTCTGCCAACGGAAGGAATTTCACCCACTGGTCCTGACTGTCCGAGACAAAGAGTCGCAGATATTGAATCATCTCCTGATTCATTCTCTCGGACTGACCATTAGACTCAGGATGAAACGCAGAGGAGAACGACAGATTAACTTCCAGTCTAGAACAGAATGCTCGCCAAAATTTGGAAACAAATTGTACGCCCCTATCAGACACAATATCATCTGGTATACCATGGAGGCGTACAATATTCTGTATAAACAAATCAGCCAATTCTTCAGCTGAGGGTAACTTTTTTAATGGAACAAAGTGTCCCATCTTGGAGAAACGGTCCACTACCACCCAAATCACTGTATAGCCTTGAGATGCTGGCAGATCAGTGACAAAATCCATTGACACTTTAGACCATGGCCTGGTGGGAACTGGAAGCGGAAGAAGAGGCCCCTCAGGACGTCTCCTGGGAGTCTTTCCTCGCGCACAGACCTGACAGGCTTGGACAAATGTGTGCACATCTTTAGTCATGTGAGGCCACCAGTAACTTCTCTTTACGAGATCCAAGGTACTCCGCATACCCGGATGACCTGCCAATACTGAGCAATGCGTCTCCTCCAACACTCTCAAACGACAAGAAATAGGAACAAACAATTTGCCTTCCGGAAGGTCTTTGGGTGCAGATTTTTGTCCTGCTAAAATTTGAGAGGAGAGGTGGGAGGAGACAGCTGCCAACACAACACCTGGAGACAAAATATTACTGTCCGTAGTCGCTGGAAGCTCAGGAGTCCCAAAGCTACGGGACAAGGCATCAGCCTTCACATTTTTTGACCCAGGTCGGTAGGTGACCACAAAATTAAAGCGAGAGAAAAACAAGGCCCACCTAGCCTGACGTGAGTTCAAACGCTTAGCAGTATCCAAATATACTAAGTTCTTATGATCCGTGAGCACAGTTATCGGATGAAGAGCTCCCTCCAAAAAGTGTCGCCAGACTTCAAATGCCCACTTAATGGCAAGGAGCTCTCGATTACCAATATCATAATTCCTCTCACAAGAGGAAAACTTTCTAGAGAAATATGCACAGGGCCTCAGTCTGGTGAGAGTGGAGGACCCCTGAGACAACACTGCACCTACTCCTACCTCGGAGGCATCAACTTCCACAACAAACGGTAGAGAGAGGTCAGGTTGAACCAAAACTGGGGCTGACGAGAATGCCGCTTTTAAAGTTTCAAACGCTGAGCAAGCGGCAGGGGACCAGTTGTTTGGATCAGCACCCTTACGGGTTAGATCCGTGAGGGGTTTGGCGATCACAGAAAAGTTCTTTATAAAGTTCCGATAATAGTTAGCGAAACCTAAAAATCGTTGAAGGGCCTTAAGATTTGTAGGCCGAACCCAGTCCGTGAGCGCCTGAACCTTACTCGGATCCATCTGTACATCAGAGGGAGTCACAACATAACCTAAGAAGGAAACCTTCTGGACGCAAAAAACACACTTTTCCAGCTTAGCGAAGAGGTGGTTTTTGCGCAACCTGGTAAGTACTTGGCGGAGATGTTGCTGGTGAGAAACCATATCAGGAGAAAAAATCAAAATATCGTCTAGATACACCACCATAAACACACCGATGTAATCATGAAAGATGGAGTTCATAAAACCTTGAAAAACCGCTGGGGCATTACTCAAACCAAAAGGCATAACCAGGTATTCAAAGTGCCCCAAAGGTGTATTAAATGCGGTTTTCCACTCATCCCCTTCTCGGACCCGAATCAGGTTATAAGCCCCTCTGAGATCTAATTTAGAGAAAACTTGGGCCCCAGAAACCTGATTTAAGAGATCCGGGATCAAGGGGAGGGGACCTGAGTTTTTTACCGTTATCTTATTTAATTCTCGATAATCAATACACGGCCGTAAACCACCATCTTTTTTCTCAACAAAAAAGAACCCGGCCCCAGTGGGCGACTCAGAGGGACGAATATGTCCGATTGCCAAACTCTCCTCAATATAGCTCTTTAGTGCCTCCCGTTCTGGCACCGACAAGTTATATATACGACCCTTAGGCAATCTAGCATCGGAAAGAAGGTCAATTTTACAATCAAACTCCCTGTGAGGAGGAAGGACTTGGGACAAGGGTTTAGAAAACACATCTGAGTAGTCAGAGAGAAAACCTGGAAGACTCTGATCTTCCGTCACTACTGTACATAGTGAAACTCTGGTCAGGTGTTCCTTACAGAGAGGACCCCAATGAACCAGCTCCAGAGTTTCCCAATTAATTACCGGATTATGGATCCGGAGCCAGGGTAGACCAAGAATGACATTTTCAGACAGGTTTTCCATAACTAGAAAAGAACACCATTCTTCATGCATAGCTCCCACCATAAGCTTCATCTGCGGGGTTCGGAATTTGATCAACCCTGCCTGTAGAGGGGTCAAATCCGCACCCGACATCTGGATAGGAGTGGACAATGGAATCAATGACATGCCAAACTGAGAGACAAAATTATAATCGATTAAATTAGTCGCAGCACCTGAATCCAAAAAGGCGCGACCAGTGCAGGAAACAGACTGAAACTTAACCGTACAAGGTAAATACATTCTAGCCACAATAGGGAGTACCTGAGCTCCTAAGCAGTCCCCCCGACTACTGCTTAGGAGCGGTAGTTTTCCTGCTGCTGCCTCTTGGAACAGGTGTTGATCTGATGATCAGGACTTCCACAGTAGAAACAAAGATGGCGTCTCACTCGACGTTGCTTCCGCTGTGCAGGAGAGATGCTATCCAGCTCCATGGATTCCAATTCTGGACTACCCGGAGACGGACTGGCCGCTGGCTGACAGTCCGAGGACACCCGAGGTGATCGCCTGGATCTTAGGCGACGATCAACTCGGATGACCAGAGTCATAGCATCATCTAATGTCTGAGGCTCGGCATAAGCTAAGACTAAGTCCTGTACTCGGTCTGACAGTCCGGACATAAATTGGTCTTTTAGGGCGCAGTCATTCCATTGCGAGTCAGTCACATACTGTCTGAACTGGGCACAATACTCTTCTGCTGTCCGTTTTCCCTGACACAGAGATCTAAGGTGGGAAACTGCAAGTGCTCGACGGTCAGGTTCGTCATAAATCTGGCCTAAAGCAGAAAAAAAAGCGTCAAGAGAAGAACGGGATGGAGAGTCAGGTGGGAGAGAAAAAGCCCAATTTTGCGGATCCCCACGCAACAGGGAAATTACCACGCCCACCCTTTGAATCTCTGTGCCCGATGAACGAGGGCGTAAAGAAAAGTAAAGTTTACAGCCCTCCCGAAATGAAAAAAAATGCTTACGGTCACCAAAAAACACGTCAGGGAGAGGAACCTTAGGTTCAGGTATGGGTGGCAGTGGATCCTGCGGTGATGTCTGCCGTGGAACCTGCATAGATTCCTGAATTTGGAGACGGGAAGCTAGATCCTGAACAAACTGAGTTAGGGTCTGGACCTGAGCGACCACAGCTGACAAAGGCTCCATGGAAGGAGAGAATGTAGCAGGTCGGATACAGGATGCAGACCTATGTGTGGCCAGTGTTTCTGTTAGGATAGGGTACACACAAGACAGGGGAAGGTGAGCCCTGAGCTTACCCCAACCTCTGTCCCTTCCTATAGCCCCCCCACGCTAAACCGTGGGGCGACTACTTGAAGACTCGGAATATACTGAGTAAGTGTGGATAAGGGCAAACACAAACAGACTGACAAACATAGAACATAAAAGAATAGTAAACAAGCCGGAGTCACAACTAGAGGGAACGTCAAAGGCAGAATCAGTAAGCAAGAGTCAAAGTCCAAAAACTAGCCGAGTTAACAACAATATAGATACAGATACTGAGCAATACAAACGAGCAGCAACCAGGGAGAAAGGGATTTTCAAACACTGGCACTGGGAACTAGTGAAGCTGCAATTTATGCAGCCAGAACTCCACCTCCAGAATCTGATAGGAGCTGGACAGTACCTGGGAATTAACCCCTCACGGTGCAGAATAACCAGGCACCCAGCAGAGGTTCAAAGTCCCAGCCCCTCCTAGACAGCGCGAGATCTTAGCAGCCGCTGCCCAGGACGAGAGGTGGAGTTTGCGCGGATACGCGCCGGGGTACGGAGAACGCTGCTGGCACCACCAGAAGAACCAGAAGTCCCAGCAATCTCCCTAGCGAACCTGACAGTCAGCCTAAGCATTTGACAGGCAGCTACTAAGCTGGACTGAGCAGGCATGTGCCGATGGAATACCCGGGGACCATCATTAGGTCCCAGGCTGCACGGCTGAGATGACAGCACCCCACAATTGCATCATGGGAGCTGAGAGGAGAGAGCCTAAGGCCCCTTAGTGACCGACGGAGAAATCCGTATGAGCGGTCACTAAGAGGTTAATCATGTGTATTGATGAGCAAGTCTGAACCCCCAAATTCGGGTCTATATCAAATTTTGAAAGTTCATGGTCACCGACCTGGAACTGAAGTTTATTCAAAACTTCAAGTCCTAGATCGTTATTTGCCAATAAAACCATGCGAAACAGTGCTTAATTGACAGCTGAGCAGCCAATCAATCGGTTTTTAGCCCCCTGACAACCATAGCCATGACATTTTTCCATCCATGAATATTTCAATAAAAATGACCAAACTTATCATATAGGTGCCAAATTGCTATAAATTAAAATGTCATGTAACTCAAAAAATTACACCCTACATACCGTAGGTCCATACACCAAAAGTGTGAAAAAGTTTTTGGACTCAGAATTAGGCAAAATTACAAATATACAATATTTTTTTGCACAAAAGATTTACATTTTTTTTAAAATCTGCTGAAACCTTATAAAACCTATATAAATTCGATATAACTCGGATTGTATCAATACAAAGAATACTGGAGAAGTGTCATTTAAAGCTCAGAATGAAAGGCATAAAAACAGAAACAGGTAGTGGATTCTCTGTACCACCGTAGACAATAACATAAGCCGACATCTGGGACCGGAGTGTTCTGTTAGTTGTCTCTCCTGTATTGGCTTCACAAACATCTGATGGTCTCTGACTCTTTATTTAACAAGCTGCCATCACACATGTCTCATACTAGTGTCTGTCTACCAACAAGTTGCTACCTGTACATACACAGAAGTAGTGAGGCCCCTAGAGGCCAAAACAGCATATAACATATTGCTACATCCTTTCTCTTTTAAATGGAACAATTAAATATAAGAAAACTGTTAAACAGGAAACAATAATTTTAAAAAATGTAATAAGTCTACTTAGGTATAATCCTTGAGGTGGCCTGGCCATTTTATCATCCTGCCAACTCGTGTAACATAAGATGTTTCGCCTCAAACATCTGAGTGTTCTTCTGATTCTGTCACACTGTGATTGTCAGTCTCTGGTTACTGTCCTCACTCCTTGCAGCTTCACTTTCAGCGTTACCTGTTGTCTCCCGGCTTGTGCTTGCCGTCTCATTGTTTTGGATATCTGGATAATGTTCAAATGGCCAAGCATCATAGTGTTCATGTGTTTTTCTCAGATGTCTGCGATTTCTCCTTAGTCTACTTCCTTCCTCTGTTTCAACTTCATAAGTCTGAGGCCCCGGTATCTGGACTACCTTTAGCCAGTGCTTGTCATATTTGCTGCTGGCCTGGATCCGCACATGATTTCC
The DNA here is from genome assembly GCF_040894005.1 of Engystomops pustulosus. NCBI lineage: Eukaryota > Metazoa > Chordata > Amphibia > Anura > Leptodactylidae > Engystomops > Engystomops pustulosus. The sequence continues at coordinate 60,800,297 of NC_092419.1, forward strand.
CCGAAGTTCAGGCAGAAGAAGTTGGTGAACACAGATGAGTAGTCTTATCATCGATTCTAACCAACGTCTGACTACTAGTATCATTTTAATTCTTAATTTTATCATATGAATATCCAGCCCTAAAGATTCAGGGTCTAGTATCCTGATATAACTCAAATATAACTATATCATAACCATACAAATAGACTTTTATATTGCTCTTGCATCTGTATTTCCAGTAAACAATCTCCCTCGCTACTATACTCTTGTGGTCCTTGTACTCCTTTCCTCTATGTTAATATCTTTATTGATCTATTTATTATAGTTCCTCGTCTAAAATACCTCTTTTTATATCTGATGTCCTCCACTAGTAACACTCCTCTCGAAACGTGAGTAATTTTTGAAAATCTTCTTCCTAGCTGTATAGATTATCTCCCAGGTGGTGGTTTATCCCTGAAGATTCATGTATCCTATTCTCCCAACTACATAGCTCTTCTAGCCTATAAATCTCGTCAACCTTGTTTATCCATTCCAATACGGTAAGTGCTTCCTTTTGCCGCCAGTGTATTGGGATGAGTAATTTGGCGGCTTCCGCTAAGTGCGTAGCCCAGTTCTTTTTATTGGGCTGCCATGAACTATGCGGCCCAATAATTCCAACCCTCTAATCTGGGGGTGTTGTCTGATTGCCTGTAATAGCGTCTCCATTATTAATATAAACAAGGTGGGTGACAATGGGCACCCTTGCCTCATCCCGTTTTGAATACTGAATGTTAGATAAGCAACCGTTTACCCTAATCTTCACGCTTGGGTTGTGGTAGAGAGTCATTACCGCGTTTATAAAAATTGTGGGGATACCGAATTTATGTAAAGTAGCTTACATAAATTTCCAACTTACTCTGTCAAAGGCCTTCTCGGTGTCAGTGCCAAGAAGGACCAATTGGATATTTCTTTCTTTAGATATATGTATTGCCTGAATAACTCTTGAGGAATTATTGTTTCCCTCCCTCCCGGGAACAAATCCTGCTTGGTCTGGGTGTATTTGGGAGGATTGGTAGGGTTTTAGTCTTTGAGCTAATAATTTTGCACAGATTTTTATATCAAAATTTAGTAACGATATCCGTCTGTGTCTACCGCATAAATTTGTGTCTTTCCCAGGTTTTGCCAGAATGGTGATGGTTGCTTCTAGGGCCTGCTTAGGTGGCTGTATTCCTGCTAAAAGTGCGTTACACCAGTTGGTCATATGTGGTATTAATATGTCAGCAAATTTTTTATAATAACTAGCTGGAAGTACATCTGGACATGGGCTTTTCCCCATCGGAAGAGATTGCACCAGCTCTCTCACCTCTTTTTGTGTGACCTGTTTAACTAGGTTCCATTTCGACTTTTTCAATATCGTGGGGAGGTTTAATTTGGATAAGAACCCCTCTATTTTTTGCTCCAATGTCTCTCCATTTGTGAGTGGAGTTTCGGGGATATTGTAAAGGTTGTGATAGAATTTCCTAAACTTGTCCGCAATTTCTGAGGTTTTGTTTAGCTTAACCCCCAAGGGGGGTTCTTGATGGAGGAGATGAATGTGGTTAATCTGTCCCCTTTTATCATATGGGACATGATTTTATTCCCCTTATTCCCGTGGTCGTCCTTATTCACGTCCTTTGGGTTATCTAAGAGGGTTTCATTTAACCTCCATGCCCAGGTTTTTTCCAGTAGTTCTGTAAATAGTAGTGTTATAGTAACTGGAGCGTGGTCCGATGGACCAGTTTTTGCTGATTTAACTATATTAACCGGTTAAGGACCGGGCCCTTTCCTGTTTTTTCATGTCCATTTTTCACTCCCCACCTTCAAAAATCTATAACTTTTTTATTTTTACACGTAAAGAGCTGTGTGACGGCTTGTTTTCTGCGTAACAAATTGCACTTCATAATGATGGTATTAAATATTCCATGCCATGTACTCGGAAGCGGGAAAAAAATTCCAAATGCAATGAAAATGGTGAAAAACCGCATTTGCGCCATTTTCTTGTGGGCTTGGATATTTCGTCTTTCACTGAGCACCCCAAATGACATGTCTACTTTATTCTTTGGGTCGGTACAATTAAGGGGATACCAAATTTGTATAGGTTTTATAATGTTTTCATACATTTACAAAAATTAAAACCTCCTGTACAAAAATAATTTTTTTGATTTTGCCAACTTCTGGCGCTAATAACTTTTTTATACTTTGGTGTACGGAGCTGTGCGTGGTGTCATTTTTTGCAAAATTTGATAATATTTTCGTTGATATCATTTTTAGGACTGTACGACCTTTTGATCACTTTTTATAGATTTTTTTAGCTTTTTCATAATGGCAAAAAAGTGCCATTTTCGACTTTGGGCGCTATTTTCCGTTACAGGGTTAAACACATTGAAAAACCGTTATCATATTTTGATTGATCGGGCATTTTCGGACGCGTCGATACCTGATGTGTTTATGATTTTTACTGTTTATTTATATTTATGTCAGTTCTAGGGAAAGGGGGGTGATTTGAAATTTTAGGTTTTTTTATTATAATTTTTTTTTTTAAAACTTTTTTTTTTTTTTTATTTATACTATTTTTCAGACTCCCTAAGGTACTTTAACCCTAGGTTGTCTGATCGATCCTATCATATACTGCCATACTACAGTATGGCAGTATATGGGGATTTTCTTCCTCATTCATTACAATGTGCTATCAGCACATTGTAATGAAGGGGTTAAAACGAAATAGCCTCGGGTCTTCGGAAGACCCGAGGCTACCATGGAGACGGATCACCGCCCCCCGATGATGTCACGGGGAGCGGCGATCCCAGGTAAGATGGCGGCGCCCATGCGCCGCTATCTGTTTGAGGCTGCCGGCAGCTTTGCCGGCAGCCCACGCTGTAAAAACGCTGTAAAAACACCCGCGATCGGTGCTAGCACCGATCGCGGATGTTACCGGTAAGCCTTTGCTGCAATATGCAGCAAAGACTTACCGGCTATGGAGAGGGCTCAGCCCGTGAGCCCTCTCCATGCAGCGCGACGCGACCGCCGCCGTGAATACACGGCGGGCGGTCGCGAACCGGTTAATATGTGTAGCTGAGCAAAAGATATAATCGATTCTCTGCTACGTGCCGTGTACTGCTGAGTGGAAAGTGTAGTCTTTGCATGTAGGATTGACCAATCTCCATGTGTTTACCAGCTCACTCATTTGTAAAGCTTTTCTTACTGAATATTGTAGATTTGCCTGTGGAGCAATCTATTGTTGGGTTTAATGATAGATTTAAATCGCCTCCAATAATTTTAATACCCTCAGCTAATGTATTTATTTTTTATAGTGCTTCCTTTACCCATGACGTCTGGCCTGTATTGAGTGCATATAATGACACCAGCGTAATTGGTATTGTTCCGAGTTTACCTTTGACTAATAAAAATCTACCTTCCGGATCTGTCCAGGTTAGGTCCTGAAGGAAGGGTACTTGAGAGGATATTAAGATGCTTGTACCTCTTGCTGCTTTTCATATGTGCTATGATAACATAGATGAAAGTTTTTGGGGGATAATTTAGGTATTTAAGAAGGTATTTGAGATCTTTTTTGAGGCGTGTTTAAGACTCTAATGTTAATAGATGTAATTTTCAAGGTGGCCATTTAATGTGTCTGAAGGAAAGCACTAGATCTCTAGCCCAACGTGAACTAGGTTATGTGGAAGTTAACTCGTATAACAATAAACAATCCTTTCTAATCCCCTCCGGCCGGAGGGTCTGCCTTTGTATTCTAATAGCCCCCCTGTTGACTGGTGATAGATCTTAATCTGGTATTGTTAAGCTAAAGTTACTCACAGTACCAAAATAGGAAAACCACTTAGTTAGAAATTAAGAGTTCTCTTTCTTCCTCCTTGGCGACTTGTGTTTGCTGGATGTTGCCCACTTATCAATTCTTGGAAGAGGTGGAAGATCCAGGTGTTGCTCCATTACCGGTAACCAAGAGAAGATTTCTTGCAGCTGTATGTTCAGGAGATTCCATGCCTTCTGTAGATCTGCTGGGTGTTTAATCACTGTCTTCCTTCTTTGGCAAAGGTGAGTCCGAAAGGAAAAAGCCATTTAAAAAGGATTTTCTTACTCCTGAGGCTAAATCTTGAAAAAATTTAATCGTAGCTCCATCTAATTCTATCTCCCTCTTCTCCCTCGCTGCTTTCAAGATGGCTGGTGTGTCGCAATAGCTAAGTAAGCCGAACACAACATCTCTTGGCGGGTCTTCTTCATTAGGTGGTGGTTTTAATGAACGATGTATTCTCTCTATAATTATTTGTTTTGCTCTGTCCTCCGGTAAAGTAATAAAGTGAAGAGCTTGTGCGCTTTTTCTTTAAGTTCATCTGGTAATACAGATTGCGGCAGCCCCTTAATTCTAATATTTTTCCTTCGGCTGCGGTTCTCCTGGTCTTCTATGAGGAGCATTGCTGAGTTTAAGCCATCAGCCTGTGTTTTCATCGCGTGTGCCATTGCTGCGCCATGATCCACTATTGTAGATGTATTGCTATGTAGTTTTTAATGTGGTCATTCATACCTAACCAATAGACAGATTCCCGTGCACAGCGTAGACAGCCTTCAATGCCTAGATCAGTAGAGTGCAAGTTTTTTAGTAGGTCTCTTCTGAGAGATTCTGGTATCATAGCTCTATCTCCCTTAAAGATGATTCCTTGATGTATTGAAAGCTCATCTCTGGTGTGAAAAAACGGAGAGCTTTGGAGCTTGCTGCTTGTACTTTGGCCAGCCTTGAACAATGACAGTTTTGAGAAACTGGAGTTTTATCTTTCTCTGTGAATGTCTGAATTTGTTTCCGTTTTTCCTTTGACACTGCTAGGTAGTCAACCATATTGATGCTTTCCATTTCTTTTTCTTCATCATTTGTAATGGGTAGGTAAGCTCTACTTTGAGTATCTGCAATCAGTATGTCTTTCCCCGGACAGAAGCAAATGTCAAACTCATATTTTTGAAGTCGTAAGAGCATGTGCTGCAGTCTCTTTGGGGCAATTAGTAGCGGTTTCTTGGTAATACTCTCCAAAGGCTTGTGATCAGATTGCACAGTCACTCGGCGACCATAAGTGTACTGGTGGAACCTCTCCAACCCAAATACCACGGCGAGTAATTCCTTCTCAATCTATGCATATCCCTGTTCATGTAGTGTTAGTGCCCTGCTTGCAAATGTAACTGGCTTTTGTGCCATCAATGTTGCTCCCAGGCCTTTTTCTGAAACATCACATTGTACCACAACCTCTTTATATGGATCAAAATACCTTAGGATAGTTGCATCTGCAATTGCCTTCTTAACTGCCTGGGATTCTGTCCATTCCCAGAGCACATCTTTGGGGCAGATTTATTTACCCGGTCCATTCGCGATCCAGCGGTGCATTCTCTACGGAGGATTTGGGTTCTGTCGGGATTCACGAAGGTAGTTCCACCGATGTCCACCAGGTGTCACTGCTGCGCTGAAGTTCATTGGAATGCACTGAAGTTCACCGTCCTATCGTGGGTGCACACAATCCCACAATCCGATCGCGTGCACCAAAATCCTGGGGCAATTCAGGGAAAATTGGCGCAAATTGGAAATTTTTGGATAACCAGTCGGAAAAACGTGATTCGGGCCTTTAGTAAATGACCCCCTTTGTGTGTTAGCTGTCTCAGTGGCTCACACATGTCTGCTAGATGCTTGCAAAACTTTGATAGGTAATTTACCATTCCAAGAAATCGCTGAACTCCACAAACATCTTTTGGGGTAGGCATGTCTTGTACTGCCCTTACCTTTTCCAGGTCAAGTTTTACACCATTTGAGGTAAGAAGATGTCCGATCTCTGGAGATATCTTTCCAGAGATTGTATCATTTTCATCCTTGATGGCAGATTCCATGTCTTCCCCTTCTCCCACTATAAGTACCGTATATGCTCGAGTATAAGCCGACCCAAGTATAAGCCGAGGCCCCTAATTTTACCACAAAAACCTGGTAAAACCTATATATTTTTTACTCGAGTATAAGCCGAGTTTGGGTTTTCAGCACATTTTTTTTTGCTGAAAAACTAGGCTTATACTCGAGTATATAAGGTATATCATCTGCTATTGTTTTGACTCCAGGGAGTCCTTCCAAGGCTTGCATCAATTTCTGCTGGAACACCTCTGGAGCAGGACTTAGTCCCATGGGCATTCTTAGCCATTTAAAGCGTCCAAAAGGGGATGAAAATGCAGTCAGTGAACTTAATTTTTCATCCAGTTCTACATGCCAGAATCCATTTTTTAAATCGCATACTGAAAATATTTTACCCTTTGATAAATCTTGTAGAATATTTTCTATTGTAGGCATGGGATAGTGGTTTCTTTTCAGTGCTTTATTCAGTGGCTTAGGATCAATGCATGGTTTCTATGACCAAACTGCTGATCCAGTCTGTACTCTTCTGTACTGGTGCTATAATGCCTCGCTCCCGTAAATCCTGCAGCACCTCTTTTAGTGGTTGCATTAATGCTACAGGCACCCTTCTTTCCGGTAATCTAGTAGGTGGCACCGTGTGATCAATTTCTAGTTTGTATTTACCTTCTAGGCACCCACCACCTTCAAATAAATCAGCATATTCTGTTTTTATAGTCTGAAGATCGAGCACTTTTGGATTTTGTATATTCTTGGATACTTCCACAGCCATAATATTGTGGGTCTGCACCTTTATTAAGTCCATAGCCTGAACTGCTTTTACACCCAGTAATGGTACATGATCACTACCAAGCAGCACTGTAAATTCCACTTTGCAACTCTTTTTGTTACATGGGTTCCTTAATTTAAGCTTGCAGGTCCCATAGGTTTCAAAACACTTTTGTTGTACATCACCAGGACCTTGTCCGTGGGCTCAATGGACACCTGTTTTTTCAGCAGAGCACATGGAATTACATTGCAGCTTGCTCCACAATCCAGCTGAAATCTAATGGGCTGCTCATCCAACAAAAAGGTCGCAAATAACTGCTTCAGCTCATTTGCTACTTGCTGCTTGAGCATATGGACATTCTCTGTTGCAGGCTGCAGCTGTAGCCATGTAATGTCCTCATCACTGTTTGTGTTCTGTGTCATTGTGTGGACTTGTCTGTGCTGTTTGCTGGGTTTTAGTATTCACAGAGCTGAGAAATGGTTCCTCTTCCAAATGTCCTTCAGGTTTCACCATATGCAGGACACTTCTCTTTGTCTCTCTCATGTCTTTTCCCACAATATCTGCACTGGATGGTGCTTTCAGGGAGCTTGGGCTTTGCTTTTACTCTCCCATATACAGCATTCACTGCCTCATCACTGGTGTCTTCCATCATCTTCAGGCTGTCCTTTGTCAGCTCAGCCGCCCTGAATATCTGCAGGCATCTCACTAAGGTCAGCTCTTCCTCCCTCAGTAATCTTTCTCTGAGGTGAGAGTCTCTGATGCAGGGGCGGAGTGGGAATTTAAAATGGCCCTGGAAAAAACTGGAAAAGCGGCCCCATTTTATGGGCGGAGTCAATACAAGTGGGTGTGGTCAGACAATTTGGGTGGGGTTATAACTGACAAATTGTTGGTAGATGTTGGTACATATAGAATAACAAATGTAATCCTGCATTCTATATACAAAATAAAACTACTAAAATATGTTCTCCCATATACAAGCTAACTATCTATAATCCTGCCCCCTATGTACAAGAATATAACTACTATAATCCTGCCCCAATGTACAAGAATATAGCTACTATAATACTGACCCTATGTACAGGAATATAAGTACTACAATACTGGCCCCTATGTACAAGAACATAACTACTATAATACTGCCCCCTATGTACAAGAATATGACTACTATAATACTGCCCCCTATGTACAAGAATATGACTACTATAATACTGCCCCCTATGTACAAGAATATGACTACTATAATACTGCCCCCTATGTACAAGAATATAACTACTATAATACTGCCCCCTATGTACAAGAATATATCTACTATAATACTGCCCCTATGTACAAGAATATAGCTACTATAATACTGCCCCTATGTACAAGAATATAGCTACTATAATACTGGCCCCTATGTACAAGAATATAACTACTATAATACTGCCCCCTATGTACAGGAATATAACTACTATAATACTGCCCCCTATGTACAGGAATATAACTACTATAATACTGCCCCCTATGTACAAGAATATAACTACTATAATACTACCCCTATGTACCAGAATATAGCTACTATAATACTGCCCCCTATGTTCAAGAATATAACTGCTATAATACTGCCCCCCATGTAAAGGAATCTAACTACTATACTGCCCCCTATGTACAGGAATATAACTACTTTAATACAGTCTCCTATGTTCATGAGCGCTTTACATAGATGGGGTGGCAGCAGTCCTCTCTAAGAAAACAAAGATTAACACATTTAATCCTGCCTTCTATATACGAAATAAAAGTACTAAAATATGTTCTCCCATATACAAGCGAACTATCTATAATCCTACCCCCTATGTACAAGAATATAACTACTATAATCCTGCCCCCTATGTACAAGAATATAACTACTATAATCCTGCCCCCTATGTACAAGAATATAACTACTATAATCCTGCCCCCTATGTACAAGAATATAACTACTATAATCCTGCCCCCTATGTACAGGAATATAACTACTATAATACTGCTCCCTATGTACAAGAATATAACTACTATAATACTGCCCCCTATGTACAAGAATATAACTACTATAATCCTGCCCCCTATGTACAGGAATATAACTACTATAATACTGCCCCCTGTGTACAAGAATATAACTACTATAATACTGCCCCCTGTGTACAAGAATATAACTACTATAATACTGCCCCCTGTGTACAAGAATATAACTACTATAATACTGCCCCCTATGTACAGGAATATAACTACTATAATACTGCCCCCTATGTACAAGAATATAACTGCTATAATACTGCCCTCTATGTACAGAAATTGATAAAAATTTACTCACGAAATTTTCTTTTCCTGGAGTCCAAAGGCAGCACAAGGAACAATGACATTATGGTCCCTAGGCATAATCACATAGAGGACAGGTTAGCACAGCAATGACAAATCATTTCAAAGTGAGGCTAACCCCATCCATATAAGCTCCCCTGGAGCGAGGACACCTTGTATTATTAAAACAGCAATAACTTTGTGATACACAATGAGAAGGGAGGTAGCCTTGTGCTGCCTTTGGACTCCAGGAAAAGAAAATTTCGTGAGTAAATTTTATCATTCCTGATCGTCCTTCAGGCAGCACAAGGAACAATGAGACTTACCAAAGCAATGCCTACAATGAAGGGTGGGACAAGCACGCCAACTGCAACACTCTTTTGCCAAATTTAGACCCCTCTGCCACTAGTGAGTCAAGCCTGTAGTGACAAATAAATGTAGAGGAGTTTGACCAAGTTGCAGTCTTGCAGATGTCATCCAGAGGAATATGGCCCATCTAAGCCCATAAGGTCACTGTTGACCTAGTGGAATGGGTCCTGATCTTTAAAGGAGATGGTAAATCCGCTAGAAGATAACTTTTTTCAATGGCAGCTCTAATCCGCCTTGCTAGCGTAGCTTTGCTGGCTTTCTGCCCCTTGTTGGGGCCCCTTAGCTGTAAAAAGAGAGCTTCAGAGTTACGGAAGGAGCTCGTTCTTTGGATATAAATCAGAATTGCTCTTCTGACGTCCAACAGATGTCCTTTCTTTTGCTCCTCATTTTGGGGATCTGGAAACAGGACAAATTTCTTGTGTAATATTTTTGAAAGATGGAACTTTGGGTAGAAATCCTGGCATGGTGCTAAGAATAAGACATTCTCCTTAGGTATGGATCCCTGTGGAATAAGGCTTGTAGCTCACTAACACGCCTTGCAGAAGAGATGGCTACTAAGAAGAGGGTTTTTACTGACAACCACTTGATTGGAGCTTTGTCCAAAGGCTCTAATGGTGGACCTACGAGTTGTTCTAGGACCGTAGGTAAATCGCAGGAGGGAGCTGGAGGATGAGGATTGGGATCCAGTCTTGAAAGAGCCTTGAAGAAGTTTTTAACCAAGGGATTACCGGAGAAGATACTCTGCAATTGCGCATTTATCGCATTGAACCTTAAGAGTGTTAATCTTGAGGCCTTTCTGATAACCTTCTTGTAGGAACTGATGTATTGAGTTCAGGGAGCCTGGAATAGATGTGTTCTGATGACACCATGACTTGAACAGAGACCAAACTCTATTTTAGACCTTCACTGTAGATGGTCTTCTTGATAACAGGAGAGTATTTATAACTTCTGTTGAGAGACCTAAATTACTCAGTCTCCAGGCCGCTAGCTGGAGTACTTCTGGATTTGGGTGAAAACAATTTCCCTGAGAGAGTAAGCTGTGGGATACCGGAAGCTTGATAGGATCTTCTTTCGAAAGCGGCCACGCAAGTGAGAACCAGGCCCTGCGAGGGTGAAAGGGAAGAATGGCTATAGCTTCTGCCCTTTCTTCTCTGATCTTAATTAGAACCTTCGGAATGAGGGCTACTGGGGGAAACACATATATTAGGTGATGTGACCAGCTGATCGACAGACCGTCTAGAGCTAGGGCTCTTGGGGAGCGATGTAGTGTGCAGAAATGAACGCGTTTCGAGTTCTCCTCCGTTGCCATTACATCTATTAGAGGCGTACCCCATTTGTTCGTCAATCGGGAAAACATTTGATGATTCAGCGACCATTCCGTTTGAGGAAGACAATTTCTGCTGAGACTGTCCGCCAGGTGATTCAGGTGGCCTTTGATATGGAACGCTGAAATGGAAGGGAAGGGAAACCAGCTCATAATCTGGTTTCACTCCGCCATCATAGATGAGCTCCTGGTGCCGCCTTGTTTGTTTAAATAATAAACTGTGGCTAGATTTTCCGACTGTACAAGTATCCTGTAACCTTGCAAAACTGGTTGAAAGTGTAAGAGGGCCAGTTTGACTGCCCTTAATTCTTTACGATTCAACGATAGGTAAGAATCTCTCTTCTTCCACTTGGATTGGAACTGAAGATGATCTACATGGGCACCCCAGCCCCAGGAGGACGCATCCGTAGTGAGGACCGTCTGTGGCAGTGACACTAGGGGAACCACCAAGACAGATCTTTGATCGTTTGTGGAGAAACTGTTAGGTATGAATGAGGATTCTCTTTGCCATGATTCAAAACCTTCAAAAGATCCATTTGGAGGGACCTCATTCTTGCTCTGGCCCAAGGCACTGCATCGATCGCGGAGGTCATTTTCCCTAGGACAGTGGTGGCGAACCTATGGCACTGGTGCCAGAGGTGGCACTCAGAGCCCTCTCTGTGGGCACCCAAGCCATCAACCCGAACAGTTCACGAGACAGGATTCAAGGTATCCACCTGCAGTCCGAGGAAGTCCAGGATATGCCAAACTAGGTGCTATTTTAAAGTATCAGATCCCGGTCCGCCTGGCACTAAAGAAGGAAGGAGAAGGTGTAGACAGGGCTGGATTATCATTGTAGCTCCTGTTTCAGGTCACAAAATTCTTAAACGGAATTTATCCTCCTTTCTACTGTATTCCTGTCCACAAGGCTCTTCTCGCTGCGTTTGAGGATGCTAAAGCTCTAGAGGAACATTTGAGAATCTCGAGATGAGCATCAGCCAGAAATTCAACTGCGGATTTTAATATTGGCATAGTGTCTGATAACACCTCTCTAGGAGTACCTTCATCAATATTTGTTCTGAGATCACTTAGCCAGACTCTAAGGGCTCTGGCTACTGGAATGGAAGCCAAGGAAGCTTTACAAGCACCCACTGTAGATGTGTATAATTTTTTTAAACTAGAATCTGCTTTGCGGATCTGAAAAGAGGGAAGACTCTTCTGAAGGGAAGATATCTTTTTTGGATAATTGAGTGACTGCTAAATCCACTTTAGGGATATTTTCCCACTTCTTGTATGCAGACTCTTCCAGTCTGTATAGACTCTTAAATATCGGACCTAGGTTTATCCTTTTGTCTGGTTTCACCCAGTCCCTTTCTATCCACTCTGACAGGACCGGATGACTAGGGAGAAGCTTATTTTTGGATACAGGAAAATAAAACAATTGTTCCTTTTTGGATTTATGATCCACATTTCTGTTAGATTCAATTGTATCTTTAACTGCTTTAAGCAAAGTCGGAAATTTATCCTTATCCAACAAAAAATAATCCTCTGGATCTTCCGAATCCGAGGAGGAATCATTGATATTAGAATCATGCTCAGATGAATTATATAAAACAGTTGAATCAGAGTGGGATTTCCCCGTTACCTTCTCCCTTTTTGCATCGTTGAATGCTCCTGCAAGTTGATGCTTGAACCATGCAAAGAAATCTGCTGATAGGTTACTGGTGGGAGGTGGTGGAGTAATACAGTTGATACATAGGTCACCGTCCATGTCATCTGACAGGGGTTGTTGACAGTTGGAGTAGAGTCTATGATGAGACTTGCGGGATCACTTCCTGCCTGAGTTAGAGGCTGACATCTAACAAAAAGGCATAGACAGTACCACAGAGATAATTATGCACATAAATCAACAATAAAGCTGCATAGTCCCCTCACCATGTACTAACCACAGCAGCAGAGGGGTCCAGGTTGATGGCAGAGTGCAACCTGTGACCAGGCTCGGGTGAGTTTTTAAACTTACCGCTCCTCCCCCTCACTTCCAGTCATACTGAGCGTGTCCCACGCCGAACCGGAACCTCTCTATCATGTCTACAGGGGGAACACAAAGGGAGACGCCCGGAATGTCATCCTGCCTGGTGTAGTGGAACACGGAGGCCCCAGGGAGCCAGGTTACGGGTTAGGGATGGCATTAGAGTTCCCACGGCATGCGCCCACAGCCGGAAAGGGGAAAAAAAGCAACTTGGGTTCAGACACCCGTGTGCCCCTCCGCTGCCCAGGAGGAGCACACCTTCGGATTGAGGAACGCCACTACACAGCGTATACAACCCGGACATTCTTTAGGGCTCAGAGCCCTTTCTGTGTCTTGTCTCTTCAGAGACCTAGAGAAAAGTAAATACAAGGTGTCCTCGCTCCAGGGGAGCTTATATGGGTGGGGTTAGCCTCACTCTGAAGTGATTGCTGTGCTAACCTGTCTCTATGTGATTATGCCTAGGGACCATAATCTCATTGTTCCTTGTGCTGCCTGAAGGACGATCAGGAAATAACTACTATAATACTGCCCCCTATGTAGAAGAATATAACTACTATTATACTGCCCCCTATGTACAAGAATATAACTACTATAATACTGCCCCCTATGTACAGCAATATACACATGTATACACACAGACCCCCTACCAGTTCTTCTTGCAGGCAGCCATTATACTTTCACCTCCTGCACTGTGAGGAGACTGTATAGGAAGCCCTGTCCCTTTCCCGGAGGCTCCGCCCCCTCCCGTGATATCACTGCTACCCGGAGCAGCTCCAGTAGGATGTAGTATGAGCTGAGCAGTGCCGGCCTGTGTGCTGCCATTGTAATGCCCTGTACACGATTCCTGTGCGTTCCGGACTGCTCAGCTCAGAGGCAGCGCTGGTGTCCTGAGTTGTGTTAATAGTACCCACATCAATTATAGGATGTGGGTACTATTGATTACAGTTTTAGGAAGTCCGAGGAGAGGGGAGAGGAGACCAGCCCCAAACAAGCCCGAGATTGGCCCTGTCCAGCCAGAGACCAACCGGCCCACCAGGAGAATTCCCGGTGAGTATAATGGCCAGTCCGCCCATGCTCTGATGCCACACACTATCCTGTCTCTGATGAGAGAGTCTCTTATTTCTCCAGAGCCATATGTTGCAGCCAGTCTCTTCAGCTCTGTCACATATCTGTCCACATTCTCCACAACCTCCTGGCCCCTTGAGAAGAACTTGTATCTCTCCACAGTCTCATTCTTTTTGGGATCACAGTGTTTGTCAAAAGCCTGAACAATGTCCTCTAGCACCAGACTGTCAGAAATTTCTGGAATTAGGGTCTTGGCTATTTCTCTCCCCTTTTCCCCAATAAGGTAATAAAAAAGCTTTACTTTTCTTTTCTCATCACTTTGGGCCACTGTCAGATCCACATACAGGGTGAACTCTTCCTTTCAGTGTCTCCAGGTCTGTGACAGATTAGAAGAAGTGACATCCGGTGTCTGAGGGGGTTTCAGGCCACTCTCCATTGTGCAGTATTATCAGGGACTCTGTACTCAGGGCCTCTGTACTATGGGTAGGCAAAGTGGGCCTGAAAGGGGAGAATCTCTTTTTTCAAATGAATTTTGAATTTTTTTTTCTAGGTGCCATGGATCCAGAGATATTCAGGTTTAAAGTGAGAATATCAGGTGCCATTTTTATATATAAAAATCACTCCCAAAGGCAGTTTAACAGTTAATGTCTCCGTTTTCCTAATACTTAGAAACAAATTCATAGATTTATATAAAAGAGGAGACTCTCTTCTTTCTTAGGAAAAAAAGAAGTGAGGTTCTATGTGTCACAGAGCCAGAGATACAGCTCCCTGAAGTGGCCCACCCCCTCCAGATTCTTAGCTGGCAGCTACAGGAAGAATTTGCTGCACACAGGAGCTGCTGCACCTCACAGATAATGGAAATATTCACTTTATATGTTACTAAATTTTGAAAAGGGATAATATCAACTAATATTTATGTTTTTAACCCTTCTCTATGCAGAACTATCTAAGAACACACTTTCTCTCTTATTGCCTTTTATTTCGTGATAATTTTTTTTTTTTGCAAAAATTGGCTGATACGATGAACATTCGATCCTCTTCGCCTAATGTTTATTATTAACACCGCGACCCAGAACATGTCCATAAAGTTATATGTAACACCAAAAACACACACATGTTCTGGAATAAAGTTTTTATTTCACACCATCCTACATTATTTACACCTATGTTATGATGTTCTCACTCAAATTCTTATGAGGCGCGGAGGGTTCTGTTATTGATGCCTGGTAGTAGTAGTGCAGGAAGCAGGGACACATGCAGGGTTTAAGTCCAAATAAAGTGTTTTATTCACACTTCAGAGAACAACATATATTCAGCCTTGGTTTTGGCACATATAAAGCAACACAAAAATAAATCCTGCCCGGCTAGGCACTGCCTAATACAATATCAGGTCCTAGCTATACGGGTACCAGGCTGGCTGGCACACGCTCTTGGCCAGCAGAATATCAGGAGGCACCCAGTTACCTTTGCTGTGTGAACTCAGCCTAAGCCTTCAGCTCTCTAGGTAGTGCCTCTCCTACTGCTTCTGGCCTACAGACTAAATCGGGCTCTAACGAGGCCTGTGACCTGCACCTGTGGGCCCAGGAGGGGTCCAAAAGCCCAGGACCGAAGCCCGGGTGGAATAGGAGTCCCACTACCAGCCTACCCCTACTCCATATTAAGCAGGCTCAGTACGGACATTACCAATGTAATGTCATGTTACATGTTAGCTTGGCCAACATGGACCAAACAGACTATTCCTGCTTACTATATGTCTGCATTAACCCTTGGGTTACTGCAGACAAATCCAGGGCTTTTACCACCTGCATTTTATCTGCCTGTAAGACAGATAGCGGTTTTCCCACACAACACCTCTTACTTTCTCACAATACATAGTTATATATTTGGGTTACCATTGTGTAAGGAGCATACAATGATAGATCTGTGTAACGCTCCATGCAATTTTCTGCGAAAATTGTTTGGTGTCCCCTGTGGATTTAACGTTCCCTTTGCTGCATATTTTGGTGAATATACACATGTGGGGTCTGTCTGATCTCCTCACATCTTACTGTTTTAGGAAAGTATATTTTCTTTATATAAGTTGGTTGTCTGCTTCAAAATTATAAAGGTTTTATGATGCCTTTACTGTTTATTCTGTTATATTGCTGTATTTTGCAGGTTGTGACTGTCTTAAAATTTCTAGCTGAAAAACAGATATTTAGTTATTACAGTTTTAGTGATATTATGTGGATTTATTTATGTGAACATATCAATATGGGACATTTGTGAACACATGTCCATCTATTACATTTTGGAGATGGGAAGGTAAATATTTTCTGTTTGGAACAAATTTTTTGCCATCAAAGTCAAATTTTAAGTATTTTTTATAAAATGTTTGTTTGAATCTAAATTGCATGAAGGCGCCTATGTCTATAAACTCTTTAACCCCTTAACGCTCTGCGCCGTAGCTCTACGGCGCAGAGGTATAAGGGATGTATGAAGAGGGCTCACGGGCTGAGTCCTCTTCATACAAAGGTGGGGGGTTTTGCATATTGCAGAAAACCCCCACTGCTAATGACCCGAGGATACATGGCTTCTGCATACTCATTGAGCCTTTGGCTCAGTGTAATGTATAGTGTGCAGAAAATGCCATATATTGCAATACTGTAGTATTGCAGTATATGGTAGGAGCGATCTGACCATCTAGGGTTAATGTACCCTAGATGGTCTAAAAAATAGTGAAAAAAAAAGAAAAAAAAAAGTTTAAAAAATAAAAAAAATTAATAAAATATTAATAAAATATTAAAAGTTCAAATCACCCCCCTTTCCCTAGAACGGATATAAAACATAATAAACAGTAAAAATCACAAACATATTAGCTATCGCCACGTCCCAAAATGCCCGATCTATCAAAATATAAAAACGGTTACGGGCGGCGGTGACCTCCGAGGCGGGAAATGGCGCCCAAATGTCCGAAATGCGACTTTTACACCTTTTTACATAACATAAAAAATTAAATAAAAAATTATCAAAATGTCGCACAGACCTCAAAATGGTAGCAATGAAAACGTCGCCTCATTTCGCAAAAAATGACCCCTCACACATCTCCGTGCGCCAAAGTATGAAAAAGTTATTAGCGTCAGAAGATGGCAAAAAATGTTTTTCTTTTTTGTACACATTCGTTTAATTTTTGAAAATGTATTAAAACACAATAAAACCTGTATAAATTTGGTATCACCGCGATCGCACCGAACCAAAGAATTAAGTAGGCGTGTTATTTGGAGCGAAGAGTGAAAGTCGTAAAAACTGAGCCCACAAGAACGTGCGTTTTTTTTTTTCAATTTTTCCACATTTGGCTGTAGTGCTAACCACAGAGCCACCATCAATCTCCCTATCATCTATAAAATATCCAATATTACAGTTAGTTTTACCAGACTAAAGGAAGCCTCTTGCTGACTGTGACTGGTCATAAAATATTTTTATTTTGGGGCCCCACTTTTAGTTTTGCCCAGGGCCCCACTTTGTCTAGAACCGGCCCTTTCTGTACTTACAGGTGCTGTGATTCACACAGGTTCTCAGGAGATGCAGACGTGTTATACACATGTTCTGTGCCCAGCTGCCACCATGTTCTGTTAGTTGTCACTCCTGTATTGGCTTCACACACAGAGGTTGGTCTCAGACTCTTTATTCAACAAGCTGCCATTACACATGTCACATACTATTGTCTGTCTACCAACAAGTTGCTACCTGCTTTACTGTACACACACAGAAGTAGTGAGGCCCCTAAAGGCCAGAACAGCATATAACATATTGCTACACGGAGTCTAAGTGGTACCAGGTTTTCACCAGAGCCCGCCGCAAAGCAGGTTAGACTTGTTGTGTCATGGTACCACGAGGACGTTCCACAGGCGGGACTTTGTCCATGGTGGCGCCAAGGCGTGGTGCATAATCATAAGGCAAACTCGTAGCAATAGGTCTGGACAGGCAGCACTGGATTCGAGTCAGGAATAAAATGGAGGCCACAACGGGATGCGTACGCTAAAGAGAGGAGACCGTAGCTGGAGTGCGGCTAGGTAAGTGAGGCTGCCGTCGAGAAGGGGCACAAGGGTATGCCTGCGAAAAGAAACATGTGTTGTGGCAGCACCCGTGACATCGCTTTTGGAATGAGGGGAGTAAAAATCACAAACACAAAAACGAAAAAGGGCTAAATCCTGTACGGGTTATGTTCTGACGAATGTTTAGCATATGGAATGATATTGGTTATTGTAATATACAGCAAGCATACATGTCTCTTTAAGAAATGAGAATATGTGACATGAAATTAGGGTATATGGCTTGCTAGAAGGTAGGAGAAGGAATCATAGATGTCTGACTGCACAAGTTTCTGATGGAATTAATCTCTACCTGCTGCTATCACATGGAGGCATTACAATTGGCCACAAGGATAGGATGAGTGTCCTGCTGCAGTGAGTACTGACTGCCAGTCTACATGTGTTTTAATTTCAAGGATATAAACACCTACAGACACAGATAGAATATCTGCATTCCCCAAACTACAGCACTGTTACTTTCTGCACTACTTTACTGAGCAGAGCTAAGATGTCAGATGATATCACCTACATGCAGGGGTGAACCTAGCCTCACTGCTGCCTGAGGCGAACTATAGAAAAACGCCCCCTCCCGTGGCCAGCCAAATAGCTAGTTACTATGATTAGTGCAAACAATCAATTGGAACCCCCACAGATCACAAGAAGGAGGGTCCTTGTATTGCAAATTGAAAGAGCAGCTGTTCGCACATGCTCCCTGCTACTTTTCTCATCTCAATGGCACTGTTGGAGATATCCGAGCGCCGTACCCAGCCATCTACATCAGTGCCATAAATAATTGCAACATCCCCCACCGGGGCCTAGCCTTTTCTCGGGGCCTGGAGTCAGCCGGGGCCCGCAGTACCTGAGTGGCTGGCGGTTGCGGCCTAGGCACGCTAGTGTCACGGTGCTTGGTATGGGGAACCAGAGGGCTGTCCTACAGCCTGGCAGGTCTCCAGCAGGTTGTGTTGGCAAGAAATGATGAGGGAGAGGCTGCTATAGCGGTTCTCCCTGGGGCAACCCTTTGGTGTCTAGAGTATGGGTCTCTGTGTGGTGGACAGGGTGCCCGTGATGGTGACAGTCGTAGTAGCAGGGACCAGACGTAGGCAGACCTTGAACAAAAACAACTTACAGTTCTTTATTGGAACCGACAGGAACAGTAGCAACGTGCCTTGACAGGATGGTAGATTGCTGAGATGCAGTTGGAGGGAGCCACAGGATGGATCCTCAGCCTGGATGCAAAGGCAGGCTGGGAGGTAGCTGTGTCCTGGAAGGATGCTTCAGCTTTATCCTGGATTGCTTCAGGTATCACCCTTAAAGGTAGGATGATATCCCTTTCCTCACTATACTAGCTATTAGCTCCACTCTGCAGGTAGGGGCTGGGCTCACCTGCTCTTGGTCTGGTGTGCTAGCTGCACAGACTCTTCAGAGTCTCTAATCTGAGAGAGTGAACTCTCTCCTCACACTGCACTCTCTTCTCAGAGAGAACTTCACTTCTTCTGGAAGTTTCCTGACCAGGGTTTTGTTACTCCCCCTGGTCAGGTGGTGGCTACTCCTCCAATTACATCTCAGCTCACAGAGACAAAGTATAACACCTGTGATTGGCTGACACATATGACATCACATAAAACAGTTAACTCCTGCCTTGCCAGGCAGGATCTCCCACTGCAGTGCTCATCTGTGTTATCTAGTGTTATGTAGTGACATGCTGTGAGGCTAATCAGACCCTACACAGGCTGAAAGCTACATGATGGGAGGTATTCGCAACCACTCCTGTGCCTTGCATCAGCGAGGGTGTTGCATAATGAACAGAGCGTCAGAGGGCATGTCCTTTCTGGTGTTCCATTCATTTGTTGTACTACAACCACTGTTCTCGTGGTCCTTGACCCCCACTGATCAACAAGTTATCCCCTATTGTGTGGGGAATCCATTAAAGGGGTTTTCCCACGAAGAAAAGTTAGGGCCTAACTTGCTGATCAGTGGAGTTTTAGAGCTGAGACCCCCACAGATCACGAAAACGAGGGGTCCAATGGGGTCCCACAGACAGAGTGCAGCGCTCACCGATCTCCGCCAGCTCCATAGAGATTAATGGAGCAGAACGGTCATGCGCAGCCGTCTGCTCCATTACTCTGACTGAGCAATGTAGGATCCGACGGAGGTACATTTTCGTGATCTGTGGTGGTCTCCGCACTGATCAGTAAGTTAGGCCGCATCCTGTGGATAGGGGCAAACTTTTCTTTGTGGGAAAAACTCCTTTAAGACTGGTCTTTTAAATGCCAGTCTTAAAATTATTCCCTCCAGCACCCGTATCAACTAAAAGACTCCGGTCTCTTAGTAGATTTGGGTGCAAACTATGCCATTTCGGATGTGATACAAGGTCTGTTCCACACATATGCAGACACATGCTCTACACACATTCCAGACACATTCTCTATAGATACATTGCAGACACAAGCTCTACATACATGTTACTGACACAAGCTCTATGTATACATTACAGACACAAGCACTACATACATGTTACGTACACAAACTCTACATATACATTACAGACACAAGCTCTATGTATACATTACAGACACAAGCACTACATACATGTTACTGACACAAGCTCTACGTATACATTAGACACAAGCACTACATACATGTTACTGACACAAGCTCTATGTATACATTACAGACACAAGCACTACATACATGTTACTGACACAAGCTCTATGTATACATTAGACACAAGCACTACATACATGTTACTTACACAAACTCTACATATACATTTGACACAAGCTCAACAAACATGTTACTGACACAAGCTCTATGTATACATTACAGACACAAGCACTACATACATGTTACTGACACAAGCTCTACATATACATTACAGACAGAAGCTATACTTATTACAGCTCTACATACAAACAGTATTGTAGACTTACCTCTCCTGCAGATAGTTAGAGGTGGTCAGGCAGCCAGTAAGGGACATTGGGGGTCATTTACTAAGGGCCCGATTCGCGTTTTCCCGACGTGTTACCCGAATATTTCCGATTTGCGCCGATTGTACCTGAATTGCCCCGGGATTGTGGCGCACGCGATCGGATTGTGGCGCATCGGCGCTGGCATGCGCGCGACGGAAATCGGGGGGCGTGGCCGAACTAAAACCCGACGTATTCGGAAAAACTGCCGCATTTAAAAACCGAAAAAGTGTCGCTTGGGGAGCGCTTACCTTCACCTGGTCCGAGGTGGTGCATTCCGGCGCGATGAGATGACTTTCAGCGCAGCAGCGCCACCTGGTGGACGGCGGAAGAACTACATTCATAAATCCCGGCCGGACCCGAATCCAGAGCAGAGAACGCGCCGCTGGATCGCGACTGGACCGGGTAAGTAAATGTGCCCCATTGTCTCTCCCACACCAGTATAAGAGTGCAGGCTGCAGCAGTAGGGGGAGCACAGGACAGAGAAGACACTCAGAGCACTTCCTGCTCTTCTATCTTTTCTGTCCCCTGACTCCCTCCTCCCCTTACCTCAGTCCCATCTCCTGCAGTTGATAGTGTCATGCAGCAAAAGCTTCCTCTGTGAGAGGAGCTGCTTCCTCTGCACATGAGGTGTTAGGGGACCCCTAGGAGCCACTGACAGCACTTCCCTGGTACACAGAGGCACGGGAATTGTGGGCGGGGCCTCATCAATGAGTGAAGGAAGCGGAGGACCCTGACTGTACTGAGCTGTGCAGCAGCTTTTACTCCACCTGCAGCACTGCACAGCACAGTTGACAGTCAATCTGTGGCTCCACACTAATGTTGCTCTCTATTGAGCCTGCTACCTCCTACTGACTAATGCCTAGCCAGGACATGCCATGGTCATGATTATTTTATCATGACATGTCCTGGCTCAGACTGGCTGCTCTTTGCCGACATCAGTGACCTGCATGATGCCGCCCTCATTGACCACCAGAGGGCGCCGCCTGAGACGAAAGTCTCAACTCGCCTCATGGGTGGTGCGCCCCTGCCTACATGTGATCCCTAAATTTGATATTACAGGTGGTCCCCTACTTAATAACACCCATCTTACAGACAACCCCTAGTTACAGACCTCTGGATATTGGTAAATAACTGTACTTTATTCCCAAGCTACATTGATCAACTGTAACAGTTATCAAAAGTGTCTGTAATGAAGATTTAGTGATAATCCTGGTTCTTTCGACAACCCAACATTTTTAACCCCTTCCCGACACGCACCGTACTAGTACGGCTGGATGGGTCCCAATGGAGGGAGAGGGCTAACGGGCCCTGGTGTATTGCAGTATGGCAGTATATGGTAGGATCGATCAGACAACTTAGGGTTAAAGTACCCTAGGGAGTCTGAAAAATAGTAAAAGTTAAAAAAAGTTAAAAAAAAAATATATATATAATAAAAAAAACCTAAAAATTCAAATCACCCCCCTTTCCCTAGAACTGATATTAATATTAATAAACCGTAAAAATCATCAAAAATGACATTTTTTGCCATTTTGGAAAGTATAAAAAAAATTAAAAAAAGTCATCAAAAGGTCGCACAGTCCTAAAATTGATAGCAATGAAAACGCCATCAAAAGTCGCAAAAAATGACACCACCCACAGCTCCGTACACCAAAGTATGAAAAAGTTATTGCCGCCAGAAGATGGCAAAATAAAAAAAAAAAAAAAATTTTGTATGAAAACATTATAAAACCTATACAATTTTTTTTTGTATGAAAACATTATAAAACCTATACAAATTTGGTATCCACGTAATCGTAGCAACCCAAAGAATAATGTAGACATGTCATTTGGGGCACACAGTGAAAGCTGTAAAATCCAAGCCCACAAGAAAACGTTGCAAATGTGTTTTTTCACCATTTTCACTGCATTTGGAATTTTTTTCCTGCTTCCCAGTACGCGCCATGGAATATTAAATACTGTCACTATGAAGTGCAATTTGTTACGCAGAAAATAAGCCATAACAGAGCTATTTATGTGGAAAAATTAAAAAGTTATAGATTTTTGAAGGTGGGGAGTGAAAAATGGAAGTGAAAATACTAAAAAAGGCCAAGTCGTTAAGGGGTTAAAATCCAATTGTCACAGACAAAAATAATTTGGCTGGGGTTACAATTATAAAATATACAGGTCCGACTTACATATAAATTCAACTTAAGAGCAAACCTACAGAACCTATCCTGTACGTAACCTGGGACTGCCTGTACTGATACAAACAGCCTAGCTCACAACTGGAGAAAATGGATAAGCAGATTTTAGAACTTTCTGGAAGCCATAGATCTCAAATATGATAAAAGGAAAATCGCTTTACTTTTGCACCATGCGGGCTCAAAAGTGTATGATATATATTGCACAATACCTACTGCAGACACTGACACCTGCAAAAATGTCACCTCTGCTGGAGGGATTGCACAAAGAAACAAAAAGTTTTTGTATATGAAATGTCTGGGAGTTACTGTTTTTCCCACAGCCGTCCTCTGGTAATGATTGCTGAATCCAGGTGGTCAGACAGTGCTCAATAGTGCATGTCTGGCCACCGCTGCCAGAGTGTGAGGTGGTCTTAACCGAGGAAACTAACATGTAAAAAGTACACCAAGTTATATCAAAGATACGACACAAATTATCACCATTTTAGAAAAAATTAAATGGCAGCCCCACTGTGTATTAGCCACTTTAGATGTATCATCATTGTATACATGTATCAAACACTTTTTAACACATCACTCAGAGCTGCCTAGGTGGCTTTTAAACGTACCGTTTGGCCAGTTCCGATGTCTTAGGCGGAACTGTACACACGATGCGACTTTTGAGGATGAAGCTGTGAGGCTGAAACAGGACTTTATGGTGAAAAATTATGTTAAAAAAACATTGGTATTTATTAAAGAAGAATAAAATTCTTGGGATGTCATTACCAGACAAGCCTCCCATAGTATACACCAAAGCACAAAATCTGAACAACAAAGTAGCCCCTACAGTTAAGAACAAATTTAGTAAGGTTGATAATGATAAAATGTGGTTGACATTCAAAGGTTTTTTTCGATGCGGCACTTGTTTGGGATGCAAAGTTGCCTCATTTACGAAAAAAACAATGTGTGTAAAATCCACTAGTAATAATTTTGAAGTAGAAATTAAAGAATTTTTAACTTGTAACACAAAAGGCACTATCTACATTTTGGAGTGTCTGTGCCGGTTACAATATTAGAAATATTAGAGCAGGCTTTGTCAACCACTCTTTGTCCTTACACTATTCAAAATTTCACAATAAAGACCCAAGACCTTTGAAATTTTGTGCATTACACACAGTTGCAAGAGATTGGCGGAGAGGGAACTATATCGCCAAAATGTCTAGAGCAGAGTCAAAAAAGATTTTTGAGTTTCAAACCATTATTCCGAGGGGTCTGAATGCAGAAATGGAGATATTTGGCTTTTTGTAAACTTTTTGTAAACTTTTTGTAAACTTTTTGTAAAACTTTTTATAAACTTGTTTTTGCGGGTTTTCTGCTGTCTGGGGGGTTCTGACTGGGTATATGCGTCCGGCTGTTACTCAGCTTACATGCCCCCACTTAGTTCCATCCATGCAGCGGAAATTCAGCATTTTCTTTTGATTCATTTTATTCATCCAATTTATTCTATCTATTTTGTCTCGGTATATTCCCATATTTCAATGTAATAGACACAAATACATGTCCATTTTCATTACACTCATGTGCATAATGTGTATTTAATATTCAATATGTGACTGTTTTATATATATATATATATATATATATATATATATATATATATATATATATATATATACAAAGAATATTTAGTTCTTGGTGTATAATATCACACATTAGAGCACCTTATAACCATCTCAGAACTATGTGCAATATAAACATATGAGAAATGTGTCAATGGAGAGCATTTTAAATTGAGAAATCCAGTACACTTTTTGATCCTACTGAATCCAGTTCCTGTTTTCCATTTTTTGATCTTACCAAATCTAGTTCCTGTTTTCTATAGGAAATAAGTATAAAAGAGACGGACACACACAAGGAAGGTTAGCCATTGAGGAAGGAGGGAGAACCTCCGAAACGCGTTTGGCAGCAAGTGCACGTCTCCATTGAATCCACTTTTATTCATTTTATTCCCCACGCACAGCACCTGTGTTTCATAGAAAAGGAAATCTCTTTGAAAAGAGGAAACACAGCGTGATCTCCAAAGCAAACCGGGAGAGCTGATGAGTTGGAATTACTCTCAACAGAAACCGCATGTTGTAAGAAAGCGGAGTAACCATTCAATTAGCCTCCACACATGCGCAGTCAAGCAGAGACAATGCCGAAGGAGATACACGTTTACACAAAGTGCTTAGCAGGGGCCGTGAGTAACGTTACCACATTTCTTCTTCATTTTTCATTGTTGCAACTATGTTGCTGACATAAGATATGAGAATGTATTATTGATCTTGTGGTGTTTGATACACCAACTACATACAACAACATATTGCACCATATCTCAACAACAAAGTATGGTGTGAATATCATTCTGTTCCTACCACAGCGCTAAACTCTACTGGGAAACTACACAGGACATTCTTTACAACACAAGGTTGCAATTTATCTGTTGAAAGTGCAGATTGCACACTACAACATTTTTTCAAAAAGTCAAAAAAAAGTGTTACGACGTTACACTACAAGTGTGAATATATTATCCAGAGTGCAAATTACTTGAAAACATTATTAGTGCAATAAGTGGAGAATGTTGTTTATTTTATGCTATGTGACTTTTAAAAAACGCTTAGAATTTTTGATGGTTGGAATGTGAACAGTTACCTACAACAGAATAAGATCTCATAAGCAATATCTTATACCGCATATTCCTTTTTATAGTGGATTGTGTAATTAATTTATCATCTGTATGTAGCTACATATACTGGTCTTGTTTATGTTTTTTATGGTTTGTATTAACCCCTTACCGACATGTGACGTAATAGTACGTCACATGTCGGGTCCGGGTACATGTAGAGGGCTCGCGGGCCAAGCCCTCTCCATAGCCGGTAAGTCTTTGCTGCATATTGCAGCAAAGGCTTACCGGTAACACCCGCGATCGGTGCCGGCACCGCCATCTTTCCGTGGATCGTCGCTCCCCGTGACGTCATCGGGGAGTGGCGGTCCGTTGCCATGGTAGCTTCGGGTCTTCGTGGTAGCTTCGGGTTAACCCATTCATTACCATGTGCTGTCAGCACATGGTAATGTATGAGTAGTAAAATCCCCATATACTGCCATACTGTAGAATGGCAGTATATGATAGGATCGTACAGACACCCTAGGGTTAAAGTACCCTAGGGAGTCTGAAAAATAGTAAAAATTTAAATAAAAAAAAAGTTAAAATAAAAAAATTAAAATAAAAAACCCGAAAAATTCAAATCACCCCCCTTTCCCTAGAATTGATATAAATATAAATAAACAGTAAAAATCATAAACACATTAGGTATTTCCGCGTCTGAAAATGCCCGATCTATCAAAATATGATAACGTTTTTTCACTGCGTTTAACCCCGTAACAGGAAATTGCGACCAAAGTTGAAAATGGCACTTTTTTGCTATTTAAAAAAATGTTTAAAATTCTATAAAAAGTGATCAAAAGGTTGTACAGTCCTAAAAATGATAACACTGTAAACGTCATCAAAATCCTCAAAAAACGACACCACCCACAGCTCCATACACCAAAGTATGAAAAAGTTATTAGCCCCAGAAGATGGCAAAATCCCCCAAAAAAATTTTGTACAGGAGGTTTTAATTTTTTTAAATGTATGAAAACATTATAAAACCTATACAAATTTGGTATCCACGTAATCGGAGCGACCCAAAGAATAAAGTAGACATGTCATTTGGGGTGCACAGTGAAATCCGTAAAATCCAAGCCCACAAGAATACGGCACAAATGCGTTTTTTTACCAATTTCACTGCATTTGGAATTTTTTTTCCCGGTACACGGCATGGAATATTAAATACCACCATTTTGAAGTGTAATTTGTTACGCAGAAAATAAGCCATCACACAGCTCTGTACATGGAAAAATAAAAAAGTTACAGATTTTTGAATGTGGGGAGTGAAAAATGAAAACGCAAAATCGAAAAAGGGCCGCGGCGGGAAGGGGTTAAAGATGAAGTATTTTAGACATATCTTTCTTCATATTGTATATAGCTCCAATAGGATGTGCTGGTGCTTTGAATACTTTTTGGAATTTTCTATTTTTTCTTATTTAGTGATACTCTACCCAACAGCACAGCTTTTAGAAATCATCTGCAGGTGGGAAGTGTTTGCTGAGTAGCCCCAACTATTTCTATTTTTGCATCTATTTAATGTAGTTGCAATAAATCACACACAGTTAATAAACACAGTAAAGCAATAACATCAATTTTTTTTAATAAAAAGTAAAAAAAACCTTTAATTGTCTTTGACAGATATTCTATTACCCTTTCAATCATTATAAATTAATATAAATTATAAATTAATTATCCATTTTCTGAAAATGGAAATGAGACATTTGATATAGCATTGTACAAACAAGCAAAATGCTTGTATATTCAACTTTTTACATGATTTTTTTCACTTGTTTTTCTGTTATGGTGGATTCCATAGTAATATTTCTGTTTAAACTTTAGGAGAGGTAGTTTAACCATCAGGCCCCATTCATGGCACCTTGCAAAGTTGTCCGAAGTACATCCAGATGTTGCAAGTATGCACTATCCATCCGAAGCATTCAGTATATCCTGGCACTCCAGCAGCAAAATCAGGTAAGATTTTTGCTAGCCCCCAAAAATACATTTGCATAATAAATTAGGACTAATTTTAAAGCACTGTTGATTTTTGTTACAGTGAACATCCCCTACAGTGGAATATTCTATCAAGGCACTGCAGCACAGATAATAGGAGCTCAATAGGTAGCATGGAAAGTCTTGATCAGCCTGGACAGAGTTATTACGAAGGAATGCTTTCACCACTTGAGCCAGGCATGTACCAAAATAAAAGGGATTCTGCATATAGTTCCTACTCTACAAGCTCTAACATCTCTGATTATAGCTTAAACAAACAAGAAGATGGTCGGTATATTCAAACAGTACAGTGTGCTTTGGACACACAAGTAGAGAATTCTACTCACTTGGATAAAGACCATTATCAAAAATCTTTCATATTACCTTATAGTACACAAAATTTGGAAAGTAAAAACTTTCCACCTCAACCACCTATACGCAGAGATAGTTTAAGGGAGCCTAAAAATCAGTTTTTCCAAAGAGAAAGAAGGGCTTCAGTTCCAAGTGACTTATTTCATATGCCTGGTGAGTTTAACACTTTAGAAAAAACATTTTGCAGCTGCGAAAATATAAATAAGGAGATAGACCAATATTATATGCTGAGCTCCCAGACTGACAAGGACTATAAAATAAAAACATTTGCTATAAATGATGAAAGGAAAACAAATCATTGGACTAAATTAAAAAGAAAGTGCTCTGCAAATTATACAAAGGCATTTAATTGCAAAAATATTGAAGAGGTCCCATGTAACACTGATCACATGACAATAGAATCAGTAAAAAAGTCAGATTTGGAAGACTTGAAGCAAAGTGAAACAAATATATCCAGTGAGGAAGCCAGTAAAACCAAGAATCTACAGTTGGCAGTCACTGAAAACTGCAACTATCTGAGAGATAAATTCAAAGAAGAAAGTAAAGAAAATGAGAAAAGATACAAGTGCAATGAACACTTTGAAATTTCATATCAAAGCACTGGGCAGTCCTCAAATTCTACTAGTCTACTGTGTTCCTCCTCAGACACAATAGTAAGAATACCAAATGTGGCAAATACGCTAAGTTCTCAGTCAAATAATGATGTAGATGAACAAAACTTACATTGCAGTATTAATACATTAACTCATGGTGTATCTCAGGATGAAACTGTGGGCCCAATTAAAAAACCTGTCTCATCGCATCAAAGCTCAGCACAGATGCGAAGAAAAAGTGGCCGCTTTGCTACAAACCTAAGAAATGAGATACAGAGACGAAAAGCTCAGCTTCAGAAGAGTAAAGATTCTATAAATATGCTTTCTGCTGAAGAGTCTATTAAGGAGAAATCCACTTCATTTGAAAGTCATTCAGAGTTAGTTCCTCCTCAACCGCCACCTAAAAACAAAATACTTATTTTAGAAAACAAAAGAGATAGTGGGGAAAAGTGGAAAAGCTCCAAAGATCATAAACATGAAGTAAAAAAAAATGGGGATGTCATTGATCAGGATAAAGAAATTCACATTCTTGAAAAAGGTCTACCAATTAAAAAGGCTTTGCAAAAAGATGATGAGCTGTTAACGCCTTCACAAAACAAAACCAGTAATGAAAAATTTAGGTTAAATGCATCAAACACACATCACCAAGAATCTTACTTTCAAAATAAAAATCAAATTAATCATCAAAAGAACACTGAACAGAGATTTTCTTACTCAACAAGGAATTATCAAGAAGTTGCATGCATGCCACCAAAGCATGATAACCTCCAGAATCAATGGGTACCGGTTTTGACCAGTAAGCCTAGTAGTCATAATATATGGAAAGATGAAGATGAAATTAGCAATGGCTTCATGAAAATTATTGTAGAATATAAAGATTCTTTAGGTTTGGAGCAAAAATCTGAAGTTTGCTGCAATGCTGATGCATTAAAAAACAAATGTGATGATCAGCTGCCAACTGAAAATCTTGATAAGCATACCCATGGCGACAATGCCTGTTATATGGATGATTATTTTTCTGATTCTGAAAGAAAGTGGAACCTGACACAGTTTAGCAGTGAACTACCTGTAAATGAAAGGGAAGTGACATACAGAACAAATTTGGGACAAGATAAATTGGCTCTTGAAATGAGAAAATCAAATGATTTTATTTTAACAGAAAAGATAAGGTCTCCACAGCGATTTTTAGAATTTCAAAACCATGTTTCTCTACATGAACCAAATGATGATAATAAATGGACTTTGTATACTGAGCATAAACAGCAGCCTCTTACTAATTCCACAAGGAGAGCTGAAGACCAACTAAATGAAATTATTGTGGAAAAAATCAGTCCTCCAATAACTAGAATGATTGATGAAAATATGCTTATGCCATTTTCAGACCGTAAAAAGTTTTTTGAAGATGTAAGCAAAAGATCCATGTTATCTGGTACTAGGCTTGAGAAACAAATTAAGACCTTTTGTCCAGGTTTGCCTGATACTCCTCTCACTCAGACAATAGTTACAGATCCAAGAAGGCATTCAGATACACGTACACATGATGCTGCTCCTCCTAAAAGACAAGACAGTGGTTTACCTTATTATGATTTGTGTTTGAACCCTATGGTAGACCCTAAAATGAGCTTCTATGAAGACAAACCTTCCACATTTACATGTGAATTCAGAGCATGTGTATGTTGTTCTAATGAATTATGTCCAGCATTGCTTAAAAGAAACCTACCTGCAAGTCATCACAGTTATCACTGCCAACACCATCATCATCATCGATTGACAAATTGTGCCGATTACCTGTGTCCTTCTTTATGTAATATTTTGGAGGAAGGTAGCTCTCCTTACGTTGACCAATGGCATATGACAAAGCCCCTGTCACAGGTGAGAAATTTTAATTTAATTTTGATGTTTTTACTTAACCACGGGTTAAGATAAAAAAAAGTTATGAACTGTTTTAAAAGTGGGGAATATTGCAGCAGAAATGCCTAGGGCACATTCCTTAGGCAAACTCATCCTTAAAGCATAACTGTAAAGCTGCTGACAAAAAATAGTAGTAGCACATAATTTATCATGATGCTGGTTTCTTCCTATCCTGAGTTATGTGACCTGTTTCTTATTAAATCAGATTCAGCTTTTCCTGAAGTGACATCAGCTCAGGACACTAAAGCCAGAAACAGACAGCATGTTTGTAATTGGCCAATCTGAAGCATGTGCTCAGTCACATGCTTGAAACACCCTTTGCCAGAACACTAAGGACTTACAAATCATGCAGGACAGGATGTTTTTGTAATTGGACGACCTGAAGCATGCGATGAGTCACATGCTTTTGACATTACTCAAGGTCCTACTACCTCTCCCAACAAGCCTCCTGTCATCTTTAGCTATTCTTTACAGTTTCCCATAATTACCAGAAAGCAAGGTATGAGTTAGAGCCTCTACTAGCTGCTATATACCTGCAGATAGCTAGTTAGAGTAAATTAGATAGTTGCTTACCATGTTTTCCCGAAAGTAAGACAGTGTCATACATTCTTTTTACCCCCAAAAGTCCCACTATGTCTTACCTTCGGGGTATGTCTTACATTGGAAAAAAAATGTTGATTTTTGTTTTAACCATAAAATTAACATTTATTACCAAACTTAACAGTATGGTGCCAAGAATTATACAGTGTGGGGGTGGTTATACAGTGTGAGTAAGGGCATTATACGGTGTGGGTGGGTTATACAGAGTAGGGGCATTATACGATGTGGGTGGGTTATACAGAGTAGGGGCATTATACGGTGCAGGGGGGATAGGTGTTTTAACACAAACTATAGTACTGTGCAAGCAAACACACTGACACATACTATATTCATACATTATACATGTAAATTAAACATGCACACAATGTTCACATATAGATCAGGCATCACACCTACATACACACTACATAAAAACATGCATACTTTTCAGTGTTTCTGATGGGCACTGATTGCCGGGCTGAGTCTAGTTGGTCCAGGCTGACATGTGCTCTCCTGCCCCTCCCTCTCCTGTTCGGACTGATGTAGCAGAGTTTAGCAGCTACACAGGAGGGGGAGGAGCTGCTCCAGTAACACAGAGGCAGCACAGAGCAGGAAGCTTCTCCCTCAGCTCCATGCTGCAGAGTCCAAAGTGTGCAGCACTGTCTCCTCTGCACTGGGTCATGTGACGGGAGCCTGTACGGAGTAACTGAGCTCCGGTCACAGTCTTCTAACGGGGGAGCTACAGCAGTGACATGAAGAGGCTGCAGTTCCCGGCTCCGTCTGCATCCATCCGAAAACCGCTCTAACTATGTCTTACTTTCGGGGTACGTCTTACATTAGCCGACCCCCCTAAAACACCCACTACGTCTTACTATCGGGGGTGTCTTACTATCGGGGAAACACAGTAGTGCAGAGTTAGGCAAAAGTTTTTAGACTTTACAGTTGTACTGTAAATGACAACCTAAAACAACTACTTTTTTAAACTCAAAATCGCATAATATTATTGAGACTTGGTCAAAATAATCCTATAAATTAAGGTTTACCTATTTCTTGATGAACAAAATGGATATGATATGCAAATGTTACATATTTTGATCAAATCCAAAAGTATACTCTAGATTTCTGCACAGTGAGTTTTTCAGAAGAATGGCATTTAAGTAAATGTGCATATTATCGAGCAGATCCACATTGCAATTTTTTTTTACGAGAAAAGTCCATCGGCAAAAGTCACACTATTCTGCAGTGAAAGAAGAAAAAACTACTAAAAGATATTGAGGGCTGTAATGTGTAGTTTGCTGTACTGTTAACTATAAAAGTGGCTGCATTCATTGTACAGAATGGGAATCGCATTTCCGTTGGACTGTTCATGGTATTCGGGATTTGTGCCAACGCTTTCATGCGATAGAAATCAGGGGGCGCCAACGGACGATCCAACTGATTCGGACTGAGCGTGGAATTTAAGATTAAAATTGTGTCGCAATCAATGCACTAACATGCACCAGGAAGAAGATGGTGGACTCCGGCGGACCTGAGTGGGGAAGCGACAGATGCAGGATATGGGGCGCACGATGTTAGTGAATCGCGGCACAGTGCATTGTTGTCGGACATTGGACTTTCAGGAACTCCTCCAGACGGGTAAGTAAATCTGCCCCAATATGTTTTTTTTAGTGGGACCATAACTTATCCATATCGTTTGTTAATTTTTTGTAGGTGGAATGTAAATAAAGCAACATAGCCATTTTTATTTGTTATGAATAGTGCTGAGTGACACGAACTGCAAAGTGAGGCCCAACACCCCTCGCCCACCGTTAACACCAGCAACAGTTGTGGGCTTTAAAGTCTTTAAATGCCACTGACTATTTCATAACATTAAAATTGCAGTGGCTGTGTGTGCCAGGACTACCATGCCAGCACTGCAGATTATGCCCATTTTGGTGAGGATCACCGCTGCAATTTAAATGCTGATGCCGACTTTTTCAGCAGCATCAAAAAAGTTGACTGTGATCGGTACCAGTACAAACCTGAACCTTTATAAATTTTAAATTTTTTAACAGGTCTTCTCATCACTAGTTATGAATAACAGTGTATATTTTCATTTAAGTGGTTTGTCTTCTGCTGGATCAGATTTAGATTGTCTTGAAGGGGTTTGCCATTTTTCAATTTATCTGTTCCATTACACATGTCTCTGCACAAATATGTATATGAACCTTTGCCTCCTTTAATTGCTTCAGCTTTCCCTGTCCTCACCATACTTCCTTGGAATATATACAGAACTCCCTGTTTCTCATTCCTTCAGTCCTTTCTCTCACAGTCTGTCTTGCTGGCAGACACAAGGAGAGGAGAGGGGAGAGGAGTTGTGCTTCAGCATTTGTCAAGCGCTACAGAATTTGATGGCACTATATAAATAAAGATTATTATTATTATTATTATTCAGCACCTCCTATTCATCCATCAGTGTTCAGACATGTAAACAAAGATCCAAGGAGAGTTTGTAGACAGCACTAGAGTATCAGGAATGCTAAATCAACATTCATGGATTATCCACACAACAGGAAAGGCACATGGGCAACTTATATAAAAGAGTGGTCAATCCATTGAATACTATTTTTGTATAATGCAGAAGAGAACAAGTTAAAAAGTAGTTATGGGTAGACTAATTAATTAACCAATCAATTACCAGTAACATGCATAAAAGGATAGCTGACCCCCACCACCGTGTATTTTACTCTTCACTAGATTAAGGAGATAGTTGGTCAATCTGTGTCTTTACACAGAATTATTCCTGTGACCTTTCTGGGCTACACATCCTGCTTAGTGGGCCACTCACCCGGAATAGCCTAGACACCCTTGTTATGCCCAGGAGGGCCTGTTTGGCTAGTGCTTTTTGAGCACAAGTGTCCATACATCGCACTAGCATGTGGTACAAGCGGCATACTGAGTGTCCCAGCTGGTCCCAAAGTGTACCACCTATACCTGGGCAAGTTCTGTGCAATTAGCTTATTATGATTGCTTATGCTTTTATGTTAACTTCAGTTTCGTCAGTGGTGGTGTATTGTAATGAGCAGTAGTCATCGGCTCCTCCGTCGTCTTGCTACTGCACATATGCGAGTACCTGGGGTTCTCACAATATCAGTGTCCAGCCGGGCCGAGGCGAGTTTGCTGCTCAGCGACTCTTGCTCTAGAGGATGGGACTCATAGAGGCAATCCCCATACATGCACGGGATCCATTCAATCTCGCGAGGCTGAGTGCCACTCCAGCTCTCCCCGCTTTCCAGGCAGCTGTACACCTCCATGCCTGAGGTTTGCTAATTCTTGAAGCCTTCTGGTAACACATTAGGCATATTTATTTACAGGGTCACCGAAGCTCACAGAAAGTGCATTGTCCAAATATATTGCCCTGTGCCGCAATTCACTAAGATTTAAAAACAAGGGACTTCCTAGTCATCTAGTTTTATGTTAAATAAGTGATCATGAATGGGATGTACCTTCTAAAAGATGCTCTCTAGTTCAATTGGATCCTCATTGCTGTTCATGGGAAACAGAGCTATATCTCCCTAAATTATAAAAAAAAAAAAAAAAAAAAAAAAAAAAAAGAGAATTTGAAGAATACACATTATTAGCAGGTCCAGTAGACCGTAGAGAACGGATGGCTTTTTAAAGAAATCTTATCTTTCCTCAGCCTTAGCATGCGAATCAGCATCAGTGTAGGTCACCAGCACCCATAGAATCTAGTTATGCCAGCTATTGCAAGACATTAAAGATAGATGCCAAAAGAGAAAGAAGATATTCTCCAATCTATTCCCCTGTTAAAAAATGTGAGAGAATTCCTGTGCAATGTAAATACTCTTCTAAGTCTATGGTCTCCTCCAATTCAACTTGGAGAGCTATACGGATCAAGCTCTGGAGAGTCTCTTTGGTCCTCAATTATCCAGCATGCTTGAGAGCTTATCAGAAAAAAGCACACTTTCCCTCAACCTGAAAGGCAGAACAAATGATCCAAGCCTTTTGATTTATCTGGAAGAAGATCTCCAAAATCACAGAGGAATAATCAATCTGTCTAAAAAGAGGAAACGTAAAGGTAAGCAGTCTCTTGATTTTCAAAGGAGGAAACCATCATGCCTAAAACCAGGGGATTTATGACGCCACTCCTCTCATTCCAGTGGGCGGAAGAATAAGTTTAGTCTATCAAGAAAGGTGCAACAATTTCGAAGACGAATGGGTGTGTTCCACAATTCTACACACTACAGTTCCAGTTATTCTCTCTAGAGAAATTTCTAGTCAACCTTGCCAGCAAAAAGATGTTTTTTTTTCAGATCCAGGATCTTCTACAGAAAAAACGTAGAGGTTCTTCTCAACTGACCCGAAGAGTTTATTACCATGTCTTTCTCATACTCAAGCTTCACAGGAAATGGCATTTAATTATAGATCACACCTACTTCAACTATTTTTTTTCTAAAGAAACACTTTAAAATGGAAACAGTGTGGTCAGTCTTGACTCTCCTTCAGAGGAGCCAGTTTATGGTCTCCATAGACCTGACCAATGCTTGTCCTCGTCTTTCCCACAGGAAAATCCTCAGAATTGCAATTCAGACTCAGAAAGGAATATTTCATGTTCAATTCAAAAGTCTCCCATCCACACCAAGAATGTTCACAAAGCTTATTGTGGTTAAAACAGCAGCCCTCCATCAGCAGGGCGTGAAGAACATCCCATACCTGGACGACTGGCTTGTCCTGGCTCAGTCAAAGTAGCTGCTAGTTTGACATCTACAATTCACCTTGAAGACACTAGGAGACCACGGGTTCCTGGTAAACTCAGAAAAATCTGTCTCCAAAGCAAGGAATAAAATTTCTTGTTTTTTTTTTATCAATTCTTGTTCCCTGAATCTGAAACTTACTCCATACAGGAGTCAGAAGATTATTTCCAACATTTTCCTCTTGATCTCAGCCCACAAAATAACTGTAGTCAAGCAATCAAAGACACCTTACATCTGCAATAGATGTTGTTCTGACTTCTCCAACAGGACATCCTGTTGGCCTGGAACAAGTCCCCATTAGGGCTGGATGCCATTATGCATCTATCTCACCATATCAATGATTTACTCTGGTGGACGCAGCACCACAGATTATTCTTTGCCAAGAATCAGACTTTTCCTCAAATCGCACTCACGTCAGATGCGTCCTCCTGGTGTTGGGGTGGACATATAGAGAAATCATGGGTTCACAAAACCATAGTCCCCCCAGGAAACACTTCTCTCACTAAATCTCATGGAACTTACGGGGAATAAGACAAGCCCTTCTTCACTTCCAGAATTCTCTTCACATGAAGAGAGTCCTGATTCAAACAGACAACATGGAAAAACAGGGAGGGACTTGCTCTCACTTCCTAGCCAAAGAATGCCGCAAGCTGATGTCCTGGGCAGAAGGCAATCTCCAGGACACATCTGTGGTTCATATCAGAGGAGTCCACAACCTCAAAGCAGATATTCTCAGCAGACAAGCTCTCCTACCAGAAGAATGGTCTTTGAATCTGCAAACCTTGCAGATGGTGATCCACAGGTTTGGAACGCCTTATCTACACTCACCGGCCACTTTATTAGGTACACCATGCTAGTAACGGGTTGGACCCCCTTTTGCCTTCAGAATTGCCTCAATTCTTCGTGGCATAGATTCAACAAGGTGCTGGAAGCATTCCTCAGAGATTTTGGTCCATATTGACATGATGGCATCACACAATTGCCACAGATTTGTCGGCTGCACATCCATGATGCAAATCTCCCGTTCCACCACATCCCAAAGATGCTCTATTGGATTGAGATCTGGTGACTGTGGAGGCCATTTGAGTACAGTGAACTCATTGTCATGTTCAAGAAACCAGTCTGAGATGATTCCAGCTTTATGACATGGCGCATTATCCTGCTAAAAGTAGCCATCAGATGTTGGGTACATTGTGGTCATAAAGGGATGGACATGATCAGCAACAATACTCAGGCTGTGGCGTTGCAATGATGCTCAATTGGTACCAGGGGGCCCAAAGAGTGCCAAGAAAATATTCCCCACACCATACAAGGCAGGATGGATCCATGACCCCACCACCACCAGCCTGAACCGTTGATACAAGGCAGGATGGATCCATGCTTTCATGTTGTTGAAGCCAAATTCTGACCCTACCATCCGAATGTCGCAGCAGAAATCGAGACTCATCAGACCATGCAACGTTTTTCCAATCTTCTACTGTCCAATTTCGATGAGCTTGTGCAAATTGTAGCCTCAGTTTCCTGTTCTTAGCTGAAAGGAGTGGCACCCGGTGTGGTCTTCTGCTGCTGTAGCCCATCTGCCTCAAAGTTCGACGTACTGTGGGTTCAGAGATGCTCTTCTGCCTTGGTTGTAACGGGTGGCAAATTGAGTCACTGTTGCCTTTCTATCAGCTCTAAACAGTCTGCCCATTCTCCTCTGACCTCTGGCATCAACAAGGCATTTCCGCCCACAGAACTGCCGCTCACTGGATGTTTTTTCTTTTTCGGACCATTCTCTTTAAACCCTAGAGATGGTTGTGCGTGAAAATCCCAGTAGATCAGCAGTTTCTGAAATACTCAGACCAGCCCTTCTGGCGCCAACAACCATGCCACGTTCAAAGGCACTCAAATCACCTTTCTTCCCCATACTGATGCTCGGTTTTAACTGCAGGAGATTTTCTTGACCATGTCTACATGCCTAAATGCACTGAGTTGCCGCCATGTGATTGGCTGATTAGAAATTAAGTGTTAACGAGCAGTTGGACTGGTGTACCTAATAAAGTGGCCGGTGAGTGCATATGCCATGGCTTCATGGAAGAATCAAAAGCTACAAAGGTTTTGGTCTCTATCTCCTCTAGGGTTTCCTGTGCCAATAGATGGCCTCTCTATAGACTTGTCCAAAGAGATAATCTATGTTATTCCTCCATTTCCTTTAATCCCGAAAGTTCTTCTTCTCCAGAAACAATCACTGCCTGGGACTTAAAGGGGTTTGCCCCTCTTAGTGATGTGCCCCTGTAATCCATGTCTTGGAAGTCGGGCACACCCGTTCTCCTCTCTGTCCTGGTGCTGCCCCCAGCCCTGGCATCAAACTGTCCTCTCCACGCTCCTGCTCCCATTCAGTCTAGTCTGCATGCGCGGTCAGGCTCCGTAGGGCATGCGTGCTCCGGCACTCTAGGATTTAAAGAGCCGCCAATCGAGTGCCTCCGATTGGCACTGGCACTCCTCGGTTTCCTTAAAGGCCAGCTGTTCTTAGGATTCCCTGCCGGATCTTTGAGCTCTTGCCTTAGAGAAAGCTCCCTTGTTTTGTTCCCTGCATTCCTGTCCCTACCTGCCTGCCTTGATCTCCCGTTGCCATTCCAGGACCTGACCTCTGCATCAGTGCCGCCTGGCCTGACTTCTTGCCTGTTCCCGTGACATTAAGCATGGGCTCTGATTCTGTTCCGCAACCTCGGTTGCCACCGCGGGCTAGTCACACCTGTGGAACATCCTGGTTTCACCCTGCCGCAGCAAGACCATCCCGCTTTGCGGTAGGCTCTGGTGAAAACCAGGTGCCACTTAGATTCCAGTCCCAGGTGTTGGCTAGTACCATCTCCCATGGTGGTCCAGGAGGTCCACAGACCCCGTTCCCTGAAAGTAAGATCCGGCCATGGACCCCGCCAAGATGCCACTTCCGATACTGGCTGATATTTCCAGGGTTGTCGCCCAGCAGTCCCTGTAGATTGCTTCATAAGCAGAACTAATTGGTCAAGTCACCATGGCACTGCAACAGCTGATTCTGATTTCCCCCATGCACCAGCTTCAGGCTCCAACAACTACTCCTGCAGCAAGTCCTGCAACAAAAAATCGATTCGTCGCGAAGCCAAAGTTTACACTGATTTGCGGGAACAAAATTTTTTTCCCCCTCTTTTTTCAGCTAAACCTGTAAGCCAATCAGCGACCAGCAGGCTTATGTGATGTCACACAGGCTCACAGCCCTATAAAACTGTCGGCCATTTGCCATCCTGGCATTTTACACTGGATGTACTGTCTGTAGCGTCTAGCTGCTGCTACTGTACTGTGCAGTAGCGATTCTTGCTCCAATCCCTGGATGTTCTTCAAGGGGGATCTGTATACCCCAAATAGCAGTTCTTTTTTGTGACAAAATTGAATAGGAAGAAATCTGTTTCACAATCCTGCATCTGCAGTAGCGATTTGTGGACCAATCCCTGGTTGTTCTTTAAGGGGGATCTGTATACCCCAAATAGCAGTTCGATTTAGTGACAAAATCATATAGGAAGAAATCTGTTTCACAATCATGCATCTGCAGTAGCGATTTGTGGACCTCTCACTGGGTGTCAATTGTGGGGTATCTGTATAACGCAAATTGCCATACCTTTTTGTGGCTATAGTTTACAGCCATATTTACGTGTCAAATCCATATTGTTTATACAGTGATTTTCGCTAGAATTACAGTGTCAGTTAAGGGGTATCTGTTAGAGATGGGCAAATGATTAAAAAACTTTGAGAAAAATAGAGATTCGCCAAATTTTTCGAAAAAATTTGATTCGGTCTGAATTGAATCATGTTAATGAACAGGTATTTCCTGGCTGCAGAGAGCCTGTAGGGTGTTGTAGAACGTTGTGCCATGCTTAAATATGCATAGGGAGCATGGTTTTGTCTTCAAGCAATGCTGTGTTTTAGTATGACTTGCATAAGACAGCCGCCGCTCTTAGAATAGCTTCACTCTTCACTTCCATGTGTACTTACAGAGGCCATCATCACCAAATAAGCAAAGCAGGAGTGCAGCCTGACAAGGTAACGTCTGTGCCAGCTCGAAAGGACCGTGCTGAGGGCCAAGATCCCACTATAACATCAAAGAGTGCACTCTTTATACACTGACATCAGATGATTCCATAGATTACGACAGAACCTGTTTGTTTAAACGTGAATACATTTAAAAAAAAAACCCTAAAGAGTGAATAGAGTGTTGGCAGCAATTTTGCATTGATGTCACTGATCATTTTGCCCTTCTTTTCACTCGTCAGTGTCCTCTTTCAATCAATCAATAATCCATCATTATTGCTAAAGCCAAAAACATACAGGAGTTGATCCAGAATATGATCCGGAGATGAGCTGCAAATGGGATACTTGCATGTCCTGTGTGTTCTGTATCCACTCCTGCTTTTGGCTATCAATCCTGAAGCTTTTTATCCTTCTGGCAGATGAAATGAAGGGGAACACCAAACACTGGCAACGTCATAGAGTGGAGGGTGAAAACAGCATTTTGAAAATCACAGGGTGTTCCAGAGAGACATCGGTCAGTTGGCAGCAGCATGAGTAGGCTGCAGAGTGGCACAATGACAAATTATGGAGGTGGCAGAAACATGGTAATGATAAGAATGTGGAGGTGGCGGCAGAAGCAGGAGCCCACAGGTGGCAGCAACATGGTGGCAGCAACATGGAAAGCCACAGAGTGGTCCAATGACAGAGTGTGGAGGTGGTGGCAGCAGCATCAGCAGCAGCAACAGGAGGCC
Organism: Engystomops pustulosus; assembly: GCF_040894005.1. NCBI lineage: Eukaryota > Metazoa > Chordata > Amphibia > Anura > Leptodactylidae > Engystomops > Engystomops pustulosus. Next base: position 60,840,883 of record NC_092419.1, read on the forward strand.
ACAGAGTGGCACAATGATAAGAATGTGGAGATGGCGGAAGCAGCAGGAGCCCACAGGTGGCAGCAACATGGAAAGCCACAGAGTGGTCCAATGACAGAGTGTGGAGGTGGTGGCAGCAGCATCAGCAGCAGCAACAGGAGGCCACAGAGTGGCACAATGATAAGAATGTGGAGATGGCGGAAGCAGCAGGAGCCCACAGGTGGCAGCAACATGGAAAGCCACAGAGTGGTCCAATGACAGAGTGTGGAGGTGGTGGCAGCAGCATCAGCAGCAGCAACAGGAGGCCACAGAGTGGCACAATGATAAGAGTGTGGATGTGGCGGCAGTAGCAGGAGCTGACAGGTGTCAGCAACATGGTGGCAGCAACAGGGAAAGCCACAGAGTGATCCAATGACAGAGTGTGGAGGTGGAGGCAGCAGCAGGAGCCCACAGGTGGCAGCAACATGGTGGCAGCAACAGGGAAAGCCACAGGGTGGCACAATCATATAGTGTAGAGGTGGCATCAGTAGCAGCAGATTGGAGAAGCCATATCATTATACATTACAGTTTTTCTGAAAAAATCAGGCCTTTGACAAAAAGAACTCCAAAGGTGGCACCAGCAGCAGCATGAGGTCAGAGATGTGTAGGTGGCGGCAACATGGTAGGCCACAGAGTGGCACAATGATATAGTGTAGAGGTGGCAGCAGCAGGAGCCCGCAGAGTGGCACAATGATATAGTGTGAAGGAGGCATCAGTAGCAGCAGAAGCAGGAGCCCGCAGAGTGGCACAATGATATTGTGTGTTGGTGGCATCAGTAGTAGCAGCAGCAGGAGCCTGCAGAGTGGCACAATGATATAGTGTGAAGGTGGCATCAGTAGCAGCAGCAGCAGGAGCCTGCACAGTGGTACAATGATATAGTGCGAAGGTGGCATCAGAAGCAGCAGCAGGAGCCCGCAGAGTGACACAATGATATTGTTTGTTGGTGGCATCAGAAGCATCAGGAGCCCGCAGGGTGGCACAATGATATAGTTTGGAGGTGGCGTCAGCAGCAGCAGGAGCACGTAGGGTTGCACAATGATATAGTGTGGAGGTGGCATCTGCAGCAGCAGGAGCCTGCAGAGTGGCACTATGATACCATAATATAGTGTGGAGGTGGCGGACAATTCCAGTCCCTGGTAAAGATGGTAGGAGGCAGATGGTGCAACTGGCAGCAGATGTGTGGCATCAGGCGGGTGGCAGCATCAGAATAGTGCCTGAGGCAGGTCGTTAGAACCCCAACTCATTTCTCAATGTTTGGAGGAGGCATCATGGCTGATCTGATCTGAAGCATTAGGCATTGGTGAGTTGAAATCCTGGCCGTTCCAAGCCTGATTCATCTTGACAAAGGTCAGTCTCTCCACATTACGGTTGGACATGCGGGTTCTCCTTGGGGTAACGATGGCTCCCTCCGCACTGAACACCCGCTCTGATGCCACACTACTGGCAGGGCAGGACAGCTTCTCTACTGCAAGCTCCGCAAGTTGCGTTCACACATCAAGTTTGGCTGCCCAGTAGTCCATGGGATCCTCTGAGGTGGTAAAGTGCTGTCCAAGTAGGCCACCACCTGCTGTTGCAGGATCAGCTCCATGTCCTGCTACCTTCCTCACTAGGCGGCTGAAGGAAGTTGCTCAATAAGGAATCCAGACTTAAGCAGCTGCTGATGGAGCTGCTACTGCTCCTACCCCCCCAGCTCCCCACAGCAGCCGTGGCAGTAGTACGCGTGCGATGACTGCCAGGAGTCCCCCTGTCAGACCTGAAAGAGGATGGACAATGTGGCACATAGGCAACGGCCAACTCTGTGCACAGTATTTCTCTATGGTATGCGGAGATGCGGAGACCCTTTGGGACGATCCCACTTTTTATGTAATTGTCAAGGCTTTCAGTGTCCCACCAGGATGTGATGTATTCTTTATATATCTTTGTCAATTCTTTAAATGCTGTAGAGAAAGTCGGGGTGTATTTCTTTTGTGTAAAGGTTCTGTCTGAAAATATGTCTTTTGCTTCTGTCAACCACTGCTGTTTATCTAGACCACCTGTCAGAAATCCGGCCATACTCCCAGATAGGCAACGGCCAACTCTGTGCACAGTATTTCTCTATAGTATGCCAGTAGTTTCTCCCTCTCAGCAGTTGGAAAGAAGTCACCCATTTTTGCTTGGTAGCGAGGGCCCAAGAGAGTGGAGAGCCAAAATTCATCCCTATGGCGGATGTTGACTATTCGACTGTCACTAGTTAGGCAAAATAGCATGCTGCAGACCTTCTGCGCAAGCGACTGTGAGGGTCTCCCGGCCTCCATCTCCACAGTATACTGCCACGGTGCTTGGGGGTCATCTGCCTCGTCTTCTACCTCTTCCGGATGCTTCTGCTCCTCCTTTCTTTCACTTCCACTCACCTGAGTGGAAAAACCGCTGATTTCAACAGACTCTGCTTGTGCTCCAATATCCTCCTCCTCATCCTCTTCCACCAGACTCATGTGGCCATGAGATGTAGTCTCCACTTCTCCAGTGCCCTGACCAGACATATTTTGCAGCATGAGTTCCAGAACATGAAGCAGTGGAATGACGTTATTCATCCCGCAGTCCTGGCGACTTACAAATAACGTGGCCTCTTCAAAGGGCCTGAGCAAACGGCAGGTGTCACACATTAGCTACCAGTGGCTGACATCAAAGTTACACAGGGGAGTACTACGGTCCGCTTGCATCATCAAAAAATCATTAATGGCTTTTCTCTGTTCATACAAGCGGTCTAACATATGGAGGCTGGAATTCCAATGGGTAGAAACATCGCATTGGTATGGAGGCTGGAATTCCAATGGGTAGAAACATCGCATTCCAGCCTCCATATGTTAGACCGCCTGTATGAACAGAGAAAAGCCATTAATGATTTTTTGATGATGCAAGCGGACCGTAGTACTGCCCTGTGTAACTTTGATGTCAGCCACTGGTAGCTAATGTGTGACACCTGCCGTTTGCTCAGGAACACATCAGACTATGTTGGGGTAGGCCGTTCTGATGCTGCTACTCGAAGAGGGTGTGTTCGGCTTTGTAAGAATGGCTGATGTGCGTGCACAGTGTTCTGGCCATTTTTAGAATGTCTTGCAGATGGGTGGAAGACTTCAGGAACTTGTTGACTACCAGATTGCACACATGCACCATGCAGGGCGCATGGACAATCCCTCCTCGGTGCAGCGTTTACACCATGTTCCTTCCATTGTCTGTCACCATGGTTCCGATTTTTATTTGTCACGGAGTTGTCGTTCGCCCAGGCAAACCAGGTGTAGAACTGCGTGACACCACTGTGCCCTGCACATGTGGTATGATGGAGCAGCACTTGTGGAGGCTGAGGTGGTGGTGGAAAAGGAGGAGGCGGACACTGGCGCAAGAGCAGCAGTTTGACAACGTGGAGGAGAAAGCGGGATGTGGCTGGGAGGGAAGCACATTCTCTCAGTGGGCTGTAAAGGACATGTATTGGCCCTGACCATAGTTACAGCTCCACACGTCCGCGCTGCCCTGCACCTTAAAAGAAACTTATAAGCTCAAGGACTGGCCCACCTTGTGTTGTACATAATGGTGAAGGGCTGGCACTGGCTTTTTGGAAAAAAAATTGCAGTTTGGAATTCTCCACCTCAGTTCAGCACAAGCCATTAGTTCTCTGAAGGGTGCAGAGTCCACGACTTGGAAAGGGGAGAGACTGCAGTACCAACAACTTCGACAAGAGCATGGTCAGCTTCTGCACCTTAGGATGGCTGGACGCATAGAGTTGTCTCCTTGTAATCGCCTCGCTCAACGACTGCTGGCGCCATGCGTAGCGAGGAGCAGCAGCATCTGGAACTGGAGATGATTCAAAGACAAACCGCACCGTTCGGCAGAGGTGCTGGAGCCTTGACTTGCTAAAGCAGCATGTGTGCCACTAGGTGCTGCTGCTCCTGCTGTTGCTTCAGCTGCAGGATGGACCACATCTGACACCCGTTTCTCCCAGGCCATTGGATGGTGACACTGCATGTGTTGGCACAGGGCCAACGTTAGCTCCCTGGCCACACTTCACTTTCTGCCCGCAGATACGACACGCTCAGCTCCTCTGGTGTCTTTACAAAAAATTGCCACACCGCAGAGGTGGTAATTTTACCGCCAACACTCTGCACTGAGCGACCACTACCGTCGCTGCCTCGCTGAGCCCCTGTGCCACTGCTTACTTATTTGGGGTACAGATCCCCCTTAAAGAAAAACAAGGGATTGCAGCAAGAATCATTACTACACAGAACAGTAGCAGCAACTAGATGCTACAGGCAGCACATGAAGTGTGAAGTGCCGAGATGTAAAATGGCTGGATTCATAGGTCTGTGTGACATCACATAAGCCTGCTGTTCGCTGATTGGCTTACAGATCTGCAGATGTCATCGGGGGTGTTTCATTCTCCTTCTCTGATTTCTCTGCCCCATGTAACCCTGAAAAAACAGGGGGAAAAACTACTTCATTACCGCGAATCAGCAAAAACTTCAGCTTTGTGACAAATAGAATTTTTCCTGAAATTCTAACCGAAGTTCGAATCTTTAGAATCGATTTGCCTATCTCTAGTATCTGTATAACGCAAATTCTCATACCTTTTTGGGGCTATAGTTTAAAGCCAGATTTACATCATCTCTTGGTCCAGATGCTCCTGCTCCTCGCTACGCATGGCGCCAACAGTCGTTGAGCGAGGTGATTACAAAGAAACAACTCTATGCGTCCAGCCTTCTTAAGGTGCAACTCTTGTCGAAGTTGTTGGTACTGCAGTCTCTCCCTTTCAAAGTCGTGGACTCATGCACCCTTCAGAGAACTAATGCCTTGTGCCGAACCGAGGTGGAGAGTTCCAAGCCGCAATTTTTTTCCCAAAAAGCCAGTGCCAGACCTTCACCAATATGTACAACAGAAGGTGGTCCAGTCCTTGAGCTTATAAGTTTCTTCCAAGGTGCAGGGCAGCACGGACGTGTGGAGCTGTAACTATGGTCAGGGCCAATACATGTCCTTTACAGCCCATTGGGTGAATGTGCGTCCCGCCCAGCCACACCAACAACTTCCAAAAGAGACAGTGCTTTCTCCTCTACATTGTCAAACTGCTGCTTCTGCGCCAGTGTCCGCCTCCTACTCCTTCTCCTCCATCACCTCAGCCTCCACAAGTGCTGCTCCATAATACCACATGTGCAGGGCACAGCGGTGTCACGCAGTTCGACACCTGGTTTTCCTGGGCATACGAAGTCACACAGAGGAGGAACTGCTCCAAGTCATGCAACAAGAAATCAATGTGTGGCTTTCTCCGCAACAAATAAAAATCAGAACCATGGTGACAGACAATGGGAGGAACATGCTGTCCGCGCTGCAACGAGGAGGGATGATACATACGCCCTGTATGGCACATGTGTTCAATGTGGTTGTCAACAAGTTTCTGAAGTCTTCCACCCATCTGCAAGCCATTCTAAAAATGGCCAAGACACTAGCACGCACTTCAGCCATTCTTACAAAGCCAAGCACACCCTCCTTGGGTGCAATGTTTCCACCCGGTTGAATTCCAGCCTCCATATGTTAGACCGCCTGTATGAACAGAGAAAAGCCATTAATGATTTTTTGATGGTGCAAGCGGACTGGAGTACTCCCCTGTGTAACTTTGATGTCAGCCACTGGCAGCTCATGCGTGACACCTGCCGTTTGCTCAGGCCCTTTGAAGAGGCCTTTGTCAGTCGCCAGGACTGCGGGATGAATAACATCATTCCACTGCTTCATGTTCTAGTACTCATGCTGCAAAATCTGTCTGGTCAGAGCACTGGAGAAGTGGATACTACATCTCATGGCCACATGAGCCCGATGGGGGCTGAACTGGAGGAGGAGGAGGACATTGGAGCACAAGTAGAGTCTGGTGCAATTTGTGGTTTTTCTACTCAGTTGACTGGAGAGGAGGATCAGGAGCATCCGGAGGAGGTGGAAGATGAGGCAGATGACCCAGAAGCATAGTGGCAGTATACAGTGGAGATGGAGGCCGGGAGTCCCTCAGAGTCACTTGCGCAGATGGCCCACTGCATGCTGCTTTGCCTAACTAGTGACAGCCGAATAGTCAACATCCGGCATAGGGATGGCTTTTGGGTCTCCACCCTCTTGGACCCTCGCTACCGGTCAAAAACGTGTGACTTTTTTCCTGCTGCTGAGAGGGAGGAACAACTGGCATACTATAGAGAAATACAGAGCACACAGTTGGCCGCTGACTATGTGCCCCATTGTCCATTCCCTGTCATATCTGACCGGAGGATTCCTGGCAGTCATTGTTCATGTTCTACTGCCAAGGCTGCTGTGGGGAGCTGTGGGGGGGGGGGGGTAGGAGCATAGCAGTTCCATCAGCAGCAGCTTAAGTCTGGATTCCTTTATGAGCAATTTCCGTCATCCGCCTATTGAGGAGCCACCAGCAGCAGTAGGTGGTGGCCTACTTGGACAGCACTTTACCACCACAGGTAGAAGATCCCATGGACAACTGGGCAGCCAAACTTTATGCGTGGCCACAACTTGCGAAGTTTGCAGTAGAGAAGCTGTCCTGCCCGGCCTGTAAACTAATGGTGCTGCTGCTGCTGCTGCTGGTGCCGCATTTGCTGTTCATTTTTGTAAAAGACCTGATATTTTCAGGAAAACTGTAATGTATTATGCATGTGACGTCTTGAATCTACAAATTGAAATTTACATTGAATATTTCAAATTCATTTTAAACTTTAGCATTGTGCCACAATGTGGCCTCCTCTTCTGTGGGTTTTGTGGGCTCCTGCTGCTGCTGATGCTACCTCCAGACTATATCATTGTGCCACCCTGCGGGCTCCTGCTGATACTAATGCCACCTCCACACTATAACATTGTGCCACTCTGTGTCTTTCCCTGTTGCTGCCGATTGTGGGCTCCTGCTGCTGCCACCTCCACACTCTTATCATTGTGCCACTTTGTGGCCTCCTGTTGCTGCTGATGCTTCCTCCACACTATATCATTGTGCCACTCTGTGGCTTTCCATGTTGCTGCCACCTGTGGGCTCCTGCTGCTGCCGCCACCTCCGCTTGCCACTTTGTACCATGTTTCCGCCACCTCCATAATTTGTCATTGTACCACTCTGCAGCCTACTTATGCTGCTGCCAACTGACCGCTGTTTCCCTGGAACACCCTGTGATTTCCATAATGCTGTTTTCACCCTCCACCACTCTTATAACGTTGCCACTGTTTGTTTGGTTTTCCCCTTAAGGTCATCTGTCAGAAGGATGAAAAGCTTCAGGATTGATAGCCAAAAGCTATACAGAACACAGAGGACATGCAAATACAGGCAGTCCCTGGGTTACGTACAGGATAGGTTCTAATTGGTTCATTCTTAAATTGAATTTGTATGTAAGTTGAAACTGTATACTTTATCATTGTAACCCCAGTCAATTCTTTTTTGGTCTCTGTAACAATTGTATTTTAAAAATGGTGGATTGTCATAAGAACCAGGATTAACAATAAATCTTAATTTCTGACACATTTCATAACTATTACAGCTGTTTATTGTAGCCGAAGGTTAAAGTACAGTAAATAACCAACATCCAAAGGTCCGTTTGTAACTAGGGGTCATCTGTAAGTCCAGTGTTTTTAAGTAGGGGACCTACTAATAGTGATGGATTACTGACTAGAGCACTAAAATGCTCGGGTGCTCGTTATTCAAGATAAACTTTTCCCGATGCTCGAGTGCTCGTCTCGAATAACGAACCCCATTGAAGTCAATGGGAGACTCGAGCATTTTTCAAGGGGACCAAGGGTCTGCACAGGGAAGCTTGGCCAAACCTCAGAAAATGATGGAAACACCACGGAAATGGACAGGAAACAGCAGGGGCAGCATGCATCGATGCTGCTTAATCGCACCATTATGCCAAAATTATGGGCAACAGCATGGCCATGACAGAGTGACCGAATTAGGCTATATAGCATTTAAAACATCCAATAATTGACCCTGACACTATAGACGACGGCATGCAGCGGCAGCAGGGCAGCAGGCTAGAGAGTGTCATGGCGACATACCCTAAATGGACTCAGGCTTCAAACCAATGGGTGGCAGAGAGGAACCAAAGGAGGTTAGCAAGAAGTGCTGAAATGATTTCCTATGTGAACAAAAGGTTGATGGTATATTTAGTCGATAACACAGCATGGTGGCGACATAGTGACCAAGTTCCATAACGTATCTGGTGAAAAATTAGCCTGACACAGCTCGTTTCATAAGGGGACGACATGCGAAGGCAGCCATGGAGACGACTTCCATGATTAAGAGTGACAGTATGGGGCATCCATATTGCTTCTATGATTGACACTTAAGGTCTCCAGCATGGCGGCGACAGATGCGCCGAGTTCCATTATGTATCTGGTGAAACACCAGAAAATTCTGCCTGACACAGCTCGTTTGATAAGGGGATGATGTGCTGTATATCCTCTCGCGATCCAGCCTCTGGGGTATAGAGAGTTGAAAGTTGTGCATGGAGACATTGGTGGACGCTGTGGAGGACCGTGGAGGCGAAACGGACAGCAAACAGTAGGGGCAGTATGCATGAATGCCTCTGAGGCTGCCTAATCTTGGGATGGATCTGGCGGTCCACTGACAGGCGAGCTTTCGCCTGTCCAAGCCCCTGTCTCTCGGCTCCTCCCCACCCAAAATGGGCCTGGGGGCCAGAAGCATTTACTTTGAAAAAATTATAATTTTCAAAGCAGACGGGGTCGTTTGAATATTTCATCTAGGAATAATGGAATAGCATAGCGGTTCTATTTTAAATAGTTTTTTCGGAAATGGTTCCATAATTAAGAGCGACAGTATGGGGCATCCATATTGCGCTGCTATGATTGCAACTTCAGGTCTCCAGCATGGAGGTGACAGATGCGCCGAGTTCCATTATGAAACACCCGAAAAATTCTGCCTGACACAGCTCGTTTGCAAATGATGGAAACACCACGGAAATGGACAGGAAACAGCAGGGGCAGCATGCATCGATGCTGCTTCATCGCACCTATATGCCAAAATTATGGGCAACAGCATGGCCATGACAGAGTGACAGAATGAGGCTATAAAGCATCTAAAACATCCAATAATTGACCCTGACACTATAGAAGACGGCATGCAGAGGCAGCGGCAGCAGGCTAGAGAGTGTCATGGCGACATACCCTAAATGGACTCAGGCTTCAAACCAATGGGTGGCAGAGAGGAACCAAAGGAGGTTAGCAAGAAGCGCTGAAATGATTTCCTATGTGAACAAAAGGTTGATGGTATATTTAGTCGATAACACAGCATGGTGGCGACATAGTGACCAAGTTCCATAACGTATCTGGTGAAAAATTAGCCTGACACAGCTCGTTTCATAAGGGGACGACATGTGGAGGCAGCCATGGAGACGACTTCCATGATTAAGAGTGACAGTATGGGGCATCCATATTGCTTCTATGATTGACACTTAAAGTCTCCAGCATGGCGACGACAGATGTGCCGAGTTCCATTATGTATCTGGTGAAACACCCGACAGGTGCTGCAGTTAAAACTATGTTAGTTGGATCTTGGGATGGAGCTGGCGCTCCGCTACCAGGCGAGCTTTCGCCTGGCCAAGCCCCTGTCTCTCGGCTCCTCCCCAAACAGCACTTCTAAGAACCTTTTGTATAAGATCAAGTGTAGTAGTGTTCTTATAAGTTTGGGTTATGGCGGGTGAGTGCAATGTAAACAGATGCGCAAGAAGCGCTGAAATGATATCGGTAAATGATGAAAGTTTGCCAGTATATTTTGTGGATAACACAGCAGGGTGGCGACAAAGTTAAAAAGTTAATGTATGGAGGCAGCTATATGGACGACTTTGGGAGGCAGCTATGGAGATGATGTGTGGAGGTAGCAATGGAGACAACGTGTGGAGGCAGCTATAAAGACGACGTGTGGAGGCTGCTATGGAGACAATTAAATTTGGATATTGCCTGTACACTCACAGGCCACTTTATTAGGTACACCATGCTAGTAACGGGTTGGACCCCCTTTTGCCTTCAGAACTGCCTCAATTCTTCGTGGCATAGATTCAACAAGGTGCTGGAAGCATTCCTCAGAGATTTTGGTCCATATTGACATGATGGCATCACACAGTTGCCGCAGATTTGTCGGCTGCACATCCATGATGCGAATCTCCCGTTCCACCACATCCCAAAGATGCTCTATTGGATTGAGATCTGGTGACTGTGGAGGCCATTTGAGTACAGTGAACTCATTGTCATGTTCAAGAAACCAGTCTGAGATGATTCCAGCTTTATGACATGGTGCATTATCCTGCTGAAAGTAGCCATCAGATGTTGGGTACATTGTGGTCATAAAGGGATGGACATGGTCAGCAACAATACTCAGGTAGACTGTGGCGTTGCAACGATGCTTAATTGATACCAAGGGGCCCAAAGAGTGCCAAGAAAATATTCCCCACACCATGACACCACCACCACCAGCCTGAACCGTTGATACAAGGCAGGATGGATCCATGCTTTCATGTTGTTGACGCCAAATTCTGACCCTACCATCCGAATGTCGCAGCAGAAATCGAGACTCATCAGACCAGGCAACATTTTTCCAATCTTCTACTGTCCAATTTCGATGGGCTTGTGCAAATTGTAGCCTCAGTTTCCTGTTCTTAGCTGAAAGGCGTGGCACCCGGTGTGGTCTTCTGCTGTAGCCCATCTGCCTCAAAGTTCAATGTACTGTGCGTTCAGAGATGCTCTTCTGCCTACCTTGGTTGTACTGGGTGGCGATTTGAGTCACTGTTGCCTTTCTATCAGCTCGAACCAGTCTGCCCTTTCTCCTCTGACCTCTGGCATCAACAAGGCTTTTCCGCCCACAGAACTGCCGCTCACTGGATGTTTTTTATTTTTCGGACCATTCTCTGTAAACCCTAGAGATGGTTGTGCGTGAAAATCCCAGTAGATCAGCAGTTTCTGAAATACTCAGACCAGCCCTTCTGGCACCAACAACCATGCCACGTTCAAAGGCACTCAAATCACCTTACTTCCCCATACTGATGCTCGGTTTGAACTGCAGGAGATTGTCTTGACCATGTCTACATGCCTAAATGCACTGAGTTGCAGCCATGTGATTGGCTGATTAGAAATTAAGTGTTAACGAGCAGTTGGACAGGTGTACCTAATAAAGTGGCCGGTGAGTGTATATAATGATATAATTATATCTCATAAGCACTCTAACCCTCCTTACTCTCTTGCTCTTGAACACATGTATTACCCATGTCTACCTGTTTATTCTCTGGTGCTCTCCTGCTCTCGTGTGTTCCTCCTAATGTCCTCCGCGGCCACCAAAATGTCTTTTGTCCTGCAACTTACAATACCACCTAAACTGGACCTCAGTAGACTTTGGGTGTGCGGACCTATAATTTATGACTTGGCCAAGTGACTACCCATGAGTCACGTCACTAAATCCTCCTGGCCCTGGGTGAGGAATGGTACGTCTTCCCGTAATCCAAAATACATGTATCTAGTGTCAGACAGTAAAACAGAATAGTGAACTCATGTAGCTATCTCTATTCCTTCTGGGAGAACACAGGTTTTCTAATATATAAAGCTGAGTGTATGTGTGTCTGTGTATATATGTATGTATGTCCCTTAAAGGAATCTGCACCGTCGCGTTTACAGTTACCAAATTTTGCACAGTCGCTCTATTTGACTCAGGAAACCCCATAGACTAGGCTTTGAGCTGAAATTTTCACCTATCGCTTTCCAAAATCCACTTATTAACCACCATATACAGGAGCCAGGACCTGCTGATGCTGTGGCAGTTGGAAGCTGAGCTGTGATCATTAACCCCTTAAGGACGCATGGTTTTTCGGCTCATTTCTCGCTCTCTAACTTCAAAAATCCATAACTTTTTCATTTTTACGTGTACAGACCTGTGTGAGGGCTTATTTTTGTGCGTAACAAATTTTACTTTCCCGTAATGTTATTTATTTTAACATGCCGTGTACTGCGAAGCTGAAAAAAAATTCCAAATGTGGAACAATTGAAAAAAAAACGCACGTCACGTTCTTGTGGGCTCAGTTTTTACGACTTTCACTCTTCGCTCCAAATAACACGCCTACTTTATTCTTTGGTTCGGTGCGATCGCGGTGATACCAAATTTATATAGGTTTTATTGTGTTTTAATACATTTTCAAAAATTAAACGAATGTGTACAAAAAAGAAAAAAATTTTTTTGCCATTTTCTGATACGTATAACTTTTTCATACTTTGGCGCACGGAGATGTTTGAGGGGTAATTTTTTGCGAAATGAGGCGACGTTTTCATTGCTACTGATAAAGGGGGGTTGGGGAATTGGGTTTCTGTTCAGCTCCTCTAGGCTGCAGTGGTTCTGTCCAGCCCCTTAGTCTGTGCTATTTACCATAAGCACCTATTCCAGTCCTTCAAATATCACAGGAATAACATACAACCCTCGCAGATACTTATATACAAAAAGACTTCACTAACAACATACATGTGACAAAGTAACTACATAAAATACAATACAAAATACATAGAGACAAACCTTCTTCTCCTAACCCCTCCCGGACGCAGTAATGTGTATGTATATACAATATATAGTTAACACTACAGAAACTCCTGGATGTACCCTGAAGCAGGAGTTACATCCAGTACCTGACCATATACATGTACATATAGAGACTCATGCACAATAGCATCTATATATCAACTCCAATACACGTGCAGGGCAGAGATCCACGTGTGAATGGCATACGGCTACAGGTTATACATATAGTTACGCTAATATATACACACTCACTGTAAACACTTAGCTATGTATATATATGGTAAAACACATAACACCTGGAATATCTATAGGTACACGTATAAAGTCTACTATATAATAATAAGTACTATGTTATAATTACTCTTATAAAGTTATATACATACACAGAAAGCACACACAATATATGACCTGGTTCCTAAGGTAAGTGCTGTTCGTCCGGGCGGGTCAGGAGCAAGAGACAAAAGAGACTGATTTCTGTTTTTACCATGCTTAAATATCCTTGTGTGTAATCCCTTCCCACCACCTATAACTCCACCCTAAGACCCTCTTAGGATAGACCCCAGTGTGTGCAGGGAATCTCACACCTGGTTCATGGTGGCTTCTTACTGTTCAAAGCCTTATGATATGTTAATGACCCAATGGCTTCAGTACACACTGACATCTCACCACAGAGTATCAGTGACTGCTATCAGTATATACTGAATCCATTTACACTATATGTAATATATATAATAGAGCAGAGGGTCCAGTTATGAATAATATCCCCTGTAACAGCTACCATTTTGAGGTCTGTGCAACATTTTGATCATTTTTTATTAAATTTTTTATGTTATGTAAAAAGGTGTAAAAGTCGCATTTCGGACATTTGGGCGCCATTTCCCGCCTCGGAGGTCACCGCCTCCCGTAATCGTTTTTATATTTTGATAGATCAGGCATTTTGGGACGCGGCGATACCTAATATGTTTGTGATTTTTACTGTTTATTATGTTTTATATCCGTTCTAGGGAAAGGGGGGTGATTTGAACTTTTAATATATTATAAATTTTTTTTATTTTTTAAACTTTTTTTTTTATTTTGTATTTTTCACTATTTCTTAGACCATCTAGGGTACATTAACCCTAGATAATCAGATCGCTCCTACCATATACTGCAATACTTCTGATATGGCATTTTTGCAGCACATTCATTACAATGAGCCACTGGCTCATTGTAACGAATCTGCAGATGCCAGATAGTCTCGGGTCAAACGAAGACCCGAGGCTACCATGGCAACCGATCGCCGCCCCCAGATGACGTTCGGGGCGTGGCGATCGTAAAAAAGATGGCTGCGCCCGCGCGCCGCCGTCTTTTAAACGCCGCCGGAAAGGGTTAATAGCCACGATCGGTGGTAGCACCGACCGCGGTTATTAGCGGTGGGGGTTTTATGCAAAATGCAAAAACCCCCACCTTTGTATGAAGAGGACTCAGCCGGTGAGCGCTCTTCATACATCCCTTATACCTCTGCGCCGTAGAGCTTCGGCGCAGAGCGTTAAGGGGTTAATATTCATAGGTCATGAGCTCTGAGCTTTGATAGGTTACTATAGGCAATAAGTATAATACAGCTTTGCTATATAATACAGCTTAGCTGTAAGGTAAGATATTAAGAAATATGAGGTAATATGATAACCACCATATACAGGAGCCATTGTCTGCTGTGGTATGTCGATAGCAGTGGTTGGCTGGCCTGATCAGGTGACCCTGGAATAGACTAGCCCCTGTCCGCACTGCTCGGATCATTCTCTGTCTGGATGCCGTTAGGGAGAGAGCTGCTGCTGGTCAGGGATAGCGTTAGGGTGCTAGTAGATTACTCTTAGGCAGGAGTGATTCTCCAAGAACCTTACTGTTAGGCAGGAGTGATTCTCCAAAAACCCAACAGCCCTTGTTAGGGCTACATTAGCGTTTTTCAAAAGTTAAAGTAACACACTCAGTCACAGCACAAAATCCTTTTGTGTGCTGTCAGTGTAGGTTAGAAACTAGCCATAGCAATCATCTTCTGTGATTTCTTCTGCACGCTTTGTTCTATAAAAAAAAAAAAACACAAAAAAACAAAAAAGAATCTACAGTTTATTTTTCTGTTTTGACTATATAATAGACTTTAATTTTGAAAATGTTGAACCCGAGGGCTAGGGGTAGAGGACGAGGGTGTGGGCGTCCAATTACTGCAGGGGTCAGAGGCCGTGGTCCTGGGCTGGGTGAGACAGAGCAGGGGAACGCCGCAGAGCTTCATGTTTCAAGTTACTGGGACTCATGGTAGAGCACTGTTGAGGCCAGAACAGTGCGAACAGGTGATGTCATTTATTGCGGACAATGCTTCTAGCCATTTGTCCACCAGTCAGTCTTCCACGCAGTCCACCCATGTTATCCAAAAGAGCACTCCTCCAGCTCCTCCACCTCAACTTCCTTCCCCCCAGTCTGCCCCCTCCCAGGAAAATTTGGCATTTGACCCAGCATACTCTAAGGAACTGTTTTCTGGACCCTTCCCAGAGTCACAAACCACTTGTAAGGTTGCTGATGAGCTCTTTCCCGATGCCCAGGTTTTCCACCGGTCGCAGTCTGTGGGTCATGATGACCTTCTTGACGTAGTGGAAGAAGTGTGTAAAGAGGTGTCGGACGTTGAATAGACGTGGTTGTCAGACAATGGTGAAGTTGTTGTCAGGGCAGGAAGTTCGAGGGGGGAACAGACTGAGGGATTGAAGGATGATGAGGTGACAGACCCAAGCTGGGTTGATAGGCCGGCCGAACACAGTGCTTGTGAGATGGAGGCGAGTCCTATACAAGAACAGGTTGGAAGAGGCAGTGGTGGGGCCAGATGGAGAGGCAGGGCCAGAGCTGCTGCATCAGTGCCAATGTTTCAAGCTTCCGTGGCGAAGGCTAGATTTTCTGAAGTCTGAAGGTTCTTTAAAGAAACACCGGATGACCGAAGGACTGCGTGTGCAACCTGTGCCACACCAGGATCAGCAGGGGTTCCACCACTACTAGCTTAACCACCACCAGTATGCGCAGGCATATGAGTGCTAAACACCCCACTCAATGGACCCAAGGCCGTCCACCACTGCTCCTTCCCCTGTGTCATTTGCTGCCTCTGCTAGTCAGCCTCCTGCCCAGGACCCCAGCACAAACACCTCCCGGGTGAAAACCACACCTTCGCCTCCACAATCCTCCACAGCATCCACCAATGTCTCCATGCGCAGCATTCAGCTGTCTATACCCCAGATGCTGGAGCGCAAGAGGAAATACAGTTACACCCACCCACATGCCCAAGCCCCCAACATCCACATCTCCAAATTACTCAGCCTGGAGATGCTACCCTATAGGCTGGCCTCATAGCGGCGGCCACCCCTCCACTAGCGGCGTCCCCAGACACCACTACTTTTCCCGATGTGCCGTCCCAGCCCTGCACCAGCACATGTCAGACAGCATCATCCGTGCCCTGACCAACGCAGTTTCTGACATGGTCCACCTAACCACGAACACGTGGACGATTGCTGCATTGTAGGGCCGCTATATATCGCTGACGGCACATTGGGTTAACTTGGGAGGCTGGGACCGAGTCTGACCCTGGGGCCGTTCATATACTGGCGACGCCAAGGATTGTGGGGCCTACCTCGGTCCAGGTCTCTCAGGCCTACTATGCCTCCTCCTCCTCCCACCCCTCCTCCACCTCTTCCTCCGAATTACCATCCGTGGGCATGGCGCCCTCAGTCTGTAGCTCTAGGCACAGCAGCAGTGCCGTCGCTAAGTGACAGCAGGTGGTGCTCAAACTGCTGATAAAATGCACACCGCCCAAGAGCACCGCTGAACCTGAAGCCAGGCATGGTTGTGTGTGACAACGGTTGTAACCTGGTGGCGGCTCTGCAACTCGGCAGACTGTTACATGTGCCATGCCTGGCCCATGTGTTAAATCTCATAGTTCAGCGTTTCCTCAAGACATACCCCAATCTGTCTGATTTGCTCAAGATGGTGCGCTGCATCTGTGCGCATTTCAGAAAGTCCAGCACAGATGCTGCCACTCTCAGGGCAGCGCAGTGCCGCTTCCTACTGCTTGCTCGCCGACTGTTGTGCGATGTGCCACGAGGTGGAATTCAACATTAACCATGTTATCCAGAGTTTACCAGCAATGCAGAGCGATTGTAGACTGCCAGATGTCAACTTCCACCAGAACTGATAGTCAGGTCAGTCAGCTTCCTCAAGTCTACAATGAGGAGTGGATGTCTGATATCTGTCAGGTGCAGAGTAACTTTGAGGAGTCAACAGACATGGTCAATGGCGATGCCGCCATCATCTGCCTCACCATCCAGCTGCTTCGCCTGTTGAAAAATTCTCTGGTCAGCATGAAGTCGGAAGCTTTGCGCTCGTCCCAAAAAAACGGAGGAAGAAGATTCCCTTGTTCATAGCCAAAGCACCCTCCAGACTGTTTTTCAGCGCGTATCGGAGGCGGTGGAGGAGGAAGAGGAGGAGAATGTTGGCGAGACAGAAGAATGGAACCTTAACTGTTTAGCGTGTATGGGCAGAAGAAGAGGAGTTGGAGGAGGAGGAAATGGAGAGTCAGGCCAGTGAGGGGAGTGAATTCTTGCGCGTTGGGACTCTGGCGCATATGGCAGATTTCATGCTAGGCTGCCTATCCCGTGACCCTTGCGTTCAAAGAATTTATTCCAGCACCGATTACTGGGTATTCACTCTCCTGGACCCACGGTCCAAGCAAAATCTTTCCACTCTCATTCCTGGAGAGGAAGTGAGTGTGAGAATGCATGAATACCAGATTCACCAGATACATAATGGAACTCGGCCCTTCTGTCGCCGCCATGCTGGAGACCTGAAGTTTCAAACATAGCAGCGCAATATGGATGCTCTTAATCATGGAACCATTTCCGAAAAAAATTCAAAAAATAGAACTGCTATGCTATTCCATTATTCCTAGATTAAATATTCAAACGACCCCACCTGCTTTGAAAATTATAATTTTTTCAAAGTAAACGCTTCTGGCCCATTTTGGGTAGGGAGGAGCCGCGAGAAAGAGGCTTGGACAGACGAAAGCTCGCCTGGCAGCGGACCGCCAGCTCCATCCAAAGATCCAAATAACATTGTTTTAACTGCAGCACCTGTAATCTACTACTACATAACTGCCTCCATACAGGCAGAATTTTCGGGTGTTTCACCAGATACATAATGGGACTCGGCCCATCTGTCTCCGCCATGCTGGAGACCTGAGGTTTCAATCATAGCAGCGCAATATGGATGCAATATTCAAACGACCTCGTCTGCTTTGAAAATTATAATTTTTTCAAAGTAAACGCTTCTGGCACCCAGGCCCATTTTGGGTGGAGAGGAGCCGAGAGGCAGGGGCTTGGACAGTGGTCAGTGGACCACCAGCTCCATCCCTAGGTTAGGCAGCCTTAGAGGCACCCATGCATGCTGCCCCTGCTGTTTCCTGTCCATTTCACCTCCACGATCCTCCACAGCGCCCACCAATGTCTCCATGCCCAGCGTTCATCTGTCTATACCCCAGACGCTGGAGCGCAAGAGGAAATACAGCACATTGTCCCCTTAGCAACGAGCTGTGTCAGGCTATGCCTCCACACGTAGTCTCCATAGCAGCCTCCACACGTCGTCTCAATAGCAGCCTCCAGACGCCGTCTCCATAGCAGCCTCCAGACGCCGTCTCCATAGCAGCCTCCAGACGCCGTCTCCATAGCAGCCTCCAGACGCCGTCTCCATAGCTGCCTCCACACGTTGTTTCCATAGCAGCCTCCACATGTCGTCCCCATAGTAGCCTCCAGACGCCGTCTGCATAGCTGCCTCCAAAAGTCTTCTCCATAGCTGCCTCCACATGTCATCCCCTTAGCAAACGAGCTGTGTCAGGCACATTTTTCGGGTGTTTCACCAGATACGTTATGGAACTTGGTCACTATGTCGCCACCCTGCTGTGTTATCAACTAAATATACAGTCAACCTTTTGTTCACATAGGAAATCATTTCAGCGCTTCTTGCTCACCTCCTTTGGTTCCTCTCTGCCGCCATAACCAGGCCAAATACTGATACGTACAGTGCTTCACGTTATCTTCACCAAAAGGAATTTTTTTAATTGGTTTGAAGCCTGAGAGTCCATTTGGGGTATGTCGCCATGCCACACCTCTAGCCTGCCGCTGCTGCCTCTGCATGCCGTCTACTTGGGCGGTGTGCCTTTTATCGCCTAGGCTCAGCAGTTTGAGCACCGCCTGCTGTCGCGATGGCACTGCTGCTGTGCCTAGAGCTACCGACTGATGGCGCCATGCCCACGGATGGTAATTCGTCGGAGGAGGTGGAGGAGGGATGGGAGGAGGCATCGTAGGCCTGAGAGACCTGGACCGAGGTAGGCCCCGCAATCCTCGGCGTCGGCAGTATATGACCAGCCCCAGGGTCAGACTCGGTCCCAGCCTCCACCAAGTGGAGACACCAATGTGCCGTCAGCGATATATAGTGGCCCTGCCCGGCAGCACTCGTCCACGTGTCCGTGGTCAGGTGGACCTTGTCAGAAACGGCGTTGGTCAGGGCACGGATGATGTAGTCTGACACGTGCTGGTGCAGGGCTGGGAGGGCACATCGGGAAAAGTAGTGGCGGCTGGGGACCGAATACCGAGGGGCGGCCGCCGCCATGAGGTTTTCGAAATGCCTCGGTCTCTACCAGCGTATAGGGCAGCATCTCCAGGCTAAGCAGTTTGGAGATGTGGACGTTGAGGGCTTGGGCGTGTGGGTGGGTTGCACTATACTTCCTTTCGCGCTCCAGCGTCTGGGGTATGGAGAGCTGAACGCTGGTGGAGGATCATGGAGGCGAAGATGGGGTTTTCGCACGGGAGGTGTTTGGGCCGTGGTCCTGGGCAGGGGGCTGACTAGCAGATGACACAGGGGAAGGAGCAGTGGTGTGCCCGGCCGGAGGTGAAAGGGCTTGGTGCCATTGAGTGGGGTGTTTAGCATTCATATGCCTGCGCATACTGGTGGTAGTTAAGCTAGTAGTGGTGGAACCCCTGCTGATCCTAGTTTGGCACAGGTTGCACACCACAGTCCGTCGGTCATCCGGTGTTTCTTTAAAGAACCTTCAGACTTCTGAAAATCTAGCCCTCGCCACGGGAGCTTGACTACGTGAAACATTTGTCGCTGATGCACCAGCTCTGGCCCTGCCTCTCCGTCTGGCCCCACCACTGCCTCTTCCAACCTGTTCTGGTATAGGACTCGCCTCCGTCTCAGAAGCACTGTGTTCACCCGGCCTATCAACCCAGCTTGGGTCTGTCACCTCCTCATCCTCCGATCCCTCAGTCTGCTCCCCCCTCGGACTTCCTGCCCGGACAACAACTTCACCACTGTCTGACAACCATGTCTCCTCATCGTCCGACACCTCTTTACACACTTCTTCCACTACGTCAATAATGTCATCATCACCCACAGACTGCGACCGGTGGAAAACCTGGGCATCGGAAAATAGCTCAGCAGCAACCGGACAAGTGGTTTGTGACTGTGGGAAGGGTCCAGAAAACAGTTCCTCAGAGTATGCCGGTTCAAATGCAAAATTTTGCTGGGATGGGGCAGACTGGGGGGAAGTAGGCTGAGGTGGAGGAGTGCTGATTTTCGGTGACATGGGTGGACTGCGTGGAAGACTGACTGGTGGACAAATGGCTAGAAGCATTGTCCGCAATCCACGACATCACCTCTTCGCACTGTTCTGGCCTCAACAGTGCTCTACCACGAGTCCCAGTAATTTGAGACATGATGAACCTAAAGAGTGTAGCTCTGTGGCGTTCCCCTGCTCCCTCATCAGCAGGTGGTGTCTCACCCCACCCAGGACCATGGCCTCTGACCCCTGCAGTAGTTGGACGCCCACATCCACGCCCTCGTCCTCTACCCCTAGCCCCCGGGTTAAACATTTTCAAAATTAAAGTGTAAACTTAATTTTTTTTTTTTTTTTAAACAAAACGATGCTATCCTATTGCTATGGCTAGTTTCTAACCTACAACCTATAACTGACGGTTATACCCTGGGGGTCCTAAGTAAAAAGCAATTTGATTACATTAATGTTAATGAACCACAGGTACCATTCCTACATGCACTACCTAAAGTCCACAAGGGCGACCATCCACCACCGATGCGCCCTATAGTTTCTGGCATAGGCTCCCTAAATGAACGTCTCCGTGAATGGCTCGACTCTCTATTACAACCCCTGGCTATTAGAACTCCCGGCTATCTTAAAGATACCGGAGATGTTCTAAGAGCCTTACAAATTGTCACATGGAATGATTCTTTCAGCTGGTTAAGCTGTGACGTTATCTCTTTATATACATGCATACCGCATAATATAGCAATGTCAGCAATTGAATACCATATGAATAAATACAGTACATACAGTGATAATTTAAAACATTTTATAAAAGAATCTCTATGGTATTTATTAAAACATAATTATTTTCTTTTTGACGATACATTTTACCTGCAACTCAAAGGAGACCCCATGGGAGCCAAATACTCCCCCTCCCTTGCCAACCTTGTTAAGGCGTGGTGGGAAGAAACTCTTCTTTACAATGATACCAATCCATTCGTGCGGTCGATCTTCTGGTATGGCAGATACATCAACGACCTGTTATTTATTTGGTCGGGCAATGTGTTTGCCATACCAGATTTTGTCGACTGCATTAATACTAACAATTTCAACTTGCGTTTCACTTACCATACCAGCAAGACACAAGTGACATTCTTGGATCTCAATATCTCTGTACATAACCAACAAATCCATACTAAAACTCATCGCAAAGCCATTTCAGGAAATACTATTCTGCGTGCTCACAGTTCACACCCAAAACACACTATTACAGCCATACCGGTAGGAGAACTCATAAGAGCTAAGAGAAATTGCAGCAAAATTTCAGATTACCATCATGAAGTCAATAATATTAAAAATAGGTTAAAACATAGAGGTTATTCCCAGTGGCAGTTACACAGAGCAGAAATTATAGTGACACGCAAGGACAGGAATACACTCTTGGAAACCACTAATCGAAATAAAAAACGCAACGACAGTAATAAACCTACAGTGGTAGTGCAATACAGTCCTCAATTTAATGCAATCAAACATATAATTCAGAAAAATTTACCCATATTAACACAAGACGACACACTTGCGCAAATTCTGACAGAGGGCTGCAATGTAGTATCTCGTCAAGCTACCACAATAGGTAATATCATTTCACCCAGCTTTCCCACTCGCAAAGATACTAAACAGAACTGGTTACGACACAAGGGTTTTTACAATTGTGGTTCACACCCTTGCAAGACCTGCAACTATGTTTTCCCCACTAAAAACTTTTTCAACCATGACAATACACAGGAACATCAAATTGCTTCCTATATCAATTGCAATAGTGAAAACGTCATATACATCATCGAATGCACTCAATGCAATAAAAAATACATAGGGGTTACGAAAAGAAAATTCAAAACTAGATTCCTTGAACATCTGGGAGACATAGGCAAAAAGACAGTTCCTTTGGAACATAAAAGGGCAATATCAGGAGCATCCAGGCATTTCAACGATTTTCACGGGGGTAAAACTGAGTTCCTGAGAGCCTATGCCAGTGATGGCGAACCTATTAGCGGCCGAGTGCCCAAACTGCAACCCCAAACCCCCCTTATTTATCGCGAGGTGCCAACCTAAAATTAAAGCATTAACTTATTGCACCCTGTTCAACACCTTTCAATCAGATTGGCCTCCTGAGGACAGCAACATAGTAGAAAGATGGAAAATGTTCATCATTTTAGCTTCTTTCCAGTTTTCCTCTGTACAGAGAAAATTGTGGTGCCAGCAGAAGATCCTCCAAAGATAATTTGGCCATGTCTACTTATTCTCCCTCTTCCTACAGTCCCAAGTAGCAAAGTAAGTATCAAAAGATGACTGAAAGCAGCATCTTTTAAGTTGCTTGGAACTGCAGGAAGATTCTTTGCGTCCTGTCTGGTGTGCTGGGGCGATGGCCCGGGTGCCCACAGAAAGGGCTCTGAGTGCCGCCTCTGGCACCCGTGCCATAGGTTCGCCACCACTGGCCTATGCCATTGAAAAAATTCATCCTAACAAAAGAGGAGGCAGCATCCAAAAACGCCTCATGGATCGAGAGGCGTATTGGATCTTCCACCTACATTCCAGATTCCCTTCTGGTCTAAATTATAGAAATGAATTCATGTTTCACTATAGAAATTAATTCTTCCTCATTGCTCCTTCCATGCCGTTCATCCAGCATATTTATACAATTTCTGTACATCACTGTAACAGTACCATCAGATATTAATTATATATACCATACTTTACATATGAAAAAACATGTACAGTTATTTACACTTTTGTTTGGGCATCTATCTTTCTTTCTTCGCTGCAAAATAGTTATAGTATTGTTTCTTTTTTGTTTTAATTGTTTTTAACAATTATGATAAACCAAGGGACCATGTTGCTAACAATGATATCATATTAAAAAGCGAAAGCTAATTTTCAACGGGACCCGTGCTGCAAGTATGAGATAAGCAATCACATATGTTAAGTATAATAACGTCAAGATACACAGTTAATATACAACTATCTTGTATTTGCCTACCTCCTTGTTGTTGGTTTGTTACCTTTTAACCTCCCGATTTAACATTTAGATTCCACTACTCCACATTTTTGAACGCTGTGTGAATCCACCCCATTGTTTCCATTTCACCCGAAGCTGTTTCGGGCTTCCGGTTGTCATCACATTTAACATTCACTTGCCATGACTAAGAGTGTCGGATGACACTAGAAACGCGTTGGCCGGAGTAAGCTAACCCATACTATTTGCAGTTCTGCTGTGCTGTGACTATGACGGTAGTCATATTTTTATTACTTATTTTTCCTCTGATTCGGACTACGGGTCCACAATAAAGTAAAAAAGATTTTCACACTCCGGATGCAGCACGCTGGATTATTTCTTCTTCCTTCTAGTTTCTAACCTACACTGACAGCACACAACTGGATTTTGTGCTGTGCCTGATGACTTTGAGTTATAAAAAGAAATAAACGTAAAAAAAAATAAATCAGAAGACTGTGCCTAATTCAAATGAAACCCCTAATAAATTGTCCCACTTCAGTGTTTGAGGTGGATATGTGATTCACTAAGAGCTAAACACAATGGTCACAAGTCTCCCAGCAAATAACTCACAATATGGTACTAGCTGCACTACTAGTGGCAGCAAGCCCAGCCACAAGCAAACCAAAAAAAAGTAAAATATAATGCTATTGTAGGCCTAAATAAGCCATTGGGGTTCTCCTATGGCTATTTTCTAGCCTACACTGAAAGCACACTGCTTTGCCAGATGACTTTGAGTTATAAAAAATAAATCAGCAGACTGTGCCTAATTCAAATCAAACCCCTAATAAATTGTCCCACTTCGGTGTTTGAGGTGGATATGTGTGTCACTAAGAGCTAAACAAAACGGTCGCAAGTCTGCATGCAAATTCCTCACAATATGGTGCTAGCTGCACTACTAGTGGCAGCAAGCCCAGCCACAAGCAAACCAAAAAAAGTAAATATATAACGTTATTGTAGCCCTAAGAAGGGCTGTTGGGTTCTTGTAGAATCACTTCTGTCTAACATTATTCTAATAGAACACCCTAACGCTTTACCTGACCAGCTGCAGCTCTCTCCCTAGCGGCATCCAGACAGAGAATGATCCGAGCAGCGCGGGCAGGGGCTAGTCTATTCCAGGGTCACCTGATCAGGCCAGCCAACCACTGCTATCGACGTGTAAGGGTACCACGTCATGCTGGGTGGAGTGCAGAGTCTCCTGGCTTGTGATTGGCTCTGTTTCTGGCCGCCAAAAATCACAAGGTGGGAGATGACATTTTCTCGAGCTGGCGAAATACTCGTCCGAGCAACGAGCAGTTTCGAGTACGCTACGAGTAAGCTCGGACGAGTATGTTCGCTCATCTCTAAATATGACCCATATATCCAAATGTAATTCCTCTAAGAGGAATTAAACTCCAGAGGGAGAGCTCACAGCAAGCCAGTGCTGTGTGCCCTGCAGGAGGACTTGGGACCAGTTGGAGACAGACAGGTGGTCTATACCAAGAGGACTGGAATACAGTAAGGTCATTGTTTGGTTGAGCTCACTGAGAGCCAGAGTGCTGAGGAGGAACCCCAGCAGTGTTCCTTGAAGCTAGAAGGTGGCTAGGGTTCAAGAAGTGAGGTAGTGCCCTAAGTAGAGGCTAAGCTGTTTGTTATTTTTGTTCTTGTAATAGTTTTGAAGCTGAATAAAGCCATTTCTGTTGGATTGCTACAAGCTTCTACATTATTGTTTTGGCGCTCAGCACCACAAAAGTTGCCTGTAAGGTCCAGAATCTTCTACCTTTGATGCTAAGTTATCCCCAAACTCCACACATGGTAGATATGCATTCTTATCACAGAGACCCTTGGAGTCTCCTCCGGTATGTCTTTAGCTCTAGGTAACCTGTGAGCTCTCCTTCATTGGTTTAGCTATGTACTTCCTAAGCTCTTTTTGGGGTACCGTTTCAGGGATCCCTCCTAAATTTAACATGATTCCACCTGTTGTGGTCTTCCAGGTCTGAAACTTTGTTTCTGAGCACCTGTACTTCCTCCTCCAGGTGATAGTGACCGTCCACCAGCTCGTTGTAGGACCATATTAACTTTCCCATCTTATTTTTGAAATGGTCGACTCTCCCTCCTAATTCCTCCATAGAGGAGTCCAGCTTGTGTGCCAGCGAGGCCATGTCAGCTTGAAAAGAGCCCCACAGTCACACCATCATATCCTTCATAAAGGATTCTGATGCAGCTTGGCCAGTGGGATGAATGTTCGCAAAGGGGTTTATTATATCTCCTCTAATGTCTGAGGTAAGTAGAGATGTGCTTACCCCTTGCATCTCTAGTCCCGGTCGCTGCTTTGCTGGGCTGTTAGCCGGGGATCTATGGATGCTGTTCGCTTCCGCCTTGGCATATTTTGCCGCCGCCATCTTGGATTGGGCCCGTTTTTCCAGACCGTCGGCTCCCGGACTGTTTCTTGGGGAGAGCAAGTCCTGTTCTTCTCCTGTCCTCTCCTCTTCATATTTCTGGCTGGTAAGTGGAGGGCTTCTGTCGCCCCTGGAATTAGTGGCGGGAAGAACCACTACCTGGTGCGCTACCTCCTGGGAAGAAGTCCGTCAGCTTTTATGGGCACGGTTTGGAAGCCTTGAGTCTGGTGACCATCTCCGTAAGCTGAGAGGAGAGTTTTCGGCAAGTTAGAGCAGTGAGGGTGCTGTATTTTAGTCACTTTTGAAGGTATTGAGACGGAGCTCAGAGGAGTTTGTCTGTCCCGCTGCTCAGTCACGCCACGCCCCTATTTGCATATGTTTTTGAAGAACACTTTTTCCTTCTGTATTCATCTAGGGGTATAATGAAAATTTTTTGGGCTAGTAAAATGAAATCCAGGCAAAATCTATTTGCATATGTTGTGAAGAACACTTGTTCCTTCTGTATTCATATAGGGGTATAATGAAATGAAATGTTGTTTTAAATTTTAGGTCTAATATCAATTTGTAAATGGCCAACATTGCAATTAAATCTAGGGCATGTTTGTTCAGAATCATGTAAAAATAACAAAAATGACAAAATAACAATAAAATTAATATTCCAGGGAATTATGTTAAGTGCGGAAACAGTCTTTCATAGTTTCATAGTTTATACGGTTGAAAAAAGACACTTGTCCATCAAGTTCAACCAAGGAAGGGTAGGGATTGGATGAGGAAGGGATTTAGGGGAAACAAATCTATATAACATAACAAGCAATGTTATTTAGGTGTAAAAAGGCATCTAGACCCTTCTTGAAGCTCTCCGCTGTCCCTGCTGTGACCAGTGCCTGAGGCAGGCTATTCCACAGATTGACAGTTCTCATAGTAAAAAAGCCCCGTCGCCTCCGGTGATTAAACCTTGATTTCTCCAAACGGAGACAGTGCCCTCTCGTCTTTTGATTTGATTTAATCTGAAACAACTTACCACCATATTTTTGTATGGACCATTCATATATTTATATAAATTAATCATGTCGCCTCGTAGTCGTCTCTTTTCCATACTAAATAGGTCTAGTTTTTTTAATCTTTCCTCATAACTAAGACCCTCCATACCCCTTATCATTTTTGTTGCTCTACGTTGAACCCTTTCCAGCTCCTTTTTATGGACCGGTGCCCAGAACTGGACAGCATATTCCAGGTGTGGCCGAACCAGTGCCTTGTATAGTGGTAATATCACGAGAGTCCATACCACTTTTGATACATGACAAGATCCTACTAGCTTTAGAGGCAGCTGATTGACATTGCATGCTGTTATTCAATTTATGATCTACTAGTACCCCCAGGTCCTTCTCAACAAGGGACTCTCCCAGATTTACTCCCCCAAATGACATATATTGCCTTTGGATTATTGGCCCCCAGGTGCATAACCTTACATTTATCGACATTAAACCTCATTTGCCAAGTGGATGACCAAACATTCAGTTTGTCCAAGTCACCCTGCAGCCTATGAACATCCTCCATAGACTGTATTACACTACACAGTTTGGTGTCATCTGCAATAATAGACACAGTGCTATTAATTCCTACCTCTATATCATTAATAAATATATTAAATAGTCGTGGGCCAAGCACAGAACCCTAAGGTACACCACTCAAAACTGGTGACCATTCCGAGTAGGAATCATTGACCACAAGTCTTTGATGCACAACCCTGGCTTATCTGGGCAAGTGTCACATTGATAACCAGTATCTTTGCGTATCTTTGCGTGTAGCACAAATGGCATTTTTTGTATGGCAGTCTTTTCTTTTCTGTGGGGGGGATCTCAGATAGGAAATGTTGTCTCGACACAATTCTGCTGGTGTGACTGGTGTCACGCACCTTCTTCACCCTCTGGGAACAGTAATTGCTTGATTACTTGTTCTTGGTATGTCAAGTAGGTTACTTATTGCCGGGACTTGCGATAAATGATAATGGAATTATACAATGCAGTTTGCACTAAATGCACTTCAACCTTTTTGTACAAAGTGTATAGGTGTTTGTAGGGGTATCCACTTTCACAGAGCTTGTAAACTTTGATCCTATACCTCTTTTGCTTGGCAAATATTGCCGAAATTTAAGCCTACCTCTAAAAAGTACAAGTGACTCGTTGATGGCTATATTTTTGTGGGGTGTAAGACTAATTTTAGATATAAGTTCTTGGGCATGGTCACCAGCAGCAGGACACTGACTATTATCGCTGTAATGCAGAAATTTTAACAGTGCCTCCAAACTTGCTCTTGTCATTACAGCCTTGTACATTGGTGTGTGGTATAAAACATCACTGTGTCAATATGACCGGAAGCTAGGCTTTTTAACAAGTCCCATATTAAGAATTTTTTTTTAATTCTGTGGCATTAGAGGGGTGCCAACTTTGGCTTTTAGCATAATATGATGTGAGGTGACTGGCCAGAAACTGTTCTGCATACAGATTTGTCTGTGTAACCATTAAAAATCAAGTTCCTTGTACCCATATGTATTAACCCCTTAACGCTGAAGCCACTTTTCACCTTCCTGACACGGCCCATTTTTTCTATCTATAACTATAAATGGTTATAACTTTGAAACGCTTTAACATATCCAAGTGATTTTAAAATTGTTTTCTCGTGACACATTGTACTTCATGTTAGTTGAAAAATTTCGGTGGTATGTTTTGCATTTATTTATGAGAAAATCAGATATTTGGTGAAAATTTGGAAATTTCTCGATTGTCGAACTTCAAAATGTTATACTTTTTCCACACATAGTAATAACAGCAAAAAAACTTAATAGCTAACATTCACCGAATGTCTACTTTATGTTTTTTATGCATGCTCTTATTTTTGTAGGATGTTATGGGCCTTTGAACGTTAGGTGCGATTTTTCACATTTTCATAAAAAACACAAAATCCTGCTATTGAGGGACCTGCTCAGGTTTCAAGTCAGTTTGAGAGGCCTAAATAAAAGTAAAACCCCATAAATTACCCCATTATAGAAACTACACCCCTCAATGTATGTAAAACAACTTTTATGAAGTTTGTTAACCCTTTAATTGTTTTACAGGGGTTTAAACAAAATCGCATACAATTTTGTACAGATTTTCAGTGGATAAAATACCAAAACGCTCCACAAAGTTTGATACCCAATCCCCCCCGCATATAACAATACCCCATATGTGGTGGTAACCTGCTGTATGGGCACACGCCAGGGCATCGAAGGGAAGCTGCGCCATTCAGAGCAGATTATGCATTGTCACTTTTTATTGGCTATACAATCTTTATTTTTTTGGCAATTTGGACATATAAGAGGTTATTTTTTGCGACATGAGATGCACTTTACAAATATTTCATTTTAGTGGGTCATTATCTTATTGATGAGATTTTATTAATTCTTGAATGTATGGGTGAAAAGAAAACTGTCAATTTTGGTTTCCTTTCTTTTCGTAATTTTTGGGGGTCGTACACCGTAACACTAAAAATACTATATAATCTGTATTCGACAGATCACTACGATTACGGTGATACCTCATTTATATAGTTTTTCATTTATTTTTACAATTTTACTGGAAAAAAACTAATATAGAGGAAATCGCTGTTTTTGCATCGCCATCTTTTTGGAGACGTAACTTTAATATTTTTGATAGAGCTAGTTTAGGGCTTATTTTTTTACGTGTTGAGTTGTCCTTTCAATTGGTACCATTTTGGCGCACATAACTTTTTTTGATCACTTTTTAGAACATTTTTGTGTAGAGATTTTATGAAAAATTTACATTTTTGGCGAGTTTTTTGTGTTTTGTTTTTACGGCGTTCACCAAGCGGGTCCAATAATGTTTCTGAGTTATTGTACAGATTGTTACGGACGCGGCTATACCAAATATATGGGGTTTTTAACTATATTTAATTAATTCTTTTTATTAAAAAAGATCGCTTGTTCAAGCTATTCTTCAGCTTACACAGTGTAATACAGTCTTAGTGTGTTACATTACACAGTGTAATACATCTGCTGCGCAAGCTCAGTTTGTTACAGCCGGGTCCTGCCAGAAGACACGGACCCGGCTCCCGGAAAGAGGATCGCGCAGCCCCGGGCACCGGCAGTCCGACCGCTACGTGTTAGGGGTTAACACCCGCGATCGGAGAAATCTCCGATCGCGGGTGTTAGAGGCAGGTGTCGGCTATAATATATAGCCAACACCCGCAGCTTCTGGCCCCGGCTCCGTTCAGGAGCTGGGGCCAGCAGTTTGACGTAACAGTACTGCATTTTGCGGGATCGCACCTCCCGCGATGCAGTACTATTACGTCAAATGTCGGGAAGGGGTTAATATTTATTCCTGGGTTGGAACTGAATACTGGACTTTGAGGAGTGGGGGATCCCTACTGGGTTCACTTGACTGCTCTTCACTCTGCCTACTGTGTCTTTTGTGAGGTGGTTCATCACTGTCACTAGAGGAGGACATTAGAAAGTGTTCTTCATCACTTGCAGTGTCTGTATTTAAACACATGTAGGCATAGGCCTCATCCGCAGAATACACCTGTTTAGCCATGCTAAAAAAGAAGAAGCCTGCAAAAGCCTGAGAAGAGGATTTATATTTGAACCTCCTCTGCAGGTTCTCTTTAATGTAGTCAAACATGGATGCTGTCTCGGGCACAGAAAGCAGGTACAACCGCCCCGAGGAGGAGCTGTACCCGGCAGCAGATCAAAAGGGCAGTAGTAGGGACGGTGTGGAGGTAAAGTCTCTACATGCTATTTTGAAAAGATGTCTACAAAGTCCTGACAACAAGCTGGAAGACCATCTAGAGGCTTGGGCCCATGGAAGAGAGCATGACTGGAACAGGATGGGGAACCTCCATGCAGTGAGACTGGCAGTCAGGTTCCCAATGAAGAATCTCCCCTGTCTTCCAATTAAGGACGGGTGCATGGAGCTGCAACCACGTCAGACCTAGCAGAAGGGAAGACATGGACTAGGTTCACAAAGAAGTACAGTCTCTTTTTAGTGCCCCGACTTGCAGTAACAAAGCCTCAGTGCGGTATCAGACCGGATCAGAGAGAAATTGGCCAATGACAGAGGAGTGGCCAGAGAGATGAGACCAGCCCATCCTTAACTTGTCAAGAAAGTCCCTTTTTAAAGGTTGCAATCAGGCCTGCTTCGTTCCACAGGCTAGCTCCGAGGCCAGTGTACAGAACTGAACCACATAGTCACCAACAGATAAGTCCCCTGGCGTAGGTTCAGCAGTGCAGTCTTGGCTGAAGACGCCCGTGCAGGTTCCTCAAAGACAGACTAGAAATCAGAGAAGAAAAAGTGATGTCTGCTGTAACTGGGTCTTTTTTTGTCCCAGAGGGGAGTAGCCCATACCTGAGCCGGGTAGGAGGCTGATGATAAATGCCACCTTAGACCATTCCTTGATGAGCTGCATATGCCTAAGCTCAATGTGCAGGGGTCACAGGGTGTCAATTTTGGGTCCCCATCATACTTTGAGATCATAGAAAATCTCAACCTGGGTTCCATGGCAGGCAGGCCACCCGGAGTAGCAGAGGAAGTCGCAGTAACCTGGCGCTGATACTGAGTAGCCATCATCTGCTGTAGCATGGTGGTGACGTCACCTAGCTGTTCACCTTGCTTGGCAATCTGTTGAGAGTGCTGGACCATAATGGTGGTAAGATCATCCAATTCAGGAAACGGAACCTTGGCGGGATCCATGGCCAGCTCTTGCTGTCAGGATCAGTGGTGGTGGATCCTCTGGACCACCGTGGATGATGACGTAAGCAAACACCTGGGACCGGAGTCTAAGTGGAACACGGTAATCGCCAGAGCCCGCTGCAAAGCGGGTTGGACTTGCTGCGGCGTGGTATTCTTGTACATCAGGGCGGTATTATGATAGTTATAATCTTGTACATTGGGGCGGTCTTATGGTAGTTACCTTCTACCATGGCAGTATTATTGTAGTTATATTATTGTAAATAGTGGCCAGTATTATAGTATGTCACGGGTGCTTCTCTGTGCCCCCGGAGTTCAGCAGCTTCACTTACCACATCACGCTCCCACAACAGTCTCCTCGCTCTGACCCTAAAATTTAAAGGGTCAGCTGTGTCCCCTGCCAGATCCTTGTGCCTAGAGCCCTAGAGTAAGCTTATTCCTCATGCTATACGCTGATATTGTGAATTCTCATTGTGAACCCAGTTCCGTTCCTAACTTCATTTCTCTGCTGCCTGCCTTGACCTTTTTCCTTCCTCCTGACTCCGATCCCATGCCACTGCGGACAAAGTTGTGTTTGTAGAGCAAACTAGTGGTACCATGCCGCAGCAAGTCCAACCCCCTTGGCGCCGGGCTCTGGTGAAAACGGGGTACTCCACTCCGAGGTGTTGGTTAAGGTGATCGTGGTACAGTGGGGTCCACCACCCTTGAGTCCTGACAGTAAGATCCGGGCAAGGTTCCGCTACCTGACCTGGCTGATCTTACCACCATCATGGCCCAGCAGTCCGAGCAGATTGCCGTGCAAGGCCAGCAACTTGGACGAAAAGAGACAACTATAATAGATTAATTAATTTAAATATATGAATGGTCCATACAAAAAATATGGTGGTAAGTTGTTTCAGATTAAATCAAATCAAAAGATGAGGCACTGTCTCCGTCTGGAGAAATCAGGGTTTAATCACCAATCACCGGAGGCGACAGGGCTTTTTTACTATGAGAACTGTCAATCTGTGGAATAGCCTGAATAGACTGGTCACAGCAGGGACAGCAGAGAGCTTCAAGAAGGGTCTAGATGCCTTTTTACACCTAATTAACATTAATAGTTATGTTATATAGAATTGTTTCCCCTAAATCCCTTCCTCATGCAATCCCTACCCTTCCTTGGTTGAACTTAATGGACAGGTGTCTTTTTTCAACCGTATAAACTATGATACTATGAAACTATGATACTATGTTGCAGTAGTTGATAACTACTCAGCAGCAGAGTCAAGTTCCTGCAGTATCTCCTGCTGCTACTGTTTTTCTACCTACCGCAGAACCTAGGCTGATACTCTCCTTGCCTTCCAAGTTTGATGGGGACCCCAAGTCATGCAGGGGCTTTTTTTTGATCAAAACATTTTTATTGAGGTTTTTGTTTTTAACAACACATTACAAACATACTGTTGCACAAAGGACCAAGACAATAAGAACAACCCGCTCCCCCCCCCCCAACATTCCCCACAGCAGACAGATAGAGACCATTATTGCTAATTATTCCTATGGACCAGTTGATCACCCTTCACATATCATACCTAAAAAAAAAAAAGCATGGGATCCTCTATCCCACAGGCAGGTACTTGCGGCAATCAATTTCCCTTTAAGACATAAATATCTCATCCAGTCACCGTCATCAACTGGTAGTGAGAGCTATTACGTATATCAATCAGGGCCCTATTCGGAAGTCCAGTCGTGTCCAACCATCTTCTCCATAGTTTATCAAATTTTTTGGGGCATTTTCTTTTTAGATATACTCCCCACTCCAACCTAATTATACTATTGACCTTATTTATGAATTCCTGTATTGTGGATGCCGATGTTTGAATCCAGCGTGCCGCTACGGACTTGCGTGCCATATACAATAATTTTTGTATACATAGCATAGTGGTCCCATCTATATTCTCATTTTCAATCAATCCCAGCAAGCAGATCCTTGGATCCGGCTCTAGGTCCACTGATAGCACCTTCCGAATTACATGCAAAACTTGTTTCCAAAATTCCTCCAGCTCCTTACATTCCCATAACATATGCATCAGTTTGGCATCTGAGGACGAGCACCTGGGACAACAAGAGTTAGGTCGCACCCCTATCCTATGAAGTAGGCTTGGTGTTTTATACACCCTATGCAGAAGATAAATTTGGGACAATCTTTGGGCCTTTGATGGAGACAATAAGGGTGTCCTTTCTAAGATTTCTTCCCATTGGGAATCTGAGATTTCCCCTACCTCTGCTTCCCATTTCTCTTTGATCGTGAGGGGATGGCCTTTCAGATATTCTCCTAGAATAAATATTAAATATGATTCCCCTATTCGGGCCCCTTCCCGCTATCAGTTTCAATATGCTATGGCTCGATAATTGAAGCCTACCTTCTTTGACCCGTCTTCTCATAAGCATGCCTTAATTGCAGAAATTTATAAAATTGTGTATTAGGCAGATTAAAGGTTTCTCTTAGTTGTTCAAAGGATTTAAAATTATCTCCATCTAGTAACTGCCGTACAGACCATATTCCTTTACCCTCCCACGGCGAGAAGCCCTCTAATTTAAACATTTCCGGGAGCCGGGGATTATGCCATATAGGAAGGTACTCACTATGACCCTGAATCCCCACCATATCCTTAATCTTGGACTATGTCTTGGACATTAGAGCCAGAGTCGGGCATCTCAATCCTCCATTTGTTCCTGTGCTTCCCACTTCTATTGCCGCTATTGGCGGTGTCATGCCCGTTATAGATGCCACTAACCTCCCGCTGGGTCCTGAACTATCCCCACCTTGTTCCCATCCTCTTAAATGTTGTGCCTGTGCTGCTAAGAAATAAACCCAAGGGTTTGGAATAGCCAGCCCTCCACTATCCTTGGCTCTCTGCAGGGTTTCGATTTTAATCCTAGGATGCCCCTTTTTCCAAAGCAATTCGCGGAACATACTCTGTATATTATAAAATACCCTGAATGGTATCCATATAGGCGTGTTATGAAGGATATAGAGCAGTTGGGGCATAAGTACCATTTTTATTAAATTTCCCCTACCTATCATGGATAAGGGGAGTTTGCACCATGTGTTGACTTTATTCCTACACCTATTCATTAAGGGCGTTAGATTATCCTCAATATAATCCCTGGGGTTTGGGGATACCATAACCCCAAGGTATTTGAATTTTTGGACTACCCGAAGGGGCAATGCATGAACCGGGGAGTCCGGCGAGAGTGCCGCTAATGGGAGGATGGAAGACTTATCCCAATTAATTCTCAAGCCTGACCTATCCCCAAACTGTTTGATCACCTCCATAGCTGGGCTGATAGAGTTGTCCACATCCCCCAAATATAACAGGGCGTCATCGGCATATAGTGAGATGCGCTCCTCTCTAGAGCCTATAGGGAAGCCCTGTATATTAGGCGAGTTTCTTATCAAACTAGCCAAAGGCTCTATAGCTATTGCAAAAAGGAGGGGGGAAAGGGGGAAGCCCTGTCTTGTGCCCCTTCCTAACTGGAATGCATCTGAAAGACATCCATTCGCCCTAATGCAGGGGCTTTATCACCCAGTGCTCCAGTTCATCTCAGAATTGTTCATCATCAGTCCCTGGCATGGACTGCACCCCCCTGGCATGATGTTTCCTCGTACCACAACGGCACCAACCAGATGGCACCAATCCGCCCTCAGGAACAGGAAATCTGAGCATAAAACCTATCTTGCCTCAGTGGTTAGAGAGACTTGGAAAAGACTTTTGTTAATACATTAGAAATTTCATTTCTATTTAGGCGTGGTTTATATATATATTTTTTTATTTTTTTTTGCAACACCCTTTTTGACCTTCACCAAGAAAAAAGAAAGGAAAATAACAACTTGGTGGGAATATACCAGGTACCGTCGTTGTACAAGGAAACATCATTATCAGTAAGTAACTCCTGTTTTCCCCAGCACCACGACGGCACCAACTAGAGAGATTTTCCCTAAGTTGAAAAATTAGGGAGGGATAATGGAAGAGAGTACTTTTCTCCCAAAAGCCAGATCAAGAGAACCCGCCACATCTAACCTGTAGTGTCTAAAGAAATTTTGGGGAGTAGACCAGCATATGGCCTGCAGATTTGATCTAGGGAAGCATGTCTAAACTCTGCCCAGGACGTTGCTAGTGCTCGAGTGGAATGAGCATGGATTTTTTTCTGGGACAGACTTCTCTGCTACTTCATAAAACTGTTTTACTCTGCAATTTCTCCTGTTGGCGAAGAGATCTATCTCTGGAGTGCCCCAAAGACTGTCTATGATTTAGAAAATTTCTCTGTTGAGGATCCACTCCCCCTGGTGTATGATATTTTGACTTAGAAAATCTGCCTGAATATTCTCTGACCCTTTTATGTAAACAGCATTTAGGGATGTCAGATGTGTTTCAGCTAACTGAAAAATCCGAGAAGCGACTTTCATAAGATGTGGACCCTTTGTCCCTCCTTGTTTGTTTATGTAAGAAATTGCTGTAGTGTTGTCTGATCTAACTGAGACTTCCCAATTTTTTATCATTGGAAGTGCTTCTTTCAATCCTTTTAAAATGGCTAGTAACTCCTTGCCATTTGAGGATAGTTTTATTTCCTGGGGGTTCCATTGACCTTGAAACGTCCTGCTCTCTACATGCGCTCCTCAACCCCAGGGACTGGCATCTGTTGAGATTATTATCTCTGGGTCTGCTATCCAGGGAAGGCCTCTTCCCAAGTTTTTTGAAACTAACAACCAGTCTAGGGATTGTAATATCCCCCTTGGAATTTTTATATTCTTGTCTAGGGAGTTTAGATTTTTGTCCCAGGCCTTTAGCAGGAAGTTTTGCAGTGTATCATAGTATATAAGGCCAGAAAAAAGACGCAAGTCCATCAAGTCCAACCTTTAAGAAATAAATAAATGTTTATCCCCATAACCCGTGATATTTTTTCTCTCCAGAAAGGCATCCAGGCCTCTCTTGAACATGTACATAGAGTCCGCCATAAAAACCTCCTGCGGCAGAGAGTTCCATAGTATCACTGCTCTTACAGTAAAGAACCTTTGTCTATGTTGATGGTAGAATCGCCTCTCCTCTAGGCGTAGGATCCCTTGTCCTGGTCACAGGCCTAGGTATAAAAAGATCTTTGGAGAGATCCTTGTACTGTCCGTTCAGGTATTTGTACATTGTAATGAGGTCTCCCCTCAGTCGTCTTTTTTCTAAACTGAATAATCCCAAATTTTATAATCTGTCATTGTATTGTAATCCCCCCATTCCCCTAATGATCTTGGTTGCTCTCCTCTGCACCCGTTCCAGCTTTACTATGTCCTTTTTATACACTGGTACCCAAAACTGTACAGTATATTCCATGTGTGGTCTGACCAGGGATTTGTATTAAGGCAAAACTATGTCTTTATGAGAATCTATTCCTCTCTTGATACATCCCATAATTTTATTTGCTTTTGCAGCAGCCGTCTGGCTCTGGTCACTAAAACTAAGTTTACCATCTACCAATACCCCCAAGTCCTTTTCAGTTCCGGTTTTACCAAGTAATTGACTGTTTAGAACATAATTATACTTTTTGTTTCCACGGCCCAAGTGCATAACTTTACATTTATCTACATTAAACCTCATCAACCATTTCTCTGCCCACTCCTCAAGCTTCCACGAATCCCTCTGTAATGCTAAACTATCGACTTCAGCATTTATTACTTTACACAGCTTAGTATCATCTGCAAATATTGAAACTTGACTATGTAAACCCAATACAAGGTCATTAATAAAAATATTAAAAAGAAGTAGCCCCAATACTGACCCCTGTGGCACTCCACTGGTAACGTCAACCCAATACTTTTATTTTGGCTATGCTTTCTGTTATTCCCTTAGAAAGACAGAAGAAAATAAAAGAATTTTGACAGCTGGAATCTAGAAGTACCCCTAAAAATAATTTTCTCTGTTAGGGAATTATTTCTGATTTCTCCATATTTATTATCCATCCTAAAGACTCTAAGATTTTGATTACTCTGATCACCTGCTTTTTTACCTCCTGTTCTGAGGTAAAAGGAAGTCATCTAGATAAGGGACAAACTGACACTGATCTACTCTTATGAATGCTGCCATTTCTGATATAATTTTTGTAAATGTCCTCAGTGCTATGGCTATCCCGAAATGAAGAGCTTTGTACTGAAGATGAACAATTTTTGGCCCTATTTGAATTGCAAATCTCAGATATTTCTGGTACTCCAGATGGATGGCTACGTGATAATAGGCGTCTGCTAGATCTATGAACGCCATAACACATCCTGGAAATCGCAGATTCACCGCAGACTTTAATGTTTCCATCTTGAAACTAGGTACTTGAAGATGTTTGTTTAACTCTTTTAAATTGATTATTGTTCTTAACGTCCCATTTGATTTCTTTACCCAAAAGAGGGTTGTATAATACCCCTGACATTCTTCTCCTATAGGGACTGGACATAGTACCTTTTTGGAAAGTAACATAGCTATGTCCGACATCATGGCACTGCCTATACCATTGTTAGAATCTTTGTTAAACAGAACTTCTGTGGAGGAGTGTACTTGAAGCCCAGAGTTATCCTGTGTAATATGGAGTTGAGGATCCAATGTTGGATCTGTTTCCAGGCATGGAAAAAGTGGGATAACCTTCCCCCTACCTGGGGCCTCACATCATTGCGGACGTGGATTGGACTGGTCTGGGTTGCGTCTGTTGGCTGAAATTGTAACCCCTGTTTGTCTGGAGTGACCTGGCAGAACTGGACCTAGGGTCTCTTTCCTTTCTCTGGAACCTTTTTCTGTATGGGCCGGTGGAAAAGGGAAATCCTTTTTTCCTATCACCTGCTTTCTCCAATAAATCATCTAGTATAGGTCCGAACAGAAAATTTCCATCACAGGGGATGCCACATAATTTACTTCTAGATGCTGTATCACCCAACTAGTTCTTTAGCCACAGGACCCTTCTAGCAGAATTCCATAGGGCTGCAGATCTGGCTGAGAGTTTTAAAGTATCTACTGAAGCATCTGCTAACAGCACCGCCCCTTTCTGAATACTAGCTACGGAAGTTTTTAGTGTTTCCCTAGGAACTTTATTCCGAATATACTCTTCTAGTTGGTCCAACCACAATAGCACTGAATGGGCTACGCAGGCAGATGCTACTGCTGGCCTAAAAGAGGATGTAGAATCTTATCAGGATTTTTTAAGGAACCCTTCTGCCTTTCTATCCATAGGATCTTTTAGAGAGTTAATGTCTTCAAAAGGTAGGGAGGAACCTTGGGACATTCTTATTATAGAAGCATCTACCTTCGGTGGAGGTCCCCATGTGGGGGTAGATTCTTCCTCAAATGGATACTTTCTCTTTATAGCCCTAGGAATATATGATTTTTTTTAACTGGATTCTGCCATTCCTTGTTTATTAAGGCGGATAAAGTGTTATGTATTGGAAAAGTACGTCTTTTCCCTTCTTCCTGAACGGATTTTGGCTGTTTTTTCTCTTCTATAACCATAGAGGATCTAACCATCCATAATAAACTTTCTGTGTCCTCAGTTATAAATAAAGGGCGTCCTGACAATTCTTCTTCAGAAACTGAAAATGCTAAGTCCTCTGCTCTTTCTCCCTCTTCCTCTGAAGCTGAGACTTCCCCTACGGGGTCCTGTGTGACAGCTGAGGAGGGCCCTGGGAGATCTTTATCCGCTAAAGCCTGCCTTGGGTTAACAATGCTTTTTACGGTCACCTGAACCTCCTCTCTGATTACTGATGCCAGCCATGATGAAGATTCTTCTGTGACTTTTTTCCCAATACATGCAGTACAATTGCATTTTTTTCATAATTCGATGGCAATTTTCTACCACAGATCCTGCACTCTCTGTGGTGAGTTTTCTTTTTTGGGAGCCTCTTCTCCCTAAAATTTCATTGAAGATTACCATCAGAACTGGCAGAGGAAAATAATTTAAGAAGCACTCACCACCTTCCTGAATTACGGGAGTTGGTGTTCTCAAGGGCTCAGGATCTTCACATCTGTCCGACATCCTGGCAGCAAGTGAAAGCCCTGACTGACATTTGCTGGGGTTTTTTTATATTCTAGCTCCGCCCCTTTGGGGCGTAACCACGGCATGGGGAAACATGCTTTGTTAAATCCAACAAAAATCTCCCTAAGAAACTTAGAATAAGTTAATATTTAACCCAGGAGGAGGATAACAACACCCTGGGCTCCCCCTGGTTTACCTGCAGCCTGTATCAGCCACGTCTCCCGGTTCCAGTGTCAGTATCGCGAAACTGAAGTAATTCTTTTCCTTCCTTCCGGTCGCGCCTCCGGATCTCAGTGTGCTGCTCTCCACGAACCCCGCTTGGTGAGCGGCAGTCGTACGACTCCAGCCGGAGTATAGATTACAACAGGAGCCGCGTCTTCGCTGAAAATCATCCCACCAGAGTACTGCCACTACATTGAGCCCATGGAGGGGAGTGAGTGATCCAACCACCTACGGACGTACTCCCTGTATCGGAGACCGCCATTGTGACTGTATAAACTCAACTGCCAACCAGCAGTCTCCTGTATTAAAAATAATAAAGGGAAGATCCGGAGCTCAGGTCCCTTCCAGGGACAGGAAACCACTGAGGCAAGATAGGAGGAGCAAAGCTTTATGCTCAGGTTTCCTGTCCCTGGGGGTGGATCCCTCTCTCTGTTTGGTGCCGCCGTCAGATCAAAGACGCGCTGTCTGCAGGGGACCTGTCGTCTTCCCTTAGCTGATCTCTCTGGCTACCCGGATTGACATCCGCTTCTCTGAATGC
Organism: Engystomops pustulosus; assembly: GCF_040894005.1. Classification (NCBI taxonomy): domain Eukaryota; kingdom Metazoa; phylum Chordata; class Amphibia; order Anura; family Leptodactylidae; genus Engystomops; species Engystomops pustulosus. The sequence goes on from NC_092419.1 coordinate 60,881,028, forward strand.
ACGGAGGTGCATGTAATAATCACAGATTATGGTAACCTATGATATGATTTTTGTGCTGTGACAAAAAGTCTTAACCAGTCCCGTCCCCTCTACTTTTGGGTCTCGTTAAATCGAAATATTAAAGGAAACCTACCATCACCAATCTACCTCATAAGGTAGATCTGGTGGCAGGTTCATCTACTGGTTTGCAGCCCAATCCTTTTTTTACATAAGTGCCCCAGAACTGTAAAACTGTATTCTGATGAATATGAAAATTATCTGAAGAGGCTAATGGGGCGGGGAGTCGCCCCAGTGGCCTCTTTGAAGCCCTCCTATCCTGGTGTCTACAGTGCGCAGCTCACAACAGCTGAGCACACTCCATCTGAAGGGCAGCACGGTGGTTAGCACTACAGCCTGGGTTCAAGTCCCATCCAGGTCAACATCTGCAGAGAGTTTGAATGTTCTCTCTGTGTTTGTGTGGGCTTTTTCCAGTTTCCTCCCACACTTCAAAAGCACTACAGCCTTGCAGCACTGGAGTTCTGGTTCAAGTCCCATCCAGGTCAACATCTGCAAAGATTTTGTATGTTCTCTAGGTGTTTGCGTGAGTTTTCTCCCTCCCAAAATACTGGTAGGTTGATTAGATTGTGAGCCCCGTGGGGAACCCGGAGGCAACTCACGAACATACAAACTGGATACGACTTATTTGGCAAGCTCTGTGTAGCACTGCTCTGTGTGCTGTATAAATAAAGGAATTATTATTATTAGGCCAGACTTCTGTGCATGTGTGGTAGCTCTGGATTTTCAAATGAGTTGCCGAGCGCCCTTGTCTGCGTATGTGCAGACAGGAGGGTAGGAGGGATTCAAAGTGGCTACTGGGACGTAGAGTAGCCAAAGCTCCTGCTCTTGAGATAACTTCCATATTTATCAAATGACACAAAAATAACCATTTCCAGTATTTAAAATAAAAGCTGAGCTCTGATATGTTATCATGAGTAACAAGAACAGTTTTGCTCTAGGATGCTTCTGATAAATTTCCCCTTATGATACATTTTCCCTATTGACTGCATAAATGCTTTAAATATAATTAACTGCTAGTATATTTGTGAGAAATGTCGCAAACACACTTCTGGTTTTAGATGTCAGGAAATAGATACAAAATGATGTCTTTGTTTTGGCTTATTTTCCCTTTTGTTTTTCTTCTTTATATTGTGGAATGTTGAAAACAGGATATACCATTGAAGAAGTGGAACCGGCATGTGGATATCAACAGGAAGTGCAGCCAGTCTGTAAGGTGAGATATTTGTAACTTGAAGAGTTTAAAAGCAAAATGTAAGTTCTATTTTATCAGTAATTTATTTTTGTACTTAAATCCATACCACCACATGATCACTTTATATGATGTTAAAATCATCAAAGTTAAATGTATAAAATCGGTAATACGATTTTTGCAGTAATACATTTATTGTATGATCATAAAAATTTGCAAGTTTTCAGACCGTATAATATATATATATATATATATATATATATATATATTAATCTGAAAATATTCCAAATCAACAGATGATAGAAAATAAAAGCACACATTTAAAGGACACCTGTCATCAGGTCTCTGCCACTAGTCCTGTCACCTCTACCTGTTGGAGCAGCTCACAAGGATCCCATCCCAGCCTTTATCTGGTTATTTCATACATTAATCATTGTAAAATCATCTATTTTTTTATCATGTAAATGAGGCTGGTCACATGGTCAGAGGCAGTGATGTCACCCCTGTTACCCCTCCCCTCTCCTCCCCCTGCTCATGTCTGTGTGTAATGTATAGTAAAGCATGGCTAGTGTGTGTGCTGTGTCCTCCTAATATACAGGTGAGAGACACAGACATCAGCTACACATGAATCTGACATGTTCTGCTGTAACCTGGCTGCCTGGAGCTGCTGTATCTCTCCTAAACACACACACATGCACACACAGGCTGCAGGGGGCGTGGCCACCAGCACCAGGAAGCACATCATTATACAGCCTCACATCATTATACAGCCTCACATCATTATACAGGCTGTCAGTCAAGCACTGGGGGTGTGGCTGTGCCTCCCACTCATGAATAGAGTGGACAGCTTGAATATGCTAATGCTTCATTGGACATTTCGTAGGTCATTTGCATACAGCTTTAGGACCTCATTGCTTAGGTTTACAGGCATGTAGAGGGACAATGAAGGGATAGAGGCAATGCTCTCTAATGGCAGTTTATGAAAATATGTTTAGTTTAGGGGGGTTATTTTGCATGACGGGTTCTCTTTAAAAGCTGGTACATGAAGACATAGAGAAATGGTTTATGCTGCCCCTCCAAAGTCAACTTTGGGTTAAATCAATCAGTTGTAGAAGTATCTGGAAAAGATTGTTGTTTCAGAGACATTGCACCCGTGCATGATGACAACTGCAACCCACATGAGTGTCCTAGTAGATTGAATTAAGAAATCGAGTCCTCTTCAATATAGTCAGTGTAACAACATATGGATACTGGGACATTAGATCATAGATATGGATCATAGTTTATACAGTTAAAACCAGGGAAAGGAAGGGATTGGATGAGGAAGGGATTTTGGGGAAACAATTCTATATAAAATAACCATTAATGTTATTTAGGTGTAAAAAGGCATCTAGGCCCTTCTTGAAGCTCTCTGCTGTCCCTGCTGTCACCAGCGCCTGAGGCAGGCTATTGCAAAGATTGACACTTCTCAAAGTAAAAAAGACCTGTCGCATCTGGTTATTAAACCTTGATTTCTCCAGACGAAGACAGTGGCCCCTCGTCTTTTGATTTGATTTAACCAGGAACAATTTACCACCATATTTTTTGTAAGGACCATTCATATATATAAATAAATCAATCATGTCCCCTCATAGTCGTCTCTTTTCCAGACTAAATAAATCTAGTTGTTTTAATCTTTCCTCATAACTGAGACCCTCCATACCCCTAACAGTTTTGTGGCTCTTCACTGAACGCTCTCCAGCTCCAGGGAATCCTTTTTATGGACTGGAGCCCAGAACTGGATAGCACATTCCAGGTGAGGCTGAACCAATGCCTTGTACAGTTGTAATATTACATCTCTATCCCGAGAATCCATACCACTTTTGATATATGAGAAGATCTTTTCTGGCTTTAGAGGCAGCTGATTGACATTGCAAACCGTTATTTCATTTATGATCTACTGGTATGCCCAGGTCCTTCTCAGCAAGGGACTTTCCAATATTTACTCCCCCACGGACATATGTTGCCTCAGGATTATAAGCCCCAGGTGCATAACCTTACATTTATCCACAATGAACCTCATTTGCCAGGTGGATGAACACACAGAGAGTTTGTCCAAGTCACCCTGCAGCCTATGAACATCCTCAATAGACTGTATTACACTACACAGCTTGGTGTCATCTGCAAAAATAGACACAGTGCTATTAATTCCTACCTCTATATCATGAATAAATATATTAAATAATAGTGGGCCAAGCACAGAACACTGGGGTACACCATTTATAACTGGTGACCATTCTGAGTAGGAATCATTGACTACAATTCTCTGGATATGATCCTTCAGCCAGTTTTCAATCCAATTGCAAATGATTTCTTCCAAACCAATAGACCTTATTTTACACATCAGACGTCCATGAGGGTCAGTGTCAAATGCCTTTGCAAAGTCCAAGAACACAATATCCACAGCAGCTCCCCCATCCAGGCATCTGCTCACCTCTTCATTAAAGCAGATCAGGTTAGTCTGAAAACTTCTATCCTTAGTAAACCCATGCTGGCTGTCACTTATTATATTATTTGGTGTCACATATTCCAGTATGTAGTCTTTTACTAACCCTTCCAATATTTTCCCCACAAAGGAATTTAAGCTTATTTCAGTTTCTGTCGGAAGCCTGGAGGACATGTGCAACACCATCGCCGATGCAAGGCGGAGGAGTGGTTGCGAATACGTCCCACCATGTAGCTTGCAGCCTGTGTAGGGTCTAGTCGGCCCCACAGCATGTCACTACATCACACTACATAGTCCTTATAGGACACAGGGGAACACTGCAGTAGTAGATCCTGCCTGGCAAAGCAGGAGTTAAGTGTTTTGTCTGATGTCATATGTGTCAGCCAATCACATGTGTTATACGTTGTCTCTGTGAGCTGAGATGTAAGCTGAGATGTAATTGGAGGAGCAGCCACCACATGACCAGGGGAGTAACAAGATCCCTGGAAACTTCCAGAAGAAGTTAGTTATCTCTCAGAAGAGAGTGCAGTGTGAGGAGAGAGTTCACTCTCTCAGATTAGAGACTCAGAGGAGTCTGTGCAGTCAGCACACCAGACCAATAGCAGGTGAGCCTAGCCCCTGCCTGAAGAGTGAAGCTAATAGCTAGTGAGTGAGGAAAGGTGTATCATCCTACCTTTAAGAGTGATATCTGAAGCAATCCAGGATAAAGCTTGAAGCATCCTATTAGGACACAGCTACCTCCCAGCCTGCCCTCTGCATCCAGGCTGGTGATCTACATCCTGTGGCTCCCTCCAAATACCTCTCCAGCACTCCACCATCTTGTTAAAGGCACGTTGCTGCGGTTCCTGTCGGTTCCAATAAAGAACTGTAAGTTGTTTTTGTTCAACCTCTGCCTCCGTCTGGTCCCTGCTACTAAGGCTGTTACCATCACGGCAAACATGCCGGTTTTAGGCAAACATGCCAGCCAACAGGCCAACATGCAAAGCTGTCAAATACTACCACAATACTAAATATTAGCTCACTTTTGGTGATCAAAAAATGCCAGGAGATAAAAGCAAAGTTGGATGCTGTTAATGGGGACACTTCGCCATCTATGACCACAGTTAAATATTGGTTCAACAAATTTAAACGTTGACATCCGTTTTTGATGAGTAACGTCCAGGTTGCCCAGCAGACATGGTTACCGAGGAAATCATTCAAAAAGTCCACAACATGATACTCGCTGACAAACAAAAGTGCACAATGTAGCAGAGGCCGTAGGTGTATTGAGCGGAACGGCAATTAATATTTTACATTATAAGTTGACGATGAAAAAAGTTTGTAAATGTGAGCAGAGTCAGAAATGGAGGGAAACTTTTTTAGAACTCTTCGCCATGCTTACTATTGGTGCCGTGGCCTGTGGCAATGTGACCATTTGCAACCTTTCTGCCACTCAGTCAGAGAACATATTCAGACTTGGAAAATTAACCACTTAACGACTTGGCCCTTTTTAGTTTTTTCACTTCCATTTTTCATTCTCCACCTTCAAAAATCTATAACCTTTTTATTTTGTTACGTAAAGAGCTGTGTGAAAGTCACTTCATAGTGACTGCATTTAATATTCCATGCCGTGTACTGGGAAGCGGGAAAAAAATTCCAAATGCAGTGAAAATGGTGAAAAAACTCATTTGCGACTTTTCTTGTGGGCTTGAATTTTACAGCTTTCACTGTGCACCCCAAATACTTTATACTTTGGGTCAGTGCAATCATGGGGATGATTGTCTTTTTTATATTTTTCAAAATGGCAAAAAAGTGCCATTTGTGACTTTGGGCGCTATTTTCCGCTACGGGGTAAAACGCAGTGAAAACCCGTTATTATGTTTTGATAGATTGGGCATTTTCGGACGCGGTGATGCCTAATGTGTTTACGATATTTACTTTTTATTTATATTTATATCAGTTCTAGGGAAAGGGGGGGTGATTTGAATTTTTAGGTTTTTTATTATAATTTTCTTTAAAACTTTTTTTTATTTTTACTTTTACTATTTTTCAGACTCCCTAGGGTACTTTAACCCTAGGTTGTCTGTAAGATCCTACAGTACTACAGTATGGCAGTATATGGGGATTTTCCTCCCCATTCATTGCAATGTGCTGATAGCACATTGTAATGAATGAGTTAAAACGAAGTAGCCTCCAGTCTTCAGAAGACCCAAGGCTACCATGGTGACAGATCACCGCTCCCAGATGATGTCACGCGGAGCGGCGATCCGGGAGCCCTCTCCATGCGTCGGGAAGGGGTTAACTTACCCATAGACCAAGTGCTTTTCATTTTCCAGGATGTGAAAGGGGAAAGGGAACCAAGATGACAGAATCGCTATGCATCTGGATCTATGTGCTCTTTTACTTGTAGCAAAACAATGCATAATGCACCACTAAATCCAGCCGGATGAGCTCAATATTCCTGAAGTTATTAATCAGATGCGGCACCAGAAAAGGCTAGACAGGCTAGAAACCTTGCTTCACAAGGAAAAACATGTTAATTTTTTATTTTTCACATTTTTCTGAAGTGAAAGGTCTTTATTATAAGGCATATGACTAGAGCAGAAATTGTGGAACTAGTGTCACCTTTTCAACTAGCTCAGTGTTATATCACAGAATTTCTAAAAGGTTCCCTGGAGGACTACCTGGCACAGTTATTAAATGCATACACATTTACATACTTATAGAGACACTATACACAAAAAGCATGTCGCATATACTGAATATACACACAAACCTGCAGTATCACACACATATATTTACAGACAAGTACCAAAACATGCAAGCACATATTTGTACACAGATCCAGGTGTATACATGCAAATGACCAAATAAACAGCTTTATTTCATTTCATTTAAAATGATCAGTATGGGTACAAAATTACAAAAAAAAACATGGTGCATGCGTGCTCAAAGTTTAAAAACAGTAGCATGTATGTGTGGCATATACATCCAGGAATGGTTCTGATGGACAGACCTATCCTCCTATCATGTCACCATGACTAATTTGACATACTTCCTAGACTGGAAATGAGGCTCTTTTATCTTTATATAATGCTGTGTACTCTTTGTAATTTATTAGCCTTGAATCTGACGAAGGCGCTGGTACAGCGCCGAAACGAGTAATTCTTCTTTTAAATACAATAAATAAGAAGTGATTTATGTGAAGACGCGCCTATGTGGAATTTTGTGCCTTGCCAACACGATAAACTTCCAACCGCAGGATTTTCTCATGGATGCTTAATCCTCGTGGATCCATTCATCCACCAGCAGCTCTTCACGACTATTGCACTACTTGTTAGGCTACAAGATCGCCTCAAGGTGAGCACCCTAAACTTTTATCCTCCACAACGTGCCATTAATACTACACCTGAGTCGTGTCTTCCCTTATATCTCTTTAATTCAGTGAATACCAAATCTCTAAGACATAACAGGTCTTTCCTGCGCTCTCATAATAATAAAATCTTTGAGAGAGGATATCCACTGCGATTAGAGATGAGCGAGCACTAAAATGCTTGAGTGCTCGTTAATCGAGTCGAACTTTTTCCGATGCTCGAGTGCTCGTTTCGAATAACGAACCCCATTGAAGTCAATGGGAGACTCGAGCATTTTTCAAGGGGAGCAAGGCCAAAAACCTGGAAACCTCAGAAAATGATGGAAATGGACCACGGAAATGGACAGGAAACTTCCTGGAAACAAGCCAATGACAGAGTGACCAAGTGAGGCGAGATAGCATCTAAAACACCCAATAATTGACCCTGACACTATAGGGGACGGCATGCGGAGGCAGTGGCAGCAGCAGCAGGCTAGAGAGTGGCATGGCGACATACCCCAAATGGACTCAGACTTCAAACCAATTTAAAAAATTCCTTTTGCCGAGGATAACGTGTAGCACTGTATGTATCAGTATTTGTCCTGGTTATGGTGGCAGAGAGGAACCAAAGGAGGTGAGCAAGAAGTGAAATGATTTCCTATGTGAACAAAAGTTTGACGGTATATTTAGTCGATAACACAGCATGGCGGCGACAGAGTGACCAAGCTCCATAACATATCTGGTGAAACACCCGAAAAATTAGCCTGACACAGCTCGTTTGCTAAGGGGACGACATGTGGAGGTAACTATGGAGACGACTTTTGGAGGCAGCTATGGAGATGACATGTGGTGGCAGCTATGGAGACAACATGTGGAGGCAGCTATGGAGACAACGTGTGGAGGCTGCTATGGAGACGACATGTGGAGGCTGCTATGGAGACGACGTGTGGAGGCATGTGGGGGGGGGGACACGCACTCAGTCATACAGCTTTGCATCCATTGTCAAAATGAGTGACCCATATAAAACACCCGAAAATATAGCCTGACACAGCTCGTTGCTAAGGGGACGATGTGTGGAGGCTGCTATGTAGACGACGTGTAGAGGTAGTGGGGACGGTTATGGCACCTGAGGTGAACTTAAGGAGTTGTTGGTTGGATCTTGGGATGGAGCTGGCAGTCTGCTGTCAGGCGAGTTTTTGCCTGTCCAAGCCCCTGCCTCTCGGCTCCTCCCCACCCAAAATGGACCTGGGGGCCCGAAGCGTTTACTTTGAAAAAATTCTCATTTTCAAAGCCGCCGGGGTCGTTTGAATACTTAATCTACAAATAATGGAATAGCATTGCGGTTCTATTTTTTTTTTTTTTTCGGAAATGGTTCCATGATTAAGAGCGACGGTATGGGGCATCCATATTGCGCCGCTATGATTTAAACTTCAGGTCTCCAGCATGGCGGCGACAGATGGGCCGAGTTCCATTACGTATTTGATGAAACACCTGAAATTTCTGCCTGACACAGCGCGTTTTCTAAGGGGACGATGTATGGAGGCAGCTATGTGGACGACGTGTGGAGGCAGCGGCCGCAGCCTCAGGCTGGCGATTGTCCAGGCGACATAACCAGAGTGTATTCTGGCTAGAAACAGCATTTCTAAAAACCTCTTGTGTACAATCTGTCACAGGTGGTCCCGCGGCCCATATCGCGGGTCGCAGGCTCACCAGTGCTGCTCTGCCCCGCCAGCACGCCGCCAGCGCGTCTCACCTGTCCCGAAGGGTGCACGCACGTCCCCTTCTCCAGATTTAAAGGGCCAGCGCACCATTAATTGGCGCTGGCCATATTGCCCAATTCTATATAAGCCTGCCTTTTCCTGCAAGCCCTGCCGGATCTTTGTGCCTCACAGCCTGAGAGAAAGCTTTAATGCGATTTGCCTGCATTTCTGTGTCTCCTGCGTTCCTTTGTCTCCTGTGTTCTTGTGTCCCTCCCTGTTCCTGTGTTACCTGAGCTCCTCCTTGTTCCCTTGTACCAGTTATCCTCCGTGCTGCTGTCCTGTGTGCTGTGTTCCCGTACCCCTCTGCTTGGACCCCCTGTTGCTGACCCCGGATTGGATTGACGTTGCATCTCTGCCACGTGCCCTGACCCTGTGCCTGGACTATGACCACGAAATTGACTGCCGTTCTTGTACCTCTACCTTGGCCGCCACTGCAGACAAGCCACGCCTGAGGAACGACCTGGTCGTACCACGCCTCAGCTTGTCTAACCCGCTTTGTGCCGTGCTCTGGTGAAAACCGGGTACCACTTAGACTCCAGTCCCAGGTAGTGGCTTGAGTCATCGTCTGCAGTGGTCCAGAGGATCCACAACCCACAAGCCTGACAGTAAGATCCGGCCACCAATAATAACAAGAAATGAGGGCTAAGGAGCGTTGCACCCCAGGATGCCCAGCCACACGAGAACAATGTCCCCAAGTCAAAATCTTTTTTCCGAAGAGCAGGTCGGACATAAGTCTTGCTGCCGGAGGCCTACTATACGCATCCCAAATTCTTTCCACGTCTTCCTGCTGAAACCTGTCATTCTGAATCGCTTCTCCTGGGAGGTTCTTCCCCCACTCCAGTGGCGGACTCCACCAACACCTATGAGGTAAAAGAGATCCTGGACATGAAAACAGTAAGGGGGAAGTCTTGGTTGACTGGAAGGGGTTCGGGCCAGAAGAGAGGTCGTGGGAGCAATATATTGGATCGTGATCTTCTGCAGAGATTCCTCCAGTCCAGGAGGAGGGGGAGGAAAGGGGGGGGGATACTGTCATGGGTAGTCCCGTGGCCCATATCGCGGGTCGCGATATGTGGCCCTCCATAAAAATGTAATGCATACAGTACTATGGCTAGAGCCAGTTGGCCCTGGCAAAACATAGCCAGTTGCCTCTGCTTTAGTGTACAAAGAGGAGGAGGAGAAGGAGGAGGAAGAGTGCATAAATGAGAATTATTCAGGTTGAGCTGCTTTCACCTGGTGGAGAATGGAAATCATGAGAAATCCATGCTTGATTCATCTTGATAAGTGTCAGCCGTGTATGCTTATCGGTGATGATGCCACCAGCTCCACTGAAAACCTGCTCTGACAACACGCTAGCGGCAGGGGAGGCAAGCATCTCCAAGGCGTGCAGCGCCAGTTGGGGCAAGATGTCCAGCTTTGAAACCCAGTAGTTTTAGGGAGCTGTGTGATTAGGACAATGGTATGGTCAGCTACGTACTCCCTCACTATCTTTCTGTAAAGATCAGCCCTACTCTGCCGAGACTTAGGACAGGTGACAGTGTCTTGCTGGGGTGACATAAAACTGGCAAAGGCCTTGTAAAGCGTACCCCTGCTAGTGCTGGACAAGCTTCCTGTTCGCCTACTCTCCCTCGCTACGTGTCCCGCAGAGGTACGCCCTCTGCCGCTAGCAGTGTAAGATGGGAAAGACTGTTTCAGCTTGTGCACGAGGGCCTGCTGATATTCATGCACTCTCACACTCCTTTCCTCTACAGGGATGAGAGTGGAAAGATTTTGCTTGTACCGTGGGTCCAGGAGAGTGACTACCCAATAATCGGTGCTGGAAAAAAATTCTTCGAACGCGAGGGTCACCGGATAGGCAGCCTAGCATGAAATCTGCCATATGCGCCAGAGTCCCAACATGCAAGAATTCACTCCCCTCACTGGCCTGACTCTCCATTTCCTCCTCCTCCTCCAACTCCTCTTCTTCTGCCCATACACGCTGAACAGTAAATAAGTACTGAGCAATGGTCCCCTCTTCTGTCTCGCCGACATTCTCCTCCTCTTCCTCCTCATCCTCCTCCACCTCCTCCGATACGCCCTGACAAACAGACCGGAGGGTGCTTTGGCTATCAACAAGGGAATCTTCTTCCCCCGTCTTTTGTGACGAGTGCAAAGCTTCCGACTTCATGATGACCAGAGAGTTTTTCAACAGGCCAATCAGCTGGATGGTGAGGCTGATGATGGTGGCATCATCACTGACCATCTGTGTTGACTCCTCAAAGTTACTTAGCACCTGACTGATATCAGACATCCACGTCCACTCCTCATTGTAGACTTGAGGAAGCTTACTGACCTGACTACCAGTCCTGGTGGAAGTTGACATCTGGCAGTCTACAATTGCTCTGCGCTGCTGGTAAACTCTAGATAACATGGTTAATGTGGAATTCCATCTCATGGGCCGTCGCACAACAGTCGGTGAGCGGGCAGTTGGAGGCGACGCTTCGCTGCCCTGAGAGTGGCAGCATCTGTGCTGGACTTTTTGAAATGCGCACAGATGGGTGGGAGGAGGAGGCATAGTAGGCCTGAGAGACCGTGACCGGGGTAGGCCCCGAAATCCTCGCTCCCAGCCTCCACCAAGTTAACCCAATGTGCTGTCAGCGATATATAGTGGCCCTACCCAGCTGCACTCGTCTGCGTATCTGTGGTTAGGTGGACCTTGTCAGAAACGGAGTTGGTCAGGGCACGGGTGATGTTGTCTGACATGTGCTGGTGCAGGGCTGGGACGGCACATCGGGAAAAGGAGTGGCGGCTGGGGACCGAATACCGAGGGGCGGCCGCTGCCATGAGGTTGCGAAAGGCCTCGGTTTCTACCAGCCTATAGGCCAGCATCTCCAGGCTCAGTAATTTGGAGATGTGGACATTGAGGGCTTGGGCGTGTGGGTGGGTGGGTAGAACTGTATATCCTCTTGCGCTCCAGCGTCTGGGGTATAGACAGCTGAACGCTGCGCTTGAAGACATTGGTGGATGCTGTGGAGGATCGTTGAGGCGAAGCTGTGGTTTTCGAGTGGGAGATGTTTGTGCCGGGGTCCTGGGCAGGGGACTGACTAGCAGAGACAGCAAATGACACAGGGGAAAGAGCAGTGGTGGGCCCGGCCAGAAGTGAACGGCCTTGGGTCCATTGAGTGGGGTGTTTAGCACTCATATGCCTGCGCATACTGGTGGTGGTTAAGCTAGTAGTGGTGGAACCCCTACTGATCCTGGTGTGGCACAGGTTGCACACCACAGTCCGTCGGTCATCCGCTGTTTCTTTAAAGAACCTCCAGACTTGAGAACATCTAGCCCTTGCCACGGGAGCTTCACTACGTGAAACATTCGGCGCTGATCTTCGTCTGGCCCCACCACTGCCTCTTCCAACCTGTTCTGGTATAGGACTCGCTTCCGTCTCAGAAGCACTGTCTTCACCTGGCCTATCAACCCAGCTTGGGTTTGTCACCTTATCATCCTCCGATCCCTCAGTCTGCTCCCCCCTCGGACTTTCTGCCCTGACAACAACTTCACCACTGTCTGACAACCATGTCTCCTCATCGTCCGACACCTCTTTACACACTTCTTCCACTACATCAACAATCTCATCATTACCCACAGACTGTGACCGTTGGAAAACCTGGGCAGCGGTGAAGAGCTCAGCAGCAACCTGAGAAGTGGTTTGTGACTCTGGGAAGGGTCCAGAAAACAGTTCCTCAGAGTATGCCGGATCAAATTCCAAACGTTTCTGGGAGGGGGCAGACTGGGGGGGAAGGATGTTGAGGTGGAGGAGCTGGAGGAGTGCTCACTTGGGTAAAATTGGTGGACTGCGTGGAAGACTGACTGGTGGACAAATGACTTGAAGCATTGTCTGCAATCCACGACATCACCTGTTCGCACTGTTGTATCCTCATCAGTGCTCTACCACGAGTCCCAGTAAGTTGAGACATGAAGCTACGGAGTGTAGCTCTGTGGCGTTCCCCTGCTCCCTCATCAGCAGGTAGTGTCTCACCCCGCACAGGACCACAACCTCTGACCCCTGCAGTAATTGGATGCCCATGCCCTCGTCCTCTACCCTTAGCCCTCAAGTTCAACATTTTCCAAATAGTCTATTTTATAGACAAAAGAGAAATATAAACTGTAAATTTTTTTTGGTAATTTTTTCATGTTTGTTTTTTTTTTTTGGATTTATAGAAGAATAAACGTGCATAAGAAATCAGACAGCAACCTCAGAAGATGATTGCTATGGCTACTTTGTAACCAACACAGACAATTTTTTTTAAAATGCCCCGGTATTGATGTGAACAAAAGACCGTATTTGATTACGCCACACGTGACGTACAGTACGCTTCACCGGCAGAGAGAATGTGGATTGGGATTTCTGGAGACTAGCTTGCTAAACAGTAGCAGGCAGACTAAGCTAGATGAAATTGCATTTGTGCCACTAACAGCACACAAAAGGATTTTGTGCTGTGACTTTCACTTTCACTTTTGAAAAGAAAATAAAAAAATCGTCGGACTGTGCCTAGTTCAATCAAACCCCCAATAAATTGTCCCACTTAGCTGTTTGAAATGGATATTTGTGTCACTAAGAGCCAAAAATAACGTTCGCAAGTCTCCCTGCAAATTCGTCACAATATGGTAGTTGCTGCACTACTAGTGCCAGCAAGTCCAGCCACAAGCAAATAAAAAAATAAATAAATAACGCTATTGTAGCCCTAACAAGGCTGTTGGGTTCTTGTAGAATCACTCCTGCCTAACACTTATCTAATAGAACACCCTAATGCTATTCCTGACCAGCAGCTGCTCTAACCCCAACGGCATCCAGGTAGAGAATGATCTGAGCACCGCGGGCCGTGGCTAGTATATTCCAGGGTCACCTGATCAGTCCAGCCAACCACTGCTATTGACATGTAAGTGTACCATGTGATGCTAGGTGTACTGCAGAGTCTCCTGGCTTGCGATTGGCTCTGTTTCTGGCCGCCAAAAATCAAAACGGCGGGAGATGCCATTTTCTCGAGCTGGCGAAATATTCTTCCGAGCAATGAGCAGTTGCGTGTACGCTAATGCTCGAACGAGCATCAAGCTCGTCTGTTTGCTCATCTCCAACTGCCACACTTATAGCTTGTGAATCAAATGTCATAATCATACTTCTTCTTGGACACCTCGGGAGTACATCATCAGGTCTCAGACAATGGGGCACATTTACTTAGCCATCCTGCGAGATCCCCAAGAGTGCATTGTCTGGCCGGAATGCACATCTGCCGCGATTCATGAAGATCGTGCGTCCGATATCCTGCATCTGTCACTTCCCCGCTTAGGTCCGCCGGAGTTCACCTTCTTCTTCCTGGTGTATGTAAGTGCATTGTGTTGCAAAACAAATTGAATGTTAATTCCTGTGCTCAGTCCGAATCAGTTGGATCGTCCGACGGCCCGCCCCCCAATTTCTGTCGCATGAAAGCCAGTGCCTGCGCCAAAATCCGATCGCGAGCAACACAATCCCTTGCTGAATCTCTGTCACAACGTTGCAAATCCTGAAAATGTTGATCTGTGGACCCTTAGTAAATAAGCCCCATGATCTGTAGAGTGTGCAGGTACATGAGGAGACAGGTAGAGACTTACAATGGCCGCTCTGTGTCTTCTAGAAATAGTTTCTGTTCTGTACTGCATGCTAGCAGATTTTGAAGAGTCACAAAACAGGAAGCAGTGTGCTGCAGTCCCATGACACACTGGGGGTCATTTACTAAGGGCCCTATTCGTGTTTTCCCAACGTGTTACTCGAATATTTCCGATTTGCGCCTATTTTCCCTGAATTGCCCCGGGATATTGGCGCACGCGATCGGATTGTGGCGCATCGGCGCCGGCATGCGTGTGACGGAAATGGGGGGGGGCGTGGCCGAATCAAAACCTGACGGATTCGGGAAAAACAGCTGCATTTTAAAAACAAAAAATGTGTCGCGAAAATTGCACTTACCTTCACTCAGCCCGGCTCGGTGTATTCCAGTGCGTTCCGATGCTCTTCAGCGCAGCAGCGCCACCTGGTGGACGTCGGAGGAACTACCTTAATAAATCCCATCCGGACCCGAATACAGCGCAGAGAACGTGCCGCTGGATTGCGAATGGGCCGGGTAAGTAAATCTGCCCCACTGAGTTCTACTCCTGGAAATGGAGAGTATAAAGGTGTACTGGGCAGAGTCTGCCTGACTGCACTGACTGTACAGTGGGAACAGGGGATTAGCTAAGCGGTTGATAATAATGGGGCATTGTATTTGAGTAGATACCCCAGGTCATGCCTCTCGCCGGGCGGGACATCGGGACAGAGCCTGAAAAACGAGACTATCCTGCTGGATCTGGGATGGTTGGGTGGTTTGTTAAACTCAATAAAATCGATGTGTACAAGGCTCCTGGACCAGATGGGTTACTCCCCAGAGTTCTTATAGAACTAAGTTCTCAGGCTTCAAGGTCTGTGTATGTGATTTTGGGAGAGAAGCTGCTGATATGTGTCCCACAGACTGGTGGAAGTGATTAAGCCGAGTGGAATACTGAATGGTAACAGCGATTACACTAAGCAGAATAGTGACTGGTGGAGAAGTAACTGGTGGCATTGAGGACTTGACCTGTGGCATTAATTATACTAGACTGAGGACTGACTGGTAGTAGCAATTACACTAAGCAGAATACTGACTGGTCACATTGAATATACTAAGCAGAATAAGGACTGGTGACAGTGAATATACTAAGTGGAATACTGAAAACAAACATACCCCTCAACCAGAGGGGGAAGAAACAAACTAGGAAAGTGCACATGAAAATGGATCTTTATCAATGACACATAACCAAAATGACATAAACGGTGCTAACATGAGATGGCGCCGTCCTGTAAATAAATATAAAATACAATAAAATCCCGAGTGGTGGAACACAGAGAAAGAAGCAGACTAACCTGGACTAAGTGGAGATAGGTAAATAGAAAAGTCAATTTGCAAGAGGCTTGACAAATGTGGGCATGAAGCCTGCTGATGGACCATGTATTTGTGGTGCCTGGTATGGGTAATAGCAGCGGTAACCTATGTAGTTCCTGTTATAAATAGTAACAGCACTACACTATGTAGGGGCTGCATATCCAGTAACTTATTGAAAGATAAGTATCAGCTCTTACCAAGTTGTTATGGGTGTTAGGGACTCCACTGTTCGGGAAAGACCGCGTCCCCTAAATGGAATACTGACTGGAGGCAGCAAATGGAATATCGACTAGTGAGTGCACTAAGCAGAATAGTAATTGGTGTCATTGAATAAAGTTGGTGGAGAACTGACTGGTGGTAGTAAATACAATAGACTATGGACTGACTGGTGGCATTGATAATACTAGACTGAGGAATGACTTGTGTCAGTTATTTTAATAGACTGAGGACTGACTGGTGATGGAGATAATACTAGACTGAATACTGACTGGTGGAAGTAATTATACTAGACTGAGGAATGTCTGGTGGCATTTTATATACTAGACTGAATAGTGACTAGTAACTGTAATTACACTAAGCAGAATTCTGACTGGTGGCAGTTTATATAGTAAGCAGAATACTGACTGATGGCAGCGATTACACTAAGAAATATACTGACTGGTAGCAGTGATTATACTAATTGGAATACTGATTTGTGGCTTTGATTACACTAAGTGGAGGAATGACTGGTGGCAGTGATTATACTCGACTGGGTACTGACTGCAGACAGAAATTATACTAGACTGAGGACTGACTTGTTGCAGTGATTATAGTAGACTGAGGACTGACTGGTGGAAGTGATTATTTTAGAATGTGGACTGACTAGTAATAGTGATTACACTAGAATGAGTACTGTCTGGTGTCAGTTATTCTGGACCTAAGACAGTACTGACACTGACAGTGAAAATTGATTATACTAGACTGTAGATAAACCGTGAATTGTTGTTAGGCAACAAATGGGCAGGACAGTAAATAGATGTAAAAGAAACGGATGTGGATACAATATGGACCGCACACAGTCATCACATGCTTTTTGCGAATATGCAATAGACACATCTGTCTGAATGACTCCAAAGGTGCAACTTATAGTCGACTCTATAATGAAAAACACTGATTACCGTCAATTATGAGGTGCGAGGGAGGGAGGCTCATACATGCACATATGGTGGGAGGGCTCACTCATAAAGACCTTCTGGGAAACAACACTAAGGGAAATAGAAGACATCTGTTGCTTTTTTGTACCTAGGGATCCTTGTCTGGTCCTCCTCTGGCGCCCAACGGAGTTGTTCCAGGCAAAGAGAAATAATCTGCTGACCCAACTTTTGATGTCGGACAGACTATTAATCCCTGCATTCTGGAAGCAAGATAAAGCCCCCTCTCTAGAAGTATGGAAAAACAAAGTGAGTGAAATTTGCCACCTTGAGGAATTGGTGGCTGGGCCAGAGGAGATAGGAAAATTTTTGAAGGTCTGGAGCCCTTGGAGAGCTTATATGCAGGGGAAAGAGAGAAATGTTTAAAATGAAGTGAGACCAAACTGCCCCTACCCCCCCTTCCCTGTCTAACCACCCCCCTCCCCCTCTCCCTTCTCCTGCCGAGGAACACTCCGTAAAACACTGGAACTTTTTTGTGACAAGTTCTATTTCTGTTATTTTTATTGAATTGTTTGATTGTTGAGATCATTGTAGAAACAAAAGTGTGGCTACACAGTGACTATGAAACCCCAGCCACTACTGAGATAGTTAATTAAGACAGCTCTCACCCTGCTCAATACTAGAGATCTATCAGGATAACAAAGATGGATATAATTGAAATGTACTAATGAGTTGACTGTAGAAAAGTGGTAAAACCGACCAGCATGTTATCACAGGTAAAATTAGGTAAGATAGTTTACAATAGGATAAGCAACTTTGGAATCATTCGGTGACAAATGCATATTTCTGAGTATGTAACATAATAAAGAACAGCTTACCTAATAGCGGTGAGGGGGGCTCAGATATACTCAGGGCTGCGACCCGGAATCCCCGTGGCTGTAAATTGATAAGTTAATTGATAATTTGATTAACTGATTGTTCTAGGTCTCTTTTTTTATGTAAAAACTACTTTTCAATAAAGAAAGTTTCAAAACAAAACAATTATGAGGTGCCCGTTTTGAAGAGGTTGTAAAGGAGACGGGAAAGAGGAAGGCACCAAAAAATTGTGTAAAAACTAGAGATGGTCGGATTTGTTAAAATTCGGTTTGTTCCGATTCGCCGAATTTTTCAAAAAATTTTGATTCTGTCCTAATCGAATCATGATGAATCACATTAAAAAACAGGTATTTCCTGGCTGCAGAGAGCCTTCAGGGTGTTGTAGAACGTTGTGCAATGCTAAAATATGCATAGGGAGCATGGTTTGGTCTTCAAACAATGCTGTGTTTTAGTATGACACACAGATGACAGACGCCACTCTTAGAATCGCTTCAATTTTCACTTAAATGTGCACTTACATAGGCCAACTTAACCAAATAAGCGAAGCGGGAACGCGGCCTGACAAGGTAACGTCTGTGCCAGTTTGAAAGGACCAACTAAGGGCCAAGATCCCACTGTAACATCAAAGAGTGCACACTTTTTACACTGACATCAGATGATTCCAAAGATTACGACAGAACCAGTTCTGTTAAACACTGATACATGTAGAAACCCCCAAAAGAGTGGGGAGGGTGTTGGCAGTAATTTTGCATTGACGTCACTGATCATTTTGTCCTTCTTTTCACGCGTCAGTGTTCTCTTTCAACCGGTCAATAATCCATCATTATTGCTAAAGCCAAAAACAAACAGGAGTTGATCCAGAATATGATCCAGGGATGAGCAGCAAATGGGATACTTGCATGTCCTGTGTGTTCTGTATCCACTCCTGCTTTTGGCTATCAATCCTAAAGCTTTACATCCATCTGGCAGATGAAATGAAGGGGAAAACCAAACACTGGCAATGTCACAGAGTGGTGGAGGGTGAAAACAGCATTATGGAAATCAACAGGTGTTCCAGGGAGACATCGGTCAGTTGGCAGCAGCATGAGTAGGCTGCAGAGTGGCACAATGACAAATTATGGAGGTGGTGGAAACATGGTAGGCCACAAAGTGGCACAACGATAAGAATGTGGAGGTGGCGACAGCTGCATCAGCAGCAGCCACAGGAGGCCACAGGTGGCAGCAACATGGAAAGCCACAGAGTGGTCCAATGACAGAGTGTGGAGGTGGCGGCAACGGCAACAGGAGGCCAAAAAGTGGCACAATGATAAGAGTGTGGAGGTGGCAGCAGGAGCCCACACGTGGCAGCAACATAGTGGCAGCAACATGGAAAGCCACAGAGTGGCACAATAATATAGTGTGAAGGTGGCATCAACAGGAGCCCACAGGTGGCAGCAACATGGTGTCAGCAATAGGGAAAGCCACAGGGTGGCACAATGATATAGTGTGGAGGTGGCATCAGTAGCAGCAGATTGGAGATGCCACATCCATTATACATTACAGTTTTCCTGAAAAAATCAGGCCTTTGACAAAAAAAAGAACTCCAAAGGTGGCAGCAGCATGAGGTCAGACGTGTGGAGGTGGCAGCAACATGGTAGGCCACAGAGTGGCACAATGACAGAGCGTGGCGGTGGAGGCTGCAGCATCAGCAGCGGCAACAGGAGGCCACAAAGTGGCACAATGATAAGAGTTTGGAGGTGGCGGCAGCAGCAGGAGTCCACAGGTGTCAGCAACATGGTGGCAGCAACAGGGAAAGCCACAGAGTGGCACAATGATATAGTGTGGAGGTGGCATCAACAGGAACCCACAGGTGGTAGCAACATGGTGGCAGCAACATGGAAAGCCACAGAGTGGTCCAATGACAGAGTGTAGAGTTGGCGGCAACAGGAGGCCACAGAGTGGAACAACAATATAGTGGGGGGGGGGGCATCTGTAGCAGCAGGAGCCCATAGAGTAGCACAATATTATAGTGTGAAGGTGGCATCAGCAGCAGCAGGAGCCCGCAGAGTGGCACAATGATATAGTGTGAAGGTGGCACCAGTAGCAGCAGCAGCAGGAGCCCGCAGAGTGGCACAATGATATTTTGTGAAGATGACATCAGCAGGAGCCCGCAGATTGGCACAATGATATAGTGTGAAGGTGGCACAAGTAGCAGCAGGAGCCCGCAGAGTGGCACAATTATATAGTGTGAAGGTGGCACCAGTAGCAGCAGGAGCCCGCAGAGTGGCACAATGATATAGCGTGAAGGTGGCACCAGTAGCAGCAGCAGGAGCCCGCAGAGTGGCACAATGATATAGTGTAAAAGTGGCATCAGTAGCAGCAGCAGGAGCCCGCAGAGTGGCACAATGATATCGTGTGTTAGTGGTATCAGTAGCAGCAGCAGCAGGAGCCCGCAGAGTGGCACAATGATATAGTGTGAAGGTGGCATCAGTATCAGCAGGAGCCCGCAGAGTGGCACAATGATATCGTGTGTTGGTGGCATCAGTAGCAGCAGCAGCAGGAGCCTGCAGAGTGGCATCATAGTGTGGAGGTGGCAGACAACTCCAGTCCCTGGTTAAGATGATAGGAGGCAGATGGAGCAACTGGCAGTGAATGTGTGGCATCAGGCGGGTGGCAGCATCAGAATAGTGGCTGAGGCAGGTAGTTAGAACCCTGACTCATTACTCAACATTTGGAGGAGGCGTCATGGCTGATATAATCAGATGCATTAGGCATTGGCGAGTTGAAATCCTGGCCGATCAAAGCCTGATTCATCTTGACAAAGGTCAGTCTCTCCACATTACGGGTGGACAAGCGGGTTCTCCTGGGGGTAATGATGGCCCCCACCACACTGAACACCCGCTCTGATGCCACACTACTGGCCGGGCAAGACAGCTTCTCTACTGCAAACTCAAGTTGCGGCCACGCATTAAGTTTGGCTGGCCAGTAGTCCATGGGATCCTCTACCTGAGGTGGTAAAGTGCTGTCCGAATAGGCCACCACCTGCTAGTGCAGGATCTGCTCCATGTCCTGCTGCTGCTGGTGGCGGCTACCCTCCTCACTAGGCGGGTGAAGGAAGTTGCTCAATAAGCTGCTGCTGATGGAGCTGCTACTGCTCCTACCAGCCCAGCTCCCCACAGCAGCCGCGGCAGTAGTACGCCAGCGATGACTGCCAGGAATCCCCCGGTCAGACCTGACAGAGGATGGACAATGTCGCACATAGGCAGCGGCCAACTGTGTGCACAGTATTTCTCTATAGTATATCAGCTGTTTCTCCCTCTCAGCAGCTGGAAAAAAGTCACCCATTTTTGCCCGGTAGCGAGGGTCCAAGAAAGTGGAGAGGCAACATTCATCCCTATGGCGGATGTTGACTATTTGGCTGTCACTAGTTAGGCAAAGTAGCATGCTGCAGGCAATCTACGCAAGTGACTCTGAGGGACTCCCGGCCTCCATCTCCACAGTATACTGCCACGGTGCTTCTGGGTCATCTGCCTCGTCTTCTACCTCCTCCAGATGCTCCTGCTCCTCCTCTCTTTCACTACCACTGATTTCACCAGACTCTGCTTGTGCTCCAATGTCCTCCTCCTCCTCCTCCTCCAGTTCAGACCCCACAGGACTCATGTGGCCATGAGATGTATTCTGCACTTCTCAGTGCCCTGACCAGACAGATTTTGCAGCATGAGTTCAATGACATGAATCAGTGGAATGACGTTATTCATCCCGCAGTCTTGGCGACCGACAAATATCGCGGCCTCTTCAAAGGGCCTGAGCAAACGGCAGGTGTCACGCATGAGCTGCCAGTGGATGACATCAAAGTTACACAGGGGAGTACCACGGTCCGCTTGCATTATCAAAAAATCATTAATGGCTTTCCTCTGTTCATACAGGCGGTCTAACATATGGAGGTTGGAGTTCCAACAGGTGGAAACATCGCATATCAGACTATGTTGGGGTAGGCTGTTCTGACTTTTGAGGAGGGTGTACTTGGCTTTGTAAGAATAGCTGAAGTGCGTGCACAGTGTTCTGGCCATTTTTAGAATATCTTGCAGATGGGTGGAAGACTTCAGGAACTTGTTGACTACCATACTGAACACGTGCGCCATGCAGGGCGCATGGACCATCGCTCTTCGTTGCAGTGCGGACACCATCCTCCTTCCATTGTCTGTCACCATGTTTCCGATTTTTAGTTGTCATGGAGAAAGCCACACATTGATTTCTTGTTGCATGACATGGAGCAGTTCCTCCCCTGTGTGACTTTGTTCGCCCAGGCAAACCAGGTGTAGAACTGCGTGACACCACTGTGCTGTGCACATGTGGTATGATGGAGCAGAACTTGTGGAGGCTGAGAGTGGTGGTGGAGAAGGAGGAGGCGGAAACTGGCGCAGGAGCAGCAGTTTGACAACGTGGAGGAGAAAGCGCCGTCTCTTGTGGAAGTTGTTGATGTGGCTGGGAGGGAAGCACATTCACCCAGTGGGCTGTAAAGGACATGTACTGGCCCTGACCATAGTTACAGCTCAACAAGTCTGCGCTGCCGTGCACTTTGGAAGAAATTGATAACTTAGACTGGCCAACCTTCTGTTGTACATAATGTTGAAGGGTTGGCAGTGCCTTTTTGGAAAAACAATTGCAGCTTGGAACTCTCCACCTCGGATTGGTACAAGCTATTAGTTCTCTGATGGGAGTCCACGACTT
The DNA here is from genome assembly GCF_040894005.1 of Engystomops pustulosus. Lineage (NCBI taxonomy): Eukaryota > Metazoa > Chordata > Amphibia > Anura > Leptodactylidae > Engystomops > Engystomops pustulosus. The sequence goes on from NC_092419.1 coordinate 60,903,528, forward strand.
GGAAAGGGAGAGACTGCAGTACGGATAGCTTCGACAAGAGCACGGTCAGCTTCTGCACCTTAGTATGGCTGGACGCATAGAGTTGTCTCTTTGTAATTGCCTCGCTCAACGACTGCTGGCACCATGCGTAGCGTGGAGCAGGAGCATCTGGACCTGGAGATGATGTCAAAGACAAACAGCTCCTTTCGGCAGATGTGCTGGAGCCTTGACTTGCAGAAACAGCATGTGTGCCACTAGGTGTTGCTGCTGCTGTTGCTTCGCCTGCATGGATGGACCACATCTGACACCTGTTTCTCCCAGGCCGTTGGATGGTGACGCTGCATGTGTTGGCGGAGGGCCGTGGTGCCAAGGTTAGCTCCCTGGCCACTCTTCACTTTCTGCCCGCAGATACCCACGACATATACCCACGCTCGGCTCCTCTGGTGTCTTTACAAAAAATTGCCACGCCACCGAGGTGGTAATTTTACCGCCAACACTCTGCACGCTCAGCAGCTCCGTGCCACTGCTTACTTGGACCTGCGAGGCAGGATTTGTACCCTGCGGACGTTTGGCTCCAGTTCTCACACTGCTGCCACCCTGCTGACTCATGGCCACAGTAGCAAATTGCTGCCTGATGCACAAGCTGACACTCTCTTCGCCTGACGATGATGAATCCCCTGTTACACCCAGCTTCCAAGTGCGATCAGCTACATCATCGTCAATTTGTGTTTCCCCTATCACTGTTACTCTCCTCACCGGTGTAAGTATGCACAGTCTGTCTACTACAGGAAGCAGCGGAAGTCTGCCCCACCTCTTCATTGCCAAGCAGCTGCTGACTGTCCTCAAACACTTCGTCCTTGCTGAATAGTGGCGCTGAGCCTAGACCACCTAGTAGTTCTCTGGCTGCTGGAAAGGAACAGGACAGAGGCTGGTTGAGGACAGGTGAGGGCCTCTGACCTGCTCCTGGGCCATGCCAACTAATTGTTATATCTGAGGAACCCACAGACTCTTGGCTGGGATTGTCGGATGTTATAATTGAGGAATTGGATGACCTAGTCAACCATTCAACAACCTTTGGGTTGTTGATCAACACACTGCTGCTAGATCACAACGGCAGTACTGGCCTCACAGAATCACCCCTGCTGCGACGTCCCCTTACTATGCTGCCACCTCTGCCTGCTCTACCTGCAACCTTTCTGTCTGACATATTGGTTTATAAAATACATGGATTTGACATGTAAATCTGGCTGTAAATTATAGCCCAAAAAGGTATGGCAATGTGCGTTATACAGATACCCCACAACTGACATTGTAATTTCTGTGAAAATCACTGTATAAACTACATGGATTTAACACGTAAATCTGGCTGTAAACTATAGCCCCAAAAAGGTATGGCAATGTGCGTTATACAGATACCCTGACACACAGTGAGAGGTCCACAAATCACTACAGCAGCTGCATAAAGAATACGCTACTGCAGATGCCTAAAAGTCAAACAGATTTGTTCCTAATCGATTTTGTCACTAAATAGAACTGCTATTTGGGGTATACAGATCCTCCTTAAAGAACAACCAGGGATTGGTCCACCAATCGCTACTGCAGATGCATGAAAGTCAATCAGATTTCTTCGTATTCGATTTTGTCACTAAATAGAACTGCTATTTGGGGTATACACATCCCCCTTAAAGAATAACCAGGGATTGCAGCAAGAATCGTCACTACACAGAACAGTAGCAGCAACTAGACACTACAGGCAGCACATGAAGTGTGAAGTGCCGAGATTGAAAATGGGTGGGTTTTATAGGGATGTGTGACACATAAGCCTGCTGTTCGCTGAATGGCTTACAGGTCTGCAGATGTCATCGGTGGTGTTCCTTTCTCCTTACCAGAGTTCTCTGCCCCATGTAACATGTTGTTCTCGCGCCCATTTAGCTGAAAAAAAGGGAAAAAAAACTTTGTTTCCGCCAATCAGCATAAACCTCGGCTTTGTGACAAATCAAATTTTTCCAGAAATTCTAACCGAAGTTAGGTTAGAACCGATTCGCCCATATCTAGTAAAAACCCCAATAATCAAACACAGAGCTTCATAAAGTTCACAGAGCTTCATATACTAAATGGACCTCTTGAAGTAAAATATAGTCCTTGAGCATGGGAATGAAATGTGACAGAAGCCACACTTTTTGGAAGCACCCTACACCTACTTATTCAGGCTTTTTTACAAAGGTCCCCGGATCGCATTTCCGGCGGACTTCCCGACGTTTTGGGGATTTGCGTCACTGTGACAGGTATTTTACTGGGCATTGTGTCACACGCGATCAGATTTTGGCGCAGCGGAGTCGGCTTTCATGCAAAAGAATGGGGGGCGGGCCTTCGTACGATCCAACTGATTCAGACTGAGTGCAGGATTTACGATTAAAATTGTGTCGGAACCAATGCACTTACATACACCGGGAAGAAGATTGTGAACTCCGGCGGACCTGAGCAGGGAAATGACAGATGCAGGATATCGGTCGCACGATCTTAATGAATCGCGGCAATGCACTTTCGGGAACTCTGAGGGACCAGGTAAGTAAATGTGCTCCATTATGTTAAGACTGTATGTGTAAACTTTGTTATTAGCATTTGTTCTGTAGAATCTGTACTATAAAAATTGAATTGTTTATTTAAATTTTATTGAAACATCATATTTTATTCTGCAGTGACTTACATCATTTTATATCTGGACATCAGCATCCTGGCTTATTTAATCCATGTTGTGATGACAATGACCATAAATGGTCTCAAGGCTGCAAGAGAATAACTTCATATAAACTTACCCATGAAAACCTAATCAGGCCACCAAATTTTGCATCATTTCAAGATGGGCATCGAGAGTCATCATTTTCTCGAAATAGAGCTTACTCTATGAGTCATCTTAACCTGGAATACCTTGCTTTGCAAAACAAAGTAAAGTCTTCTCCAGACAAATTTCAAGAAAAAGAGTCATCTGCCCAACCAAAGAAACAAGGACCTCCTCGTCCACCACCTCCTAACTGGGAAAAGTATAAAGAGTACAAGGCATCTAAGCAAATTCCGAAGTCTAGATTATATTATAACGCAAGGTCTGTTTCAGAATCTGACAGAGATATCAATGAAATTAGACAGAGTTCACACAGTCTGCCTGGGGAGAGGACATCTGCCAATGCAGGATGTAAGAATTTTTCTCCGGCTGTTAATGAGTTTAATAATGTTAAAGAACAGCCTGAAGTCAAATCTGCTTTTCAAGTATCTCTGGAATATTCTTCAGCTGTTTCTCCAAATCAGATTGCTTCAATGTAAGTCTTTCATTTTTATCTTCTAACCCTTTTTTAATTGTAAATAATGAGCTTGGAATAATTTTATTTAGATCTTTACATTTTGGTTTAACTTCTGCTTACATAGCAGTACTCTTTAGCAGTAAGCCTCCCTTATACAGGAATAACGCTTCTTTAAAAAAAAAAAAAAAAAAAAACACAACTTAATACTGACTTAGGATATAGCCAGCCAGTCCCCCAGTATATAGCCAGCCAGTCCCCCAGTATACAGTAAGCCAGCCGCCCAGTATACAGCCAGCCAGTCCCCCCAGCATACAGCCAGCCCCCTCGTATACAGCCAGCCAGCCCCCCCCAGTATATAGCCAGCCAGTCCCCACTATATAGCCAGCCAGTCCCCCCAGCAGCAGCAGGAGCCCGCAGAGTGGCACAATGATATAGTGTGATGGTGGCATTCAGGCCCCCCCCTGTATATTGACAGCCAGTCCCTCCAGTATACAGCCAGACAGCCCCCAGTATATAGCCAGCCCCTCCCCAGTATACAGCCTTGCAGTCCCCATAGTATACAGCCAGCAAGTCCCCCCAGTATATAGCCAGCCTCCCCCTGTATAAAGCCAGCCTGCCCCCCCTGTATAAAGTCAGTCTGCCCCCTTTATACAGCCAGCCTGCCCCCCCTGTATACAGTCAGCCTCTTCCCCCTGTATACAGCCAGCTTGCCCCCATGTATACAGCTAGCCTGCCCCCCTGTATACAGCTAGCATGGCCCACCCTGTATACATCCAGCCTGCCCCCCTCTATATAAAACCAGCCTGCTCCCTCTGTTTACAGCCAGCCTGTACCCCTCTGCATACAGCCAGCCTGCCCCCCTCTGTATACAGCCCACCTGTCCCCCTGTATGCAGCCAGCCTGCCCCCCTGTATACAGCCAGACTCTGCCCCCTGTATACAGCCAGACTCTGCCCCCTGTATACAGCCAGCCTACCCCCCCCCCGTATACAGCCACCCTGCCCCCCTCTGTATACAGCCAGCCTGCCCCCTCTGTATACAGCCAGACTCTGCCCCCTGTATACAGCCAGCCTACCCCCCCGTATACAGCCAGCCTGCCCCCCTATATACAGCCAGCCTTTCCCTCTCTGTATACAGCCAGCCCTCCCCTATGTTTACAGCCAACCTGAACCCTCTGTTTACAGCCAGCCTGCCCCCTGTATAAAACCAGCCTTTCCCCCCCAGTATCCAGCCAGCCTGCCCCCCCAGTATCCAGCCAGCCTGCCCCCCCTGTATACACAGCCATCCTGTCCCCCACTGTATACAGCCAGCCTGTCCCCCTCTGTATACAGCCAGCCTGTCCGCCTCTGTATACAGCCAGCCTGCCTCCCTCTGTTTACAGCCAATCTGACCCCCTCTGTATACATCCAGCTCCTCCCTGTATACAGTCTGCTCCCTTCTGTATACAGCCAGCCTGCCCCCCTGTACACAGCCAGCCTGCCCCCCTGTATACAGTCAGCCTACCCCCCTGTATGCAGTCAGCCTGCCCCACCCTCTGTTTACAGCCAGCCTGCCCCCTACGTTTACAGCCAGCCTGACCCCTCAGTTTACAGCCAGCCCTCCCTCTGTTTACAGTCAGCCTTCCCCTCTGTATACAGCCAGCCTTCCCCCCTCTGTGTACAGCCAGCCTGCCCCCCCTGTGTATAGCCAGCCTGCCCCCCCTGTATACAGCCAGCCTGCCCCCCCTGTATACAGCCAGACTTGCCCCCCTGCGTACAGCCAGCCTGCCCCCCCTGTATACAGCCAGCCTGCGCCCCCTGTATACAGTCAGCCTACCCCCCTGTATACAGTCAGCCTGCCCCGCCCTCTGTATACAGCGAACCTGCCCCCTACGTTTACAGCCAGCCTGACCCCTCAGTTTACAGCCAGCCCTCCCTCTGTTTACAGTCAGCCTTCCCCCCTGTATACAGCCAGCCTCCCCCCCCTGTATACAGCCAGACTTGCCCCCCTGCATACAGCCAGACTTGCCCGTGTATACAGCCAGCCCACCCCCCTCTGTATACAGCCAGCCTTCCTCCCTCTGTATACAGCCAGCCTGCACCCCTCTGTATACAGCCAGCCTGCCTCCCTCTGTATACAGCCAACCTGATCCCTTCTGTATACAGCCAGCTCCTCCCTGTATACAGCCTACTCCCCCCTGTATACAGCCAGCCTGCCCACCTGTATATAGTAAAAAAAAAACAAAAACATGTACTCACCCTTTCGACGCTCCTTCGAAGCTCCACTGATGTAGTCCAGCCGGCGGTGACAGCTCCTCGTGCTGCCGGCGTCGCACAGACTATGATGTCGGCAAGCAGTTGACGTCATAGTCTTTGAACCGCCGGCACGTAAGGAGCTTTCCCCCCCGGCCAGACTACATCAGCGGAGCTTCGGGTAAGCGTTGGAAGGGTAAGTACATGTTTTTTTTATTTTTCGACCGGCCCCAAACTAGTCGGCCCACCAGTATTTCCCCCTGTGGGCTGAGTGAATAAACTTGGGATACAGATCCAGGCACTGCCTACTTCCTTCTAAAATGAACTTTTAAAATTATGCTAAAGGACCCGGAAGGCTACTGGGGTGCTTCCCAGAATCCCTTTTTGCTGCAGATTCACATGATGTTACAGTGTGCAAGAACTCTCTCTCACTTACATCAAGCAGAGGGAATCCCCTCCATCTGTATGATGTAATCTTATTACAGCACAGGAAGACTCAAGCGGGGGACAAGGTGACAGCTTGTGAATCTAACAGCGTGCGAATCTAAGGTCCGGAGGAGCAACCAGGCTCAAAAGCCCTCCAGGCTCGTTAGCATAATTTTAGATGAAGAAAGGAGCCCATTGATAGCATAATTATATATAATAATATATATATATATATATATATATATATATATATATATATATATATTATATATATAAATATAAGAAGATTAACACAGTCATAGTGTCGGGATCTATGAGTAAGTGTCCCTGACTTATCCATACTTGATTTTGATTTCCATTAACATAAGCACTCAAATTTGCATTCAAAGTGTTTTTCTAGAGGAATTAGAATTAATGTAATGTAAGTAACTTAGTTGTTTTGTTTTGCAAAGTCTTTCCTCAAGGATAATTGAGGTAATTTTTTAAAATTGGCATTTCAAAATAATCTTAAATTTACATTTTGCGTATAAGCTAAATGATTGCTTTTTTTTGGTCTAATTAATGTAAACTGTACAACCAGTATGTTGTAAAATGGGTTAACATTAGAGATGAGCGAACACACTCGTCCGAACTTGATGCTCGTTCGAGCATTAGCGTACTCGTAACTGCCCGGACGAATACTTCGCCAGCTCGAGAAAATGGCATCTCCCGCCGTTTTGATTTTTGGCGGCCAGAAACAGAGCCAATCACAAGCCAGGAGACTCTGCACTCCACCCAGCATGACGTGGTACCCTTACACGTTGATAGCAGTGGTTGGCTGGCCTGATCAGGTGACCCTGGAATAGACTAGCCCCTGCCCGCGCTGTTCGCATCATTCTCTGTCTGGATGCCGTTAGAGAGAGAGCTGCTGCTGCTGCAGGGATAGCGTTAGGCTGTTATATTAGCTTACTGTTAGGCAGGAGTGAGTCTACAAGAACCCAACAGCCCTTGTTAGGGCTAGAATAGCAGTGGTCATCTTGGAATCTGGCAGCCCATTTCCACCAACAATACTTATGATGAAAGGAGGTAAGTATAAAAATACTATATAAGAGAGGCGCACGCTAACGAGGTGGACAAATTCTGTGGGTCCTAGACTATATAAGAACTACAGTGGGGCACATTTACTTACCCGGCCCATTCGCGATCCAGCGGCGCGTTCTCTGCACAGGATTCGGGTCCGGCTGGGATTTAAGATGGTAGTTCCTCCGCCGTCCACCAGGTGGCGCTGCAGCGCCGAAAATAATCTCAACGCCCCGGAATGCACCATCCCATAGAAGGTGAAGGTGAGCGCTCCCCAAGCGACACATTTTCGGTTTTTAAATGCGGCGGTCTTTCCGAATACGTCGGGTTTTCGTTCGGCCACGCCCCCCCGATTTCTGTCGCGCGCATGCCGGCCCCGATGCGCCACAATCCGATCGCGTGCGCCAAAATACCGGGGCAATTCATGTACAAGCGGCGCAAATCGGAAATATTCGGGTAACACGTCGGGAAAACGCGAATCGGGCCCTTAGTAAATGACCCCCAGTATGTCTAGTACCGCCCAATTGTCCAGACTGATTATGGGACAAAGTACTATAAGTATGTGCTTATGGGACAAAGTACTATACACCTACAACGTGTTGTTGCCCCTAGGGATAATAATCCCACCTCCAATTAACATCTGTGGATGTATGGGGACAAAATTACCAAAAAATAAGACTCATATAGGAGACGTGAACAAAGTTGGTCCGTCCGATGGGGGTTATTAATGAACTTGACATCTAAAAAGATAGAAATACACGGATTAGTTGGATAAAGAAAAGGGGGGATTCTCCCCGTACAATATACATCATATGAAGGTACAGAAGAAACATTGGGACGAACAAAGTGACCAGCAGTCTCATGCGCTCAACAATGACATGAAGAATGAAATAATCTAAATAATGCTCGTGAGATTATACTCAATGTTTTGGCCATGTGGTTGTAGCGTATTTAGGCGATGTATCCATTGAAGCTCTCGTTTCCTCAATAGTAGTGTCCTGTCGCCCCCTCGTCTCAAGGGAGGGACATGATCAATGAGGACAAACCTTAATTGAGATTCTGTGTGACCTTTTTCAAAGAAAAGTCGGCTTAGAGGTAAATCCTGTTTTTTCTTCCTGATTGTGTACTTATGATGCGCAATTCTCGTTTTAAAGTCATTCGTTGTTTCGCCAATATATTTAAGTCCACATGGGCATGATAACATGTAGATCACGTAGTCACTATTGCATGTAAGATAGTGACGTATTCTATATGTAGTGCCGTTGTGTGAAAACGTTTCTCCCTTGTGCATTAATGCACAGTTAATACAGGCTCTACATGGAAAGCTACCCGTACGAGTTATGCCCAATATACCCCTTTGTCGGGACATTTTTAAAGGTCCTACATCGGGTTTAACCACTCGGTCCCCAATGTTCTTAGCCCGTCTGTAAGAGAAATGGGGAGGGTTTTTGAATTCTGGGACTCCCGTGGTTTCTTTACTTAACACTTTCCAATGTTTTTTTATGATGTTAGAGATTAAGTTGCTTTTGTCTGAAAAAGTAGATACAAAGGGGATTCTGTCTGTTTTGCGTACTTTGTTCTTAGGTTGGAGTAAGTCACTTCTGTCATGTGTATCAGTCAAACTGATGTTCTTATCAATTATTTTTTTAGGGTAACCTCTGTCCAAAAATTTTTTTGTCATTATTGTTTTGTTAGTCTCGTAGGCCTGTTCATTGCTAGAGATCCTCTTTATTCTGAGGAACTGGCTTAGTGGAAGTGACTCAAGCATATGTCGTGGATGTGCACTGTCATATCTCAATAAGGGTTTCTGTCTGTGGGTATTGTAAATAAATCCGTATGTATTGCATGGTTTTCATAATGCACAGTGACATCGAGAAACTGTAAAGAATAAGAAGAATGCACAACAGTGAACTTTATATCATCATGAATAGTGTTGAGATATGCATGGAACTGCTCAAGTTCCTGAACAGTGCCCGACCATAGAAGGAAGACATCATCTGTGTATCGCCACCACTCCCTAGCATGTTGGAAGTGGTGGGACACATAGATGAAGTCCTCCTCAAGCATTGCCATCATGATATTTTCGTAATTTGGGGCCATGTTCGCCCCCATTGCTACCCCCTTTAATTGAGTGTAGAACTCATTGCCAAACAAAAAATAATTGTTATATAACACCACCTTTAACAGATCTATGATAAGTAGAATAGTTTGTGGAGAATACTCGGTAAGTTGTAAACATTTTTCTACAGCTTTTATACCTCGTGAGTGATCTATTGAGGTATACAGAGATACCATGTCAAGATACCTTTTTGCAAAAGGTCTATCATTTTCACCATGTGCACAAACTGACTAGTTCGAGGTTGAACAAGATTTATGCAGATTTTTTCGTAACATCAGACTTAAGTATTGGTTCCATAATAACCCCATACCAAAACACAGCACCGATAGGGCATTAGACCCCAAACAGTTTGGGTTGTACAATAAAAGCCAGTTCACCCCGAGCATAGATGCACCCGCCATTACCACTTTTTGCGAAGCAGTACAACATGATATTGAATCATTAACCACAGACACCAGGTTTAAACATGCCAATATGACATCCGCTGAAATAGATGCTCTAAAAACATTGGTCCATGATGGCGACATCACTATTAAGCAAGCCGATAAAGGCGGAGCTGTCGTCATCATGGACACCTCAGCATATCTTACAGAGATCCGCAGACAACTCAGTGACACTTCGGTTTACAGATACATATCAGGAGATCCAAAATTCACCATTGCTCGCAAGATCATTTTGGACACTGCACTATCTGCAGGTCTTATTACTGAAAATATGTACATATACCTGACTGTACTACACCCCATTACACCGGTGATATATATCCTCCCAAAAATTCATAAAAGTTTACAAAATCCACCCGGTAGGCCTATAGTCTCTGGATGCAATTCCATCTTTTCACATATAGCCATCTTCTTGGATGTCATTTTGGGGGAATCAGTACAGAAAATCAAGTCTTATGTCCGTGACACATCGGACTTTTTGAGCAAACTACAAAACATTAATATTACAAAAGAGGATCAATTTTTACTGGTGTCATTTGACGTGGTATTTCTGTATACCTCAATAGATCACTCACGAGGTATAAAAGCTGTAGAAAAATGTTTACACGGAGTATTCTTCACAAACTATTCTACTTATGCTAGGGAGTGGTGGCGATACATAGATGATGTCTTCCTTCTATGGTCGGGCACTGTTCAGAAACTTGAGCAGTTCCATGCATATCTCAACACTATTCATGATGATATAAAGTTCACTGTTGTGCATTCTTATTATTCTTTACAGTTTCTCGATGTCACTGTGCATTATGAAAACCACGCAATACATACGGATTTATTTACAAAACCCACAGAGAGAAACACCTTATTGTGGTATGACAGTGCACATCCACGACATATGCTTGAGTCACTTCCACTAAGCCAGTTCCTCAGAATAAAGAGGATCTCTAGCAATGAACAGGCCTACGAGACTAACAAAACAATAATGACAAAAAAATGTTTGGACAGAGGTTACCCTAAAAAAATAATTGATAAGAACATCAGTTTGACTGATACACATGACAGAAGTGACTTACTCCAACCTAAGAACAAAGTACGCAAAACAGACAGAATCCCCTTTGTATCTACTTTTTCAGACAAAAGCAACTTAATCTCTAACATTAAAAAAAACATTGGAAAGTGTAAAGAAACCACGGGAGTCCCAGAATTCAAAAACCCTCCCCTTTTTTCTCACAGATGGACTAAGAACATTGGGGACCGAGTGGTTAAATCCGATGTAGGACCTTTAAAAATGTCCCGACAAAGGGGTATATTGGGCATAACTCGTACGGGTAGCTTTTCATGTAGAGCCTGTATTAACTGTGCATTAATGCACAAGGGAGAAACGTTTTCACACAACGGCACTACATATAGGATACGTCACTATCTTACATGCAATAGTGACTACGTGATCTACATGTTATTATGCCCATGTGGACTTAAATATATTGGCAAAACAACCAATGACTTTAAAACGAGAATTACACATCATAAGTACACAATCAGGAAGAAAAAACAGGATTTACCTGTAAGCCGCCATTTTTTTGAAAAGGGTCACACAGAATCTCAATTAAGGTTTGTCCTCATTGATCATGTCCCTCCCTTGAGACGAGGGGGCGACAGGACACTACTATTGAGGAAACGAGAGCTTCAATGGATACATCGCCTAAATACGCTACAACCACATGGCCTCAACATTGAGTATAATCTCACGAGCATTATTTAGATTATTTCATTCTTCATGTCATGGTGGAGCGCATGGGACTGCTGGTCACTTTGTTCGTCCCAATGTTTCTTCTGTACCTTCATATGATGTATATTGTACGGGGAGAATCCCCCCTTTTCTTTATCCAACTAATCCGTGTGTTTCTATCTTTTTAGATGTCAAGACAATTGTTCATTAATAACCCCCATCGGACGGACCAACTTTGTTCACGTCTCCTATATGAGTCTTATTTTTTGGTAATTTTGTCCCCATACATCCACAGATGTTAATTGGAGGTGGGATTATTATCCCTAGGGGCAACAACACATTGTAGGTGTATAGTACTTTGTCCCATAAGCACACAGGTCTGTCGAATGATGGACCAGTGACAATTTGGCGGTACTAGACATACTGTGGGTCTTATATAGTCTAGGACCTCCAGAATTTGTCCACCTCGTTAGCGTGCGCCTCTCTTATATAGTATTTTTATACTTACCTCCTTTCATCATAAGTATTGTTGGTGGAAATGGGCTTCCAGATTCCAAGATGGCCACCGCTACCTGCACATGTCTTACACGCCTGCGCGAGTGGTGACGTATATAACAATGTCATCACTTCCGGCCCTTCCACACACCCACCTCCGGTATCACGTGGATCCATGACGTATGGCCGCTGGCGGTTCCGAACACAAAAAACTATTTATGAATGAAACTCAGGAGACGTGGGGCAGGTCTGAATACCGATGGGCGGGATCACTGGTTTTAATAAAGCACTATGTCCCTTTTGTATCGTTTACACTGTTTATTATGATGTATCAATACTATTGCACCTTAATAATGCTATATGCATTCTGATATTGCACTACTGGATCAATTTTGTATCAACTATTGTTTCACATAATGATTGACCAATCAGCAGGGCTTTTGGTCCTTAAATAGTTGGATCTGTTTCACTGTTGTTATGCTTGAGAAAGGTGCGGTTCTAGCACCGAAACGTCGCTGTGTGATGGAATAAAAGTTCACCACTTTTCTACAATTCATTGAGGGCTGCCTCTTCACTACGCATATCAAGGACCCATGCCAAGGGATCATCTACTAACTACTGGCTTGTGCTGCTTTGGACTTTGCATTTTATATATATATATATATATATATATATATATATATATATATATATATATATATATATATATATATATATATATATATTTTGTTGATTTGCTTGTGGCACTAGTGTGGCCTTGCTGGCACTAGTAGTGCAGCTAGTACCATATTGTGAGGAATTTGCAGAGAGACTTGGGAATGTTCTATTTAGCTCTTAGTGACACACACATCTCAAACACCTAAGTGGGACAATTTATTAGGGGTTTGATTGAATTAGGCACCGTCTGCTGATTTTTTTTTTTTACTTTTATTTTTTTTTTATTACTCAAAGTCATCAGGCACAGTACAAAATCCAGTTGTGTGCTGTCAGTGTAGGTTAGAAACTAGCCATAGAAATAGGATAGCATCGTTTTGTAAAAAAAAAAAAAAAAACACAAATAAAACAGAAAAAAATCCCCAAAAATTTACAGTATATACTTTAATTTTGAAAATGTTTAACCCAAGGGCTAGGGGTAGAGGACGAGGGCGTGGACGTGGGCGTCCAACTACTGCAGGGGTCAGTACCGGCGTACTCTGAGGAACTGTTTTCTGGACCCTTCCCAGAGTCACAAACCACTTGTCCGGTTGCTGCTGAGCTCTCTTCTGATGCCCAGGTTTTCCACCGGTCGCAGTCTGTGGGTGATGATGACATTGTTGACGTAGTGGAAGAAGTGTGTAAAGAGGTGTCGGATGATGAGGAGACACGGTTGTCAGACAGTGGTGAAGTTGTTCTCAGGGCAGGAAGTCCGAGTGGAGAGCAGACCGAGGGATCGGAGGATGATGAGATGACAGAGCCAAGCTGGGTTGATAGGCCTGGTGAACACAGTGCTTCTGAGATGGAGGTGAGTCCTCGACGAGAACAGGTTGGAAGAGGCAGTGGTGGGGCCAGACGGAGAGGCAGGGCCAGAGCTGGTGCATCAGTGCCAAATGTTTCACGTAGTGAAGCTCCCGTGGCGAGGGCTAGATTTTCGGAAGTCTGGAGGTTCTTTAAAGAAATGCCGGATGACTGACGGACTGTGGTGTGCAACCTGTGCCACACCAGGATCAGCAGGGGTCCCACCACTACCAGCTTAACCACCACCAGTATGCGCAGGCATATGAATGCTAAACACCCCACTCAATGGAACCAAGGCCGCTCACCTCCGGCCGGGCACACCACTGCTCCTTCCCCTGTGTCACCTGCTGCCTCTGCTAGTCAGCCCCCTGCCCAGGACCCCGGCCCAAACACCTCCCGTGCGAAAACCACACCTTCGCCTCCACGATCCTCCACAGTATCCACCAATATCTCCATGCGCAGCATTCAGCTCTCCATACCCCAGACGCTGGAGCACAAGAGGAAGTACAGTGCAACCCACCCACACGCCCAAGCCCTCAACATCCAGATCTCCAAACTGCTTAGCCTGGAGAAGCTGCCCTATAGGCTGGTAGAGACCGAGGCCTTTCGCAACCTCATGGCGGCGGCTGCCCCTCGGTATTCGGTCCCCAGCCGCCACTACTTTTCACGATGTGCCGTCCCAGTCCTGCACCAGCACATGTCAGACAACATCATCCGTGCCCTGACCAACGCCGTTTCTGACAAGGTCCACCTGACCACGGACACGTGGACGAGTGCTGCCGGGCAGGGCCACTATATATCGCTGACGGCACATTGGGTTAACTTGGTGGAGGCTGACCCTGGGGCTGGTCATATCCCACCCCTCCTCCGCCTCCTCCTCCGAATTACCATCCGTGGGCATGGCGCCATCAGTCTGTAGCTCTAGGCACAGCAGCAGTGCCATCGCTAAGCGACAGCAGGCGGTGCTCAAACTGCTGAGCCTAGGCGATAAAAGGCACACTGCCCAAGAGCTTTTACAGGACATCACGGCGCAGAGTGATCTGTGGCTGGCACCGCTGAACCTGAAGCCAGGCATGGTTGTGTGTGACAACGGCCGTAACCTGGTGGCGGCTCTGCAACTTGGCAGACTGACACATGTGCCATGCCTGGCCCACGTGTTAAATCTCATAGTTCAGCGTTTCCTGAAGACATACCCCAATCTGTCTGATTTGCTCACGAAGGTGTGCCGCATCTGTGCGCATTTCAGGAAGTCCAGCACAGATGCTGCCACTCTCAGGGCATCGCAGCGCCGCCTCCAACTGCCCGCTCACCGACTGTTATGCGACGTGCCCACGAGGTGGAATTCAACATTAACTATGTTATCCAGAGTTTACCAGCAGCGCAGAGCGATTGTAGTCTACAATGAGGAGTGGACGTGGATGTCTGATATCTGTCAGGTGCTGAGTAACTTTGAGGAGTCAACACAGATGGTCAGTGGTGATGCCGCCATCATCAGCCTCACCATCCCGCTGCTTGGCCTGTTGAAAAACTCTCTGGTCAGCATGAAGTCGGAAGCTTTGCGCTCGTCACAAGAGACGGGGGAAGAAGATTCCCTTGTTGATAGCCAAAGCACCCTCAGGTCTGTGGAGGCTGAGGTGGTGGTGGAGAAGGAAAAGGAGGAGGCTGACACTGGCGCAGGTGCATCAGTTTGACAATGTGGAGGAGAAAGCACCGTCTCTTGTGGAAGTGGTTGATGTGGCTGGGAGGGAAGCACATTCACCCAGTGGGCTGTAAAGGACATGTACTGGCCCTGACCAGCTCCACACATTCGCGCTGGTGTGCACCTTGGAATAAAATGATAAGCTCAAGGACTGGCCCACCTTCTGTTGTACATAATAGGGAAAGGCTGGTAGTGCCTTTTTGGAAAAAAAATTGAGGCTTGCAACTCTCCACCTCGGTTCGGCACAAGCCATTAGTTCTCTGAAGGGTGCAGAGTCCAAGACTTGGAAAGGGAAAGACTGCAGTACCAACAACTTTGACAAGAGCACAATCAGCACCTTAGGATGGCTGGACGCATAGAGTTGTCTTTTTGTAATCGCCTCCCTCAACAACTTCTGGCGCCATGCTTAGCTAAGAGCAGGAGCATCTGGTCCTGGATATGATGTCAAAGACAAACAGCTCCCTTCGGGCAGAGGTGCTGGAGCCTTGACTTGCTGAAACAGCATGTGTGCCACTAGGTGCTGCTGCTGCTTCTGTTGCTTCGCCTGCAGGATGGACCACATCTGACACCCATTTCTCCCAGGCTATTGGATGGTGAATCTGCATGTGTTGGCGCAGGGCTGTGGTGCCAAGGATAGTTCCCTGGCCACGCTTCGCTTTCTGCCCGCAGATAGGACATATACCCACGCTCGGCTCCTCTGGTGTCTTTACAAAAAATTGCCACACTGCTGAGGTGGTAACTTTTCTGCCAACACTCTGCACTGATCAACTACTACCACCGCTGCCTCACTGAGCCCCTGTGCCACTGCTTACTTGGACCTGCGAGTTGGGATTTGTACCCCGCGGCATTTGGCTCCAGTTCTCACACTGCTGACACTCTCTTCGTCTGACAATAATGAATCCCCTGCTACACCCAGCTCCCAAGTGCGATCAGCTACATCATCGTCAATTTGCGTTTCCCCATACCAAAGAGGTATGGCAATGTGCGTTATACAGATACCCCACAACTGACAATGTAAATTCTGCGAAAATCACTGTATAAACTGCATGGATTTTACACGTAAATTTGGCTGTAAACTATAGCCCCAAAAAGCTATGGCAATGTGGGTTATATAGATACCCCATAACTGACAGTGTAATTTCTGTGAAAATCACTGTATAAACTACGTGGATTTGACACGTAAATCTGGCTGTAAACTATAGCCCCAAAAAGGTATGGCAATGTGCGTTATACAGATACCCTACAACTGACACACAGTGAGAGGTCCACAAATCACTAAAGCAGCTGCATAAAGAAATCGCTACTGCAGATGCATGAAAGTCAAACAGATTTGTTCCTATTCGATTTTGTCACCTAAATAGAACTGCTATTTGGGGTATACAGATCCCCCTTAAAGAACAACCAGGGATTGCCGCAAGAATCGTTACTAAACAGAACAGTAGCAGCAACTAGACACTACAGGCAGCACATGAAGTGTGAAGTGCCGAGATGTAAAATGGCTGGTTTTATAGGGCTGTGTGACACATAAGCCTGCTGTCCGCTGATTGGCTTACAGGTCTGCAGATGTCATCGGGGGTGTTCCTTTCTCCTTCCTAGAGTTCTCTGCCCCATGTAACACGTAATTCATGATTTATGATGAACAGCCAAACTGCAGCCCTGGGAATGCATTAGCTGTTATATATTAGCATAATGCAATGACTCTCGTCTGCTGCATTGTGTACTGCTAATAGGATCAGACTGCATTATGTGCCCGTTCTCACGGGTATATACAATGGCCTAAGAGATTTGGCTAGTTAAACAGCTGTTAACAAAACATAACTGTTAACGCTATGTTAATACAAGCAACCTGTGACTGCACTCTTAAGGTCTAGACACACCTGCAAACAGTTATTCCAAATGCACTTGAATTGTGTTTCAAAATACAATTGAATTGCATATTGTTAACGTGGGCTTAAAGGGGTTGGCCACTTTATAAGCAAAATTTTAAAAACCAGTCCCAGGTTATGGCCATACATAATAATGTTATGCTTACCACCCACTGAAATACAGCTCTAAGCATTGCAGGATCTGTGCTCCATCCGTAAATGGCGTCTGCTGGGAAGTCACAGAACACTCTAGTGGGCTCTCTGTGCGCGTTCAAGATTCCCTCGATGGACGCTATATTATACTTCTCGGCAGCGCAGGGACGGTGAGCACGTGTAGTGAGTAGGAGGACATGTTAGGACTAGAAATGAGCTATAGCCGCTTGGCTACATTTAAAAAATTAACTTTACATTTTGATCAAATTGCTAAGACCACTAACCACTTCATTGTGTCTGACTATCCCTTGTTTTATTGCACTATTGTGCTCTAGTATGATAATGATCCACTCATCTTTCAGTCTTTTCCACTGTTCTGTGAATGAAGTGGGTTTCTTGGCCATTACTTTATCATCAAAGTTTTCCAGAGGTTTTCTATTGGGTTTAGATCAGGACTCTGGGCATTTCATTGTTTTAATGGTTTCTGTTTCAAGGAACTTTTATGCCAGTTTTGCTGTGTGACAGGGGGTGTTGTACTCCAGGAAAATTTCTGGCTGATTGAGTGAAGAAGCTAGAAAGGAATCACATGTTGTTCTGAATGTTCTGATTAGAGATGGGCGAATTTGTTAAAATTCGTTTTGTCCCGATTTGCCGAATTTTTCGAAAAAATTTGATTCGACCCGAATCGAATCAAAACGAATCAACGAATTAAAAAACAGGCATTTCCTGGCCGCAGAGAGCCTGTAGGGTGTTGTAGAACGTTGTGCCATACTTAAATATGCATAGGGAGCGTGGTTTGGTCTTCAAACAATGCTGTGTTTTAGTATGACACGCACATGACAGCCGCGGCTCTTAGAATCGCTTCACTCTTCACTTCCATGTGCACTTACATAGGCCAACTTCACCAAATAAGCAAAGCGGGAACGCAGCCTGACAAGGTAGCATCTGTGCCAGCTCGAAAGGACCGAGCTGAGGGCCAAGATCCCACTATAACATCAAAGAGTGCACTCTTTTTACACTAACATCAGATGATTGCATAGATTATGACAGAACCTGTTCTGTTAAACGCGGGTACATGTGGAAAGCCCCCCAAAAGAGTGCAGAGGATGTCGGCAGTAATTTAGCATTGACGTCACTGATCATTTTGCCCTTCTTTTCACGCGTCAGTGTCCTCTTTCAATCGGTCAATAATCCATCAGTATTGCTAAAGCCAAAATCAAACAGGAGTTGATCCAGAATAGAGATGAGCAGCAAATGGGATACTTGCATGTCATCTATGTTCTGTATCCACTCCTGCTTTTGGCTATCAATCTTGAAGCTTTTCATCCTTCTGACTGATGAAATGAAGGGGAAAACCAAACATAGTGGCAACGTCATAGAGTGATGGAGGGTGAAAACAGCATTATGGAAATCACAGGGTGTTCCAGGGAGACAGCGGTCAGTTGGCAGCAGCATGAGTAGGCTGCAGAGTGGCACAATGACAAATTATGGAGGTGGCGGAAACATGGTAGGCCACAAAGTAGCACAATGATAAGAGTGTGGAGGTGGCGGCAGCAGCAGCAGGAGCCCACAGGTGGCAGCAACATGGTGGCAGCAAAAGGGATAGCCACAGAGTGGCACAATGATTTAGTGTGGAGGTGGCATCAGCAGCAGGATCCCACAGGTGGCAGCAACATGGTGGCAGTAACAGGGAAAGCCACAGAGTGGCACAATTATATAGTGTGGAGGTGGCGACAGAAGAAGCAGCAGCAGGAGTCCACAGGTGTCAGCAACATGGTGGTAGCAACAGGGAAAGCCACAGAGTGGCACAATGATATAGTGTGAAGGTGGCATCAGAAGCAGCAAGTGCCTGCAGAGTGGCACAATAATATAGTGTGAAGGTGGCATGAGAAGCAGCAGGAGCCTGCAGAGTGGCACAATGATATAGTGCATTGGTGACATCAGCAGCAGGAGGAGCCCACATAGTGGCACAATGATATTGTGTGTTGGTGGCATCAGAAGCAGCAGCAGCAGGAGGAGCCCACAGAGTGGCACAATGATATAGTGTGTTGGTGGCAACAGAAGCAGCAGTAGTTGGAGCCCGCAGAGTGGCACAATGATATAGTGTGAAGGCGGCATCAGAAGCAGCAGCAGCAGGAGCCCGCAGAGTGGCACAATCATATAGTGTGAAGGTGGCATCAGAAGCAGCAAGAGCAGCAGAGTGGCACAATGATATAGTGTGAAGGTGGCATCAGAAGCAGCAGGAGCCTGCAGAGTGGCACCATGATATAGAGAGGAGGTGGTGGACAATTCCAGTCCCTGGTAAAGATGGTAGGAGGCAGATGGTGCAACTAGCAGCAGATGTGTGGCATCAGGCGGGTGGCAGCATCAGAATAGTGGCTGAGGCAGGTAGTTAGAACCCAGACTCATTTCTCAACGTTTAGAGGTGGTGTCATGGCTGATCTAATCTGATGCATTAGGCTTTGGTGAGTTGAAATCCTGGCCGATCCAAGCCTGATTCATCTTGATCTAGGCCACCACCTGCTGGTGCAGGGTCTGCTTCATGTCCTGCTGCTGCTGGTGGCGGCTAAGCTCCTCACTAGGCGGGTGAAGGAAATTGCTCATTAAGGAATCCAGACTTAAGCGACTCTTGATGGAACTGCTACTGCTCCTACCCCCCCAGCTCCCTACAGCAGCCGTGGTAGTAGTACGTGAGCAATGACTGCCAGGAATCCCCTGGTCAGACCTGACAGAGGATGGACAATGGCGCACATAAGCAGCGGCCAACTGTGTGCTCAGTATTTATCTATAGTATGCCAGTTGTTCCTTCCTCTCAGCAGCAGGAAAAAAATGGGCCATTTTGAACCGGTAGTGAGGGTCCAAGAGGGTGGAGAGCCAAAAGTCATCCCTATGCCGGATGTGGACTATTCGGCTTTCACTAGTTAGGCAAAGCAGCATGCTGCGGGCCATCTGCGCAAGTGACTCTGAGGGACTCCCGGTCTCCATATCCACAGTATACTGCCACGGTGTTTGTGTATCATCTGCCTCGTCTTCTACCTCCTCCGGATGCTCCTCCTCTCCTGTCACCTGAGTAGAAAAACCACAAATTGCACCAGACTCTGTTTGTGCTCCACTGTCCTCCTCCTCCATCTCCAGTTCAGCCCCCACCGGACTCATGTGGCCATGAGATGTAGTCTCCACTTCTCCAGTACTCTGACCAGACAGATTTTGCAGCATAAGTTCCAGGACATGAAGTAGTGGAATGACGTTATTCATCCCACAGTCCTGGCGACTGAAAAATATCTCTTCAAAAGGCCTGAGCAAACGGCAGGTGTCACGCATGAGTACTACGGTCCGCTTGCATCATTAAAAAATCATGAATGACTTTTTTCTGTTCATACAGGCAGTCTAACATATGGAGGCTGGAATTTTAACAGGTGGAAACATCGCATATCAGACTTTGTTGGGGTAGGCCGTTCTGGCGCTGCAACTCGAGGAGGGTGTGCTTGGCTTTGTAAGAATGGCTGAAGTGCGTGCACAGTGTCCTGGCCAGTTTTAGAATGTCTTGCAGATGGGTGTAAGACTTCAGGAACTTGTTGAATACCAGATTGAACACATGCGCCATCCCTCCTCTGTTTAGCGCGGACACCATGTTCCTCCCATTGTCTGTCACCATGGTTCCGATTTTTAGTTGTCGCGGAAAAAGCCACACATTGATTTCTTCTTGCATGACGCGGAGCAATTCCTCTCCTGTGTGACTTTGTTCACCCAGGCAAACCAGGTGTAGAACTGTGTGACACCGCTGTACAGTGCACATGTGCTATGATAGAGCAGCACTTGTGGAGGCTGAGGTGGTGGTGGAGAAGGAGGAGGCGGACACTGGCACAGGAGCAGCAGTTTGACAACGTGGAGGAGAAAGCGCCGTCTCTTGTGGAAGTTGTTGGTGTGGCTGGGCGGGAAGCACATTCACCCAGTGGAACGTAAAGGACATATATTGTCCCTGACCATAATTACAACTCCACATGTCCACGATGCCGTGCACTTTGGAAGAAACTGATAAACTCAAGGACTGGCCCACCTTCTGTTGTACATATTGGTGAAGGGCTGGCACAGCCTTTTTGGAAAAAAAATTGCGGCTTAGAACTCTCCACCTCGGTTCGGCACAAGCCATTAGTTCTCTGAAGAGTGCAGAGTCCACGACTTGGAAAGGGAGAGACTGCAGTACCAACAACTTCGACAAGAGCACGATCAGCTTCTGCACCTTAGGATGGCTGGACGCATAGAGTTGTCTTTTTGTAATCGCCTCGCTCAACGACTGCTGGCGCCATGCGTAGCGAGGAGCAGGAGCATCTGGACCGGGAGATGATGTCAAAGACAAACAGCTCCCTTCGGCAGAGGTGCTGGAGTCTTGACTTGCTGAAACAGCATGTGTGCCACTAGGTGCTGCTGCTGTTGCTTCGCCTGCAGGATGGACCGCATCTGACACCAGTTTCTCCCAGGCCATTGGATGGTAACGCTGCATGTGTTGGCGCAGGGCCGTGGTGCCAAGGATAGTTCCCTGGCCACGCTACACTTTCTGCCCGCAGATAGGACATATACCCACACTCGGCTCCTCTGGTGTCTTTACAAAAAACTGCCACACCGCTGAGGTGGTAATTTTACCGCCAACACTCTGCACTGAGCGACTACTACCAGCGCTGCCTCACTGAGCCCCTGTGCCACTGCTTATTTGGGCCTGCGAATCAGGATTTGTACCCCGCGGACGTTTGGCATCCCCTTACTGTGCTGCCACCTCTGCCTCCTCCAGCTGCCATCTTTCTGTCTGACATAGTGGTTTATAAACTACGTGGATTTGACACGTGAATCTGGCTGTAAACTAGAGCCCCCAAAAGGTATTGCAATGTGCGTTATACAGATACCCCACAACTGACAGTGTAATTTCAGCAAAAATCGCTGTATAAACGACATGGATTTGATACGTGAATCTGGCTGTAAACTAGAGCCCCCAAAAGGTATTGCAATGTGCGTTATACAGATTCCCTACAACTGACAGTGTAATTTCAGCGAAAATCACTGTATAAACTATGTGGATTTCACACGTAAATCTGGTTGTAAACTAGAGCCCCCAAAAGGTATTGCAATGTGCGTTATACAGATACCCCACAACTGACAGTGAAATTTCAGCGAAAATCACTGTATAAACTACGTGGATTTGGCACGTGAATCTGGCTGTAAACTAGAACCCCCAAAAGGTATTGCAATGTCCATTATACAGATAACCCACAACTGACAGCTCACTACTGCAGATGCATGAATGATTTTGTGATTAAATAGAACTGCTATTTGGGGTATACAGATCCCCCTTAAAGAACAACCAGGGATTGGTCCACCAATCACTCCTGCAGATGCATGAAAGTCTAACAGATTTCTTAATATTCGATTTTGTCACTAAATAGAACTGCTATTTGGGGTACATAGAACACCCTTAGAGAACAGCGAGGGATTGCAGCAAGAATCGCACAGCACAATAGTAGCAGCTGGACGCTACAACATGAAGTGTGAAGTGCTGAGATAGAAAATGGCTGGGTTTTATAGGGCTATGTGACATCGCATAAGCCTGCCGGTCGCTGATTGGCTTTACAGGTCTGCAGATTCGCCACAAAGCCGAAGTTTATGGTGATTTGCGGGAACGAAGTTGGTTTTTTTCCCCTCATGTTTCTGCTAAATGCGCGCGAGAACAACTTGTTACATGGGGCAGAGAACTCTGGGAAGGAGAACGGAACACCCCCGATGATTGGTGGACCAATCCCTGGTTGTTCTTTAAGGGGGATCTGTATACCCCAAATAGCAGTTCTATTTAGTGACAAAGGGTGTTCCTTTCTCCTTCCCAGAGTTCTCTGCCCCAAGTAACACGTTGTTCTCGCGCCCATTTAGCAGAAACATGAGGGGAAAAAAAACAACTTTGTTCCCGCAAATCAGCATAAACTTCGGCTTCGTGGCGAATCGAATTTTTCCTGAAATTGTAACCGAAGTTAGAATCATTAGAATTGATTCGCCCATCTCTAGTTCTGATACATGCTTGCATTCACTGTCATGGGTACTCCTGCGACCTATGTTGCGGGTCGCAGGCGCACCCGTTTACCCCCCTGTGCCCTCTCACGCCATCTGCAGCTTCCCTTATCTAGCCGTGCTCCTGTGATGGTCTCCTAGCTTCAGCGTGCTCGTCCCCGCCACCTTGAGCTTGCGTTGGCCATCTGAAATTTAAAGGGTCAGCGCACCGCTTATTGGCGTTGATCACCTGACAGCCTATAAAATGGTCAGCCTCTTTCTTTGTGCCTCGTGCCTTGGAGAAAACTTGTCTTCTGTGTTCCCTGCGATTATTGTCATTTCCTGTTGTTGACTCCGATTCTTTGCTGCCTGCCTTGACCTCCTGCTTCCTCCCTGACTCTGATTCCGTGCTGCCTGTCCTGACTTCCTGCCTGCCCTCGACTCCGTCTTGCCCCACGATTCTGTACTATGCCTTGGCCACCACCGCAGACAAAGTTGTGCCTGTGGAGCAACCTGGTAATACCACACAGCAGCAAGTCCAACCCGCTTTGCGGTGGGCACTGGTGAAAACCGTGTGCCACTTAGACACCACTTATAGGTATCAGCTTACGTCATCGTCGGTGGTTCAGTGGGTCCACTTACCCGTGACACACAGCATGTAGCCACGTGAGATGTCAAACTCCTGCTGCAGAACACATAACCCAAACCATAACACTTCCTCCATCACACAATTTTTTACACATTTTGGATTCGGTCTGTCCCCAGTTTGTCGAAGAACATAATGTTTCCCATCACATCCATACAAATTAGTCTTGATTTCATCACTAAAATGAACTGTGGACCACTTCTTCACACAATATACTGCTCAACAAAGGTGAGTTTAGCCTTTTGTTTCTTTCTGCTAATGAAAGGTTTGTTCACTTCAGTGTAGGTATTCAGTCCAAATGCTCTTAAACTTTGAGACACTGTATGGTGAGACAGATCCTTACCCCGTTCAGTGCTGGACTGGTGAGCAATTTCAGGTGCATTGTTGAAACAAAAACCCATGGAAATTCTACACATTATTCTTCTATTACATTCGTCTTTCGAGGACGAAGAACCTTCTTGGGGGACTTGAATGAGTTTGTGAGGTTGTAATGATGATAAATTCTATTAATCACAGACTTGCAGTGACCATCTTATCTTGCTAAGGCTTATTGGGTCACCCCCCGGGGGGGGCACCTGCCATGAGACAAGTTGAGCCTCTCGCCTGCTCAACGAGGGGATGGCACCGTGCTCCCACCGGCCAGCACTGAGCTTCCGTGCACCGGACTGGACAGCGTTGCAGCCCTCCGCCCGGCACCTTGCTCCCGACCCCCGCCGCAGGCACTGAGCTTCCGCCCCCCTGCCGGCCAGCATCAAACTCCCGCATGTGCTGCCGCCCCCCATTCTCCGCATTCCTCCGCTACCGGCTCAACCTCTGCTCCCATGTCAACCCCGCTCTGCTCCCATGTCAACCCCGCTCCACTCCCGTGTCAACCCCACTCCGCTCCCGTGTCAACCCCGCTTCGCTCCCGAGTCTGCCCCCCAGGCTCTTGGCTCCCTGCTCCGACCGCCCCCGCTCAAGCTCCGGGCTCCCTACCCCCCCCCCCCCCACTCACTGGCTATTGAGTCTTCCTGCTCTCGGCTCCCCCACCGCGCCACCGCCGCTGCAGGACAAGGCGCCGAACACAAGAACACAACAGAGAAGTAAGGTTACATTATCTTTGCATAATATATATATATATATATATCTATATATATATATATATAAATATATACACACTCACCGGCCACTTTATTAGGTACACCGTGCTACTAACGGGTTGGACCCCCTTTTGCCTTCAGAACTGCCTCAATTCATCGTGGCATAGATTCAACAAGGCTGGCTGGAAGCATTCCTCTGAGATTTTGGTCCATATTGGCATGATGGCATCACACAGTCTGAGATGATTCCAGCTTTATGACATGGCGCATTATCCTGCTGAAAGTAGCCATCAGATGTTGGGTAAATTGTGGTCATAAAGGGATGGACATGGTCAGCAACAATACTCAGGTAGGCTGTGGCATTGCAACGATGCTCAATTGGTACCAAGGGGCCGAAAGAGGGCCAAGAAAATATTCACCACACCATGACACCACTACCACCTGCCTGAACCATTGATACAAGGCAGGACGGATCCATGCTTTCATGTTGTTGACACCAAATTCTGACCCTACCATCCGAATGTCGCAACAGAAATCGAGACTCATCAGACCAGGCAACGATTTTTCCAATCTTCTACTGTCCAATTTCGATGAGCTTGTGCAAATTGTAGCCTCAGTTTCCTGTTCTTAGCTGAAAGGAGTGGCACCCGGTGTGGTCTTCTGCTGTTGTAGCCCATCTGCCTCAAAGTTCGACGTACTGTGCGTTCAGAGATGCTCTTCTGCCTACCTTGGTTGTAACGGGTGGCGATTTGAGTCACTGTTGCCTTTCTATCAGCTCGAAGCAGTCTGCCCATTCTCCTCTGACCTCTGGCATCAACAAGGCATTTCCGCCCACAGAACTGCCGCTCACTGGATGTTTTTTCTTTTTCGGACCATTCTCTGTAAACTCTAGAGATGGTTGTGCGTGAAAATCCCAGTAGATCAGCATTTTCTGTAATACTCAGACCAGCCCTTCTGGCACCAACAACCATGCCACATTCAAAGGCACTCAAATCACCTTTCTTCCCCATACTGATGCTCGGTTTGAACTGCAGGAGATTGTCTTGACCATGTCTACATGCCTAAATGCACTGAGTTGCCGCCATGTGATTGGCTGATTAGAAAGTGTTAACAAGCAGTTGGACAGGTGTACCTAATAAAGTGGCCGGTGAGTGTGTATATATATATATATATATATATATATATATATATGTGTATATATATGTATATGTGTATATATATGTATATGTGTATATATATGTATATGTGTGTGTATATGTGTGTGTGTGTATATATGTATATGTGTGTGTGTGTAAGTATATATATGTATATGAGTGTGTGTGTGTATATGTGTGTGTATGTGTATATATGTGTGTGTATGTGTATATGATGTATCTATGTTTGTATATGTGTATATATGCTGTATGTATATGCAGCATTTGTGATATTTATCAGGGCTTCTATTTTTGTACTACATGGCCGTACTCTGTATGCATTTTATACTACATGGTGGTACGCTGCATCTACTGTATACTACATGGCGGTATGCAGTATGCATTTTATACCACATGGCGGTACGCTGTATGCATTTTATACTACATGGCGGTACGCTGTATGCATTTTATACCACATGGCGGTACGCTGTATGCATTTTATACCACATGGTGGTACATTGTATGCATTTTATACTACATGGCGATATGCTGTATGCATTTTATACTACATGGCGGTACGCTGTATGCATTTTATACTATATGGTGGCATGCTGTATGCATTTTTCATTGCTTTATTTTTACACCAAACCAATATGATGAACAGCAGAACAACAAGAAAAATCCAGCTCACCACTCAGACGAGATGTTCCCAGCGCACGGACACGAGAAGATCCCCCATAGACTCAAGGCAATGGCAAACTTGTAGAAAGACCAGCGCTTCAGGAGACAATTGTAGTACTTAAAAATCATCCAATTTATTCGTTCCTCTTAAAAACATATCACACAGCAGAGTGCACAAAATAATGGTAACACGGGGTAAAACCTACGCGTTTCGTTCAGATGAGCTTAATCATGGTTACCTCCACAAGAATTATCAGCTCTATTTGAACACCGCGCTTCTCCATGGCGTGTGACGTCACAATCATGTGTTAAAGTCACATGATCACAGCAACCACACCCCCCTCCAAGGAAAATCGCAGCAGACTTACATCTAAAAGCATGTTTACAACAATTAAAAACATACCTGAAATAGATCGACACCGAGAAAGAAGGTAAGTTAAATGCATTTTTGTATATTAAACGACTATCGATTTTAGCCCGTACCTGCCGAAGCAAAACAAAGTGCGCGGAAAATATCAACAGAGCAACGAGAATGCTACTTGTATCATATGGTTATTCGCAACATATTGTATCAGGTTTGTTAATATAATGATAGACACATAATTTCGAGCGGCATGGTCAGAGGGCACTGCAAGTTTAGTCACTGGCACAGTCTAGAGACAGGAGATAGTATTTACTCAAAACCTGCCGACAAGCGGCATGGTCAGAGGACACTGCAAGTTTAAATCAATGGCACAGTCTGGAGACAGGAGATAGTATTAACTCAAAACCTACCAAGGTTTTTTTTTATATATTGTTATATGAAAAGTATAATCGAAAAAGAGAGAATCAGGTGTATATTGTGCAAAGCCCAGTAGATTCCCAGAGCCCAAATTTTAATAATAGCACAGGATTAAGTCCTGTCTTAGATTAAATCCAAATGGTTGTGTTGTTTTTAGGACAAACATCCAATAGGTTTCACTATTCATTAGTTTTTTCTTATGATCACCGCCCCTAGTGGGTTTTTTGACTTTCTCTATTCCCATCCACTTAAAGGCACATACGTTCCCCTGGTGGACTTCCCGAAAGTGTTTGAAAACCTCAGATATGTTTGTCAAGTTAGTATTTTATATGTCAGAAAGATGTTTCCTGATTCTTACCTTTAGTGGGTTTGTTGTGCACCCCACATATTGTTTATTACAAGAGATGCACGTGATAAGATATACCACGAAGGAGGTGTTACAATTAATGTATGTATGTATCTCATAGGTCATGTTGGTCGTACAAGAAGAAAAAGTATTGGTAGTTGTCAGGAAACCGCACGTTAAACATTGTGTGTAGCCACATTTGTAATTGCCCAGATGGTGTAACCAAGAGTAATTGCTAATATTCTCCTCTGTATAGGTAAACAAAGTTGGGGATACAAAGGAACCAATCGTTGGCGCTTTTTTGGATATATATCGTACCCCTCGCATAAGGCAAGTTTTTAAGTCATTATCCTGTTCCAGAATAGGTAAATACTTATTTACAACTTTTTTGATCTTCAGGGAAAATCGGCGCAAATCGGAAATATTCGGGTAACACGTCGGGAAAACGCGAATCGGGCCCTTAGTAAATGACCCCCATTGTATCTCCTTTTCGCAAACGGGTGTCGGGTAACACCATTTTGTTGTCCACGTCGTGTCATCATTTTACCCCGTGTTACCATTATTTTGTGCACTCTGCCGTGTGATATGTTTTTAAGAGGAACGAATAAATTGGATGATTTTTAAATACTACAATTGTCTCCTGAAGCGCTGGTCTTTCTACAAGTAAACCAATATGATGGATCTGGTCCTGAGACTCCCTGATATATTACATGTATGGGCGGGGGCGTCTCTCTATGGCTCGCCTCAGGCAGCAGACAGGCGAGGTACACCCCTGGTCACCCCTGTAGCCTTCCTGTGGACAACCTGCTGCTGGAGGGTTTCAGTCACTTTGGAACGTCACACCGGTTTTGCAAAGTCAGTGAAAATTGGAATGTAAGGCTGCCAATTAAATAGGGCTTGTCAGATAATTAAATTAAATTAGTACAAGATGCCAGATTAACACCAATAACTTACATGTATCTGAAAGTGTACTCTTTATCTAATTTACATATTTATTATGTATTTTAGAATATACAATTTATGAAATAGGCTTAAACTACTGCTATCTTACATTATATATTCACATATCATAGTATAGTATATAAGGCCGGAAAAAGTCCTTCAAGTCCAACCTTAAAGAATTAAATAAATGTTTTTTTCCCCATAACCCGTGAAATTTTTTCTCTAAGAAAGTAATCTAGGCCCCTCTTGAACATGTACATAGTGTCTGCATAACAACCTCCTGCGGCAGAGAGTTCCATAGTCTCACTGCTCTTACAGTAAATAACCTTTGTCTATGTTGATGGTAGAATTGCCTCTCCACTAGGCTTAGAGGATGACCCCTTGTCCTGGTCACAGGCCTAGATATAAAAAGGTCTTTGGAGAGATCATTCTACTGCCCCTTCAGGTATTTGTACATTGTAATAAAGTCTCCCTCAGTCGTCTTTTCTCTAAATTCTGAATGCAGGCAGTTTCCGGGTTACGTACATGATAAGTTCTGGAGGTTTGTTCGTAAGTTGAATTTATATGTAAGTCGGTACTGTATATTTTATGATTGGCACCCCAGACAAAATTTTTTTGGTCTCTGTGACAATTAGATTGTATTATGACAATTGGACAAATGTTGTGTTTTCATAAGAACCAGGTTTAACAATAAAACTTCATTGCAGACACCTGTGATAACTAATATAGCTGTTTATTGTAGCTAAAGTACAGTAAATTTCCAACATCCATAAGTCCATTTTTAACTAGGGTCAGGTGTTCTTAAGGTGTTCTGTAATCCCAAATTTTGTAATCTGTCATTGTATTCAAGTCCCCCCATTCTCCTAATAATCTTGGTTGCTCTGCTCTGCACCCATTCCAGTTCTACTATGTCCTTTTTATACACTGGTGCCCAAAACTGTACACAATATTCCATATCTTACATTATATTATCCAATAAAAAGGAGAAGAAAGCGGGTCACTCACCAAAACGTGAATTTTTATTATAGCTGACAGGAGCAGGTAGAGGGGTGCCGGACACGCCACAAACGACGGATCGTTTCGCGCAGGAAGCGATTTCTCAGGTCTGTGACATCATGTGGTGGGCAGGAACTATGCTCTTAAGCGTGTTCCGGCCCAGTAACCATGGATACTGTGAACACAACTATCACCACATGTTTAAAAACATAGTAACAATATAAACAGCACTACTAAGGCACCACTGGACATGAAAAACAAGGAAATTCTTGCATTAGTACAGCATTGTTTATAAAAACACATTTAACTCATTGTGATCATTTAAGCCTATCGGTCCCATAGCTTTTGTACGCATTATCCATTTGGCTTCACATCTAAGCAGCTCTTTGTTTCTATCCCCTCCCGCTGGATTAACATTAACCCTTTCGATGCCTGCAAACCTCAGCACATCGGGACAGCCAGAGTGTGCGCTTTTCACATGTTCAATGAGCTGTGGGGAACCGTGTCATGTCTAATGGAACTGAGGTGTTCGCGGAAGGGAATATACAAATGGCGAATTGTTTTACCTATATAAAATCTACGGCACAGGCATGTAACCATGTATACAACATATTGTGATTTACAATTTATGAAGTGTTTTATTGAATGCTTAATTTCACCCATAGTAACCATCCTCGTGCCGAGATTAAACTTACAATAATTACACTGTCCACATTTAAAATTTCCATGTGGTATATGACGCTCAAGCCAAGTATTTTCCCTCTCATGGAACCTACTGTGTACCAATTCACTTCTCAACGTTTTGCTTCGTCTAAACGAAATAAGTGGTTTCGTTTCTATTGTTTTCTGTAGTTGTGGATCTATGGCCAATAGATGCCAATTTTTTAGAATTGCGAATTTTCCTGCGAATTGTACATAAATGTAAAAGTAAATCTCTTGTCTTGCATATCTTTATTATCCCTGACTTTAAGGGATACCGTCTCTTGTATGCGAGGGGTGAAAACTCTCATAGTGTAAAATTGAATTAGTGGCTGTCTGTTTTCTATATGCCTCCGTAGATGGCCCTTTTTGCCCAATTGTTACTTTGACATCCAGAAATTCTAAAGATTCCTTAGTAAATTTTGAGGTAAATTTCATATTCATGCTGTTTTTGTTCAGGTATGTGACGAAATTATTAAACTCTATTTCAGAATTCTCCCATATTAGGAAGACATCGCCCACATACTTGAAGAAAAATTTGATAAAATTTGGGTTGTCAGTCGTAAATACATATCTCTCTTCAAAGACTGCTAGGAAAATATTCGCTAGGGTACGAGCATAGCGAGTCCCCATAGCGGTTCCGACCAAATGCAGGAACCACTTCCCATTAAACTCAAAGGCATTATGAGACAGTATGAATGTCAGAGAGTCACAGACGAAATCAACATACAACTCGCTTTTTTCAGTATTTATTAAAACATCTCTAACTGCTAATACTGCAGTATTTTGCGGAATGCGAGTGTATAAGCTTTCAACATCAATTGATGTGATACTGTAACTCTCCGACTATTCGACCATCTCAAGGCTTTTCAAGAATGAATTTGCATCCTTGAGGTATGTCGGAATATCCCTCAACAATGGTCGGAGAAGCCAATCAATATACTTGGAGAGGGGCTCTGTCAGGGAACCAATGCCGGCAACTATCGGGCGACCCGGAGGATTAGTTAAGGACTTATGTATCTTTGGGATAAAATACCAACTAGGTTTTCGAGGAAATTGGGGTAGAAGTTTGATGGCGAACTGCTCTGACAAAACTCCCTTCACCACATACTTCCTAAAATGGGTCTGTAGCCTCTCTTTAAACTTTTGCACAGGGATTTTATCTAGTGTCATATATGTAGCAGTATCTGACAACTGTCGATGGGCTTCCTGAATGTAATAGCTCTTATCCATGATTACTAACTACATTTTCCCCCTTGTCTGCAGGTTTTATTATTATATTTTTGTTAGATCAGAGGGAGACATCTCTAAGTACTTGACTATAAAACACCTTGAGGGGGGTACCTGCGGGCAAGGGGTGAGAAAAGTTGGATTTAATTCCACCTGAAAAACTTTCTATTTCTATGATGTCAGATTCTACTGGGTTATCTTCACCCAGTGCTAGCAAAATGTCAAGAACCTCTCTGTCCTCTCGGGAGGGTGAGTTGTTAGCAATAAAGCCTAGTGGACCTACAACTGCTGGTATTTCTCCTACTTTCTTTGGTACTGGATGTGGAGGATTGTTGTTAAACCATTTCTACAAGTTGATCTTTCTCACAGCTTTATATAGATTTATTTCAAAATCTACTTCATCAAAATTCTGAACCAGCGCATAGCTAAGTCCTTTTGATAATAGATTAATGCAGTCCTGTGATAGGACTAATGTGGATAGGTTCACCACTCCTCCAGCCTCCATCAGTCCAGTGTCTCTGGTTTTTCCTTTATTTCTTTTGACTATTGTTTTCTCCACAACACTTTCTTGCGTTTCGTTGCCAAGTTTTTTCTCCGATTTTCTACTATTCTGATTTTTCTTCTAAAGGGGATGCGTTTTTTCCGCTCCCTATGATGTCTTTATTTTTGGGCTCATTCTGATTTATGGGCAGGGATGTTTCTATATTTCTGTTGTCTTCTGAGGTGCTTGTATCGGACTCGGTCACCCAATACTCTGAAGATCATTTTTTCATATTCTTATTTTTATGTTGACTTTTCTTTTGAGAAGAATTTCTTTTCTTTGTTTTCGCGTTCCATAAGAAAATCTGATTGTCATCATAGTCTGCCTTGTCACGTAAAAATGTATCTAGTTTTCTTTCTTTGATTTCTGTTTGAATAGCAACAAATCTTTTTTCTAATTTCTTGAGGAATAATTTTAACTGAGTTTCACTCACTCGGGTTCTTAATTCTGTTTTCGCTTTGCATAATTCTGTGATGATTTTTTCATATTCCAATTCATTGCAATACTAATGACATTAGGTTGGAAGAGTGTTGGTGGTATAATCTGTTCCACTCTTGGACGAACCGAGAATTGGTTTGGTAGACAGAATGTTCTTTGTAAACTCTCAGTCCTCTAGGGACACTGCTGTTCGCTTGATAGGATTTTAATGACTCAATGGTCCAGAATAAACGGACTTCTATTTCCAACAGAGTCTGTATTTTAAGTTCCAGGTTCTTAGTGCTTAAAACTTGTAGTGTGTCTTGTGAGTTACAAAGTTCAAAAAACAGCTGCATGTATAGCTGTTTCAACCATGTCTAGGCTTGATGCAGATTCTGCTCCCAATTCCATGTTTGTACACGGATATCAAGGGAACTAGCAGTCTTTAACCCCTAGGCGCACCAGGACGTTATAGTACGTCCCCGGCGCTAGATGCTTAGCGCACGGGGACGTTCTATAACGTCCTGCTTCTGGCACCGGCTCACGAACGGAGCCGGTACCAGAAGCAGCGGCTGTCAGCTGTCTAGTACAGCTGACAGCCTGCGCTAACACCCGCGATCGGAGCCGGCTCCGATCGCGGGTGTTAACCCCTTACTCGCCGCGGTCAAACATGACCGCGGCGTGTAAGGGTGTTTGCTCTGTGGATCGGATCCCCCGTGCCGCTTACCGGGGGATCCGATCCACTTCTGGGCAGCTCCGAGGACTGGCATGTGCCCCGGAGCTGCCCAGTCTCCATGGCAGCCAGACCCCTTCCGGGTCTGGCTGTAAACTGTCTGAGCATGCGCAAGCTTGCTCAGACAGTTTACACTGCTCTACAATAAAATAGTATTGTAGAGCAGTGTATTGAACTTAAACCAGTGATCAGAGCATCACTGGTTTAAGTTCAAGTATGTAGAAGTAAAAATATGCAAAAACACTTAACACTACACATTATAATAAATAAAAAATAAATACATAAAAATATAAGCCCCTAAAATGTCACTTTCCCATAAATACACTTAATAAAGTATAAAAAACACAAAAAACCCCGCATATTTGGTATTGCCGCGTTCGTAACAATCTGTATAATAAAACAGAATCGTTACTGGACCCGCACGGTACACGCCGTAGAAAAAAAACGCAAAAACGTTCCGAAAAAAGATAATTTTTAATTAATACCTTATCAAAAAATGCTCTAAAAAGTAATTTAAAAAATGTTATGCACTCCAAAATAAGCCCACTAAAAAGAACAACTCTTCTCGCAAAAAATAAGCCCCTAACCAGATTTGTCAGCCGAAAAATAAAAAAGTTATGCATATGAAAAGATGCTGATGCTAAAATGAACAAGATTTTCTCCAAATTGGTTTTTATTCAGTACAATTGAATAAAATACACAAAACCCCCACATATTTGGTATCCCTGCGTCCGTAACAATCTGCATAATAAAACAGAATCGTTATTAGTTCCGCAAAGTGAACCCCGTAAAAAACAAAACAAAAAAAAAGCTCCATAAAAAAGATCATTTTCAATTAATACCCTATAAAAATGCTCTAAAAAGGGATTTAAAAAATGTTATGCACTCTAAAATAAGACCACTAAAAAGAACAATCCTTCTCGCAAAAAATAAGCCCTTAAACAGATTTGTGAGGCAAAAAATAAAAAAGTTATGCATATGAAAGACGGTGATGCTAAAATTAACAACATTTTTGCCAAATTACTTTTTATGCAGTAAAAATGGGAAAAAAATAAAAAATCTATATAAATGAGGTCTTTTTGTAATCGTGGCGACTCATAGAATAAAAATAATATACTATTTTTATGGTATGGTAAACGGGCAAAAAAAAAACCCCATAAAAATCTTCCTGAAAAGTGATGATTTTCATTTCCTCCACCAACAAAGAGTTAATAAAATCTCACCAATTAGCCTATAGATTCCCCCAAATTACGTACCAGAAAAGTGCATCTCATGTGGCAAAAGAAATAAGCCCCTATAGGTCCACATTAAAAAAAAGAAAAAAATTATAGCCTGTACAATGTGACATAGCAAATCTGATCTGGATGGCGCCTCCTTCCCTTCTATGCCCGGCCGTGCGCCCATACAACAGGTTACCACCACATATGGGGTATCGGTGCATTCGGGAGGAATTGGGTATCAAACTTTGTGGAGCCTTTTTTTATTTAATCCATTGTAAATGTTTAATTTTCCACCCAAAATGGGTGTATTGTGAAAAAATATTACAATTTGCAGACTGCACCTCCATTTTGTTTTAACCCCTATAAAACACGTAAAGCGTTAACAAACTTCTTAAAAGTGGTTTTTCATACGTTGAGGTGTGTAGTTTCCACAATGGGGTAATTTACGAGTCTCGCTATTATTTAGGCCTCTCAGTGTCAATTAGAAGTTGAGCCGGTCCATCTAATACAGGTTTTGGTGATTTTACAAAAAATGTGAAAAATGATACCTAAATTCTGAGCCTCATAACATTCTAGTAAAATATGTGGAATCTTAAAAAACCATGCCAACATAAAGCAGACATTTGGGAAATGTAAGTTATGAATTTATTTGGGTGCTATGACTATCTGCATCAAAAGTAGCGAATTTAGAACGTTGAAAATAAAGAATTTTTCCAAATTTTTTCCAAATTTTGTTTTTTTTCATAACTAAACACAAAAGATATCATCCAAATTTTTAAACTAATTTGAAGTACAATGTGTCACGAGAAAACAATCTAAAAATCCCATGGATATCTCATAGCGTTCCAAAACTATAACCACTTATAGTGACACAGGTCAGATTTGAAGAATGGGGCCGCGTCCTTAAGGCCAAAATAGGCTGTGTCCCCTAGGGGTTAAATGCCTTTCAGGTGTGGACCAGTGCGGACGCGTGCTCATGCAAAAAACAGTGGTATGCATGGTAACCAAAGAGGAAAAAGCAGGCAACTGCGTCCCTTCTGCACTAACAGCACACCTTGACAAACGCTAAGTCTGCAGCAGCTTCACTCAGTGATGCGCTTTGGGGATATACAAAAATCAAACTCAGGTAGGAACATCCAATAAAAAGGAGAAGAAAGCGAGTCACTCACCAACATGTGCATTTTTATTATAGCCGACAGGAGCAGGTAGAGGGGTGCTCCTATATTCACTTAGCACTAAACAATGACCTTGACATCTAGGAAATTGTGTTTTGATCCACAGGGTGAACACTATGGAGGGCATTTATCAAGCTGGTTTCTTTCTTTCAGTGCACAAGAAATTGTGATTATATTTGTGGCTATGCCATCTCCACACCAAGTTTTTCTGTAAAATTACACCAGGTCGGACCTGGCATAGTTTTGCCTGACTGCGCGGCTGCCAAGCAAATGCATCAAGAGGCCTATGATTCTTGACGTACCACCTATATCTTAACACTATATCCACATCAGCTCCTCTGTCCAGGCATCTGCTCGCCCTTTCAGAGCAGGCATATCAGGTTTGTCTGACAACTGCTATCCTTAGTAAACCCATGCTTTCCTTAGGAAATCATGTATTTATACTATTTGAAGTCACATACTCCTGTTTTAGTCCATCAGTATCCCTTCCAATATTTTACCCATAATGCAAACTATGCTTACAGATCTTTAATTCTTTTGGGACAATCTAGAGCCATTTTGAATATTGGCAACACATTTGCCTTGTGTTATAAATTATTGGTTATGAGTTTCCTTCTTATGATAGAGGTTATGTCAAAGTTACCATTGCCCTATAAGATAACGTAATTAGCACCTGGGCTGTAGGGCAATGAATCCCACCCCCCTCTTTGATTGACTTTAGTCCCTTTTCCCCCTTATCAAAAGAATTGGTAACTGGTTTCCTCTGTCCCTTAGAAGTGTTAATTGGTTTCCAGTGAATTGATACAGACTTTGTGTCTCCAAAGCATGGTTTTTTCATGTGTCTTAAAATGGCTACTTAAGAACATGAAAAAATTATACTTCAAATAAAACTTAGTCATAAAGCAAATATTTCAATTTCTGGTCAGTGGATCTGAATCAGTATCCTCGTATAGTTTTAGTGTGTCGAGCCCAAAGGATTCTAGTGGAAAGAAAATGGCTACTAGGCATTGGGCCAACATTTCATAATGCTATTTGTTTGTTGTATTTGTGAATTCATGCTGGAAAATGTGTTGGGTAGATCTTTTTCTCAGGAGACCATGTGAAAAGATATAACATAAATTAGGAATATGTCCTTAACTTTCCGGGTTGATTCAGGTGTAGCCACGCCGCTCTCACATGACCGAGGAGGCGGATCAAGTGTTTAGTTAAATGTAACATGCCAGCATTGAACTGTGGTTGTCTACGGAGAATACGTTAATCTTGTAGGACTTTGCTGTTTGCTGTTATGTATGTCTGTTATTTTACCCTTTTTGTTACTATTAAGCATTGTGCCTATTTTGCATATTAAATATCCCTTTAATAAGTTTTCCCTTGTGCATGTCAGGCTTAGAGGTTGTGGATCCTCTGAACCACTGCGGACAATGACACAAGCCACTACCTGGACCCGGGTCTAAGTGGCACCCGGTTTTCACCAGAGCCCGTCGTAAAGAGGGTTGAACTTGCTGCGGCGCGGTACCACCAGGTCGTTCCACAGGCGTCACTTGTCCGCAGTGGCAGCCAAGGTCGAGGTACAGGAATGCCAGGCAATCTCTTAGTTGGGGACAGGCAGAAGGTCAGGAAGGGCAGCACAGGATCGGAGACGTATGAACAGGTCAAGGCAGACGGCAAAGGAGAGAAGTCAGAAACTGAACTGGGGTCACAACGGGAATTCATAGAAACAGCACAAGGCATAAACTCAGCTTTCTCTAGGGCTCTAGGCACAAAGATCCGGCAGGGTGTGATGGGAGAAGCAGGTTTAAACAGCCTCATGAGAAAATGGCCATCGCCAATTAATGGTGCCAAATTTCCTGAGGCCAGCGCTCGCGCGCCCTAGGGCACGGGGACTTGGGGGTATTGGTGAATGGTAAACTTAATTTTAGTGACCAGAGCCAGGCAGCTGCTGCTAAAGCAAATAAAATTATGGGATGTATCAAGAGAGGAATAGATTCTCATGATAAAGTTTTGCCCTTATACAAATCCCTGGTCAGACCACACATGGAATATTGTGTTTTTGGCACCAGTATTTAAAAAGGATATAGTAGAGCTGGAACGGGTGCAGAGGAGAGCAACCAGGATTATTAGGGGAATGGGGGGATTAGAATACAATGACAGATTACAAAATTTGGGATTATTCAGTTTAGAAAAAAGACGACTGAAGGGAGACCTCATTACAATGTACAAATACCTGAACGGGCAGTACAAGGATCTCTCCAAAGATCTTTTTATACCTAGGCCTGTGACCAGAACAAGGGGGCATCCTCTGCACCTAGAAGAGAGGCGATTTTACCATCACCATAGACAAAGGTTCTTTACTGTAAGAGCAGTGAGACTGTGGAACTCTCTTCCGCAGGAGGTTGTTATGGCGGACTCTATGTACATGTTCAAGAGAGGCCTGGATGACTTTCTGGAGAGAAATAATATCACAGGTTATGGGGATAAAACATTTATTTAATTCTTAAAGGTTGGACTTGATGGACTTGTGTCTTTTTCCAGCCTTATATACTATGATACTATGACACATGCGCACGGAGTGAGGGAC
The DNA here is from genome assembly GCF_040894005.1 of Engystomops pustulosus. NCBI lineage: Eukaryota > Metazoa > Chordata > Amphibia > Anura > Leptodactylidae > Engystomops > Engystomops pustulosus. The sequence goes on from NC_092419.1 coordinate 60,941,736, forward strand.
AGGTATGTGGCACTGGCGATGCACCTGCAGGGAGCAAAGGGCACGGGTGAACCCGTGACCCATGATATGGGTTGCAGGACCACCCGTGACCGTACCCCCCTCCCCATTCGGCCTTCCCCCTCTTCTTGGGATGGAGGAATCTCTGCAGGAGATCACGGTCCAGGAAATTCTCCTCTGGCTCCCATGGCCTCTCATCCGGCCCTAACCCCTTCCAGACGACCAAGAAGAACTGCTTCCCCCTTACCGTCTTCATGTCAAAGATCTCCTATACCTCATAGGTGTTGGTGGAGTCAGCCACAGGGATGGGAGGAGGTACTTTCCGGAAGAAGCGGTTTAGGATGACAGGCTTAAGCAGGGAGACATGGAAGGAGTTTGGGATGTGCATGGTGGGAGGAAGGCGCAACTAGTAGGACACCGGATTGATACGAGTCAGGATTCAGAAAAGACCCAAGAATCGAGAACCAAGCTTGTACCCGAGTATCTTCAGCCAGATGTATCTGGAGAATAACCAGACCTTGTCCCCAGGAGAGAAGACAGGAGGAGGCCAGCGTCTCTTGTCGTCCTGGGTTTTGTTGCGGGCAGACGCCCGAATTAGGGATTGATGAGTCTGTTCCCAGACGGAACTGAGGTCCTGCACCAATTCTTCCACCATTGGAAGAACTGAGGGAACTGAGAGAGGAAGTGGTGGGCGTGGAATTCTTCCGTAGACAATAAAGATTGGGGCTGCACCAACAGATTCTGGGTCCAGAGACTTGTAGGAGAACTCTGCCCACGGCCATAAAGTGGACCAGTCTTCCTGACAGGCAGAGACAAAATGACGAAGGTAGCAGCCCAGAGTCTGGTTAACCCTCTCCACTTGTCCATTGGACTGAGGATGGTAAGCTGAGGAGAAATCCAACTTTACCTGCAGTTGGCTGCAGAGAGAATGCCAGAAGCGGAAAAAAACTGATCTCCACGATCAGAAATTATATATAGAGGAACACCATGTAGACGAAGACATGTTGAAAGGAGAGGCTGGCAAGATGGGGAGCAGATGGTAGACCTGGAAGAGGGACAAAATGAGACATCTTCGGGGGGCGGAGCCTGACCGGGAAGCGAGACGAACGCTCACGAGTGAGCTCCCGCGGTAAAGATATCCCGAACCATCTATTTCGCCACTAATCTCGCTCCGGATGGAAAATCCTAGAAGAGACAAGCCCAGGGAACATTCTGGCACCCCGAGGAACGGAAGAAATCAAGGAGAGATGATTAAATTCCTCCGTAAAAAGCTTTCCTAGTAGTTATATTCCTGTACATAGGGGGCAGTATTATAGTAGTTATAGAAAGGGACACGGGTATAAGCGCTCACACACCTGGACATGTAGTCTGTAATCCAGTCTCCACTCCTCTGGGATGCAAGAGAGCCTACTCCGCCGGCCACGGACACGAATAGTGAAAATTAAATGCAAGGAATAGCTCAGCATCAGTAGTAACAATCCATTCTTCTTTATTTCATTTAAATTAAAAAGTAAAAATCCATTCTTCTTTATTTCATTTAAATTAAAAGGTCCATGCAAGTCCATGCTATGGACTTTTTAATTTAAATGAAATAAAGAAGAATGGATTTTTACTACTGATGCTGAGCTATTCCTTGCATTAAAATTTTCATTATAGTAGTTATATTCCTGTACATAGGGGGCAGTATTATAGGAGTTATATTCCTGTACATAGGGGGCAGTATTATAGGAGTTATGAAGTACTCACTGTAATGAAGTACTCACTGTAATCAAGTCTCTGCAGAAAGGTAAATGCACAGGGCTAACTACTACAGTAGCTAACTACTACAATACCTTTCTTACCCCTTTGTTACCAAAAATGATGGTGGTGTGAGTCTCTGAGAAAAGGTGCTGCCCTACCTGCCCAAGTACTAGAGGCCATGATTTCAATTATCCCAAAGGAGGGAAAAAACACAACAAAATGTTCAAGTTACCGCCCAATCTCGCTGCTCAATGTTGACATTAAAATATGGGCAAAACTTCTAGCGAACAGATTAAATAAAGTGCTGCCAAAATTAATCCATTTTGAGCAAGTAGGCTTTGTGCCAGACAGAGAGTGCCCTCTGGGCTAGATCCAATAAAACTTCATTGGTCCTTCTCGGCACTGACACCGAGAAGGCCTTTGATAGAATCAGTTGGGACTTCTTAGTTGAGACTCTGAATACTTTCGGCCTCCCACCCACATTAACGGAGTCAGTGATGTCACTATATGCCAAACCCAGTGCTATGGTGTGGGTTAACAACGCCCTATCACCTACCTGTCCTCTGTCTCCCTCACTCTTCGTGCTGGTCATGGAGACGCTATTACAAGCCATCAGGGAAAACCTGCACATTAGAGGGATCCAAATAGGGAGCTCCAGACATCTAAATGAAGCTTTTGCTGATGACCTGCTTATGATGATCACCAACCCAGAGGAAGCCTTTCCTGCAATAATGGAACTTCTTCAAGAGTTCGGGACCACATCTAATTTTAAAGTAAACATAGGCAAGTCAGAAACAATTAACATATCGGCCCCCCCAGACAGTGGCTACCCGCCTTATGACCACATACCCCTTTAAATGGAATGCGGATTTTATTCAGTATTTAGGAGTGCTCATCCCTAAATCACCGACTCACCTTTATTTACATAACTATGCTAAATTCTTATCGCAACTCCCAACCCAGCTTAAATCTTACAATATACCATTTGTGGGAGAATGAATATCCTTCTTGCATTTGTCATGCCTAAGCTGCTGTACATATTACAAATTATCCCAATTTTTCTACCTAACACCTTCTTTCAATCTGTCACAGAAATATTTAGTAAATTTGTAGGGAAGGGTGGCCACCCGAGACTAGCTTATAACAGACTAACTATGAAGAGAGTTGGTGGGGGGATAGGCCTGCCAGACCCTTTAACATACTATAGAGCGGTCCACCTGAGTAGATGGCTTACGCTACACGACGCAACCAAAGCACGTCCAGATCTTGAGATCGAAAAAGCACTGATCACTGAACAGCAATGGGCATGGACATTGGGATTGATTTCAGGATCAACACTGCCGTTGGTCAGTAGCATCACTAAAGGTACATTCCAAATAGCTAGAAAGCTTACTGTAGACCTCCTTTTTATACCTCACCCTCTCCTGCAATGCCGAGCAAATTGCTACCATTCTACCTTAACCCACAATGCCTAGCCACTTCAGGAGTTTGGTCCCTACTACAAGAACAACCGGCAAAACTACTATTAGACCTTGCAAAACAAGCCATAGATATTCCTAAGAGTATGAGAAATCTATTTCATAGTACACATTTCTTACACACCATGGAAATAACTACTATTTGTTACCATCTTAAAGCAAAGCAGCTACCAGAACATACCCACACTTGGCTAGAGAATCTCACTCTCAACCAGCTACCAAGGGGCCTAATTTCTTTGTGTTACCGTAAGCTACTAGAAAGCTCACATAGTCTGGCAAAGCCGGCCTACATTGCCCAATGGGAGAAGGAGTTAGATATCTCTTGCCCTCCACAAGACATTGCCAAGATACACAAGAACTCACATGGCTTCTCGAGATGTATAAAAGTCCAGGAAAATTTGTATAAAATTATTGCCAGATGGTATAGAACACCAAGTTATTTGAAACAAATAGGATTTAGCCCTACAGATAATTGATGGAGATGTGGACAACCTAATAGTTCCCTTTTGGTACTGCACGCTAATTAGGCCATTCTGGAATTTAGCAGAAGGACAAATCAATAGCATAATCTCCGGCCCCATAAAACTTACTCCTGAATCCGTACTTTTATGGCTATCTAACTCTACTTGGAAACCAAAGAGGGCGCAGCTGGCCACACTCATGATTCAGGTGGCGAAACTCCTAATCCCCATAAACTGGCTTACGAAAGAAGTACCTACAGGAGAACAATGGAAGGGGAAAATTGATCACTTTTACAGATTAGAGGAGCTTGCAAGTTGGGCAGATAGGAGGCACAACAAATTTCTGAAACTCTGGGCACCCTGGGTTAAAGCCAGAGGAATAGGCGGAGGTGCGGTCACATAATCGCCACCTCTGGACCATACCAACCCCCCCCCCTAACATTTAGATGTGGTTATACATAGTAGACTACACGCACACCAAACCGAACCTGCCTGTGGCAGCAATTCGAGAGGAAGATTACCTTAATATGTTTCCTATCCCCTTTGGCAATTAGAGGTTTACATCTTAATCCTCATCAACACATGGTCAGTGGTACAAATTGGTATGACACCTTTAGGTATTTCTACCCCAACCCTGGTCAATGGCTGTACAGTTTATGTTACAGTTCATGTTCCAATTTGTGATTTGGTAGTTTTTCACAGGTTCTTTTTTCTGAAAAGCTCCCTAGAAAGCTACATTATACCAATGTGAGAGATACTACAACAAATATTGATAATAATATAAAACACCTGACGCACTGTGTATGATTTTGTTGAACCTTTTATGACATACATTTCATGTTGATGTAATGCTGGATTTTAGACCTGTAAATTTGAAAACTAATAAAAACATTTATACCAAAAAAATTAGACATCTTCGAATGATAACTTGCACTTGTCTTGATGCCATTTGGGGACTAGTTTTGAGATTTCTTTGGTCTGAAATAGTCCTTCTCTGGAGCCTGTATTCTAGTTTTCCTGTGGGAAACATATAAGATAGAGCATACAAGATAGAAGAGGTTATGCAGAATGCCCCAATTTAAATGGCCTGCTGTTGACATCATTACTGTTTTCATGTTTGCTTTATGCATAAACAAATAATATGGAGGGCATATTCATTTAGAATAAATGTAAATATTTTTTTGTTATTGTACATTGATTATATTTATTATAGTCATGTCATTTGTTGACCCTCAAAGCCTTATTCTCCTCCTAGGAGATCTATATCTACAGACCCTGATGGATATGACAATATTGATCCGTTATATTACTCTGAGTCTATCACAATGGACCCATTGTCTACATCTGTCCATGAAGAACACTGCTCTTTTGCTTTGGAAGACTCTTTTGAAGGTAGAAATAGAAATTCAGAAGATGATTGGTCAACAGACAGAGAATCTGAAATTTCCATACCAGAAAGGTAAGTTACCTTTATGTAACTTTTTCATATGGCTCTTAAACATGTATATAGAGTCCTCCAGGGGCGGACTGGGAATTTAAAATGGCCCTGGAAAAAACTGTAAAAGCGGACCCATTTTATGGGGCGGAGTCAAGACAAGTGGGTGTGGTCAGACAATATGGGTGGGGTCATAACTGACAAATTGTTGGTACATATAGAATAACACATTTAATCCTGCCTTCTATATACAAAATAAAACTACTAAAATACGTTCTCCCATATACAAGAACATCTTTTGCTAGTAAGTGAATCTAATGTGCAAGGAATGTGACCTGTCGATCAGTAAATTATGCCTTAATTACCTTTCCCCTGTGCCATACATGTAGAATTCAGAGAAAGCATATATTGATACTGCCTCTTACATACAGGAATAATGCTACAATGACACATTTAGAATAACACATTCAATCTTGCCTTCTATATACAAAATAAAACTACTACAATATCTTCTTCCATATACAAGCCAACTACTATAATACTGCCTCCTATGTACAGGAATATAACTACTACAGTATAATATTGCCCCCTATGTACAAGAATATAACTACTATAATACTGCCCCCTATGTACAAGAATATAACTACTATAATACTGCCCCCTATGTACAGGAATATAACTACTATAATACTGCCCCTATGTACAAGAATATAACTACTATAATACTGCCCCCTATGTACAAGAATATAACTACTATAATACTGCCCCCTATGTACAGGAATATAACTACTATAATACTGCCCCCTATGTACAAGAATATAACTACTATAGTACTGCCCCCTATGTACAGGAATAGAACTACTATAATACTGCCCACTATGTACAGGAATAGAACTACTATAATACTGCCCACTATGTACAGGAATAGAACTACTATAATACTGCCCACTATGTACAGGAATAGAACTACTATAATACTGCCCACTATGTACAGGAATAGAACTACTGTAATACTTTTTTTAATTTAAATTCTTATGACATGCAGGTATATAGCAGGAAAACTGTCGCTCATAAACATGAGCATACAACAACAACAACATTACCATCGTCCATTTTACTGTAAATGTTACCATACTGTACCTTAAATTTTTATTTTATTAAATATTCCATGCCATGTACTCAGAAGCGGGAAAAAAATTCCAAATGCAATGAAAATGGTGAAAAAAACGCATTTGCGCCATTTTCTTGTGGGCTTAGATATTACGTCTTTCACTGAGCGCCCCAAATTTTTTTATTTATACTATTTTTCAGACTCCCTAGGGTACTTTAACCCTAGGTTGTCTGATCGATCCTATCAGAAGACCCGAGGCTACCATGGAGATGGATCGCCGCCCCAGATGACGTCACGGGGAGCAGCGATCCCAGGTAAGATGGCGGCACCCATGCGCCGCTATCTTTTTGAGGCTGCCGGCAGCTTTGCAATATGCAGCAAAGACTTACTGGCTATGGAGAGGGCTCAGCCCGTGAGCCCTCTCCATGCAGCGCGACCCGACCGCCGCCGTGACCGGCGTATAAGACGACCCCAGACCAGACAGAAGATTTTTCTGTCTTCAAAAGTCGTCTTATACGCCGGAATATACGGTACCCCTCACACCACAACTGACAACACTGTGCCCCACATATATCATACACTTTATTAGGTACACCATGCTAGTAACGGGTTGGACCCCCTTTTGCCTTCAGAACTGCCTCAATTCTTTGTGGCATAGATTCATCAAGGTGCAGGAAGCATTCCTCAGAGATTTTGGTCCATATTGACATGATGGCATCACACAGTTGCCGCAGATTTGTCGGCTGCACATCCATGATTCGAATCTCCCGTTCCACCACATCCCAAAGATGCTCTATTGGATTGAGATCTGGTGACTGTGGAGGCCGTTTGAGTACAGTGAACTCATTGTCATGTTCAAGAAACCAGTCTGAGATGATTCCAGCTTTATGACATGGCGCATTATCCTGCTGAAAGTAGCCATCAGATGTTGGGTACATTGTGGTCATAAAGGGATGGACATGGTCAACAACAATACTCAGGTAGTCTGTGGCGTTGCAACGATGCTCAATTGGTACCAAAGGGCCCAAAGAGTGCCAAGAAAATATTCCCCACACCATGACACCACCAGCCTGAACCGTTGATACAAGGCAGGATGGATCCATGCTTTCATGTTGTTGACGCCAAATTCTGACCCTACCATCCGAATGTCGCAGCAAAAATCGAGTCTCATCAAACCAGGCAACATTTTTCCAATCTTCTACTGTCCAATTTCAATGAGCTTGTGCAAATTGTAGCCTCAGTTTCCTGTTCTTAGCTGAAAGGAGAGGCACCCGGTGTGGTCTTCTGCTGCTGTAGCCCATCTGCCTCAAAGTTTGATGTACTGTGCGTTCAGAGATGCTCTTCTGCCTACCTTGGTTGTAACGGGTGGTGATTTGAGTCACTGTCGCCTTTCTATCAGCTCGAACCAGTCTGCCCATTCTCCTCTGACCTCTGGCATCAACAAGGCATTTCCGCCCACAGAACTGCCGCTCACTGGATGTTTTTTCTTTTTCGGACCACTCTCTGTAAACCCTAGAGATGGTTGTGCGTGAAAATCCCAGTAGATCAGCAGTTTCTGAAATACTCAGACCAGCCCTTCTGGCACCAACAACCATGCCACGTTCAAAGGCACTCAAATCACCTTTCTTCCCCATACTGATGCTCGGTTTGAACTGCAGGAGATTGTCTTGACCATGTCTACATGCCTAAATGCACTGAGTTGCCGCCATGTGATTGGCTGATTAGAAATTAAGTGTTAACGAGCAGTATATCATATATACTCTCACACCACCATTGACAACACTATGCCCCACATATATCATATATACCCCTCACACCACGACTGACCACACTATGCCCCCACATATATCATATATACCCCTCACACCACAACTGACCACACTGTGCCCCCACATATATCATATATACCCCTCACACCACAACTGACCACACTGTGCCCCCACATATATCATATATACCCCTCACACCACAACTGCCCACACTGTGCTCCTCATATATATCATATATACCCCTCACACCACAACTGACCACACTATGCCCTGGGATAAATTATGTGTGTACTAAAATAATAATATTTACATTGCCACTTATAATTTTCTATAAAACATACAGCTCCCCACTACATTAGAATAACTACAAATATATACTGTGAATACAGAAGTATATTCTGTTATATTTCCAAGACCTGTTACAATGTGCCAATGGTACATTGTAATAGATCATGTGTTAAATCCACATATACTGCTGTACTGTAGCATTGCAGTATATGGTAGGACCAATCCAGGGGTATGAAAAAGTAAAAAAAAAAAATTATAAAAAAGCTAAATATTTAAATCACCCACTTTCCCTAGAACTGATATAAAAATAAACAGTAAAAATCATAAACATGTAAGGTATCCCCGAAAAATGTCCTTTCTATCAAAATATAATAACGGTTATTCTCGGTGTTGAACCCAGTAATGCAAAATAGCGCCAAATATATAAAAAACACCGAAACCACCCACCACCAAACTGTTGCTGCAGCCACCAAAACCTCCCACCACCAAACTGTGGCTAACGCCGCTGACACCAAACACCAAGACTGCGGCAGACGCCGCCGAACCCCAGTGGCCAGACTGCAGCTGATACTGCACATCCATGATGGTTGCTTTGTAAAAAGCTTTTTTTTTTTTTTTTATGTGTGTGTGTGTGGGGGAGGGGCGTTTTCTCATTATTTTATTAATTGAATTTGCGTATTTGTCATTTTTTGCCACATCAGCACCCGCCAGACATGCAGCCCCATGTAACACACACCTCATGGCACCTCAGCACCCGCCAGACATGCAGCCCCACGTAACACACACCTCATGGCACCTCAGCACCCGCCAGACATGCAGCCCCACGTAAGACACACCTCATGCCACCTCAGCACCCGCCAGACATGCAGCCCCACGTAACACACACCTCATGCCACCTCAGCATCCGCCAGACATGCAGCCCCACGTAACACACACCTCATGCCACCTCAGCACCCGCCAGACATGCAGTCCCACGTAACACACACCTCATGCCACCTCAGCACCCGCCAGACATGCAGTCACATGTAAGATACATGTGTTCCCTGACCTTACTACAGCCATCCTATCCCCTCCTTTGAAGCCCCCTCACCTCCATACACATATTTGCACACAGTCCCCCTACCAGTTCTTCTTGCAGGCAGTCATTACAGCTCCACTTCCTGCACTGTGAGGAGACATAAAGCCACGCCCCTTCCCCGGAGGCTCCGCCCCCTCCTGTGACATCACTGCTGCACGGAGCAGCTCCAGTAGGATGTAGTGTGAGCTGAGTGGTGCTGGGTTGCGTGCTGTACACCATACCTGTGCGCTCCGGATGTGGGTATTATTGATTACAGTTATAGGAAGTTCGAGGAGGGGGGAGAGGAGACCGGCCCCAGACAGAGGAGATCGGCCGTGTCCAGCCAGAAACAGACCGGCCCACCGGGAGAATTCCTGGTGAGTACAATGGCCAGTCCGCCCCTGGAGTCCTCCATAACAACCTCCTGCTGCAGAAAGTTCCATAATCTCACTGCTCTTACAGTGATGGTGATGGTAGAACCACCTCTCTTCTAGGCGTTGAGGAGGCCCACAGGCCTAGTTATGAAACAACAAAAGGGTTGCATGCGACTCAATAGTGGCACAGACTCTTCTTAAATACCTGTACAAGCCGTGCAAAGTACGACAGAAGTATGGCACAAAGTCCTTAGTAAATGTGCCCCAATATTCCATGTGTGGCCTGACCAGAGATTTGTATAAGAGCAAAACTATATCCTTATCATTAGAATCTATTCCTCTTTTTATACATCCCATAATTTTATGTGCTTTAGCAGCAGGTCTGTAGTTTCCTAGATCGCTTTTTTTATTCTTTTTTGTATATTGGTACCACATTTGCTATGTGCCAGTCCTTCTGGAACAGAGCCAGTCCCTGGAGAATCTTCAAATATTAAAAATAATGATCTGTCTATCGCTGTACATGGTTCGTGCAGAGCCCGAGGGTGTATGCCATCTGGCCCAAGTGATTTGTCTATCTTAGTGGTTATGAGGCAGTGCCATACCTCTTCCTGGGTTGAACTGTAGACATTCCAAAGAGAATTTACATCATGACTTCCACCAGGAGATTTTCCTTAGTAAAGACAGTTGAGAAGGGAACATTCAGTAGATTGGCCCTTTCCTCATCTCCTTCTACCATGACCCCCCAGGTTATTCCTCAGTGGGCAAACACTCTCTGTTTTTAGTTTATCATTTATACAATATTATTTTTGCTCTCCTTAGCAATATTTCTCTCAGTCTCTATTTTGGCAGCCTTTATCTGCTTTTTACAGGATTTATTTTTCTCTCTATAATCCTGTAACACCTCATGGCTACCATCATATTTTCACACCTAAACCCCTTAAGGACGCAGCCATTTTGTAGCTTAAAGTGGAGAAGTAGGGGAGACAAGGAGAGACAAAAGAGCGCTCCTATAGTGTGTTACCCTCGTTATATTCGAATTTATTGTGGTGTAGCGATCCACTCACCTCTTGGAGTTGTGCAGGTAGGGCACAACTCCTATTGATGCTTTGTATGAGACTCAATGCCGCTGCCTCGTTCCGCTGCTGGCTCCCCAGTGGTCCATATGCAGTTTTTTAAAGTATCCAGGAAGGGTGAGTTGCTCTCCTATTTGGAACGTTTGTGAAGGAATCGGCGCTGGCTTGCTCAAAAAGGACGTTTTTTTGGGACAAAATGTTTCTTTTATTTAAGGCAATTACGGCAATAATATATAAAAAAATTAAAACAATAAAAGGAATAACGTGTTTCGTGCTGAGCGCTTCATCAGATTCATGTCGTTGTATATACAAGCTTGGAATTTATAGAGGTCTAAAAGTCTGTTACCGGAAGTAACCGGAGGTTTCCCGTTTTTTTTGTAAAACATTAAAAGATAAGAAAAATTGATATATTGTGACAATTCCTATAGATATAAATAATTTAGACATTTTCAAAATATATTCATAAAATATACAATATAAACAATGGAAAACAATGTGGAATTTTGATGAGAATGGTGTTCTTACGTTTTTTTTTTACCGGAGCCGATAAGAACTACACTAATGTCGCTGTTCATGGAACTACAACTCTGAGGTATCAGCTTGGAGATGATTGTGTACTGTGAGGACATCTAGTGGTGAATAAGAGGAATTGACCTCTTATTGTGTTATGCACGATCTCAAAATACGGAAGCCGAGAGGGGTCAAATTTATTTCAGGTGCACTTGGAAAACTCATCGAGGATGGATGCAAGCTGAATTTTCTGGTAAGTGATCCCTGACAGTTTAAGGTTTTAAAGTATATAATATATGGAAGTGAAAATTGAGTGTTTTTGAGGAAAAGAAGAGAAAAAAAATGATTTGGCTATTTCCTCTGTCTTGTGTACTATTGAACCTGTCGTTCTTTTTATAGTAGGGATATAGGAGGCCGCTTTTTTATCTCTTAAGGCTCTTGCTAGGTATTTGCCTTGTTTACTGCTCCATTGATAGAACTTGTGGGAGCATATCTGGTGGATTCTTTTTTGTTTGGCTTCCAACATGGTATTTATCTTGTGTCTAACCAGGATAAATTCTCTAATCGTTTGTAGCTGTAAGGAAATTTTGTGCTTATTTTCGAGTGTTTGCAGTTTTATAAGGAGCTCTTGGAGTTTGCCTTCTGCTGCTCTCTTAAGTCATGCCTCATGTTTAATTAGAACCCCCCTGAATGAGCCTTCCAGTGTTGCCCAAAGTATGGTAGGGGATGAAGTATCTAGGTTATGTTCCTTCTTAAAAGCCGTTGCTTGCTGTTTAAGTTCTGCAAGGCAAATTGGGTCCTTTAATAGGGATTCATTTAGTTTCCAGTTTGGGGGGAATAATGGTAGTACAGGCAGTCCCCGGGTTACGTACAAGATAGGGTCTGGAGGTTTGTTCTTAAGTTGAATTTGTATGTAAGTCGAAACTGTATACTTTATAATTGTAGAGCCAGACAAAAAAAAAATTGGCCCTTGTGAAAATTGGAGTTTAAACATTTTTTGCTGTAATGGAACAAGGATTATCAATAAATTTTCATTACAGGAACTCTACAGCCGATTATTGCAGTCTGGGACTATAGTAAAGCATTCAGAATGCTTCACCAGAGGTCAGAGGGGTCTGTCTGTAACTATGGGTTGTCTGTAAGTCGGGTGTCCTTAAGTAGGGGACCGCCTGTATACAAAACACTGGGGCGTGGTCAGAGAGAAGTATTGATCCTATTTTGGAGCTTTGGGCTGTGGAAAGCAATTTGTGTTGAGTGTAGATATAATTCAATCTGCTGTCCGAGTTGTGTGCTGTTGAGAAGAATGTGTAGTCTTTTACCTCCAGGTTTTGTTGTCTCCAGATGTCACAAAGCTGCATTTTATGTAGTGCTTCTCTAATTCTGTTCAGTTTATTGAAAGAGATTGCTGATTTACCTGAGGATGTATCTATGACTGCGTTTATTGCTGGGTTAAAATCACCTACTAGAATTAGTGAGCCTCGTGAGAAAACACATAGGTCATCTAATGTGTTGATTATAAAATTGGTTTGGTCTGTATTTGGCACAATAGTGAATAATGTGCCTTGAATTTCACATCTCAAGAATAAGAATCTAGCGTTCTCAACCATTTTAGCCTCCTTGACATTGAAAGGGACATTTTTGTGAATGAAAATTGATCCACCTTTTGACTTTTCTCCTGCATTGGTACAATGGAAAGATGTTAGGTAGTATCTGCTCTTAGAATCAGTGGTGTGGTTTGTTTTAAAATGTGTTTCTTGAAGGCACAGAATGTGCACATTTTGTAGAGGATTTGAGATCTCTTTGGCATTGAGAGATGCTATTTTTATTGATGCTAAAATTGATGGGTTGAGGTAAAAATTAGGGTAGGAGGGAAGGAGAGGACTGGGTACCGGACTTAAAGGAGTAAGGTGGGCTGTGACTATTGTAGAATGCAGTAAAGCAACGTAGAAACTGTAATGTTATATTACGATTCAGCCTACGGGGGGGTAGTTGTTTATGTATTGATATCTTCCGTTTGCCTTTTGAGGTTAGGTCGTATGTGTATGTTCTTTTGGATCCGTACGGGCCTTTGTATAGATGGGATGATATGCGTGGTATGTCGTGGGGTTTTATTAAATAAAGTTAATTGTAGGGGAATTTCCTTAACCCCTTAACGACTTGGCCTTTTTTAGTTTTTTCACTTCCATTTTTCCCACCCCACCTTCAAAAATCTATAACTTTTTTATTTTTCCACATAAAGAGCTCTGTTATGGCTTATTTTCTGTGTAACAAATTGCACTTCGTAGTGACGGTATTTAATATTCCATGGCGCGTACTGGGAAGCGGGAAAAAAATTCCAAATGCAGTGAAAATGGTGAAAAAACACATTTGCGACGTTTTCTTGTGGGCTTGGATTTTACAGCTTTCACTGTGTGCCCCAAATGACAGGTCTACTTTATTCTTTGGGTTGCTACGATCACAGGGATACCACATTTGTACAGGTTTTATAATGTTTTCATACATTTAAAAAAATTAAAACCTCCTGTACAAAAATTTTTTTTTTGATTTTGCCATCTTCTGGCGCTAATAACTTTTGATGGCGTTTTCATTGCTATCATTGTTAGGACTGTGCTACCTTTTGATCACTTTTTATTAATTTTTTTATATTTTCCAAAATGGCAAAAAAATGTCATTTTTGACTTTGGACGCTATTTTCCGTTACGGGGTTAAACGCAGTGAAAAACCGTTATTATATTTTGATAGATCGGACATTTTCGGACGCGGTGATACCTAATGTGTTTATGATTTTTACTGTTTATTAATATTAATATCAGTTCTAGGGAAAGGGGGGTGATTTGCAGTGCAGTGCTGAAGAATTTGTGTGCGCTATAAAAATAAAGGAATTATTAATTATAATTATTATGATAGAAGATAAATATGAAAGATGATTGAGATTTCTAGATGCAGAACTATAAAGTAGATGATATACACTCACCGGCCACTTTATTAGGTAGACCATGCTACGGTAGTAACGGGTTGGACCCCCTTTTGCCTTCAGAACTGCCTCAATTCTTCGTGGCATAGATTCAACAAGGTGCTGGAAGCATTCCTCAGAGATTTTGGTCCATATTGACATGATGGCATCACACAGTTGCCGCAGATTTGTCGGCTGCACATCCATGATGCGAATCTCCCGTTCCACCACATCCCAAAGATGCTCTATTGGATTGAGATCTGGTGACTGTGGAGGCCATTTGAGTACAGTGAACTCATTGTCATGTTCAAGAAACCAGTCTGAGATGATTCCAGCTTTATGACATGGCGCATTATCCTGCTGAAAGTAGCCATCAGAGGTTGGGTACATTGTGGTCATAAAGGGATGGACATTGTCAGCAACAATACTCAGGTAGGCTGTGGCGTTGCAACAATGCTCAATTGGTACCAAGGGGCCCAAAGAGTGCCAAGAAAATATTCCCCACACCATGACACCACCACCACCAGCCTGAACCGTTGATACAAGGCATGATGGATCCATGCTTTCATGTTGTGGACGCCAAATTCTGACCCTACCATCCGAATGTCGCAGCAGAAATCGAGACTCATCAGACCAGGCAACGTTTTTCCAATCTTCTACTGTCCAATTTCGATGAGCTTGTGCAAATTGTAGCCTCAGTTTCCTGTTCTTAGCTGAAAGGAGTGGCACCCGGTGTGGTCTTCTGCTGTAGCCCATCTGCCTCAAAGTTCGACGTACTGTGCGTTCAGAGATGCTCTTCTGCCTACCTTGGTTGTAACGGGTGGCGATTTGAGTCACTGTCGCCTTTCTATCAGCTCGAACCAGTCTGCCCATTCTCCTCTGACCTCTGGCATCAGCAAGGCATTTCCGCCCACAGAACTGCCGCTCACTGGATGTTTTTTCTTTTTCGGACCATTCTCTGTAAACCCTAGAGATGGTTGTGCGTGAAAATCCCAGTAGATCAGCAGTTTCTGGCACCAACAACCATGCCACGTTCAAAGGCACTCAAATCACCTTTCTTCCCCATACTGATGCTCGGTTTGAACTGCAGGAGATTGTCTTGAACATGTCTACATGCCTAAATGCACTGAGTTGCCGCCATGTGATTGGCTGATTAGAAATTAAGTGTTAACGAGCAGTTGTACAGGTGTACCTAATAAAGTGGCCGGTGAGTGTATATTGTGTATATGAAGTATTGTTATCTAGACAGTATCGTGGTCTGGCTCCTTTTTCACATTTTCTTCTCTCATTTCTTTGTTGTAACATTTTAACATAACAATTAGAGATGAGCGAGCACTGAAATGCTTGAGTGCTCGTTACTCGAGTCAAACTTTTTCCAATGCTCGAGTGCTCGTTTCGAATAACAAACCCCATTGAAGTCAATGGGAGACTCGAGTATTTTTCAAGGGGACCAACGCTCTGCACAGGGAAGCTTGGGCAAACATCTGGAAACCTCAGAAAATGATGGAAACACCATGGAAATGGACAGGAAACAGCAGGGGCAGCATGCATGGATACCTCTGAGGCTGCCTAATCGCACCATTATACCAAAATTATGGGCAACAGCATGATGATGACAGAGTGACCGAGTGAGGCGAGATAGCATCTAAAACACCCAATAATTGACCCTGACACTATAGGGGACAGCATGCACAGGCAGCAGCTGCAGGCTACAGAGAGTGGCATGGCGACATACCGCAAAATGACTCAGGCTTCAAACCAATTAAAAAAATTCCTTTTGGCGAGGATAATGTGTAGCACTGTACGTATCAGTATTTGGCCTGGTTATAGTGGCAGAGTGGAACCAAAGGAGGTGAGCAAGAAGCGCTGAAATGATCTCCTTTGTGAACAAAAGGTTGACGGTATATTTAGTTGATAACACAGCATGGTGGCGACATAGTGACCAAGTTCCATAACGTATCTGGTGAAATACCCGAAAAGACGGCGCGTGGAGGCAGCTATTGAGACGGCGTCTGGAGACGACGTGTGGAGGCAATGGGGACGGTTATGGCACCCGAGGTGAACGTAAGGAGGTGAGAAAAGAGGAGTGAAAAGATAGATTTTAGAGGTAAAAAGTTATAGGTGGTGGGTTGAAGGTTGCTGCAGTTCAAACGCTGTTAGTTGAATCTTGGGATGGAGCTGGTGGTCCGCTGCCAGGCGAGCTTTCACCTGTCCAAGCCCCTGCCTCTCGGCTCCTCCCCACCCAAAATGGGCCTGGGGGCCAGAAGCGTTTACTTTTAAAAAATTATAATTTTCAAAGCAGGCGGGGGCTACAAACAGCATTTCTAAGAACCTTTTGTGTAAGATCAAGTGTAGTACTGTTCTTATAAGTAATTGGCCTGGTTATGATGGGGGAGGGGAACGTAAACAGATCCGCAAGTAGCGCTGAAATAATATCGGTAAGTGATAAAAGTTTGGCACTATATTTTGTGGATAACACAGCAGGGTGGCGAAAAAGTTAACAAGTTTGATGTGGAAGCAGAACAAACCAAAAATTCTGAACAAGCAAAAAAGTGTCCACTACTACTACTACCTATTGTGGAGTACAGCACTGACACTTTCTTACTTGCTCCTTATGACCGAATGTGAATAGGAGCCTATTGTGGAGTAGTTTTAATAAAAAGTAAAAGGTAAAACACTACGCGTTTCGGCCCCGGGCGTAGTGTTTTACCTTTTACTTTTTATTAAAACTGGTTTTATGGATACACCATCCCAGTCTATTCTCTGAGTGTGACAGCGCCTCCAGAACGGGACGACTCCTCGTGGTTCTTCAGCACACAGCCAAATCCGTCAACTCTGGTTTGCCCGGACCTGAGTCCCATCGGCAGCAGTCCCTCCATCTATTTTACGCTCTATGTTTCACTGAACCAGGTGAGAGACATTCTATTATATATATTTTCCTTATCAAACAATACACTTGAATCCTTTGCGCTTTCTGTCTCCCCCTCCTATTGGCCACGTTGATGCATACCTGTGGATCCCCACATTAACGCATCTAACACCAGCCCTCCATAAAGTAGTTCTTTGTAAGAATACGATCTCCGTCTATATAGATCTCAAGGTCTAGGAAATTAATCCTTTCTTTATTGCACTCATATGTGAATGTGAGGTTAAAAATGTTGTTTAAAAATTTTATGAATTCTTCGAAATCCTGAATTGTACCTAGCCAAAAAATAATGCAATCATCTATATATCTTTTATAAATGTATATATTTTCTCTAAAAGGGTTACTGTCGGAATATATGTAGTTTTTTTCGAATGATTCCATATAGAGATTGGGGAAGCTTGGTGCAAATTTTGCACCCATCGCCGTACCAGTTATCTGATTTAAAAAATTGTTCCCGTACCAGAAATAGTTTCTACTAAAACAGAATTCTATCGATTTAATAAGAAATTTCCGATGTTCTGAAGACAGATCTTCATCTGAATCCAGGCATCTCCTTATTACTTCCACACCCTTCTCTTGCGGGATAGAGGTATAGAGCGATGCTACATCGCAAGTGCATAAGATCGGCATTTTACCTTTTTCTAACTTCATGTTCTTAATCATGTTGATAACCTGTTGGGAATCTTTTAGGTGTCCATTTTAATAACATGTCTCTAGAAAAAAAAAACGTTGTACTCTAAGAGATGGCTAGTCAATGAGCCAATACCTGAGACGATAGGGCGTCCCGGGGGTCTCTCTAAATTTTTATGAATCTTAGGTAGTTAATATATAACAGGTATCCGGGGATATTTAATAGAGAGATAGGCAAACTCCTTTTGATTAATGACATCTATCTTCCTAGCTTCCTCCAATAGGTATGCAGCTCTTTTTTATAGCTATCAGTAGGGTTAGTATCTAGTTTACAGTATGTACTCCCATCCCCAAGTAGCCTCCCCATCTCCTGATCATAATATTCCTTATTTAATATGACCACCCCCCCACCCCCCCTTTGTCTGCAGACTTCAAAATTATATCTTTATTGTCCCTTAGTTCTTTTAGAGCTCTTCTTTCTTCTTAATCAGGTTATCTTTTGTTCTCTGTTATTTTATTCTAATAAAATCATTCAACACTACCTTCTGGAATGCATCAATGCACTCATTAGTTGATTTTCTAGGTACCAAAGATGATTATTCTTTTAGATTAGAGTGGAGGGTGGTAGTGTGGAGGGTTTTGAGTCCGGGGGTCCCTGGCGTTTTATTGGCAAAATTTTTTTTTAAATTGATGTTTCCTTTGAATATCAATATATGTTTGAAATTTATCAAACTTTGGTTTGGGTGCAAATTTGAAACCTTTACTTAAAAGAGTTAGATGATTATTTATATCTATCCACCAACTGCCAAAGAAATATAAAGAGAGCAGAAAATGAGATTAGGAATAGGAAATATAAGAAATATCAGAAAGTTAGATTAGATTATGAACACCAGCAAGTATATAAATGGCAAAAAAAGAATGTTGCACAAAAGAAGGAACTAGCACCACTTGAGGATAGGAAAATACCCCATCAGGTGTATGAGGACATGAAGGGGAACATACAGGACAGAAATAGCACTGATGGGGACCAATATCGCACTGAAAGGAATAACACCTAAAGATATAATCAGAATTTTAAAAAACCACAACAGTGGAGACAGAGGAACCAAACAGAGCAAAGATATGGAGACCTTATATGAACCAAAGGACATACTATGGCTACAAGAACTCTAAAAGAACTAAGGGACAATAAAGATATAATTTTGAAGTCTGTAGACAAAGTGGGGGGGGGGTCATATTAAATAAGGAAGATTATGTTCAGGATATGGGGAGGCTACTTGGGGATGGGAGTACATACTGTAAACTAGATACTAACCCTACTGATAGCTATAAAAAAGAGCTGCAGACCCTATTGGAGGAAGCTAGGAAGATAGATGTCATTAATCAAAAGGAGTTTGCCTATCTCTCTATTAAATATCCCCGGATACCTGTTATATATTACCTCCCTAAGATCCATAAAAATATAGAGAGACCCCCGGGACACCCTATCGCCTCGGGATTGGCTCATTGATTAGCCGTCTCTGAGTACATCGATTTTTTTCTTCAGAAACATGTTATTAAAATGGACTCCTACCTAAAAGATTCCCAACAGGTTATCAACATGATTAAGAACATGAAGTTAGAAAAAGGTAAAATGCTGATCTTATGCAGTTGCGATGTAGCATCGCTCTATACCTCTATCCCGCAAGAGAAGGGTGTGGAAGTAATAAGGAGATGCCTGGATTCAGATGAAGATCTGTCTTCAGAACATCGGAAATTTCTTATTAAATCGATAGAACTCTGTCTTAGTAAAAACTATTTCTGGTACGGGAACAATTTTTTAAATCAGATAACTGGTACGGCGATGGGTGCAAAATTTGCACCAAGCTTCGCCAATCTCTATATGGAATCATTCGAAAATAACTACATATATTCCGACAGTAACCCTTTTAGAGAAAATATATACATCTATAAAAGATATATAGATGATTTCATCATTTTTTGGCTAGGTACAATTCAGGATTTCGAAGAATTCATAACATTTTTAAACAACAACAGTTTTAACCTCACATTCACATATGAGTGCAATAAAGAAAGGATTAATTTCCTAGACCTTGAGATCTATATAGACGGAGATCGTATTCTTACAAAGAACTACTTTAAGACAACTGATGTCAATAGCTTTATTGATTTTAGCAGTTATCACCATTGCCCCCGGATTGATAATATTCCGAAAGGACAACTCAGGAGGATTTAGAGAAATTGCAGCGATAAGGAGGTATTCGAGATCCAGTCCAGGGTAGTAATAGATAGATTCAGGGAAAGGAACTATGAAGAGAATATTTTGGATAAGGCACTTAAGGAGACTCTGGAAAATAGTCAGAGCAATGAATGTGAGAATACAAGAGAGAGAAACCCAATGGACCCAATCTTTGTCACTAAATACTGCAAGGAAGCTCTGGAAGTGAGAAAAATTATAGAAAAACACTGGCACCTTATTACCAACGACCCAGTGTTGGGTAAAGTGGTGTCAGATAAACCTTTAACAGTCTTTAAGAGAGCTAATAATATTAAAGATCTGGTTACCTCTAGTTATGTGAGAGATGAGAAAAGCAAGGGGACACAGACACAGGGTTTCGTCAATTGTAAAAGATGTCAAGGCTGTAAATATAGGGATTGGACAGATAGGGGTACAGTCAAGGAATTTAAGGGTAAAGACGACTGTCCCCCATATAAAATAAAAGATCACATTAGTTGCGATACCTGTGCGGTTATCTACCTTATCATCTGCCCTTGTGGGCTAAAGTATGTTGGGAGAACTGGTAGGAAGCTTAAAATTAGGATAGGGGAACATGTCAGAAATATTAAAAAGGGACTTAAGACCCCACAACTTATCACTACATTTTAGGATTAAACATAACCAAAACCCAAGGGGGCTGCGCTTTTCTGGTTTGGAAGCTGTTAAAACCCACTGGAGGGGAGAGGATTTGAACAAAAAACTAAATGTGAGGGAAAGTTGGGTACCCTTCAGCCTCATGGTCTGAACATAGACTTTGAGCTGAAGAGTTTCCTGAACTAGGTTTATACGTGTGAGTAAGGGTTAAATTAGGGTTAACTTAAGGATAAGGCTTATCTACACTACTTTTAATATTTGGAATGCATTGTAATTGTTTTCCCAGCGGAGATTCCAATTTTTGAACCTTAAGGGTTATACACAAATAGAACTAATCTGAGAAATCCGTGTAATATGGGATAAAGATTACATATTTTCAGTCAGGATTCCTGTTGGAATTTGTTACTGATTGAAATATAGAGGATGATATTCTTGGAAGTTATATGCTGTAGACTCTATTATTTTTATGTAAGATATATATTGTAGCGATCTATTTCTTCAGAATGGGTGCGAGTGATAGAAAGAAAAAAAGAGGGATGGGTGGGGGTGTGTACTGAAGTGATCTACTGACTGGTTTTAGAACTAGAATGCAGAAAAGTCTAAAGTTTAAAAAAAACCTGTGTCTGAAAAATGAGTCAGGCTTGGAGTTTTCTTGTTTATAACTTTTGCTACAAAACTATAAGAGAAGATAGCAGTATGAGTAGTATGAGGAAGAGGATGTTTGGAATATATTGTTTTGGATTGCTGAAGAAATGTTTTTGTTTTAAATATGTAAGAAGAAATTTTGTATTTAAACACCTGAACACACGTCAAACACCAAGCCCTGGAAGAAGCCTGAAGAAGCGCGCTTTTTAAATGCTTTTTGTGAGTATACACAATAAATTGTTTGTAGCCTTTATCCTGGCGTTCTACACTATTTGTCCGCAATCTCCGATACAGGGACGATAGTGAACCTTGGGCACGAGAGTGAGACGGGGTGCACGATTCGGTCCAGTAAGTGGAGACGGGGAAAAGGACACTGAACCTAGGAGACCTCTATTCCTAACCTGAAGTAAAGGGTGAGATTCCTCATGACCGAATGTGAATAGGAGCCTATTGTGGAGTAGAGCATTGACACTTTCTTGCTTGCTCCTTATGACCGAATGTGAATAGGAGCCTATTGTGGAGTAGAGCACTGACACTTTTTTGCTTGTTCTGACTTTTGGCTTTGGGGAGTGTGCCTAGTCAGTAGCTCCTCTGGATACATAAACTCTGTTTCAGGAACCAAAACGTTTCTTTTGAAAACCAAAAATTCTGCCTGACACAACTCGTTTGCTAAGGGGATGATGTATGGAGGCAGTAAGGTAGTAGTAGATTAAAGGTACTGCAGTTAAAACGATGTTAGTTGGATCTTGGGATGGAGCTGGCGGTCCGCTGCCAGGCGAGCTTTCGTCTGTACAAGCCCTTGCCTCTCGGCTCCTCCCCACCCAAAATGGGCCTGGGGGCCAGAAGCTTTTACTTTGAAAGAATTATAATTTTCAAAGCAGGCGGGGGCTACAAACAGCATTTCTAAGAATCTTTTGTGTGGCCTGCTTATGGCGGGGGAGGGGAATGTAAACAGATGCACAAGTAGCACTGAAATAATATCAGTCATTGATAAAAGTTTGGCGGTATATTTTGTGGATAACACAGCAGTGTGGCGACAAAGTTAACAAGTTTGACGTGGAAGCCGTTAAAACAACCCAAAATTTTGCCGGACACAGCTCGTTTGCTAAAGGGATGGTGTATGGAGGTAGCTATGTGGACGACTTTTGGAGGCAGCTATGGAGACGATGTGTGGAGGTAGCAATGAAGACAACGTGTGGAGTCAGCAATAAAGACAACGTGTGGAGGCAGCAATAAAGACAACGTGTGGAGGCAGCAATAAAGACAACGTGTGGAGGCAGCAATAAAGACAACGTGTGGAGGCAGCAATAAAGACAACGTGTGGAGGCAGCAATAAAGACAACGTGTGGAGGCAGCAATGGAGACAACGTGTGGAGGCAGCAATGGAGACAATGTGTGGAGGCAGCAATGGAGACAACATGTGGAGGCTGCTATAAAGACGATGTGTGGAGGCTGCTATGAAGACAATTAAATTTGGATAGTGCCTGTATGTGGCAGTCCAAAAAAGTTTTCAAAACAGAGGAGCGGGTAGGTGGCCCTCCAGAAAAATTAAATACATAGAGTACCTGTATGTGGCACTCCCAAAAATTGTTTAAAACAGAGGACCGGGTAGGTAGCTCTCCAGAAAAATTACATAGATATAGTACTATAGCTAGAGCCAGTTGGCCCTGGCAAAAAAATAGCCAGTTTCCTCTGCTTTAGTGTACAAAGAGGAGGAGAAGGAGGAGGAGTGCATACATGAGAAATCCAGGCTTGATTCATCTTGATAAGCATCAGCCTCTCAGTGCTGTCAGTCGACAGGCATGTACGCTTATCGGTGATGACCACCAGCTGCACTGAAAACCTGCTCTGACAACACGCTAGCGGCAGGGCAGGCAAGAACCTCCAAGGCGTACAGTGCCAGTTCGGGCCACATGTCCAGCTTTGAAACCCAGTAGTTGTAGGAAGCTGTGTGATCATTTAGGACAATGGTATGGTCAGCTACGTACTCCCTCACCATCTTTCTGTAAAGATCAGCCCTACTCTGCCGAGACTGGGGACAGGTGACAGTGTCTTGCTGGGGTGACATAAAACTGGCAAAGGCCTTGTAAACCGTACCCCTGCCAGTGCTGGACAAGCTGCCTGCTCGCCTACTCTCCCTCGCTACTTGTTTAGCAGAGATACGCCCTTTGCCGCTAGTGCTGTCAGAAGGGAAATACTGTTTAGCTTGTGCACCAGGGCCTGGTGGTATTCATGCATTCTCACACTCCTTTCCTCTACAGGGATGAGAGTAGAAAGATTTAGCTTCTACAGTGGGTCCAGGAGAGTGAATACCCAGTAATCGGTGCTGGAATAAATTCTTTGAACGCGAGGGTCACGGGATAGGCAGCCTAGCATGAAATCTGCCATATGCGCCAGAGTCCCAACGCGCAAGAATTTATTCCCCTCACTGGCCTGACTCTCCATTTCCTCCTCCTCCTCCAACTCCTCTTCTTGTTCCCATACACGCTGAGCAGTTAAGGACTGAGCAATGGTCCCCTCTTCTGTCTCGCCAACATTCTCCTCCTCTTCCTCCTCATCCTCCTCCACCTCCTCTGATACGCGCTGAGAAACAGTCCGGAGGGTGCTTTGGCTATCTACAAGGGAATCTTCTTCCCCCGTCTCTTGTGACGAGCGCAAAGCATCCGACTTCGTTCTGATCAGAGAGTTTTTCAACAGGCCAAGAAGCGGGATGGTGAAGCTGATGATGGCGGCATCACCACTGACCATCTGTGTTGACTCCTCAAAGTTACTCAGCACCTGACAGATATCAGACATCCACGTCCACTCCTCATTGTAGACTTGAGGAAGCTTACTGACCTGACTACCAGTTCTGGTGGAAGTTGACTTCTGGCAGTTTACAATCGCTCTGCTGGTAAACCATGGATAACATGTTAATGTTGAATTCCACCTGGTGGCCAGGTCGCACAACAGTCAGTGAGCGGGCAGTTGGAGGCGGCGCTGCGCTGCTCTGAGAGTGGCAGCATCTGTGCTGGACTTTCTGAAATGCGCACAGATGCTGCACACCTTCGTGAGCAAATCAGACAGATTGGGGTATGTCTTGAGGAACCGCTGAACTATGAGATTTAACACATGGGCCAGGCATGGCGCAAGTGTCAGTCTGCGATGTTGCAGAACCGCCACCAGGTTACGGCTGTTGTCATACACAACCATGCTTGGCTTCAGGTTCAGTCTGCGCTGTGATGTCCTGTAATAGCTCTTGGGCAGGGTGTGCCTTTTATCGCCTAGGCTCAGCAGGTTGATCACCGCCTGCTGTTGCTTAGCGACGGCACTGCTGCTGTGCCTAGAGCTACCGACTGATGGCGCCATGGCCATGGATGGTAATGTGGAGGAGGAGGTGGAGGAGGGGTGGGAGGAGGAGGAGGCATAGTAGGCCTGAGAGACCGTGACCGAGGTAGGCCCAGCAATCCTCGGTGTCGGCAGTATATGAGCGGCCCCAGGGTCAGACTCGGTCCCAGCCTCCACCAAGTTAACCCAATGTGCCATCAGTGATATATAGTGGCCCTGCACGGCAACACAAGGTGGACCTTGTCAGAAATGGCATTGGTCAGGGCACGGATGATGTTGTCTGACACGTGTTGGTGCAGGGCTGGGACGTCACATCGGGAAAAGTAGTGGCTGCTGAGGATCGAATACCGAGGGGCGGCCACTGCCATGATGTTGCGAAAGGCCTCTGTCTCTACCAGCCTATAGGGCAGCATCTCCAGGCTGAGTGATTTGGAGATGTGTATGTTGAGGGCTTGGGCGTGTGGGTGGAACTGTATTTCCTCTTGCGCTCCAGCGTCTAGGTTATAGACAGCTGAACGCTGCGCATGGAAACATTGGTGGACGCTGGGGCGGATCGTGGAGGCAAAGGTGTGGTTTTTGTGCGGGAGGTGTTTGTGCCGGGGTCCTGGGCAGGGGGCTGACTAGGCAGCAAATGACACAGGGGAAGGAGCAGTGCTGGTCCGGCCGGAGGTGAACGGCCTTGGTTCCATTGAGTGGGGTGTTTAGCATTCATATGCCTGTGCATACTAGTGGTGGTTAAGCTAGTAGTGGTGGAACTCCTGCTGATCCTGGTGTGGCACAGGTTGCACACCACAGTCCATCGGTCATCCGCTGTTTCTTTAAAGAACCTCCAGACTTGAGAAAATCTAGCCCTCACCACGGGAGCTTCACTACGTGAAACATTTGGCTCTGATGCACCAGCTCTGGCCCTGCCCCTTTCCGTCTGGCCCCACCACTGCCTCTTCCAACCTGTTCTCGTGTAATACTCGCCTCCGTCTCACAAGCACTGTGTTCAACCGGCTTATCAACCAAGCTGGGGTCTGTCACCTCATCATCTTCTGATCCCTCAGTCTGCTCCCCCCTCGGACTTCCTGCCCTGACAACAACTTCACCACTGTCTGACAACCGTGTCTCCTCCACCTCTTTATACACTTCTTCCACTACGTCAAGAAGGTCATCATGACCCACAGAATGCGACCGGTGGAAAACCTGGGCATCGGGAAAGAGCTCAGCAGCAACCTGACAATTGGTTTGTGATTCTGGGAAGGGTCCAGAAAACAGTTCCTCAGAGTATGCCGGCTCAGTTGCCAAATTTTCCTGGGAGGGGGAAGACTGGGGGGAAGGAGGTTGAGGTGGAGGAGCTGGAGGAGTGCTCACTTGGGTAACATGGTGCGACTGCGTGGAAGACTGACTGGTGGACAAATGGCTAGAAGCATGGTCCGCAATCCATGACATCACCTGTTTGCATTGTTCTGGCCTCAACAGTGCTGTACCACGAGTCCCAGTAACTTGAGACATGAAGCTAGGGAGTGTAGCTCTGCGGCGTTCCCCTGCTCCCTCATCAGCAAGTGGTGTCTCACCCCGCTCAGGACCATGGCCTCTGACCCCTGCAGTAATTGGACGCCCACGCCCTCATCCTCTACCCCTAGCCTTCGGGTTCAACATTTTCAAAATTAAAGTCTATTATATAGACAAAACAGTCACTGTTCGCAGACGATCTATTACTATACATCACATCCCCGAACACGTCCTTACCCGCAATATTAAATGAATTCAGCTCCTATGGAGAGGTGAGCAATTTTAAAATTAATACACATAAATTGGAACTCTTAAATGTCTCCCTCCCCGCAATTGAACAAGCATGGCTACAAGCTAACTTCCCCTTCAAATGGGCAACTGAATCTATATTCAGGTTCACAGGGGGTACACATATCCCCGCTGACATAACCTCACTTTTCGATCTCAATTATAAACCCATGCTTCGGACGATTGAAAAAGACCCAGAGAAGTGGGCACAACTCCCTTTATGTACTACTTTGCATCCTATATCTTTTTCAAACCATACCCATTCCCCTTCCTAGGTCATACTTCAATAGACTCCGACGCATAACTCAAAATTTCGTCTGGCGGGGCTCCCATCCACACATCAGGCACACAACTCTTACACTGCATAAACATGATGGGGGAACAGGGCTTCCAGACTTTCACAGCTACTATAAGGCAAAAATTGCCACCTACATCCTAGACATCTTCCACAAGCGTTCCTCAAAACTCTGGGTGGAGATGGAAGTAGATCAGAGCCCCACCCAGGCTCTGGGAGCATTCTGGTGGCCCTCACTGCCACCTAACACAAACTTCTCTCCCCTTCTAACACTCATCCTAAACTCATGGCGAAAATTTGCACGCACCTCAGGACTAATCAAAATACCGGGCCCACTCACCCCACTATTTGGTAATCCAGCCATTGCTGGACTCTATTCATTAACACAAACAGGCCTTCCACATCTTCCTAGAATGAGAGACATTGTCACGGACACGGGAATCAGGACTCAGAAGGAGGTGATGACCTTACTTGGCGTCCCCCCCACCAGATGGCTTCTATACTTTCAGATCCGCGATTATGTTTCCCCATTGGGAAAGGTAGAACAATTACTGACCAATTCCTCATTTGAAGATCTCTGCCTTTCGGCCTCTGCACCTCCACATGCAATCTCCTTGGTCTATTCCATGCTGACACGGCTGGACATGGCGGACGCCCGCCCGGATTGTGCAGGTGCCTGGGAGAGCGAACTTAATAAATCCTTCACTCCTGCTCAATAGCAAAAAGCGTCAATCTTGACGCATAAGTCGTCAATTTCCTGTCGTATGCAGGAACTAAACTACAAAATCCTGACCCAATAGTACAGGACTCCAGTAAGACTACATAAAATGTTCCCCTCTTTCCCAGACACCTGCTGGCGTTGTGGAGCGGGAGTGGGCTCTATGCTTCACATTTGGTGGGAGTGTGGGCCCATCCAGGATCTCTGGCGGGCTGTCTTTGATCTCTATAACAGTATCTACAAAGGGAAAATTGTTCCTACCCCTGAGGTGGCGCTTTTATCCATGTATTCTGGAACTATCGCTAAATACAACAAAATAGCATTACGCCACTTCCTTATGGCTACACGACAAATAATCCCCAGACTTTGGATATTGACCGAGACACCCACTAGGTTGCAATGGATAGAGGCGCTAGACTAAATCAAACATATGGCGGAATTGTAGGCGAGTGACGAGGCCAGATATGAACAATTCAATAACATATGGTCTGCTTGGATTGATTACCGGCACACCCCTGCCCTACGCGATTGGCTGGCCTCAGATAATAACATACATGATTTATAAATATAGGTACGTGGCAGAAAACATCTGCACTGTCCACCCCCCACCCCCCCACACCTCCTTGCTCCCCCTCCTTCCCCTTCTCCAAACCCTTCAATCCTTGTGTGTGCTGTCTTGTCTTATGTTTGGCACCCATCTCCAAGTTTTTTCAGCTACCCTTGACAGGCCATATGGTCGTTTTGACAATTGTTAATGTTTTTAAAAAAGTTTACCTCTTGTACCAAGTGCGATGTATACCACTACAAAAGTTCATATGTACTAATAATGTGAGTGTATACGTATTTCTGCATGTTGCGAATTAAGCAATATATCACTACATATTGTAATACTGTGCAACAATCAATAAAGTTTGATGTTGAACTTATATAGACAAAACAGAAATATAAACTGTAAAAATATTTTTGTGTTTTTGAAAATTTTGTTAAAAATTTTTTGTGTTTTTTGTGGGGTTTTTTTTTTGTTTTATTTGTGTTTTTTTTAATAGAATAAAACGTGCAGAAGAAATCAGACAGCAACCACAGAAGATGATTGCTATGGCTAGTTTCTAACCTACACTGACAGCACACAAAAGGATTTTGTGCTGTGACTGAGTGTGTCACTTTAACTTTTGAAAAATGCTAATGTAGCACTAACAAGGGCTGTTGAGTTCTTGGAGAATCACTCCTGCCTAACAGTAATCTACTAGAACGCCCTAACGCTATCCCTGACCAGCAGCAGCTCTCTCCCTAACGTCATCCAGACAAAGAATGATCGGAGCACCGAGGGCAGGGGCTAGTCTATTCCAGGGTCACCTGATCAGGCCAGCCAACCACTGCTATCGACATGTAAGTGTACCACGTGATGCTGGGTGTACTGCAGAGTCTCCTGGCTGGGGATTGCCTCTGTTTCTGGCCGCCAAAAATCTAAACGCCGCGAGATGACATTTTCCCAAGCGGGCGAAATACTTGTCCGAGCACCGAGCAGTTGCGAGTACGCTAATGCTCTAATGAGCATCAAGCTCGGACCAGTATGTTCGCTCATCTCTAATAACAATGTATAAACAATAACATCAACAAAAAACTGTTTGAACCATAGGGTACACGGCATAATAAACCCACTTTTTGTATATATGCATGTTTATTATATTTGGGCAATTTTTATCTCTTTATTGCCTGTCTACCTATCTAGAAGGTCAGACTCAAGCAATAGGTATCTGGGTGATGTTTTATAATACGGGGAATCTAACCATTTTTGCCACCTCTCCTTGAACCTTTCTATGCGTCCTTCACTGAATGCTATAGTTTTTTCCAGTGCGCATATACAGCATATTTTCCTTGTGAGTTCTGCCATACTCGGCACATTTTTGCAGAGTATGCAAAATGTTCTGCTACCACTCTGACATTCGGGGGGTAATCTCCTATACCTATCCCTAGGAGGGATATTGCTGGTGTTAAGGAAATACGCATATGAAGGGTGTTGGCAATCAACTCCTCTACATGTTTCCAAAATCCCCTCAACCTCCGACATTTTAAGAAGGAGTGAATTAATGTTCCCTTATCTGATTCACACCGCCAGCACACATTGGAGGTTCTGGGATAAATTCTGGCTAACTTGTCTGGGGTAAAATACCAATGATATAAAATCTTTCTTCTAGTTTCAAGATGCAGGGCACATCTAGAGATGTTGCCGGTGATCCTTAGCATAGTATCCCAGTCGTCTATATTGATTGTTATCCCTAATTCTTTTTCCCATCTGGACATACATGTCAAGGGTTTTGTTTGTTCTTTCCAATTAGGTATATATACACCAGGGACATCCCCTTCACATTTCTTTTCACATTGAAAAAAGACAGTTCAAAGATAGGTTGAAATGCCTTATTTGCAAATACTTGTAAAATTCTTGTTTTGGAGTTTTGTAATTCTCACAAATATCTGTGAACGCCACTAAATGTCCCCTATGGCATATATCTCCTAATGTGTTAATTCCTGCCTTCCTCCATAAGGACATATCTAGATCCGGTATGTGTTCTTGTAGTTTTTGAATGGGCATATCCCCTAGCTTCAGAGAAAACTCTGGCAACCTAGTGGAAAATATTTTCCATGTTTTGATCCCGGCTTTAATAGTGGATAGGCTTACACTTTCCGTTTGTTTTCCTAGGGTTATAAACCATAATTGTCTTTCGGGATTAACCCCTGCTTGAATGTCCATCTCTATTGGGACCCAATATTTAGTAGGCTGAGGCTGTGTCCATATTTTAGCTTGATCCATTATTGCCGCGTAGTAGTAATACCTTATGTGTGGTAGCCCCATCCCTCCTTTTCCCACCAAGAGGTATAATGTATCTGCAGCAACTCTATACATTTTGTATGACCATACATATCTGTTTATAAGACGTTGTAATGTTAGTAAGAATTTATTTGGTACTAGAATAGGGACATTGCGGAACAAGTAGATGATCTTGGGCAACACCATCATCTTTACTGTTGCGAGTTTTCCCACCCATGAGATGTGTTTTGTGTTATGCTGTAGTTCTTTGTCTACTTGTGTTAAAAATGGGGTATAATTTAGCTGAAATGATTGTGAGGAAGGGTATACTAGTTGTACCCCAAATATGAAATAGATTTTTCTGCCCACGAAAATGAATATATGGTGCAAGTGCTGTATTATGTCTATAGGAATATTCATACCTATTATGGGTATGAGTGACTTAGAGGCGTTTAATTTGTAGTATGATACTTTGCGGAATTGGTCTAAAAGCAAGGATATTGCTGCTAGAGACATTGACGGGTTTGTTATGGCAATGATCACATCGTCTGCGAACAGACATATCTTATGTTCTATTTCTCCTACCCTTATTCCTGATACTGCTTTTGACATTCTAATGGCCGAGGCCAGGGGCTCCATCACCACTGTAAATATAAGTGGGGATAATGGACACCCCTGTCTCGTGCTATTGGATAATTGGAACAGCTTTGAGATATACCCTGATGTCAACACTCTCGCGTTTGGATATGTATATAGGGCCATAATACCTCTTGTCGCCCCCTCTGAAAACCCAAATTTCTGCAGCACCGCTTCCAAGTATCCCCAAAGAGAGGAGCAGAGAAGGCGTCCAACGGCTCTCTACCACTTGGATTAAGTTTATAAACTGGTTCCATCAGAGGAATAAGCGGCCTTTTAAAAAAACCTACTTGGTCTTGCCCCACCAGATGTGGCAGCCAGCCTTTCCGCTATTATTTTTTGAATATAATTTTAGGTCGGTTTTTAAAAGCGAGATCGGCCTAAAATTTTCTGGCTTGACTCCTGTTTTCCCAGTTTCGGAAGTGTGACTATTGTTGCCTGCATCATATTGCTAGGGATAACACCCTCTTTTTGGATTTTATTAAATATTATACGTTGGTGTGGGACCAAAGTATCTGATGGTAGTTATGTCCTAGTCCATCAGGCCCTGGGGCTTTATTTAATTTTAATGTCTTTATGGCTCCTCTAATTTCTATAACTTCTATTGGTTTTGCCATTATTGTTGATTGTTCAGGCGTTAGATTGGGGAGTTTTACTGAATCTAGGAAATTGTCGATCTCTATTTTTGTCGGTTGATATGTGTCTACATCATCCTTCAGGTTGTAAAGCTTGGCATAATAGTCTGCCACTGTGTCCGCAATTTCTTGTGGATCAAATACCATATCAAGTATTGTGGATCAAGTATCATATCATGTCTTTTTTTGTTCTCTGCCGCTGCTACCCCTATAAAGTGCCCTTTCATATATACGCTAATAACTTTTTTATACTTTGGTGTACTGAGCTGTGTGATGTGTAATTTTTTGCGAAATGAGCCGAGGTTTTCATTGCTACCATTTAGAGGACTGTGCAACATTTTGATCACTTTTTATTACATTTTTATGTCATGTATAAAGGTGTAAAAGCCGCGTTTTGGACATTTGGGTGCCATTTCTAGTTTTGGAGGTCTCCGCCACCAGCCTGTGAGCCCTCTTCATACACCCATCATAGCTCTGTGGCGGATCTATCTATCGGATTCATTTGAAAGAAGAGATTCTCTCCAGGGGACCCTGGACAAATGCAAACATTCCTTTCGCTTAGGCAGAAGCCAGACTGTTACACATGATCAATCACCCAGGTCAGCATGTAATGCAGCTCACATCGCGTCGCAGTGAGCAGAGCCGCGCATGTCACGTCCGCACACACACTCTCACTCCTCCCCAAACCCTCTAGCATTAACAGTTGAACCCATTGTTTCATACAGTTTGTCACTCTTGCAGCAAAAATCCAAGAGCTAGATGGCGTAAGCGTACTTTATCATGGGAAGCAGTAGTTAACCGTTTAAATTTGATTATGTTATATGAGGCCACAAGGTCAGATAGATTGGAACACTTTAATAATATATGGCAACCGTAGATTATGTTCTCGACCACACCTACAATAAACAGAGCTTTACAACTGTCTCCATAGCTGGTCTTATTGCTTTCCCCTTTGTGAATAAGTTAACTAGGAATCGATGTGAAGACACGACCTCCATCATCCCCACCTCACTCCTCTCACCTTATCTCTCCCTATGTCTGCGTCCTTAATGTGGCAATGTTTGTTAAGTGCATTAAGTGTATTATAATCATGAGTTTATGGGCTGTTTACTTAAAGCCTAGTAATGAATACTCTCCATACCATGTAACACCCCTTGTACCTCTTTCATTTGTGAACTTCCTCCCTCCCCCTGTGCAGAGATATTGTAGTTGTGCAGCTTATCATTGGCATTCTTTAATATTAAACACAGTCTTTCATTCATCTCCTTCACTGATATGAATCAGATTATAAGCTCCACGCATTTCAATTTTAAAGAAGCAATGGGTACCCACTATCTGATTGAGCAATTTGAGGATCAATTGAAAAGGGTATTGATTCTTTACAGTAATATTATTAAGTTTATGCAAATCCAGAGCAAAGAAGAAGAAAAGAACAGGTCACTCACCAAAAAATGCAGTCTTTTTTTCTAGCCAGTGAGGTCAGATAGAAAGGTGCCGGACACACCACTTGAAAAAGCGCTTCACACACGAAATGGTCCGTCAAAAAATTGTGGCATCTCCGGCACCTCTCTATCTGACCGCGCTGGTCCACTGTCTTTCATGCTGACACAAAAGATTCCTGTCCTCATAGGAGTGTCAGCCTGACGGATATGTCCCATTTGTAAACTCTTCTGGATATATAGTCCCGTATAACCTCTCATTCTGTGGAAGACAAATTGAAAGTCCTTCCTTTGGGGTATTTAGATCCAAACAGAATAATTCCACTGTCATAGGTGCATATTTTTATAGGTCTCTGTGCCACATCAGTTGGCTTGTTGCTAGCACTTGAGATTATTTGTTATCTTCACGTCAGGGGGCGCACACCCTTTGCTTGGCCAGCCGGGTGTGGGCCGGCGTGGGGCGTTTCTGTCCCTGCACTGGCGCTCTCGCTGCTGCCGGCCACTTTTCACGTATGGAAAGTCACCAGCTGCATCTATTTCTATGCCAGGCCCTTCCTGGAAAGCTGAGCTGTGATTGGTTGTCATAGGCAACTAGAAATATTCTGACTTTCAGACAGCTTGATAAATCTGCCCCATAGTGTGTGCTATTATCTTAGGCTCAAAGAACACGGTCAGCTCAGCCAGCAGGAATGGCCCACCTTCTGATTTCAGAACAATACTCCTGTGCCGCACGTCTGCCCTGACGTTAAGTGCTTTTTAGCATAACAGGATTTGTCTGGTTTATCATACAGTGATCCTAAGGCTAAATAAAAAGATCTACAGAGGTCAACTCCAGAGCATCAGAGGCTAAGGAAAATACCCATTCCTGAGGACTACCTCGCTGGAGTGAAATATTGATGCCTACTCTCTGAAGACTGGGGCCTAAGACAACAATACAGCTTGCAACTCTCCCTGATGAAAAAATAAAGCTTGCCATCTACACTAAAGAGATCAGGCAGATTAAGTCTGGATTTATACACAGACAAATCAAAAGGAGCAAAGGGGTACTGTTCCTGCAAATGAACCTGCTCAGCAAGGTTCTGCACCATCTGAGCTAGGCCTAGTATCTTGTTGCTAATATCCTTTATGATAGCAAAAAAAAAATTACTTAGTCTAATCATTTTTTGGGCTGGTCAAAATGTAAGACAGACCTTGAGAACAGACAGATGTCACAGACAGTGGGCTCTGTAGCTAAACCCACTTCACAGCAGTGCCTTCCTATTGACTCACCCCTCCCAAGTAGTGAGTAGTCAACTTGAAGACAATCCCTACACGGAATATGACAATCAAACAAAAACACAATAAGGCAGAGTGGGCAAACCAGGTAAGCAATAGTGGAAGCAGACAATGACAAAATGGTGATCAAAAAGATAAGTCAGAAATACAGGCCAGAGATCAGATACCAGAAGGTTAGCGAATATGACAGCACAAGAAAACAAAGTTAGGACAGAAATTTAACCAGCAGTGAATGCAATCTGTGCTGAATATTTATAGCAGCACTAGTCCTGCCCCAGGTGTAGGGAGCAGGCAATCACAGATACACAGACTTAACTCTAGCAAGACCAAGGCACAGAGAGATGGGTGTGGGAAACACACCAGGTTAGCCAGCCACCAGAGCTCAGTTCAGACTGAAGTAAATAAAAAGTCAACATCTTCTAAATCTGCTAGTGCAAACCAAGAAAGACACTGTCAAAGACTTGACAAGCACTGCCTTATATCTGGAATAAGAAAGGTGGTATGCTAGGCAGCTCCCTATCACAATCTCTACTAAAATGTGATGCACCTAAGAACTACTCTAACCCACTCACTCAAAGCTAAACATGTCTTCTTCTCCAGAAATATGGTCTACCCCTTCTCCCATTACTAAACTTTGTCTTTTAAACCGAATAAATAACTATCAGTTGTCAATTGGCTCCAGGATCACATCTCGTTTGGGGACAAATTTGTGATATTTTACAAGATTCCACCATTACCTCATTTCCCCATCTAAAACAGATGACAACGGAGTTAAATTTCTATGGTACTTCCAAATATTAACAAACTTTAAGAAACTTCAGATAATAATCCCATTTAACAGAACTCTAATATGATTTGAGGCAATGCTATCTACAACAGCCCCTTTCCCAAGTTAATATCTAAAATTTATAAAAAGCTGATTGACTTTGACTCCTTTGCACCTCCAAGTTTCATCTCCGGCTGGGAAAAAGAACTCCGTCTACATGCATTGAACTCCAGGAAACCAGCTATAAACGAACCACTGGATGGTACAAAACTCCATTTGTTGTACACAAAATGAACAAGGACATCACGGCAGCTTGCTGGAGATGCAACAAACACGGATCCATGGTGGGATTATAGTGCAATGAAACATTTTTGGGAAAAAATTGGTGTATTAACCCAAAAAATGTGCCTGGACTCCTCTCTTATAAAGACGTAGGAAAAAAGGATTCCGTGTCCAGCTTCATCCAAGATAATCCACACTTTTATTAGGGCATAATTATTAAAAT
Source organism: Engystomops pustulosus (assembly GCF_040894005.1). Classification (NCBI taxonomy): domain Eukaryota; kingdom Metazoa; phylum Chordata; class Amphibia; order Anura; family Leptodactylidae; genus Engystomops; species Engystomops pustulosus. Next base: position 60,977,242 of record NC_092419.1, read on the forward strand.
TCCAGAGTGTTACATGGCCAACATGTTTCAAGCGGGCAGACCGCTCTTAATCATGGCTTAAACAAACTGAATGATACAAACAAACTAAAAAGCATGTGCTTAGACAGACACACCCCCAAACTGATGATGCCGTATGTGTCACTTCCTGGAATCCTCGAACATCGTCATTGGAGGAAGAAACAGACCGGAGTGTCAAGTTCGTAAACAAGTGCATGTTAACATTAAAAAGAGAAAAGTGAATATGAACAGACAACAATGTGGGATAACATGCAAATTCAAAAAGACATGCTGGAAGTAAGTTGACAATAGATAATATACATTTTAAGAGAGACACATGTCAGAATTGTTAGTTTCAAAAATTAGAAGTACATCGCAACATGCTAGAGATAAGTTAACAATAAGTTAACAATAAGTTAACAATACATGAAATACATTTTAAAGAAGACACATGTCAGTATTGTTAGTTTCAAGAGTTAGGGATACATCGCAGGGCAAAAAAAAAAAAAAAAGCATGAAAACCAATGAGTTTATAGTTTGCTGATAAATGCAGCGACATAAGCAATCAAGTTGGCCCTAACATCTTGAAAGAAAAGAAGAAGGAGGGGGGGAAGTCTGGAAAAAAAAGGGAAAGAAATGCATAAGAACAATCAGTCGTTATTTTAAAATAAATGCTTCATGGACTGTCAGAAGAACAAAAGGGCATGGGGAGAAGAGGAAGATGCTAGCGAATTTGGTAAGAGAGTATATGTTTTACACACACTTAAGCTGTATAGTGATAGAGGAGATCACTTTTCATATTGAGACCTAGTGGATGGCGAGAGTCCAACGTGAATATCCAATAGGCTTCGCGATCGTACAGTAGAGCATTGTAGTCACCCCCTCTCAGTGGTTTAGAAATTTTCTCTATTGCATATATCCGGAGACAATCAGTTCTAGCATTATGTACACGTAAAAAATGTTTAGAGGCTCCTGAAAGGTTTCTGTTAGATGGGTTCTTAATATCATTGAGGTGTTCAAGGAACCTGATTTTTAGTTTACGTGAAGTTTGACCAACGTATATTAAATTGCACTCCAGACAATGAATAATGTAAATAACATGATTCGAGTTGCAATTAATATGGCCTTTTATGGAAAAATCCCTGGTACCTTCACTATTTTTAAATGTAGTTGTTTTAAGTACATATCCACACGTGATGCAGCGTGCGGCCCCGCATTTATAAAACCCAGAATGGGAGAGCCAGGTGTCTGTTCCACGTGCGGACAAATACATGGAAGGGGAAATGATATTTCCCAAGGTTAAACCTCGTTTGGAAACAATTTTACAACCTTCCTTCAAAAGTTCTTCCAGTATGGGATCATTAGACAACAAAGGTAAGTGTTTGCGGATGATATGCGAGATCGCCCTAAACTGAGGGCTGTATTTTAATACTAATGTTGGTTTGTTGTCTTTATTGTGATTTTCATTATGGACAATATTATTTGTAGTGTTTGAGAGATGGGGCTTAATTAGGGTGTCCCTGTGTTTTTTGCTTACAATATTGTTGGCCCGTTCTAGTGTCCATTTTGGGTATCCCCTTTGAGAAAGTCTGTTTCGAATAATGTTACTTTCTAATGCATACGCCATATCTGTGCTACAATTCCGTTTTGCTCTGGTGAGTTCACCAACTGGTATGCTTTTGATGGTGTGTGAAGGGTGTTGCGATTTAGCGTGTAGAATGGTGTTGCCACTGGTCGGTTTCCGATAGGTTGAAGTGTTGATGGTGTTGTTCTCATCAATTGTGAAGTGGAGGTCCAGGAATGTTATGTTGGTGGGATGTGTGAAAAAGGTAAATCTTAAATTACAGGTATTGTCATTTAGATAATCCAAAAAGAGTGGTATGGCAAGTTCATGTCCCTTCCAGACAATCAATAAATCATCAATGAACCTGCCATACCACTCTAGGGAATCTGCAAAGGGATTAATATCCCCATATATATATGTCTCTTCCCACCATGACATAATTAAATTTGCTAGTGATGGCGAGAATTTCGCCCCCATGCTAACTCCCCTGGTTTGGAGGAAGAATTGTTTGTCAAACATAAAGTAGTTGTGGCTCATAAGAAACAAGCAGACATCCACTATATACCCTTTAAGTTCTGGTGTATATGAGCTATATTTGTTAAGATGGAATTCCAAGGCAGTGATGGCAATATGATGAGGGATCGATGTATATGGTGATGTTACATCACAACTTAACCAGCAATAGTTTGATTCCCATTTGAGTTTGGACAAGGAGGATAACACATCCCTGGAGTCCTGTAAAAACCCTGGAACTCTAACTACCAGGGGTTGTAGTAGGTAGTCTAACCAGGCGCTTAAGTTCTCTGTCATTGAGCCTATCCCCGAAATGATAGGACGCATTGGGGGAGGGGAGATACCCTTGTGTGTCTTAGGGAGCGCATGCATAATGGGAATTTTAGGTTGTGATATGTAGATGCGGTCAGCTTGAGATCCATCTATAACACCCAAAGAAACTCCTTCATTAAGCAGTTTTAGTAGTGTCTGTTGAAAACAGGTAGTCTGGTCACTTGGTAATTTACGATAGGTAGTTTCATCTCTTAATAATACAGCCCTCAGTTTAGGGCGATCTCGCATATCATCCGCAAACACTTACCTTTGTTGTCTAATGATCCCATACTGGAAGAACTTTTGAAGGAAGGTTGTAAAATTGTTCCCAAACGAGGTTTAACCTTGGGAAATATCATTTCCCCTTCCATGTATTTGTCCGCACGTGGAACAGACACCTGGCTCTCCCATTCTGGGTTTTATAAATGCGGGGCCGCACGCTGCATCACGTGTGGATATGTACTTAAAACAACTACATTTAAAAATAGTGAAGGTACCAGGGATTTTTCCATAAAAGGCCATATTAATTGCAACTCGAATCATGTTATTTACATTATTCATTGTCTGGAGTGCAATTTAATATACGTTGGTCAAACTTCACGTAAACTAAAAATCAGGTTCCTTGAACACCTCAATGATATTAAGAACCCATCTAACAGAAACCTTTCAGGAGCCTCTAAACATTTTTTACGTGTACATAATGCTAGAACTGATTGTCTCCGGATATATGCAATAGAGAAAATTTCTAAACCACTGAGAGGGGGTGACTACAATGCTCTACTGTACGATCGCGAAGCCTATTGGATATTCACGTTGGACTCTCGCCATCCACTAGGTCTCAATATGAAAAATGATCTCCTCTATCACTATACAGCTTAAGTGTGTGTAAAACATATACTCTCTTACCAAATTCGCTAGCATCTTCCTCTTCTCCCCATGCCCTTTTGTTCTTCTGACAGTCCATGAAGCATTTATTTTAAAATAACGACTGATTGTTCTTATGCATTTCTTTCCCTTTTTTTTCCAGACTTCCCCCCCCTCCTTCTTCTTTTCTTTCAAGATGTTAGGGCCAACTTGATTGCTTATGTCGCTGCATTTATCAGCAAACTATAAACTCATTGGTTTTCATGCTTTTTTTTTTTTTTTTGCCCTGCGATGTATCCCTAACTCTTGAAACTAACAATACTGACATGTGTCTTCTTTAAAATGTATTTCATGTATTGTTAACTTATTGTTAACTTATTGTTAACTTATTGTTAACTTATCTCTAGCATGTTGCGATGTACTTCTAATTTTTGAAACTAACAATTCTGACATGTGTCTCTCTTAAAATGTATATTATCTATTGTCAACTTACTTCCAGCATGTCTTTTTGAATTTGCATGTTATCCCACATTGTTGTCTGTTCATATTCACTTTTCTCTTTTTAATGTTAACATGCACTTGTTTACGAACTTGACACTCCGGTCTGTTTCTTCCTCCAATGACGATGTTCGAGGATTCCAGGAAGTGACACATACGGCATCATCAGTTTGGGGGTGTGTCTGTCTAAGCACATGCTTTTTAGTTTGTTTGTATCATTCAGTTTGTTTAAGCCATGATTAAGAGCGGTCTGCCCGCTTGAAACATGTTGGCCATGTAACACTCTGGAATTTTAATAATTATGCCCTAATAAAAGTGTGGATTATCTTGGATGAAGCTGGACACGGAATCCTTTTTTCCTACGTCTGTTAACCTGTTGCAGCCCTTGCAGTGGGGCAGTCCGTGCTTCATTGGATTCTCCTGTTTGGCGTGAGGTGAGCTGGACTCTTTCAACTTTCCTCTCTTATAACTCCCAAACTCCTGTTCCTTATTATCACCTATTCCGACCACTCTAAACTTTACTCTGAAAAATCTTCCGAAGATGATGGAGCAGCCGCGGCGGGGAGCGCAGAAGCCTGCGGCGTGCTGGCGAGTGGTAAGAGGCACGGGAGCACCCGTGACAGTCCCACACTGTGCTTCTAAAGAACCACTCTGTGACATTGTTACCCCCAAATATATTACTATATTACAGTCTCTGCAATAATACTGGACCACTAAAACAATCGTGTGGGCCCCCCATTAGTTACATAATATATGTTTCCGCTGTGAATTATTTTATACATGGCCCTCTAATGTATTAATTTACCTATTTAATGTCCCTTCTAGTTATTTTAATACAGTGCCCCTACTAAAGAATGTGTTATATAATAATCTACTTATTCTTTTTATACACAATTCTGCCTAATTTATTTTTTTTCTACAAAATGTACTAATACATTTTTATACCTTGTCCGAATTATTATTATACATTTAATCCCCTCCAAAGGATTGCTATGCTATGCATATAACATCCATTCAATTATAAGGCCACCTTATTATACACACTGCCCCCCATGAAATTCACATAGGGCCCCCTCATTTTACACACTGCCTCCCATGAATTTTACATAGGCCCCCTCATTCACACTGCCCACCCTCATTTTACACACTGCCACCCCACATCCCCCCATGAATTTTAAATAGGCCCTGTTATTTTTTCACATTGAACCCCTTTCCCATTCATTTTACATTGGGCCCCCAAATACACATTGCACCCTCATTTTACACATTGCTATTCCCCATCCTCCTAGGTGATGATGTTTTATCATGGCCGCGCATCTTGGATCAGAGTGCGACATACATCGGAAAGATTCCCGGCGTGTACTGTTGTAGCCACTGGTAGGGGCCTAGCATGGGTCGGAACAGAGGTGTCTGCCATAGTGCCAGGTGTCAGGGCCCACTGGGGGATTCACCGGCCCACTAATGGGCCAGTCCAAGCCTGGCTATTTCCTATGCTATACTACTAGTTTTTGTATGTGGCTTACTTGACCTCACATGTGGTAAACATGGTAGCCCTCATGTGTCAATGTATACCCCACCTATTTGTAGTTGAAGTTTCCTTGAATTTTCATATGCAAAATAAATTGTAAAAACAAATAAAAAGAATTTAAAAAGAAACATCTCAATTTTTTGGGTTGAAGTACTCTTTAAATGTATCCAAAAATATTCTTTATCATTAAGTTAATGGACTATAGCTCTCTATTTTTGGTGGCTTTTGGTTTTGTTAGGGATTAGCTAGGTTATTGGGTGGCTGATGCACATCTCTACAATAAATATTCTAATACAAATGTCTGTCATACTACTGATGCACAGTAACTATTGTGACTGTCTACTGTGAACAGCATGACTACACTCACCGGCCACTTTATTAGGTACACCATGCTAGTAACGGGTTGGGCCCCCTTTTGCCTTCAGAACTGCCTCAATTCTTCGTGGCATAGATTCAACAAGGTGCTGGAAGCATTCCTCAGAGATTTTGGTCCATATTGACATGATGGCATCACACAGTTGCCGCAGATTTGTCGGCTGCACATCCATGATGCGAATCTCCCGTTCCACCACATCCCAAAGATGCTCTATTGGATTGAGATCTGGTGACTGTGGAGGCCATTTGAGTACAGTGAACTCATTGTCATGTTCAAGAAACCAGTCTGAGATGATTCCAGCTTTATGACATGGCGCATTATCCTGCTGAAAATAGCCATCAGATGTTGGGTACATTGTGGTCATAAAGGGATGGACATGGTCAGCAACAATACTCAGGTAGGCTGTGGCGTAGCAATGATGCTCAATTGGTACCAAGGGTCCCAAAAAGTGCCAAGAAAATATTCCCCACACCATGACACCACCACAACCAGCCTGAACTGTTGATACAAGGCAGGATGGATCCATGCTTTCATGTTGTTGATGCCAAATTCTGACCCTATCATCCGAATGTCGCAGCAGAAATCGAGACTCATCAAACCAGGCAACATTTTTCCAATCTTCTACTGTCCAATTTCGATGGGCTTGTGCAAATTGTAGCCTCAGTTTCCTGTTCTTAGCTGAAAGGAGTGGCACCTGGTGTGGTCTTCTGCTGTAGCCCATCTGCCTCAAAGTTCAATGTACTGTGCGTTCAGAGATGCTCTTCTGCCTACCTTGGTTGTACTGGGTGGCGATTTGAGTCACTGTTGCCTTTCTATCAGCTCGAACCAGTCTGCCCATTCTCCTCTGACCTCTGGCATCAACAAGGCATTTCCGCCCACAGAACTGCCACTCACTGGATGTTTCTTCTTTTTCGGACCATTCTCTGTAAACCCTAGAGATGGTTGTGCGTGAAAATCCCAGTAGATCAGCAGTTTCTGAAATACTCAGACCAGCCCTTCTGGCACCAACAACCATGCCACGTTCAAAGGCACTCAAATCACCTTTCTTCCCCATACTAATGCACGGTTTGAACTGCAGGAGATTGTCTTGACCATGTCTACATGCCTAAATGCACTGAGTTGCTGCCATGTGATTGGCTGATTAGAAATTAAGTGTTAACGAGCAGTTGGACAGGTGTACCTAATATAGTGGCCGGTGAGTGTATTAAGCTACTGGGGCTACATGATTGCTTGCTACTGGGGTCTAGGTGACTATTTTACTATCAGTAAGGACTAGGATTTACACTTTTGAATTAAAATAGTGTTTTTAACATTTCTTGACAAATGAATTTGTCACATGCACCTGTGCCCCTCTCTGCTCCCCAGAGCCCCCAATGTCGGTCTCATCTACCTTCCATCCAATGCTGGGTCCTATTTTTAGAATAGTAAAGAACATATTACAACAAATTTTCTAAAATATGTTAAAATCTTTTTTGCAGATGTGATAATTTCCAAACAACTACCAGTGATACTTACTATAATACATCTGCAGCTAAGCCTGATCTGCTCAAAAGAATGAAAGAAATCAATGATAGCGAGAAGAAAACTGTAAGCCTGACAGAAGCAGAGCAGGAAGAAAATGAATTAGCTTTTAAAAAGGTGAGCACTTAATTCATGGTTGCTATTAACTGAGGATATTGTAAATGTTCATATCTGTGAAAGTTGTCTTGTAAACATTATTAGTTTACTGATAATTTATCTTTTTGTGCAGTATTTGAAATCAATCTATGCACAAATAAAGCAGTATTGTATGCTAGCTATTAAATTTTGCATCTTAACTGGACTTTTGCGAACAAAACCAAATTTGTAAACAGCATGTTAACAAACCCAATCTGTAAACAATTTGCTAACAAAAACCTATTTTGTAGACAACTTGTTAACAAAAATCCGTAAACAATTTGTAAATAATATATTGTAAACATCTTGTTAACAAAAAACAATTTAATTCAATTTGCTTGTCTTGATATAATATTCAATTACAATAGTTGAAGACCAATGTTTAAGACATTTAAAAACATATTCATGCATAAGAAAATAGCGCTTATATGTAGACAAAAGACGCGATTATACATAGACAAAGAAGTAAAACATTAAATCCTTTTTTAAGGTACTTTCATAAAATTCCCAAAAGGGAAAGAAAAAAAGTTTCGCAGATATTTGATAGATGAAATATATATTTGTTGATTAACATATATGTGTTAAGGTTTACGACCAAGGGGTAAGTATTCCAGGTCATAGGGCCCTATGCTTGTAATACACGTTTTTGTATAAAAAAATGAAAAATAAAATGAAAATTAAAAATAAAAATAAAAAATAGACAATAAAATTTGTTTCTTTGAGCAGCTTTCAATCTTTTAAGACAATTTTAGCCTTCATGTGGTACCTTTATGGTTTGTAATATGCGACTGTTTGTTATATTATTTGGCACTCACGGTTAGTTGATGTTCAGCTGGGCTGATGTTAGTGTTTCTTAGCGGGACCGTGTTGCCTTTTTCTGCGGGTTCCGATCACCAGCTATGTCTATTTCGCCGCTTTGTCATCACAGGGGACGTTATGTAGATTGTCTCTGGGCTGTGCAAGCTGGATGCGTTCTTTGTTCTGTAGTGGCGTTCAGAACGCCGTTGAAGACGCCGCTGATGACGCCTTTGACCGGCTTGTGGATCGTGGGTTTTCACCTCCCGCAGTGGAGATTGAAAGCTGCTCAAAGATTTAAAGCTGCTCAAAGAAACAAATTTTATTGTCTATTTTTTATTTTTATTTTTAATTTTCATTTTATTTTTCATTTTTTTATACAAAAACGTGTATTACAGGCATAGGGCCCTATGACCTGAAAACACAAACCTCCTGGAATACCTACCCCTTGGTCGTAAACCTTAACACTTATATGTTAATCAACAAACATAGATTTCATCTATCAAATATCTGTGAACCTTTTTTTCTTTCCCTTTTGGGAATTTTATGAAAGTACCTAAAAAAGGATTTCATGTTTTACTTCTTTGTCTATGTATAATCGCGTCTTTTGTCTACATATAAGCGCTATTTTCTTATGCATGAATATGTTTTTAAATGTCTTAAACATTGGTCTTCAACTATTGTAATTGAATATTATATTGAGACAAGCAATATAATTGAATTAAATTGTTTTTTGTTAACAAGTTGTCTACAATCTATTGTTTACAAATTGTTTACAGATTTTTGTTAACAAGTTGTCTACAAATTGGGTTTTTGTTAGCAAATTGTTTACAGATTGGGTCTGTTAACACGCTGTTTACAAATTGGTTTTTGTTAGCAAATTGTTTACATTTTGTTAACAAATAGTTTATAAATTCTGGTTAACAATCTGAGACAGTTTCTATTTTAGTGCCCACATTCTTTGTAAAAAATCTGTGTATATTTGTTCCTTTTTTGGTGAAAAGGTCTTGATGGTAGCACGTAGAACTGGAAAGGTTGGAAATTGATAAGTGCTACTACAATATCCCCAAACATTGCTTATGTGTCTACTCTACATTTTCATAATTTGTGAAATGTCTGGATCATTTATTTTGATGTCATGCGGCTTACAAATCGAATATCGCTTTTCCGGATTTTCAGAATTGCCTATTTTGGGGACAAATACAGTTTTGAATGAAATTTTACATATTTAGCATTAAAATCTCCAATATGCTAAACCCATTTTCAAATCTGCACCCCAGAAACAGCTTTGAGGAAGATTGTTAACCCCTTGAAATCTTCATAGTAATTGAATCAAAATGGCGGTGAAATTTAGAATGGTCAAATTTTGTCGATTATACGTTCATTTAGCCCTAAAATTTACACATGGGCGCACACCGAGGCGCAGAAGGGAAGAAGCACCTTGCAGCTGCCAGGATTTTAATTTCCTCATTGGCCGCTTTTGTAGGCTATAAAATTGTAGCTTTTGTGTTATTGGGGCCATGTGATGGCATTTTTTTTGCAGGATGAGATGCTTTTTCTTACCATTTTGGTGTTGGTATCCCCTATTGTTGAAAATTTAGGAACTTTTTTTGATGGCAGGGGTAGAAAAGCATAAATTCTCTACTGGATTTTTTCCTTTTTTTTTTGGTCTTCACCATATAGCCCAATTATCATGTTCTATTCTATGGGTCAATACGATTACGGGGATACCATACATGAATAGTTTTTCTTATTTTTTACTAAATTTCCCAAATGAAACCGTGATGTGGGGAAAAATCTATCATTTTTGCATTGCCGTCTTCCAAGTGGCATTACATTGTTAGTTTTTGGCTACGGAGCTGGTTGATGGCTTGTTTTTTGCGGGACATGTTGTGCTTTGCATTAGTATCATTCTGGAGTACATATGTTTTTTTAATCACTTTTTTTATAGCATTTTTTGTGGGATTGAATTGGTCAAAATCATAATTTTTGGCTGGTTTATAACAGGTTTTTTTTAACGGCGTTCATCGTGCGGGTTCAATAATTATGTTATATGTCTCTTTATATGTTATGGGGCCTATGGGCATTTTTATTGATGTATTACTTAATTTTTTAATTAATAACCTTTTTTTTTACTCTTTTACTCTTTCCACCATGGACCATGAACAAGCAATCATCTGATACTGATGTATTGCAGAGTATTAGCAGTGTCAGCCTATGCACATGCATATTGAAAAGTAATCCGATGGTCCAGCCAGATTCCAAAACGTGTTCAAAGTTTACTCAATTCCATCTTTACATCCACTGTGTAATTCCTATCCACCAATGCGTTTCAAATGGTATAACTGTTCTTATGCACATGCATAGGCTGACACTGTGCCTGTAAGATGACATCTGAGACTGGGGTGCCGGATATCAGCTCAGATCTTGAGCTGAACCAGCATCGGCTCTGTGTCCGATATATCGAACGCCGAGTGCTAAGTCACTGCACTCAGCGTCCGATATATCAGATGCAGAGCGGGAAGGGGTTAAAAGTGCAGATAGGAACACAGTATGCCATATTTATTAAAGCCTCTGTACCTTTTTTGTCTGACTTGCATGTTCTTTTCAGTGCAAACTGCTTGCATATGTATTTATCAAGTGTCCACAACACATTTGTGTCATGGCTGCACTATGCCTGATGCGACACAAAATTCAGGGTGTGTAAAATTAATGAAGAATGTGCGCCATAATTCACAAATCTGGCCCACGCTGCAGTTCTTTTTTTGTTGCTGAAGTGAATAGGAATAAATCAGTGTGAAATCCACATACTTTCTGTAGTGATTTCTGCTTTAATCCCAGGGTGTCAGTTCTTGTGCTTCTGTACACCCAAAATAGCAGTTCTTTTTTGTTGCTGAAGTGAATAGGAAGAAATCACTGTGAAATCCACATACTTTCTGTACTGATTTCTGCTTCAATCCCAGGGTGTCAGTTCTTATGCTTCTGTATACCACAAATAGCAGTTCTTTTTTGTTGCTGAAGTGAATAGGAAGAAATCAGTGTGAAATCCATATACTTTCTGTACTGATTTCTGCTCCAATCCCAGAGTGTCCGTTTTGGGGGTTCTGTATAACGCAAATTCCAATACTTTTTGTTGCTAAAGTTTAGAGCAAGATTTACGTGTCAAATTCACATAGTTTATATGGAGTAATTTACGCTCCAATTACGGGTGTCCATTGTGGGGTATGTGTATAACGCAAATTCCAATACTTTTTTGTTGCTTAATTTGAAAGAAACAAATAAGTGTCAAATCCACGTAGTTGATTAACCACTATGTCAGACAGAAAGGTGTCAGGTGGAGCAGGCAGAGGTCACAGCAAAGTAAGGGGACATCGCAGCAGGGGTGGCTCTGTGAGGCCAGAACTGCTGTTGTCATCTAGCAGCAGTGTATTGATCGACAAGTGTTCATTTCCCTCAGCCAGAGAGCTACTAGGTGGTCTGGGCTCAGCGCCACTATTCAGCGAGGACGAAGTGTTTGAGGACAGTCAGCAGCTGCTTGATAGTGAAGTGATGGGGCAGACATCCTCTACTTTGTGCAGTAGGCAGGCTGTGCATACTGTCACCGTTGAGGAGAGTAGCAGTGACTGTGATGATGTAGCCAGTCGCACTTGGGAGCTGGGTGTAGCAAGGGATTTATCATCAACGGGCGAAGAGAGTGTCAGCTTGCACGTCAGGCAGCGTAGCAGGCAGCAAGTCGCAACTGTGGCTGTGAGTCAGCAGTGTGAGCATGGGGGCCAAACGGCCACGGGGTACAAACTCCGCTTTGGAGGTCCAAGTAAGCAGTATTACAGGCGCTCAGCGAGCCGCGTTAGTAGTCGCTCAGTGCAGAGTGTTGGCAGTAATATCACCACCTCGGAGGTGAGGCAGTTTTTTGTTAAGACACCAGAGGAGCCGAGCGTATATATAGAATCCGTGGGCAGAAGTGTGGCCAGGGAGCTAACATTGGCACCATGGCCCTGCGTGGAATAGATGTGGAGGCCCGTCTTGCCGCCGCAGCAACAGCAGCGGCAGAATCTAGCCATTTCAGAGAGTAAAGGCTCCAGCACCTCTGCCGAAGGGAGCTGTTTGTCTTTGACATCATCTCCCGGTCCAGATGCTCCTGCTCCTCATGGAGCCAGCAGTCGTTGAAAGAGGTGATTACAAAGAGACAACTATATGCGTCCAACCATCCTAAGGTGCAGAAGCTGACCGTGCTCTTGTCCAAGTTGTTGGTACTGCAGTCCCTCCCTTTCAAAGACGTGGACTCTGCACCCTTCAGAGAACTAATGGCATGTGCCGAACCGAGGTGGAGAGTTCCAAGCTGCAATTTTTTTTCCAAAAAGGCACTGCCAGCCCTTCACCAGTATGTACAACAGAATGTGGGCCAGTCCTCGAGCTTATCAGTTTCTTCCAAGGTGCAGGGTAGCGCAGATGTGTGGAGCTGTAACTACGGTCAGGGCCAGTACATGTCCTTTACAGCCCAATTGGTGAATGTGCTTTCCGCCCAGCCACACCAACAACTTCCACAAGAGACGCCACTATCTCCTCCATGTTGTCAAATTGCTGCTACTGCGTCAGTGTCCACCTCCTCCTTCTCCACTACCACCTCAGCCTCCAAAAGTGCTGCTCCATCATACCACATGTGCAGGGCACAGCAGTGTCACACAGTTCTACACCTGGTTTGCCTGGGCGAACAAAATCATACAGGGGAGGAACTGTTCCGCTTCATGCAAGAAGAAATCAATTTGTGGCTTTCTCCACGACTAAAAATCGGAACCATGGTGACAGACAATGGGAGAAACATGGTGTCCGAGCAGCACCGAGGAGGGATGGCCCATGCGCCCTGTATGGCACACATGTTCAATTTGGTTGTCAACAGATTCCTCAAGTCTTCCACCCATCTGCAAGACATTCTAAAAATGGCCAGGAAACTGAGCATGCACTTCAGCCATTCTTACAAAGCCAAGCACATCCTCCTTGAGTTGCAGTGTCAGAATGGCCTACCCCAACATAGTCTGATATGCAATGTTTCCACCCGTTGGAATTCCAGCCTCCATATGTTAGATCGCCTGTATGAACAGAGAAAAGCAATTAAAGGGGTATTCCGGGAATATGAACGTCTGACACAAAAACCCATGATGATATAAATAAATGAATAGAACAATACTCAATGTCATTAGTCACAAAACGGGGCTTAAATAGTTTGATTTCTGATTTTCTACAAAATTTATGGGCTCTCTAAAGTAGGTGGAGTTACCATTAAGATGGCCGCCACTGGAAACTACAAGTTCCATCATCCCTTAGTTCTCAGTAACTCCTCCTCCCTCTTATGCTCTGCTCCCAGTGATGATATAACAGACTTTCTTGCTCTGTTACCATAGCAATAATGTGCAACTGCCATCACCACAACACTGACCATACTGGATGCACTGCAACCAACCCACTACAGCCAAAAATAGCGGTGATCACATGACCTGCCCAGGCAGGTGCAGGACATGTGATGTGGACATGTGACCAGCGGCCATCTTCTGTCCTGTGAATGCTCTGCAACGGACCGCGCGGAGGAAATCTACGGACTGATTAAAGGGCCAGTAGCATTTTGATTCTCCATCATAGTTTATGTCACCAGCATTTTCTGCTAAAGGGAGCAACATTTTTAATAACAACTAATTACATATTAGCTTATATTTTGAGTACCCATTTGTATATGAATTATGCTGATTCCTGGAATACCCCTTTAATGATTTTTTGATGATGCAAGCGGAATGGAGCACTCTCCAGTGTAACTTTGATGTCAGCCACTGGCAGCTCATGCATGACAGCTGCCATTTACTCAGGCCCTTGAAGAGGCCACGTTATTTGTCAGTCGCCAGGACTGTGGGATGAATAATGTCATTCCACTGCTTCATGTCCTGGAACTCATGCTGCAAAATCTGTCTGGTCAGGGAACTGGAGACTACATCTCATGGCCACATAAGTCCGGTGAGGTCTTAACTGGAGGAGGAGGACATTGGAGCACAAGCAGAATTTCGTGAAATCAGTGATTTTTCCACTCAGGTGACAAGAGAGGAGGAGCAGGAGCATCCAGAGGAGGTAGAAGACGAGGCAGATGACCCAGAAGCCCCGTGGCAGTATACAGTGGAGTTGGAGGCCGGGAGTCCTTCAGAGTCACTTGCGCAGATGGCCCGCAGCATGCTGCTTTGTCAACATCCGGTATAGGGATGACTTTTAGCTCTCTACCTTCTTGGACCCTCACTACCGGTCAAAAATGGGTGACTTTTTTCCAGCTGCTGAGAGGGAGCAACAACTGGCATACTAAAGAGAAATACGTACTACTGCCATGGCTGCTGTGGGGAGCTGGGGGGATCGGAGGAGTAGCAGCTCCACCAGCAGCAGCAGGACATGGAGCAAACCCTGGTGGCCTACTTAGACAGCACTTTAGCACCTAAGATAGAGGATCCCATGGACTCCTGGGCAGTCAAACTTGATGCGTGGCAGCAACTTGCAGAGTTTGCAGTAAAGAAGCTGTCCTGCCCGGCCAGTAGTGTGGAATCAGAGCGGGTGTTCAGTGTGGCGGGGACCATGGTTACCCCAAGGAAAACCCGCATGTCCAGCCATAATGTGGAGAGACTGACCTTTGTCATGATGAATCAGGCTCGCATCGGCCAGGATTTCAACTCACCAATGCCTTATGCATCAGATTAGATCAGCCATGACGCCTCCCCCAAACGTTGAGAAATGAGACTGGGTTTTAACTACCTGCCTCAGCCACTATTCTGATGCTGCCACCCACCTGATGTCACACATTTGCTGCTCAATCTGCCTCCTACCATCTTTACCAGGTACTGAAATTGTCCACCACCTCCACACTGTATCAGTGTGCAATTCTGTGGGTTCCTACACCTGCTGCTGCTGACGCCACCTCTGCACTAAATCATTGTGCCACTCTGTGGGCTCCTGCTGCTGCTGATGCCAACTCCTCATTGTGCAATTCTGTGGGTTCCTGCACCTGCTGCTGCTGAAGCAACCTACGCACTAATTCATTGTGCCACTTTATGGGGTCCTGCTGCTGCTGATGCCACCTCCACACTATATCATTGTGCCACTCTGTGGGCTCCTGCTGCTGATACCACCTCCGCACTTAATCATTGTGCCTATCTGTGGGCTCCTGCTACTGCTGATGCCACATCTGCACTTATTCATTGTGCCACTCTGTGGGCTCCTGCTGCTGCTGACGCCACCTCCACACTATATCATTGTGCCACTCTGTGGACTACCACGTTGCCGCTACCTCCACACCTCTGACCTCATGCTGTTGCTGCTGCTGGTGCAACCTTTGCAGTTCTTTTTTGTCAAAGACCTGATATTTTCAGGAAAACTTTAATGCATTGTGGATATGGTGTCTCTAATCTTTAAATTCAAATTTTAATTAGAAAATTTAACTTCTTATTTATTTCATACTTCGTCATTGTGCCACAATGTGGCCTCCTCTGCTGTGGGCTATTTGGGCTCCTGCTGTCGCCACCTCCACCCTCAATGAATTGTGCCACTCTGTGGCTTTCCCTGTTGCTGCCACCATCTTGCTGCCACCTGTGGGCTCCTGCTGCTGCTGTCTCTGCTGCCATTTCCACACTCTTATCATTGTGCCACTTTGTGGCCTCCTGCTGCTTCTGGTGCTGCTCCCACCTCCACTCTGTGGCCTACCATGTTTCCGCCACCTCCATAATTTGTCATTGTGCCACTCTGCGGCCTACTCATGCTGCTGCCAACTGACCAATGTCTCCCTGGAACACCCTGTGATTTTCATAATTTTTTTTTCACTGTCCATCGCTCTATGATGTTGCCACTATGTTTAGTTTCCCCCTTCATTTCATGATACAGAACACAGAGGACATGCAAATATACCATTTACTGGTCATCTCTGTTTTGGATCCACTCCTGTTTGTTTTTGACTTTCGCAATACTGATGATGGATTATTGACCGATTGAAAGCGGACACTGAAATGAAGGGCAAAATGATTAGTGACGTCAATACAGAAATACTGCCGACACCCTCTGCACTCTTTTGGGGGGTTTCTACATGTATCCGTGTTTAACAGAACAGGGTCTATCGTAATCTATGGAATCATCTGATGTCGGTGTAAAAAGAGTGCACTCTTTGATATTATAGTGGGATCTTGGCCCTCAGCTCAGTCCTTTTGAGGTGGCACAGATGTTACCTTGTCAGGCTGCGTTCCCACTTCGCTTTGCATATTTAAGCATGGCACAACATTCTACAACACCCTACAGGCTCTGCAGCCAGGAAATACCTGCATTTTAACATGATTCGCCATAATTCGTGTTGAATAAAAATTTTTAAAAAATTCGGCGAATCGAGACAAACCGAATTTTAACAAATTAGCCCATCTCTAATTCTAACAGAAATGGAAATTCTGATTGAAATTCAGAGTTTGTAAAGTTATACGGATGTTAGAGAAGTAGATTTTTTTGTTCAATAAATGTGAATTCTTGTTCATGGAAAAATAAGACATCCCCTGAAAATAAGACCCAGCGCCTCTTAAGGAGCAAAAATGAATATAAGGCACTGTCTTATTTTCGGGGAAACACTGTATATGACATCTAATACGGGTCTTAACCTATAGTAACAAATAGCACAACCTACTTATTGTTTTCTGCAACTTACACAAGCTGCTAAGTACTCTACATGGGTAGTGTTGCAGGCCTTACACCAGCTGTGACCACATTTGTGGTAACAGACTGGGTAAACAAAGAGATGCCCAACGCCATGCCTTTTCTAGCCACAAATCCCACACCCTGAGAGACTGTATTATGTAGTTCATTATTCTGTGAAAGAAAGGGTAAGTATTTCCTCAATATCCTTTTGCTTTCTTCAAATTGCTGACTGTAATTGGTTACAAACATAACAGGGTTCATCCTGGTTTCTTGTGTAGTTTGTGACCTGTTCTTCTGTTTAGCTTCCAAAAGAGAGGATCTAGGTTTATCCTTAACTTTGTTATAAGCTGAAGTAATGAGTTACCAAATGGTCGTCCATAACGAATCTAGAATCACTGGAACAATATTGTCTTACTCTGATGAATTCCCCAAGGTATGTTCCTGGTAACATGCTGCGGATGACACATTGATAATAAAATAGAATTACCCACCGTTGATTTTATATAAGGTGAAACCTCAAGGATATCCCCATTGATATGAAATTTCAAACCCAGAAAGTCGATATTAGGAGCACCAAATTAATGAGTGAACCTAAGGTTCATATCATTTATGTTCATCATTTTTCTTGAAAATCTAATTCAGTGACATCCCAAAACCAGGAGAGATCATCAATGAACCTTCCCATCCATTTAATGTTATGTTTAAAATGGTTCATTGTAGAAAATGCTGAGTTCCTCCCAACTAACAATATAGATATTTGCAAGTAAGGAGGAAAATCTGGTTTCTATTGGTGCCCCCATTACTTGCAAACAAATAATGATCTCCATCAAACATGAAAAACTTATTACCTAATAGGAATTCAGTGGCCAACACAATAAATTCCTTAAGGGGTGGGCTATATGTACTGTACACCCCCAAATGTCTTTCCAAAATGTGGATTCCTAAATCATGGCGAATAGACGGGTACAGTGCAACCACATTTTTTTCTATTATTTGCAACAAATGTTGTATCTCCCTAAGATAACTAGGGGTAACTTTCATCAAAGGTTGCAGATGGAAGTCCAAACGCTCCCCTAGATGCTCTCCCAAATATTCAATCCCTGCCACAATGGGGCATAAGGGAGGAGGGGAATACCCCTTTATAGATCTTGGGAAGAGATCCAGCAGCGCGTTCTCTGTGGAGGATTCGGGTCTTCCGGCGATTCACTAAGGTAGTTCCTCCGACGTCCACCAGGTGTCGCTACTGCGCTGAAGTTCACCAAGCCAGGCCGGGTGCAGGTAAGCGCGTGTCAAGCGACACTTTTTTTTTTAAATGCGGGGGGTTTTCACACGACCACGCCCCCGATTTCCGTCACGTGCATGGCGGCGCCGATGCGCCACAATCCAATCGCGTGCACCAAAATCCAGGGGCAAATAAGGAAAAATCGGCGCAAATCGGAAATTTTCGGATAACCCATCGGAAAAACGCGATTCGGGCCCTTATAAAAATGACCCCCAATATCTCTTAATTTCATATTAATAGCTCCCATCTGAAACTCTTCTTCAACACAACATTTAAGTGGCACTGTTCATAAATAAGTGGAGTTGCTGGGAAGTATGCAATATGTCAATGAATAATTCAAGATATCAGTATTAAATTTTTTATACAATAAAGCGTTCATGACTTTTACAGATTTCTGACCCCCTCCCCCTTATCAGCTGCCCTCACTGTTAAGTCCCTATTGTTTTTTTAGAGTATGAATTGCTATTTGCTCCTTTTCTTGTTAAATTTGAACTAAAAAACGATAACCAGGCCAGTGTTATAGACCATGCTCAATAATCAATAAAAGTAAAATCCAAATATTTATTGGTATGCATTAAAAACGCATCTCCGTGTGCCTCTCTGTACCTCTGTTAGAAACACTCAGTGTACACTCCTCACTAATGCTTATGAATGAGGCTAGATGCAGGCAAGGACAAATTGCAGATAAAGTGCTAAATGCTCTGGCCACATGCCAACAAATCACGATAACAGCATGAAATAAAAATATGTGTGCAAATAGTTTCATAGTTTATACGGTTGAAAAAAGACACTTGTCCATCAAGTTCAACCAAGGAAGGGAAGGGATTGGATGAGGTAGGGATTTAGGGGAAACAATTCTATATAACTAGAGATGAGCGAGCACTAAAATGCTCGGGTACTCGTTATTCGAGACAAACTTTTCCCGATGCTCGAGTGCTCGTCTCGAATAACGAGCCCCATTGAAGTCAATGGGAGACTCGAGCATTTTTCAAGGGGACCAAGGCCAAACACCTGGGAACCTCAGAAAAGGATGGAAACACCACGGAAATGGACAGGAAACAGCAGGGGCAGCATGCATGGATGCCTCTGAGGCTGCTTAAACGCACCATTATGCCAAAATTATGGGAAACAGCATGGCCATGACAGAGTGACAGAATGAAGCTAGATAGCATCTAAAACATCCAATAATTGACCCTGACACTATAGGGGACGGCATGCAGAGGCAGCAGCGGCAGGCTAGAGAGTGGCATGGCGACATACCCTAAATGGACTCAGGCTTCAAACCAATGGGTGGCAGAGAGGAACCAAAGGAGGTGAGCAAGAAGCGCTCAAATAATATCGGTACATGATAAAAGTTTGCCAGTATATTTTGTGGATTACACAGCAGGGTGGCGACAAAGTTAACAAGTTTGATGTGGAAGCCATGAAAACAACCCAAAATTCTGCCTGACACAGCTCGTTTGATAAGGGGACCATGTATGGAGGCAGTGAACTAGTAGTAGATTAAAGGTGCTGCAGTTAAAACTGTTAGTTGGATCTTGGCATGGAGCTGGCACTCCGCTGCCAGGCGAGCTTTCGCCAATCCAAGCCCCTGTCTCTAGGCTACTCCCCAAACAGCACTTCTAAGAACCTTTTGTATAAGATCAAGTGTAGTAGCGTTCTTATAAGTTTGGGATATGGCGGGTGAGGGGAATGTAAGAAGCGCTGAAATAATATCGGTAAATGATAAAAGTTTGCCAGTATATTTTGTGGATTACACAGCAGGGTGGCGACAAAGTTAACAAGTTTGATGTGGAATGCCCTGTAATAGCTCTTGGGCGGTGTGCCTTTTATCGCCTAGGCTCAGCAGTTTCAGCACCGCCTGCTGTCGCTTAGCGACGGCACTGCTGCTGTGCCTAGAGCTACCGACTGATGGTAATTCGGAGGAGGAGGAGGTATAGTAGGCCTTTGAGACCTGGACCGAGGTAGGCCCCGCAATCCTCTGCGTCGGCAGTATATGACCAGCCCCAGGGTCAGACTCGGTCCCAGCCTGCACCAAGTTAAGTGTAGTAGCGTTCTTATAAGTTTGGGATATGGCGGGTGAGGGGAATGTAAACAGATGCGCAAGAAGCGCTGAAATAATATCCGTAAATGGTAAACAACTTTGATGTGGAATCCATGAAAACAACCCAAATTTCTGCCTGACACACCTCGTTTGATAAGGGGACGATGTATGGAGGCAGCTATATGGACGACTTTTGGAGGTAGCAATGGAGTCAACGTGTGGAGGCTGCTATGGAGACAATTTAATTTGGATAGTGCCTGTATGTGGCAGTCCAAAAAAGTTTTCAAACCAGAGGAGCAGGTAGGTGGCCCTCCAGAAAAATGAAATAGATTGAGTGCCTGTATGTGGCAGTCCAAAAAAGTTTTCAAACCAGAGGAGCAGGTAGGTGGCCCTCCAGAAAAATTACATAGATTGAGTGCCTGTATGTGGCACTCCCAAAAATTGTTTAAAACATAGGACCGGGTAGGTGGCCCTCCAGAAAAATTAAATGTATAAAGTACTATAGCTAGAGCCAGTGGGCCCTGTCAAAAAATAGCCAGTTTCCTCTGATTTAGTGTACAAAGAGGAGGAGAAGGAGGAAAATGAGGAGGAGGAGGAGGAGTGCATAAATTATTCAGGTTGAGCTTCCTTCACCTGGTGGAGATTGGAAATTATGAGAAATCCAGGCTTTATTCATCTTAATAAGCGTCAGCCTGTCAGCGCTGTCAGTCGACAGGCGTGTACGCTTATCGGTGATGATGCCACCAGCTGCACTGAAAACCCGCTCGGACAAGACGCTAGCGGCAGGGCAGGCAAGAACCTCCAAGGCGTACAGCGCCAGTTCGTGCCACATGTCCGGCTTTGAAACCCAGTAGTTGTAGGGAGCTGTGTGATCATTTAGGACGATGGTATGGTCAGCTACGTACTCCCTCACCATCTTTCTGTAAAGATCAGCCCTACTCTGCCGAGACTGGGGACAGGTGACAGTGTCTTGCTGGGGTGACATAAAGCTGGCAAAAGCCTTGTAAAGCGTACCCTTGCCAGTGCTGGACAAGCTGCCTACTCTCCCTCGCTACTTGTCCCGCAGAACTACGCACTCTGCCGCTAGCGCTGTCAGAAGGGAAATAGTGTTTCAGCTTGTGCACCAGGGCCTGCTGGTATTCATGCATTCCCACACTCCTTTCCTCTCCAGGGATGAGAGTGGAAAGATTTTGCTTGTACCCTGGGTCCAGGAGAGTGAATACCCAGTAATCGGTGCTGGAATAAATTCTTTGAACGCGAGGGTCACGGGATAGGCAGCCTAGCATGAAATTTGCCATATGCGCCAGAGTACCAACGCGTCAGAATTCACTCCCCTCACTGGCCTGACTGTCCATTTCCTCCTCCTCCACCTCCTCCAACTCCTCTTCTTCTGCCCATACACGCTGAACAGTGAAGGACTGAACAATGGTCCCCTCTTGTGTCTCGCCAACATTCTCCTCCTCTTCCTCCTCATCCTTCTCCACCTCCTCCGATATGCGCTGAGAAACAGACCTAAGGTGGCTATCAACAAGGGAATCTTCTTCCCCCGTCTCTTGTGACGAGCGCAAAGCTTCCGACTTCATGCTGATCAGAGAGTTTTTTAACAGGCCAAGCAGCGGGATGGTTAGGCTGATGATGGCGGCATCGCCACTGACCATCTGTGTTGACTCCTCAAAGTTACTCAGCACCTGACAGATATCAGACATCCACGTCCACTCCTCATTGTAGACTTGAGGAAGCTGACTGACCTGACTACCAGTTCTGGTGGAAGTTGACATCTGGCAGTCTACAATCGCTCTGCGCTGCTGGTAAACTCTGGATAACATGGTTAATGTTGAATTCCACCTCGTGGGCACGTCGCACAACAGTCGGTGAGCGGGCAGTTGGAGGCGGCGCTGCGCTGCCCTGAGAGTGGCAGCATCTGTGCTGGACTTCCTGATATGCGCACAGATGCGGCGCACCTTCGTGAGCAAATCAGACAGATTGGGGTATGTCTTGAGGAAACGCTGAACTATCAGATTTAACACATGGGCCAGGCATGGCACATGTGTCAGTCTGCCGAGTTGCAGAGCCGCCACCAGGTTACGGCCGTTGTCACACACAACCATTCCTGGCTTCAGGTTCAGCGGTGCCAGCCACAGATCAGTCTGTGCCGTGATGCCCTGTAATAGTTCTTGGGCGGTGTGCCTTTTATCGCCTAGGCTCAGCAGTTTGAGCACCGCCTGCTGTCGCTTAGCGACCGCACTGCTGCTGTGCCTAGAGCTAGCGACTGATGGCGCCATGCCCACGGATGGTAGTTCGGAGGAGGAGGGGTGGGAGGAGGAGGAGGCATAGTAGGCCTGAAAGACCTGCACCGAGGTAGGCCCCGCAATCCTCGGCGTCGGCAGTATATGACCAGCCCCAGGGTCAGACTCGGTCCCAGCCTCCACCAAGTTAACCCAATGTGCCGTCAGCGATATATAGTGGCCCTGCCCGGCAGCACTCGTCCACGTGTCTGTGGTCAGGTGGACCTTGTCAGAAACGGTGTTGGTCAGGGCACGGATGATGTTGTCTGACACGTGCTGGTGCAGGGCTGGGACGGCACATCGGGAAAAGTAGTGGCGGCTGGGGACCGAATACCGAGGGGCGGCCGCCGCCATGAGGTTGCGAAAGGCCTCGGTCTCTACTAGCCTATAGGGCAGCATCTCCAGGCTAAGCAATCTGGAGATGTGGACATTAAGGGCTTGGGCGTGCGGGTGGGTTGCACTATATTTCCGTTTCCGCTCCAGCGTCTGGGGTATGGAGAGCTGAACGCTGGTGGATGCTGTGGAGGATCGTGGAGGCGACGTTGGGGTTTTTGTGCCAGGGTCCTGGGCAGGGGGCTGACTATCAGCTGACACAGGGTAAGGAGCAGTGGTGTGCATGGCCGGAGGTGAACGGGCTTGGTGCCACTGAGTGGGGTGTTTAGCATTCATATGCCTGCGCATACTGGTGGTAGTTAAGCTAGTAGTGGTGGAACCCCTGCTGATCCTAGTTTGGCAAAGGTTGCACACCACAGTCCGTCGGTCATCCGGTGTTTCCTTAAAGAACCTCCAGACTTCTGAAAATCTAGCCCTCGCCGCGGGAGCCCTCGCCACGGGAGCTTCACTACGTGACACATTTGGCACTGATGCACCTGCTCTGGCCCTGCCTCTCCGTCTGGCCCCACCACTGCCTCTTCCAACCTGTTCTGGTCGAGGACTCTCCTCCGTCTCAGAAGCACTGTGTTCACCCGGCCTCTCAACCCAGCTTGGCTCTGTCATCTCATCATCCTCCGATCCCTCGGTCTGCTCTCCACTCGGACTTCCTGCCCTGAGAACAACTTCACCACTGTCTGACAACCGTGTCTCCTCATCGTCGGACACCTCTTTACACACTTCTTCCACTACGTCAAGAAGGTCATCATCACCCACAGACTGCGACTGGTGGAAAACCTGGGCATCGGAAAATTGCTCAGCAGCAACCGGACAAGTGGTTTGTGACTGTGGGAAGGGTCCAGAAAACAGTTCCTCAGAGTATGCCGGTTCAAATGCCAAATTTTCCTGGGAGGGGGCAGACTGGGGGGGAGGAGGCTGAGGTGCAGGAGCTGGAGGAGTGCCGATTTCGGTGACATGGGTGGACTGCGTGGAAGACTGACTGGTGGACAAATTGCTCGAAGCATTGTCGGCAATCCACGACATCACCTGTTCGCACTGTTCTGGCCTCAACAGTGCTCTACCACGAGTCCCAGTAACTTGAGACATGAACCTAGGGAGTGTAGCTCTGCGGCGTTCCCCTGCTCCCTCATCAGCAGGTGGTGTCTCACCCCGCCCAGGACCACGGCCTCTGACCCCTGCAGTAGTTGGACGCCCACGTCCCCGCCCTCGTCCTCTACCCCTAGCCCTCGGGTTAAACATTTTGAAAATGAGAGTTATAACTTTAATTTTTTTTTAACTTTTTTTTTTTTTTTTAGTTTTTAAAACCAAACGATGCTATCCTATTGCTATGGCTATTTGCTAGCCAAGTATGAAAGCACACTGCTATGCCAGATGAGATGACGCTGAGTTATTAAAAAAAATAAATGTAAAATAAAAAGAAACTGGCAGACTGTGCCTAATTGAAATCAAACCCCTAATAAATTTTCCCACTTCGGTCTTTGCGATGGATATGTGCGTCACTAAGCGCTAAACACAAAGGTCGCAAGTCTCACTACAAATTCCTCACAATTTGGTAGTAGATGCACTGCAGCAAGGACAGCCACCAGCAGATCAACCAGAAATAAAATATATATAACGCTATTGTAGGCGTAAGTAAGCCGTTTGGATTCTCCTATGGCTATTTTCTAGCCAAGTATGAAAGCACACTGCTAAGCCAGATGAGATGACGCTGAGTTATTAAAAAAATAAACGTAAAATAAAAAGAAACTGGCAGACTGTGCCTAATTGAAATCAAACCCCTAATAAATTTTCCCACTTCGGTCTTTGCGATGGATATGTGCGTCACTAAGCGCTAAACACAAAGGTCGCAAGTCTCACTACAAATTCCTCACAATTTGGTAGTAGATGCACTGCAGCAAGGACAGCCACCAGCAGATCAACCAGAAATAAAATATATATAACGCTATT
The DNA here is from genome assembly GCF_040894005.1 of Engystomops pustulosus. Lineage (NCBI taxonomy): Eukaryota > Metazoa > Chordata > Amphibia > Anura > Leptodactylidae > Engystomops > Engystomops pustulosus. The sequence continues at coordinate 61,001,984 of NC_092419.1, forward strand.
GTAGGCGTAAGTAAGCTGTTTGGATTCTCCTATGGCTATTTTCTAGCCAAGTATGAAAGCACACTGCTATGCCAGATGAGATGACGCTGAGTTATGAAAAAATAAACGTAAAATAAAAAGTAAATGGCAGACTGTGCCTAATTGAAATCAAACCCCTAATAAATTTTCCCACTTTGGTGTTTGAGGTGGATATGTGTGTCACTAAGAGCTAAACACAACGGTAGCAAGCCCCCCTGCAAATTCCTCACAATATGGTACTAGCTGCAAAAAAAAAAAAAAAAAAAAAAGTATAACGTTATTGTAGCCCTAAGAAGGGCTGTTGGGTTCTTGTAGAATCACTCCTGCCTAACACTATTCTAATTGAACAGCCTAACGCTTTCCCTGACCAGCAGCAGCTCTCTCCCTAGCGGCATCCAGACACAGAATGATCCGAGCAGCGCAGGCAGGGGCTAGTCTATTCCAGGGTCACCTGATCTGGCCAGCCAACCACTGCTATCGACTTGTAAGGGTACCACGTCATGCTGGGTGGAGTGCAGAGTCTCCTGGCTTGTGATTGGCTCTGTTTCTGGCCGCCAAAAAGCAAAATGGCGGGAGCTGCCATTTTCTCGAGCGGGCGAAGTATTCGTCCGAGCAACGAGCAGTTTCGAGTATGCTAATGCTCGAACGAGCATCAAGCTTGGACGAGTATGTTCGCTCATCTCTATATATAACATAACAATCAATGTTATTTAGGTGTAAAAAGGCATCTAGACCCTTCTTGAAGCTCTCTGCTGTCCCTGCTGTGATCCGACTGTGCAAAAAGCTGCTTACCTAATGTTTCCATGATAAACTAAAAAGAAAATTAATGTGCATGTGCCACCCCATATCCATCAAATTCATCACTGTAAATATACTTACCTTTGTTTGTAAAACCCTGTGAATAATAATTATTCGTTTAGTCCCCAGGGTGCCATGGACTGCATGGAATAAATCCACCTGGATTCGCATTGCAACAATTTAGGGAATACACTGCCTCCTCTAATGTTGGAAAATACTTTTTCCAAACACACAATTTGCACATCTTTAGCCTTACCATTATGATATTGTAGGAAGTGGTTGGCCACTGTTTTCTGGTTCTTGTTGTTTTCATACTTTCTTTGTGCTGTGTTGATGGTAGAAAAATGTTGTTGTATTCTTCTTTTAAGTTCCTGCGTCATCTGCCCTACATAAATCTTAGGACAGGAACAAACAATGGCATATACCACATCCCTGGTTTTGCAATTGATATAGTGTTAGCTTCTTTGAATCATTTATCAGTGCTGGAAATTTTTTAAGTTGTTAATTCCAACTCAACCAAATCCTGTAATTTATCCAATTCCAAAGTTCTAGATGTCAAAGAATAAAATCCAGGATTACTGGCAGAAAAAGAGCAGCAATGTTGTTATCGAGAGCCAGGACACTTTCTTGTAAGGTCCTCAACTTTATCAACAACATCATATGCAACATTGTTACCTGCTAAATGTTTTTTTATTGTTATTTTACATGAAAATCTGTATCTATCTAGTATTGTGTTTGCTGTGCCAGGGAAAAGTTTAACCCCTTAGGGTACATTCACACGCGGTATGCCCGCCGTGCGGGCATACCGCCGTGTGCTGGAGGTGAGGAGGGGGTGACCCCTCCTCCCTCCATAGGAAATAGCGGCACACGGCCGCACATCCGCCGAAAGATAGAGCTTGCTCTATCTTTTTGCGGTGTGCGGCCCGGATCGGTGCCACACATGTGTGGCACCGGATCCCCGCCGTGCCGCTATTGCCGTCTATGGGGACGTACATGCGGCCGCAAATTTGCGGCCGCATGTACGGCCCCGCAGACGGCAGTGTGAATGAGCCCTTAGTCAGCACAGAAATCTCATTCTTCATCAAAATATAGCTGTATAGCTGACACTACACAACATCAAAACTGTATAGACTGCAACACCACCCATGTCGTGTACTTAGCAGCTTGTGTAAGTTGCAGAATAGAGTACGTAGGTTGTACTATTTGTTTGGTTAAGACTAGAGATGAGCAAGCACTAAAATGCTCGGGTGCTCGTTATTCGAGACGAACTTTTCCCGATGCTCGAGTGCTCGTCTCGAATAACGAACCCCATTGAAGTCAATGGGAGACTTGAGCATTTTTCAAGGGGACCAAGGGTCTGCACAGGGAAGCTTGGCCAAACACCTGGAAACCTCAGAAAATGATGGAAACACAACGGAAATGGACAGGAAACAGCAGGGGCAGCATGCATGGATGCTGCTTAATCGTACCGTTATGCCAAAATTATGGGCAACAGCATGGCGATGAGAGTGACCGAATGAGGCTAGATAGCATCTAAAACATCCAATAATTGACCCTGACACTATAGAAGACGGCATGCAGAGGCAGCGACAGGCTAGAGAGTGTCATGGCGACATACCCTAAATGGACTCAGGCTTCAAACCAATGGGTTGCAGAGAGGAACCAAAGGAGGTGAGCAAGAAGCGCTGAAATGATTTCCTATGTGAACAAAAGGTTGATGGTATATTTAGTCTATAACACAGCATGGTGGCGACATAGTGACCAAGTTCCATAACGTAAGGCGTTGGTCAGGGCACGGATGATGTTGTCTGACACGTGCTGGTGCAGGGCTGGGACGGCACATCGGCAAAAGTAGTGGCGGCTGGGGACGAATACCGAGGGGCGGCCGCCGCCATGAGGTTGCGAAAGGCCTCTGTCTCTACCAGCCTATAGGACAGCATCTCCAGGCTAAGCAGTTTGAAGATGTGGACATTGAGGGCTTGGGCGTGTGGGTGGTTTGCACTGTACTTCCTCTTACGCTCCAGCATCTGGGGTATAGAGAGCTGAACGCTGCGCATGGAGACATTGGTGGATGCTGGAGAAGATCTGGAGGTGAAGGTGTGGTTTTCGCACGGGAGGTGTTTGGGACGGAGTCCTGGGCAGGGGATTGACTAGCAGTGGCAGCAGGTGACACAGGGGAAGGAGCAGTGGTGTGCCTGGCCGGAGGTGAACGCCTTGGTTCCATTGTGGGGTGTTTAGCATTCATATGCCTGCGCATACTGGTGGTGGTTAAGCTGGTAGTGGGAGAACCCCTGCTGATCCTGGTGTGGCACAGGTTGCACACCACAGTCCGTCGGTCATCCGGTGTTTCTTTAAAGAACCTCCAGACTTCCAAAAATCTAGCCCTCGCCACAGGAGCTTCACTACGTGAAACATTTGGCGCTGATGCACCAGCTCTGGCCCTGCCTCTCCGTCTGGCCCCACCACTGCCTCTTCCAACCTGTTCTCGTCCAGGACTCGCCTCCGTCTCAGAAGCACTGTGTTCACCCGGCCTATCAACCCAGCTTGGGTCTGTCACCTCATCATCCTCCGATCCCTCAGTCTGCTCCCCCCTCGGACTTCCTGCCCTGACAACAACTTCACCACTGTCTGACAACCGTGTCTCCTCATCGTCCGTGGAAGAATGACTGGTGGACAAATGGCTAGAAGCATTGTCCGCAATCCACGACATCACCTGTTCGCACTGTTCTGGCCTCAACAGTGCTCTACCACGGGTCCCAGTAACTTGAGACATGAACCTAGGGAGTGTAGCTCTGCGGCATTCCCCTGCTCCCTCATCAGCAGGTGGTGTCTCACCCCACCCAGGAACACGGCCTCTGACCCCTGCAGTAGTGGGGAGCCCACGCCCTCGTCCTCTACCCCTAGCATTGGGTTCAACATTTTCAAAATTAAAGTGTAAACTGTAAATTTTTTGGGTGTTTTTTTTGTGTTTTTGTTTTTTTAAGAAAACCATGCTATCCTATTGCTGTGCTGTGCCTGATGACTTTTAGTTTTGAAAAAAAAAAAAAAAGAAAAGAAAAAGCAGACGGTGCCTAATTCAATCAAACCCCTAAATAAAGGTGTTTAAGATGGATATGTGTGCCACTAAGAGCTAAATAGAACGTTCGCAAGTCTCCCTGCAAATTCGTCACAATATGGTTCTAGCTACACTACTAGCGCCAGCAAGGCCAGCCACAAGCAAATAAAAAAAAAAACAAATATATATATATAAAACGCTATTGTAGGCCTAAGAAAGCCGGTTGGGTTCTTGTATGCCTAGTTTCTAACCTACACTGACAGCACAAAACAACTGGATTTTAAGTCACTTTAAGTTTTGAAAAAAAAAATCGTCAGACTGTGCCTAATTCAATCAAACCCCTAATAAATTGTCCCACTTAGGTGTTTGAGATGGATATGTGTGTCGCTAAGAGCTAAATAGAACGTTTGCAAGTCTCCCTGCAAATTCGTCCCAATATGGTACTAGCTGCACTACTAGTGCCAGCAAGCCCAGCCACAAGCAAACAAAAAAAAAAAATATATAACGCTATTCTAGCCCTAACCAGGGCTGTTGGCCAACCACTGCTATCGACGTGTAAGGGTACCACGTCATGCTGGGTGGAGTGCAGAGTCTCCTGGCTTGTGATTGGCTCTGTTTCTAGCCGCAAAAAAATCAAAACAGCGGGAGATGCCATTTTCTCGAGCTGGCGAAGTGTTCGTCCGAGCAACGAGCAGTTACGAGTACGCTAATGCTCGATCGAGCATCAAGCTCGGACGAGTGTGTTCGCTTATCTCTAGTTAAGACCCTATCAGACGTCATCGTTCAACATAGAGTCCTATTGGATCTTTGTTTTGGGCACAAGACAACCAAATGGGATGAATTCCTGTCATGATTTAACCCCATAAGGAAGCAGGGTTTTTCCACTCATTTCTCGCTCTCCACCTTCAAATCAAAATTAACATTTTCATTTTTATGTGTACAGAGCTATGTGAGGGCTTATTTTTTGCAAAACAAATATTTACTTTCCTGTGATGCTATTTATTATTCCATGCCATTTACTGGGAAGCAGGAAAAAAATTCCAAATTTGAAAAAGTTAAAAAAATGCATGTGTGGCATGTTCTTTTGGGCTCAATTTTTACGACCTTCACTCTGCGCTCCAACCAGGGCCGGACTATAGGCGGGGCTCTTGCCCCCCTTGGGGCCCCCACCAGATCGCACCTCCTGCGCGCCCCCCCCTCCCCGCCTGAGATGTTACATGAGTGTTACTAACTCCTCCTCACACAGTTGACACCGCCTCCCTGCCCGCCCCGGCACAGGTGACACCGCCTAAACCCTGGCACAGGTGACTCTGCGCTCGCCTCTCCGCCCGCCCCCCCAGCACAGGTGACCGCGTCGCGGCCTGCCCATCCCCCGGCATGCATGGCCGAGCTACCAACCCCCGCCCAAACAAGCAACCTCGCTCGACCCCCCCCCCCGCTAGAACAAGCACCCGCTGCGCGCCCCCCCTCCGCCCCCCGCTAGAACAAGCACCCGCCGCGCACCCCCCCACCGCCCCCCGCTAGAACAAGCACCCGCTGCGCATATATGCATCTACTGTGTTTGTGTATATATGTATCTACTGTGTATATATGCATCTACTGTGTATGTGTATATATGTATCTACTGTGTATACATGCATCTACTGTGTATATATGTATATACTGTGTATATATGCATCTACTGTGTATGTGTGTATATGTATCTACTGTGTATATATGCATCTACTGTGTATGTGTATATATGTATCTACTGTGTATATATGCATCTACTGTGCATGTGTATATACTGTTTATTTATGTGTACATACTGTGTACATGGGTATATATGCATTTACTGTGTATATATGCATGTACAGCGTATATATGCATCTACCGTGTATAGATGTATATACTGTGTATATGGACATAAAAGAAACAAAGGCAGATGTATAAGGGTGAAAAAGGTTGCAAATTTTATACAGACTACTGTGTATATGGGTATATATGCATCTACCGTGTATAAATATATATACTGTGTATATGGGTATTTATGCATCTACTGTGTATAGGTGTATATACTGTATTTATACATGCATATATTTATATAAGCATATATGTGTGTACATATATGTGTGTGTATATATATATATATTTTACTGGGAATATGGTATGTATATGCTCTATATACTTTGTGTGTGTACTTCCTGTATGTGTGTATATACTTTATGAGTTTATATATACTCTGTGTATTAGTGTATAAATGTATATGAGTGCATAAAAGTGTGTATAATTGTATACTTGTGTGTATATATGGGTGCAAGTATACGAGTGTAGAACTTTATTTGTGTGTATATAAGTATATAAAGGTGTGTATATAACAGTGTGTAATTGTATAAACATGTGTGTATAAGGGAACATGTATGGGGGACGTATATCTGGCCGCAAATTTGCTACCTGATATACTTCCCTCATAGGCATCTATAGTGCTTTGGTATGGTGAGCACAACGAGTACTCACTGTTTCGTGCTGTGGCCGCAAAAGAGATAGAGCGTGCTCTATCTATGGCCGTAAGAACGACCACGTAGTTCTATTCTCTATGGAGACGGGAGGGGTGAGCTGCCATCTTCTCTCCAGAACGCCCGACGTGTGCCTGCCAGGCTATAGTCAGCGGTGTTACTGAGGGGGAGGCAGCTGTATGTAGCTGTGTTACTGGGGATGAGGCGGCTGTATGTAGCTGTGTTACTGGGAATGAGGCGGCTGTATGTAGCTGTGTTACTGGGGATGAGACGGCTGTATGTAGCGGTGTTACTGGGGATGAAGCGGCTGTATGTAGCTGTGTTACTGGGGATGAGGCGGCTGTATGTAGCTGTGTTACTGGGGATGAGGCGGCTGTATGTAGCGGTGTTACTGGGGATGAGGCGGCTGTATGTAGCGGTGTTACTGGGGATGAGGCGGCTGTATGTAGCTGTGTTACTGGGGATGAGACGGCTGTATGTAGCGGTGTTACTGGGGATGAGACGGCTGTATGTAGCGGTGTTACTGGGCATGAGGCGGCTGTATGTAGCTGTGTTACTGGGCATGAGGCGGCTGTATGTAGCTGTGTTACTGGGGATGAGGCGGCTGTATGTAGCTGTGTTACTGGGGATGAGGCGGCTGTATGTAGCTGTGTTACTGGGGATGAGGCGGCTGTATGTAGCTGTGTTACTGGGGATGAGGCGGCTGTATGTAGCTGTGTTACTGGGGATGAGGCGGCTGTATGTAGCTGTGTTACTGGGGATGAGGCGGCTGTATGTAGCTGTGTTACTGGGGATGAGGCGGCTGTATGTAGCTGTGTTACTGGGGATGAGGCGGCTGTATGTAGCTGTGTTACTGGGGATGAGGCGGCTGTATGTAGCTGTGTTACTGGGGATGAAGCGGCTGTATGTAGCTGTGTTACTGGGGATGAAGCGGCTGTATGTAGCTGTGTTACTGGGGATGAAGCGGCTGTATGTAGCTGTGTTACTGGGGATGAGGCGGCTGTATGTAGCTGTGTTACTGGGGATGAGGCGGCTGTATGTAGCTGTGTTACTGGGGATGAGACGGCTGTATGTAGCTGTGTTACTGGGGATGAGGCAGCTGTATGTAGCTGTGTTACTGCTAGGATAGTGGAAAGGAAGCAGGAAGACATGTGTGTACGCTACACTCAGTGGGGGCCTCCACCAGATTTTGCACCCAGGGGCCCCCACCAACCTTAATCCGGCCCTGGCTCCAACACCTCTACTTTATTCTTTGGTTCGGTATGATCACAGAAATTTATACAGGTTTTATTGCGTTTAATTACATTTTCAAAAATTAAATGTATGTGTACGAAAAAATTTTTTGCCATCTTCGGACGCTTATAACTTTTTCATACTTGGTGCACGGAGCTATGTGAGGTGTCATTTTTTGCGACTGTGCAACATTTTGATCACTTTTTATTACATTTTTTATGTCATGTAAAAAGGTGTAAAAGTTGCATTTCAGACATTTTGGTGCCATTTCCCGTTTTGGAGGTCACCATCGGCAATAACCATTTTTATATTTTGATAGATCTGGCATTTTGGGACGCGGCGATAATGTGTTTGTGAGCAACGGAGGAGCAACGATCTGAAGGAACAGCGACTTTGCTGGCTGCAGAGAAGGGGTTAACACCTGCGATCGGTGCAAGCACTGACCGCGGGTGATAGCGATGGGTCTTTGCTACAACATGCAGCAAAGCCCTTCTCTATTTGAAGACGGCTCAGTCCACGAGCCCTCTTCATACACCCTTCATAGCTCCACTATCCACTTTTCTCTAAGAATGTGACATATGACATGTTTTTCATAAAGAGTTTGAAACATAATGGGGCACAATTACTTACATTCCCACGGGAGTTCACTGAAAGTGCATTCTCCAACGATAAATCACTGTGCCGTGATTTACTAAGATTCTGTACCCGATATCCCCACTCAGGTACAACAGAGTTCACCATCTTTTAATTGGTGCATGTAACTGCATTAGCTTGCACAATTTAAAAGTTAAATCCCGCGCTCAGTTTGAATCAGTCCGATTGTCCGAAAAATGGTTCCTGCCTTGCCTTGATATCCTGTTGCTGACCCTGGACTTGAAACTTGACTTTACATTTCTGCCACCAGTCCTGATTACCAGCCTGAACCTGACTATGAGTCAGGAGATATTCTGAATTGGTACCTCGACCTTGGCTGCCACAGCACAGCACACCTGTGGAACGACCTGGTGGTACATCGCTGTAGCAAGACCATCCCGATTTGCGGCGGGCTCTGATGAAGACCAGGTGCCACTTAGATTCCGGTCCCAGGTGTCTGCTAGTTCCATCCCCCACTGTGGTCTGGGACCGTATAAAGCTGTCCATCTCACTTTGCAGACTCTTTTGATAAATTTGACCTACTGGCTCAGTCTTACCTCTCTCTGCTCCTTTGGCTTATGCAAGGTATTCCTGGTATGGTGTGCTGGCTGCCTCTGTATGTCACAGGAGATGCTAAGCCAACAAATATCTATCTTGCCATCCATCCTGCTTTAGGACACATCCTGATCATTGGGAGCTGAATTGTGGCAGCGTGAAATCTTGGTTCCTTGCTGCAGGCAGTGAGAACAGCTGCAAAGACACCAGCAGCCTTCTACATCCACAGGTTGGCTGCTTGTGTATTCCAGAACTGTTCCTTCAACATTCTTGGCTCATGTGTTGGGTAAAAGCGCTGCCACTACATTGTGCCTGCTATAAGCTGAACTGCAATGGGAAGTGGTGAATAGGCTGAATTTGCTCATGAATACACCCAGGCATCTGTCTTGTGGAGACTCTGACGTAGCGTCTCCTCCTAAACCATCTGGAGAAAATTCCCCTCCGACATTATTCTATGTCTCCATTCAGGGTGGTACATGACCTTTCCATTTTTCACTCCCCACCTTCAAAAATCTATAACTTATTTATTTTTACAAGTAAAGAGCTGTGTGACGGCTTGTTTTCTGCATAACAAATTGCACTTCATAATGGTGGCATTGAATATTCCCTGCCGTGTACTGGGAAGCAGGAAAAAAATTCCAAATGCAGTGAAAATACGCATTTGCGCCGTTTTCTTGTGGGCTTGGAATTTACGCCCCAAATGACATGTCTACTTTATTCTTTGGGTCAATACGATTATGCAGATACCAAAGTTGTATAGGTTTTATAATGTTTTCATACATTTACAAAAATTAAAACCTCCTGTACAAATTTTTTTATTTTTTATTTTGCCGTCTTCTTGCGCTAATAACTTTTTCATACTTTGGTGTACGGAGCTGTGGGTGGTGTCATTTTTTGCAACTTCTGATGATGTTTTCAATGATATTATTTTTAGGACTTTACAAACTTTTGATCACTTTTTATAAAATTTTCTTTTTTTTTTAAATGGCAAAAAAGTACCATTTTTGAATTTGGGCACGATTACAGGGTCAAACGCAGTGGAAAACCGTTAATATATTTTGATCTTTTTGAAGCAGCTGGCATCTTTGCCGGCGGCTATGGACAGGTTAACACCTGCAATTGGTGCTAGTAACTGGTGTTACAGCCTGTGAGCCCTCTACATACACCCGCACCCGACGTGTGACCTACTATTACGTCACACATTGGGAAGGGGTTAAACAATAGTAGGCAATACATATAATTATAATGTCTATCTGAAAACAGCCATTTTAATAGCCTCTTAACTATATAACAAATATTAAAGATACACAAGACATATACACATGAGGGAAAAACACAAGGAATTAAGGGTCCCACTAAGATGCAAACTTATCATGGGGCTTGTTCTCCACCTTGGTTTACCAATGCTCCCCAATAAGCATCCCATGGAGCCAAAACCAAAAAGGTCTACTCTGTTGTCCATACTCCTAAAAATAGCATTTTTAGGTGTTGTAGTCAAAGTTACATAGGGAAGGAGGTAGTTTTTGAAACTTTTGAAGGGGAAGGAGACATGCGATGGTTATTCATTTAAAGGGTGGGAAGAGCTAGGAGGATAGTAACAGGTGTTGGGTTATAGGTGGTGGTCTGTTTCAGTGGAAGGGTGGGCTAGCCATCTTGATGATGGAAGTCTCACAGAAGGGTATAGGTGGAGCTGGGAGCTCATACTCTGGGGTACTAGTCTTGTTTCACAGAGGATTACACTGTACCATATTATCCAAGACAAAATTGACTGTGGGCGGTATTGTCACCTAGTTATAGATAGCCCGGTAGGGAGACTGAGTATACATTGTGTATATACACCCAATGACAGTAATAAAATTTTTTTGCAGACTTAGAAGCCTGGATATAATCTAAGCTAAATATTGGTAGGAGGAGTTGTGTGACTCGTGTGAAGAATTTCTACCCTAAAGAAAGACAATTTACACATTATTCACATTCTAGGGGCGCCTGGTCTCGATATGGTGGCTAAAATCAGTGATTTGGTGATTTCGGACCATGCACCTGTGGTATTGTAAGTGAAAAACATTTTCAAAGGGTGCACAAATATTTTATGCTGCTTCCCGCAATATTTAACTGATGATGAGAACTTTCTAAACCCACTAAAAGGGTGGTGGATTGAGTTCTGTGAAAATCAATATCTATTCGTGAATTCTGCCAAGATGGCTGTCAAAGGGTGGATCAGGTCATATATTGCTTCCCTGAAAAAGAAAACAGATATGGCCTATCAAGTTTACAATTATTAGAAACTGCAATTTTTCAGGAGTAATGGGTATAGGAGTAAGGGAATTTGATCTGTGGGTCGACTGGATGGAGAGAAATTGTTTAGATATTGGATCAAATCAGGCACAATCTTGGCCAAGATGGCAAGGGTCGCCAATATCAGACATGTATATCAGGGTTAAAGGACAAACAGGGAGAACTGAAAAAAGATCCCCAGGATATTAACATTATACTGTGCGATTATTACAATTCATTTTATTTCCAAGGGCTGGCAAGCCTGGAAAAGGGTAAGTCCTTCCTGGATTCAATGAGCCTGCCAAACCTGATAGACTCATACTGGTCAGCTTTAAAAGTGCCCATAGACGAGCAGGAAGTGGCACAGGTCGTTAAGCAACTATCAAATATCAAATGAAAAGCACCAGAGCCTTATGGATACATTTGGCAGCCTAGTTTCGACACATCAGAAACAGAGAATAGATTAATTCAGGTACATGTACGGTGGCCGAGTATGTAGCACTTCTGTTTTGCAGCACTGGGGTCCTGGGTTCAAGTCCCACCCAGGTCAACATCTGCAAATATACTGGTAGGTTGTTTAGATTGTGAGTCCCATGGGAACAGGGACAAATTTGGGATGCTTTATGCAGCACTGCGTAATTTGTAGTCGCTATATAAATAAAAAAATATTATTATTATTATTACTATTATTATGTACACCATTTCTACTCTTGCAATACTACCAGAGTATAACCACCAGCAATGGTATAAAACTAGGTTGCTAGGTTGAGAGAAAAAATGTTACGCAAATGGGAGAAGGTTTGTTTTAGTGGATGGAAGAGGAGAGGAGGAAGATAAGATATAGTTTGGAGGGTGGGAGAAAGGCCATAATAAACAAATAATTGAGGATAATGCAATACAAATTGATGCACAGGGCAACTTATGAATTAAACCTTTCATACAGATATGCACCATCTCATTATTTGCATAATTGTCACAAGTGTGGTTTGGACAAAGTAAATCTGTATCATGCAAGCATCAAGAAAAGAGCAGTTTCTACAGCAAATCATTTTCAAACATTGTGAACCAAAAGGGGGGTAGATATACCTAGAACTACTTCTTTGGTCTGGACCTGTAATTCACTAATATTTACAAGATTTGCATTTCTGCAAAAAAGAGGTCTTTAGACCAAAAAGAATAAAATTTAACTTTTATTGTTACCAATTTAATAAAAACCGAAATTGATATTCTATTTCCAGTCCATGTATCGAGGAAAATTTAAAACATACAGTGGTGGGAGTAGAAAACAGATTATTTATAATTGTATGAGAGGGAACACTCTGTGTCAGTACAACTGATGTATATTCACACTTTTTATCAATAAAGCTAATGTGTATTCACACTTGTGTATTTGTTCATGCCTCAATTATCAGACCCCCAAGGTTGTTATGTGATTAAACAACAGTATTGGCACTACTGTACCAACGCTCTTCACCGGGCTTATTGTTTATTGGGGGACCAGCGCTTTTACTGACTATTGATTTCAAGTTGTTAGTATTGTGGCGATTACATACTCTAGTCGTCAGCGTCTTTATGCCTCCATCTAGGGTTGACTGCTTGTCGATATCCTCTAGCGGTAATGCATGTCCTTGACTAGAGCTTTGCTAATAAGTGTGGCTACTGACCACGAGCGTCAAATCGCTCTCTAATATTCAAGCGCATTCTGGGTGCAATCCCGCATCCCCGCTGGTGCCTCTCTGCGATTGATATCCCTGGTAACTTATGGGTCCAAACTAGAAATATGGCTAATGAGATATTATAAAGCCAATTCGGCTTAGAATGGAAAACCATCTCGTTGTTTGTGGCCAGTCGACAATCTGTTATTCATTCTAACTGACATTTGCGTTCCTATTCTCTCTCCCTTCGATCTGCAAGATTGTAGATGCCGCTGCAGTTCGGCATCAACGTTTATTCTAACTCTCATACACCACTGTGATTAAAACTTCCCACACTCAAAACAGCCCCCCGACATGTTTTGCCATAACATGGCGTCCTCAGGGGGTAACGGGGCTGATATAAAGCGTTTAGCGTGTTTATATACTCTTTATCACCTTGGTCGATGATGTCACGCAGAGGTGTGTTTACAAGCCACCAAATCAGCAGCAGGAACGTCATCTTCGCGTCACAGCCAGTGTCCAGCCCATCTTTTTTCATCATTCGATTGGTGCTAGGGTAAGTTGGTAGTTGCGTCATATTTGTTAGCCTATTGTTGTCATGGTTATGTTGATAGTTTAGGGTCCGTCGGCGCATGCGCTGCTACTTAGATGGAGCTAAGATTAACTCTTTGTTGCAAAGCTTTCTGGTGCACCTAGCTTTGTAATTATTAGATGCAGCCGCTATCGTATAAAGAAGAATTAATCTTCCAAACAACTAAATAATGGTGGAGATATAGAATTATTAGTACTGTGACTATAAATAACTTGGATTTCAGTTGGAATCGATACTGTTGACTGAAAGATTCTCTTTGAAAGTTGTGATATTAATAAGGAAAGCAGCTGATTTCTCAGGTGCATCATCTGAGTAATAGTGGACGATAAACAGAAAATAAATTAACTACCTTTAATGTTTATAGAATGTTCTGAATGATAAAAACAAGAATGGAAAAGTGTGCCTCTATGTATTTATTTACACATGCTATTTCGTTTTTCGCCACAGGGAAAATTCCCCTTATGTTGTAGCCAGGTGTGTACAGGGGCAAATTTGAAAGAGAATAGGGCACGTTTACTAAGGGTCCGCACACTGCATTTCCGTCGGGTTTCCCGACTATTTCCGATTTGCGCCACATTTAACAGGGGTTTTCAGGCGCACGCGATCAAACTTTCATGCAACACAAATCGGGGGGCATGGCCATCAGACAACCCGGCTGTAAAATTCAAATTATGTCGCAAGACATGCGTTTACATACACAGGAAAGAAGAAGGTGAACTCCGGCGGACCTCAGCGGGGAAGCGACACATGTAGGATATCAGACGCATAATTTTAGTGAATCACGCCCACTTCATCCCCGTCGGACAACGCACCTCGGGGATCGCGACAGGACCGGGTAAATAAATGTTCCCCAATATGTTAGGAGACATTTTTTTGCCCAATGTGGTAACTCGTCTTGCTACAAATTTACAATAATTTCTCAATATTTAGGCAGTTATAGTGTCTTATTTGAGTATAGGTAAGCGATTGTGTATAATGGAAACAATTTTATAAAAAATCAGTGCTATACATAGTACTGAAAACAACTAATTGCTTGGAAATCTCAGTAACAGGTATTGAGTTTGTAGATGCATTGGAGGCAATAATGTTGCCAAATAAGTATTCCTCACTTAATTTGTGGAACACAATAGATTTTACAGAACTAGAGGACAAATGGTACTTGGCAGCAGTGTCGGACTGGAATACCTTGGGCCCACCAGAGAAATTTTTTGGGGGGCCCACCCTTCATGTAACAAGAAATACTACCAGACTTCTCCTAATTGAAGTGTAAAACAGATTCGGCAGATTTATTAGAAGCATCAAACATTAGATACAAAGCCAGAACCGTGGGCCATACATAACTGTAGCATTCGTCCAAGCTCACAACCATATACGCGTCCCCACAATGGCAGTGTGAATGCACCCTAACTGTGTCCAATCATCGCTGGGAAAACATCTTATTATATTACTGTGTACTGTAGCTCCATGTATGACTGTGTGCTGAGGCTGTCACTCCATGTATGACTGTGTACTGCGGCTGTAGCTCCATGTATGACTGTGTACTGCGGCTGTAGCTCCATGTACGACTGTGTACTGCGGCTGTAGCTCCATGTACGACTGTGTACTGCGGCTGTAGCTCCATGTACGACTGTGTACTGCGGCTGTAGCTCCATTTTCCGCTGTGTACTGGGGCTGTAGCTCCATGTAAGGCTGTGTACTGGGGCTGTAGCTCCATGTACGGCTGTGTACTGGGGCTGTAGCTCCATGTACGGCTGTGTACTGCGGCTGTAGCTCCATGTACGACTGTGTACTGCGGCTGTAGCTCCATGTACGGCTGTGTACTGCGGCTGTAGCTCCATGTATGGCTGTGTACTGTGGCTGTACACAGGGCCTCCCCCTCATCCCCCAGTAGAGACACAGAGCCTCCTCTTTACCCATGTATAGAGACAGGGCCTCCCCCCCACCCCAGTATAGAGGCAGGGCCTTCCCCCACCCCAGTATAGAGGCAGGGCCTTCCCCCACCCCAGTATAGAGGCAGGGCCTTCCCCCACCCCAGTATAGAGGCAGGGCCTTCCCCCACCCCAGTATAGAGGCAGGGCCTTCCCCCACCCCAGTATAGAGACAGGGCCTTCCCCCACCCCAGTATAGAGACAGGGCCTTCCCCCACCCCAGTATAGAGACAGGGCCTTCCCCCACCCCAGTATAGAGACAGGGCCTTCCCCCACCCCAGTATAGAGACAGGGCCTTCCCCCACCCCAGTATAGAGACAGGGCCTTCCCCCACCCCAGTATAGAGACAGGGCCTTCCCCCACCCCAGTATAGAGACAGGGCCTTCCCCCACCCCAGTATAGAGACAGGGCCTTCCCCCACCCCAGTATAGAGACAGGGCCTTCCCCCACCCCAGTATAGAGACAGGGCCTTCCCCCACCCCAGTATAGAGACAGGGCCTTCCCCCACCCCAGTATAGAGACAGGGCCTTCCCCCACCCCAGTATAGAGACAGGGCCTTCCCCCACCCCAGTATAGAGACAGGGCCTTCCCCCACCCCAGTATAGAGACAGGGCCTTCCCCCACCCACACCCCAGTATAGAGACAGGGCTTTCCCCCACCCACACCCCAGTATAGAGACAGGGCTTTCCCCCACCCACACCCCAGTATAGAGACAGGGCTTTCCCCCACCCACACCCCAGTATAGAGACAGGGCCTTCCTCCACCCACACCCCAGTATAGAGACAGGGCCTTCCCCCACCCACACCCCAGTATAATGACAGGGCCCTCCCCCACCCACACCCCAGCATAGAGACTGGGCCCCCCACACCCCAGTGTAGAGACAGGGCCCCCCACACCCCAGTGTAGAGACAGGGCCCCCCACACCCCAGTATAGAGTTAGGGCCCACCACACCCCAGTATAGAGTTAGGGCCTTCCCCCACCCACACCCCATTATAGAGGCAGGGCCCCCACACCCCAGTATAGACAGATACACACTTACCAACACATCACTGACTGGGGTATTTCCCCGCACCGCAGCACAGGAAGTTGGGACTCACCAGACCAGCAGCATCTGTCAGGTGCAGCCGCGCCGGCATCGGATAGGCCCGTCATGCGCCGGCATCTCCGGACTCCGGTGGGCCAGTCCGACGCTGCTTGGCAGGGTTAATTTATTGAAACAGAATATTTGCCTGAGGCAAAGAATTTTTCCCCATATACAAGTACTGCATAAAATATAACTTTTATTGGTATGTAGTAAAATGTTGAGAAAATTTCAAAGTAAATAAATTAAATAAAAAGTCTGTGTGGAGTGTGTCATTATTTCCACTTTTAATTGTTTAGATAACAGTAAACTGTTCACAGCAATCAATTTTAGCAGTGGCTCTGTATAAATGCAGCTGTTGTACTAATTAGTAGTTTGCAACACTGTATCAAAGGATGTAACATTGCTGACAATCGATGTCACGTTTTATAAAGTATCTATTCATAGATACTAGGTGTCAGTGTTGACTCCTATAATCTCATCCTTCATATACAGCTCTAAGGTCTGTCGGCACTGTCCACAATTCTAGGATCGCTATTTTCAAGCCGTCTAGGCAGTTAACTCTGTCTGCAGCTCAGGGCGCGTTCACATGTTGCGTTTTGACCTGCGTTTTCATTGCGTTTGAAACGCATATACAACAGCTGAGGAGGGGTGATTTGCCTAATTACATCACTGTTAACATTTCCATTTACAAAGCGCATCGTAAACGCGATGTTAACGCATGCGGAACGTGTGAACGCGCCCTCAGAGTTGCCCTATCCACCGGCTATTAGTACTCTACTATTCCACACATTCATTGTAATTAAAACTCATAACTATCAGCCCCCCAACATGTTTCGCCAGTTCCCTGGCTTCCTCAGGGGTAATGGGCTATAGGTAGCGGCGGTGCGAATTGTTTGGGGTTTTAAAGAGCCAGACTAAACATAAACAGGATCATATATGCATTGCAACATACAACGCATATGCTAGCCAGATCTCTCATATAATCAAAAAGCACTGGCCCATTTTACTGGCAGATAATGATCTAAAAGAGAAACTCACTACCTATCCAGCAATTACTTACCGTAGAGGCAAAAACCTCAGGGACCATCTGGTGAGGAGCCTCTTATGAAGGATACCTGGCTGCTATCAACCTTGACAGGATCATACCCCTGTGGGAAATGGATTCGCAGACTGAAGTGCCGCAGCCTAGAGTTCCTAAATGAGGGCTTCACCTTCGTAGCCTTCCTTTAAATCAAGAAAAAAATGCAATAACTGGTACATGTCTAGAGATGTGGATGTTCCCTCCCTCCTGCTAAAATAACCTTATCATGTAAAATTATGTAATGCGTTTTTAAACGCATGCAGTATGACCGCACCCTAAGTCGGCCCGCATGTGCAGTAGGTAATTCCCTATTGGATGCAAGGTCTCCCAAACAAACCCATATTGGTCCAGAGATGAAATGACATCATTCCAATGAATATCCATGATTTGTCAAACACTAAATCAGTCAAATTATCGATCCGTTCAAGTGAAGGGAGAATGCCTGTGTATGGTCAGCCTGTGTATGTGGGAGGATTACACTAATCTTTAAAACCCCAAACAATTCGCGCCGCCGCTACCTATAGCCCATTACCCCTGAGGAAGCCAGGGAACTGGCGAAACATGTTAGGGGGCTGATAGTTATGAGTTTTAATTACAATGAATGTGTGGAATAGTGGAGTAATCTAATCAACAAGAACAAGGCAGGCACTAATGAGTACAATGAATCATAAGAAAATGGTCATGCATCAATACTATAACTCAGGAAATTTCAAGAACAAAGGGATGCAATAGTGACCCAAATGAATAGAAGTAAGTGAATCTTTATTAAATCAAAACAACATACAAATGATAAAAACATCTAAAAAATGCAACCCAGTGTGTTGCATTGCACACTGTGCTCCTGAAAGTACAAAGCAGGGCTACAGTGACATCTCCCTCAGCACCACCTAGGAATATTGAGATACAAAAGGAGCAAGCCAACTCAAAACAATAAAGCAATCTATACAAATCCAACAATATCCCCTACAGTAATATCGACCAAAATGCATGAATGTACAAAAAACATCAAAGACCAATACAAAATGATGGAAACAATGTAAAGTGTAAGAGTGTAGCAGCAAAAGGGGGTCAAGCGTGTGGAAAGTGAAAACTCTCCACATGCTATGGATTCGATAATAAAGAATGAAAAAAATGAGAAATGGCAAAGTCTCACAATGAATAGTAGGTAGGTGGGGGGGAGGCAGGACCCCACGCGTTTTGTCACCAATGTGACTTCCTCAGGGGTAGATAAGTACTAATAGCCAGTGGCAGGACCGATTCTAGCCTTTTTGCTGCCTGAGGCGAAAATTGAAAATGCTGCCCCCAACCCCATTTTAAAAATGTTGGTTTGTCATAAGAACCAGGATTAACACTAAAGCTTACAGACACCTGTGATAGCTGTTAGGCCGCGGTCACACGTACTGCTAATCGTCCGTCATAACGCGACGCTAGCGCACAGGGGGAGGTCCTCGTCCCGAACGCACAGGCGTTTCCAGTGAAACGGATGCGATTGTTAAGCCGATCGCATGCGTTTCTCTGGAAACGCATGTGCGTTCGGGCCGAGGACCTGCCCCTGTGCGCTAGCGTCGCGTTATGAACGGACGTCTAGCGGTACGTGTGACCGCGGCCTTAGGCTGGCGCCACACGTAGCGCTTTGTCTGCGCTTGCAAACGCAGACAAAGTCGCGCCCACCACAGTATTTGGTAGAGAATCAGTTCACTTTATGCCCATGGGGCTACATAGTTGCTATACAGCTGGAATATACAATAGCAGATGCCAGAGTAGGTCAGTATATGAAGAATACCATTTGCAGCTGAATTAGTTCATTTTGTGCAGGTGAAATAAGCAGCAGCAGATGGAGGATTAGTTGATGCAAGTGAAGTATATAGTAATTACTTGTATCCTCAGCCTATCTATACAAAGCTGAACAAAAATCAATAGGTAAACAAAGAGTTGAGGAAAAGAGTTTATAAAATCGTTGGGGAAGTTTTGCCTCCATGCACACACCAAGGGTTAACAACTTGATATTGGAGCACATACAGCCCCTCTGCTTCTGGTCAGTACCTGAGCTCTGTTCTTTATTGCTCTCTGGCACAGCAGGGGTTACAGCCTGCATTTCAGAGGCTTCCCCCTCACTTAGCGGCTCCTGCCTGTAAACCTGTGACACCCGACCTGCACGTGTGTAGCTGGATCCAGTGACTCTTCAGGTCGTGAGGCTTGGCACACTCCTGGGCTCCTCCACCTGCAGTCTCTTGCTGCTCCTCATGTCCTCCGGTATCCCTGCACAAGGTCGAGAGAGAGGGAGCTTCAAATTATGGCTCCTCACTCCTGTTAGCTGCACATGGAGGCTGGCACATGGAGGCCAATGGGCACCCGAATCACCCACATTACAGACGCCCAGGGTGCCGCTCCCATCAGGACTCGGGCATCTGCCGCCTGAAGCGAGATTTTCATCTCACCTCTTGGCACATGCGGCCCTGGCCAGTGGATAGGGCAACTCTGAGCTGCAGACAGAGTTAACTGCTTAGACGGCTTGAAAATAGCGACCCTAGAATTGTGGACAGTGCCGACAGACCTTAGAGCTGTATATGAAGGATGAGATTATAGGAGTCCACACTGACACCTAGTGTCTATGAATGGATACTTTATAAATAGTGACATTGATAGTCAGCAATGTTACATCCTTTGATACAGTGTTGCAAACAATTAATTAGCACAGCAGCTGCATTTATACAGAGCCACTGCTAAAATCGATTGCTGTGAACAGATCACTGTTATAGAGATGAGCGAACACACTCGACCGAGCTTGATGCTCATTCGAGCTTTAGCGTACTCGAAACTGCTCGTTGCTCGGAGGAATATTTCGCCAGCTCGAGAAAATTGCATCTCCCGCCGTTTTGATTTTTGGCGGCCAGAAACAGAGCCAATCACAAGCCAGGAGACTCTGCACTCCACCCAGCATCATGTGGTACACTTACACGTCGATAGCGGTGGTTGGCTGGCCTGATCAGGTGACCCTGGAATAGACTAGCCCCTGCCCGTGCTGCTCACATCATTCTCTGTCTGGATGCCGTTAGGGAGAGAGCTGCTGCTGCAGGGATAGCGTGAGGGTGTTATATTAGCTTACTGTTAGGCAGGAGTGAGTCTACAAGAACCCAACAGCCCTTGTTAGGGCTAGAATATATTTTTTTTCTTTGCTTGTGGCTGGGCTTGCTGGCACTAGTAGTACCATATTGTGACAAATTTGCAGGGAGACTTGCGAACGTTCTATTTAACATATCCATCTCAAACACCTAAGTGGGACAATTTATTAGGGGTTTGATTGAATTAGGCACAGTCTGCTGATTTTTTTTTTTTCAAAACTGAAAGTCATCACAGGCACAGCACAAAATCCTGTTGTGTGCTGTCAGGTTAGAAACTAGCCATAGCAATCATCATAATCTTCTGTGGTTGCTGTGTGAATTCTTCTGATCGCTTTTTTTTTTTTTTAAAAACACACAAAAAAGCAAAAAAAAAACACAAAAAAATGTTACAGTTTACCCTTTAATTTTGAAAATGTTGAACCCGAAGGCTAGGGGTAGGGGTAGAGGGCGTGGGTGTCCAACTACTGCAGGGGTAACTACTGCCCAGGTCGTGGTCCTGGGCGGGGTGAGACACCACCTGCTGATGAGGGAGCAGGGGAACGCCGCAGAGCTACACTCCCTAGGTTCATGTCTCAAGTTACTGGGACTCGTGGTAGAGCACGGTTGAGGCCAGAACAGTGCGAACAGGTGATGTCGTGGATTGCGGACAATGCTTCTAGCCATTTGTCCACCAGTCAGTCTTCCACACAGTCCACCCATGTCACCGAAATTAGCACTCCAGCTCCTCCACCTCAGCCTCCTTCCCCCCAGTCTGCCCCCTCCCTGGAAAATTTGGCATTAGAACCGGCATACTCTGAGGAACTGTTTTCTGGATCGTTCCCAGAGTCACAAACCACTTGTCCTGTTGCTGCTGAGCTCTTTCCCGATGCCCAGGTTTTCCACCCGTCGCAGTCTGTGGGTGATGACATTGTTGATGTAGTGGAAGAAGTGTGTAAAGAGGTGTCGGACGATGAGGAGACACGGTTGTCAGACAGTGGTGAAGTTGTTGTCAGGGCAGAAAGTCCGAGGGGGAACAGACTGAGGGATCGGAGAATGATGTGGTGACAGACCCAAGCTGGGTTGAACACAGTGCTTCTGAGACGGAGGCGAATCCTCGACGAGAACAGGTTGGAAGAGGCAGTGGTGGGGCCAGACGGAGAGGCAGGGCCAGAGCTGGTGCATTAGCGCCAAATGCTTCACGTAGTGAAGCTTCTGTGGCGAGGGCTAGATTTTTGGAAGTCTGGAGGTTCTTTAACGAAACACCGGATGACCGATGGACTGTGTTGTGCAACCTGTGCCACACCAGGATCAGCAGGGGTTCCACCACTACCAGCTTAACCACCACCAGTATGCGCAGGCATATGAATGCTAAACACCCCACTCAATGGAACCAAGGCCGTTCACCTCCGGCCAGGCACACCACTGCTCCTTCCCCTATGTCATCTGCTGCCTCTGCTAGTCAGCCCCCTGCCCAGGACCCCGG
The DNA here is from genome assembly GCF_040894005.1 of Engystomops pustulosus. Taxonomy (NCBI): domain Eukaryota; kingdom Metazoa; phylum Chordata; class Amphibia; order Anura; family Leptodactylidae; genus Engystomops; species Engystomops pustulosus. Next base: position 61,023,970 of record NC_092419.1, read on the forward strand.
CCCAAACACCTCCCGTGCGAAAACCACACCTTCGCCTCCACGATCCTCCACAGCATCCACCAATGTCTCCATGTGCAGCGTTCAGCTGTCTATACCCCAGACGCTGGAGAGCAAGAGGAAATACAGTGCAACCCACCCACACGCCCAAGCCTTCAACGTCGACATTTCCAAATTACTCAGCCTGGAGATGCTGCCCTATAGGCTGGTACAGACCGAGGTCTTTCGCAACCTCATGGTGGCGGCCGCCCCTTGGTATTCGGTCCCCAGCCGCCACTACTTTTCCCGATGTGCCGTCCCAGCCCTGCACCAGCACGTGTCAGACAACATCATCCGTACCCTGACCAACTCCATTTCTGACAAGGTCCACCTGACCACAGACACGTGGACGAGTGCTGCCGGGCAGGGCCACTATACACTCACCCGCCACTTTATTAGGTACACCTGTCCAACTGCTCGTTAATACTTAATTTCTAATCAGCCAATCACATGGTGGCAACTCAGTGCATTTAGGCATGTAGACATGGTCAAGACAATCTCCTGCAGTTCAAACCGAGCATCAGTATGGGGAAGAAAGGTGATTTGAGTGCCTTTGAACGTGAAATGGTTGTTGGTGCCAGAAGGGCTGGTCTGAGTATTTCAGAAACTGCTGATCTACTGGGATTTTCATGCACAACCATCTCTAGGGTTTACAGAGAATGGTCCGAAAAAGAAAAAACATCCAGTGAGTGGCAGTTCTGTGGGCGCAAATGCCTTGTTGATGCCAGAGGTCAGAGGAGAATGGGCAGACTGGTTCGAGCTGATAGAAAGGCAACAGTGACTCAAATCGCCACCCGTTACAAGCAAGGTAGGCAGAAGAGCATCTCTGAACGCACAGTACGTTGAACTTTGAGGCATATGGGCTACAGCAGCAGAAGACCACACCGGGTGCCACTCCTTTCAACTAAGAACAGGAAACTGAGGCTACAATTTGCACAGGCTCATCGAAATTGGACAGTAGAAGATTGGAAAAACGTTGCCTGGTTTGATGAGTCTCGATTTCTGCTGCGACATTCGGATGGTAGGGTCAGAATTTGGCGTCAACAACATGGAAGCATGGATCCATCCTGCCTTGTATCAACGGTTCAGGCTGGTTGTGGTGGTGTCATGGTGTGGGGAATATTTTCTTGGCACTCTTTGGGCCCCTTTGTACCAATTGAGCATCGTTGCAACGCCACAGCCTACCTGAGTATTGTTGCTGACCATGTCCATCCCTTTATGACCACAATGTACCCAACATCTGATGGCTACTTTCAGCAGGATAATGCGCCATGTCATAAAGCTGGAATCATCTCAGACTGGTTTCTTGAACATGACAATGAGTTCACTGTACTCAAATGGCCTCCACAGTCACCAGATCTCAATCCAATAGAGCATCTTTGGGATGTGGCGGAACGGGAGATTCGCATCATGGATGTGCAGCCGACAAATCTGCGGCAACTGTGTGATGCCATCATGTCAATATGGACCAAAATCTCTGAGGAATGCTTCCAGCACCTTGTTGAATCTATGCCACGAAGAATTGAGGCAGTTCTGAAGGCAAAAGGGGGTCCAACCCGTTACTGGCATGGTGTACCTAATAAAGTGGCCGGTGAGTGTATATCGCTGAAGGCACATTGGGTTAACTTGGTGGAGGCTGGGACCGAGTCTGACCCTGGGGCTGGTCATATACTGCCGACGCCGAGGATTGCGGGGCCTACCTCAGTCCAGGTCTCTCAGGCCTACTATGCCTTCTCCTCCTCCCACCCCTCCTCCACCTCCTCCTCCGAATTACCATGATGGCGCCATCAGTCGGTAGCTCTAGGGCAGAGGTCCCCAACCTTTTTTGCACCAGGGACCGGCTTTAAGCTAGACCAATTTTTTCATGGCCCGGTGGGGGCGGGGCTTTGGTAATATGGGGTGGGGTTATGGAGGGGTGGAGCTTATAATATAAGATATCAGGGAGTGTCCGGACCAGATCCATCATATCAGTTTGGTGTAAAAATAAAGCAATGCAAAATGCATACAGCGTATCACCATGTAGTATAAAATGCATACAGCGTATCGCCATGTAGTATAAAATGCATACAGCGTATCGCCATGTAGTATAAAATGCATACAGTGTATCGCCATGTAGTATAAAATGCATCCAGCGTGCCACCAAGTAGTATAAAATGCACACAGCATGCCACCAAGTATTATAAAATAGATACAACGTACCGCTAAGTAGTATAAAATGCATACCGTATGCCACCAAGTAATTTAAAATAGATACAACGTACCGCCAAGTAGTATAAAATGCATACCGAGTACTGCCATGTAGTACAAAGTAGAAGCCCTGATAAATATCACAAATGCTGCATATACATACAGCATATATACACATAAACAAACAGTAGATACAGCATATACACACACACACATACATACACATACATATATACACAAACACATATATATACACACACACACATATTACATATATTTACACATATCTACACATATTACACATATATACACATATTACACATATATATGCAAAGATAAAGTAACCTTACCTCTCTATTGCCTCTCTATTGCTGCCTTGTCCTGCAGCGGTGGTGGCGCGGTGAGGTAGCCGGGAGCGGGTAGGTCGTGAGAGCCGGGAGGCTAGGGAGCCTGGAGCTTAAGCGGGGGCAGGGGGAGCAGGGAGCCGAGAGCCTGGAGGGGGGGACGTTAGCGGAGCCGGGTTGAGACGGGAGTGGAAGGGGAGCCGGGAGCCGGGAGCGGAGAGCCGGAAGCAGGTAGGTCGAGAACCGAGAGCCGGGGGGCAGAGGGAGTGGAGAGCCGAGAGCAGAGGGAGCGGTAGGGGAGCGTGGAGCTTGAGCAGGGGCAGGGAGCCGAGAGCCTGGAGAGGGAGGGGGGGGGCGTTAGCGGAGACAGGTTGAGACGGGAGTGGAGAGCCGGGAGCGGGGGGCGGAGGGAGCAGAGAGCTCGCGGCAGTACGTCACGTCTTGTACCAGGGGGAGGCAGCAGTTCCCCCGCGGGCGCTCCCGGGGGCCCCGTGTGTTGTGTGAGGTGCGGACATGGCGGAGATGAACCGCATGACCTTGGCCTTCGGAGGCGTCGGAGGCCTGGCTGCGGTGTTGGGGGCCCCCGTGAACAATAACAACAACAATGGCGTCAGCTCGGGGCTGCTCTCTGTGGACGAGGCCTCGGCCTGGAGCCTGAGCCGACAACTCAACTGGGGGAGCGGAGCCACGGCCCCCTGCACGGACCGGCTGATAGACTGCAACGGCCCGGTCCTGGTCCGCGGACCGGCGGTTAGAGACCTCTGCTCTAGGCACAGCAGCAGTGCCGTCGCTAAGCGACAGCAGGCGGTGCTCAAACTGCTGAGCCTAGGCGATAAAAGGCACACCGCCCAAGAGCTATTACAGGGCATCACGGCGCAGACTCATCTGTGGCTCGCACCGCTTAACCTGAAGCCAGGCATGGTTGTGTGTGACAACGGCCGTAACCTGGTAGCGGCTCTGCAACTCGGCAGACTGACACATGTGCCATGCCTGGCCCACGTGTTAAATCTCATAGTTCAGCGGTTCCTCAAGACATACCCCAATCTGTCTGTGCGCATTTCAGGAAGTGCAGCACAGATGCTGCCACTCTCAGGGCAGTGCAGCGCCGCCTCCAACTGCCCGCTCACCGACTGTTGTGCGACGTGCCCACGAGGTGGAATTCAACATTAACCATGTTATCCAGAGTTTACCAGCAGCGCAGAGCGATTGTAGACTGCCAGATGTCAACTTCCACCAGAACTGGTAGTCAGGTCAGTCAGCTTCCTCAAGTCTACAATGAGGAGTGGACGTGGATGTCTGATATCTGTCAGGTGCTGAGTAACTTTGAGGAGTCAACACAGATGGTCAGTGGTGATGCCGCCATCATCAGCCTCACCATCCCGCTGCTTGGCCTGTTGAAAAACTCTCTGGTCAGCATGAAGTCGGAAGCTTTGCGGTCATCACAAGAGACGGGGGAAGAAGATTCCCTGGTTGATAGCCAAAGCACCCTCAGGTCTGTTTCTCAGCGCATATCGGAGAAGGTGGAGGAGTGTCACGGGTGCCTCTGTGACCTCCCTCCCGGGTCGCAGGGGCACCCGTGCCGCAGTTCATGGCTGCCCCGGTCCCCCGGCTTCTTACTTACCCCGTCCCGTTCCGACGCTGACTCCGGCAGCACGGCGCGCGCGTCCCCGCCTCCTAGGGCGCGCGCACCACCTTTGACAAATTTAAAGGGCCAGTGCGCCACTAATTGGCGCTGGCCATTTTCACTAAAACTACTTAAGCCTGCCTCTTCCTGTATCTCTTGCCGGATCTTTGTGCCTCACAGCCTGAGAGAAAGCTTTACTGCGATTAGCCTGCGTTCCTGTGTCTCCTGTGTCCCTCCGTGTTCCTGTGTTACCTGAGCTCCTCCGTGTTTCCGTGTACCAGTGTTCCTCCGTGCTGCTGTTCTGTGTTCCCGTACCCCTCTGCTTGGATCTCCTGTTGCTGACCCCGGATTGAACCCTGACGTTGCATCTCTGCCGCCTGCCCTGACCCTGTGCTTGGACTTTGACCACGAGATTGATTGACGTTCTTGTACCTCAACCTTAGCCGCCATTGCAGACAAGTCACGCCTGAGGAACGACCTGGTGGTACCACGCCGCAGCTTGTCTAACCCGCATTGCGGCGGGCTCTGGTGAAAACCGGGTACCACTTAGACTCCGGTCCCAGGTAGTGGCTTGAGTCATCGTCTGCAGTGGTCCAGTGGATCCACTACCCGCAAGCCTGAAAGTAAGATCCGGCCATGGATCCCGCTGAGGTTGCGTCTTCCAGTCGGCCCGATCTTGCTAAGATTGTGATGCATCAATCTCGGCAGATTGCCGCACAGCGCGAGCAGCTGGAGCAAGTCACCGCCATGCTGCAACAGTTGCTAACTACCCAGCATCAGCAACAGGTCCCTGAAGCTGTTCCTGCAACTCCGGCTGTCCTTCCTGCTACCGAACCCAGGCTACGTCTTTCTATGCCCGGCAAGTATGACGGGGATCCCAAGCTATGCAGGGGCTTCATCACCCAGTGTTCTCTACACATAGAGCTGATGCCGTCCCAATTCGTCACGGAGCGTTCCAAGGTGGCATTTATCCTCAGCCTCCTCTCCGGGAAAGCCCTGGCCTGGGCTACTCCGCTTTGGGACAGAGACGACCGGGTCACTGCTACACTTTCGGCATTTCTGGCAGAATTCCGGTCTGTTTTCGAAGAACCAGCACGGGCCTCCTCTGCTGAAACTGCATTGTTGAATCTGCGTCAGGGAGATTCATCTGTTGGAGAGTACGCCGTGCAGTTCCGTACCCTGGCCTCGTTGCTCTCTTGGAATGTCCGCAGCTTTCAAAAAGGGACTCTCCTCCCATGTTAAAGATGCTCTGGCCGCTCGTGATCTGCCGTCCACTCTGAGTGGTCTAATCTCTCTGGCAACCCGGATAGACGTGCGATTTAGAGAGCGTGCCAAAGAGTCTCTTCTCGAGCAGCCGCAAGCTCGTCCAAGACGTCTTCCTCGCCTGGCTCTTGTCTTCCAGAGGCCGTTCTAGTCACCAGTTGTACCGTCTGCCGAAGAACCTATGGAGGTGGACAGAGCCAGACTCTCTTCCCAGGAACGCAACAGAAGACGACAGGGAGACCTCTGCCTCTATTGTGCGAGCCCTGAACATTTCATCAGGACGTGTCCTGTCCGTCCTCAACGTTCGGGAAACGCCACCACCTAGGGTTCTTGGGAGAAGCGTCCCTAGGTGTGTGCGAAGCTTCTCCACGTTTGACCATTACTGTGCTCCTCAGCGTTGGTACGAGCAGCCAGTTCCAAGTGTGTGTCTTCTTGGACTCCGGGTCCGCAGGAAATTTTGTGAATGCTGCACTGGTCTCGCAGCATAACATTCCAGTGATCCGCCTCGACAAGCCCCTGGTCATCTCTTCGGTCAGTGGTCAGATCCTCTCTGATCCAGTCCAGTATCGCACTGAACCTCTGTGTCTGCAAGTTGGTGTCCTGCATATGGAGAGACTGTCTTTCTGCGTACTTCCCCGTTCCACTTCCTCCATCCTATTGGGACTTCCGTGGCTGCAGAGACCTGTTCTTAACTGGCAGACTGGGGAGATTCTTCGCTGGGGTCCTGGATGCCAGTCCCGCTGTCTCAGGGCTCTTCGTCCAGCCTCTACTATACCTTCCACCTTGTCTCCCAAGTCTTTGAAGGGTCTTCCCACTGCTTACCTGGATTGCTGATGTCTTCTCTGAAAAGCAAGCGGAGACCTTGCCACCGCATCGTCCATACGATTGCCCTATTGAACTGCTGCCAGGAACATCCCCGCCACGAGGTCGAGTTTACCTGCTGTCCGTGCCTGAAACTGCGGCCATGTCGGCCTATATTAAGGAAAATTTGCAGAAGGGATTCATCCGGAAGTCTTCTTCTCCTGCCGGTGCTGGCTTCTTCTTCGTGGCCAAGAAGGATGGTTCCCTTCGTCCGTGAATAGATTACCGCGGACTCAACAAAGTCACGGTGCAAAACCGTTACCCTTTGCCTCTCATCACCGAACTTTTTGACCGTCTACGGGGTGCCAAGATCTTTACCAAGTTAGATCTGCGAGGGGCATATAATCTCATACGCATACGTGAAGGTGATGAGTGGAAGACCGCCTTCAACACTCGAGATGGGCACTTCGAATACCTTGCTATGCCCTTCGGTCTCTGTAATGCTCCGGCGGTATTTCAGGACTTTTGTCAACGACATTTTCAGAGACTTACTCTATTCCTGTGTCGTGGTATACTTGGACGACATTCTGGTGTTCTCTGTGGACATTGCATACCATCAGGCCCATGTACGGCAGGTTCTCAGGCGCCTAAGGGCCAATCGCCTCTATGCTAAGCTGGAGAAGTGTCTATTTAATCAGAAGAGTCTTCCGTTCTTTGGATATATTGTTTCGGACAAGGGACTTCAGATGGACCCTGCTAAAGTGTCTGCAGTACTTCACTGGCCACGTCCAGTAGGGCTACGAGCTATCCAGAGATTCCTGGGATTCGCCAATTATTATCGGCAGTTCATCACACATTTTTTCTCCCTGGTGTCTCCCATTGTGGCCCTGACGAAGAAGAACGCCAACCCTAGACACTGGTCTCCGGCGGCAGAAAACGCCTTCACTAAGTTAAAATCTGCTTTTTCATCTGCTCCCGTTCTTACTCGACCTGACTCAGAAAAGCCGTTCCTGCTTGAGGTTGACGCCTCATCCGTTGGTGCTGGAGCCGTACTCACACAGAAGGGCCCCAAGGGCAGAACTCTCACTTGTGGGTTCTTCTCCAAGACCTTTTCAGCTGCCGAACGGCAATAAAACTGGCCTTGGAGGAATGGCGTTATCTTCTGGAGGGTGCTCGTTTTCCAGTTAATATCTACACCGATCATAAAAACCTTCTGTACCTCCAGACTGCCCAGTGTCTCAATCCAAGACAGACTCGTTGGTCTCTCTTCTTCTCCCGTTTCAATTTTCTCATACATTTCCGTCCTGCAGAGAAGAATGTGAGGGCCGATGCTCTCTCCCGTGCCTCGGATGTGATTGGGGAGGATCCTGCTCCTAGACATATTGTTCCTCCTGAACGCTTGGTTCTTGCTGCTCCTGTGGATCTTCGGCAACTTCCTCCAGGCAAGATATATGTCCGACCTGCCCTTCGGAGGAGGATACTGACTTGGGGACATTGCTCCCGTGTGGCTGGGCATCCTGGGGTGCAGCGCTCTCTCGCCTTCATTTCCCGACACTACTGGTGGCCAGATATGGTCAAGGATGTACGGGACTTTGTGGGCGCCTGCACCTCCTGCGCTCAAAACAAGCCATCGCGTCTTAAACCAGCTTGTCTTCTCTTGCCGTTACCGATACCCAGCTGCCCGTGGACTCACGTGGCAATGGACTTTATTACCGATCTTCCATGCTCTGTGGGTAATACCGTTATCTGGGTGGTGACCGACCGCTTCTCCAAGATGGCCCATTTTGTTTCCCTGCCAGGCCTGCCGTCAGCCCCACGTCTTGCCAGCCTGTTCTTTCAGCACATCTTCCGTCTACATGAACTACCTCTGCACATAGTCTCGGACCGAGGGGTCCAGTTTGTTTCCCGTTTCTGGCGGTCCCTATGCCATCAACTACAAGTGAAACTGGACTTCTCGTCTGCTTACCATCCTCGGTCCAACGGACAAGTTGAGAGGGTTAATCAAACCCTGGGCTGCTATCTTCGCCATTTTGTTTCCGCCCGACAGGACGACTGGTCCGCTCTGCTCCCATGGGCAGAATTTTACTTTAATTCCCTGGATTCGGAGTCTGCCGTCTCCGCCCCATTCTTCGTTGTGTATGGGAGACTTCCACGTTCAACCCATACCTATCTCCGTGTCTGCTGATGTTCCTGCAGTAGAAGAGTTGGTAGTGGACCTTAAATCCATCTGGGAACAGACTTGTCGGTCTTTGCTTCAGGCGTCTGCCCGCACTAAGACTCAGGCCGATAAAAGACGCAGATCCCCTCCCATCTTCTCTCCTGGAGATAAAGTGTGGCTCTCCTCCAGATATGTTCGGTTGAAGATCCCCAGTTACAAACTGGGTCCACGTTTCCTGGGTCCGTTCAAGGTGTTACAGCGCATTAATCCAGTGGCATATAAGCTCCGCCTTCCCTCCACTATGCGCATCCCGAATTCTTTTCCTGTCTCCCTGCTGAAACCTGTCGTCCTGAATCAATTCTCCCGGCATGTACCTTCTCCTGGTCCTGAAGCTGATAATTCTGGTGTCTTTGAGGTGAAAGAAGTCCTTGATATGAAGACAGTCAGAGGGAGACGATTCTACCTTGTTGACTGGAGGGGGTTCGGGCCGGAGGAGAGGTCATGGGAACCCGAAGAGAACATACTGGATCGTGCTCTTCTCCACAGGTTCCTTCAGTCCAAAAAGAGGGGGAGGCCAAAGGGGGGGGGGGTACTGTCACGGGTGCCTCTGTGACCTCCCTCCCGGGTCACAGGGGAACCCGTGCCGCGGTTCATGGCTGCCCCGGTCCCCCGGCTTCTTACTTACCCCGTCCCGTTCCCACGCTGACTCCGGCAGCATGGCACGCGGCCCCGCCTCCTAGGGCGCGCGCGCGCCACCTTTGACAAATTTAAAGGGCCAGTGCGCCACTAATTGGCGCTGGCCATTTTCACTAAAACTACTTAAGCCTGCCTCTTCCTGTATCTCTTGCCGGATCTTTGTGCCTCACAGCCTGAGAGAAAGCTTTACTGCGATTAGCCTGCGTTCCTGTGTATCCTGCGTTCCTGTGTCTCCTGTGTCCCTCCCTGTTCCTGTGTTACCTGAGCTCCTCCGTGTTTCCGTGTACCAGTGTTCCTCCGTGCTTCTGTTCTGTGTTCCCGTACCCCTCTGCTTGGATCTCCTGTTGCTGACCCCGGATTGAACCCTGACGTTGCATCTCTGCCGCCTGCCCTGACCCTGTGCTTGGACTTTGACCACGAGATTGATTGACGTTCTTGTACCTCAACCTTAGCCGCCATTGCAGACAAGTCACGCCTGAGGAACGACCTGGTGGTACCACGCCGCAGCTTGTCTAACCCGCTTTGCGGCGGGCTCTGGCACATATGGCAGATTTCATGCTAGGCTGCCTATCCCGTGAACCTCGCATTCAAAGAATTTGATCCAGCACCGATTACTGGGTATTCACTCTCCTGGACCCACGGTACAAGCAAAATCTTTCCACTCTCATCCCTGGAGAGGAAAGGAGTGTGAGAATGCATGAATACCAGCAGGCCCTGGTGCACAAGCTGAAACAGTCTTTCCCTTCTGACAGCGCTAGCGGCAGAGGGCTTACTTCTGCGGGACAAGTATCGAGGGAGAGTAGGCGAGCAGGCAGCTTGTCCAGCACTGGCAGGGGTACGCTTTACAAGGCCTTTGCCAGTTTTATGTCACCCAGGCAAGACACTGTCAACTGTCCACAGTCTCGGCAGATTAGGGCTGATCTTTACAGAAAGATGGTGAGGGAGTACGTAGCTGACCATACCATCGTCCTACAGCTCCCTACAGCTACTGGGTTTCAAAGCTGGACATGTGGCACGAACTGGCGCTGTACGCCTTGGAGGTTCTTGCCTGCCCTGCCGCTAGCGTGTTGTCTGAGCGGGTTTTCAGTGCAGTTGGTGGCATCATCACCGATAAGCGGACACGCCTGTCGACTGACCGCGCTGACAGGCTGACGCTTATCAAGATGAATAAAGCCTGGATTTCTCAGGATTTCCATTATCCACCAGGTGAAAGAAGCTCACCTTAATAATCGCCATAACCAAGCCAATTACTACAATTGATCTTATACAAAAGGTTCTTAGAAGTGCTGTTTGTAGCCCCCGCCTGCTTTGAAAATTATAATTTTTTCAAAGTAAATGCTTCTGGCCCCCAGGCCCATTTTGGGTGGGGAGCAGCCGAGAGACAGGGGCTTGGACAGGCGAAAGCACGCCTGGCAGCGGACCGCCAGCTCCATCCCAAGATTAGGCAGCGTCAGAGGCATCCATTCATACTGCCCCTGCTGTTTACTGTCCATTTCATCTCCACGATTCTCCACAGCGTCCACCAATGTCTCCATGCGCAACTTTCAACTGTCTATACCCCAGACACTGGAGCGCGAGAGGAAATACAGCACATCATCCCCTTATCAAACGAGCTGTGTCAGGCAGAATTTTCAGGTGTTTCACCAGAATAATGGAACTCGGCGCATCTGTCACCGCCATGCTGGAAACCTGAGGTTGCAATCATAGCAGCGCAATATGGATACCCCATACCGTTGCTCTTAATCATGGAAGTCGTCTCCATGGCTGCTTCCACATGTCGTCCCCTTATCAAGCGAGCTGTGTCAGGCTCATTTTTCGGGTGTTTTACCAGATACGTTATGGAACTTGGTCACTATGTCGCCACCATGCTGTGTTATCGACTAAATATACCGTCAACATTTTGTTCACATAGGAAATCATTTCAGCGCTTCTTGCTCACCTCCTTTGGTTCCTCTCTGCCGCAATAACCAGGCAAAATACTGATACATACAGTGCTACACGTTATCCTCGCCAAAAGGAATTTTTTTAATTGGTTTGAAGCCTGAGTCCATTTGGGGTATGTCGCCATGCCACTCTCTCACCTGCCGCTGCCTCTGCATGCCGTCTTCTATAGTGTCAGGGTCAATTATTGGATGTTTTAGATGCTATCTAGCCTCATTCGGTCACTCTGTCATGGCCATGCTGTTGCCCATATTTTTGGCATAATGGTGCGATTAAGCAGCCTCAGAGGCATCCATGCATGCTGACCCTGCTGTTTCCTGTCCATTTCCGTGGTGTTTCCATCATTTTCGGAGGTTTCCAGGTGTTTGGCCAAGCTTCCCTTTGCAGACCCTTGGTCCCCTTGAAAAATGCTCGAGTCTCCCATTGACTTTAATGGGGTTCGTTATTCGAGACAAGCACTCGAGCATCGGGAAAAGTTCGTCTCGGATAACGAGCACTCGAGCATTTTAGTGCTCGCTCATCTCTACTGTTATCTAAACAATTAAAAGTGGAAATAATGACACACTCCACACAGACATTGGGCTTTTAAACGAAATGTATTTGCTTTGAAATTTTCTCTACATTTTACCAATAAAAGTTATATTTTATGCAGTACTTGGATATGGGGAAAATATTCTTTACCTCAGGCAAATATTCTGTTTCACACAATAGATTTGTCTCTGTTTAGTATGGGTTTATGGTAACCTCTGTTTTTGAAGTCTAGAGTTTATACATTTGAACTCTGTAATGAGTGTTTGAGGAGAACTACAAGAATATTTAGCATGGATGTACTCGCCAATTGGTAAGTTTTTGGTGGTTCGTTTGTTATTACACCTTGAAGCATACAGAGTGAAGTTACCGGCTGAGGATTTTCTGTATAAAGACGTGTCGATTTTGTGTGTGAGAGTGTTACCACTTAGTAAGACATCCAAAAAAGGTAAATGAAGAAGATTAAATTCAATGGTTTAACAAAGATTACAGTGATGGCCATTAAGATCCAAGAGCCTTGCCAAATCAGTATGCAGTCATCAATGTACCTTCTGTACCATTTAATGCATGGGAGAAAAGGGTTATTATCACTGTATAGAAACAGTTCTTCCCACCACGCCATAAAGAGATTGGTGAGGGAGGGAGAGGGCCTCTATAGGGCACCTGCACATTTGTATGGAAAAACTGTTGGTGAAAGGGAAAAAAGTTACTTTGCAATAAAAATTGTAACACAGAAATAAATTCACATGGAATAACATCATAGTTACTCTATATCCTGAAGTGATGTGATATAGATTGGAGAGCTAAATCATGGCGATGTAAGTATACAGAGAAGACACATTTAGTGAAACCCAACAGTTATTTGTGAACCAGTGAAAGTCGAGCCAAGGAGTCGAGCCATTTTCCTCTGTTCTCTGTCAGCAAACCAACACTTAATATTATAGGTCGGAAAGGTGGAGGAAAAGTTTGTGCGTTTTGGGTAATGGAGTTAGTGGTAAATCAGGTATGGAATGTTTCCTATCAGAGTCCAGAAAAATGCCTAATGATATTCTTTCTTCAATAATATTGGATGGGGAATTTTTAAAAGTTTAAGCAGGGTTTGGTGGAAATATGCGGTATGTACTTCTATTCAGGTGACTGACTTCTCTGGCCTATAGTGACTTGTCTAGAACCACTACAGAGCCACCTTTGTTGGCGGCTCTAATGATAATGTTGGGGTTATTTTAGATCAGTGGCGAGTTGCATAAAATCATTGATAATTGTCCATAACTGTTGTGCTGGCATTAATAGGATACAAAACCGAATGAGAGTTTTCAATATTTTTGGAGGTGTGTTGAATAAAATATTCTGATAGTGAGTGTTTTGTCTTGCAAAGATACAAGTTGGAACATGGCAAATTGATCGTCAAACATATTTGGTAGTGGATTTTCCATCTTTGAACTTTCTTCCATCTTCCACATACCTTGAGAATGCTGTAGCTACACTGATGCAGGATCATATCTTGTTTAATCCCTGAGCTGAGTTATAACATTCAGGACCTTTGGAAAGCTGGGTCAGGATTCCACCCTCTTGGATCCTAGCTACCGGTCAAAAATGGGGTTTTTTTCCAGCTGCTGAGAGGGAGGAACAACTGGCATACCATAAAGAAATACTGTGCACACAGTTGGCCGCTGCCTATGTGCGCCATTGTCCATTGCCTCTCTGGTCTGACCGGGGATTCCTGGCAGTCATCGCTCTTGTACTACTGCCATGGTTTCTCTGGGGAGCCGGGGGTTAGGAGCAGTAGCAGTTCCATCAGCAGCAGCTTAAGTCTGGATTCCTTAATGAGCATCTTCCTTCAACCGCCTATTGAGGAGGGTAGCCGCCACCAGCAGGACATGGAGCAGACCCTGCACCAGCAGGTGGTGGCCTACTTGGACAGCACTTTACCACCTCAGGTAGAGGATCCCATGTACAACTGGGCAGCCAAACTTGATGCGGCCAGTATTGTGGCATCAGAGGGGGTGTTCAGTGCAGCAGGGGCCATGGTTACCCCAAGGAGAACCCGCTTGTCCACTGAGAGTGTGGAGAGACTGACCTTTGTCAATAGGAATCAGGCTTGGATCAGCCAAGATTTCAACTCAACAATGCTTAATGCATCAGATTAGATCAGCCATGACTCCTCCTCCAAACGTTAAGAAATCAGTCTGGGTTTTAACGACCTGCCTCAGCCACTATTCTGATGCTGCCACCCGCCTGATGCCAAACATCTGCTGCCATCTGCCTCCTACCATCTTTATCAGGGACTGGAATTGTCTGCCACCTCCACACTATATAATGGTGCCACTCTGTGCGCTCCTGCTGCTGATGCCACCTCCACACTATATCATTGTTCCTCTCTGTGGGCTCCTGCTGATGATGATGCCACCTTCACACTATATCATTGTGCCACTCTGTGGGCTCCTGCTGCTGCTGATGCCACCATCACATTATATCATTGTGCCACTCTGTGGGCTCCAGCTGCTGCTGACACCACCTTCACACTATATCATTGTGCTACTCTGTGGGCTCCTGCTGCTGACGCCACCTCCACTCTATATCATTGTGTCACTCTGTGTGTTCCTGCTGCTGCTGATGCCACCTCTACACTATATTGCTGTGTCACTCTGTGGGCTCCTGCTGCTGCTGATGCCACCTCCACATTATATCATTGTTCCACTCTGTGGGCTCCTGCTGCTGACGCCACCTCCACATTATATCATTGTGCCACTCTGTGGGCTCCTGCTGCTGATGCCACCTTCCCACTATATCAGGAAATCAGGAAAAATTTTTAATGTATTATGAATGTGGCATCTCTAATCTTCAAATTTAAATGGAAAATTTCAACTTCTAATTAATTTCAAACTTCGTCATTGTGTCACAATGTGGTCTCCTCTGCTGGTGGCCATGTGGGCTCCTGCTGCCATCATCTCCACACTCTATCATTGTGCCACTCTATGGCTTTCCCTGTTGCTGCCACCTGTGGGCTCCTGCTGCTACCGCCACCTTCACACTATATCATTGTGCCACTCTGTGGACTCCTGCTGCTGCTGACCCCACCTCCACACTATATCATTGGGCCACTCTGTGGCTTTCCTTGTTGCTGCCACCATGTTGTTGCCACCTGTGGGCTCCTGCTGCTGCTTCTTCTGCCGTTACCTCCACACTCTTAGCATTGTGCCACTTTGTGGCCTACCATGTTTCCGCCACCTCCATAATTTTTCAATGTGACACTCTGCAGCCTACTCATGCTGCTGCCAACTTTCCGCTGTCTCCCTGGAACACACTGTGATTTTCAGAATGCTGTTTTCACCCTCCATGACGTTGCCACTACGTTTAGTTTCCACCTTCATTTCATGTGTCAGAAGGAATGAAAAGCCTCAGGGTTGAATTGATTGAAAAGCCAAAAGCAGGAGTGAATACAGAACACACAGGACATGCGAGTATCCCATTTTGATTTTGCCTTTAGCTATACTGATGATGGATTATTGACTGACTGAAAGCGGACACTGATGGACGAAATGAAGGGCAAAATGATCAGTGACGTTTATGCAGAATTACTGCTGACACTCTTTTACCTCTGCATTCTTTTGTGGGGTTTCTACATGTATCTGCGTTTAACAGAACAGGTTCTGTCGTAATCTATGGAATTATCTGATGTCTATGTAAAAAGAGTGCACTCTTTGATGTTATAGTGGGATGTTGGCTCTCAGCTCGGTCCTTTCGAGCTGGCACAGACGTTACCTTGTCAGGCTGCGTTCCCGCTTTGCTTATTTGGGGAAGTTGGCCTAAGTGCACATGGAAGTGATGAGTGAAGCGATTCTAAGAGCGGCGGCTGTCATGTGCATGTCATACTTAAACACAGCATTGTTTGTAGACCAAACCAGACTTTTTATGCACATTTAAGCATGGCACAACGTTCTACAACACCCTACAGCAGTGATGGTGAACCTTTTAGACACCGAGTGCCCAAACTGCAACCAAACCCCACATATTTTTCGTAAAGTGCCAATGAGACAAATTAAGCAACAACTTATTACTCCCTGCTCTTTCACAGGTTTAAATTGTATAGGCACCGGAGGACACCAGTAGAGTAGAAAGAAGGAGAAGAAGTTTGGATTATCATTGTAGCTTCCTTCTAGGGTCCTGGGCTGCCTGGGACTGCAAGAGGCCTTGAGCCCTGTCTGACAAACTCTACCCTGGGGTGATGTCAAGGGTGCCCATAGAGAGGGCTCTGAGTGCCACCTCTGGCACCCGTGCCATAGGTTCGCCACCACTGCCCTACAGGCTCTGTGCAGCCAAGAAATACCTGTTTTTTAAAGTGATTCGTGTCGAATCAAATTAAATAAAAAAAATTCGGCAAAACCGGACGATCCGAATTTTAACAAATTCGCCCGTCTCTATTCATTGTTTTATCAGCAAGACCACTCAGAACAGGAATAAACCAAGATATGATTCTGCATCAGTGTAGCTACACCACTCTCAAGGTATGTTTGCTTCAAAATGCATCAAATCAAATGGTAGGTTTCCTTTAATGACGTTCATAAACGTCAGAGAGGATGGTATTCCACAGTTTAAGAGATTCATCTCCATATGGTGTAGTGGGTAATTTAACAAGTCTAAGGCCCGGTCTACACTTGCATTGAAGATCACGTCAGAGTCTGATCAGGGTGCGATCAGGGTTTGGTCAGTGAAAAACTGACATTTTCCATCAGAGTTCAATCAGTTTTCAGTTGGAATTTGTTCAGTGTCTCAGTTTTTTACGCTCGTTTTCAATGTATTTTCAATGTGTCTTTCATGCACAGATAACGTACTTGAAAAGGACTCAGGACTGAGGTCTATCTTTTCTATGGCAATTGATGCATGAAAAACGCACTGCACTTGAATGTGTCTCATAGTGCTATGCGTTTTTGATGTGTGTCCTTAGACTTGTATGGTGCGTTTTTCACAGCTTGACCTTCAAAAGTAGAGCATGCCGAGATTTAAACGTACGTAAAAAAAAATGTGCGTGTAAAAAAAATGCAAGTTTGAAAAAGCCCATTGATTACAATGGGTCAGAGTGCAATGCAAGTTCTGCACGTCAAAATCACGTGAAAATTGCAAGTGTAGAAGGGGCCTAAGACAGTGTTTATGGACAATTTTCAGGCTGTGGTTATCAATGATCTTATACATCTCGCCACTACTGCCGATAATATAGCATTACAAAAGTATTTGTTGAAGATTGAGAAGTGGCCAGAGAAATGGTTGATGAGGTTTAACCCTTTGGTGACCAGGCTTATTTAGGCCTTGATGGTCTATTTTTTAAAATCAGCATGTGTCACTTCATATGGTTATAACTTTAGGAGGTTTTTGAGTTTGTTTTTTCATTACATTTTGTTTTTCAAAATAGTGGGAAATTTTGGTTGATATAATTAACATGTATTTATATAAAAAGGTTGATTTGGTTAACATTTTGAAAAAAATAGCTATTTTCACATTTCAAAATGTTCTGGTTTTCAAACTGGTAGTCTTACTACCCAAATTAGTTTCTAACTAACATTTACCGTATCTCAACTTTGTGTTGACGTCATTTTAGAAGTGTCCTTTTGTTTTATTATGACGCAAGAAAGATCACAAATAGAACAGCATTCTCTCAAATTTTCAAAAAAATGTTTAGAATCAATTATTTTAGGGACCATTTTATTTCTATAGCGGTTTTTGAAGTTTTGTTAATAGAAAAGCCCCAACATATCACCCCTTTATATTAACTTCACCCCTTAAACTATTCAAAATAGCAGGTAGGTAACTTGTTAACCCTTTATGTATTTTACACAAATTCAAACAAAATGAAGGTTTGATTTGGAATTCACTAATATTTATCATTAATTCATTCATTGAGCTGCAAAATTTACCCACATCAACTGAATAAAAGTAGAAAATGCATCTAAAAATATATTGTGCAGTTTCTTCCGAGTAAGAGGACACCCCATATGTGGATGTAACCCACTGTCAGGGCACATGGCTGAGCGCGGAAGGGAAGGAGCGCCATTGAGCTTTTGTAGGACAGAATAGTTTTTAGGTGGCATGATATGTTTGTGTTCACACGTGGCATTTTGGTTGAGTTTTGAAACACAATCAAAAGGCTCCACCTGGGATCGCATGTTGAGGTAAGATTGCAATTACTTTGGGTTTAGTTAACATGTTGGAAACACAATGTTACCAAAATATGTTATCACGAGTGGAGAATTTGTAAACTTTTTATCATGTGGTATCGGGGACATTTTAACCCCTTGTCCCTGATGGCCTTTTTCCATTTTACTTTCTTACTTTCATTTTTATTAGTTTTTTTTTTTCTTTTTTTTATTTTCCCATTGCTAGTATATGAACTTGTGATCATGTGATTACTACACTATTACATACTAGTATTTCATACTAATGCACTGCAATAACCATGCATTGCAGTACATTAGAAGTGTCAGCCTATGCATCTGCATCAGTCCAGCCAGGACCACGGATGCTCGCCACTGATCGCATTGCGGGGTGCCAGGAGGAGAGGGAGGGAGGAGAAGGAGAGAGGATAGGGAGGGATGAGATGGAGGAAGCCGTCTCCCTCTGTGGTCACAGCATTGACCATGGGATCCAAGGGGTTGGCAGCCAAATCAGAACGGAGTTCCGATCTAGACTGTAAGAGCAAAGTCAGCACTGCTCCTTCCTGCACGGAGGACCCATGCAGTCCTTAGGTTAGGCTGACGGAGAAACCAGTCGGCCTAGCCTAAGGCCCCTCAGTGACCGATGGAGAAATATATAGGTGGTCACTAAGGGATTAATGTAGATAAATGTGAAGTTATGCTCTTGGGCCATGGAAACAAAACAAATAGTATAATTATGTCAATTACTTGGTAAAACTGGAACTGAAAAAGACTTGGGGGTATTGGTGAATGATAAACTTAACCAGAGTCAGGCAGCTGCTGCTAAAGCAAATAAAATTATAGGATGTATAAAGAGAGGAATAGATTCTCATGATAAGGACATCATCGTTGGTCAGACCAGTCAGAATATTCTGTACAGTTTTGGGCAGCAGTGTATTTATGAACTGGAACAGGTACAGATTAGAGCAACCAACAATATTAGGGGATTGGGAGGACTAGAATACAATGACAGATTACAAAATTTGGGATTTAGTAGGAGGAGCTCTGCGCCAGGTCTAATGGCTGCAGGACGGCACAGCTTGTGTATCGTGTATTGTCCATCAATACACGATAGTCAATAGCGTTGGTGTGCTTTTTAGGTTTTTGTAAATGTTTTGATGTGTGTTGTGTGGTTATCTAATATAAATGGAATAAACTTTTTGTACATATTTATTTGCCTATGCACACTCTCTTTGTCTTTTTTTAAAATCGATCACTTGAAAGCAACACAGTGCTTATCCTTCGTACAATGGGGCAGAGCTGTCTGAAAGTCAGAATATTTCTCGTTGCCCATGGCAAACCAATCACAGCTCAGCTTCCAGTGACTGCTATGCTATTTCATTATATATCTGTAGCTGCAGATCCTGGAGAGATGCGCATAGTTGATAGCAATACACATTGCACTTTTATTATTTATCTGTAACAGCAGATCCTGGAAAGATGCGTATAGTTGATAAGAAATACCAGAAATATTTATCACTTTTAAACAATTACTTATGTATGACAAGTTGGAAACGCCACAAAGAGGATGACACTGAGAAGTTTTTCAAGAAATGGAAGAAATTTATTTAATATAATACACATCAAGGGAAATACAGGAAATGATGCAACCCTGGTATAGTACACAACAATTGAGAGGGAGGCTGAGGGCCTTGGAGTATAGAGGGTCAGAGCAAAGATCACCTGATGGGAGTGAAGGGATGGGTGGATTCTTACATTAATGATTTTGTTACTTTGCATTGTTAAAAAAAATAAATTAGAAAATATTGGGGCAGATTTACTTACCCCTCCCTGCGCGATCCCCTGCGGATGACCTAGTCAACAGGTCACGTTGCAACAACATTCGTTTAGTGAAGGTCCCAGAAAAGTCACAGGGTTCATCCTCTGATAAGTTCTTGATGACTGGCTGAGAAAAAAGGTTGGAAAGAACCCATCGGGTGACATGTATCTTTATTTCTGCTAGTCAAATTGTCTCATCTTTGCGACTATTCACTGCAACTTTTGCTGTCGTTTTTCAAGTACAACTTGGTCTTCACCTTGTGCAGTGTGCCTTGTGTATATTTGTTTTTCAAATGTTTCCTGCAACTTTTTACTTATGCACCACTTTTCTTGCTTATTTTTGCAACTTTTTATGTGCAAATCACCTGGTCCAGGTGCAGATTTTTCATTAACCCTATTTTAACATGTACATTGGAATTATTTTACATGCTTTAAATGTTACAAATTTTCACAGTAACCTCTTTTTTGTAAATTCAGAAATTTCTGCATTTACATTTTATTTTACATTTATTGGTTACTTCTAAGGATGCGGTCACACGTTGCGTTTTAATTACGTTTTGAAATACATTAACACAGCTGAGAAGAGGTGATTTGCCCAATTACATTACAGTTAACATTTGCATTTCCAAAACGCGATATAAACATGACGTTAATGCATGTGTTAACATCACGTTTACTATGTGTTTTGTAAACGCAAATGTTAACAGTAATGTCATTAGGGAAATCACCTCTCCTCAGCTGTTGTAATGTGTTTCAAATGCAATTAAAGCGCAACGTGTGACCACAGCCTCATATGTTGTCATCTCCCTGGGGTGCGACTAGAGTGCTTAAAAATGCAGAACACAGCCTCAAATCCAAAATTAACAGTAGTGTCCACTCCTGCATATAAGCCCCTCACATGGCTTGTGTCTATATGGATTTGAGACATTTGCAACAAAAAACGTCTCAAAAAGAAGCCAAAATTTGCGGCTGCCTGGATAGGCGAAACTGAACATGTATCACAAGTAAAAAGACATGACCATACAAAACAAAACTTTGATACATGTTTCCCATTGACTCCACCGTTTGCCATCGCCAATCAACCATGCCCAAAGAGTGCCTACCAGTTCTTTCTTTCAGGTTTTCAACCACGTCTGGTGCTGCTATTGCTCAGGACCATCTGGATTTGACCATTCCAGGGTCCAGGCTCTTCATATTCTGAACTACTCTGTAGAAACACAGTGTAAGAGAGCAGGGTTCCTGGAGCTCAAGTGGCAGCTATGCCAATTGCAAGTTTCTTATGGTATGCTGTAGGCTAAACTCCGGCGGCGTTGGGTCAGACGCATTTCTTGCTTGATTCTGATGAGGCGCTGTCATAGCTGGAGACTAAAGAGCATCACCTGAGTAAAGACATTCAGTCTGACCATTGAGGAGACGATTGGTAAGATCGATGTGTAGTTAATGTGGGCTGGTTAGCAGCTCTCGTTGGTGCATTCTCGGTGCATTGGGGTTGGGGGGTTGGTTTGGCAAAGTGTGTATCATCAAATCAACAGTTTTCGTCTTAGTCCCACCATGGCGGGTAAAGTCTGTATATAAAGTCTCTATATTCACCAAGTACTTGACAAGTTTCCAGCAGCTACAGTAGGAGTTGGTGCTGGTTTTGCTAGATTTGGGAAAGTGGGACATTTTGGAGAACGGGTTAGTTACCACCCAGATGACGGTATTAAAGAGGAACTGTCACCACCCCAGACTTCCCAAACTGAACATACCGGCATGTAGGCGCTAGTATCCTGATTCTGGGGCACTTGGAATTTTCCTGACGATTCCGAGGTCTGTATCGTCAGAAAGGAGGAGCTGCAGCACGGGTGGGGGGGTGTGAGTATGCTAAAATATTCTGACACCATCCAATGAGCATCGGATGGTGTCAGCTAAGAGACTCCTTTGCATTCTGGTGAGGGCGCGCTGAGCAGCGGCTGGGGCTCCCGGTATCATGTGTCTGCAGTGCCGAGTGCGCGCAGCCGCTTGTCCCTGGCAGTACACGGAATACAGTTTGGGAAGTCTGGGGTGGTGACAGGTCCTCTTTAAAAGAGGAAGGTGGAAGGTCCATGATAAAGTCCATAGCCATGTGAGTCCACGGGTTGCTGGGTATCGGGAACGGCAAAAGAAGACCAGCGGGTTTTAGATGAGATGGCTTGTTTCAGGCACAGGAAGTGCAGGAACCCACAAAATCCTGTACATCTTTGACCAGATCAGGTCACCATTAGAAACTGAAAATGAGGGCAACAGAGCATTGCACCCCAGAGGGCGCAGCCATGCGAGAGCAATGTACCTAAGTTAATATCCTCTTTAAAAGGGCAGGCCGGAGGTAGGTGTTGCCAGGAGAAAGTTGCAGAAGGTCCACTGGAGCTGCAACAACCAGCTCTTCCCCAGTAACATCAGAGGCACGGGAGAGAGCATTAGCCTTCATATTCTTCTCTGCAGGACGAAAGTAAATCAGGAAGTTGAAGTGACAAAAGAAGAGTGACCAGAGAGCTTGTCGTGGGTTGAGGCGATAGATATAGGAGGTTCTTGTGATCCGTAAGGCTATATTCACACTGCTGTTGCCCGCTGCACCGTAGTACGGCGGGCACACGGCAGTGTGCGGGGAGAGGAGGAAGAGGTGAGCTCTGCTCACCTTCTCCCCTCTCCATAGGGATATATGGTGCGTGGCGCCCCATGGCATGAAAAGATAGAACATGTCCTATCTTTTCACGGGGTACGGAGCGGTACAGTGTCGCATGTGTGCTGCACCGTACCGCTCCCATAGGGCGCCGTGCACCCATTGCTGTCTATGGGTTGCTGTCATTCTCACCCAGAAGGGGTCCAAAGGATGAACTCTCACCTGTGGGTTCTTCTCTACTGTGGAGAGAAATTACTTCATAGGAGACCGAGAACTATTGGCCTTCAAACCTGCCCTGGAAGAGTGGCGCTATCTTCTGCAAGGAGCTCGCCATGTGGTTTGCATATTTAGGCTACATTTGACGGGGCAGCGTAAGACCGCCTATACACTCTTCTCTCAGACACTCCAAATTATTTGAGTGTGCGTGCACGTTTTTAGTAAGAAAAGACAGACTCAGGTTCCGTTTAGTCTTAGCCCATACTCTTAACTCGCCATGCAGAAAGAGAACTGAACTGCCCTTTATTTCCTGATACACAACTTTTTATATTCATACAAAAAGGCATGGTTACATACATTAGAATCATTACAATTGGTGATAGCTAAGCATATATGTCTGGCCCCCGACCCCTGCTGATTGGTCCTCAAAACTAGGCCTTGGTTGCTATGCCAGGGGAATTTCCAGTCACCGTTGTCTACAGTAAATCGACCGCTAGTCTGGATGCTGATGCTATTCTTAACAAACATCTGCTTTTTGATCATAAGACTTGAGTTTCGCTGACAGTTGCATGTCTGGTTAAAACTGATGTAAGGGACAAGCTCTGTATTTCATAACAGGCAGAGTACAAAAATGTAGGACAAAGGGCACATGTATACAATCATAAAGCATATAATTATTATGGACACATAATCATTATCTTGACCCTCACAATTCCCCCCTAAATACTGAGCTTTTCCCTACACTTCGCTAAAGTTCATCTTTCCTGTAGGCTGTCCATGTGGTGGGAGAGGAGAGCTTCACTGAGTCGTCAACCCAACAGGCCCTTGCGGCACTCAGGTTAGTGCTGGGAAATTAATCTAACTAACTTAATCAAAAAGCGATCCACACTGCCGCATGGGGGATGTATATAAGGTCAACGTTTATACAGCCGCTATACGTCCCCCATGCGGCAGTGTGAATGTAGCCTAAATATGCAAACCACATGGCGAGCTCTTTCCAGAAGATAGCGCCACTCTTCCAGGGCAGGTTTGATGGCCAATAGTTCTCGGTCTCCTATGGAGTAATTTCTCTCCACAGTAGAGAAGAACCCACAGGTGAGAGTTTATCCTTTGGACCCCTTCTGGCTGAGAATGGCTCTAACACCAAGGGAAAAGCCGTCAGCCTCTAGCAGAAATGTTTTATCAGTATCAGGCCGGGTGAGAACAGAAGCAGATTGTCACGATACTAGTGGGACGGGAACAGGAGTCCAGTAGTCAGGTAAGGCAGAGGAGGCTGGAGGCAATACACAGATAGCCCGCAGGGGGCTGCAGTAGCAGTCTTGAGCAGGAGTGTAGAGACCAGAGTAATAATCCGGTATATCTCAGGAGCTGAAGGTGCAGTATAGATAACTTGCAGTCAGCAAAGGTAATGTTCCAAGGAACTAGAAGAAGATCTCCAAAGGAGGTCTCCTGGGTGTACAGGCTGTACTCAGAAAACTGAACACAATACTAACACAAGCAGGAAGTGTCAGAGGCACGTATATATAAGCAGACCAATCAAGGTAAACTCAGGGCGGTACTAATCAGGAGAAGCAGGTGTCGGGTTTTGCAAGTAGGTTCAGCACCATAGTCCAGCAGACAACTATTTAACTCGCTGAGTGGCTCAGCATACAAGGAGACAGAGAACCAGGCACCAGAGCACAGGTTCGAATCCTGACACAGATGCAAAGGCAGACTTCAGTTTAGTGAAAGCTTATTCAGCCACTGAAGGCCAAAGCTTAGGATTGGCGTTATTCTTGCTCATAGCACCTCTATGGGACATACAAGAGAGGAGAAATGTGGTATGAACTACAGGCAGTAATTGGCGAACCCGAGGAACCTCTAGATGGAACAAATTTATACTGGGCAAGGCCACTGAAGTACTGCAGACAACTTTCTGTAGTCCCTTGTCAGAGATAATGTAACCTAGAAATGGAAGAGTCTTCTGATGAAATTGGCACTTGTCAAGCTTGGCATATAGGCAATTAGCCCTGAAGCACCTGAGGACTTGCCGTACATGAGCCAGATGGGACTCTAGGTCCAAGGAGAACACCAGGATATCATCAAGATAGACCATGACACAGGTATACATTGACAAATTCCTGGAACACTGCTGGCGCATTACAGAGTCCAAAGGGCATAACAAGATACTCAAAATGTCCATTTAAAGTATTGAAGGCTGTCTTCCATTCATCACCTACACGGATGAGGTTAAATGCCCCATGCAGATTCAGCCTGGTGAAAACCTTGGCACCACTAAGGTTAGCCTGAGTATAGCGTTTTTTTGCCGTAACTTTATTGACACAGTGGTAGTCAATGCATGGACGGAGGGAACCATTCTTTTTGGCCACAAAGAAGAAACCAGCACCAGCAGGAGAAGAAGCCTTGCTTATAAAGCTCTTCTGCAGGTTCTCCTTCACATAGGCCGACATGGCCATGGTTTCAGGTACAGATAGAGGATACTCTCGACCCCATGGGGGAGACTTCCCCACCAACAAGTCTATAGGCCCATGTGGTGGCAGAGTCTCCGCTTGCTTTTCCAAAAAAGACATCAGAAAAGTCCTTGTATGAAGCAGGGGAACCCACCAGTGGCTTGGTCTACATTGAAGAGACTGTGATGGACACAGGATGAGTAACCATCAAACAGCGAGACTGGGACTCTGGTCCCCAGCAAAGAACATCACCGGTACGCCAGTTGAGCTCAGGAGCATGTCGTTGCAACCATGGGAGACCCAGTTGAACTGAAGATGTGGATCAGGATAGGACATAGATAGACAGTCTCTCTTTACACAAGGCCCCAACTTGCAGGCATAGGGGCTCTGTGCGATACTGGAGCGAGTCACAGAGCATCTGCCCAGTAATGGAAGAAATGACCAGTGGCTTCTCTAGATGAACCACAGGAAAATGATCCTGTGAGACCAGGGTAGCATCCACAAAGTTCCCCGCAGAGCCGGAGTCCAGGAAGGCTGGGGCTTAAACTGGAACACTTTTACCAAAGCTGAGTAGCACTGGAACATTCAAGCATGGAGAAGCTTTGTTCTCACCTAGGAACTCTTCTCCCAGGAACCCTAGGTGTGTGCGTTTCCAGGACGCTGAGGCCAGACTGGACAAGTCTGGAGAAAGTGTTACGGGCAGGCACAATAGAGAGAGAGATTTTCCTGCCTACATCGGGAGCTCTCAAGTAGAGCTCTATCCATCTGCATTGTTTTTTCTACAGCTGACATGGAAGGTGGTTAACATGGTCTTTGGAAGACAGGAGCCAGGTGGGGCAGACATTGGGTCCTGACTTGCAGTTGTTCCAGAAGCTGCTCCTCAGAGTGCTCAGTAAACTGGATCTCAATCTGAGTGGCCAGAGAGATGAGACCACTCAAAGTAGATGAGTCACATGCAGACAATGCATCTTTAACCTGTCCTGAAAGTCCCTTTTAAAGGTTGCAACCAAGGCAGCTTCATTCCAGGCTAACTCATAAGCCAGGGTATGGAACTGAACCACACAGTCACTGACAGATGAGTCCTCTTGACGCAAGTTCACCATTGCGGTCTCAGCAGAAGACGCCCAGGCAGGTTCCTCAAAGACGGACGGGAAATCAGTGAAGAACGAGGTGATATTAGCTGTTACCGGGTCATTCCTGTCCTGGAGGGGAGTAGCCCATGCCAGGGCCTTCCTGGAAAGGAGGCTGATGATGAAAGCCACTTAAGACTGTTCCGTGATCAACTACATCGGCATAAGTTCAATGTGCAAGGAGCACCAAGTGATAAATCCCCTGCACAACATGGGGTCCCCATCATACTTAGAGGGCATGGAGAGTCTCAGCCTGGGTTTTGCAGATGGGAGACAAACTGTAGTAGTAGGAGGTACCGCAGGATCTTGACTGTATCACGGTGACTTGTCCGAGTTGCTGACCTTGCAAGGCAATCTGCTGGGACTGCTGGGCCACGATGGTGGTAAGATCAGACAGGCCAGATAGCAAGACCTTGGCGGGATCCATGGCCGGATCTTACTGACAGGCACCAGGGGTAGTAAACCCACTGGACCACCCGGACGGTGACTTAAGTGGATAGCTGGGAGTGGAGTCAAAGTGGTACCCGGTTTTCACTAGAGCCTGTCGCAAAGCGGGTTGGACTTGCTGGTGGTACTACAGGTCACTTCACAGGCACAACTTTGTCAGCGGTGGTGGCCAAGGCGAAGTCGTAGAGCAGAATAGTAGTCGGGGAGAAGCAGGTCAGGACATGCAGCATGGGATCATAATCAGTAATGGAACCGGGGTCACAACAGGAAATCTCTAGGGCACAAGACAGGAAGATACGGCAGGTGACACATAAAAAGGGCCAAAATATAAATAGGAAGAGCAGCCGGCCAGTGTCAATTATCGGTGCGCTGGCCCTTTTATATCTCAGAACAATTGCGCTCCCTAGGAGGCGGGGGCCCCACGTGCCAGAGACAGTCGGTGGATCGACACCAAGGTTTCAGCAACTTCCTCTGAAGGCAGCATAGAAACAACATTTGCCTTCCTCTATGCTGGAAGCCATAGTTGTTCTGTTGTCAAAGTCTGGGAAGAATCCAAATTTCAGAGTCGTACAGGCCTATTTCTTTACTTCCGAGCAATGTTACGATATTTGAGAAGGTCGTGGCGGTCTGCCTGAGCTCATCGATAACTGATGTGATTCACCCGGACCAAGTGGGTTGTATGTAGTCCAAATTTGGGGCCATTAATGTAAGATGTTTTTTCCTGAATCTCCAGGCGACCCAGATTATCCAGGAAATTGCATTGTTGTCTCCCTGATGTGGCAAAATCTTTTGATAGTGTGGAATGGAATTTGTGGGTCGTCCTGGAGATATTGAAATTTGGTACTCCTAAACTAGGTGTGATTGAAGTATGCAGATTTGCAAGCTTGTATTTGTGTCAATGCTGTCACCTTTGCCTTTTGCCTTGACCATCACCAGCGCTGGTGGTTAAATTGAGGGATGATTCTGGTGTGGTTTTTAAGTATGGCAGGTTGGAGGAGAAATTAGTCTTATATGCGGACCACATGCTTTGGAGGCCCAGGGCCACGTGAGCTCCTTGGTGTTTCCACCCTCTGTAGTTGTCAATCGACTCGAACAAGGAGGGTCTTCCAGTGGATTAATTGCAATCCTGTATAGGCACATACTTAATTTTCTGATGCCAAATTCCCTAGATGGAACTTGGGAAACATGGGCTGCTGAGATAGAAGTTGTTACGGAGAATATGTGGAAGGAGGTCCTTGCCTTGGTGCCTACAATGTCTCTCAATATTTCGCATAAACCTTCTCATTATTTTTTTTCTACAAATGATCAGCTGTCATGCTAACATCTCTGCCATAACCCCCAGCATGTTACTAGAAAAGAGCAGTGCAGGACCCAAACCCAGGAGTCGTCTCTCTAATAATTCACTGCTAGTAGCATATTCTTAGTAGCAACATACATGTTTTTTGTTACATTGTTAGTCATCACTATTAATCTTAAAAGACAAAACATATGTTTCTACTTATAATAAACATAAGTTTGATGCTATTTTCGCAATGCATTTAAATTGCAAACACGTCATGAGAATGTGGCCTCAGTCTGTGTTGATACTTGAATTTTGATTAGGAAGGCAATTCTAGCTGTGTGGGAAGGATTTTCTCCCCATTAGATCTGTGTTTACAGTGAAACTCTTGTGATCAGCAATGTGCATTACATGTTTTGCATTCTGCACATTTGATCGTGAGAAACTCCTTCATACTATGCTCAAATTGTGTTCCTAAATGTAATTCAAGCTCATTGTGTTAATGCGAACATCGGTAACCAACATGTAGCCCTAAGCTAACTACACCTAGTCCCACTAACCCTAAACTACTAAGGGGTTTGTAACAAGAACTATTGCTCTTTGGTCCACCGTTGCGCTGAGAAATGACATCACAACTAGAACAGTTGCTGCTGCAGGTCCTGGCTGCCCCCAGTAGCCAGCACAGCTCCATTAGCATCGGTGCTGCCCCTATAAGCCAATGCAATTCCAGTAGCCAGTGCTGCCCCAGTAGTCACAGGGCTGCCCCCAGTAGGCATAGGGCTGCCCTCCATTAGTCACAGGACTGCCCCATTTGCCACTCTTATGCCCCCAGTAGTCAAGACGAGGAAGTGCTACTTACAGCATATATGTATTGTTTAAACAATACAGGTTAAAATAATGCATCTGTAAATAGAATTTCATTCTGCAAAAATTGCATCTTGGTGTCTCTACTGTATAGCTTTTTAATTAGAATAAATTAACTCTTGCAGGCTGGGGGGCGCTGTGCCACACAGGGAGTGCCTGCGATTCGCGACAAGGATCGCGGGTGCGTTTGTGACAGTACCCCCCCTGTAGGGCCCCTCTTCCTTTGTTCTTTCGTCTGCTCCAATTCTTCAAGGCCATGGGACACCTCTGGAGGAGGACAGGGACCGCCAGACATAGAACCTGGAATAGCACTTAGAAGGCCGGAGACAGGAGTGGCTTTTGGAAAACTGCAGACTGGAGTGGCGTCTGGAAAGCCACGGACTGGATTGGCATTTTGGAAGCCAGAGCAGCTCTGGGAAACTGCGGAAGCTGGAATGGCTTTTGGAAATCCGGAGCAGCTGTGAAGACTGCAGTGGCTGTTGGACAGCCGGAGCAGTACTGAAAAACTGCGGAGGCTGGAGTGGCTCTTGGACAGCCGGAGCAGCGCTGGGAAGCTGCAGGAATAGAGCCTCCGGCAGCCGGGAATCTAGCAGCTGTAAAAGAGTTGAGTCCGCTGGGCAACCACGCTAGAAAAATATGCCAGAAACAGATATGGATCATTGGCACAGTCCATGATGGGATCCATGGCTGTGGCGGGGTCCGTGACCTTGGCAGGGTCCATGGCTGGATCTTACTGTCACGGTCACACAGACAACAGAAGTTACTTGAGAGCACCCGGGAGGAAAGTCTCTATGGGAAGAGTCCATAGGTAGGAGTCTGTGGACCAGTGGACCCTCTGGACCAACGTGGGAGGTGATGGAGCTAGCTGCAACCCGGGAACGGAGTCTAAGTGGCACCTAGTCTTTTGCAGAGCCCGCCAGGGCCGGATTAAGGTTGGTGGGGGCCCTTGGGCGCAAAATCTGGTGGGGGCCCCCCTTAAATGTAGTCCAGACAGGGAACAGAAATCGCTATACAAAGGCCTCCCGCAATAACTATATACAGCCCCCTATAACTATATATATCTCCCAGTAATCACTATATACAGCCCCCCAGTAATCACTATATACAGCCCCCCAGCAATCACTATATACAGCTCCCCCAGCAATCACTGCATACAGCCCCCAGCAATCACTATATACAGCCCCCAGTAATCACTGTATACAGCTTCCAGTAATCACTGTATACAGTCCCTAGCAATCATTATATACAGCCCCCCAGCAATCACTATATACAGACTCCCAGCAATCATTATATACAGACCCCCAGCAATCATTATATACAGACCCCCTAGCAATCACTATATACAGACCCCCTAGCAATCACTATATACAGACCCCCTAGCAATCACTATATACAGACCCCCAGCAATCACTATATACAGCCCCCAGCTATCACTATATGCAGCCCCCAGTAATCACTGTATACAGCTTCCAGTAATCACTGTATACATCCCCCAATAATCACTATATACAGCTCCCAGTAATCACTATATACAGTCTCTAGCAATCATTATATACAGCCCCCCAGCAATCAATATATACAGACCCCCAGCAATCATTATATACAGCCCCCCAGCAATCACTATATACAGCCACCAGCAATCAGTATATGCAGCCCCCAGTAATCACTGTATACAGCTTCCAGTAATCACTATATACAGCTCCCCCAGCAATCACTGTATACAGCTCCCCCAGCAATCATTATATACAGCTCCCAGTAATCATTATATACAGTCCCCAGTAATCATATGCAGCCCCCAATAATCACTGTATACAGCTTCCAGTAATCACTATATACAGCTCCCCCAGCAATCACTGTATACAGCTCCCCCAGTAATCATTATATACAGCTCCCAGTAATCATTATATACAGTCCCCAGCAATCATTATATACAGTCCCCCAGCAATCACCATATACAGTCCCCCAGCAATCACTCTATGCAGCCCCCAGCAATCACTGTATACAGCTTCCAGTAATCACTGTATACAGCCCCCAACAATCACTATATACAGCTCCCAGTAATCACTATATACAGCTCCCAGTAATCACTATATACAGTCCCCAGCATTCATTATATACAGCCCCCAGCAATCACTATATACAGCTCCCCCAGTAATCACTGTATACAGCTCTCTCAGCAATCACTATATACAGCTCCTAGCAATCACTGTATACAGCTCTATCAGCAATCACTATATACAGCTCTATCAGCAATCACTATATACAGCTCCCAGCAATCACTATATACAGCCCCCCAGCAACCACTATATACAGCTCCCAGTAATCACTATATAAAACCCTCCAGCAATCATTGTATACAGTCCCCTGTAATCGCTATATACAGCACCACAAGCAATCACTATATACAGCACCCCAAGCAATCACTATATACAGCTCCGCCAGCAATCACTATATACAGCTCCCCCAGCAATCACTGTATACAGCTCTCCCGGCAATCACTATATACAGCTCTCCCGGCAATCACTATATACAGCTCTCACAGCAATCACTATATACAACCCCATAACAATCACTATATACAGCTCCCCCATCAATCACTGTATACAACCCCCTAACAATAACTATTTACAGCCCCCTAGTATGCCTATATGCACCCCCAGCATTAACTATATAAAGTCCCCCTATAACAACTATATACAGACCCCATAATAACTATAAACAGCTCCTATAATAACTAACTATATACAGTTCCCTATTATAACTATATACCCCCCATAATAACTATATACCCCCCATAATAACTATATACACCACCCTATATACACCCCATATAATAACTATATACACAACACCTCTTATAATAACTATATACACCACTCTATAATAACTAACTATATACAGTTCCCCAATTATAACTATATACACAACACCTCCTATAACTAACTATATGCACCCCCCTATATATATGCATCCCCCAATAATAACTATATGCCCCCTATAATAACTATATACAATACCCTATAATAACTATCTACTCCCTACAATAACTGTATACAACCCCTATAATAAGTATATACCCCCTATAATAAGTATATACCCCCTATAATAAGTATATACCCCCTATAATAACTATATACACCACCCTATAATAACTAACTACATACTCCCTATAATAACTATATACACCACCCTATAATAACTAACTATATATAATTCCCCTATTATAACTATATACACAACACCTCCTATAATAACTAACTATATACAATTTCCCTATTATAACTATATACACAACACCTCCTATAATAACTAACTATATACAATTTCCCTATTATAACTATATACACAACACCTCCTATAATAACGAACTATATACCCCACCAATGATAACTATATACAGTTGTATACAGTTTACAAATAAAATTGTACATCGCCTTCCTCCGTTCCCACGATGCGCACCGTCCTCGTCTTCTTCCCTCGCTTTGGAGGTGTACCAAGATGGCGGCACCCTGCTAGCAGCCGGCGCAGTGACGTGACACATGACGCCGGCGCCGTGAAGTCACACACGCCGTTGGCGCCGTGAACACAGGGCGCCGCCATCTTGGTTTCCACGGATCGTCAAATGGCAGAGCAGGGTACTTATTGTTCCTTGGCTCTGCCATAGCATTAAGCGTTAGTATGCCCGGTAGTGCGGTAGTAAGCCCGGACCCAAATACGCAGTGGGCGAATTGGGCGCTCATTAGACCGCTCGAATCGCCCATATTTGGTGGGGGCCCATTTATGGGCAAAGTGGTGGGGGCCCCGGGGCTCGCACCCCGTGCGCCCCCCCTATGATCCGGCCCTGGAGCCTGCCCCAAAATGGGATGGTGTTGCTGTGGTGAGGTGCCACCAGGTCGTTCCACAGGTGCGACTAGGCCCGCGGTGGCAGCCAAGGTAGTACGGCAGGAAATGCAGGAAACAGTCCAAACCTGAGATGACAACAGGAACACGGAGGATCACAGGTAACGCTGGAGACAGGAACACAGAGGAACACTGGTAACGCTAGAGACAGGAACACCAGGAGCGTATGGGAACACTGAAGACACAGGAAACACCAGGAGCATATAGGAACGCTGGAGACACAGGAAACACCAGGAGCGTATCGGAATGCTGGAGACATAGGAAGCGTAGGAACACAGGATGGCTTTCTCTTCCTCAGGAACGGCTTAGGGAAGCCTGGAAACCATAGGAGATCCAAGGAGATATAAGGGCGAGCCTGACTAGCTAGAGCCAATCAGAAGGACGCTGGCCTTTTAAGCCTTAAAGAGCCAGCGCGCACGCCCTAGGAGCATGAGCGCACAGCCTAGTCGGGAGCACAGCCAGGAGCATGGAGAGGCGAGTCCGGCCCAGGGGGTGCCACGCCACAGGGGGGCACGTGTGTGCCCGCGATCCGCGACAAGGATCGCGGGTGCATCTGTGACAGTAACTTTATAGAAACAATATTTGAGAAGATCCAATTTATTTTATGCAATCTCCTCCTGTATACACACTGCCCCCTCCTCCTGTATACACACTGCCCCCCCTTCTCCTGTATACACACTGCCCTCCCTCCCCCTGTATACACAGTGCCCCCCCCCTGTATACACACTGCCCCCCTCCTCCTCCTGTATACACACTGCCCCCCTCCTCCTCCTATATACACACTGCCCCCCGTCTTCCTGTATATTCCCTGGCCCCTGTAAGTCTCCCCCTCACCTCACTGATACAGGTCTCTCTGTGTGGTCACTGCTTTTTACGTCATCACAGGTCCTTCAACCTCTGATGCTGCAGCTCCTGCCGGGGAAAGCAGTGAGTGACTGCACATGTTCTCATCGCGATGAGAGAGGGAAGGAATCTCCCGGTCAGCGGGGCAGATGTCCTGCTGACCCAGGGACCCGAGTGGGCCCCTCCAGTACCCCGGGGCCCCGGCACTTGCCCGGGTTAGCCAGGTGCTGGCACCGGGCCTGCCCGGGAAGCCCCAAGGCACACAATGGACACCTGTCTGACACAGAAAGGATCAAAAGCTCATTGGGGTGGTCTGATCCAGGGAGGAACAAGGCACTATACAGTTACGCACAACAGTCATGCTTGACCACGGCAGAGTGTCAGCTGTAATACAAAGCTCTGACTTGCATCTTCTGGTGCAGGCTCTGTTTGTGAACCAGTGCGCGTTCCGATGCTCTTCAGTGCAGCAGCGCCACCTGGTGGACGTCGGAGGAACTACCTTAATGAATCCCGGCCGGACCCGAATCCACCCCAGAGAACGCGCCGCTGGATCGCGAATGGACCGGGTAAGTAAATCTGCCCAATGTGTGGATTTTCCAACTGTGATGATGGAGCTGGAGAAAAACGATTTTGTCGAACTTCAGAGAGAGCTGACCATTTTTATTCCTACAAATACTACTATATTACAGAATATGGAAAATTTGCTATATATATATATATATATTTCAAAATGTGCATACTGCAATGACAGGTCCTAAAGTCTTGTAAAGACTATTATAGAGACTTATTAAGACTCCATTAATATTGTCGCTCCCCAATTACATCAAGGGGATTGACAATCAAAGCCATCATGGTAGCACCTATGGGCTGCCCGATTTTGACTGTCACCAACACTATTCCAGACAATCTGTGCCAGCACCGATTACCAGTGTTACTGGTGTATCTGGTGGATGTTTGATGCGATACGGAGTGGTATGATGAGTGGACCAAACCAGCACTTTTTGTCAAAGAGGAGGTAGCTAAATTAATGATAACGGACCTAATGAAAAGCCATCATTCCGGACTGCTTTAAATGTTCTGGCAGTGGCAGTACCACAATATGTTATATCCAGCTACCACTACTTTTCTGGGCATCCCATTCTCACTCTGCACCAACTTATTTGGAAAAATTAAGGTCTGCGCTGTTCAATAACCTTAGTCAGAAGGTGTGCTGATAAGAGGAAATGTAAACACAAGTAGCGACTTTATATTACTGGGTTAATCTAGTGGCAGTTGGGCCCTTGTTAGGAATTGCTGTAGTGCATAAAATGAAGTGGGGTTTTAGGCAATATGTTGTGCAACTTTGAGATTTGTCTGACCTACAATTAAATTCAAATACCACATCTTCATTACTTCAAAAATTACATCCCATTGATTCAACAGGCAGCAGAAGCCCAAGGTAGTTCCCCCGTAGTGTTATACCAAGATCCACAACATTCCCCGCCTTGTCACCAGGGGCGCGTCACCTGTTTGGCGTGGGGGCGTCGTCGTGTCCCCGCCTGTCCATGCTGCCGTCGGCCTGCCCTACCATGCTGCTGTCCACCCGCGCTGCCTTCCGCCCATGCTTCCATCGGCCCGACCGCCCATGCTGCTACCCATCCCACCGCCCAGGCTGGCAAATACCCCTGCATGCCGTCTGGCACATCAACCTGCATGCCTGCTGGAACATCCTCTTTCCCGCAAGCCAGCATATCCTTTTACCCACCGGCCACCACACCCCCTGCCCAAAGTGTAGCCCCACCTGTCTTCCCTGGGCTCCCACCCCGCATACCCACCCATCCCGCATCCACATCCCCCCTCACTCTGCTCTGTCCCCCCCTCCCCTCCAATCCCCCCCCCCCTCTGCTCCATTCCTACCTCCCATCTGCTCTTTCCCGCTTCCGCCCCACACAGAGCTGAGGTGGATACTTTAACTCTGCTCCATCTGCCTCCTGTAGCAAGCTGCCAGTATTATGTACTACATGGCTGTACACTACAGGCAGTCCCCGGGTTACATACAAGATGGGGTCTGTAGGTTTGTTCTTAAGTTGAATGTGTATGTAAGTCGGAACTGTATATTTTATCATTGTAATCCCAGCCAGAACTCTGTGACAATTGGATTTTAAAAATGTTGGGTTGTCATAAGAATCAAGAATAACAATAAAGCTTCATTACAGACACCTTTGATAACTGTTGAGAGGTCCGTTTGTAACTAGTGGTCATGTGTAAGTCGAGTGTTCTTAAGTAGGGGACCGCCTGTATATGCATTTTATACTTCTTGGCTGTACACTGTATGTATTTTATAGTACATGGCAATATTCTGTATGTATGTTTTACTACATGTGAGTGCCCCGTATGCATTTTATACTACATGGAGGTATTCTGTATGTATTTTATACTATATGGCGGAAAGCTATATGCATTTTATTCTACATGACGATATGCTGTATGCATTTTCTACTACATGGCGGTATGCTGTATGCATTTTCTACTACATGGCGGTATGCTGTATGCATTTTGCATTGCTTTATTTTCACACAAACCAGTATGATGCATCTGGTCCTGACACTTGTTGATACATTACATATATGGGGGAGGGTCAATTTATGGGTGGCCTCAGGCAGCAGAAAGGCTTGGTTCACCCCTGGTTGTCACTATGCCCACAGATTGAAATTTTTACTAGATTGGTGACTGAGGAGTTAAGAACGCTCTCCAACGCTAATGACAGCAGAACAAAGGATAATTTAACTATGTTGGAGTGTAGTGCACTAAGGGAATTACAGTCATTGATGATATTGTAATAAAGGCTGCAGACAAGGGGAGAAAATGTTGTGGTGTGGCGAAAGGAGAAATATGAAAAGGAGGCATTTCACCAGTTGCAAAGGAATGATACGTATGAAAAATTATCATTTAATTCTATGTGGGGTTATAACGGACAGTTGCATTCCATTTTGGACTCTACTCTGGAAAAAGGCGTAATCCCCCAAAAAGTTTTCGATGGGTTGTTTGTAAAAGAACCAAAGGTTCACAAGAATCCCGTTGATCCTCCGGGGGGTCCTATTGTCTCTGGTATTGGCAGCCAATGTGATCCATGCTGTAAATTTATAGATTACTTGAAACCCTTGGTGGAAAATTTACTATATGTAAGGGACACTATGGACGGTCTTATGAGGATCGATGGGATTTCAATTGCACCAGATATGCTTTTGGTATCCATCCATGTTGAAAGTTTAAACACCTGCATGAGACACCAAGATCGAATATTAAACAAACTTATCCATACAGTAGAAGTAAGGTGGAATTTTTGGACATTACTATTGAAATGGATGAGGAAGGATATCTCCAGACAGATGTTTAGAAAGTCAACAAAGGTTAATGCACTCCTGCATGCTTCATTGGCTCATCCTACGTACACTATAAAAGCTATACCTGGGGTGTCATTTTTTGAGGGCCCGTTGTATTTATTCTACAGATGGGAGGTTTGAGAAACAGGCCCATGATCTTGAAGAACGTTTTAGT
The DNA here is from genome assembly GCF_040894005.1 of Engystomops pustulosus. Classification (NCBI taxonomy): domain Eukaryota; kingdom Metazoa; phylum Chordata; class Amphibia; order Anura; family Leptodactylidae; genus Engystomops; species Engystomops pustulosus. The sequence continues at coordinate 61,060,816 of NC_092419.1, forward strand.
AACAGAGGTTATAGTAAGCGTATCAAGGTTGGTTATCAGAATGCAAAAAAGAAAATGCGGAGGGAACTACTGCAGTCCAAAAAGAGAATAAAAGGTGTTGCAGGTGTGCGCTTTATATCTACCTATAATAAACAATGGGAGCAGATGAGGACTATTCTGAGCAGACATTGGTCTGTTCTAAAAACAGATACTACTCTAAAAACAATACTATTTGAGAGACTCCTCCTAACAGCAAGTATAAATAAGAACTTGAGAGACCTGTTGGTCCAGAGACATTATACTCCTAAAATATGACCCCTGGCATATGGAAGAAGGAGGGAAGATTATGAAGTGGATAACTTAGCTTATTATATGAAGGGGGTTATATTTATGAAGATTTGAATTATTAGCTAGAATTTCTTTTCTTTCCTTTTTTTCTTCTTTTTTGATATAATTATATATAACTTTTGTATTCATCTGTTTTGGTATTCATATTTATTATGGATGTGCAAAATGGGGAGTTTTGATATGAACTGTATATTTAATGTTGTTGTCAATTATATATTAATATCCCTTTGTAATGTATTTTGAGAAGGTTAGACCCTATTTACAGACCTGGCATGTTCCACTTCATATATTATTAAGATCATTTCCTCGAGTGGATATATGCATGCGGATGTCCGGGGATCGGATAGCACTTTGAGGCGCATGCGCAATAGCGCTTTGGTGCCGGAACTGGGGCATACTGGAAACTGGAAGCCCTTTTGAAGTACATGTACTGACCAATTCCACTCCGGCCTTTCAACGCCTATAAGTTCCAGCTTTCCGGCATGTGTTTCGTTCCCCCTGAGGAAGTGTGGGAAAAACATGCATTGGGGAGTCTGGCAAGCGGCCCCATAACCACATTATAGATAAGACACTTGTCTATTCACTTTGATTCACAGGCTTTTTTTTCACCAAGATAGGTTTTATGATGTCAGAATCTATATAAGAAATACATTACCATATTTAGAGCTGTGGAGTATGCCTAGTATATTGTAGATTGGACTTAGCCCGATTAGACCTAAATATGTTGGTTTCTTCTCGATAACATCAATTGTGTCTGTTTATGGTTTTTAATACATGAAACAAAGACTGTATAGTTATATACTTTTATTAAAAAAGAACGGTGTGACTCCTTTTTTTCTTGGTAGTACAATTAAAATCAATAGCTCCTCATCAAATATATATTTTAAAATGTCCACCGCTCTGAGCCCTACCGTTTTAAATTTAATTCCAGCTTGGTCTGTAAAGTCTGAGACCTGCAGGGCATAATTATCTGGGGCTACCCACGTGGGATCAGTGGAAGTCCCAGGCACTTTTCCTACAGAAGTCCTAGGCACTTCTCCAACATGAACCTTACAGTGCCTTCACGGGGTTCTTCCAGGTCACTGGAAGATGAGGAGGAGAGGTAATAGGGGACATCATCCCCAATAGCTGTGTCAGAAGCCAGCATTTTGTATGCCTTCAACATGGTTTACGTCTTCTGAGACATTGTACACCGATTTATATGGCACACAGAAAAATAAGATAATGTGCACCAGAAAAATTAGATAATGTACACTACAAAAATTAGATAATGTGCACCCAACTACACAGACATGCCGCACAACCAGCACACAGAATAATGAAATAATGCACACCAAACTACACGGACAAGCCACATAGCCAGCGCACACAAAAATTGGATAATGTACACAAAACTACATGGACAAGCCAAACAGCCGACACACAAAAAATTTGATAATGCGCACTAAACTACACGAACAAGCCTCACAGTCGGCACACGTAAATTTAGATAATGCACACAAAACTACACGAACAAGCCACACAGCCGGCACACAAAAAAATTAGATAAGAGCACCAGACTATGGACACACGGGTGCACTGTAAAAAAATACCAGGCTCAATAAAACCCTATGTGCACTGCACTAAAAGGTGCTACAAATGCACCTAGCTAGCCCTTAGACACCATAACTGCCACAAAATATACTCTGCACCGCTATTCACATGGCGCACAGAAAAGTGTGTCCAGAGCAGAACAACATTAACACAGCACACTGAAAAGTGCATTTGGATTCAAGAGGGGCCAGACAGGAGATGGGAAAATGGATGTCAAGTTTGAACACATAAGGTGATTACATAGGGTATATATATGGGATGCAGGAGGGTACAGATAGGGATCAGATAGGTAAATAGTGCTTTGGTGTACACAGTAACGCTCTGATCCTCTCTCCAGCAATATCAAACCAAAATGTTGCCACCGGAGAGTGGGAAGAAGCTGAAATTCACTTTTCCCCCCAAAACACTGCTATTGACTGGCCAATCACATCGTTTGCCCGGGGGTGACTGATCTGATTGGCTGGGTGACGTCAGCAAGAGGTTCTCCTGTCTCCGTCACCCGAGTGTCACGGCAAAATGACCATGTCATGTCACATGGTGACATCAGATTTACACCGTGCGCTTACTCCGTACTAGTACAGTGCTGAGAATTAAATACGGGAGCCAAAAGCGCAAAGATGTAAAGAAATGTGAGCCAATAACTGCACTGCTCTACTCACTAACCTCGTATCTCCATCTACCCATCTAACCTCACATATGTGCAGGGTCCTCCCTCCACTTGTTTCCTGATCCAGTTATCAGAAAACAAGTGGTTTTGTAGTTCTGTATTTGTACTTTCATTTGTTCTTGTCTTAATGTAATGTATGTGAATCCCTTATCGCTTGTACACCAACATGGAATTAATGCTGCACTATAAATAACAATTGTGTAAATGTGGCCTAAGAATGTCCTGCCCCATGACTTTATACAACCAATTTACATCTCACTTCTAAGTTGATTTTCTGGGTGATATTCCACTCTGGGCTATGTAAGAAACATGATTGGAAGGTGTAAAGATCGTTTACAACAAAAGTAGATTATAAGGTCAATTTATGCTGACAGTTTACAGGTATACTGGTAGCAAGTGTACTACTAAGTTGTTTATTTGTGTGTACCTGTTTTATGGACTTTCACAGTCTAATCTGCTACCTCAGATCACTGACCATGTCTCACACTGTTGCCACATCTGCCAAGCTTTTGTCAACCATCACCAATACTGTAGCTATCAGTAATACCCCGGGTGGAATGGGAATTAAAGCTATTCTGGGGGAAAAAAAATTTTGTTGGTTGGTTATTGGTGGGGCCAACAAAATTAAATGGGGATCAGTAAGGTAACCATAGCCACATTCTTGGTTGGTGGGCAAATGCACAAATGCAATGATGGGAAATTCCTTTTACATATATATAATGTACTACAGCAGGCCTGGTGTATTCTAAAATGTGCTGCAGCATCTAAAGTTGCATTATGATGTTCTGCTGCAGATGAAGTATATACTACGAAATTCTGCAGCCACTGAGGATTGTACTAAAAATAATGCAACAATAGATAGATGTAAAGATTAAATGGAAATGAGAAAGATATGTTCAAGACAAGAGATGAGCGAACACACTCGTCCGAGCTTGATGCTCGTTCGCGCATTAGCGTACTCGTAACTGCTTGTTGCTCGGACGAATACTTCGCCAGCTCGAGAAAATGGCATCTCCCGCCGTTTTGATTTTTGGCGGCCAGAAACAGAGCCAATCACAAGCCAGGAGACTCTGCACTCCACCCAGCATGACGTGGTACCCTTACACGTCGATAGCAGTGGTTGGCTGGTCTGATTCAGGTGGTCCTGGGCGGAGTGAGACACCACCTGCTGATGAGGGAGCAGGGGAGCGCCGCAGAGCTACACTCCCTAGGTTCATGTCTCAAGTTACTGGTAGAGCACTGTTGAGGCCAGAACAGTGCGAACAGGTGATGTCGTGGATTGCGGACAATGCTTCTAGCCATTTGTCCACCAGTCAGTCTTCCACGCAGTCCACCCATGTCACCGAAATCAGCACTCCTCTACCTCAGCCTCCTTCCCCCCAGTCTAGCATTTGAACCGGCATACTCTGAGGAACTGTTTTCTGGACCCTTCCCAGAGTCACAAACCACTTGTCCGGTTGCTGCTGAGCTCTTTTCCGATGCCCAGGTTTTCCACCGGTCGCAGTCTGTGGGTGATGATGACATCGTTGACCTAGTGGAAGAAGTGTGTAAAGAGGTGTCGGACGATGAGGAGACACGGTTGTCAGACAGTGGTGAAGTTGTTGTCAGGGCAGGAAGTCCGAGGGGGGGAGCAGACTGAGGGATCGGAGGATAATGAGGTAATAGACCCAAGCTGGGTTGATAGGCCTGGTGAACACAGTGCTTCTGAGACGGAGGCGAGTCCTAGACGAGAACAGGTTGGAAGAGGCAGTGGTGGGGCCAGACGGAAAGGCAGGGCCAGAGCTGGTGCATCAGCGCCAAATGTTTCACATAGTGAAGCTCCCGTGGTGTTGGCTAGATTTTCAGAAGTCTGGAGGTTCTTTAAAGAAACAGCTGATGACTGACGGACTGTGGTGTGCAACCTGTGCCTCAGCAGGGGTTCCACCACTACTAGCTTAACTACCACCAGTATGCGCAGGCATATGAATGCTAAACACCCCATTCAATGGAACCAAGGCCGTTCACCTCCGGCCGGGCACACCACTGCTCCTTCCCCTGTGTCACCTGCTGCCTCTGCTAGTCAGCCCCCTGCCCAGGACCCCGGCCCAAACACCTTCCATGCGAAAACCACACCTTCGCCTCCACGATCCTCCACAGTATCCACCAATATCTCCATGCGCAGCATTCAGCTCTCCATACCCCAGACGCTGGAGCACAAGAGGAAGTACAGTGCAACCCACCCACACGCCCAAGCCCTCAACATCCAGATCTCCAAACTGCTTAGCCTGGAGATGCTGCCCTATAGGCTGGTAGAGACCGAGGCCTTTCGCAACCTCATGGCGGCGGCCGCCCCTCGGTATTCGGTCCCCAGCCGCCACTACTTTTCCCGATGTGCTGTCCCAGCCCTGCACCAGCACGTGTCAGACAACATCATCTGTGCCCTGACCAACGCCATTTCTGAAAAGGTCCACCTGAACACAGACACGTGGACGAGTGCTGCCGGGCAGTGCCACTATATATCGCTGACGGCACATTGGGTTAACTTGGTGGAGGCTGGGACCGAGTCTTACCCTGGGGCTGGTCATATACTGCCGACGCCGAGGATTGCGGGGCCTACCTCGGTCCAGGTCTCTCAGGCCTACTTTGCCTCCTTTTGTCGCCACCCTGCTATGTTATCCACAAAATATACTGGCAAACTTTTATCATTTACCGATATTATTTCAGCGCTTCTTGCGCATCTGTTTACATTCCCCTCACCCGCCATAACCCAAACTTATAAGAACACCACTACACTGGAGCACGAGAGGATATACAGCACATCATCCCCTTATCAAACGAGCTGTGTCAGGCAGAATTTTTGGGTGTTTCACCAGATACATAATGGAACTGAAGTTTCAATCATAGAAGCAATATGGATGCCCCATACTGTCACTCTTAATCATGGAGGTCGTCTCCATGGCTGCCTCCACATGTCGTCCCCTTATCAAACGAGCTGTGTCAGGCTCATTTTTCGGGTGTTTTACCAGATACGTTATGGAACTTGGTCACTATGTCGCCACCATGCTGTGTTATCGACTAAATATACCGTCAACCTTTTGTTCACATAGGAAATCATTTCAGCGCTTCTTGCTTACCTCCTTTGGTTCCTCTCTGCTACCCATTGGTTTGAATCCTGAGTCCATTTAGGGTATGTCGCCATGACACTCTTTAGCCTGCCGCTGGTGCCGCTGCCTCTGCATGCCGTCTTCTATAGTGTCAGGGTCAATTATTGGATGTTTTAGATGCTATCTAGCCTCATTCGGTCACTCTGTCATCGCCATGCTGTTGCCCATAATTTTGGCATAATGGTGCGATTAAGCAGCCTCAGAGGCATCCATGCATGCTGCCCCTGCTGTTTCCTGTCCATTTCCGTGGTGTTTCCATAATTTTCTGAGGTTTCCAGGTGTTTAGCCAAGCTTCCCTGTGCAGACCCTTGGTCCCCTTGAAAAATGCTCGAGTCTCCCATTGACTTCAATGGGGTTCGTTATTCGAGACGAGCACTCGAGCATCAGGAAAAGTTCATCTCGAATAATGAGCACCCGAGCATTTTAGTGCTCGCTCATCTCTATTCAAGACGGATAGATGAGAAGATGTCTCTGCTCAAGAGGTGGAGGTCTTATCCTTCGATCTCAATTCTGCTGCCAGCATCATCTCTGTGTTGTATCCCAGTGAGTTTGTAGGGTCAATTTAAAATAATTTTGCTTCTGCATTTTTCTTATGCATTTTGAATATAATGCTGCAATAGATAGTTATAAGGTTTAAAGAAAATCTACCATTTGTTTTTATCCCTTATGAACCAATCATACCTTGAGAATGCTGTATCTACACTGAGGCAAAAATATATTGTTTAATCCCTAAATCATGTGGTTTTGCTCAAAAAACAATTATAAAATTCAGGACCTTAGGAAAGCTGGATGCCTACGTAAGCACATTACACACTGAGCTTCCCGAACTGTCCAGACAGTACTAATTAACTTTGATTACTTCTGCCTGTCATGGACAACACAGTGATGACATGTTCTCGGCTTATGCTGAGTAGGACAAAGTTGAAGCACTGTATAATTAGGGTGAGGAGAAGGAGTTAGTCATAGTTTTTTCAGCAAAACCACTAGGTTCAGGGATTAAACAAGATATGTGCCTACTTCATTGTAGCTACAGAATTCTCAAGGTATGTTTGGTTCATAATGCATAAAAGCAAAGGGTAGATTTCCTTTAAATGGAAATGAGATAGATATGTTCGATATGGATAGATGAGAAGATATCTCCGGACAGGAGTCAGAGCTCTTTTCCTTCTATTTCAATCGTGCAGTCAGCATTATCTCTGTGTCGCATTCCAGTGAGTCTGTAGGGTCAATTTAAAATCATTTTGCCTTTGTCTGCTATTTTCCAACTATTATGTTTTTTTTTGTTTTCTTTTTAAAAACAGGTGCAGCTAATAGAAAGCATTAGTAGAAAACTTTCTGTCCTCCAAGAAGCACAGCTAGAACTTCAGGAGGACTTTAACGCCAATGCAAGCCTTGGGTGTGAGTTGGAGAAACTATTAAAAAGTGTTTGCAAACCTAATGAGTTTGATAAGTTTCGAATCTTTATTGGCGACATGGACAAGGTGGTCATCTTACTGTTGTCACTGTCTGGACGGATGAGTAGGGTAGAGAGTGCATTGAACTGTAAAGACCCAGAACCCACTGCAGAAGAAAAGGTAAAAGTTTAATAAAACTTGTGTGTCCTTTCAGGGCAATGCTAACATTTTTGTGACATACTTTTTGCTGTTTTTTTTTTTCCAAACATTTATTTTTAAATCATTTAACACAAGTAACATGACACAATGATGCTAAAGAATGTGCATGCCATGAGCAGGAGAAGAAGAAAGAGAGAAAGGAGATAAAGAAGGGGAGGGAAAAGGGGGGTTGGAACTGAATGTAAAGGAATTACACCGATATAAAGGGGAGTTGCTTAATCAAAGTGGTAGGCTGAGTAGCCCAGAGATCCTTATAGGCTCTTCCAAAAATGGGCTCTTCCAAAAATCGGTGAATCATCTTCACAACAAATCTGAGTAAGGGGTGATTGTAGGAATTCAAAGTGGCAAAGAAAGAGAAGGTCCTCAATCAGTTTTCCAGTAATCTCCTTTACTTTAGGGTGGGACTCAGTGGCGTAGCAACCACGGTCGCAGCGGTCGCCATTGAGACCGGGCCCATCGGACAGGGGGGGGGGTACAGAATATTAAATAATTAATTGTGGGGGCAGAATATGAAATAATTCATTATGGGGGGACAGAATATTAAATGATAAATTGTGGAGGGCAGAATATGTAATAATCACTGAAATGTCGGTTTTCAGAAAGGGTTTTGGGGTTTTTTTTTTCATGTATAATTGGGGGAGGGGGGGCCAGTAGGAATTTTGTCCTGGGGCCCAGTGGACTCTAGTTATGCCACTGGTGGGACTGGATCAAAATATTTTGCTTATCATCCCTGGGGGCTCACTTAAGAGAAGATTGTGTTTTATGGTGGTGTTTCACACAGAGTGGGGTATTTCAACAAAAATAAAAGAATTTAAAATCACTCAACATGTCATCAGACAAGTGATACATTTTATGGTGGTATTACCAACAAGTTTGTTTCAACCCAAACACTGAACTATTAAGCTTGGAAAAGTTTGGACATATGAGAACCTAAGGAGTGATTAGAGATAACAGCATGAGGGCAGTAATGCCTTATAGAGAGACCATAGTGGTGCAGTCACAGTGGCCATAATGGAATGGAAGGCACCAACAGAGGAGATATTGGTAGCAGTCTGGCAAATGGTGGTGGCATGACTGCCATATTGCATCATGGGGGTGGCAGTATTGCATTACAACAGACAACAACACTTGGCCATAAGTAGACCGACAAAGTGAGTCTATGGCATCCAACACAGATATGTGAACATCCTGATAATTCCACACCTGATTCAACTTGTTGGTTGTTGCAAGCTTTGTGTGGAAAGTGTCTTCTTTTGATGCCACACTACTTGAAGTTTAATCAATCCAGATTCTGTTTCGGCATCAATATGCAGGAATCAAATGTAAAATATATACAATCTGCTGCCAATAGATTGGTGGAGGCTCTCCTTGTGGATAGCTTGATTATAGGCGTGTAATAATTTGAAGAGTAGCAAGCCATTGGAACAGGAGACAGTCCTGCATTCAATATACCAATATATATATATATATATATATATATATTGCAAAAGTATTCAGGAACACACCAGGAGAAGTTTAAAGCCAGATTTGTATAAAAAAAGTTTTCAGAAACTTTAATCATTCCAAGGAGCACTGTGAAAGCAATCATATTGAAATGGAAGACCTGGCTGTCCCTCTAAACTTTCATTTTAAGCAAGGAGAAGACTGAGATACAGACAAGATATCTACAGTTGAGGTGGGAGAGTGTGTCCATAGGACAACAATCAGGACCACACTGCAGATTTGTCCTTTATGGAAAGCCATTTCTCAAAGATATCGATTAAAAGTCTTGTTTAAAGTTTTCCACAAGCCACGTGGAAGACAAACCAAACATGTGGAAGAAGGTGCTCTGGTCAGATGAAACCAAAATCGAACTCATTGCCTACAATGCCTACTGATATGTTCGGTTTAAAAGCATGCTTAAACTTGATGGGAACATGGATGATGCAATATATAGGACCATTCTGGAAGAAAACCTGACTGGGACAGGACAATGATCCCAAACATAAACCAAAATCTGAAACTGAAAGGTTCACAAATAATAGTATACAGGTGTTACAATAGCAAAGTCATGGTCCAGACCTGAATCCAATTGAGAATCTGTGGAAAGAGCTGAAAACTGCTGCTCACTTTTCATCCAACCTCACTGAGCTGGGCAAGAATTTCAGTCTCTCAATGTGCAAAATTAATAGAGACATATCCCAAGCGACTTGCAACTGTAATCACAGCAAAAAGTGGCACTGCAATTAAGGGAGACCCTTCTTTTAGTTTATTGCCGTATATACTTGAGTATAAGTCGACCCGAATATAAGCCAAGGCCCCTAATTTTACCACAAATAACTGGGAAAACTTAAGATTTAAGATTTTTCTTAATCTTTCATATTTTTAGGGGAAACAACTATTGCTGAGGGAGAATACTGCTCAGCAGATGTTAACTCTCAGTTCACATACTGTACTCTCCAGGACAGCTTCTGCTCTAGCTACAGCTTTCTGGGCTTGCTTGAACAGCCAATGGTCAGCGCTATGCAGCTGATAGCTTTCCTCTGTAGTAGACTTCAAGGCTGTGTTAAAGTCCCCAACGGCACGATCGTGGCCTGAAAAAAACTTCTCCTTTTGTAGTAAGGAGATGGATGGCGCAGGAGCTCTGCCATCAGGTGCTCCGGACTCCCTTTTGTTCCCATTTTCCCCCATAGTGTGAGGCTCGATTACAGCCACGGGTACATCTTCATTAGACACCACCTCGGACCTCCTTTCATGCTCCTGTCACACTGCTGGGGCCCTGCTCCAGTAACACAGGCGCCATGCACTTGTTCTCTTTGAGCGGTGGCACTCTGCACCTCTGCCATACTATAGACCTTAACATGTTTGCCGGAGCACTGCACTCATTCATCCCTCTTGTCCTTAGCGCGGGGCCGCTACAGTGCAGCCGTCACGTGTTTGCTGTGTACCGGAAGCACAGAGGTGAGCAGCAAAACACTTCCCTGCTGCCTCTATCATTGATTATCGTTCATTTTACATAGCCTGCATCTCCAGTGACTCGTGTATAAGCCGAGTTAAAGGGCACCTACCACCGCGATTCTACCTATAAAGGTAGAACGGGTGGTAGGTGGATGAATGGGACGTAAGGATAGCCCTTTTTGGGCTAATCCTTACATCCCGGCTATCCTTTTGTAAACTTTAATGAGTTTATATGCTAATTTATTTAAGCGGCTACTGGGGCGTGGAGTAGCCGGACATGAGGCTACTAGTCACGGCTACTACACGCCCCAGTAGCCTTGTTCCTCCGCCTCCCAGGTAATCTTTGGCGCGCAGCTCCTCGTAGCTGCGTGCCAGAGTGCGAATATCGCATGCGCAGAACGCCGGGTACTCGGACGAGGGCGCGCAGCTACGAGGGGCTGCATGCCGAAGATTACCTGGTAGGCGGAGAAAGGAGGCTACTGGGGCGTGGAGTAGCCGTGACTAGTAGCCTCATGTCCGGCTACTCCACGTCCCAGTAGCCACTTAAATAAAGGGCCAGTAGCCCAAAAAGGGCTATCCTTACGTCCCATTCATCCACCTACCACCCGTTCTACCTTTATATGTAGAATCGTGGTGGTAGGTCCCCTTTAAGCTTTTCCAACACAATTTTTGTGCTGAAAAACTTGGCTTATACACAAGTATATACGGTAATTTTAACAAAAGTTTAAAATATCCAATACATTTTGTTCAACTTCACAATTGTGTCCCACTTGTTGTTGATTCTTCACGAAAATATTGCAATTTTATATCTTTATGTTTGAAGCCTGAAATGTGGCAAAAAGTAGAAAAGTTCAAGGGGGCTGAATACTTTCGCAAGGCAATATATATATATATATATATATATATAATCTATCCCTATAGGTCAATGACCTCATATAGTTCCATTAGATTTCTAGTAGCTCAGAGACTAATGTATGCAATTTTATAAAACAAATATGATGCTTTTTTATTTAGAGCAGATTGACGGTCCAAAAGCTCTGATGGAATGTGATGTATTGGTATAGTTCGAATGCTATCAAAAGTCCTGTAGTGCGTTGAATGTAGCTGTCTAGAATCTGTTGTAAAAAAAAATGTCATTTTTTATCAATATCCATTAGTGACTGGGTAATACGGCCCACATACTGGTGGCTGCATATATCACAAAATTATACCACAAAAAAATGTAGATCACAAAATTGGAATGACAGGTAAAAGTACCTCTTTCACTTCAAACTGTACAGGGAAACTTTATGACCTGTGATTCCAATTTTGTGATATACTTGGTGAACTGTTTATGCATGCAGCAGGTCAGTGTTCAGAGCAACCAGGATGACATCAAAGGGTGGGAGGCATTATTAACCATTAATTCCCTGGTATTCCCTGTAATCATTTATGATATAATAAAAAACATATATTTATATATAGTGTAAATTAGTAAATTAGAGTTTGCTCACCTAAGGACGCTGTGGCTATATTTGTAGCATGGTGTAGTGGAGCACGGATAATCTTTGTTCCATGTTGATAGTAGGGGAAATTAGACAAAATCCAGCTCACAAAACAATCCAGTAAAATTCAATAAAAATAGCAACTCCTTTTTTTCACCTTTTTAAAATCCATGTGAATCACAGCATAGGAAACGCACACAACCACCACTCCTAGCCTAAGCGTTTTGGAAAAACTCCTTATTTAGGGCATAGCGTGATACAGGTGAGTTTAAATTACCCGCAGTTGTAGTCATGTGATTATGCATCAAGAGCACAGATTATTAAGTTATCCTACTGGTAAACTTTTAATGACATGATGGCAGAAAGAAGCTTGTAAAATGGAATTAGTAGCAGTAGGTTTAATAAAAGGCGACACATGAAGTATGTATGTAAGCGTGTAAAGTGATATCCAAAAAGTATCATTTTGTACACATTGTTGGACTTTTGATTCAGAATCATCCCCCCCCCCCCATATCAGTAGCAGGTCTTTAAACCACTTTATATACGGGGGAGCGGAATCACAAGTGCAGGATTTTGTACATTGTATTATGGTGGCTAAGGACACAGTGGAGGAGGAGGCAAAGGAGTATAAAGCCAGCAGAACGGCAGCATGACAATGTTATGAACCACATTTACCCAGTGGGTAGTAGAAAACATTTATTGCTTTTGTCTATAATTGCAGATATATTGGCACTGACATTGGTAGAGAAGCAGTGCTTTACATATCACAGGGGGAATATACAAACACACAGAGTACGAACAGTCATATGGAACAATAGGAGTGAGAGCCATGCTTGCAAGAGCTTACATGCTTTGAAGGGGGTGACACAAGAGGTAATCCTTAATAATCCTTCACCTTCTCAGAATCCTTCCACCCATCGCTCATTCCGGAACCCAAGTGCTATTAATACTCACAGAATACTCACAGAAACCTTATAGTCTGCCCTGTCCCCCATTTTCTCTTTCACCTGTCCAAACCTGGCTACTAACCACTATAATTAGAGATGAGCGAACATACTCGTCCGAGCTTGATGCTCGTTGGAGCATTAGCGTACTCGCAACTGCTCGTTGCTCGGACGAATATTTTGCCAGCTGTAGAAAATGGCATTCCCCGCCGTTTTGATTTTTGGCGGCCAGAAACAGAGCCAATAACAAGCCAGGAGACTCTTCCGTACACCCAGCATCACGTGGTATACTTACATGTCGATAGCAGTGGTTGACTGGCCTAATCAGGTGACCCTGGAATATACTAGCCACTGGCCGCACTGCTCGGATAATTCTCTGCCTGGATGCCGTTAGGGATAGAGCTGCTGGTGGTCAGGGATAGCATTAGGGCAGTGATGGCAAATCTTTTGGAGACTGAGTGCCCAAACTACAACCAAAAGCCACATATTTTTCACAAAGTGCCAAATGCCAATTTAAAGTAACTTACTGCTCCCTGCTGCGTCATAGATTAGAACTTATTGGTGTCCTGAAGACGCCAATACAGTAGAAAGATGGAGAAATTTGGATTATTATGGAAGCTTCCCTTTAGGGTCTCCTTAACAGTATGAATCACAGGCCCTGGGAAGGGGTTACAATGATAATCCAGCTCTGTAATCACCTTTTGCACTTCAAGTCACTTTAAAATAGTGGTGAGCGTGGCATATCCTGGGCTGCCTGTGACTGCAGGAGGAGGAGTCCTGAATGGTGACCTTTGTTCTGGGTGTTGGCCTGGGTGCCCACAGAGAGGGCTCCGAGTGCCACCTCTGGCACCCGTGCCATAGGTTCGCCACCACTGCATTAGGGTGTTCTATTAGATTAGTGTTGGGCAGGAGTGATTCTACAAGAAACCAACAGCCCTTGTTAGGGCTACAATAGCGTTATTTTTTATTTGCTTGTGGTTGGGCTTACTGGCACTAGTAGTGCAGCTACTACCATATTGTGACGAATTTGCAGGGAGACTTGCGAACTTTATTTTTGGCTCTTCGTGACACACATATCCATTTCAAACAGCTAAGTGGGACAATTTATGGGGGGTTTGATTGAATTAGGCACAGCCTGATGATTTTTTTTTTTTTTTTTTCAAAAGTGTAAGTGAAAGTCACAGCACAAAATCCTTTTGTGTGCTGTCAGTGGTGCAAATGCAATTTCATCTAGCTTAGACTGCCTGCTACTGCTTAGCAAGCTAGCCTCCAGAAATCCCAATCCATATTCTCTCTGCCAATGAAGCGTACTGTACGTCACGTGTGGCGTAATCAAATACGGTCTTTTGTTCACATCAATACTGGGACATTTTAAAAAAATTGTCTGTGTTGGTTAGAAACTAGCCAAAGCAATCATCTTCTGAGGTTGCTGTCTGATTTCTACTGCATGTTTTGTTCTTCTATAAATCCCAAAAAATACAAACAAACATAAAAAAAAATTACCAAAAAAAATTTACAGTTTATATTTCTCTTTTGTCTATAAAATAGACTTTTATTTGGAAAATGTTGAACCCGAGGGCTAGAGGTAGAGGATGAGGGCATGGGCGTGGGCATCCAATTACCGCAGGGGTCAGAGGCTGTGGTCCTCGGCGGGGTGAGACACTACCTGCTGATGAGGGAGCAGGGGATCGCCGCAGAGCTACACTCCGTAGCTTCATGTGTCAACTTACTGGGAATCATAGTAGAGCACTGTTGAGGCCACAACAGTTCGAACAGGTGATGTCGTGGATTGCGGACAATGCTTCAAGTCATTTGTCCACCAGTCAGTCTTCCATGCAGTCCATGTTACTCAAGTGAGCACTTCTCGACCTCAACCTCCTTCCCCGCAGTCTGCCCCCTCCCAGGAAAATTTGGAATTTGATCCAGCATACTCTGAGGAACTGTTTTCTGGACCTTTCCCAGAGTCACAAACCACTTCTCAGGTTACTGCTGAGCTCTTTCCCGATGCCCAGGTTTTCCAACGGTCGCAGTCTGTGGGTGATGATGACATCGTTGATGTAGTGGAAGAAGTTTGTAAAGAGGTGTCGGACGGTGAGGAGACACGGCTGTCAGACAGTGGTGAAGTTGTTGTCAGGGCAGGAAGTCCGAGGGGGGAGCAGACTGAAGGATCGGTGGATGATGAGGTGACAGACCCAAGCTGGGTTGATAGGCCGGGTGAAGACAGTGCTTCTGAAACGGAAGCGAGTCCTGTACCAGAACAGGTTGGAAGTGGTGGTGCCAGATGGAGATGCAGGGCCAGATCTGGTGCATCAGCGCCAAATGTTTCACGTAGTGAAGCTTCCGTGGCGAGGGATAGATGTTCTCAAGTCTGGAGGTTCTTTAAAGAAACAGCGGATGACCGACGGACTGTAGTGTGCAACCTGTGCCACACCAGCATCAGCAGGGGCTCCACCACTACTAGCTTAACCACCACCAGTATGTTCAGGCATATGAGTGCTAAACACCCCACTCAATGGAACCAAGGCCGTTCACCTCCGGCCGGGCCCACCACTACTCCTTCCCCTCTGTCATTTGCTGCCTTTGCTAGTCAGCCCCCTGCCCAGGACCCCGGGACAAACACCTCCCGCTCGAAAACCATACCTTCGCCTCCACGATCCTCCACAGCGTCCACCAATGTCTCCATGCACCAAGCCCTCAACGTCCACATCTCCAAATAACTGAGCCTGGAGATGCTGCCCTATAGGCTGGTAGAGACCGAGGCCTTACGCAACCTTATGGCGGAAGCCGCACCTCAGTATTCGGTCCCTAGCCGTCACTACTTTTCACGATGTGCCGTCCTAGCCCTGCACCAGCACGTGTCAGACAACATCATCTGTGCCCTGACCAACGCCGTTTCTGACAAGGTCCACCTAACCACGGACACGTGCACGAGTGCTGCTGGGAGGGCCACTATATATCACTGATGGCACATTGGGTTAACTTGGTGGAGGTTGGGATCAAGTCTGACCCTGGGGCCGCTTATATACTGCCGACGCCGAGGATTGCTGGTCCTACCTTGGTCATGGTCTCTCAGGCCTTCTATGCCTCCTCCTGCTCCCAGCCATCCTCCACCTCCTTCTCCAAATTACCATCCGTGGGCATGGCAACATCAGTAAGTAGCTCTAGGCGCAGCAGCAGTGCTGTCGCTAAGCGACAGCAGGCGGTGCTCAAACTGCTGAGCCTAGGCGATAAAAGGCACACCGCCCAAGAGCTATTACAGGGAATCACGGCGCAGACTGATCTGTGGCTGGTACCGTTGAACCTTAAGCCAGGCATGGTTGTGTGTGACAACGGCCGTTACCTGGTGGCGGCTCTGCAACTCGGCAGACTGACACATGTGCCATGCCTGGCCCATGTGTTCAATTTGATAGTTCAGCGGTTCCTCAAGACATAACCCAATCTGTCTGATTTGCTCACGAAGGTGCGCCGCATCTGTGCGCATTTCAGGAAGTCCAGCACAGATGCTGCCTCTCTCAGGGCGACGTGCCCACGAGGTGGAATTCAACACTGACCATGTTATCCAGAGTTTACCAGCAGCACATAGCGATTGTAGACTGCCAGATGTCAACTTCCACCAGAACTGGTAGTCAGGTCAGTCAGCTTCCTCAAGTCTACAATGAGGAGTGGACGTGGATGTCTGATATCTGTCAGGTGCTGAGTAGTTTTGAGGAGTCAACACAGATGTTCAGCGGCGATGCTGCCATCAACAGCCTGAGGCTGTTGATGGCAGCATCGCCGCTGAACATCTGTGTTGACTCCTCAAAGCTACTCAGCTGCTGCTTGGCCTGTTGAAAAACTCTCTGGTCAGCATGAAGTCGGAAGCTTTGCGCACGTCACAAGTGATGGGGTAGATGATTCCCTTGTTGATAGCCAGAGCACCCTCCGGTCTGTTTCTCAGCGCGTTTCGGAGCAGGTGGAGGAGGAAGAGGAGGAGAATGTCGGCAAGACAGAAGCGGGGACCATTGTTTAGTCCTTATTAACTGTTCAGCGTGTATGGGCAGAAGAAAAGGAGTTGGAGGAGGAAATGGAGAGCCAGGCCAGTGAGGGGAGTAAATTCTTGCGCATTTGGCAGATTTTATGCTAGGCTGCCTATCCCGTGACCCTCACGTTCGAAGAATTTTTTCTAGCACTGATTACTGGGTATTCACTCTCCTGGACCCACCGTACAAGCAAAATCTTTCCACTGTCATCCCTGTAGAGGAAAGGAGTCTGAGAGTGCATGAATACCAGCAGGCCCTGGTGCACAAGCTGAAACAGTCTTTCCCATCTGACACCACTATCGTCTGAGGGACAAGTAGCAAGGGAGAGTAGGCGAGCAGGCAGCTTGTCCAGCACTGGCAGGGGTACGCTTTACAAGGCCTTTGCCAGTTTTATGTCACCCCAGCAAGACACTGTCATCTGTCCCCAGTCTCGGCAGAGTAGGGCTGATCTTTACAGAAAGATGGTGAGGGAGTACATAGCTGACCATCGTCCTAAATGATCACACAGCTCCCTACAACTACTGGGTTTCAAATCTGGACATCTGGCCCCAACGAGCCCTGTATGCCTTGGAGGTTCTTGCCTGCCCTGCCGCTAACGTGTTGTCAGAGCGGGTTTTCAGTGCAGCTTGTGGCATCATCACCTATAAGTGTACACGCCTGTCGACTGACAGGCTGACGCTTATCAAGATGAATCAAGCATGGATTTCTCATGATTTTCATTCTCCACCAGGTGAAAGCAGCTCAACCTGAATAATTCTTATGTATGCACTCCTCCTCCTTATTGTCCTCCTTCTCCTCCTCTTTGTACACTAAAGCAGAGGCAACTGGCTATTTTTTGCCAGGGCTCTAGCTATAGTACTGTATGTATTACATTTTTATGGAGGGCCACATTCACGGTCCTCAGTATTGCAAATGTTTTGGGAGCGCCACATACAGGTACTCTATGTATTTAATTTTTCTGGAGGGCCATCTACCTGGTCCTCTGTTTTGAAAACATTTTTGGACTGCCACATACAGGCACTATCCCAATTTAATTATCTCCATAGCAGCCTCCACACGTCGTCTTTATAGCAGCCTCCACACGTCGTCTTTATAGCTGCCTCCACACGTCGTCTTTATAGCTGCCTCCACACGTCGTCTTTATAGCTGCCTCCACACGTCGTCTTTATAGCTTAACATCATGTCCTCTCTCTTCTTGAAACTTAATATTTCTAAGACTGAACTCCTTATCTTTCCACCATCTACTAACCGACCAAATCCTGTTCTCTCCATTTCGGTCTTTGGGGTCACTATAACATCAAGGCAGCAGGGCCACTGTCTTGGGGTTGTGCTTGATTCCGACCTTTCCTTTGCACTGTATATTCAATCTCTTGCTCACTGTTGCCACATGCATCAAAGAAACATCTCCAGAATCCGACCATTTCTGACAACTGAAACCTCTAGAATGCTATTTGTTGCCAGGGGCGTAACTACAGCCGTAGCAGACGTAGCAGTTGCTACGGGGCTCGTAGCAGTTGCATGGGCCCAGTAGCAGTTGCATGGGCCCGTACTCGGCTATGTGTTCCGGGCCTCTTTCCCCCTGGCTGCAGAGAAGCAGCAGCCTCCTCCATAGCAGACCCTAATCAGCCAGAGATAAGTTCTCCCTCCCCCCAGTGTCTCCTCACACTCTGCCTTAACCCCTTAGTGTCCCCTGTGTGCAGGAGCAGCTAAGAAGCTCTCCTCACCTGTCATCATCCCCACTTATCTTACCCCAACACTGCATTTCTTCATTAATATGAGGTTCTGCAGCAGCTGACATGTGTATCTAGGACCCAGGACAAAATTATGGAGCAGTCAGTAATAAATGTGGAGCAGTCAGTAATAAATGTGGAGCAGTCAGTAATAAATGTGGAGCAGTGGTTCTGCAGCAGCTGGCTCATGGTTTGGGGGGTTCTGCGGTAGTTGGCTTGTGTGTGTATTGGGAGGTTCTGCGGCATCTGGTGCTGGTATTGGGAGGTTCTGCGGCATCTGGCGCTTGTATTGGGAGGTTCTGCGGCATCTGGCGCTTGTATTGGGAGGTTCTGCGGCATCTGGCGCTTGTATTGGGAGGTTCTGCGGCATCTGGCGCTTGTATTGGAAGGTTCTGCGGCATCTGGCGCTTGTATTGGGAGGTTCTGCGGCATCTGGCGCTTGTATTGGGAGGTTCTGTGGCAGTTGGCGCGTGTATTGGGAGGTTCTGCGGCATCTGGCGCTTGTATTGGGAGGTTCTGTGGCAGTTGGCGCGTGTATTGGGAGGTTCTGCGGCATCTGGTGCTTGTATTGGGAGGTTCTGTGGCATCTGGCACTTGTATTGGGAGGTTCTGCGGCAGTTAGCGCGTGTATTGGGAGGTTCTGCGGGAGTTGGCTCGTGTATTGGGGGGTTCTGTGGTAGTTGGCTCGTGTATTGGGAGGTTCTGCGGCAGTTAGCGCGTGTATTGGGAGGTTCTGCGGCATCTGGCGCTTGTATTGGGAGGTTCTGTGGCAGTTGGCGCTTGTATTGGGAGGTTCTGCGGCATCTGGCGCTTGTATTGGGAGGTTCTGCGGCATCTGGCGCTTGTATTGGGAGGTTCTGCGGCATCCGGCGCTTGTATTGGGAGGTTCTGCGGCAGTTGGCGCGTGTATTGGGAGGTTCTGCGGCAGTTGGCTCGTGTATTGGGGGGGGTTCTGCGGCAGTTGGCTCATGTATTGGGGGGGGTTCTGCGGAAGTTGGCTCGTGTATTGGGTTGTTCTGCGGTAGTTGGTTAGTGTATTGGGGGGGTTCTGCGCTAGTTGGCTCGTGTATTGGGGGGGTTCTGCAGTAGTTGGCGTGTGTATTGGGGGTTCTGTGGTACTTGGCGCGTGTATTGGGGGGTTTGCGGCGAATGGCGCATGTATTGGAAGTTTTGTAGCGGTCGGCGTGTGTATTGGGGGATTCTGCAGCGGCTGGCGCTTGTTCTGCTGCTCCTGTTCCTGCTTATAAGTAACTTTAGTAAAATGAAGCAAGGAGTCCAGAGATTTAACCCTTAACCTGCTTTTTTTGCAGCTAGTGGCTCAGCAGTGTTAAACCTCCTGACTAGTTAGTGA
This sequence comes from Engystomops pustulosus, assembly GCF_040894005.1. Lineage (NCBI taxonomy): Eukaryota > Metazoa > Chordata > Amphibia > Anura > Leptodactylidae > Engystomops > Engystomops pustulosus. The sequence continues at coordinate 61,080,624 of NC_092419.1, forward strand.
TGAGGAGACATGGCCCATACACTGGTACTGAGCAGGAGCGGCCATGATTGGTTTCCTTTATCTTCTTCCATTATGGAGAATAACGGAGAGCAGTAAATAGAAGCCCCTCCCCCAGCGCCTGAACTGCTACCATTACTTATAACAGAGAAACCTGTGCAGCCGCTAGCATTATTATTACAGCTATTAATACAGTAGAAGGAAATCTCCTGCAGAGCTTCATCTACTGCCGGTCTCTGTTAATCTCCTCCATAATAGAAAAAGATAATGGAAACCCCTATGTAAAATTTAGGACCTATGGTTGGAGGGGACCCCAGCCAAAACTTTGCTATGGGGCCCACTCATTCCTAGTTATGCCACTGTTTGTTGCTATGATTCACTCTCGACTGGACTACTGTAACTCCCTACTAATCAGTCTTTCACTGACTAAACACTCTCCTCTACAATCTATTCTTAATGCAGCAGCCAGGCTTATATTTTAGACCAAACACTACACGGATGCCTCTAAGTATGTGCCAGTCACTGCATTGGCTGCTTGTCTCCTTCCAAATTCAGTTTAAAATAATAACCCTCATCCACAAAGCTCTGCATGATGCTGCACCTCCCTACCTTTTTTCTCTCATCTTAGTCTATTGCCGAAATTGTGCTCTTTGATCTGCCAGTGATATTCAACTAATCTCTGCCTTAATTAGAACCTCTCATGCACGTCTCCAGGAATTCTCCCAAGCCGCACCAATTCTCTGGAACGCCCTTCCCCAGAATAATACACACCTTCCAAAGTTCCAAAAAGGTCCTTTAAAACTCTTCTTTTTAGGAAGGCCTATCACACTAACTGCATGAAATTTTAACTATCTCTTTACTACTCTATCCTATGTCCTCCGCCAGTTGCTTATCCGGCAAACACCAGATATATACCTAGCTCCAGGCTTCTCTGCAGTCACTTTCACCTTGGACCTGGCAGCTGATGACTGGTTCAAGCAGAAGAATTTTTATTAATCAATTATTTTATATTGTCCCCTTATAAATAATGGCTGGATTAAACAAGTTTTTGCCTCTTGTGTCACCCCCTTCATCCTCATAGAATGTAAGCTCTTGCAAGTAGGGCCCCTACTCCTATTGTTCAATATGAATGTTTGTAATCCGTAATGTAATATTATATTTGTATATATCCCCTATGATTTGTAAAGCGCTACGGAATTTGATGGCACTATACAAATAAAGATTATTATTCTTAAGAAATTATCAGCAAAAATTCCTAATGTATAAAATACATTCTTCTTCTTACCACAGAGAATACAAAATGTTGCAGCAATATGGTAATATCTAAAATATTACTTTTATTGAAAAAAGTCTAAAATACTCCTTGTACCTGCTCAAGCGATATTCAAACAACACCTCTATTTACCAGAGTGCAAAAAAAAAAGACACTTACTAAGAACACAAGACGGCAACAACTCAACCATAATATCTCAGCATTCATGGGGTTGTACAGAAAAGACAAGGGTAGAACATGCACCAAGAAAAACTACCTACAGTCTTGTGGTCTAGTGGTGCAGACCCCCCTTTACACAATACATCTCACCATACCAATATACAATACCCATTGCTGATGTAGGGCTGGGAAGGATTCTTCAGACCTGTTCATTTTGGCACTGCAGGGGGTGTAAAGCCTTAACAGTCTTACCCTATCACCCACCCTATTGACCCCTTTTAGAAAAAAATTATTTCCTTTCACTGTCTGCACTTCCCTCCCTCAGTGTACTTCCCAGCACAAGTTCACCTTGATATAAAAGCATAAATATGAGTTAAAACGACACTTAAGTGGATGATGTAGTGCAAGGGGTATTTTACTCCATGCACCGTCATCTACTATTAATGTGTCAATATCATTATGGCACGGATACAATTTTATGGATTCTGAGTATATTTCTAGTTACACTATATAGTATTTTATGATATTGGCTTCTCTTTTATACTGGATATGTATTTTTGTCCTTTTTATAAATATTAATCTCAATTACGAACATGGTACATGGTAGTGAAAAAATGTTTGTACTATTATATTGTTATATTTATTATGCACTCTCGGGCATGCAAGTCTGCTATACAAATATTATTTTGTGGAAGTAATTAATATTAAAATGGTTTTATATATATATTTTTCATATACCTAGTCTTACAATGCAGTGTTTGGGATCGAACACCTCTTTACGAAGCGCCGGTGTTGTGCGTATGCGTGGAGTCTGGACGGGCCTCTGTCTTCTGACTCTGAAGTCTCGCAATTCACGGGGGATCTGACAGTGACGCAATTAGTCACATGAGCGGATAACGTAATCGGCGCGACAGATGAGCCGGAACACGGTTGACGTCCAAGGCACAGAAAAATGCTGTGCGTTGTTTAATCACACACAGGTGAGGATTCCCAACTCCCATTGGCTATTAGGCATTTAAATAATGACCTCTGTCTGAGTGACGTTACCCCTTGACAAAAGCAGCATGCTGAAACGCGCTTCGGGGTGTCAGTCACTGGGAGGGCGTGAGAAATCTTGTGCCAGGTAACCAACATACCGTAGTTTACAAATTGCAGCGCTGTATTCAATTGCGTGTTAGCATTTTTTAGTGAAAATTCATCGGTTTAACTATGGTTTTCTGACACTTAGACCAATAGCACTTTTTTCTGCAACTACTCATTATGTACTTTTCATATACTGTTTTGATTAACTGTCACGTCCCCAGATGTATAGGTAAGCACCAGCTGACATTTCTGTAGAAACGTCTGTCCCTTCCCTGATTTATGTTTTTAATCAATAAACTCTTTTGATATTTTCTGTAAAAAATATATCTGTGTAAGTCTGGCTTTCTTTGATAGGTTGGATTTGACCCCTTTTAGAATCCAGGCTAGTAGGAGATATTCAGTATAGAGTATTTTAAACATAATTAAACACGTAATGACCCCAAAATCCATACAACCAAGAATATTACCAGACCTAGTGGGTTTTTTTTTGCATTTTCATTTATCATCATGTAGAGACCTGTGTTAGGGCTTATTTTCTACTTATTAAATTGCACTTCGTATTTAATATTCCATGGCGTGCACTGGAAAGCGGGAAAATAGTTTCAAATGCAGTGAAATTGGTAAAGAAATTCTAGTGGGCTTGGATTTTACAGCTTTCACTGTGCGCCCCAAATGACATGTCTAATTTATTGTTTGGGTCGGTATGATGTCTTCATACATTTACACAAATTAAAACCTTCTGTACAAAAATACCTTTATAAAATTTTGATAGATCGGGCATTTTGGGATGCAGTGATACCTTACATGTAACTCTAGGTTGCCTGATTGATCCTACCATATACTCCAATACTACAGTATGGCAGTATATGAAGACTTACTACATCATTTATTACAATGTGTAAATAACACATTGTAATGAATGAGTTAAAATCAGACAGTCTTGGGTCTTTGTAAGACACAGGGAATGACGATTGAAGCCAAATGCCTGCGCCGGGTTTAAAATGCGTCCTGCATAGAGATGAGCAAGTATACTCGTCTGAGCTTCATGCTCGATCGAGTATTAGAGTACTCGGAACGGCTCGTTCCTCGGACGAGTATTTCCCCTGCTCGAGATCGAGCATTTAATTAATAAAAGTGAAGAATACAATTATAACAGTGAACACAGGATCATTTAAGTGAAGAACACTGTGAAAGAACACAGTGAAGAACAGATTGCAGATGTTCCGAACATCTGCACACTTAGCCGAAGACACGAGCACCAAGCATCACAGAGCGGAGGCTGGATCAGGCATGCAGGAGCGGAGGCTGAAGTGGAGCTGAGCGGGGGCTGGAACGGGCATGGAGGAGTGGACCGAAGGCTGGAGCGGGCATGGAGGAGCGGAGCGGGGCTGGAGAAGGCATGGAGGAGCGGACCGGGGGCTGGAGCGGGCATGGATGAGCGACCAGGGGCTGGAGCGGGCATGGAGGAGCGGACCGGGGGCTAGAGCAGGCATGGAGGAGCGGACTGGGGGCTGGAGCAGGCATGGAGGAGTGGACTGGGGGCGGGAGCGGGCATGGGGGAGTGGAGCGGGGGCTGGAGCGAAACGGAGCGGGCATGGAGGAGAGGAGCGGGGCTGAAGTGGAGGCTAGAGCGAGCACAGAAAGAACAGTGAAGAACACATTGCAGATGTTCCAAACATCTGCCAACTTATCGGAAGACGCGCTCCGAACGGTGTTCTTCACAATAGTATGTGAAGAACATTATGTGTGAAGAATTCTTCATATACTATTATGAAGAACACCGTTCGGCAAGCGTGTCTTCCGATACGGAACATCTGCAATGTGTTCTTCACTGGGTTCTTTCAATGTGTTCTTTCAGTGAAAACATCTGCAAACATCTGCAATGTGTTCTTCTTTAGTGTTCTTTTAATGTGTTCTTTCTGTAAAAAATGCTCGAGTCTCCCATTGACTTCAATGGGGTTCGTTATTCGATACGAGCACTTGAGCATTTTAGTGCTCACTCATCTCTAGTCCTGCAGCTTTGCCAAAACTTTTACAAGTTTAACACCCGCAATCAGTGTCGTATTACAGTGGGTGTTTTCAGCCCGGGAGCCCTCTCTGTACAGGGGTACATGTGACATACAAATACGTCTCACAGTGGTAAAGGGTTAAACAAACTTAAAACCATGATGAGCCACAAATCAATCCTGTTTACTGCTAGCTATAAGAGGCTGGGTCCCATAGCATACTTTTGCATGGGGCCCCTTTTTCCTCTTAAAAAATATATATGCACATTTATACAATAAAACAAATTTAAACACGTATAGGTGGAATTTTATCAGAAGTGTTTAAAAGCGGAACTTATCTAGTTCCCCATAGCATCCAATTAGAGCTCAGCTTTCATTTTGCCATAGCTCATTGTGTTTGTTGGTAGAGAAATGATGCCTGTGACCCAAAGAACGCCATCCCCACTATGAGGTGGAAAATGAGGTGGAAACATTGACCCACATATATCAAAACAAGTTCAGTCTGTACTATGTGCAATTTGAGTGTTAAGTATGCAGAGTCTGGCAGTATAATCAAAACTGGTGCACAGTGTTTATTAATGTGTGCTTAGATGGAGCTTGTGCCAAATTTGGAAGTGTTATATCATTTCTAATTTCATTTCATTTAAAGGCAAAAGTGGACCAGTGTAAAGAAGGGACTTAATAGATCAGCCATCAAATACTGTACAGTCAGTGTTAACCCATTCCCTTACAAACTAAAATATAACTTTTATTCCACAACTATTAAAAGATTAAAATAATCATTATGTGTGTGTGTGAGTGTGTTAGTGGATGTATGAACAATCTAAAATTAATATAAGCCTCCAAAGGTAGCCTACAAATTAATGTTTTGTGGGTTGTTTGCCTGGAATAGACAAAGAAAATGTGAAGCACACCAACTGTCAGATACAAAGTTGTGGGAACCTTGTATGGGTTCAAACCAGCGTCGGACTGGCCCACCGGAGTACCGGAGAAACCAGGCCTAACTGATAGCGGCGCAGGCCGGGCCTAACTGATGGCGGCGCTACTGCGCCTGCCAGTCGGTGATGTGTTGATAAGTGGAAGACCCTGTGTGTGTCTGTCTATACTGGGGTGTGGGGGGCCCTGTCTCTATACTGGGGTTTGGGGGGCCCTGTCTCTATACTGGGGTTTGGGGGGGCCCTGTCTCTATACTGGGGTTTGGGGGGCCCCTGTCTCTATACTGGGGTGTGGGGGGGCCCTGTCGCTATACTGGGGTTTGGGGGGCCCCTGTCTCTATACTGGGGTGTGGGGGGGGCCTGTCTCTATACTGGGGTGTGGGGGGGGCCTGTCTCTATACTGGGGTGTGGGGGGGGGCCTGTCTCTATACTGGGGTGTGGGGGGGCCCTGTCTCTATACTGGGGTTTGGAAGAGTAAAAAACAGGCTGGGGCCGCGCTGCTCAATTTTCCATTTTTTATTTCAGAATCAGGGTGGACTACGCGTTTCGGAAGCGGAACGCCTCCTTCATCAAGAGATTTTTGATACATAATCAGAATGGATAAATAGATACTGTATATACTCGAGTATAAGCCGACCCGAGTATAAGCCGAGACCCCTAATTTTACCACCAAAAACTGGGAAAAACTACTGACTCGAGTATAAGCCGAGGGTGGGAAATGCATTGGTCAAACCCCCCCAGTTGTATACAGCCTGCCAGCCCCCAGTAGTATACAGCCTGCCAGCCTCCAGTAGTATACAGCAGCCCCCTAGTAGTATACCGCAGCCCCTAGTAGTATACAGCAAGCCCCTAGTAGTATACAGCAAGCCCCTAGTAGCATACACCAAGCCCCTAGTAGTATACAGCAGCCCCTAGTAGTATACAGCAGCCCCCTAGTAGTAGTATACAGCAGCCCCCTAGTAGTAGTATACAGCAGCCCCCTAGTAGTAGTATACAGCAGCCCCCTAGTAGTATACAGCAAGCCCCTAGTAGTATACAGCAAGCCCCTAGTAGTATACAGCAAGCCCCTAGTAGTATACAGCAAGCCCCTAATAGTATACAGCCAGCCTGCCCCCACGGCCCTTAAAAAAATAAACTTATATACTCACCCTCCGATGTCAGCACGGCTCCCCGATGTCGGCGCGACTTACCGATGTTCCCGATGTCAGCGCGTCCCGTCTTCTTTCTTCTCCGCAGCTCCTCTTCATTCTTCCGGCATGGACGTGGCCATCTCTTGTTCTAGCAGGCGCATACTATGACGCGGCCGCTGCTGACGTCATAGTATGCGCGGCCACTAAGAAACCATGGCCGCCTCCATGCCAGAAGATAGAAGAGAGAAGAGGAGCCGCGGAGAAGAAAGAAGATGGGACGCGCTGACATCGGGGACATCGGTAAGCCGCGCCGACATCGGGGAGCCGCGCTGACATCGGAGGGTGAGTATTTAAGCTTATTTTTTTTTTAAGTGGGTAATTTTTTTGTTATAGACTCGTGTATAAGCCGAGGGGACGTTTTTCAGCACATTTTTTGTGCTGAAAAACTCGGCTTATACACGAGTATATACGGTAATCTATTTATCTATTTATTTATTTATTGTTCTAATTAAACAAATCATTCTCCCTTTTTCATATATTTATTAATTTATTAGTCTATTAATTTATTGATCTATCAATTCATTAACTAATTCAAGCCCATTTATTCTGGCTCATCATATATATGCAAAAACATGTTTTTATGATTTTTTACCACTATGTTGATTCTTTACAATTTTGATAATTTTTCACAATTTTGATGATTTTTATGATTCTATTCCCATCTATGTGTATTTTTAAAAAAACTTGCTCAATGGGTTAGTATCCATTCTGATTATGTATCAAAAATCTCTTGTACTTGTTTTAGAAATTGTATTCTTGGACCTGATGAAGGAGGCGTTCCACTTCCGAAACGCGTAGTCCACCCTGATTCTGAAATAAAAAATGGAAAATTGAGCAGCGCGGCCCCAGCCTGTTTTTTACTTTTCAAATTCCTTGTCATCATCCGTTACAGCTACCAGTACTGGATGACAGGCTCACTGCAGCAGCTCTCACGGTTATACACCTTTGTTCTAGTCATCACCCTATCGATGTACCTTTAGTACATTTAGTCCACATCCGGTGGGTGAGACTTTTATCACTGAAGCTCACTATTGTACCTCTGTCACCATCATATATACACATATGTGTGTATATATATATATATATATATATATATATATATATATGTGTGTAAATTCAATTGTGTACTCGATTTTTCCCATATAACTTGCGCTGTGTAAAAATTCAGTTTTTTCTTATATATGTAATCTATACTGGGGTGTGGGGGGCCCTGTATCTATACTGGGGTGTGGGGGGTCCTGTCTCTATACTGGGGTGTAGGGGGCCCTGTCTCTATACTGGGGTGTGGGTAGCCCTGTCTCTATACTGGGGTGTGGGTGGGAGAAGGCCCCATCAGTACACAGCCATACATGGTGCTACAGCCTCAGTACACAGCCATACCTGGAGCTACAGGCACAGTACACAGCCATACATGGGGCTATAGCCGCAGTACACAGCTATACATGGAGCTACAGCCGCAGTACACAGCCATACATGGAGCTACAGTTACAGTACACAGCCATTCATGGGGCTACAGCTGCAGTACACAGCCATACATGGAGCTACAGGCACAGTATACAGCCATACATGGATCTACAGCCACAGTACACAGCCATACATGGATCTACAGCCACAGTACACAGCCATACATGGAGCTACAGCCGCAGTACACAGCCATACATGGAGCTACAGCCACAGTACACAGCCATACATGGAGCTACAACCACAGCACACAGCCATACATGAAGCTACAGCCGCAGTACACAGCCATACATGAAGCTACAGCCGCAGTACACAGCCATACATGGAGCTACAACCACAGTACACAGCCACACATGGAGCTACAACCACAGTACACAGCCATACATGGAGCTACAGCCACAGTACACAGCCATACATGGAGCTACGGCCACAGTACACAGCTGTACATGGAGCTACAGCTGCAGTACACAGCTGTACATGGAGCTAGAGCCGCAGTACACAGCCATACATGGAAATACAGCTGCAGTACACAGCCATACATCGAAATACAGCTGCAGTACACGGCCATACATCGAAATACAGCCGCAGTACACGGCCATACATGGAGCTACAGCCGCAGTACACGGCCATACATGGAGCTACAGCCGCAGTACACGGCCATACATGGAGCTACAGCCGCAGTACACGGCCATACATGGAGCTACAGCCGCAGTACACGGCCATACATGGAGCTACAGCCGCAGTACACGGCCATACATGGAGCTACAGCCGCAGTACACGGCCATACATGGAGCTACAGCCGCAGTACACGGCCATACATGGAGCTACAGCCGCAGTACACAGTCATACATGGAGCTACAGTCGCCGTACAGCCATACATGGAGCCACAGTACACAGTAATATAATACACAGTTAGGGTGCATTCACACTGCCATTGTGGGGACGTGTATATGGTTGCGAGCTTGGCCGAATGCTACAGTTAGTTATGGACCTCGGTTCTGCCTCTGTATCTAATGTTTGATGCTTCTAATAAATCTGCCAGAATGTGTTTTACAATTCATTTAGGAGAAGTCTGGTACTATTTCTTGTTACATGAAGGGTGGGCCCCCCATAAAATTTTCTCTGGTGGGCCCAAGGTATTCCAGTCCGACACTGGTTCAGACTAACAAGAGTATAAGTGAACACCACTTGTGATTTTACAATGTCACACTAATAGTCAGTATCAGCAACAAAATGTATTGATTTATTGTGAGATCAAAGTCTTGGATTGTTGGGGTAGGATTCAAGATATCCTCTTTTAGGCCCCTTTCACACTTGCGTTGCAGATCACATGTCAGGTTCGCTAGGGAGAATGCTGGGACTTCTGGTGGTGCCAGCAGCGTTCTCCGAACCCCGGCGCGTGTCCGCGCAAACTCCACCTCTCGTCCTGGGCAGCGGCTGCTAAGATCTCGCGCTGTCTAGGAATGGCTGGGACCTTGAACCTCTGCTTGGTGCCTGTTGTTCTGCACCGTGAGGGGTTAATTCCCAGATGCTGTCCAGCTCCTATCAGGTTCTGGAGGTGGAGTTCTGGCTGCATAAATTGCAGCTTCACTAGTCACCTGTGCCAGTGTTTGAAATCTCTTTCTCCACTTGCTTGCTGCACTAGGTTGTATTGCTCTGTATCTGTATTGTTGTTACCTCGGCTAGTTTTTGACATTGACTATTTGCTTTCTGACTTTGCTATTGACGTACCCTCCCGTTGTGACTCCGGCTAGTTTACGATTCTTTTGTGTTTTATGTTTGTCAGTCTGTTTGTATTTCCCTTCCCCCACTTAAACCAGAGTATTCCGAGTCTTCAAGTAGTCGCCCCACGGTTTAGCGTGGGGGGGCTATAGGAAGGGACAGAGGCTGGGGCAAGCTCAGGGCACACTATCCCCTGTCTTTTGTGTACCCAATCCTAACATCACATCAAAGTTTGATCAGGGTGCGATCAGGGTTTGGTCAGTGAAAAACTGACATTTTGCATCAGAGTTCAATCAGTTTTCAGTCAGAGTTTGTTCAGTGTCTCAGTTTTTTACGCGCATTTTCAATGCAACTTCAATGCGTTTTTCACACACAGATAATGCGCGTGAAAAGGACTCAGGACTGAGGTCTATCTTTTCTATGGCAATTGATGCGTGAAAAACGCATTGCACTTGTATTGCACTTGCATGTGTCTCAGAGTGCAATGCATTTTTTGATGCATCTCCCTATGGAGAGCACTTGTATGGTGTGTTTTTAACGCATGTGACTTGCAAAATGTCATGTTGACATTCCTTAGCTTCAAAACTTTTCTGTCTCGGCGCCATCTTGAGTTCATTGTTTCTATTACAGAACTTTTTAGGAAAATAAGACAAGTAGAAATGACAGGATTTGATCTATCTGCTAAGTATACCTTAACAGGATTCAGATTAAGAAGATGATATGGTCCATCATTACACCAGGGAACAATATACAAATTGGGACAGTAGTCTAGAATGTCTTTCAGACCACTCTTTTTTAATGGCTGGTTACCAAGGAACCACCAACTAACACCATAACTCAGTGCACCTCGACTAGCCCTCATGAGTGATACTGAATTAGTTGACCTATCTGACTCAATAGACTGTTAGCCGGCTAGCTAGATGGCATACTTAATGGAGTATTTTAAGCAGTTCAAATTCATAGAACACAAGAGCCCCAACATGTTTCACTGGTAACAACCGGTTTCATCAGGGGTAAGAGCTTATATGGCGAGCGGCGATACATTTGCAATATTAATAGGATTGTGATAAGACACATCTCTCCCAAGTAGCTAGTAAGAGCAGCCATATTGCAAAGCGTCATAGCAGTAGCTCTACGAAGCCGTGGATGACGTATCGTGTCAGGCAATCAGCTATTTTTAAAGCGAAGTGCTAGTCGAAGGGTTCGCAATCACCGCACTTCTCTGGACCACAGTATGTTACTTTCCAGCTGTCAAGGCATTCAGTAGCCAGACTATCCATGAAATAAACAAAAAGGACTGAGACAAAATGCCAAGCTAAGGATCTCTACAGGCTAACACCTTTAAATCAAGAGGTGACCACACATAATACTAATTTTAAACAGTGGATCCATCTTGCTTCGAGTTGTAATCATTTTTTTTCAAGTCCCCACGTATAATGCCTACCTTTTTTTAACAAAAGTCTCTTTATTAGGTTACATCAAGAATTACATCCAAACATTAAAATATTGACAAACATCTATATGTAATCAAAGTGTTAGCGTCATAGTCTTAGCATACCCTTAAGCATATAATGTAGCCAAGGGAGCATTCCAATTAGAGATGGGCGAATTGGCTAAAATTCGGTTCGTCCCTATTCGCCCAAATTTTTCAAAAAAATTTCCGGGCTGCAGAGAGCCTGTAGGGTGTTGTAGAATGTTGCGCCATGCTTAAATATGCATAGGGAGCGTGGTTTGGTCTTCAACTTTTCTATGACTTGCATAAGACAGCCGCTGCTCTTAGAATCGCTTCACTCTTCAATTCCATGTGCAGTTAAATAGTCCAACTTCACCAAACAAGCGAAGCGAGAACGCAGCCTGACAAGGTAACATCTGTGCCAGCTCAAATGAACTGAGTTGAGGGCCAAGATCCCACTATAACATCAAAGAGTTTTATGCTATATAGAATTGTTTCCCCTAAATCCCTTCCTCATCCAATCCCTTCCCTTCCTTGGTTGAACTTGATGGACAAATGTCTTTTTTCAACTGTATAAACATGAAACTATCAGTATCCGCTTTCAATTGGTCAATAATCGGTCATCAGTATTGCTAAAGCCAAAATCATACAGGAGTGGATCCAAAACAGAGATGACCTGTAAATGGGATATTTGCATGTCCTCTGTATTCTGTATCCACTCCTGCTTTTGGCTATCAATCCTGAAGCTTTTCATTCCTTCTGAAAGATGAAACTAAACATAGTGGCAACGCCATAGAGCGATGGAGGGTGAATACAGCATTCTGAAAATCACAGGGTGATCCAGGGAGAAAGCGGTCAGTTGGCAGCAGCATGAGTAGGCCGCAGAGTGGCACAATGACAAATTATGGAGGTTGCGAAAACATGGTAGGCCACAAAGTGGCACAATGATAAGAGTTTGGAGGTGGCAGCAGCAGAAGCAGCATCAGGAGCCACAGGTGGCAGCAACATGGTGGCAGCAACATGGAAAGCCACAGAGTGGTACAATGACAGAGTCTGGAGGTGGCGGCAGCAGAAGCAGCAGCAGGAGCCCACAGGTGGCAGCAACAGGGAAAGCCACTAAGTGGCCCAATGATAAAGTGTGGAGGTGGTGGCAGCAGCAGGAGCCCACAGGTGACAGCAACATGGTGGCACAATGATGAAGTTTGAAATGTATTTGAATTCAAAATATTCAATTTCAATTTGTAGATTTGAGATGCCACATGCATAATACATTAGTTTTCCTGAAATATCAGGTCTTTGACAAAAAAGAACTGCAAAGGTGGCCCTAACAGCAGCGGCAGCAGCTTGAGGTCAGAGGTGTGGAGGTGGTGGCAACATGGTTGTCCACAGAGTGGCACAATAATATAGTGTGAAGGTGGCATCAGCAACAGGATGCCACAAAGTGGCACAATGAAAAGAGTGTGGAGGTGGCGGCAGCAGAAGCAGCTGCAGGAGCCCACAGGTGGCAACAACATGGTGGCAGCAACAGGGAAAGCCACAGAAGGCACAATGATATAGTGCGGAGGTGGCATCAGCAGCAGCCAGAGCCCACAAAACTCACAGCAGAGGAGGCCACATTATGGTGCAATGATGAAATAAATTACAACATATTTAATTTAAATTTTAATTTGTAGATTCGAGACGCCACATGCATAATATATTACAGTTTTCCTGAAAATATGAGGTCTTTGCCAAAAAAGAACTGCAAAGATGGCATCAGCAGCAGCATGCAGTCAGAGGTGTGGAGGTGGCGGCAGCTTGGTAGGCCACAGAGTGGCACAATGATATAGTGTGGAGGTGGCAGCAGCAGCAGGAGCCCACAGAGTGGCACAATGATATAGTGTGGAGGTCATGTCAGCCGCAGCAGGGGCCCGCAGAGTGGCACAATGATATTGTGTGGAGGTGGCAGCAGCAGGAGCCCACAGAGTTGCAAAATGATATAGTGTGGAGGTGGCATCAGCAGCAGCAGGAGCCCGCAGAGTGGCACAATGATATAGTGTGGAGGGGGCAGCAACAGCAGGAGCCCACACAGTTGCAAAATGATATAGTGTGGAGGTGGCATCAGCAGCAGCAGGAGCCCACAGAGTGGCACAATGATATAGTGTGGAGGTGGCATCAGCAGCAACAGGAGCCCGCAGAGTGGCAAAGTGATATATGTGGAGGTGGCATCAGCAGCAGCAGGAGCCCACAGAGTGGCACAATGATATAATGTGGAGGTGGCATCAGCAGCAGCAGGAGCCCACGGAATGGCACAATGTTATAGTGGGGAGGTCGCCTCAGCAGCAGCAGGGGCCCGCAGAGTGGCACAATGATATAGTGTGGAGGTGGCAGCAGCAGGAGCCAACAGAGTGGCACAATGATATAGTGTGGAGGTGCCGTCAGCAGCAGCAGGAGCCCACAGAATGGCACAATAATATAGTGTGGAGGTGGCGTCAGCAGCAGCAGGAGCCCACAGAGTGGCACAATGATATAGTGTGGAGGTGGCTTCAGCAGCAGCAGGAGCCCGCAGAGTGGCACAATTATATAGGTCGAAGGTGGCATCTGAAGCAGCAGGAACCTGCAGAATGGCACAATGATATATTGTGAAGGTGGCATCAGCAGCAGCAGGAGCCCACAGAGTAGCACAATGATATAGTGTGTAGGTGGCGGACAATTCCAGTCCCTGGTAAAGATGGTGGGACACAGATGGAGCAACTGGCTGCAGATGTGTGGCATCAGGCAGGTGGCAGCATTTGTACTTATACTAGACATGTAAACTATGCCCAAACTAATCTGATACATTAGGCATTGGTGAGTTGAAATCCTGGTCCATCCAAGCCTGATTCATCTTGACAAAGGTCAGTCTCTCCACATTACAGGTGGACTTGCGAATTCTCCATGGCGAAACGATGGCCCCTGCCACACTGAACACTCGCTCTGATGCCACACTACTGGCCGGGCAGGACAACTTCTCTACTGCAAACTCCGAAAGTTGTAGCCACGCATTAAGCTTGGCTGCCCAGTAGTCCATGGGATCCTCTACCTGAGGTGGTAAAGTGCTGTCCAAGTAGGCCTCCACCTGCTGGTGCAGAGTCTGCCCCATTTCCTGCTGCTGCTGGTGGCGGCTACCCTCCTCAATAGGTGGGTGAAGGAAATTGCTCATTAAGGAATCCAGACTTAAAGGAAACCTACCACTTGTAGTGGCAGGTTTCCGATGGCAATACCGAGCACCAGCTCAGGGTGAGCTGGTGCCGGAGCTTATTTTAGTTAGTGTTTTAAACCGCGGTATCGTGGTTTAAAACACTTTTTAAACTTTATAGCCGGCGCAGGCAGGTACGTGCTCGGCGCTTACCGTGCGCGCGGCTACATAGGAAGTGAATGAGAGCCGCGCGCATGGTAAGCGCCGAGCGCGTACCTCCATGCGCCGGCTATAAAGTTTAAAAAGTGTTTTAAACCGCGATACCGCGGTTTAAAACACTAACTGAAATAAGCTCCGGCACCAGCTCTCCCTGAGCTGGTGCTCGGTATTGCCATCGGAAACCTGCCACTACAAGTGGTAGGTTTCCGAAAGCTGCTGCTGAAGGAACTGATATGGCTCCTACCTACCCCCCCCCCCCAGCGCCCCACAGCAGCCGTGGCAGTAGTACGTGATTGATGACTAACAGGAATTCCCCTGGTCAGACCTGACAGAGGATGGCGCACATAGGCAGCGGCCAACTGTGTGCACAGTATTTCTCTATAATATGTCAATTGTTCCTTCCTCTCAGCAGCTGGAAAATAGTCACCCATTTTTTTTTCGGTAGCAAGGGTCCAAGAGGGTAATCCCTATGGCAGATGTTGACTATTTGGCTGTCACTAGTTAGGCAAAGCAGCATGCTGAGGGCCATCTGCACAAGTGACTCTGAAGGACTCCCTGCCTCCATCTCCACTGTATACTGCCACGGTGCTTCTGGGTCATCTACCTCGTCTTCTACCTCCTCCGGATGTTCCTGCTCCTCCACTCCTGTCACCTGAATAGAAAAACCACAAATTGCACCAAACTCTGCTTGTGCTCCAATGTCCTCCTCCTCCTCCTCAAGTTCAGCCCCCACCGGACTCATGTGGCCATGAGATGTAGTCTCCACTTCTCCATTGTCCTGACCAGACACAGACATGAAGCAGTGTCCACGACATGAAGCAGTGGAATGACGTTATTCATCCCGCAATCCTGGCGACTGACAAATAATGTGGCTTCTTCAAAGCGCCTGAGCAAATGGCAGGTGTCACGCATGAGATGCCAGTGGATGACATCAAAGTTACACAGGGGACTACTCCGGTCCGCTTGCATCATCAAAAAATCATTAATGGCTTTTCTCTGTTCATACAGGGGGTCTAATATATGGAAGCTGGAATTCTAACAGGTGGAAACATCGCATATCAGACTTTGTTGGGGTTGTTGGGGTTCTAACGCAGCAACTCGAGGAGGGTGTGCTTGGCTTTGTAAGAATGGCTGAAGTGCGCGCAGTGTCCTGGCCATTTTTAGAATGTCTTGCAGAAGGGTGGAAGACTTCAGGAACTGACCATAGTTACAGCTCCACACATCCGCGCTGTCATGCACCTTGGAAGAAACTGATAAGCTCACCTTCTGTTGTACATTTTGGTGAAGGGCTGACACTGCCTTTTTGGAAAAAAAATTGTGGTTTGGAACTCTCCACCTTGGTTCGGCAAAAGCCATTAGTTCCCTCCCCTTCCAAGTCCATGACTTGGAAGGGGAGGGACTGCAGTACCAACAACTTGGACAAGGGCACGGTCAGCTTCTGCACTTTAGGATGGCTGGACGCATACAGTTGTCTCGCGCAATGTCTGCTGGCGCCATGACCTAGTCAATCATTCAACAACCTTTAGGTTGTTGATCAACACACTGCCACTAGATGACAAAGGCAGTTCTGGCCTCACAGAGTCACCAGTGCTGCAAGGTCCCCTTACTGTGCTGCGACCTCTGCCTGCTCCACCTGCCACCTTTCTGTCTGACATAGTGGTTTATAAAATGTGGATTTGACACGTAATTATGGCTCTAAACTATAGCCACAAAAAAGTATGGGAATTTGCATTATGCAGATTCCCCACAACTGACACTCTGTAATGTCACAGGTGACCCCGCAATCCATGTTTCCATGGTGTGGTCGCAGGTGCACCCGTGCTCCGCTTTGTGCCTGCCGCGGCCTGCTCCTCCAGCTCGATACTTACATGTTCTGGCTCCTGGCTCTGGCCCATCCTGCTGTCTGACGAGCTCGCACGCGTCCCCGCTGCTAGGGCGCGCAAGCCTCTCCAGGAATTTAAAGGGCCAGTGTCCTCCTTATTGGCACTGGTATCCTGGCTCTGCCATTTAGCCTGGCGACTCCCAGCATTCCCTGCCAGATCTTCATGTACTTTTACTGAAGAGGAAGCCCTCCAGGCTCCCGATCGTTTCCAGACGCCTCCGTGTATTCTGTGATTCCCGTGTTCCGTGTTGTTCCCGTGTTCCATGGTGTTCCCGTGTTCCTGTGTCCTGTGGCGGTCCTGGTGTCCTGTGGCGGTCCTGGTATCCTGTGGCGGTCCGATAATCCAGCAGCCATCCGAGGTCCTGCCTGCCATCCGAGGTCCTGCCTGCCATCCGAGGTCCTGCCTTCCCATGGTCCCCGTGTCCCTACCTTGGCTGCCACCGGGGTCCTAGTCACACCCGCGGAGCGACCTGGTGACTCCCCGCCACAGCACGACCATCCCGCTTTGCGGCGGGCTCTGGCGAAGACCAGGAGTTCACTCCCATGACCACCGCGGGGGATAACAATACTAGCCACAACCTGGGAGCGGAGTCTAAGTGAACTCCTGGTCTTCGCCAGAGCCCGCCGCAAAGCGGGATGGTCGTGCTGCGGCGGGCTCTGGCGAAGACCAGGAGTTCACTTAGACTCCGCTCCCAGGTTGCGGCTAGTATTGTTATCCCCCGCGGTGGTCCAGGGAGTCCACTGACTATACCCTTGAGATTGTGACATGTAATTTTAGTGAAAATCACTGTATAAACTACGTGAATTTGACACGTAAATCGGGCTCTAAACTATAGCCACAAAAAGGTATGGGAATTTGCGTTATACAGATATGCCACAACTGACACTCTGAAATTACAGTGAAAATCACTGTATAAACAACGTGGATTTGACAAGTATATCTGGCTCGAAACTATAGCCACAAAAAGGTATGGCAATGTGCGTTATGCAGATACCCCACAACTGACACTGTAATTTCAGTGAAAATCACTGTATAAACTATGTGGATTTCACACGTAAATCTGGCTGTAAACTATAGCCCCAAACGGTATGGGAACTTGCGTTAAACAGATACCCCACAACTGACACTCTGTTATTACAGCGAAAATCACTGTATAAACAATATGGATTTGACAAGTATATCTGGCTGTAAACTATAGCCACAAAAAGGTATGGCAATTTGCGTTATACAGATACCCCACAACTGACACCCAGTGAGAGGTCCACAAATCACTACTGCAGATGCATGAATGTGAAACAGATTTCTTCCTATTCAATTTTGTCACTAAATAGAACTGCTATTTTGGGTATACAGATCACCCTTAAAGAACAACCAGGGATTGGAGCAGGAATCTCTACTGCACAGTACAGTAGCAGCAGCTAGATGCTACAGACAGCACATCCAGTGTAAAATGCCAGGATTGCAAATGGCCGAGTTTTCATAGGGCTGTGAGCCTGTGTGACATCAAATGAGCCTGCCGGTCGCTGATTGGGATAGGCTTACAGCTCTGCAAATGTCATTGGAGGTGTTCCTTTCTCCTTCCAAGAGTTCTCTGCCACATGTTACACGTTGTGCTCGTGCCCATTTAGCTGAAAAGAGAGGGGGAAAAAAACTTTGTTCCCGCGAATCAGTATCATAGTATCATAGTATATAAGGCTGGAAGGAGACGCAAGTCCATCAAGTCCAACCTTTAAGAATTAAATAAATGTTTTATCCCCATAACCCGTGATATTTTTTCTCTCCAGAAAGTCATCCAGGCCTCTCTTGAACATGTACATAGAGTCCGCCATAACAACCTCCTGCGGCAGAGAGTTCCATAGTCTCACTGCTCTTACAGTAAAGAACCTTTGTCTATGGTGATGGTAAAATCGCCTCTCTTCTAGGCGTAGAGAATGCCCCCTTGTCCTGGTCACAGGCCGAGGTATAAAAAGATCTTTGGAGAGATCCTTGTATTGTCCATTCAGGTATTTGTACATTGTAATGAGGTCTCCCCTCAGTCGTCTTTTTTCTAAACTGAATAATCCCAAATTTTTTAATCTGTCATTGTATTCTAGTTCCCCCATTCCCCTAATAATCCTGGTTGCTCTCCTCTGCACCCGTTCCAGCTCTACTATATCCTTTTTATACACTGGTGCCCAAAACTGTACACAATATTCCATGTGTGGTCTGACCAGGGATTTGTATAAGGGCAAACTATGTCTTTATCATGAGAATCTATTCCTCTCTTGATACATCCCATTATTTTATTTGCTTTAGCAGCAGCCGCCTGGCTCTGGTCACTAAAATTAAGTTTACCATCCACCAATACCCCCCAAGTCCTTTTCAGCTTCAGTTTTACTAAGTAATTGACCGTTTAGAACATAATTATACTTTTTGTTTCCATGGCCCAAGTGCATAACTTTACATTTATCTACATTAAACCTCATCAACCATTTCTCTGCCCATCCCTCAGGCTTCCACAAATCCCTCTGTAATGCTAAACTATCGACCTCAGTATTTATTACTTTACACAGCTTAGTATCATCTGCAAATATTGAAACTTGACTGTGTAAACCCACTACAAGGTCATTAATAAAAATATTAAAAAGAAGTGGCCCCAATACTGACCCCTGTGGCACTCCACTGGTAACATCAACCCAATCTGAGAATGTGCCATTAATGACCACGCCTGTTTTCTATCACTAAGCCAATTACTTACCCAAATACACAGATTTTCTCCTATTCCCAGTGTAAATTTCTGCTTTGTGACAAAGTTAGTTAGAATCGATTCGTCCATCTCTAATTCCTATCTCATTACGTTATTATAAACTAGAGACTTCCCGTCCCCACCCCTTTTCCTTTTAAATTTTTCACAATATACATATTAACGATTTACATACCATTTTCTTCTCTTACCATCCTTATATATATAAAACATTTATATGTTCCCTCCCACTTGAAGCATGTGTATACACATTCTCCCAAATCATATGAAGGAAATCACTTACCAATACTCCACATTTTTTACATCCTATATTACCTTGTAACCTCATTCTGTGCAAATCTACCGAAGTATAATAAAGTCTAAAAATAACATTATGTTGAATAATTCTATGATTCCAATTGAAGGAGCAATTTTTAATATTTTTATATATCAGTGAACAATTGTTTGCCAAAATTGTTCCCACCTCCCTTTCCCACTTTGTACAGTTCATGACCCATGTCTCCAGTTAACTACGTGACTATTCAACAAAATTTTATATACTTTAGCTATCACTTTACGAGTATTTGTGCAACTGTTCAGAAACACAATACATTCATGTGTTTCTATCGAGAATTTAATCCTTTTTTTACCTATTTATAACACATGCAATAATTGAGAATATCTAAGAAAGTCTCTAACTTTCTTACATATTCTCTAAAAAAAAAAAAACTCTAACAGTTTTTTCTATGCCTGTGTGAATAAAGGTTTAACCTTTTTTCATCATATTGGATGCTGTGGCCTTCTCTCTTTTTTTGTCTAGGAATAGACAGAAGCTCTGGAAGATGGTAATTCCCCCAAAGTGGAGTGTCATACAACATCCCCCTATATGCAACAATTGCAAAAATTCATCCTGCACCATGACTTGTGGATCCAGTAACAGTAACTGAGACTCCATCACTCCCTGCACCGATCCCGGCGTGTCCCGTAAATGAAGAATCAAATAATCTGCGTAGAGATAAAGTTTGTCTCCAATGCCTCCACATCCATTTCCCTTGATTCTGTTATCTTATTGTATCAATATAGCCAAGAGGCTCAATAAACAGCGTGGAGAGCGATGGAGACAGCTGACATCCCTGTCTTGTCCCCCTAAAGAGGTCAAACTCAGCAGAGGCTCAACCATTCACTATGAATCTTGCCTTAGGGGAACTATATAAAAAATTGGACCCAATGTATAAACCACTCCACCCTGTCAAATGCCTTAATGACATCTAATGACAGGATGCAACGGAGCTCCCCCTCCACTGCAGCAGTGCATACACTCACTTGCTTTCCTGCCTGGCATAAAACCATTTTGATCTACATGTATAATATCCAATATTACTTTTTGTATCCGGTTAGCCAGTAATTTGGCAAGTATTTCGATATTTTCTAAATTCGAGCCTTTACTTGATGATCTATATAATTTTTCATAGAAGCTAGCAGGGTCGGACTGGGATGCCTGGGGCCCACCAGAGAAATTGATTCTGGGGACCCACCATACCGCTGCCTAGAAATATTTGTTATTTCACAGGAGTTCACAGCGGCTGCAGTTTGCTTAGCACTAACTTCCCAATAACACTTCAACTCTTTCGTATGTTCTCTGCAGCACATAAAAAAGACAGGGCACTGATATTATAGGAATAGTCTAGATAGTTAGTCAGTAATTACAGTTATCAGACTCAAAAGTGGGATTCAGTGTATAAATGGGCACAGCACAGTACTACTACTCCTATCCTGTACATATGGGCACATCACAGCACTACTACTTCTAACCTGTATATATGGGCACAGCACCTTACTACTACTCATATCCTGTATATATGGGCACAGCACAGTACTACTACTCATATCCTGTATATATGGACACAGCACAGTACTACTACTCATATCCTGTATGTATGGACACAGCACAGTACTACTACTCATATCCTGTATACATTTACAATGCACAGTACTACTACTCCTATCCTGCATATATGGGCACAGCACAGTACTACTACTCCTATCCTGTATATATGGGCACAGCACAGTACTACTACTCCTATCCTGTATATATGGACACAGCACAGTACTACTACTTATATCCTGTATACATTTACAATGCACAGTACTACTACTCTTATCCTGTATATATGGGCACAGCACTACTACTCCCATCCTGTATATATAGACACAGCACTACTATTCCTATCCTGTATATATAGACACAGTACAGTACCACTACTCCTATCCTTTATATATGGACAAAGCACAGTACTACGACTACTATCCTGTATATATTGGTATAGTACAGTACTACTACTCCTATCCTGTATATATTATCACAGTACTACCACTCATGTCCTGTTTATATGGACACAGCACACTACTACTCCTATCCTGTATATATGGGCCCAGTACTACCACTCCTACCCTGTATATATGGACACAGCACTGTATTACTACTCCTATCTTGTATATATTGGTATAGCACAGTACTATTACTCCTATCCTGTATATATATGAGCATAGCACAGTACTACGACTCCCATTCGGTATATATGGACACAGCACAGTACTACCACTCCTATCCGGTATATATGGAAAAGCACACTACTACTCCTATCCTGTATATATTAGCACAGTACTACCACTCCTATCCTTTATATATGGACACAGCACACTACTACTCCTATCCTGTATATATTAGCACAGTACTACTATCCCTATCCTGTATATATTAGCACAGTACTACTACTCCTATCCTGTATATATTAGCACAGTACTACTAGTCCTATCATGTATATATTAGCACAGTACTACTATTCCTATCCTGTATATATTAGCACAGTACTACTATTCCTATCCTGTATATATTAGCACAGTACTACTACTCCTATCCTGTATATATTAGCACAGTACTACTACTCCTATCCTGTATATATTAGCACAGTATCACCACTCCTATCCTGTATATATTAGCACAGTACTACTACTCCTATCCTGTATATATTAGCACAGTACTACTACTCCTATCCTGTATATATTAGCACAGTATTACCACTCCTATCCTGTATATATTAGCACAGTACTACTATTCCAATCCTGTATATATTAGCACAGTACTACTACTCCAATCCTGTATATATGAAAACAGCACAGTACTACTACTCCTATCCTGTATATATTAGCACAGTACTACTACTTCTATCCTGTATGTATGGACACAACACATTACTACTCCTTTCCTGTATATATGTGCAATGCCCCCCCCCCCACCCACCCTTATTACATATGGTGCCCCCTTATTATATTGTATTTATCTTCTAGTGGCCATTAATTATATTTATTACTTTAATGGGGTCCCCTACTACTGTGCCCCCCTATAAAATAGATATAGTCTGCTAGTTAAAAATAATAAAATTCACTCACCTTTAGCAGCGCTCCCGTGTCCATTGCGTCTCTTCTCCCGGACCCTGCGACAGTGGAACTGACAAGAAGAAGCCGCGCGGCAGCGTGAGTACATCATCACACTGCCGCGCATCAGTGTAACACAGTGCGGCGCGTACCGGGAAAAAAAAAACGGCTGCACTATTATCAGATATGGCAGCACAATTATTAGATATAGTACCTGTGCTGTCACTCACTGGCAGGGGCCTCAGATTGGGTTGGAGGCCCCTGCCGTAGCGGAGGTACTGAGGGCCCACTGTGGGCCAGTGCGACCCGGCTGGCAGGGCCCTCACATGGGGATGGAGGGCCCTGCTATAGCAGATGTATCGGGGGCCCACCGGAGGATTCATCGGTGCTCCGGCGGGCCAGTCCGAGCCTGGAAGCTAGCAAATTGTTGTACAATGTCTATTTGCTACTTTTTAGCCTGGAAATCCATTCCTCTGATTACTAAAAATTTTTTTGCAAATTTTGTAGCTCCCTGAAATAAAAAAGTCTTGTGTTGTCCTTTAGAGACCAAATACTCCCTATACCTTTTTGTGCTTCCACTACTTGTATCTTTGCTTCCTCAGTTGGGTTCCAGCCAGCGGCATAACTCGGAGAGACAGTGCCCCCTAGCAGGCTACTGCATGGGGCCCCCCTTCCCACTTAAAAAATATACATATTAGTATACTCACACATGCTTGTTACAATCACATATAAATACACTCATTTGCACACACAGCATATACACACACATACAGTACCATATGCAACATACTCACATACAGTGTATACAAACACCATATACACAGTGGGGCAGATTTACTTACCTGGTCCATTCGCGATCCAGCTGCGCGTTCTGTGCGGTGGATTCGGGTCTTCCGGCGATTCACTAAGGCAGTTCCTCTGACGTCCACCAGGTGTCGCTGCTGCGCTGCATGCACTGGAGTTCACCAAGCCGGGGCGAGTGAAGGTAAGCGTGTGTCCCGCGACACGTTTTTTTAAAAAAAATGCACCGGTCTTTCCGAATCCGTTGGGTTTTCGTTCGGCCACGCCCCCCGATTACCGTTGCGTGCATTCAGGCGCCAATGCGCCACAATCCGATCGCGTGCGCCAAAATCCCGGGGCAATTCAGGAAAAATCGGTGCAAAACGGAAATATTCGGGTAACATGTCGGGAAAAAAAAACATGATGGGCCCCCTGACACTGCAGGCTCCATAGCGGCTGCTATGGCTGCTACCGCCCCTGGCAGTAATATAGTAGTTATATTCTTGTACATAGGGGCAGTATTATAGTAGTTATATTCTTGTACATAGAAGAGGATAGACATGTGTGTGTGAGCTCCCTGCAGGGTGGAGGCATGGCCTCTGACCCAGTAGGAGGAGACGGTATCTAGGCTGAGGATCCGGGGAAAGCCCAGAGCCTGGAGTGCGACCTGCAGCATGGAGGAGATCTAATGGTGGCTGGTGAGTCAAGTGAAGTTTTTGGTGTTTGTGGACTGAGTTCAAGTGTTTTTAAGAAAGATGTATTTAAAATGGAGATGCAAATAACCAGATTAAGAGATGATATTAAAAAAGAGAGTGACCCAAAAGAAAAGTTGATAAAATGTGAGCGCTTGGATAACCTGACATGTGAATTGACTTTATTAAAAGAGAGAATGAATCCAGATACAAAGCCTGTACCTAAAAAAGAAAATTGGGCTATAGAGAAGCAGAGAGCGGCCAGAGCTCAGCCTGTACAGAGGAAGGACATTATTGGAGAGAAGGACGTTGATTATGACACTGTACAACATTGTGGAGCAGGGAAACCCTTTACATGTATCATGTAGGGTGAAGGAGTCGCTAAAGAAGGACATTGCATGTGATCCAGGTAATATAGGGTTAACTCTAGCAGACTGTGTGCACTATGGCTGAGGCGAATGGCTCTTTTATGTGTGACCCTGAGAGTTCCTCCTGTACAGACTTTGTTATTGAGACCTCGCTCAGTGCTGTTAGTGAAACACCATTATCACAGAAGCCATCTTCACAGACTGCAGTGAAAACTGTACTAAACCCTCAGCTGTGCACAGTTCCAGTGAGTGGGGAGCAGGCTGCACAGCAGTCAGAAACAGACACTGTACAGAACCCTCAGCTGTGCACAGTGTCAGTGAGTGGAGAGCAGGCTGTACAGCAGTCAGGACCTGCACCAGGTGCATCTGCAGCGCAATCATCTGAGGAGAGGCTCAGCACTTAACCATCAGCTGAGCAGCCCCAGCAGAGGAGATTCTTCTCCAATGTCACCAGGCCGCCCGCCCGCCCGCCCCATCACAGAGGAAGAACGCTGTGAGGATTAGATACATAGGCCCAGAACAGGACATCCCCACCAGACTCTACATTGGAAGAAATCTACTGAAGGACTTTATGGGGTTTGAGGCGTCTGAGATCTATGCCCTGATCCATGTTCCCTCAAGCAGGATATTTGATATCAGCTTCAAACATCAATACAATCTGGACTTATTCTAGGGCGTCTATAATGTTAGGGATTTTTATGCAGGGCCCCAACAGCCCTCTTGACTTTTGTAAGGTGAGTCCTAATTAACCCTTTCATGATTGAACATAGAGACCAAGACATGTCAATCTCTTAGTCAAGATCTTCTCCTCCTTTAATAATAAAAAATGCATACTTTATAAGAGACAGAAAAGTCATCAAAGGGGCGTGAATAGTATACTGCAAAGCTATTGGTCATCAGCAAATTCTGGGAAAAGAAAGTTAATTAATTGTGCTCAGTTCTCAGAGACCTTGTACACAGATATTGTTTATACTAGTTTGCTGAGAAGGAGATGATAAGTGGCTCCAGAATCATATTATTATGCAGCTTCGAGGACAGACTGGCTTCTCATTAAATGTCAAAGGGTATTAGCTGACAGGCGAGCAAACAGGTTACATAAAATGAAGCTTGAATCATGACATTAACATGACAATGGTCAGGGAACATGGTCGCTGTATCTAAGATGGCGGACAGTAGTCAAGATGGCGTCCGAAACCAGTGAGACCTCCTTAACAATTCCCCCCTTTTGAGCTTTGCTGGCCTGTAACTCCATCCTGAGCGACCTCCTCAAGCTCCAGGTACCCACAGGTAGGCTAAGCCCGTACCTGCTGGACTTGTTAACTCTTCACCAGATCCCCTGGAGGCTGGTCACTCAGGGGTTACAGGCCCGCACACTCAAATCACATCACTGAGTTCCCATAGTCCACAGGTTTGTAAACAGGCAGCATCATCCTCCGCTCCGGGCACTTCTCCTGTCGTGGTTCTTACCGCTTGGACGGACATCTGGGACATGGTGGACTTGATGAGGGGGACCACACAACACACCATAAGTGACAAGAGCAAAATCACAATCCCCAATATCACCCCCACTTAAAGGAAACCCTTCCAATCCCCCAACCACAAAATGAAGGACAAAGTGTCCACCCCAGAGTTTCTCTTGAGTTCCCTGGACAGTCCTTCAATCTCTTCACGAGCATGGGTAATGGATCCATAGGGGGCGATGTCATCTGGGATGTATATGCGACAAGCCACTCCCACCATCTTACAGACTCCTCTCTTCTCAGCAAGGGTCATGTCCAAAGCCATGCGGTTCTGGGAAGCATCTCCGATATAATTCACAAATCTCTGTTGATTACAATAAAAAAAACAGTTACCCAACCAACATCTTTGCTCATAGCTCTCTGGGGAATAATAGACTCTAGACCTGCCCATATCTGATTGTGGGCCTTGTACTCATCTGGGACCCCCCTTGGCGCTCCCACTGTATCCATATAAACGTTGTCATCTAGGTGCTTCTCTCTCAGACCTCCAGAATCCTTTGGGATTCTCTACCTTTTCTTGATTCTTGATGTGTCTGATTCAACTTATCCCTGGGGATCACGAGGAAGGAATGCACAAACCTTATCACTGTACACTCACCTTCCCAGCCTCTAGGCCTGACCTGACTCTCCTATCCCCACAAATCCTGTGCACATCAGACACTGCTAATACAGGGCTACCTGTGCTGTCAGTGTTATAGAAGGTCATTGTCTTGTTGCACCAACCGTAGGTAAAGTCTCCTACCCTGGGGGTATCCTGGTCACCCCTATAGATACAGTGATAGTCATGGTTGGGGTGTCCCTGAGCATACAGTCAGTCAGAAGAGACCAGCTAGCAGGAAGAATAAGTAAGCGTGGAAGCGTGCTGACTTCCCTCTAGCTTCACAGACGTGGCACTGGTCAGCAGGACTTGGAAAGGACCATCATAGCGAGGCTCCAGACTCTCTCCCTGGTATCTCTCTTCACCACCACGTAGTCTCCAGGCTTCAGGTTATGCGTCCTGAGGTCTCTGTCTGGATCTGAAAAAGGAATCAGAAACACTTTTGCTGACCTTTTTCAAGGCCTGGCTCAACTGTGTGGCATGTTCCACCTGGGTTCCTGCCATCAATTATAGGATCTCTGGGAAGTAGGGGCCTAGTCTGGGTGCACAGCCAAAAAGTATTTCAAAGGGGGACAATCCCATCTTTCTGTTGGGTGTGGTCCTAACTGAATAGTGGGCAGCAGGAAGGCACTCGAGCCATGGTTTCCCTGTTTCTTCCATGGCCTCCCACATCTCTAACTGCCATATAAAGTATCTCAAACGCACCACCAACTTGGGAAGGGCAAGGGGTGTTCAGGGCCTGTTCTACACCCAGGAGGGACAAGGTTTCAGGTCTTTACCTGTCTAGTGAAGTGGGTTCTGCGACCGGACTCTATGGTCTCTGGAAGTCCAAACCTGCAGAAAAATCTCACTCACCAACTTCTTTGCCTCAGCTCTGGCAGTAGCCTTGGTCATGGGAGAAGCTTCTGGCCACCCTGGAAAGAGATCAATGCACACAGGCACGTATTCCTACGTACCATTTTTTGGTAGCTAGATAAAATCCATCTGCAGTCTCTGGAAGGGATACAGCGGCTTGAGTGTCACCTTCCGTGGGGTCTTTACCACCTTACCCGGGTTGTGGCGGGCACAGACTATACAGGCTTTCACTAGTCTAGTGACAGGGGTAGTAATACCCGGGGCAAACCACTGGTGGTTTATGAGCACTAGCATGGCCATTTTGGATGTGTGTGTGTGTCTGTGGGCTACTTGACTTACTGTCGGGTGCAGGGCTCCTGGCAGGCACACTCTCTCTCCCAGCATCCAGGTCCCATTGGCATCTGGGCTCCAGCTTTCCTCCACACTTCCTTCACTTCTGATGACACTCGGGCCACCAGGGACTGGAACACCTGTGGACCAAACTTTTAGCTCAGAAATCACAGCTGAGACTTCAGGACAGTCTCTGGGCTCCATCTGTGCAGCTGCCTTCGCCATCCCGTCAGCCACATACTTGCCCTTGGCTTGTGGAGTTACCAAATTGTGTGTGCTTTTAGTTTTACTATCCCCACCTCTTATGGAAGTAAGAGAGCATCCATGAGCTCTTTAACCAGCGTGCCATGCTTAGAGGGGGTCCCTGCAGAGGTGAGGAAATCTCTAGCCTTCCATAAGGGTTCATAGTCGTGTTTAGACCCCAGAACTATACCTTGAGTATAGATGTTCGCCCTTTTACCTTCCACCAGCTGTAGCGCTTCCCTGAGTGCCGTCACTTCGCCTCCTGCGCTGACCTGTGTGGAGGAAGTGGTTCTGCTTGTACTACCTCATGTGCGCCACTGACCACTGTATATCCAGCATAGAACCGTCTGTCTTCTCCTACAGACCTGGAGCCATCTATGAGAAAAAACTCAACATCTGGGTTAATCACCCTTCTCTCCCCCCCTCTCTGAATCCTGGCAGACTGGCGACAGAATGAAGGATTCAGAGCTGTGCACCTTTTCAGTGTATGCTGGGTATCCTGAAGCATCAGGAGTGTACACTGGAGTCTGAGCTGTCTGGCCTTGGCTCACATGCTTGGGCTGTACTTGGGTGAGGACACTGTGCAAGGTATGTGGGGTTTGCACTGCAACTGAGTGATCTAGGGTCTGGGACCAACTCACTGGCCTTGCTGAGCAGATTGCTGGCTGCAGCTACTGACACATGAGGGGCTCCCCTCACGACTGAGTCTAACCGGGCCTAATAGTTGGGCCACTGGGGAAGCCACCACGTTCCTGGGCTAAGACACCTGTGGCCTAGATACTTAGTGCAAAATAAAATAAAAGGTCTGGTTCAGTGGCATGTGCCTAGGTACAGGGCAGACAGGATTTCCCAGCTTAGGGCTATGGAATGCATCAACTGCCTCCTGACTAAGGGCAAATGGGGAAGAGGCAATGCAGTCAGAAAGGGGCAGCATTGGGCTGGGGCAGCAGACCTTATCCCAGGCTGCAGGAGCTGGCCAGTGCTAGAATCATGTGAAGAGGCTTAGGGCCTCAGGACAGGGGCATATTCTGGCTGCCAGCTTTCTTTCCTCTGTCAAGTATCTGCCTGTGGCTGAGAAGCAGTGGCCTAGGAAGACCACCTTCTCCTGGCAGTACTGGAGTTTGTCTCTGGGAACTTTGCAACCCTTTGGAACAGAAAACACATAAGGTCAATAAATGCATCCTGGCAAACAAAAACAGTAGGTCCTCCGCATACTGAAAGGAGAACATCCAGTAAGGGGCGTGAATAGTATACTGCAAAGCTATTGGTCATCAGCAAATTCTGGGAAAAGAAAGTTAATTAATTGTGCTCAGTTCTCAGAGACCTTGTACACAGATATTGTTTATACTAGTTTGCTGAGAAGGAGATGATAAGTGGCTCCAGAATCATATTATTATGCAGCTTCGAGGACAGACTGGCTTCTCATTAAATGTCAAAGGGTATTAGCTGACAGGCGAGCAAACAGGTTACATAAAATGAAGTTTGAATCATGACATTAACTTGACAATGGTCAGGGAACATGGCCGCTGTATCTAAGATGGCGGACAGTAGTCAAGATGGCGTCCGAAACCAGTGAGACCTCCTTAACAATAATGACACCAAAAATAATGAGATCTGCAGGTGATCCCATTGTCCAAACCAGAGGTGATAACGGCCACCATCCTATTCCAGTCTGAGGTGGTGACTCTGGCGGATCTGGAGCTCTGGCTGAATAGACAGTGTATGGTGAGGAGTAACCCAGTCAAGATGTTTGATGAGGAGGATCTCTGGAATGGAGGCTACACTGTGAGGATCACTCTGCTGTACCACAATAGTGTTACTAGACATCTGCCTCATTCTCAGAGAGGGGGATATGCTTCTACTGTGGGTAGCCACATCTGTGCCATAGATGTGGGGGTCAGACACCTTGCTATAAATTGTTCCCGTATGAAGTGCTTCTTATGTGGACACCTGGGTCATGTGAAGGAGGGATGTACCAGACAGGTCGTCTGTAACGTTCTGGGCACATGTTCCGTGAGTGTCCAAAGGCTCAACACAATAATGAGTCTCTAGAGACCAGTGAGGAGGCAAAGGCTTAACCAAGAACTAGTGACACCAGTGCAGGCCCCAGCCAAGAATCTAGTGATCTTGCAGGAGAGACTGATGTTTCATCTATAATTACTGCACCATAAGTCTCACCAGCCACTGAAGAGACTAGAGATGGGCAAATCGATTTCTAACAATTCTAACTTCGGTTAGAATTTCAGGAAAAATTCACGAACCTGAAGTTTCGTGGGAACAAAGTTTTTTTTCCTCCTTTGTTACCAAAATAGGTGCGAGTACAATGTGTTACATGGGTCAGAGAACTCTGGGAAGGAGAAAGGAACACCATCGATCACATTTGCAGACCTGTAGGCCTAACAGCGACCGACAGGCTTATGTGATGTCACACAGCCCTATAAAAAGAGAGTGATTTTTGCTCCAAGGCTTTCCGTTTTGGGGGATCTGTATACTCCAAATAGCAGTTCTTTTTTGTTTCTGAAGTGAAGAGGAAGAAATCAGTGTAAAATCCACATACTTTCTGTAGTAATTTATGCTCCTTTTCCTGGGTGTTCTTCTGCTTCTATATACCACAAATTTCAATTTGTTTTGTTACATAAAGTAGATCCATGTCAAATCAACATAGTTGATTAACCAATATATTAGAGAGGTGGCAGGTGGAGCAGGCACAGGGCGCAGCACCGTAAGGGGGGTCGCAGCAGAGGTGGCTCTGTGAGGCCAGAACTGCCGTTGTCATCTAGCGGCAGTGTGTTTATCAACAACCTAAAGGTTGTTGAATGATTGACTAGGTCATCCAATTCCTCAAATATAACATCTGACAACCCAAAGCCAAGAGTCCGTGGGGTCGTCAGATACAACAATTAGTTGGCATGGCCCAGGAGCAGGTCAGAGGCCCTCACCTGTCCTCAACCAGCCAGAGAGCTACTAAGTGGTCTGGGCTCAGCGCCACTATATAGCGTGGATGAATTTTTTGAGGACAATCAGCAGCTGCTTGGCAGTGAAGAGGTGGGGCAGACATCCGCTGCTTTGTGTAATAGGCAGGAAAGTAGAGATGTGGAGAGTGGCACGGAAAGTAATGTGCTTACTAAGACCGTTGAGGAGGATAGCTGTGACACAAATCGATGATGATGTGGCCAATCACACTTGGTAGT
Organism: Engystomops pustulosus; assembly: GCF_040894005.1. Lineage (NCBI taxonomy): Eukaryota > Metazoa > Chordata > Amphibia > Anura > Leptodactylidae > Engystomops > Engystomops pustulosus. The sequence continues at coordinate 61,111,896 of NC_092419.1, forward strand.
CGGGTGAAGCCAGGAGAAGAGGGTCAGGAGAAGAAGGTGTCAGCTTGCACCAGTCAACGAAGCGGGCAGCGAGTCGCTACTCTTGCCGTAACTCAGCAGGTTGGCAGCAGTGTGAGGACGGGAGACAAACGGCCGCAGGGAACGAACCCCGCTTTGGAGGTCCAAGTAAGCAGTGGTACAGGGGCTCAGCTATGCAGGGGTGTTAGTAGTCACTCAGTGCAGAGTGTTGGGCGTAAAGTCGCCACCTCTGCAGTGTGGCAGTTTTTTTTTAAGACTCTAGAGGAGCCGAGCATGTGTATATGTAGAATCTGCGGGCAGAAAGTGAAGCGTGGCCGGGGAGCTAACGTTGGCACTAGAGATGGGTGAATTGATTCTGATGATTCTAACTTCGGTTAGAATTTGAGGAAAAATTCGATTCACAACGAAGCCGAAGTTTATGCTGATTCGAGGGAACAAAGTTGTTTTTTTTCCCCTCATGTTTCTGCTAAATGGGCGCGAGAACAACGTGTTACATGGAGCAGAGAACTCTGGGAAGGAGAAAGGAACATCCCCGATGACATCTGCAGACCTGTAAGCCAATCAGCGACCGGCAGGTTTATGTGATGTCACACAGCCCTATAAAACCCAGCCATTTTCTATCTCAGCACTTCACACTTCATATTGTAGCGTCCAGCTGCTGCTATTGTGCTGTGCGATTCTTGCTGCAATCCCTCGCTGTCCTCTAATACCCTCTGTATACCCCAAATAGCAGTTCTATTTAGTGACAAAATCGAATAGGAAGAAATCTGTTTGACTTTCATGCATCTGCAGTAGTAAGCTGTCAGTTGTGGGGTATCTGTATAACGCACATTGCAATACCTTTTGGGGGCTCTAGTTTACAGCCAGATTTACGTGTGAAATCCACATAGTTTATACAGTGATTTTCACTGAAATTACACTGTCAGTTATGGGGTATCTGTATAATGCACATTGCCATACCTTTTGGGGGCTGCTTTGCAGTGAAGACGTGGGGCAGACTTCCGCTGCTTCCTGGAGTAGGCAGGCTGTGCATACTGACATCGATGAGGAGAGTAGCAGTGACCAGGAACCACAAATTGACAATGATGTAGCCGATCGCACTTGGGAGCTGGGTGTAGGGGATTCATCATCGTCGGGCGAAGAGAGTGTCAGCTTGCGGAGCAGGCAGCAAGTCGCTACTGTGGCTGTGAGTCAGCAGGGTGGCAGCTGTGCGAGGACGGGAGCCAAACGTCCGCGGGGTACAAATCCCGATTCGCAGGCCCAAATAAGCAGTGGCACAGGGGCTCAGCGAGGCAGCAGCGGTGCTAGTCGCTCAGTGCAGAGTGTTGGCGGTAAAATTACCACCTCAGCGGTGTGGCAGTTTTTTGTAAAGACACCAGAGGAGCCGAGCGTGCGTATATGTCGTATCTGTGGGCAGAAAATGAAGCGTGGCCAGGGAGCTAACCTTGGCACCACGGCCCTGCGCCAACACATGCAATGGCCTGGGAGAAACGGGTGTCCGATGCGGTCTGTCCTGCAGGCGCAGCAACAACAGCAGCACCTAGTGGCACACATGCTGTTTCAGCAAGTCAAGGCTCCAGCACCTCTGCCGAAGGGAGCTGTTTGTCTTTGACATCATCTCCCGGTCCAGATGCTCCTGCTCCTCGCTACGCATGGCGCCAGCAGTCGTTGAGCGAGGCGATTACAAAAAGACAACTCTATGCGTCCAGCCATCCTAAGGTGCAGAAGCTGACCGTGCTTTTGTCGAAGTTGTTGGTACTGCAGTCTCTCCCTTTCCAAGTCGTGGACTCTGCACCCTTCAGAGAACTAATGGCTTGTGCCGAACCTGTCAGGGTCGGGCCAATCCCGCCTTACACTCTTCTCTCAGACACTCCAAATTAGTTGAGCATGCGTGCACGTTTGGATAAGAAAAGACAGAAGACTGAAGTTCTGTTTTATCTTAGGTTCATGTTCTTAACTTGCCGAACAGAAAAGAGAAATGAACTGTGTTTATTTCCTGATTACATAGCTTCTTATACCCATAGAAAAAGGTGTGGTTACATACATTAAAATCATTATAATTGGTTATAGCTAAGCATATATGTCTGGCCCCCCGACCCCTGCTGATTGGTCTTCCAACTTAGATTATGGTTGCCATGCCAGGGGAATTTCCAGTCACCGTTGTCTACAGTAAATTGACCACTAGTCTGGATGCTGATGCTATTCTTAACAAACATCTGCTTTTCCATCTTCTGCTTTCCATCACAAGACTTGAGTTCTGCTGACAGTTGCATGTCTGGTTAAAACTGATGTAAGGGAAAAGCTCTGTATTTCTCAACAGACAAAGTACAAAATATAGGGCAAAGGGCACATGTATACAATCATAAAGCATATAATTATTATGGACACATAATCATTACTTTGACCCTCACAAACCGAGGTGGAGAGTTCCAAGCCGCAATTTTTTTTCCAAAAAGGCTGTGCCAGCCCTTCACCAATATGTGCAAGAGAAGGTGGGCCAGTCCTTGAGCTTATCAGTTTCTTCCAAGGTGCACGGCAGCACGGACGTGTGGAGCTGTAATTATTGTCAGGGCCAGTATATGTCCTTTATGGCCCACTGGGTGAATGTGCTTCCCTCACCGCCACACGAACAACTTCCACAAGAGACGGCGCTTTCTCCTCCATGTTGTCAAACTGCTGCTCCTGCGCCAGTGTCTGCCTTCTCCTCCACCACCTCAGCCTCCACAAGTGCTGCTCCATCATACCACATGTGCAGGGCACAGCGGTGTTACGCAGTTCTACACCTGGTTTGCCTGGGTGAACGAAGTCACACAGGGGAGGAACTGCTCCGCGTCATGCAAGAAAAAATCAATGTGTGGCTTTCTCCGCAACAACTAAAAATCGGAACCATGGTGACAGACAATGGGAGGAACATGGTGTCCGCGCTAAACAGAGGAGGGATGGTCCATGCGCCCTGCATGGCGCACGTGTTCAATTGTCCTGAAGTCTTACACCCATCTGCAAGACATTCTAAAAATGGCCAGGACACTGTGCATGCACTTCAGTCATTCTTACAAAGCCAAGCACACCCTTCCCGAGTTGCAGCGCCAGAACGGCCTACCCCAACATAGATTGATATGCGATTTTTCCACCCATTGGAATTCCAGCCTCCATATGTTAGACCGCCTGTATGAACAGAGAAAAGCCATTAATGATTTTTTGATGATGCAAGCGGACCGTAGTACTCACCTGTGTAACTTTGATGTCAGCCACTGGCAGCTCATGCGTGACACCTGCCGTTTGCTCAGGCCTTTTAAAGAGGCCACGTTATTTGTCAGTCGCCAGGACTGCGGGATGAATAACATCATTCCACTGCTTCATGTCCTGGAACTCATGCTGTCTGGTCAGAGCACTGGAGACTACATCTTATGGCCACTTGATTCCGGTGGGGGTTGAACTGGAGGAGGAGGAGGAGGACATTGGAGCACAAGCAGAGTCTGGTGCAATTTGTGGTTTTTCTACACAGGTGACAGGAAAGGAGAAGCAGGAGCATCCAGAGGAGGTAAAAGACGAGGCAGATGATCCAGAAGCACCGTGGCAGTATACTGTGGATATGAAGACCGGGAGTCCCTCAGAGTCACTTGCGCAGATGGCCTGCAGCATGCTGCTTTGCCTAACTAGTGACAGCCGAATAGTCCACATCCGGCATAGGGATGACATTTGGCTCTCCACCCTCTTGGACCCTCGCTACCGGTCCAAAATGGGTGACTTTTTACCTGCTGCTGAGAGGAAGGAACAACTGGCATACTATAGAGAAAGACTGAATAAACAGTTGGCCGCTGCCTATGTGCGCCATTGTCCATCCTCTGACCGGGGGATTCCTGGCAGTCATTACTCTACGTACTACTACCACGGCTGCTGTGGGGAGCTGGGGGGTAGGAGCAGTAGCAGCTCCTACCACGACTGCTGTGGGGAGCTGGGGGGTAGGAGCAGTAGCAGCAATTTCCTTCACCCACCTAGTGAGGAGGGTAGCCGCCACCAGCAGCAGGACTGATCCTGCAACAGCAGGTGGTGGCCTACTTAGACAGCACTTTACCACCTGAGGTAGAGGATCCCATGGACTACTGGGCAGCCAAACTTGATGCGTGGCCGCAACTTGCGGAGTTTGCAGTAGAGAAGCTGTCCTGCCCGCCAGTAGCGTGGCATGAGAGCCGGTGTTCAGTGCGGCGGGGGCCATCGTTACCCCCAGGAGAACCCGCTTGTCCACCCGTAATGTGGACAGACTAACCTTTTGTCAAGATGAATCCGGCTTGGATGCCTAATGCATCAGATTAGATCAGCCATGGCGCCTCCTCCAAACGTTGAAAAATGAGTTGGGGTTCTAACTACCTGCCTCAGCTACTATTCTGATGCTGCCACCCGCCTGATGCCACACATCTGCTGCCAGTTGCACCATCTGCCTCCTACCATCTTTACCAGGGACTGAAATTGTACGCCACCTCCACACTATATCATTGTGCCACTCTGCGGGCTCCTGCTGCTGCTGCTTCTGATGCCGCCTTCACACTATATCATTGTGCCACTCTGCCGGCTGCTGCTGCTTCTGATGCCACCTTCACACTATATCATTGTGCCACTCTGTGGGCTCCTCCTGCTGCTGCTACTGATGCCACCTTCACACTATATCATTGTGCCACTCTGCGGGCTCCTGCTGCTGCTGCTTCTGATGCCACCAACACACTATATCATTGTGCCACTCTGCAGGCTCCTGCTGCTGCTGCTTCTGATGCCTCCTTCACACTATATCATTGTGGCACTCTGCAGGCTCCTGCTGCTCCTGCTTCTGATAACACCTTCACACTATATCATTGTGCCACTTTGCGGGCTCCTGCTGCTGCTTCTGATGCCACCTTCACACTATATCATTGTGCCACTCTGCAGGCTCCTGCTGCTTCTTATGCCACCAACACACTATATCATTGTGTCACTCCTTATAACCCAGCGTCAGCATGGGTTTATGAGAGATCGGTCCTGTCAGACTAATCTGATTGGTTTCTACGAGGAGGTAAGTTCAAGACTGGATCTGGGGGACGCTGTGGATGTTGTGTATCTGGACTTTTCAAAGGCATTTGACACCGTGCCACATCAAAGGTTGGTATATAAAATGAGACTGCTGGGAATAGGAGAAAATCTGTGTATTTGGGTAAGTAATTGGCTTAGTGATAGAAAACAGAGGGTGGTCATTAATGGCACATTCTCAGATTGGGTTGATGTTACCAGTGGAGTGCCACAGGGGTCAGTATTGGGGCCACTTCTTTTTAATATTTTTATTAATGACCTTGTAGTGGGTTTACACAGTCAAGTTTCAATATTTGCAGATGATACTAAGCTGTGTAAAGTAATAAATACTGAGGTCGATAGTTTAGCATTACAGAGGGATTTGTGTAAGCTTGAGGGATGGGCAGAGAAATGGTTGATGAGGTTTAATGTAGATAAATGTAAAGTTATGCACTTGGGCCATGGAAACAAAAAGTATAATTATGTTCTAAACGGTCAATTACTTAGTAAAACTGAAGCTGAAAAGGACTTGGGGGGTATTGGTGGATGGTAAACTTAATTTTAGTGACCAGAGCCAGGCGGCTGCTGCTAAAGCAAATAAAATAATGGGATGTATCAAGAGAGGAATAGATTCTCATGATAAAGACATAGTTTGCCCTTATACAAATCCCTGGTCAGACCACACATGGAATATTGTGTACAGTTTTGGGCACCAGTGTATAAAAAGGATATAGTAGAGCTGGAACGGGTACAGAGGAGGAGAGCAACAAGGATTATTAGGGGAATGGGGGAACTAGAATACACTGATTAAAAAATTTGGGATTATTCAGTTTAGAAAAAAGACGACTGAGGGGAGACCTAATTACAATGTACAAATACCTGAACGGACAGTACAAGGATCTCTCCAAAGATCTTTTTATACCTAGGCCTGTGACCAGGACAAGGGGGCATCCTCTACGCCTAGAGGAGAGGCGATTTTACCATCACCATAGACAAAGGTTCTTTACTGTAAGAGCAGTGAGACTGTGGAACTCTCTTCCGCAGGAGGTTGTTATGGCGGACTCTATGTACATGTTCAAGAGAGGCCTGGATGACTTTCTGGAGAGAAAAAATATCACGGGTTATGGGGATAAAACATTTATTTAATTCTTAAAGGTTGGACTTGATGGACTTGCGTCTCCTTCCAGCCTTATATACTATGATACTATGATACTCTGTGGGCTCCTCCTGCTGCTGCTACTGATGTCACCTTCACACTATATCATTGTGACACTCTGCGGGCTCCTGCTGCTTCTGATGCCACCATCACACTATATCATTGTGCCACTCTGCGGGCTCTTGCTGCTACTGATGCCACCTTCACACTAAATGCTTGTGCAACTCTGCGGGCTCCTGCTGATTCTGATGCCACCTCCACACTATATCATTGTGACACTCTTCAGGCTCCTGCTGCTACTGATTACATTCACACTATATCATTGTGCCACTCTGGGGGCTCCTGCTGCTTCTGATGCCACCTTCACACTATATCATTGTGCCACTCTGCGGGCTCCTACTGCTACTGATGCCACCTTCACACTGTATCATTGTGCTACTCTGCGGGCTCCTGCTGCTGCTGCTTTTGATGCCACCAACACACTATATCATTGTGCCACTCTGCGGGCTCCTGCTGCTACTGATTCCACCTTTACACTATATCATTGTGCCACTCTGCGGGCTCCTACTGCTACTGATGCCACCTTCACACTGTATCATTGTGCCACTCTGCGGGCTCCTGCTGCTGCTGCTTTTGATGCCACCAACACACTGTATCATTGTGCCAATCTGCGGGCTCTTGCTGCTACTGATACCACCTTCACACTATGGGGCACATTTACTAAGGGTCCGCAGCCGCGAATTCATCGGGTTTTTCCCAAATATTTCCGCTTTGCGCTGTATTTCACGGGATTGTGGGGCACGCGATCGATTTTTGGCGCAATCGCGCCGACTTTCGCGCGACAGAAATCGGGGGGCGTGGCCACCGGACAACCCGAAGGATTCGGAAAAAACGCAAAATTTAAAAAGCCACTTGTGTCGCAAGATCAAGTACTCACATACACCAGAAAAAAGCAGGTGAACTCCAGCGGACCTCGGCGCAGCAGCGACACCTGGTGAATATCGGCGCACGGACCTTAGTGAATCCCGGCAGAACCCGAATCAGCGCCGGAGAACCCGCCGCTGGATCGCGACTGGACCGGGTAAGTAAATGTGCCCCTATATATTTGTGCCACTCTGCGGGCTCCTGCTGATTCTGATGCCACCTTCACACTCTATCATTGTGCCACTCTTTGGGCTCCTGCTGCTACTGATACCACCTTCACACTATATCATTGTGCCACTCTGCGGGCTCTTGCTGCTACTGATGCCACCTTCACACCATATCATTGTGCCACTCTGCGGGCTCCTGCTGCTGCTGCTTTTGATGCCACCAGCACACTATATCATTGTGCCACTCTGCCGCTCTTGCTGCTTCTGATGCCACCTTCACACTATATCATTGTGACACTCTTCGGGCTCCTGCTGCTACTGATAACACCTTCACACTATATCATTGTGCAACTCTGGGGGCTCCGGCTGCTTCTGATGCCACCTTCACACTATATCATTGTGCCACTCTGCGGGCTCCTACTGCTACTGATGCCACCTTCACACTATATCATTGTGCCACTCTGCGGGCTCCTGCTGCTGCTTTTGATGCCACCAACACACTATATCATTGTGCCACTCTGCGGGCTCCTGCTGCTACTGATGCCACCTTCACACTATATCATTGTGCCACTCTGCGGGCTCCTGCTGCTTTTGATGCCACCAACACACTATATCATTGTGCCACTCTGCAGGCTCCTGCTGCTACTGATTCCACCTTCACACTATATCATTGTGCCACTCTGCAGGCTCCTGCTGCTGCTTTTGATGCCACCAACACACTATATCATTGTGCCACTCTGCAGATCTTGCTGCTTTTGATGCCACCAACACACTATATCATTGTGCCACTCTGGGGACTCCTCCTGCTAATGATGCCACCAACACACTATATCATTGTGCCACTCTGGGGACTCCTCCTGCTAATGATGCCACCAACACACTATATCATTGTGCCACTCTGCAGGCTCCTGCTGCTACTGATGACACCTTCACACTATATCATTGTGCCACTCTGCGGGCTCCTGCTGCTGCTTTTGATGCCACCAATACACTATATCATTGTGCCACTCTGCGGGCTCCTGCTGCTACTGATTCCACCTTCACACTATATCATTGTGCCACTCTGCGGGCTCCTGCTGCTGCTTGATGCCACCAACACACTATATCATTGTGCCACTCTGCCGCTCTTGCTGCTTCTGATGCCACCTTCACACTATATCATTGTGCCACTCTGTGGACTCCTCCTGCTGCTCCTGCTAATGATGCCACCTTCACACTCCATCATTGTGCCACTCTGCGGGCTCCTGCTGCTTCTGATGCCACCTTCACACTATATCATTGTGCCACTCTGCGGGCTCCTGCTGCTTTTCATAGTATATAAGTATATAAGGCTGGAAGGAGACGCAAGTCCATCAAGTCCAACCTTTAAGAATTAAATAAATGTTTTATCCCCATAACCCGTGATATTTTTGCTCTCCAGAAAGGCATCCAGGCCTCTCTTGAACATGTACATAGAGTCCGCCATAACAACCTCCTGCAGAAGAGAGTTCCACAGTCTCACTGCTCTTACAGTAAAGTACCTTTGTCTATGTTGATGGTAGAATCGCCTCTCCTCTAGGCGTAGAGGATGCCCCCTTGTCCTGGTCACAGGCCGAGGTATAAAAAGATCTTTGGAGAGATCCTTGTACTGTCCGTTCAGGTATTTGTACATTGTAATGAGGTCTCCCCTCAGTCGTCTTTTTTCTAAACTGAATAATCCCAAATTTTTTAATCTGTCAGTGTATTCTAGTTCCCCCATTCCCCTAATTATCCTGGTTGCTCTCCTCTGCACCCGTTCCAGCTCTACTATATCCTTTTTATACACTGGTGCCCAAAACTGTACACAATATTCCATGTGTGGTCTGACCAGGGATTTGTATAAGGGCAAAACTATGTCTTTATCATGAGAATCTATTCCTCTCTTGATACATCCCATTATTTTATTTGCTTTAGCAGCAGCCTCCTGGCTCTGGTCACTAAAATTAAGTTTACCATCCACCAATACCCCCAAGTCCTTTTCAGCTTCAGTTTTACTAAGTAATTGACCGTTTAGAACATAATTATACTTTTTGTTTCCATGGCCCAAGTGCATAACTTTACATTTATCTACATTAAACCTCATCAACCATTTCTCTGCCCACTCCTCAAGCTTCCACAAATCCCTCTGTAATGCTAAACTATCGACCTCAGTATTTATTACTTTACACAGCTTAGTATCATCTGCAAATATTGAAACTTGACTGTGTAAACCCACTACAAGGTCATTAATGTGTTCCTGTGTTACCTGAGCTCCTCCGTGTTCCCGTGTACCAGTGATCCTCCATGCTGCTGTCCTGTGTGCTGTGTTCCTGTACCCCTCTGCTTGGACCTCCTGTTGCTGACCCCGGATTGAACTCTGACATTGCATCTCTGCCGCCTGCCCTGACCCTGTGCCTGGACTTTGACCACGAGATTGATTGCCATTCTTGTACCTCAACCTTGGCCGCCACTGCAGACAAGTCACGCCTGAGGAACGACCTGGTGGTACAATGCCGCAGCTTGTCTAAGCCGCTTTGTGGCAGGCGCTGGTGAAAACTGGGTACCACTAAGACTACGGTCCCAGGTAGTGGCTTGAGTCATCGTCTGCAGTGGTACAGTGGATCCACAACCCGCAAGCCTGAAAGTCATTGGGGCAGATTTATTTACCCGGTCCGTTAGCGATCCAGCAGCGCATTCTCTGCACTGGATTCGGGTCCGGCCGGGATTCATCAAAGCAGTTCCTCCGACGTCCACCAGTTGGCGCTGCTGCGCTGAAGTCCGCTGGAATGCCTCGAAATACACCGGCCTATCCAGGATGAAGGTGAGTGAAATTTTCGCGACACAATTTTTTTTTTAAATGCGGCGGTTTTTCCGAATACATCAGGTTTTTCGTTCGGCCATGCCCCCCGATTTCCGTCGCGTGCATACCGGCGCCGATGCGCCAAATTACGATCGCGTGCGCCAAAAACCCGGGGCAATTCAGGTACAATCGGCGCAAATCGGAAATATTCGGGTAACACGTCGGGAAAACGCGAATCGGGCCCTAAGTAAATGACCCCCATTGTGTCACTCTGTGGCTTTCCATGTTACTGCCACCATGTTGCTGCCATCTGTGGGCTGCTGCTTCTGCTGACGCCACCTCCACAATTGTGCCACTCTGCGGCCTACTCATGCTGCTACCAACTGACTGCTGTCTTCCTGGAACACCCTGTGATTTCCATAATGCTGTTTTCACCCTCCATCGCTCTATCACATTGTCACTATGTTTGGTTTTCCCCTTCATTTTATCTGTCAGGATTGATAGCCAAAAGCAGGAGTGGATACAGAACACAGAGGACATGCAAATATCCAATTTATTGGTCATTTCTGTTTTGGATCCACTCCTGTTTATTTTTTGCTTTAGCAATACTGACCTTTAGCAATATTGACCTATTAAAAGTGGACACTGACTGATGAAAAAAAGGACAAAAGGATCAATGATGTCAATGCAAAATTACTGCTGACACCCTCTCCACTCTTTTGGGGGGTTTCTACAGGTATACGCGTTTAATAGAACAGGTTCTGTCGTAATCTATGGACTCATCTGATGTCAGTGCAAAAAGAGTTCACTCTTTGATGTTATAGTGGGATCTTGGCCCTCAGCTCAGTCCTTTTGAGCTGGCACAGACGTTACCTTGTCAGGCTGCGTTCCCGCTTTGCTTATTTGGTGAAGTTGGTAAGTGCCTATGGAATTGAAGAGTGAAGCAATTTTTAGAGTGGCGGCTGTCATGTGCGTGTCATACAAAAACACATCATTGTTTGAAGACCAAAACACATTGGGGCAGATTTACTTACCCTGTCCATTCGCGATCCAGCGGCGCGTTCTCTGCTGTGGATTCGGGTCCGGCCGGGATTCATTAAGGCATTTCCTCCGACGTCCACCAGGTGGCACTGCTGCGCTGAAGAGCATCGGAACGTACTCAAGTTCACCAGCCAATTCCTAGTGAAGGTAAGTGCAAGCTCCGCGACACTTTTCTTTTTTTACATGCGGCGGTTTTTCCGAATTGGGCCCTTAGTAAATGACCCCCATTCTCTATGCATATTTAAGCATGGCACAACATTCTACAACACCCTACAGGAAATACATGTTTTTAATGATATTAGTCATGATTCGATTCAGGTCGAATCAAATTTTTTCAAAAATTCGGCGAATCGAGACAAACCGAATTTTAACAAATTTGTCCATTTTGATGGAAGTGTATTAATGGTGACATCAAACAGTTTATTCTGCATACTGCCAGGAGACAGAGTAATGTAGAGTACATGCAATACTCTGCCTTCAGACTGCAGCTCATCCGCCTGTATAGCAGGACGAATAGTGGTGAGACCGTGGAAAGTGCGACTGTCCATCAAGTGAAGCAGAGGATGAGACAGCTGCAATACAATTGCCACAAAGCAGAAAACCTGTTTAATAATTGGGGGGCTCACAACCTAGACCCTTTTGTTGCCTGTAAAAACAGTGTCAGTAAGAAGCTGATGATGACCTTATTAGATGAGAATGGGCTGGAGCAGTCTGAGTAGAGTAGTATTCGGAAGATCAATGGGGATTATTATGAAGATCTCTTTAGAGGTTGTCAGATGAGCAGTGATAACATCCAGAGCTATATGAATAGTGTGACTCTGCCAAAACTAGAACCAGTACAGGCTGATAGCATGGCTGAGCCCATAACAGAGGATGAGGTGAAGAGGAGCATTGACTCCTTAAAAGCCAAGAAAACAGCTATTGAAAAAGGGTTTAGACACTTCGAAACGCGTCTAGCAAGGAATACAGGCAGTATCGTTGTTTTATCTCTGAGTGCTGGTCGATGCGGTAAATCAAGTGAGACACCGTTATCTCAAAAGGCAGCCATCTTCCATTACACCAGACACCAGCAATAGGACCTGGAGAATTTCAGCTGTGTGCTCCAACACGCTCCACCGCGCATGCACTCTATCAGAATGTAGAAATAGGAAGGAGAGCACGAGTAGACAGCGTCCCAAGTTCGTAGTGTTAACGTAGCACAGTGGAGTCATTGTGGCAGCAAAAAAACGATGCAGGTAATATATAAGGATATTACCCGACTGGAATAACCACAAGTGATCTATGAGACAAATGCTAAGCTGTGTGAAACAATCTAACAGAGGTAGCAAATATATTGTTTACCAACGATTGGAAGTACTGTAGTAACATGTCCCATATCCTGGTCTGGATCTCAGTTATTCAGTGACTTTTTTTATTTTTATTGTGTGCATGCACAATTGTATCTATTTGGTTTTATTTGATGACACCAACTGTTTTTATACTGCGATATCAAGTGTTCACACACTGTGATATACACTCACCGGCCACTTTATTAGGTACACCTGTCCAACTGCTCGTTAACACTTAATTTCTAATCAGCCAATCACATGGCGGCAACTCAGTGCATTTAGGCATGTAGACATGGTCAACACAATCTCCTGCAGTTCAAACCGAGCATCAGTATGGGGAAGAAAGGTGATTTGAGTGCCTTTGAACGGGGCATGGTTGTTGGTGCCAGAAGGGCTGGTCTGAGTATTTCAGAAACTGCTAATCTACTGGGATTTTCACGCACAACCATCTCTGGGGTTTACAGAGAATGGTCCGAAAAAGAAAAAACATCCAGTGAGCGGCAGTTCTGTGGGCGGAAATGCCTTGTTGATGTCAGAGGTCAGAGGAGAATGGGCAGACTGGTTCGAGCTAAGAACAGGAAACTGAGGCTACAATTTGCACAAGCTCATCGAAATTGGACAGTAGAAGATTGGAAAAACATTGCCTGGTCTGATGAGTCTCGATTTCTGCTGCGACATTCGGATGGTAGGGTCAGAATTTGGCGTCAACAACATGAAAGCTTGGATCCATCCTGCCTTGTATCAATGGTTCAGGCTGGTGGTGGTGGTGTCATGGTGTGGGGAATATTTTCTTGGCACTCTTTGGGCCCCTTTGTACCAATTGAGCATCGTTGCAACGCCACAGCCTACCTGAGTATTGTTGCTGACCATGTCCATTCCTTTATGACCACAATGTACCCAACATCTGATGGCTACTTTCAGCAGGATAATGCGCCATGTCATAAAGCTGGAATCATCTCAGACTGGTTTCTTGAACATGACAATGAGTTCACTGTACTCAAATGGCCTCCACAGTCACCAGATCTCAATCCAATAGAGCATCTTTGGGATGTGGTGGAACGGGAGATTCGCATCATGGATGTGCAGCCGACAAATCTGCGGCAACTGTGTGATGCCATCATGTCAATATGGACCAAAATCTCTGCGGAATGCTTCCAGCACCTTGTTGAATCTATGCCACGAAGAATTGAGGCAGTTCTGAAGGCAAAAGGGGGTCCAACCCGTTACTAGCATGGTGTACCTAATAAAGTGGCCGGTAAAGTAGAACATCACCATACTATCTATGGTGATGTTCTACTGATTTTAAATTATATATAACAATATGATTTTATGTTCAATTTTATGGTAAATGTTATGGTTCATTTTATGATAATTGTTAGTGATGTGCTATTTTATGCAATAAACACATGTTAAGTAAAAACAGTAAGTAGTGCATGGTACACATTTTTAAAAGCCAAGAAGAGTCCGGGGTTGGATGGTCCCACTAGTGAATTCTACAAAGAGTTCAGGGACTTGCTGGCTCCGGACCTGATGCAGTTCTATAATGACTGTCTGTGTGCTAGGAAGCTTCCTCCCTCCCAGCATAAATCTGTACTTGTTCTCTTGGCAAAAAAGGGAGACCTGAAAGACTTAAAGAGCTTGTGGCCATTGTCTCTACTTAATACAGAATCCTGGCTAAGATCTTATATTTCAGGCTGAGTGAGGTGGCTGCTGAGCTGATCATTGACAACCAGACATGTGGTGTGAGAGATTGGACTATAGAGGACTCATTACTGTTGGTGAGAGAAGCGTTGGCCTATGTCAAGCATCTTCATGTTGGGGCATACATTGCCGGCCTAGACCAGAGTAAAGCCTTTGATAGAGTCCACCATGGCTACTTGTACCAAGTGCTGTTGGAGTATGGCCTTCCACTGCATTTTATCCTCAGGGGCTCTATAAGGAGGCAATGAGCCAGCCTTTAGTTAATGGTCACCTGGGAGACCCTTTCCAGATCATTTCGGGTGTCGGGAGACAAGGCTGCCCCCTCAGCCCCTTGCTATATGTCTTTAGTTTAGACCCCTTTTTAAGAAAATTGCTTGGCATTAAGGAATTTACAGGACTGAAATGTCATTTGCAGAGTAAAGTTGAGACGGTAAAGTTCTGTGCCTATGCAGAGGATGTGACACTCTTCATGTCCCCTAGAAATGACTGTGTGGCTCTACAGCAGGAGATAGACACCCTGGAGAAAGCTTCTAACTCAGCCGTGAACATGGAGAACAGCGAGGCTCTGTGGCTGGGTGACGAAAATGGGGTCTTCTCGTTTCCCTTCAGGACAGTAGAGGAGAAGATAAAGATTCTGGGAGTTGTGTTTGGAGCTCTAGATGAAGGGAAAGAAAACTGGGATGAGAAGCTTGCTGTGTGTGAGCGGAAGGTGCGGAGCTGGGGGCACTGGAAGTTGACTTCCCGAGAGAAGGTCAGCCTGGTGAGAACCTTCCTACTCCCCATCTTCTTGTATGTTAGTGTGGTGTTCCCTGTGCCAGACAATTTACTTCCCAGACTTCTTCCACTGTTTGTGGGGCAGTAGAGTCAATGGGGGTCACTAAGGGCCCGATTCGCGTTTTCCCGACGTGTTACCCGAATATTTCCAATTTGCACCGATTTCCCCTGGGATTTTGGCGCATGGGATCGGATTGTGGCGCATCAGCGATGGCATGCACGCGACGGAAATTGGGGGGCGTGGCCGAACAAAAACCCGACGGATTCGGAATAACCGCCGCATTTAAAAAAAATAAAATGTGTTGCGGAGCTTGCACTTACCATCACACAGCCCGGCTAGGTGTATTCCAGGGCGTTCCGGGGAACTTCAGCACAGCAGCGCCACCAGGTGGACGTCGGAGGAACTGCCTTAATAAATCCACCGCAGAGAACGCGCCGCTGGATCGCAAATGGACCGGGTAAGTAAATCTGCCCCAAAGTGTTCAGGCAGAACGTTGTTTATCTTCCTCATAAAGAGGGTGGTTTCTCCATGCCATGTCCAGAGCTTTTCTATAATTTAAGGTTTTTGATGAAAATGTTTTCATTTTGTAAGAGCTCAGAGGTGAAGCCGTGGTGCAGTCTGTTTAAGATCCAGAAGTTTGTGTCTGTGTGGTTGGTCGGGGACTTGATAAAGAGGGTGACAGCCCCTGTAAAGCATAACGTTTTCTGGTATGGGGTCCAAATAATTGGTAAGATCATTAGATGGGAGATTTTGTATGAGGATGTTAGACAGCTCTCCAGGAAACAGTTATATAATGATCTTCTATTGTCTAAGTTAGGCGTCCAAATACAATTATGTGGAGCTCCGACACTGGATGTGAAACAAGCTGCAAAAACCCAGGTGGACCCCAGAGTCCCCCCTTATATGAGGGATGTGGCCTGGCTAGCATTTCGCTGGAAAATGTTTGTTAGAGCAAACCTTAAGTGCAGAAATGTACCAGATAGATCCTGTCCTATGGAAGAGTGCCAGCAGGACCTGGAGACCATGCAGCATCATCTGCTGGAGAGTCGTTTCATTGGGTCAGTGTGGGAGGTTGTGTCCCAGTCCTTACATATACTCAGTCTCAAAAAGGTATCGCCTGATTTCTTCACTCCTCTTCTGCTCTCCATGGCTAACACGGCACAAATCTACACTACTAGCAACTTGGAAGATACTACAATGTACCGCACAAGAATGGAACTGAAAACCCAGCTTAAAAAGTTTGCACAGATAAACAGCAACATATTTTACTTAACAAAATAAAAAAGGGAAAGTCTCATCCCAAAAGGCTTCAAACTACGTAACCCAACCCGCAACACTTACAACAGGCGATTTGCAGAAGGGCTGTTATACGGACATCTGAAAAACTATGCAACAACATGATTAAGATTCTCTATAACAGCAAGAGAAAAATACAGGAGGAAATACATGCCCTAAAGACACTACTGGAACATGACACAGAGGAGATGAAGGACAAACTCCAATTATATTACCATAAACTTCAGGATATGATGATCAACAACAAAATGAAAAAGCTCCATAGACTAAGACAAAAAATCACTACAGGCACAAGTGCTCAGCCAGGTCACCAGAGCTGTGTTGTGAACCTTTCCTCATATGAGCCTGACAAACATAAGATGTCAGTTCTCTCCAAAGGTCTGTCCTTCTGCCCTGCAAGATCTGTGGACAAAATTAAACTCTGCAATGACATGGAGGAATTCTTCAGAAAAATAAGACTCAGAGATTATTTCCATGACTCTCCTCACAGCACAGATTTGGAGACAGGACAGTTCAACAGCAACCCAACAAAAAGATCTACCTGGACCCCCAAATCTGGAACCAACTCAACACTGGATACATACATCGACCTGAAAACTGAAATCCTGGGGAAAAGAAAGAAACAAGTCAATAACCTAACCCTGCAGGAACAAAGGGCTATTATATCATTGAAAGCAAACCCAGATATCATCATAAAACCCGCTGACAAAGGGGGAGAAATAGTCATAATGAATATATGTCATTCTGACTATATCAAGGAAATGAATAGACAGCTGTCCAATCCCATTCATTATAGTAAACTTGAAAGTGACCCCACAGAGGCCTATAAGAATCAACTAATTGATATGAGCAAGAAGTTTTTAACTGAGATGCAACACAAGGTCAACCAGAGGATCCCAGGCCAGGCTGTTTCTATATGCTCCCCAAGATACACAAAGATGGCAATCCAGGAAGGCCTATTATTTCTGGCATTGGCACCTTGACAGAAAGTATCTCCTAACTACATCCATGACACTACTGACCTTTTAAATAAACTCAAAACTGTAGGCCCACTTCCTGATGGTACAATTCTGGCCACCATGGATATGGAATCTCTATACACTAACATCCCCCATAAAGATGGAATAACAACATAGAGAAGTGCACACATGGAGAAGTGCAACATCCCTGCCAATGCAAGGCAGAGCGGTTGTCCCAATATGTCGCTCGCAACCTGTGTGGAGTCTGATCAACCCCACACGGGGAACACTGCAGCGGTAGATTCTGCCTGGGAAGGCAGGAGTTAATTGTTTAATGTGATGTCCTTCCATCAGCCAATCACATCTGTTCTAATAATGTATTGTAAGCTGGGATGCAATTGGAGGAGTAACCACCACCTGACCAGTAGGAGTAATAAAACCCCTGGTCAGGAAAGTTCTAGAGTCAGTCAGAGTGGTCAGGCAGAGTAGTGAGACAGTGCAGAGAGCGAGTAGAGCTCTGAGGAGTTAGTGAGATTAAAGGGGTATCATCCTACCTTCAAGGGTGATATCTGAAGTAACCCAGGACAAGCTGAAGCATCCTACTAGGACACAGCTATCTCCCAGCCTGCCCTCGAATCCAGGCTGGTGACCAATCCCTGTGGTTCCCTCTCCAAGTGCACCCCCAGCATTCTACCATTGTCAAGATTCGTTTGGCATGTTATCTATTGTTCCTGTCGGTTCCAATAAAGAACTGTAAGTTACTTTTGTACAACGTCTGCCTCCGTCTGGTCCCTGCTACTACGGCTGTCACCATCACGGGCACCCTATCCACCACACAGGGACTCATACTCCAGACCCCAAAAGGGTTACCCCAGGGATAACTACTACAGCAGCCTCTCCCTCATCATTTCTTGCCAACACCACCTGCTGGAGACCTGGCAGGCTCTAGGACAGCCCTCCGGTCCCCATACCAAGCACCGTGACACTAGCATGCCTAGGCCGCAACCGCCAGGCACTCCGGTATTCCAGGCCCTGGCTGTCTCCAGGCCCCAAGAAAAAGGCTAGGCCCCGGTGGGGGATGTTGCAGAAGGACAACTTACCAACAGAACTGGTCTCAGAACTCATACAATTTGTGCTCACCCACAACTATTTCTCATTTAGAGAGAGGATCTGTACCTACAATGTATGGGAACATCAATGGGTTCAAAGTGTGCACCACAGTATGCCAATTTTTTTATGGCTGAACTGGAAGGTGCTTAATTTTCCATATGCACCACAAAAACCATGATCTACCTCCGTTATATTGATGATATTGTGATCATTTGGACTGCAGGTCCAATCTAAAACTAAGTGTCACGTCCGTTCCAAAATGCTGCACTATCCGTAGGTGGCGTTAATATGTGTGTGAACTGTGCCTTAATGTTTGTGTTTGTCTGCAACACCCCTCAGATTCTGTATTGCAAGAGTTAATACTCTGGACCTGTAATTGCTTGCTTCTTCCACCTGAGGCAGAGCCTAGTTTCCTATAAGTGCCCAGTTTAGCCTTGACTCCTGGCTGGTTAATTTTTTCTGTATCCTGTGATCTCTAGATATCTAGTTTCTGTCCCCTGTGATACCCAGTGCAGTCTTAACCGTTTAGTGGTGGTGGTTGCACAGTTGCTGGGCAGGTGCCTACGCTAAGCTATTCAGATAAGGAGATACACTTTCTGGATACCACCATACTGGATACCACCATACTGTAAAGACAGCTGCTTAACCACAACAATATTCCATAAACCAACAGACAGAATGGCCTACCTGAGAAATAACAGCTTCCACCCCAAACATACCAGACAGTCTATGACATACAGCCAGGCCATATGCTACAACTGTTTCTGTTAAGACAAGAAAGACCTGGAAAAACACCTCCTTGAGCTCAGGTCTGAATTTCTCCAGTTAGGCTACAGACCAAAAGTGATTGATAACCAAATAAGTAAAGCAGCAGCCATCAACAGAGATGATTTACTCACATATAAGGAGACCCAGCAGGAGGCCAGAGTACCCCTAATAGTCACTTACAGCCCACAACTGGAGATCCTACGTCACATTGCCAAGAAACTCCAACCGATTCTGCATAAAGATACACGACTAAAATAATTATTTCCAGTCCCTCCTCTCCTGTCCTCCGGAAACCACCAAACCTGAAACAACTGGTTGTCCGGAGTGCCCTGAGACCTCCATCAGAAAATTGTACCTTACCCTGCCTGTAAAGCAGTTGTAAAACGTGCCAGGACATTCGCGCAGGTGACCAGGTACCTGTACCTCAATCACAGCAGGTACATCAGATCAAGGGAACCTTTTCCTGCAGGTCCTCTAATTTGGCCACAGACTCCATCAATGTATGAACTGGCACAGATCTGATATTAAAAATGAAAGGAAAGATCTCCCAGTGGCTGCACATTTCTCCAGAGAGGACCACACAATGGAAGACTTGCAGGTTACTATTTTAATGGGACATTTTAAGACACGGAGAGAAAGGAAATAATGGGAGTATAAATTAATGAGGAGATTCAACACCTTACAAAGTGGTCTTAACATTCATGCCAGCTTCATGACCTCCTACCTCTGACCTGGAGGCCACAAGCAGATAAGAGCCAGGGCTCGTGTGTCTCGCCTAACAGGTTTTTAATGTTTTTATTGGCGTCCCGTCATAAATAAGATGTCCCTGTATTTATAAAACTGTTGTTTTAGAGTTTTTTTAATATCCTTTGATGATCACTGTTTAGTGTGTATAAAATGCTGTGAATTTGTGTTTCATGCATAACAACATGTCTGACAAAGAGAACTAGTATTCTCGAAAGCTCTCCATCAAATATACTCAGTTAGCCTCAAGGTATCGGGTATCCCTGATTTCTTCACTCTTCTTTTCCTTACATCTACCACATCTAGTGGGGACGCATAGCCAGGGGTGAACATAGCCTCTCTGCTGCCTGAAGTGAACTATATATAGACGCCCCCCCCCCCTTGTGCAATAATTATATGTTATGCTAAGTGCAAATACACAATAGGTAGCCAAACGCATAGTAACATTTGAAAACGCATGCTTACTGACGCAACCAAAACGCCACATGTGAACGCACCCTCAGGTGCTCCCTCATAGCGGCTCTTTAGAGGGAGCCATGGGCCGGGGTCTTAAAGTGGCAGAGATACTAATTGTGGCATGTGGTGTCCAGGAAGAGAAGTGAGTTGGGTTTTGTAAGAGAAAGGAGGAAACATTTTTTTTTGGGGTGGTGGGCACTGCAGATATACCAAATAGGTGGCAAGATCTCTGTGCGGTGTAACTGAGAGACAGTATGGGGCATATTCAGAAGTGTTTGACTATGAAATACGGATAATGTGGCAGATATCTCACACCAGATACTGTGCAGGGAGCAGGACTGACTGTATGGTAGCCATCTATAATGCTCCAGCCTCCTGATATATTCAGGCTCCGGAGCTCTTCTACACCACATCTGATCTGGTGTAAATATTCGCCATAGCCTGCACCTGAACGGCACAGGCTATAGACAGTGCGCAGGCGAAAGGCGGCACCGCCCCTCAGTGTCCCACTGCACACTACTCTTGGCCTCTGCGCGGGGAATGGCACAAGAATCCTAGTTTGTACACCTGTTTTCAAGCATACAAACTGTGATAAATACCCTTCATCTAGTTCAGTTTGCAAATTTTTTAATAAATGTGGGTGAGGTATGCATTAACAGCAGGGCAAGAGTTAATATCAATCCCAGTGATTTTACTATATTTGCATCAGACACAGCTACACATTTGTACCTGACCTCCCTGGCCCGGCCACAGCACATCTGAGATGGAGGTATGGTACCCCTGAGCTCCGTAGGACCTTTCCGATTCAAGAAACGACCCTGTCTTAATGATCTAGGTCCACTCTGCACTAGTCATTAGTATTTGATCTGTAGGTGTAATATATCATACTATAGATATCATATCATAATTATTTTGTAGGTGTACATAAACACAATTAAATGTGCTTTTCAGAATCATTAGTAGCATGTATAGGTTTTATCATCGTTAGTAGCATGTATAGGTTTTAATTAATGTTCTCTTTCATCTACAGCTGAATCTATTGGAGAAGAGAAAACAGCTGACTGTCCAATTGGAGGATGCTAAAGAGCTCAAAGAACATGTAACAAGGAGAGAACAAATTGTTCTAGAGATTATATCTAAGTACCTAAGTAATGAGCAGCTTCAAGATTACCACCACTATGTTAAAATGACCTCTGCCCTGATCATGGAACAGCGAGAATTGGAAGATAAAATCCGGTTGGGAGAAGAACAATTGAGGTGTCTGCGTGAAAGTCTGTAACTGTACTGACAGTATTGCATATTGAAATTTCTTCTGTATCTAATTTAAATTTTTTACCAGAGATAAGTTTATATATCAAGAAATGTTTTGTGCGTTTTGCAATTTTGCGGGTTTCTGTAACTGGATTGTGAGAATTACCTATAAAAGTTTAAAGGGGTTTTCCCATTAATACAAGATTCTTATAAATAAAAAAACACACAATTTCTAAAACACCATTACCATTATTAACAAAAATACAGCACTTCACACATATAATTCCAACTTTATCGGTCCTGGTGTTCAATTTTGGTTTCCCCTGGACCCGACCGTAAATCTTCTGACTATGATCAAAGTCATATGAATAGCTTTTCTTGTCTGCCCAGCTGCATTGCTCTCTGTCTCCTGCCCCTCCCCCCTGCATTACAAGACCAGCTCAGACACAGGCACTTCCTGCTGGCAGGCAGCAGTGTGCAGGGACTTACTCTACTAGCTACAGGCAACATATGGTCTTTATCGAGGAGGGAGGCATAAAGACTATGGGGCAGATTTATCAAGTGTCTGAAAGTCAGAATATTTCTAGTTGCCCATGGCAACCAATCACAGCTCAGCTTTCATTTTTAGTCATGAGCACTGGTAAAATGAAAGCTGAGCTGTGATTGGTTGCCATGGGCAACTAGAAATATTCTGACTTTCAGACACTTGATAAATCTTCCCCTTTCTGTTTGTTATAGGTGCGTTACTAAGGGCCCGATTCGCGTTTTCCCGACGTGTTACCCGAATATTTCCGATTTGCGCCGATTGTACCTGAATTGCCCCGGGATTGTGGCGCACGCGATCGGATTGTGTCGCATCGGCGCCGGCATGCGCGCGACGGAAATCGGGGGGCGTGGCCGAACGAAAACCCGACGTATTCGGAAAAACAGCCGCATTTAAAAACAGAAAAAGTGTCGCTTGGGGAGCGCTTACCTTCACCTGGTCCGAGGTGGTGCATTCCGGCGCGATGAGATGACTTTCAGCGCAGCAGCACCACCTGGTGGACGGCGGAAGAACTACATTCATAAATCCCGGCCGGACCCGAATCCAGAGCAGAGAACGCGCCGCTGGATCGCGACTGGACCGGGTAAGTAAATGTGCCCCATTGTGTTTTATATCCACCCCATTGATCTCATCATCTTTCATCTCTGATCTGTCTCATCTCTCTTTTTCTGTGTCATATTAGTATGTTCAGAAGCTAAATGAAAGTGTAGATAAACCCTGTACCATTGTCAGCACACAGCATCACATAGCACAGAAAAAGCATGAAGTGTCTGCTTAGAGAATTTTACATAATAAAATAAGATAAAACTGAGTAAAATTGTAAAGTAAGGGGGTTAACCCCTTAAGGACGCAGCCATTTTGTAGCTTAAGGCTCAGCCCGATTTTTTGGATTCTGACTTGCTTCGCTTTATATGGTTATAACTTTTGAACACTGTTACTTATCAAAACGATTCTGAGATTGTTTTTTCCCCACATGTTGTACTTCATTCTAGTGGTAAATTTTGACTGATAAGTTTTGCGTTTATTTACAAAAGAAAAGAAAATATGATAAATTTTTTGAAAAATTTGCCATTTTCGAAATTCTAAATCATTGCGTTTTCAGGCAGATAGATTTACCACCTAAATAAGTTGCTGAATAACATTTCCCATTTGTCTACTTTACATTTTCATAATTTCTGAAATGTTTGGATAATTTATTTTGATGTCACGCGGCTTACAAATAGAATATCGCTTTTCCGGATTTTCAGAATTGACTATTTTGGGGATAAATACAGTTTTGAATGAAATTTTACATATTTGGCATCAAAACCCCCTATATAATCTACCCATTTTCAAATCTGCACCCCTCAAGCTATCAGAAACAGCTTTTACGAAGATTGTTAACCCCTTGAGATCTTCATAGTAATTGAATCAAAATGGAGGTGAAATTTAGAATGGTCATATTGTTCCCTTATACGTTCATTTAGCCCTAAAATTTACACATTTCCAAAATATAAAAAGAGAAAACCCACTATACAATTTGTTCTGCAATTTCTCCTGAGTACAAAGACCCCCCACATGTGGCTGTGACTTGTTTTATGGGGGCACAGCGAGGTGCAGAAGGGAAGGAGGGCGCTCGTGGGGGAAAGACCCCCCAGATGCATGTTAGATGCCGCGGTCGCGCTGACCGCGGCATTTAACGGGTTAAGCACCCGCGATCGGAGACAACTCCGATCGCGGGTGTTACACTGGGGTGCCGGCTATTAGTTACAGCCGGCACCCCGTGTTTCCCAATGCCGGTTCGGCTCTGATCCAGAGCCGAGCCGGCATAAGCGCCGTGGCGGATATATCCGCCACTGAGCGCTAAGTCACTGCGCTCAGTGGCGGATATATCCGCCACGGAGCGTGAAGGGATTAAAAATGATCTTTATTGTGTAAACTTCACTCAAGGATTAAAATTTGAGAACCTTCTTTCATGCGCAAATGTCTTTAACCAGCAGACATTTAATCGTTCTGACTGACAATTTGGTTTGTGCTTGTGTAACTGCTAAATTTTGTCTAAAACTGTGTTTGGCATATTTAACCATATTTACTGTTTTATACACTTAATTTTATAGATTAATTAAATTTGGTCAACTGTAATTCAACTGACCATTATTACAAATTATCTATGGATTCAAACATTGCCTAACATTGCTCACGGTGGTAAGAATTATTTTTAAGTAGTTTATATATGGCAGCATTAAAATTGTGACAAAGTGTGGAAAAAATAGCAAGATTTCAGTAGTTTTATAGCTAGCATGCATTTAACTGACGTTCAAAATGAGAGCAAAACTGGCAACCCATGCAAAATTAGCTTTTATTTTATAAACTGCCCTGAGAAAATAAAAGTTGAGGTCTGAATGGTTGTCATGAGGAACTAGAACAATTTTGTTCTCAAACACTTGCGTCAGATCTCCCATATTGGATTTCATTAAACTGTGAAATGCCTTTAAATAGAGCACATCAGTATTTCTGTATATTAATAAAACAAAAAAAATATATATATGTGGGTACAGTACATGCTTTATTATTTAATATGTGTTAATGCCATAAGTTGGCATTTATGGATTTGGTTGCAGGCTGGAGCTGAAAATGTGGTATATTTTTCAATGTAATATAAGTTTGTGACTCAAGGGTTAAGAGCTACCCAGACCAGATTTTAGTGCTAATTGTGCGCCAAAAACTGCACCAAGAAATAAATCAGAAAAAAAGAAGTGCCAGAAAAGTGATTTACAAGTAACCACACACCACACTTCATAAATACGGCGCAAGTGCCAGGTTTCCATTTGAAAGGCGATAATAAATGCCCATGCTCCTGAGATAGGCTATTCCATATATTTTAAACTAAACAGGTAATCCAGTACCTATTGGGCTTGATTCACATATCGGTTTGCCCCTCCGTCATAAGGAGGATTCACTTCAGGAGGACTTACTACTTGTCCTTACAGCAGAGGGAGCAAACGTTTCCCAAAGAGCCTCCTCCCCCCTCAATACAAGTACATAGTCAACAGCCAGTGATTGCCTGCTGCCAATGTTGGGTGTGTTTCCCCGGGAATATTACTGAGCTAATATGGGCAAGGACTAGGGTCACTAGAGTCATCCGTCCTATTGTGTGATGCAGTATTGACCAATGCTGAGCGCAATTTGTTTAAAGTGTGGCGGGTCCTCAATGATGGTATTGTTGAAAGACCACTTTCACTCAACCTTTGCTACTTCTGGCATTTCCACAGTGCATAACATTGGGGCATGGTCAGAAAGAATGATACTTCCTACTGAGGCCTTTCTGACTTGTGAAATATATTTTTGCGAGATAAATATATAATCCAGGCGGCTGTATGTTCGGTGTGCACTGGAATAATATGTATATTCCTTTTTATCTGGGTGGAGCAATCTCCATACATCTATTAACTGGAGCCTCGCTAATGCCTCTTTTAGAGTTTTCAGCATCTTATGTGCCACATGTTGAGTCCCTGTTGTGTCAATCAAAGGGTTTATGCAAAGGTTCAAATCTCCCCCTACTACACATATTCCTTCTCTGAATAGATCTAACTTATCAAGAACCTCAATTAGCCACTGGGTTTGTTCCACATTAGGGGCATATAAGTTAGCTATAGATAATATCTGGCTACCTACCTTCCCCTTAATAAAGAGGTATCGACCCAAAGGGTCTTGCATTTGTGCTGTCAAATTGAAGGGTGTATTTTTGTCCATAGCTATGCTGACCCCTCTGGATGCAGAGGCAGAGCCGGATTATAGGCGGGGCTCCTGGGGCTCACGCCCCGGGGCTCCCACCATCCTGCTCCCGGGGCATATGGCAATTGAGCTGATATAAAAATCAGGCGGGCACTAGACCACTAGCGCTCCGGGACACGGAGCTAACTGTGTCTCTCTCTGGAACTGGGAGCGGCTGTGCTCTCAGCCATGCAGAGAGACCCTACAGCTATTTGCAGAGTATTGCAGAGTATTGCGCTTCCTCCCCCATCCAGATGCCTACCAGTCCCTGGTAGGACACGATAAGCTGTCTGTCTCCACCTGGAGCGATGTGCTGCAACAATGCAGCACATCGCTCCCAGCCAGAAATGATCAGCTCCCTTCTAATTCTATTGTTGTTTCAGTGTCACAGGTCACGTGCATTTCATTGTCACGTGACCTACTGTGAGTCCGGGAAATGCCGGCTTCTGTACACTGCCGGCTTATCTACTGTGAGAGGAGACTTGCCTGCCTGTCATGGCTTAGCGCTTCCCTTGGCAGGTATTTTTTGAGAGAAGCTATGTCCTGGGCTGGGGGGAAGGAGGGAGGTCATCTGTGCTGGGCTGGGGGGCTCTAGCTCGGGGGGGGGGGGGGGCATGTGTATGTATTGCTGGGGGTGAGGTGACTGTATATAGCTGTATTGCTGGGGGTGAGCTGACTGTATATAGATGTATTGCTTGGGCCGTGGCGACTGTATATAGATGTATTTCTGGGGGTGAGGTGACTGTATATAGATGTATTGCAGGGGGTGAGCTGACTGTATACAGATGTATTGCTGGGGCCGTGGCAACTGTATACAGATGTATTGCTGGGGCCGAGGCGACTGTATACAGATGTATTGCTGGGGGTGAGCTGACTGTATACAGATGTATTGCTGGGGCCGAGGCGACTGTATATAGATGTATTGCTGGGGATGAGCTGACTGTATACAGATGTATTGCTTGGGGCCGAGGCGACTGTATACAGATGTATTGCTGGGGCCGAGGCAACTGTGTACAGATGTATTGCTGGGGCCGTGGCGACTGTATACAGATGTATTGCTGGGGCCGGGGCGACTGTATACAGATGTATTGCAGGGGGTGTGCTGACTGTATACAGATGTATTGCTGGGGCTGAGGCAACTGTATATAGATATATTGCTGGAGCCGAGGCGACTGTATACAGATGTATTGGTGGGGCCGAGGCGACACTATATATAACTATATTGCTGGGGGTGAGGCGACTGTATATAGATGTATTGCAGGGGGTGAGCTGACTGTATACAAATGTATTGCTGGGGCCAAGGCGACTGTATACAGATGTATTGCTGGGGCCAAGGCGACTGTATACAGATGTATTGCTGGGGGTGAGGCGACTGTATATAGATGTATTGCAGGGGGTGAGCTGACTGTATACAGATGTATTGCTGGGGCCGAGGCGACTGTATACAGATGTATTGCTGGGGCTGTGGCGACTGTATATAGATGTATTGCTGGGGGTGAGGCGACTGTATATAGATGTATTGCAGGGGGTGAGCTGACTGTATACAGATGTATTGCTGGGGCCGAGGCGACTGTATACAGATGTATTGCTGGGGCCGTGGCGACTGTATACAGATGTATTGCTGGGGCCGGGACGACTGTATACAGATGTATTGCTGGGGCCAGGGCGACTGTATACAGATGTATTGCTGGGGCGGGGCGACTGTATACAGATGTATTGCTTGGGGCCGAGGCGACTGTATACAGATGTATTGCTGGGGCCGAGGCAACTGTATACAGATGTATTACTGGGGCCGAGGCGACTGTATACAGATGTATTGCTGGGGCCGAGGCGACTGTATACAGATGTATTGCTGGGGCTGTGGCGACTGTATACAGATGTAATGCTGGGGCCAGGGCGACTGTATACAGATGTATTGCTGGGGCCGAGGCGACTGTATACAGATGTATTGCTGCAGGCATAGTGGATAGTGAGCAGTATAATTTGTATCTTTGTTGCATTCAGTTGCGGCCTCCACCAGATTTTGCGCCCAGGAGCCCCCACCAACCTTAATCCGGCTCTGTGCAGAGGAATACGTGCAGTGATACCATTTGTTATAAATAAAATTAGTGGGACTTTGCCTTCTTTTAAATGTGTTTCTTGCAGAAATATAAAATTAGCTTTTTGCCCTTTATGGTGTCGTAATATTTGTCGCCTCTTACACGGTTTATTGAAGCCCCTGATGTTTTATGAAGCAAATGTTATGTCAAGTGAGTGTCTTGGGTCTTGCTTCTGGGTAATATATCCTGCGGATAAAGAGTTGGTACAAGGTGTAGAAAGGGTAAGGGACGGGTTTGTGGCTCCTGCCCAGGAGTTTGTGGCGATCTTTTTAATGAACAGCCAACTTAGAACACAAAACAAAATCTCAGCCATTGGCTGAGTTTTACAACACAAGTACAACATTTCCTCCTTGGAGGTGATTAGCCAGTTTGGCCAAGTGGAGGCCTTTGTGGGGGTTGGAGGGGAGGTGGGGGGGTGAGGTAACCTGGAAACTTCATGGAAGGCCATTCCTGTCCCTGATCCCCTGTCCTTAATCCTTTATAAAGTAATTAAGACGCTGCAACTCCACTCCAACACCTCCCTCCCCCATTTTGTGCATACCAATTGGCGCCTGGCTCTAGAAAATCCCCCACAACTTTTTCTTCTCCTTCTCATCCCTGATATCAAAATTAGACAGGTAGCATATGTCCCGCATCAATCATGTGGTTACAGCAGAGTGTTTATTTCCCTGTCTCTTCTGTTTTGTGGCTTTAGATGTTCCTGCTTCATTCCATGGTTCTATCACAGGTAGTGTTGGTAGCTGAAGCGGAGTTGGAATTGGGAGCCATGATTGAATTTTCATCTTTCGGATGTTCAGAGATTCACATGCTGTCTCTATGTCTTCAGGTGATTTAACAGCTATCGAGCCTCCTTCTCCCGAGATCAGTTTGTCATACGGGTACAACCATCTGAAGCGAATATTTTTAGATCGGAGTTCATCCGTAAAAGGGTTTGATGATCTTTCTTTTAGTTAAGGTGGAGGGTGATATGTCCTGGTAAATGTTTAGTTTAGAGCCTTCATATTTAATATCACCGACTTCTCTTGCTCCTTTCAGGATCGCCGCTGTATCGGTGTAAGAGAGTAGTCCACATATTACCTCTCTAGGAGGGTCGCCATTTTTTGGCTTCGGACGTAGAGCTCTGTGGATTCTCTCAATCTTTATCTCCCTTATCTCTTTCCAAAGAATTCACCCGCCATCTTGGGGAGGGCCTTGTGCGCTACAAACTTTGGGACTCCTCTGAGACTAATGTTCTTGCAGCGGCTCCGGCTCTCCTGGTCGTCCAGCCAAAGGTGGGTAGAGTTAATTTGCTCTGTGTGTCGTCTAAGTATACTCCTGACTCCTCTATTGAACACCAGGAGTTCTCCTTGAGTTTGCTCTATTTGTTAAATTCTCCCTCCAATATGGCATATGTCTTCTTTAATATCTGACAGCTCCTTTGCCACTGGGGTGAGAGCCTATGCTTATGCTTTATGAAATTCCATGAGACCGGAGCAATCTCCTCTTCCCTGCTCACCTCCTCTCCTCCAGCCTCAGAGTCCTCCTCTGCTCTGTCAGACTCTGCGCGCCTCGCCGCCATCTTGGCTTTTGCTCCCTGCGGGGAATGGAGCTTCTTTAACATACACTCACCGTCCACTTTATTAGGTACACCTGTCCAACTGCTTGTTAACACTTAATTTCTAATCAGCCAATCACATGCATTTAGGCATGTAGACATGGTCAAGACAATCTCCTGCAGTTCAAGCCGAGCATCAGTATGGGAAAGAAAGGTGATTTGAGTGCCTTTGAACGTGGCATGGTTGTTGGTGCAAGAAGGGCTGGTCTGAGTATTTCAGAAACTGCTGATCTACTGGGATTTTCACGCACAACCATCTCTAGGGTTTACAGAGAATGGTCCGAAAAAGAAAAAAACATCCAGTGAGCGGCAGTTCTGTGGGCGGAAATGCCTTGTTGATGCCAGAGGTCAGAGGAGAATGGGCAGACTGGTACGAGCTGATCAAAAGGCAACAGTGACTCAAATCGCCACCCGTTACAACCAAGGTAGGCAGAAGAGCATCTCTGAACGCACAGTACGTCGAACTTTGAGGCAGATGGGCTACAGCAGCACAAGACCACACCGGGTGCCACTCCTTTCAGCTAAGAACAGGAAACTGAGGCTACAATTTGCACATGCTCATTGAAATTTGACAGTGGAAGATTGGAAAAACGTTGCCTGGTCTGATGAGCCTCGATTTCTGCTGCGACATTCGGATGGTAGCGTCAGAACTTGGTGTCAACAACATGAAAGCATGGATCCATCCTGCCTTGTATCAACGGTTCAGGCTGTTGGTGGTGGTGTCATGGTGTGGGGAATATTTTCTTGGCACTCTTTGTGCCCCTTGATACCAATTGAGCATCATTGCAATGCCACAGCCTACCTGAGTATTGTTGCTGACCATATCCATCCCTTTATGACCACTATGTACCCAACATCTGATGGCTACTTTTAGCAGGATAATGCGCCATGTCATAAAGCTGGAATCATCTCAGACTGGTTTCTTGAACATGTCAATGAGTTCACTGTACTAAAATGGCCTCCACAGTCACCAGATCTCAATCCAATAGAGCATCTTTGGGATGTGGTGGAACAGGAGATTCGCATCATGGATGTGCAGCCGACAAATCTGCGGCAACTGTGTGATGCCATCATGTCAATATGACCAAAATCTCTGAGGAATGCTTCCAGCACCTTCCAGAATCTATGCCACGAAGAATTGAGGCAGTTCTGAAGGCAAAAGGGGGTCCAACCCGTTACTAGCATGGTGTACCTAATAAAGTGGCCGGTGAGTGTATATTGTCTGAGGTCTGACTGGCTTTTTGTCGTTCCAGTCGGTGCTTGGAGTTGTCTGGGTCCACTTCCCCTGTACTTCACCTTGATTGGCTGCCCGTGATCTGCCTGTTACTCTGAGTGGTCTTATCACCTTGGCCACCCAGATAGACGTGCGTTTCTTGGAATGAGCTGAAGAGCTGCGGCACGACCGACCTCTAGTCCAGCTTCTACATCTTTATTGGTTGACTTTGGTCTTTCAGAAGCCGTTCAAGCCTCTGGTCGTACAGTCTGCAGGTGAACCTATGCAGGTTGACAGAGCTCAACTTACGCCTGGGGAATGATCCAGACGTTTCCAGGAAAACCTCTTCATGTACTGTGCAAATCCCAAGCACCTCATCGGGACTTGTCCAGTCCATCCCCAATGTCCGGGAAATGCCAGCACCTAGGGCTTTTTAGCCCATATGCTTGCTAGCTTCAAGTCTTCATATTGGATTAAAGGTTTAGTTATTGGATTGCATGTTTCCTTCTGGAAATTCTCGTATAGGTTTCTCGTTTGAAATTTAGGTATAGGCTTCCCTGGTAATATCAGATTTGACAAACCAACTGGTAACTCTACTTTATTGTTTTCGAGGCTCTTTGCATAATGAGCCACTTGGAGGTACTTAAACCTCTCTTTATCATCTAACTGGTATTCGGTATGTAGTTTGTGAAAGGACTTTATCCCTTCCAGACTGTATAAGTCCTCGATATGGACTATTCCGCTCTCCACCCAATTTTTCAATGAGATATTTGGAATCATGAATTCCAAGACCCTCAGCGGTACCTTAATTTCTTTGCTAGGGGATCCCTTCTTCATTGCTTCTACTAAAGCTTTCCAAACTTCCATAGAGGACCTGATTGACGGAGTCCAGTTCGGTAGAGATCCGGTAGGGATGTTGCTAGACTGTAATAATTGTGCCATCATTAAATTTACTAAAGGTTTGTCCCCTGCTATGTGGGATTCTATAGTAGGCCAACTGGAATTGTGTTCTGGTGTACACCACTTCTTCAATTGTTGTGCCACTATTGCTCTGTGATAGTTCTTTATATTGGGAACCCCTAGACCACCCCTCTCTTTTGGCGCGTATAGTGTGGAGGCTGCCTGTCACAGTCTCAGGGGAATAGTCCCTTAGGACTAAGTGAGTGGACTCCCTGGACCACCGCGGGAGATAACAACCTTAGCCGCACCCGGCAGCGGAGTCTAAGTGAACTCCTGGTCTTCGCCAGAGCCCGCCGCAAAGCGGGAGTCACCAGGTTGCTCCACGGGTGCAACTAGGCCCACGGTGGCAGCCAAGGTAGGGACACGGGGACCATGGGAAGGCAGGCAGGACCACAGTAAGGCAGGCAGGACCATGGGAAGGCAGGCAGGCAGGACCACGGGAAGGCAGGCAGGCAGGACCACGGGAAGGCAGGCAGGCAGGACCACGGGAAGGCAGGCAGGCAGGACCACGGGAAGGCAGGCAGGCAGGACCACGGGAAGGCAGGCAGGCAGGACCACGGGAAGGCAGGCAGGCACGGAACAAGGAAACACAGGAAACCAGGAATACAGGAATCGCAGAATACACAGAGGCGTCTGGAAACGCTCGGGAACACGGGAACTCAGAGGCGTCTGGAAACGCTCAAGAAGGCTTTCTCCTCAGTAGAATGAGCTGAAGATCCGGCAGGGGATGCTGGGAGTCGCCAGGCTATATAGCCGAGCCTGGAATGCCAGAGCCAATAAGGAGGACGCTGGCCCTTTAAGGCTGGAAGAAATCCGTGCGCGCTCCCTCTAGTGGCAGGAGCACGCGACTGCATGGAAGCAGCATGCGGCCTACACGCTGGGAGCAAGAGTGCAGGCCGGAGCCTGGAGAGGTAAGTGAGAGCTGGGGGAGCGGGGACCGCGGCAGCAGGCACGGGTACACCCTCAATCCGTACCGAGGATTGCGGGTGTAACCGTGACACTGCCACTCTTGGTTTCCTATTGTTCCATATGAAATTTAGTAGCTGTTTTTGTAAAGAGTCAAATATTCTTTTGGGAATTGGTATAACTAATGTACGCAAATAATATTAAATTTTAGGGAGTATTAGCATTTTATAGAGCACCATGCGCCCCAACCATGAAAATTCTTGTTTTGCTAACGTGTTTAGCTTGCCTTGAAGTTCCTCTATTAGTGGGTCAAAATTTGTTGATGCCAAGTTTTTAATAGGACTGCAAAATTGTATTCCTAAATATGGAACGTGGGCTTTGACCCATTGGAATGGGAACTCCTTTTTCAATTCAGACTGTCACTGGAGTGGGACATGGATACCTAGAATCTGGGATTTAGCTTTGTTCACCTTGTAGTATGAAACTTGACTAAAAGCTTGTAGTGCTTTCTGCATTGCTCTTAGTAACTCTGTGACTGATGACAAGGTCAAAATCACATCATCAGCGAATAGACCCACTTTATGTTGTCTTAAACCTACTGATATCCCTTTTATATTCGGATCACAATGAATCCATTCTGCCAGGGGCACCATTACCATAACGAACATTTATGTGGAAAGTGGGCACCCCTGGCGGGTTATTTTGTGATTTTGAAGGGGATTGACATTATAAATATATACGACGAATATAAAGCTTGAAAGCTTTTATAATGCGGCCCTTAAATCCTAGTTTAGAAAGGACTGTGAAGGCATAAGTCCAGTGGACTCTGTCGAACGCCTTCTCCGCGTCCAGTGTTAGGAGCAGAGAAGGCGTCCGGGAGTCCTCCATAACCTTCATGATGTCTATGATTCTCCTCGTTCCATCGGGAGCTTGCCTCCCTTTGGTGAAGCCTACCTGATCGTTAGGGATCAGGCATGGCAGCACTTGTAGTAGCCTATTAGCTATTATTTTTGCATATAATTTAGTGTCGCTATTCAATAGCGAGATAGGTCTGAAGTTCTGTGGGATCGTCGGAGGTTTCCCTGG
Source organism: Engystomops pustulosus (assembly GCF_040894005.1). Classification (NCBI taxonomy): domain Eukaryota; kingdom Metazoa; phylum Chordata; class Amphibia; order Anura; family Leptodactylidae; genus Engystomops; species Engystomops pustulosus. The sequence continues at coordinate 61,145,579 of NC_092419.1, forward strand.
TTTAGGTAGGGTGATAATTGTGGCCTCTAACATTTCTTAGGGAAGGGAGCCTTCAGTCATTGCTGTGTTAAAAATAGATATGAGATATGGCGTGAGGAGGTTTCAAAAGGTCATGTAGTATTCGTTTGAAAACCCATCAGGGCCAGGAGCTTTATGTTTTTTTAAGTTGTTTCATGGTTGATGAGATCTCTTCCGCTGTTATGGGCCGATTTAACATTCTTGATATAATCTTACAATAAGTGATTTGTCTACAAGTGAAATAATGTTGTCATAGTAGGGGGCAATTACAGAATAAGTGCTTAGCTACACTTGAGTCGGTTTCATAACTAGCATCAGCATGTAGACTTATAGTCCCCTTTTAGTGTTGGGGGGGGATACACCCCATCACTAAGTAGGGAGGGAAGAAAGAAGTAGGGAAAGAAGGGATGCTAACATCAGCGAGAAATGTCTCCGATTCAGAATCTGTATTGTATATTTACTAGATAACTTACCAGAAGGAAAGAAAGTCCTGGGATTTTCTAAAGTCGAACCATGGCCCAGGTTTTTTATATGTTGTTCAGTTGTGTGGTTGGCCTCAGCTGTAATTTCTTCCATCCTATTTATAAGTGAGATCTCTGAGAGGAGGTCAGAGCTAGATGGGACCCTTGTGGATTTCCATAGGCGTGGTATCAGTAACCTGGCAGCTATTAATAAGAAACTCAGGAGTGACTTTTTAGTTTTTCGAGTTGAAATCGGGAGGATGTTTAGCAGGAGAATGGCAGGATCATCGTTTAATTTGATACCTGTTAGTGTCGAGATCAGACTAATGACCCTGGACCAATGGGGCCTCAATAAGGGACATCCCCACCAAATATTGGTCATGGTTCCTGGAGACTGTCTTTAGCGCCAGCACTCATCGTGGCAGGAGGGATAGACTCTACTTAGTTTCCAGGAGTCTAGTACCAGCATGACAATATTTTAAAGTTTGATTCCTGATAGGGAGAGCTCATGACAGAGCTCAAAAGATTTAGACCATTCCTCTTCCAAGAGGATTTTGCCTAGTTCGAGCTCCCACGTCTTGACATAGGATAGGTCAGCGAGCGCCCATTTGTCCAATAGCAGGTCACATATTGCAGAGATAGAGTGGGGAATCACAGTTGTTTAATCGGAAACATGGGTCTGTGGAGTTTCAGGTTGCCCTTGTTGGCATTATAGAAGTGTCTTAATTGTGAGTACTCTCATCTCACTCTACCTGTGCAAGTACCCGCCCCCAGAACTTCTTCAATGGGGAAAAGACCTGCGTCATTTAGGAGTTTGGCAAAAGTTAGGTTTTTATCTTGTCTCAAGGGACGGAGGAATTGGCTGAGACATCCTGGTGGGAAGTCAGGGTTATCAACCACTGGTGTCAATGGCCAATCAGAGGAAAACAATTGCATGGAGCCACCCATTCTTTTGATTAGTTTAAAGACGTGGGAGGTTATGTACGGCATTTTGGCTAAGTGGAAGCCTTGGTTTATGTAGGTAGCCGTCCATGGTAGTATGGTCAGAGGGACAAGGGATAGAGTATTTTCAAGGGTCACTCATAGCTTTCCTTTCCCAGCATGAAACCAGTTGAAGATACGCGCCAATGTTGCTGCGGTGTAATAACCCTTAAAGTCAGGTAAGTCCAAGCCTCCCTGGATTTTCTTACGTTTCATAGTAGTAAGTAGGAGTAGCCATCAGGAGTAGTAAGTAGGAGTTGATGACCAGAGGAATTGGTTTATAATTTTCAGGAGCTTCCCGAAGAACTGTCCTGATAGTACAAGAGGGATTGTTTGGAAGAGGTAGTGGAGTCTTGGTAAGACTGTCATTTTGATAGAGCTGAGGCGCCCCATCCACGTCAACTGTTTTGAGGTCCAATTTTTCGGGTCACCCTGCAAGTTCTGTAAGAATCGCCCATAGTTACATACAAAAGTCGTATCTAGGTCCGCCGGAATTCTAGTACCCAAATAGACTATGTCTTCAGTAGACCAAGAAAAGGGATAGTCCTTTTTTAAAGCATTAATGGCGGTGGGGGGGAAGACCTATTCCCATGGCAACACTTTTAGTAATATTAACTTTATGGTTGCTGTAGAAGCCAAAGGCATTGAGAGTTTCCATCAGAGGCGGGAGAGAGGTTTCAGGATCAGTAATATATAGCAAAACGTTGTCAGAGAGCATTTATACGTTTGGTCCCCTACCGTGATTCCCGAGATGGCATTGTTTGCTCGTATTGCTTTTAGGAGATGCTCTATTAGAAGCGTGTATAATAAAGGGGACAGGGGACATCCCTGTCTCGTACCATTACAAATGGTAAAGGCAGGAGAGAGAGAGCCAGTTACTCGAATTTGTGCATGTGAAGGGGAGTTCTAGGCGTTCCACTTCCTCATCTGAGATTGTGGGCAAAGCTGTCTTTGGGAGGGGGGGTTTCGGGTGGGTGGAAATCCATCGAGGGTGGTGGAAGATTATATAATGATTTATAGTACTCAGTGAAGGGCTCGTAAATTTCCTCATTTTTGTGCAATTGGATATATGTTGACACCCTGGCGTCACGAAGGGCCCTGGCCAGAAGTCTACCAGGCTTATTACCCCATTCATATAATGGGCAAGAGTAAAGTGTGTTAAGGTAAACCAACCTGATAGATCAAATCCTGTCATTTCTACTTTTCTTATTTTCCTAAAATGTACTGTAATAGAAATAATGAACTCAAGATGGCACCGAGACAGAAAAGTTTTGAAGCTTAGGAATGTCAATAAGACTTCAATCCTGATGTCAAGGAAGTTCTCCAATCAAGAGACTACATGAGCTGGGAGTTCTCCGCCCCCTTCTACTTCTTTCCTAATTTCTATATAGTTTTTGTGAAACCAAATAAAGGGTGCGCAGTGCAGATTTGCCACGGCAATGATAGCATGAGTGAGATTTAAATCAGCAAATGTCTGAATTATTTCTTATGATGTGCACGCATGCTTATTAATTAGAAACACGCAGCCAAGAGGATGTCTTAAATCCTACCCTAACAGTTGGAGGCACTGCTGATATTAGAACTCGTGAGCAGGACCAGGAAGCCCCCTACATACAGCACCATTTTCCACCCTTGGGGGTCACCATTTCCCGATGGGTACTGATTAGAGATGAGCGAACACTAAAATGCTCGGGTACTCGTTATTCGAGACGAACTTTTCCCGATGCTCGAGTGCTCGTTTCGAATAACGAACCCCATTGAAGTCAATGGGAGACTCGAGCATTTTTCAAGGGGACCAAGGCTCTGCACAGGGAAGCTTGGCCAAACACCTGGGAACCTCAGAAAAGGATGGAAACACCACGGAAATGGACAGGAAACAGCAGGGGCAGCATGCATGGATGCCTCTGAGGCTGCTTAATCGCACCATTATGCCGAAATTATGGGCAACAGCATGGCCATGACAGAGTGACAGAATGAAGCTAGATAGCATGTAAAACATCCAATAATTGACCCTGACACTATAGGGGACGGCATGCAGAGGCAGAGGCAGCGGCAGCAGGCTAGAGAGTGGCATGGCGACATACCCTAATTGGACTCAGGCTTCAAACCAATGGGTGTCAGAGAGGAACCAAAGGAGGTGAGCAAGAAGCGCTCAAATAATATCGGTACATGATAAAAGTTTGCCAGTATATTTTGTGGATTACACAGCAGGGTGGCGACAAAGTTAACATGGAAGCCATGAAAACAACCCAAAATTCTGCCTGACACAGCTCGTTTGATAAGGGGACCATGTATGCTTACAGTTCATGCCAGTCGCTGCACTGGCTGCCAGTCTCCTTTCGAATACAGTTTAAAATAATAATAACCCTCATCCATAAAGCTCTGTATAATGCTGCACCCCCCTACCTCTCCTCTCTTATCTCAGTCTATCGCCCAACCCGTGCTCTTAGATCCGCCAGTGATCTTAGATTAACCTCTACCCTAGTGCGGACCTCCCACTCGCGTCTCCAAGACTTCTCTAGAGCTGCACCAATTCTATGGAATGCTCTGCCCTGGACTATCAGACTAATACCTAACCTCCAAAGTTTCAAACGTGCTCTTAAAACCCATTTCTTTAGGCAAGCCTATAACACTCATTAACTGCATGAAGTTTTAACTCTTCTACTAACCCGTCCTGTGTCGTCCTCCCATCTGTTATCCAGCAACCAACAGGCACCAGACTTCTCTGCAGTCCCATTCACCCTGGACCTGGTATATAAGATGACGGCTGAGTGGTTCAAGCGACAGCAATTCCATTTATTATATTTTTTTCTATTCCCTAAGAAGAATGGCTTGACCATTAAATATTCTTTTACCTCGTGTTACCCCATCATCTTCATAAACCGTAAGCTCTGGCGAGCAGGGACCTCACTCCTGTTGTTCCATACAAATGTTGTGCTCTGTTACATTACATTTGTATTTGTTTCCTATGATTTGTAAAGCGCTACAGAATATGATGACGCTATATAAATAAAGATTATTATTATTATTATTATGGAGGCAGTGAACTAGTAGTAGATTAAAGGTGCTGCAACTATGTTAGTTGGATCTTGGGATGGAGCTGGCGCTCTGCAGCCAGGCGAGCTTTTGCCAATCCAAGCCCCTGTCTCTAGGCTACTCCCCAAACAGCACTTCTAAGAACCTTTTGTATAAGATCAAGTGTAGTAGCGTTCTTATAAGTTTAGGATATGGCGGGTGAGGGGAATGTAAACAGATGCGCAAGAAGCGCTGAAATAATATCCCTAAATGGTAAAAGTTTGCAAGTATATTTTGTGGATTACACAGCAGGGTGGCGACAAAGTTAACAACTTTGATGTGGAATGCCCTGTAATAGCTCTTGGGCGGTGTGCCTTTTATCGCCTAGGCTCAGCAGTTTCAGCACCGCCTGCTGTCGCTTAGCGACGGCACTGCTGCTGTGCCTAGAGCTACCGACTGATGGCGCCATGCCCACGGATGGTAATTCGGAGGAGGAGGAGGTGGAGGAGGGGTGGGAGGAGGTATAGTAGGCCTTTGAGACCTGGACCGAGGTAGGCCCCGCAATTCTCTGCGTCGGCAGTATATGACCAGCCCCAGGGTCAGACTCGGTCCCAGCCTGCACCAAGTTAAGTGTAGTAGCGTTCTTATAAGTTTGGGATATGGCGGGTGAGGGGAATGTAAACAGATGCGCAAGAAGCGCATGATGCGCATGGAGCTGGCGCTCCGCTGCCAGGCGAGCTTTCGCCAATTCAAGCCCCTGTCTCTAGGCTACTCCCCAAACAGCACTTCTAAGAACCTTTTGTATAAGATCAAGTGTAGTAGCGTTCTTATAAGTTTAGGATATGCCGGGTGAGGGGAATGTAAACAGATGCGCAAGAAGCGCATGATGCGCATGGAGCTGGCGCTCCGCTGCCAGGCGAGCTTTCGCCAATTCAAGCCCCTGTCTCTAGGCTACTCCCCAAACAGCACTTCTAAGAACCTTTTGTATAAGATCAAGTGTAGTAGCGTTCTTATAAGTTTAGGATATGCCGGGTGAGGGGAATGTAAACAGATGCGCAAGAAGCGCATGATGCGCATGGAGCTGGCGCTCCGCTGCCAGGCGAGCTTTCGCCAATTCAAGCCCCTGTCTCTAGGCTACTCCCCAAACAGCACTTCTAAGAACCTTTTGTATAAGATCAAGTGTAGTAGCGTTCTTATAAGTTTAGGATATGCCGGGTGAGGGGAATGTAAACAGATGCGCAAGAAGCGCTGAAATAATATCCCTAAATGGTAAAAGTTTGCCAGTATATTTTGTGGATAACACAGCAGGGTGGCGACAAAGTTAACAACTTTGATGTGGAATCCATGAAAACAACCCAAATTTCTGCCTGACACACCTCGTTTGATAAAGGGACGATGTATGGAGGCAGCTATATGGACGACTTTTGGAGGTAGCAATGGAGACAACGTGTGGAGGCTGCTATGGAGACAATTTAATTTGGATAGTGCCTGTATGTGGCAGTCCCAAACATTTTTCAAACCAGAGGAGCAGGTAGGTGGCCCTCCAGTAAAATGGAATAGATTGAGTGCCTGTATGTGGCAGTCCCAAAAATGTTTCAAACCAGAGGAGCAGGTAGGTGGCCCTGCAGTAAAATGGAATAGATTGAGTGCCTGTATGTGGCAGTCCCAAAAATTTTTCAAACCAGAGGAGCAGGTAGGTGGCCCTCCAGTAAAATGGAATAGATTGAGTGCCTGTATGTGGCAGTCACAAAAATGTTTCAAACCAGAGGAGCAGGTAGGTGGCCCTGCAGTAAAATGGAATAGATTGAGTGCCTGTATGTGGCACTCACAAAAATTGTTTCCAACAGAGGACCGGGTAGGTGGCCCTCCAGAAAAATTAAATGCATGAAGTACTATAGCAAGAGCCAGTGGGCCCTGTCAAAAAATAGCCATTTTCCTCTGCTTTACTTTACAAAGAGGAGGAGAAGGAGGAAAATGAGGAGGAGGAGGAGTGGATCAATTATTCAGGTTGAGCTTCCTTCACCTGGTGGAGATTGGAAATTCTGAGAAATCCAGCCTTTATTCATTTTAATAAGCGTCAGCCTGTCAGCGCTGTCAGTCGACAGGCGTGTACGCTTATCGGTGATGATGCCACCAGCTGCACTGAAAACCCGCTCGGACAAGACGCTAGCGGCAGGGCAGGCAAGAACCTCCAAGGCGTACAGCGCCAGTTCGTGCCACATGTCCAGCTTTGAAACCCAGTAGTTGTAGGGAGCTGTGTGATCATTTAGGACGATGGTATGGTCAGCTACGTACTCCCTCACCATCTTTCTGTAAAGATCAGCCCTACTCTGCCGAGACTGGGGACAGGTGACAGTGTCTTGCTGGGGTGACATAAAGCTGGCAAAAGCCTTGTAAAGCGTACCCTTGCCAGTGCTGGACAAGCTGCCTGCTCGCCTACTCTCCCTCGCTACTTGTCCCGCAGAACTACGCACTCTGCCGCTAGCGCTGTCAGAAGGGAAATACTGTTTCAGCTTGTGCACCAGGGCCTGCTGGTATTCATGCATTCTCACACTCCTTTCCTCTGCATGGATGAGAGTGGAAAGATTTTGCTTGTACCGTGGGTCCAGGAGAGTGAACACCCAGTAATCGGTGCTGGAATAAATTCTTTGAACGCGAGGGTCACGGGATAGGCAGCCTAGCATGAAATCTGCCATATGCGCCAGAGTACCAACGCGTAAGAATTCACTCCCCTCACTGGCCTGACTGTCCATTTCCTCCTCCTCCAACTCCTCCAACTCCTCTTCTTCTGCCCATACACGCTGAACAGTAAAGGACTCAACAATGGTCCCCTCTTGTGTCTCACCAACATTCTCCTCCTCTTCCTCCTCATCCTCCTCCACCTCCACCTCCTCCGATATGCGCTGAGAAACAGACCTGAGGGTGCTTTGGCTATCAACAAGGGAATATTCTTCCCCTGTCTCTTGTGACGAGCGCAAAGCTTCCGACTTCATGCTGACCAGAGAGTTTTTCAACAGGCCAAGCAGCGGGATGGTGAGGCTGATGATGGCGGCATCGCCACTGACCATCTGTGTTGACTCCTCAAAGTTACTCAGCACCTGACAGATATCAGACATCCACGTCCACTCCTCATTGTAGACTTGAGGAAGCTGACTGACCTGACTACCAGTTCTGGTGGAAGTTGACATCTGGCAGTCTACAATCGCTCTGCGCTGCTGGTAAACTCTGGATAACATGGTCAGTGTTGAATTCCACCTCGTGGGCACGTCGCACAACAGTCGGTGAGCGGGCAGTTGGAGGCGGCGCTGCGCTGCCCTGAGAGTGGCAGCATCTGGGCTGGACTTCCTGAAATGCGCACAGATGCGGCGCACCTTCGTGAGCAAATCAGACAGATTGGGGTATGTCTTGAGGAAACGCTGAACTATCAGATTTAACACATGGGCCAGGCATGGCACATGTGTCAGTCTGCCGAGTTGCAGAGCCGCCACCAGGTTACGGCCGTTGTCACACACAACCATTCCCGGCTTGAGGTTCAGCGGTGCCAGCCACAGATCAGTCTGCGCCGTGATGCCCTGTAATAGCTCTTGGGCGGTGTGCCTTTTGTCGCCTAGGCTCAGCAGTTTGAGCACCGCCTGCTGTCGCTTAGCGACGGCACTGCTGCTGTGCCTAGAGCTACCGACTGATGGCGCCGTGCCCACGGATGGTAGTTCGGAGGAGGAGGTGGAGGAGGGGTGGGAGGAGGAGGAGGCATAGTAGGCCTGAAACACCTGGACCGAGGTAGGCCCCGCAATCCTCGGCGTCGGCAGTATATGAGCAGCCCCAGTGTCAGACTCGGTCCCAGCCTCCACCAAGTTAACCCAATGTGCCGTCAGCGATATATAGTGGCCCTGCCCGGCAGCACTCGTCCACGTGTCTGTGGTCAGGTGGACCTTGTCAGAAACGGCGTTGGTCAGGGCACGGATGATGTTGTCTGACACGTGCTGGTGCAGGGCTGGGACGGCACATCGGGAAAAGTAGTGGCGGCTGGGGACCGAATACCGAGGGGCGGCCGCCGCCATGAGGTTGCGAAAGGCCTCGGTCTCTACTAGCCTATAGGGCAGCATCTCCAGGCTAAGCAATCTGGAGATGTGCACATTAAGGGCTTGGGCGTGCGGGTGGGTTGCACTATATTTGCGTTTCCGCTCCAGCGTCTGGGGTATGGAGAGCTGAACGCTGGTGGATGCTGTGGAGGATCGTGGAGGCGACGATGGGGTTTTTGTGGCAGGGTCCTGGGCAGGGGGCTGACTAGCAGCTGACACAGGGGAAGGAGCAGTGGTGTGCACGGCCGGAGGTGAACGGGCTTGTTGCCACTGAGTGGGGTGTTTAGCATTCATATGCCTGCGCATACTGGTGGTAGTTAAGCTAGTAGTGGTGGAACCCCTGCTGAGCCTGGTTTGGCAAATGTGGCACACCACAGTCCGTCGGTCATCCGGTGTTTCCTTAAAGAACCTCCAGACTTCTGAAGATCTAGCCCTCGCCGCAGGAGCCCTCGCCACGGGAGCTTCACTAGTTGACACATTTGGCGCTGATGCACCAGCTCTGGCCCTGCCTCTCCGTCTGGCCCCACCACTGCCTCTTCCAACCTGTTCTGGTCGAGGACTCTCCTCCGTCTCAGAAGCACTGTGTTCACCCGGCCTCTCAACCCAGCTTGGGTCTGTCACCTCATCATCCTCCGATCCCTCAGTCTGCTCCCCCCTCGGACTTCCTGCCCTGACAACAACTTCCCCACTGTCTGACAACCGTGTCTCCTCATCGTCGGACACCTCTTTACACACTTCCACTACGTCAAGAAGGTCATCATCACCCACAGACTGTGACTGTTGGAAAACCTGGGCATCGGAAAATTGCTCAGCAGCAACCGGACAAGTGGTTTGTGACTGTGGGAAGGGTCCAGAAAACAGTTCCTCAGAGTATGCCGGTTCAAATGCCAAATTTTCCTGGGAGGGGGCAGACTGGGGGGGAGGAGGCTGAGGTGCAGGAGCTGGAGGAGTGGCGATTTCGGTGACATGGGTGGACTGCGTGGAAGACTGACTGGTGGTGGACAAATTGCTCGAAGCATTGTCAGCAATCCACGACATCACCTGTTCGCACTGTTCTGGCCTCAACAGTGCTCTACCACGAGTCCCAGTAACTTCAGACATGAATCTAGGGAGTGTAGCTCTGCGGCGTTCCCCTGCTCCCTCATCAGCAGGTGGTGTCTCACCCCGCCCAGGACCACGGCCTCTGACCCCTGCAGTAGTTGGACGCCCACGTCCCCGCCCTCGTCCTCTACCCCTAGCCCTCGGGTTAAACATTTTTAAAATGAGAGTTATAACTTTATTTTTTTTTTTACTTTTTTTTGTTTTTTTTTGTGTTTTTTTTTTTTTTTTGTGTTTTTTGTTTTTTTTTGAGTTTTTAAAACCAAACAATGCTATCCTATTGCTATGGCTATTTTCTAGCCAAGTATCAAAGCACACTACTATGCCAGATGAGATGACACTGAGTTAGTGCCTAATTGAAATCCAACCCCTACTAAATTTTCCCACTTCGGTCTTTGCTATGGATATGTGCGTCACTAAGCGCAGAACACAGCGGTCGCAAGTCTCACTACAAATTGCTCAGAATTGGCTAGTACATGCACTGCAGAAAGTACAGCCACCAGCAGATCAACCAGAAATCAAATATATAGAACGCTACTGTATGCGTAAGTAAGCTCTTTGTATTCTCCTATGGCTATTTTCTAGCCAAGTATCAAAGCACACTACTATGCCAGATGAGATGACACTGAGTTAGTGCCTAATTGAAATCCAACCCCTACTAAATTTTCCCACTTCGGTCTTTGCTATGGATATGTGCGTCACTAAGCGCAGAACACAGCGGTCGCAAGTCTCACTACAAATTGCTCAGAATTGGCTAGTACATGCACTGCAGAAAGTACAGCCACCAGCAGATCAACCAGAAATCAAATATATAGAACGCTACTGTATGCGTAAGTAAGCTCTTTGTATTCTCCTATGGCTATTTTCTAGCCAAGTATCAAAGCACACTACTATGCCAGATGAGATGACACTGAGTTAGTGCCTAATTGAAATCCAACCCCTACTAAATTTTCCCACTTCGGTCTTTGCTATGGATATGTGTGCCACTAAGAGCTAAACACAACGGTAGCAAGTCCCCCTGCTAATTCCTCACAAAATGGTACTAGATGCAAATTAAAATAAAAAAAGTAGAACGTTATTGTAGCCCTAAGAAGGGCTGTTGGGTTCTTTGAGAATCACTCCTGCCTAACAGTAAGCTAATAGAACACCCTAACGCTTTCCCTGACCAGCAGCAGCTCTCTCCCTAGCGGCATCCAGACACAGAATGATCCGTGCAGCGCGGGCAGCGGCTAGTCTATCCCAGGGTCACCTGATCTGGCCAGCCAACCACTGCTATCGACGTGTAAGGGTACCACGTCATGCTGGGTGGAGTGCAGAGTCTCCTGGCTTGTGATTGGCTCTGTTTCTGGCCGCCAAAAAGCAAAACGGCGGGAGCTGCCATTTTCTCGAGCGGGCGAAGTATTCGTCCGAGCAACGAGCAGTTTCGAGTACCCTAATGCTCGACCGAGCATCAAGCTCGGACGAGCATGTTCGCTCATCTCTAGTACTGATCATTCCACGATCACGGTAAGTTTCAGATTACATATTTCAGATTACATACACCTGCTACTTGCCTGTGACTCGATGGGGTGGTGATACCTGTGGCTGTAGACAGCTGGGATTGGAGGGTAAATATGTATAGCTACCTAGTGATTTTTGTCAGGGAAAATTGACAAGGGATTCGGACAGGAGAGATCGTTAAGTCTCGGTAACTGGTGATCGGGGAGCTTGAAGGTCAGCCCTTAAGCGTGAGCAGCTGCACGGTAAGGGTCTCAAGATAAATTCTGTGGTCTCGAAAGAGAAAGGACATTCTCCCGGAGGGAACCACTGGTGCCCTAGCGATAGTTAAGTGTAGGGAAGGGAAAGATGCACATAGAGAAGATTGGCTTGATGTAAGTAGACAAAAGGTTGTTGAGTTAAGTAGGACTGTTGGAAAAGTGCAAGTTGATATGATGGACATAAGGGCTGGTAGCATTGTGCTGAAAAGAAAAGTAATAGTGAAGGTTTGAAAGTTTTGGGATGTGTCAGATGATCTGATGTTTGTACAAGTGAGAAAACATGATCAAATTTGCAAACAGACACTTAGAGCTTCTGACTTTGACGAACGGACCAGGACAGAGTGACAGAAATACTTCAGAGTGCCCATTAAGAAAAAGACAGGCAATAAGGGACATTTCAAAGTTTTTTATGTGGAAAGAATTTGAGAAAAAGAGATTTTATTATATTTTCCTCAGGAGGTAATGATGGTGCATGGAATGCAGACCCCTCCCCTGTATCTGGTGGTTAGACAAGATGACTAGCCCTACAATCCTTCAGTGGCGGCCATCTTAAGACAGTTATATTCGCTTCAAGTCCCTGAAAGATAATTGCCTATAACTTTACTCTCGAAGTGTGCTCAGCTGCTATCCTCAACCAGCCTTTATGGCTATAAAGGCTGGTTGAGGATAGCAGCTGAGCACACTTCGAGATTCTAGGCAGATGTTTGAAACAAATGCCAGCTGGTGATATTTCACCGTTTCAGGCGTCTGCTAAGGATTTTGGAGTGTGGGACGTTGTCTGTTTGGGTATGGTCTAGTTAAAACTTATTTGATCCTGACAATTGCAGAAAAATTACTATAAAAATTGTTGCAATGTCTCTGGTACCTGAATTCTGGCATTTAAGGGGTTAACTAGGCAGAACATGGGGAAGACTTCTGCGTGGTTTGGATTGGAATTCTGTGCCTGTCTTATCTACGAGAGAGACAGTGACCTTGACGTTCAGAGAATGCTGAATTTGTTTACGAATGGTAGGGGCAAGGCGCTGCTCCTTTTGCTGACAGCAGGAACTTGCAGGAACTTTCTTGTGATACAAGAATACAGTATGATGTAATGTCCTACTGTGTAACCCACGAACAGACTAAGCAAGAACAAGCCCCCCAACGGTATTACAGAGCCTATGATTGACTTTTTTTGCTTTATGACTACAAACCAACATAAATGTACCTGACTTCTGTTTGAGATGTTGGAGTCTGGTCAGAGCTTTATAGAAAGCACAGAACACTGGGCTGGAGATATAGTGAAGGGACTCTGACAGATTGACGTACAGAGGGAATAGAGACCAGGGTCAGTAGTTTTGCCAGTGTGAATATCACGCCAAAGTAAGACTGGCAAAAGTTTCGATCCCGGACGAGCCCAGCTCAAGGGAGTGTGCTTAAACTTGCGGGTAGGAAACATGACTGAGGTGACTATAGACCCAGAAAAAGCCGGATACATGTAGGGTGGTCAATGACCTCCAAGCTGCCAATGAGTGTCACACACTGGCAGCAGTTCCCGAGAGTGACATATTATTCACTGTTATTGATTTAGCAAATGTTCTCCTCTCTGTGCCCCTACATGAAGATTCAGTTCAGTATTCCAGTATGCCTGATGCGGATTCCCACAAGGAGGGGTAAAACTCCCCCAGCCAGTACTACACGATCTAGAGTCTACTCTACAGGGAGTAGACTGGCAGATTAGCCCCTTAATGAATATTCTCTTGTGTTTGTGCCTCCATTTTGCAGATTTGCCAGAATGCATTTATTGATGTTATGTGTTTTCTGTTCCAGAAGGGTTCTAAAGTTTCTAGAGACAAACTCCAGTGCTGCCAGGAGAAGGTGGTCATCCTAGGCCACTGCTTTTCAACCACAACAGAGGAACAGAGGAAAGAAAGCTGGCAATCCAGAATATGCCCCTGCCCTGAAGCCCTAAGCCTTTTCACATGTTTCTAGGACTGGCCAGCTGCTGCAGGCCTGGAATAAGGTCTGCTGCCTCCATCCTGATGCTGCCCCTTTATTACTGAATTGCCTCTTCCCCATTTGCCCTTCGTCAGGAGGCAATTGATGCATTCCACAGCCTTAAGCTGGCAAATCCTGTCTGCCCCAGCCCTAGGCACACCCCACTGAACCAGATCTTTTATTTTATTTTGCGCTGAGTATCTAGGCCACACCACAGGTGTCTAGTCCCAAAACGTGGTGGCCTCCCCAGTGGCCCATTATTAGGCCCGGTTAGACTCAGTCATGAGGGGAGCCCCTCATGTGTCAGTAGCTGCAGCCAGCAATCTGCTCAGCAAGGCCATTGAGTTGATCCTACATCCTAGATCACTCAGTTACAGTGCAAACCCCACATACCTTGCACAGTGTCCTCACCCAAGTACAGCCCAAGAATCTGAGCAAAGGACAGAAAGCTCAGACTCCTGTGTGCACTCCCATAAGGTGCACAGCTCTGAATCCTGCCGTTCTGAAGTCAGTCTTCCAGGATTCAGAGGGGGGGAGAGAAGAGTGTTTAACCCAGATGTTGAGTTTTTTTGTCATAGATGGTTCCAGGTCTGCAGAAGACAGACAGTTCTACACTGGATATACAGTGGTCAGTGGCGCACATGAGGTAGTACAAGCAGAACCACTCCCTCCACACAGGCCAGTGCAGGAAGTTAAGTGATGGGAAGCGCTACAGCTGGAGGAAGGTAAAAGGGCAAACATCTATACTCTAGGTATAGTTCAAGGGTCTAAACACGACTATGAACCCATATGAAAGGCTAGAGATTTCTGCAGCCCTGCAGGGACCCCCTTTAAGAATGGCACGCTGATTAAAGAACTCATGGATGCTCTCTTACTTCTACAAGGGATAGTAAGAGTAAAAGCACACACAATTTGGTAACTCCACATACCAAGGGCAAGTATGTGGCTGACGGGATGGCGAAAGCAGCTGCACAGATGGAACCCAGAGACTGTCCTGAAGTCTCAGCGGTGAGTTCTGAGCTAAAAAGTTTGATCCACAGTGTGATGATGTGACCAGGGGGAGGGGAGGCCTGCTGGTATTCACCACCATTAATTAACCTAATTGAGCCAGTTTGTTGACAAAACCAGCATGTGGCTGGGCTTCAAAGACCTATACAGACAAACCGACTGCAGGCCTCACCCCCCCCCCTCGTCTCCCCAGTCTCAAACAAAGAGCCATTAAAACTTTCACATCACCAGGTTGAATAGAGACAGTTATGAAGTTATGGTCCGTCTCACCAGAACACCAAATACATTTTTGGATTGGTTATTCTCCATAAATCATAACAACCCATTGTTCATTGCTCTAGGATACTCAGATCCAGAGATATCAATGTCTCTGGATAGGACCATAGCAAATGGGTCAGGTTTGGTATCAATGCGATCCTGGGATTCACCCGGATCCAATGATACCAGAACCATGACCCCAGGACCTTCCCATGGGGTAGCTGTGGCTTCTCCAGGGCTCTGGATGTAATATCAGGTAGGAGGGACCATTGACCCCCCTTAGGGTGGACAGAGGTGTGCCCACACCTGATATAATCGGGCGCCCTTGAAGGGGCCGGTGTCTTTTGTCCTGGGGGAAACTAACATCAACTAAGCGCAGGGAAGATCTAAAAGTGTGGACTATCCATCCCCATTAGGCCACACACAAAGGTAACTAACTAACTAACCAAGCTGCTTAGACTTGTAGTGCTGCCCGTGTAATTTGTACTCTGTTTACTGTATATATCTATTGTGTGTACTGTATTGTCTAGTGTGCCCTTAAGGCAATTAAATATAAAATCTAATCTGTGTTGCTCTTTTATCTCGATCACGAATCTTACGTCCGGGTTTCTCGCTTATATACATGCTACCGGGTTGGTTCCTCACCCTATATAATCCCGTTACGGACCGGGCTTATATTAAAGGAGAACTGGTGGCAGCATAAGGCTGATAATATTCTGTCTCACTGCGGCTAGTGAGAGGGATCTTATAGCCATTCAGGGATTTGATTTAGGGCTGTGCCATATCCGGAAGTTGTGTGGACAACTTTAAATCACTTCCTGCGCCTCTCAGAACCCGTGCGTTCTGGGAGTGTCTGTAAAAGGATAACTGAGTGACCTTACGTACCCTCCAGGGGTCCGGAACGTCGCGGTTTCCTTCACATTGGTGGCAAGCGGTGGGATAATCGAGATAATAGTGTTTGATTGTGTAATCCATACTCTCAAATACTAAAGATTTGCCAACAGCAGCGTTTGTGTTGGGATCTTAAGACCAATTCAGCACTAGACACAAGCAGAGTGCAATTACAGTAAGGTGTGAGGTACATCAAGTTGCAGTTCTTTGTTAGTTACCCACAGCTGTGATAATGGCCGGTAGGAACAAAGGCAGGAAGAATGTTGCCAGTGCTGTGGACATTACAGAGGAGGATGCAGTACCGCAGTTGGACCAGGAGGAGGTGGGGGGCGCTATTGTTCAAGGCGAGGGGGAGCTCTGCCCAGACTCCCCAAGGAGCCAGTCGCCAGTGGTCAGTCCCACATTGGACCGCCCACTGCCCGCCCACCCACATGGTCTGATGGGCTCGGCGGCCATCTTTCAAGCTGCCTTGTCCAGTTTACAGGCGGGGAACCATGCTGCATACGAGACCCTCATGGCTGCTGCAGAGCGGCGAGAGCGAGCAGAGGCTACAGAACGGCGGGAGCGAGTGGAAGCAGAGGCCACAGAAAGACAACGGGAGCGTGAACACCAGCTGCAGATGATTCAGCTACAACAGTCTGCTCCTGCTAGTCCAGTGCTGCTGGAGAACCATGTCCCAAAGCTGCGGACTGAGGACTTTCCCCTTTTGGATAAAGGTACTGACTTGGACACTTTTTTGCTGGCTTTTGAAAAAACTTGCCAACAGTACCATGTGCCTGCGGACCAGTGGGTTCGGTACCTTACCCCTCGTCTCAGAGGGAAGGCCCTGGAGATATTTGGCTATTTGTCCAGTGAGACCACCCTGACCTATGATGATATCAAGCAGGCTCTGGCCCGTCAGTACAACCTGACCCCTGAGACTTACCGGAAGAAGCTCCGGAGTTTGCAGCGGGGGTCTGCTGACAGCTGAACTGATCACATGAGGGCTCTTCTCCGAGCAGTGGACCAGTGGACCTCAGGACTGGGACTTACCACCTTCCAGCAGCTGAAGCAGCTAATCGCCATCGAGCAGTTTTTGTGGAATTGCCCGGAGGAATTACAGCAGCACCTTCGTGACCGGAAACCCAAAGATGCTTTGGAAACAGCTGGCCTGGCAGATGAATACAGCAACAACCGGACTCTGGAGGCCAGGAGACCTGCTAGCTGGAGAGGGGGTAAGACGAACACCATCCCTGTTACCCCTGCCCCTGCACCCAAGAGGGCACCTGCCCATGCTCCCCTCTTCACATCAGTGGGCGAGAACCATCTGTGTCATTTCTGCAGACAACCAGGACACTTCAAGGCCATGTGTCCACAGCGCCAGAGAGGCCCAGGACCGTCCCTGACACCATCTCCTGTTTTGTTTGTGGGTGGGGGTGGTGGGAGGTCCCCTGATAATTTGCAGCCCGTCACCATAGGCCAGGCTAGGGCCATGGGACTGAGAGACACTGGTGCTGGATTGACCCTTGTACGGCATGAACTGGTGTCACCACAGGATTTGATACCTGGGAAAACCCTCACGGTTTCTGGAATTGGAGGAATAGAACCGGCACTGCCCATTGCCAAGGTGTATTTGGACTGGGGTGCAGGGAGGGGCATAAGGGAGGTGGGCGTGTCGCCTGACCTTCCTGTGAGTGTTCTGCTGGGAACAGACTTGGGCCGACTAGTGTCACAGTATGTGACCCCAGAATCATCAGGGACTGATTGCTCAGACAGCAATATGCAGCCGGCCGCTGTCACTGTTATTGAGACTGATTGTTATGACTCTGATGTTGATATTGTCAATCATAATACTGATGTGTGTGACCTACCTACTGCCAGGAATGTGGGGGTGGGTAGGGTCATGGGTCCCACTTTGCCCTTGGGGGAGGGGACCCTCCAAGCAGAGGGTCAGGCTACTATGCGGAGTGGCCTGTCATCCTCTGGATACCTGTTGTCCTCTGACACTCCTAGAGTAGGGAGAGACAGGGGGCTAACAGCTGAGGGGGAAAAGCTTGCAGGGGAGGACGGGAAAATACCGGGACTAGTGAAGTGCCCAGGTAAGGACTCTGTGCAGAGCGTATCCCCAACCGGACTGTCTCAAGACAGAGCCTGTCCATCTGCCTTGGCGACCGGGTCAGAGGTGGAGAGGAAGTGGACGCTACCTGCGGTCACAGCGACCATCGCCGCTGGGACACGCGGTCGGAGTGTTGTAGCCCCTCGGTGGCTCATCGACTTCCTCCCTTCTGATCAAGTGGGTGCCAGGTCAGATGGAGGTCAGGAGACAGACCCGGGGGAACTGGCAGAAGACGTGGGGGTTTCTTCTACTCTCACCACGTCGAGTCAGGGGGTTCAGGTAAGAGGGCCTGCAAGTGAGGACGGGAAGGGTCTTCCTGGCAAGGACCCACTGCAGGGCCCCTTACCAACCGGACTGTCTCAGGACCGGGCCCATCCGTCTGCCTTGGCGACTGGGTCAGAGGTGGAGAGGAAGCGGACGCTACCTGCGGTCACAGCGCCAATCGCCGCTGGGACATGCAGTCGGAGCGTTGTAGCCCCTCGGGGGCTCGCCAACTTCCTCCCTTCTGATCAAGTGGCTGCCAGGTCAGATGGAGGCCAGGAGACAGATCCGGAGGAACTGGCAGAAGGCGTGGGGGTTTCTTCTACTCTCACCACGTCGAGTCAGTGGTCTCAGGAGGGAGGGCCTGTCAGCGAGGACGGGAAAGTGCCGGTAGAGGTAGGTCTTCACGGCAAGGACTCGCTACATGTCCCATCCCCAACTGGAATGTCACAGCACCAGGTCAGTCTGTCTGCCTTGGAGACTGGGTTGGAAGCTGAGAGGAAGCAGACACTACATGCGGTCACGGCGGCCATCGCCACGGTGGCGTGCAGGCGTAGCGCCGAGGCCCTTTGGGGGTCCACTGCCTTCCTCCCTTCCGACCAATTGGCTGCCAAGTCAGACAGAGGCCAGGAGATCGATCCTGGGAAGCCAGCAGAAGATGGGGCAGTTGCACCAATTCTTGCCACGTCCAGCCAGGAGTTTCCGGCAGCGTTAGACGCTGACGCTTGCCTGAAAATTAAGGAGAAGCAGGTGGTAGAGTCTCCCTTGGACTCCGACTCCAAGCGGGCCTGGGACCAAGGGCGACTGTACCAGAGGACAATTCAGCAGGGTACACCAGAGGTATGGCCCAGTGACCCACATGCAATGGTACCCTGTCCAGTTTGGGCAGAGGAACCCATTGCGGATGTAGAGGCTTGCCAGCAGCTCCGGGCGGACCAAAGGTCCCAGCTGTGGGCAACCCTTCACCCCTTCCGGGAGTTGCTCAGCAACCAACCTGGGAGGAACCTGTTGGCAGTCCATCACATGGACCCCGGGGACCAAACCCCATCCCAGTTTTCAGCATACCGGGTCCCTCCTGAGGTGCAACAGTGCCACAGCTGGGTGACTGACGTGATGCTGAAGCTGGGTATCTCTCAGGCATAGAGAGGTAGTGAGTGGGCGCATGGGGAAACACAAAGGTATTACCCCTTAGCGCCCTCTATAGGAGGGAGGTGTGATGATGTGACCAGGGGGAGGGGAGGCCTGCTGGTATTCACCACCATAAATTAACCTAATTGAGCCAGTTTGTTGACAAAACCAGCATGTGGCTGGGCTTCAAAGACCTATACAGACAAACCGACTGCAGGCCTCACCCCCCCTCGTCTCCCCAGTCTCAAACAAAGAGCCATTAAAACTTTCACATCACCAGGTTGAATAGAGACAGTTATGAAGTTATGGTCCGTCTCACCAGAACACCAAATACATTTTTGGATTGGTTATTCTCCATAAATCATAACAACCCATTGTTCATTGCTCTAGGATACTCAGATCCAGAGATATCAATGTCTCTGGATAGGACCATAGCAAATGGGTCAGGTTTGGTATCAATGCGATCCTGGGATTCACCCGGATCCAATGATACCAGAACCATGACCCCAGGACCTTCCCATGGGGTAGCTGTGGCTTCTCCAGGGCTCTGGATGTAATATCAGGTAGGAGGGACCATTGACCCCCCTTAGGGTGGACAGAGGTGTGTCCACACCTGATATAATCGGGCGCCCTTGAAGGGGCCGGTGTCTTTTGTCCTGGGGGAAACTAACATCAACTAAGCGCAGGGAAGATCTAAAAGTGTGGACTATCCATCCCCATTAGGCCACACACAAAGGTAACTAACTAACCAAGCTGCTTAGACTTGTAGTGCTGCCCGTGTAATTTGTACTCTGTTTACTGTATATATCTATTGTGTGTACTGTATTGTCTAGTGTGCTCTTAAGGCAATTAAATATAAAATCTAATCTGTGTTGCTCTTTTATCTCGATCACGAATCTTACGTCCGGGTTTCTCGCTTATATACATGCTACCGGGTTGGTTCCTCACCCTATATAATCCCGTTACGGACCGGGCTTATATTAAAGGAGAACTGGTGGCAGCATAAGGCTGATAATATTCTGTCTCACTGCGGCTAGTGAGAGGGATCTTATAGCCATTCAGGGATTTGATTTAGGGCTGTGCCATATCCGGAAGTTGTGTGGACAACTTTAAATCACTTCCTGCGCCTCTCAGAACCCGTGCGTTCTGGGAGTGTCTGTAAAAGGATAACTGAGTGACCTTGCGTACCCTCCAGGGGTCCGGAACGTCGCGGTTTCCTTCACACACAGGTGTTCCAGTCCCAGGTGACCCGAGAGTCATCAGAAGTGAAGGAAGTGTGAAGGAAAGCTAGAGCCCAGATGCCAATGGGACCTGGATGCTGGGAGAGAGGGTGTGACTGCTCAGAGCCCTGCACCCTACAGTAAGTCAAGTAGCCCATGGACACACACACCTATCCAAAATGGCCATGCTAGTGCTCATAAACTGCAAGTGGTTTGCCCCGGGCATTACTACCCCTGACTAGTGAAAGCCTGCATAGTCTGTTCCCGCCACAACCCGGATAAGGTGGTAACCCCACAGAAGGTGACACCCAAGCTGCTGTATCCCTTCCAGAGACTGCAGATGGATTTTATCCAGCTACCAAAAGTGGTAGCTGGATAAAATCTTGATAAAAGCTGGATGCTTGTGTGCATTGATCACTTTCCAGGGTGGCCAGAAGCTTTTCCCACGACCAAGACTACTGCCAGAGCTGCGGCCACGAAATTGGTGAGTCAGATTTTTCTGCAGGTTTGGACTTCCAGAGACCATAGAGTCGGGTAGCAGAAGCCACTTCACTGTATAGGTAAAGACCTGAAACCTTGTCCTTTACCCTTCCTAAGTTAGTGGTGGGATTGACAGACCAAACGGCACCCTTAAGTTAGAGATCCAGGAGGCCATGGAAGAAACAGGGAAACCATGGCGCGAGTGCCTTCTTGCTGCCCACCATTCAGTTAGGACCACCTTCAACAGAAAGACGGGATTGCCCCCTTTGAAGTACTTTTTGGCTGTACACCCAGACTAGGCCGCTACTTTCTACAGACCCCATAGCTGATGGCAGGAAACAAGGTGGAACATTCCACACAGTTGAGCCAGGCCTTGGAAAAGGTGCGCAAAAGTGTTTCTGATTCCTTTTTCAGATCCAGACAGAGACCTCAGGATGCATAACCTGAAGCCTGAAGACTACGTGGTGGTAAAGAGACACACCAGAGGGAGAGTCTGGAGCCTCGCTAGGATGATCCTTTCCAAGTCATGCTGACCATTGCCACGTCTGTGTAGCTTGAGGGAAGTCAGCATGCTTCCACACTTTCTATTGCAAACTTACTTATTCTTCTTGCAAGCTGGTCTCTTCTGACTGACACACGCTCAGGGACACCCCAACCATGACTATCACTGAATATATGGGTCTGACCAGGAAGCCCCCAGGGTAGGAGACTTTACCTACGGATGGTGCAACAAGACAATGGGGCAGATTTATCAAGCTGTCTGAAAGTCAGAATATTTCCAGTTGCGCATGGCAACCAATCACAGCTCCCCTTTAAAATATTCATGAGCACTGGTAAAATGAAAGCTGAGCTGTGATTGGTTGCCATGGGCAACTGGAAATATTCTGACTTTCAGACACTTGATAAATCTGCCCCAATGACTTTTTTAACATTGACAGCACAGTTAACCCTGTATTAGCAGTGTCTGATGTGTACTGGATTGGTGGGGGTAGAAGAGTCAGGTCAGGCCTAGAGGCTGGGAAGGTGAGTGTACTGTGATAGAACTTCTGCATTCCCTCCTCGTGATCCCCAGGGATAAGTTTGACCAGACACATAAAGAAAAGGTAGAGAAGCCCAAAGGATTCTGAAGGTCTGAGAGAGAAGCACCTAGAGGATGTTTATATAGAGAGAGAAGCACCTAGATGATGTTTATATAGATACAGTGGGAGCACCAAGGGGGGTCCCAGATGAGATCAAGGACCACAATTAGATATGAGCAGGTCTAGAGTCCATTATTCCACAGATAGCTATGAGCAAGATGTTGGTTGGGTTAACTGTTTATTGTAATCAACAGAGATTTGTGAATTATATCCAAAATGCTTTCCAGACCCGCATGGCTTTGGCCATGACCCTTGCTGAGAAGGGAGGACCATGTAAGATGGTGGGATCGGCTTGTTGCATGTACATCCCGGATGACATCGCCCCCTATGGATCCATTATCCATGCACTTGAAGAGATTGATAGACTGTCCATGGAACTCAAGAGAAACTGTCAGGTTCGCTAGAGAGATTGCTGGGACTTCTGGTTCTTCTGGTGGTACCAGCAGCGTTCTCCGAACCCCGGCGCGTATCCGCGCAAACTCCACCTCTCGTCCTGGGCAGCGGCTGCTAAGATCTCGCGCTGTCTAGGAGTGGCTGGGACTTTGAACCTCTGCTTGGTGCCTGGTTGTTTCTGCACCATGAGGGGTTAATTCCCAGATGCTGTCCAGCACCTATCAGGTTCTGGAGGTGGAGTTCTGGCTGCATAAATTGCAGCTTCACTAGTCACCTGTGCCAGTGTCTGAAAATCCCTTTCTCCACTCGCTGCTCTAGGTTGTATTGCTCAGTATCTTTATCTGTATTGTTGTTACCTCGGCTAGTTTTTGACTTTGACTCTTTGCTTACGGATTTTGCTATTGACGTACCCTCTCGTTGTGATTCCGGCTTGTTTACCATTCTTTTGTGTTTTATGTTGTCAGTCTGTTTGTGTTTTCCTTCCCACACTTATTCCAGCGTATCTCGTAGTCTTCAAGTAGTCGCCCCACGGTTTAGCGTGGGGGGGCTATAGGAAGGGACAGAGGTTGGGGCAAGCTCAGGGCTCACTATCCCCTGTCTTTTGTGTACCAATCTTAACGGAAACACTGGCCACACATAGGTCTGCATCCTGTATCCGACCTGCTACATTCTCTCCTCCCATGGAGCCTTTGTCAGCTGTGGTCACTCAGGTCCAGACCCTAACTCAGTTTGTTCAGGATCTAGCCTCCCGTCTCCAAATTCAGGAATCTATGCAGGTTCCGCGGCAGACATCGCCGCAGGATCCACTGCCACCCACACCTGAACCTAAGGTTCCTCTCCCTGACGTGTTTTTTGGTGACCGTAAGAAATTTTTTTCATTTCGGGAGGGCTGTAAACTTTATTTTTCCTTACGTCCTCGTTCATCGGGCACAGAGATTCAAAGGGTGGGCGTGGTAATTTCCCTGCTGCGTGGGGATCCGCAAAATTGGGCCTTTTCTCTCCCACCTGACTCTCCATCCCGTTCTTCTCTTGACGCTTTTTTTTCTGCTTTAGGCCAGATTTATGACGAACCTGACCGCCGAGCACTTGCAGTTTCCCACCTTAGATCTCTGCGTCAGGGAAAACGGACAGCAGAAGATTATTGTGCCCAGTTCAGACAGTATGTGACTGACTCGCAATGGAATGACTGCGCCCTAAAAGACCAATTTATGTCCGGACTGTCAGACCGAGTACAGGACTTAGTCTTAGCTTATGCCGAGCCTCAGACATTAGATGATGCTATGACTCTGGTCATCCGAGTTGATCGTCGCCTAAGATCCAGGCGATCACCTCGGGTGTCCTCTGACTGTCAGCCAGCGGCCAGTCTGTCTCCAGGTAGTCCAGAAATGGAATCCATGGAGCTGGATAGCATCTCTCCTGCACAGCGGAAGCAACATCGACTGAGACGTCATCTTTGTTTCTACTGTGGAAGTCCTGATCATCTGGTCAACACCTGTTCCAAGAGGCAGCAGCAGGAAAACTTCCGCTCCTAAGCAGTAGTCGGGGGGACTGCTTAGGAGCTCAGGTACTCCCAATTGTGTCTAGAATGTATTTACCTTGTACGGTTAAGTTTCAGTCTGTTTCCTGCACTGGTCGCGCCTTTTTGGATTCAGGTGCTGCGTCTAATTTAATCGATTATAAGTTTGTCTCTCAGTTTTGCATGTCATTGATTCCATTGTCCACTCCTATCCAGATGTCGGGTGCGGATTTGACCCCTCTACAGGCAGGGTTGATCAAATTCAGAACCCCGCAGATAAAGCTTATGGTAGGAGCTATGCATGAAGAGTGGTGTTCTTTCCTAGTTATGGAAAACTTGTCTGAAAATGTCATTCTTGGTCTACCCTGGCTCCGGATCCATAATCCGGTAATTAATTGGGAAACTCTGGAGCTGGTTCATTGGGGTCCTCACTGTAAGGATCACCTGTCCAGAGTTTCATTATGTACAGTAGTACATGTACAGAACTTAGTGTGTCGTGGTCTAAATGCTGGTCTGTGCAGAGTACTAACCTGTGTCCGGTAGCACTTTCTGATTGCCAGGGAAATATTCAGACGATACAGCTCCTGCTGTTGTCGAGAGCTGGTGGAATCCCAGTTTGGTCTATCTGACTATCCGTACTAAAGGTGACGTCACCAGTACCTCCGTTCAAACAGATTCAGTGGAGCCGCCGGCCGGGGCTCTTTAAACTGATCTGTCATTGCGTAGATCTACATGGAATAAAGAACAAGAGACAAGGAACAAAAGCACCTAACAGCGCAAACTTTTTCCTATAGCAGGAGCTGTATCGTCTGAATATTTCCCTGGCAATCAGAAAGTGCTACCGGACACAGGTTAGTACACTGCACAGACCAGCATTTAGACCACGACACACTAAGTTCTCTGCCTAAGTTTTTTTTGTTACATATATTCTTGTTACATATATTTTTAGTCAGCGCAGGTACACAGCAAAGTCTTTTTAAAACATTCATCTTTTACTAGTGGAGAGGCACACTACCCGCGAAGACAACTACAAAACTACACTAAACCACAGCTGCGCCAGTTTATCAACTGTATTCCATTGTCTCAATTTTCCATTTCCTTTGAATTTCTATACGGGTTGTTGAACACAGCCTCAAAAGATTCCTCTGTGTTCCTTATCTACTAGAATATTTTTCCCCAGCATATTAAGTAGGAACAACTCAGGGGTAGTTGGTAACCTCTCCTTACTGAGTCCTTCAAACAAGCTAGCTACCTGCCACCAAAACTCCCTAATGAATGGACATCTCCATAATAAATGGAAAATGTCTGCTGATTCTCCGCACCCTCTCCAACAAGGTTGGAAGAGTTATCGTATATGTAAGCCAAACTGTTAGGGGAAAGTACCACCTTGATATAATTTTATAAAAACATTCACTCTGGTTAAAACAATTTAAACTCTTTAATACCTAATTTATTGAGGAGAGCCATACTTTTACTGGGTTAGTCTTTCCAATATCTAGTTCCCACTTTAGCATGTAGGTTAGTTTGTTGTTTAGATGACTAACGGTAATCATATCCCTATATACTATTGAGATTCCACTTTTATATTTGTTTCCTATATTCAAAAATGTTATAAATTTCGGCAAGTTTGTATTGCCAATAAATAGTTTTTCTCATACAATATCTGATCTTAAAAATGATTTTTTTAATTTCTTATAATTGAGGAACTCTTAGAGATGTTATACTTCTGACAGACCTCCTCAAAGGAAATTACTATTTCCAGTATAGTCATGCTAATAGGATGCCCTAGCCATTCTCCAACAATTACATTTTTCAGAGATGTCTTCCTTAGCACCTCCTCTTCTATAGTTATCCACTTTTTATCCTGTATATCTTTTCAGAAGAGTTTAATTGTTTCTATTTGATTAGAATCATAGTATCGCAAAAAGTTTGGATAAGCTGTACCTCCTAGATGTTTTGAGCATAAAGCGTGTCCTTAGGCAGCATCGGGGGTTTACCTTTCTAAATGTATCTAATAGAGATGAGCGAGCACTAAAATGCTCGGGTACTCGTTATTCGAGACAAACTTTTCCCGATGCTCGAGTGCTCGTCTCGAATAACGAGCCCCATTGAAGTCAATGGGAGACTCGAGCATTTTTCAAGGGGACCAAGGCTCTGCACAGGGAAGCTTGGCCAAACACCTGGGAACCTCAGAAAAGGATGGAAACACCACGGAAATGGACAGGAAACAGCAGGGGCAGCATGCATGGATGCCTCTGAGGCTGCTTAATCGCACCATTATGCCAAAATTATGGGCAACAGCATGGCCATGACAGAGTGACCGAATGAGGCTAGATAGCATCTAAAACATCCAATAATTGACCCTGACACTATAGGGGACGGCATGCAGAGGCAGCGGCAGCAGTGGCAGGCTAGAGAGTCTCATGGCGACATACCCTAAATGGACTCAGGTTTCATATCCAAAAGGTAAGAAAAAGTAAGCGGCACTCACCAATAGCTGTGTAGTGTCTTTATTTCAGGTGCATAGTACACGGGGGAGCGGGGCCTGGCGACGAGTCGTTTCGCGCCTACTGGCGCATCATCAAGCCAATGACGTCATTCACCTGCGCCGCGTACCTTATATGCGCAGGCGCCGGTACGTGTCGTCATGGGAACAATCCAAATACATCAAATTTACAAAACAGCAGTGCACGGTGAGTATAAAAACAGAGACAAAGGGCATCTATAAAAACATGCTGTAATCATTTTTTTCATTAAGTCCCAAGATGCCAGTTGCATCAAATGCAATAATCTGCTTTCCTTTCTTAATAGATTTTGATTTCTATCCCCTCCATTGGGATTAATTTTGACTTGTGTAATTCCTGCAAATTTTAAAATATCAGGATTGCCATTATGGCATGTTTTAACGTGTTCTATAAGTCGAGGACAGCCGTTACCTGTAGCAATCGACTTATAGTGTTCTCTAAATCTAATGTAAAGTTTACGTATGGTCTTGCCAATATAAAACCGTTTACAAGGGCAGAAGACGATGTATACAATGTACGTAGATTTACAGGTAATGAAAGAGTTGACAGTGTAGGAAGTACCTCCAGTCTATTAATTTTAACTGACTATTGTAGGTACAAAATTTACATGAGCCACATCTGTGGTTACCTTTGGGGATACTTTTCTCTA
This sequence comes from Engystomops pustulosus, assembly GCF_040894005.1. NCBI lineage: Eukaryota > Metazoa > Chordata > Amphibia > Anura > Leptodactylidae > Engystomops > Engystomops pustulosus. Next base: position 61,172,525 of record NC_092419.1, read on the forward strand.
ACCATGTTGGTTGTGGGGTGGAGAATCTGCTTTGCACTAGCGCCTGTTTTATTGTGGGGCACCGTCTAAAGGCCACCACGGGGTGTGTGGAGGTGATGTCCTGGAGTTGGGGATCCTGATTCAAAATGCCCCAATTTTTTCGGATCGCTTGTCGAATGATGCTTTCACATGGGCTATATTCGAAAGAAAAGGCAAACTTTTTATTATCCTTTTCTTTTTCACCTCCATGGTCTCTCCGTCCCCTGCTGCATTTTAAAAGTGTTTCCTGAGATAGGGTAGTGACTTTCTGATATGCTTCTTGAATAACTTTATCAGGGTATCCCCTTGCTCGCAGACGTTTTCTCAAGTCTTCGGCCTGACTAAAAAATTGTGTATCTGTACTGTTAATTCTTCTCAGGCGAAGAAATTGGCTATATGGGAGGCTAGTTTTAGTATGGACAGGGTGGAAGCTATCAAAATGTAACATAGAATTAGTGGCTGTAATTTTTCTAAAAGTAGAAGTGCATAATTCGTTATCTATCTCCCTGATTTTGACATCTAGGAAATCTAATTCCTTCTCTCCATATACGGCCGTAAATCGCATGTTCATCTGATTGGTTAAATTCAGATACTCAACAAAATCAAAAAACTGAGTGCGGGTGCCTTCCCAAATTATAAAAATGTCGTCCACATAACGTAAAAAAGCCTTCGTGTTTGTGACAAATGGGTTGTCCAGAGAAAAGACACAGCGGTGTTCAAAGCAAGCTAGGAACAAGTTGGCAAAGGTACAAGCAACAGGGGTACCCATCGCTGTGCCAGTTCTCTGGACAAACCACCTATCATTAAACACGAAGGCATTATGTGACAGCACAAATTGGAGACTAGAACAAACAAAATCAATGTATTGTGGGCTCTTTTTGGCATTTGTAAGTATGTCGTGAATACATTTTACTCCTAATTCTACGTCGATAGACGCTAATGTGTAGGTATTACTCCAATGTATATCCCTAATAGCCTTGAGGAAGGAATTGGTATCCTTCAAATAGGAAGGTATGTCTGCAAGCAGAGGACGGAGAAGCCAATCGAGGTATTGGGACAATGGTTCAGTTAAAGAACCAATCCCTGCTATGATTGGACGTCCGGGCGGGGCTGACATTGATTTGTGTACTTTGGGTAAGAAATACCATGCTGGGTATTTCGGACATTCAGGCAATAGTTTTTTAGCAGTCTGCTCAGAGATAATGCCACTCTCCACATTTTTTCTTAATAGGGTACGTAGACGAGCTTGGTATTTGGCTGTAGGGTTATTTTCCAAGGGAATATATGTTTCTGAGTCCTCTAACTGTCTTAAGGCCTCAGATTTATAATATTCTCTAGTCATGATGACCACGTTACCCCCCTTGTCTGCCTGTTTAATTATGATCCCTTTATGGGATTTGAGCCATTGTAAGGTGAGGTTTTTTTGTACAGTAGGATAGATAAGGGCTTTTACATCATCTTTTACACGTTGACAGAATATGTTGAGGGGGGAACCGGCAGGCAAGGGGGGACAAAACGTGGATTTTACGCCCTTTTTAAACATTTCAACCTTGATAGTGGTGTCATCTATAGAGTTAGGTGAAGCAATGGAATCATCTAAACTTAGGAGACAATCAATTAAAGGGATATCCAGATGAGAAGACAGTTCTGGTGGGGAAAACCCCAGAGGGCCCACCACAGCTGGTGTTTCGCCTTCTTTTTTAATAGGGTCAAAGTTGACCCGGTCCTGAAAAAATTTATGAAGATTCAATTTACGCACGCCTTTATGTAGATCGATATCGAATTGTATGGGGTCAAATGTGTTGGTAATGGCAAAATTTAAACCTTTTGTTAATAACGATAAACAATCATCTGACAACGTTAAATCAGTAAGATTAATCACATAATTAGTATTTTCATTAGACCCTCGAAGGTGTCTCAGGTTGGTCTAAACGGGCAGCGTGTCCATCAGGTAACGTTAGTTCGGTTAGTGGTTCTGATTGATCAGAACCAGTGTTAGTATTGTTAGTCACATCTTGGTTATCTCGTCTTGATGAGTTAGTATGGTCACATTTAGTGGTATGTACACTTATCTGCGGTTATTTGCGGTTTTGATACCATGTTTTCCTTCCTCCGTCTACCCCTCCTGATGCGTTTCCTAAAGGGGTTACGGCTGTCGAGGTTAAGGGCGTATTGACTGTATCCACACACGGAGAAGAGTTGTCTTCTTTACTTCTATGTGGACCCTCTCTAATTTTCTGTGAGTCTTCTGACGCACTGGAGTCTGACTCCGTTGTCCAGAAATCTGTATTTTTCGTGTATCGTGTAACTGAAAAATATGGACAACAATCCGGATACTACACCCTCAGAGGTGCTGTTAAGTACTGGAAGGGAGGTTGCGGGAGCCTTCTTTGAACAATGCAATATCAAAGATAATTTGCAGATGATTAGTACTAAAACCCTAGAACACCGGGTAACATCATTGGCAGAAAAAGAAATTCGTCTGTTTTGGACTAATCACTCCTTAAAATCTTATAGGGACAATAATCGCGTACCCAGAGGTCTGAGAACCTTTAAAACAGCTGCTCAATACCAAGATGACCCAATATTCATTGCCAGATGGAAGGAGTTACATTTGCAGCACTCATTGAATCTGATGCGATTGGTCATGAGCAGAAACGAGGTGGAATATTCAAAAATTACAGATGAACTTTGTAGAGCAAAAATTTAATTAAAAACCAGACTAGGAGAAGATCAATTTACTATATTCACGAAAAAGCTGGAGAAAAAACTTGTATTGATACAGATAGAAGTAAAAGAAAAGAAAAGAGATAAGTTTGTTAGGGACAAAATGGACTTTGAACAAGGGAACATCTTTGAGTGGGGTTCCGCAAGAAAATCGAATTATAGAAAAGGAGGAAAATATCAAAAAACAAAACGTCCCAAAAATACAGATTTCTGGACAATGGAGTCAGACTCCAGTGCGTCAGAAGACTCACAGAAAATTAGAGAGGGTCCACATAGAAGTAAAGAAGACAACTATTCTCCGTGTGTGGATACAGTCAATACGCCCTTAACCTCGACAGCCGTAACCCCTTTAGGAAACGCATCAGGAGGGGTAGACGGAGGAAGGAAAACATGGTATCAAAACCGCAAACGGAAGCAAGTCTCCTGGCGCCGGGACAGATAAGTGTACATACCACTACATGTGACCATACTAACTCATCAAGACAAGATAACCAAGATGTGACTAACAATACTAACACTGGTTCTGATCAATCAGAACCACTAACCGAACTAACGTTACCTGATGGACACGCTGCCCGTTTAGACCAACCTGAGACACACCTTCGAGGGTCTAATGAAAATACTAATTATGTGATTAATCTTACTGATTTAACGTTGTCAGATGATTGTTTATCGTTATTAACAAAAGGTTTAAATTTTGCCATTACCAACACATTTGACCCCATACAATTCGATATCGATCTACATAAAGGCGTGCGTAAATTGAATCTTCATAAATTTTTTCAGGACCGGGTCAACTTTGACCCTATTAAAAAAGAAGGCGAAACACCAGCTGTGGTGGGCCCTCTGGGGTTTTCCCCACCAGAACTGTCTTCTCATCTGGATATCCCTTTAATTGATTGTCTCCTAAGTTTAGATGATTCCATTGCTTCACCTAACTCTATAGATGACACCACTATCAAGGTTGAAATGTTTAAAAAGGGCGTAAAATCCACGTTTTGTCCCCCCTTGCCTGCCGGTTCCCCCCTCGACATATTCTGTCAACGTGTAAAAGATGATGTAAAATCCCTTATCTATCCTACTGTACAAAAAAACCTCACCTTTGGTGAGAGTAAAGCCTTACAATGGCTCAAATCCCATAAAGGGATCATAATTAAACAGGCAGACAAGGGGGGTAACGTGGTCATCATGACTAGAGAATATTATAAATCTGAGGCCTTAAGACAGTTAGAGGACTCAGAAACATATATTCCCTTGGAAAATAACCCTACAGCCAAATACCAAGCTCGTCTACGTACCGTATTAAGAAAATATGTGGAGAGTGGCATTATCTCTGAGCAGACTGCTAAAAAACTATTGCCTGAATGTCCGAAATACCCAGCATGGTATTTCTTACCCAAAGTACACAAATCAATGTCAGCCCCGCCCGGACGTCCAATCATAGCAGGGATTGGTTCTTTAACTGAACCATTGTCCCAATACCTCGATTGGCTTCTCCGTCCTCTGCTTGCAGACATACCTTCCTATTTGAAGGATACCAATTCCTTCCTCAAGGCTATTAGGGATATACATTGGAGTAATACCTACACATTAGCGTCTATCGACGTAGAAAGTTTATACACCCGCATCCCTCAAGAATTAGGAGTAAAATGTATTCACGACATACTTACAAATGCCAAAAAGAGCCCGCAATACATTGATTTTGTTTGTTCTAGTCTACAATTTGTGCTGTCACATAATGCCTTCGTGTTTAATGATAGGTGGTTTGTCCAGAGAACTGGCACAGCGATGGGTACCCCTGTTGCTTGTACCTTTGCCAACTTGTTCCTAGCTTGCTTTGAACACCGCTGTGTCTTTTCTCTGGACAACCCATTTGTCACGAATAGAGATGAGCGAACATACTCGTCCGAGCTTGATGCTCGATCGAGCATTAGCGTACTCGTAACTGCTCGTTGCTCGGACGAGTATTTCGCCCGCTCGAGAAAATGGCAGCTCCCGCCGTTTTGCTTTTTGGCGGCCAGAAACAGAGCCAATCACAAGCCAGGAGACTCTGCACTCCACCCAGCATGACGTGGTACCCTTACACGTAGATAGCAGTGGTTGGCTGGCCAGATCAGGTGACCCTGGGATAGACTAGCCGCTGCCCGCGCTGCTCGGATCATTCTCTGTCTGGATGCCGCTAGGGAGAGAGCTGCTGCTGCTCAGGGAAAGCGTTAGGGTGTTCTATTAGCTTACTGTTAGGCAGGAGTGATTCTTAAAGAACCCAACAGCCCTTCTTAGGGCTACAATAACGTTATAATTTTTTTTTTTTTTTATTTGCAGCTAGTACCATATTGTGAGGAATTAGCAGGGGGACTTGCTACCGTTGTGTTTAGCTCTTAGTGACACACATATCCACCTCAAACACCAAAGTGGGAAAATTTATTAGGGGTTTGAGTAGAATTAGGCACAGTCTGCCAGTTTCTTTTTATTTTACGTTTATTTTTTTCATAACTCAGCGTCATCTCATCTGGCATAGTAGTGTGCTGTTATACTTGGCTAGAAAATAGCCATAGGAGAATACAAACGTCTTAATTACGCCTGCAGTAGCGTTATATATATTTGATTTCTGGTTGATCTGCTGGTGGCTGTACTTGCTGCAGTGCATCTACTATCAAATTGGGAGCAATTTGGAGTCAGACTTGCGACCACTGTGTTTTAGTGACGCACATATCCATCGCAAAGACCGAAGTGGGAAAATTTATTAGGGCCCGGGGTTGTATTTCAATTAGGCACAGTCTGCCATTTCCTTTTTTATTTTACGTTTATTTTTTTCATAACTCAGCGTCATCTCATCTGGCATAGTAGTGTGCTGTAATACTTGGCTAGAAAATAGCCATAGCAATAGGATAGCATCGTTTGGTTTTAAAAACTAAAAAACACAAAAAAAAAAAAAAAAAAAAAAGTTAAAAAAAAAATACAAGTTAACTCTCATTTTCAAAATGTTTAACCCGAGGGCTAGGGGTAGAGGACGAGGGCGGGGACGTGGGCGTCCAACTTCTGCAGGGGTCAGAGGCCGTGGTCCTGGGCGGGGTGAGACACCACCTGCTTATGAGGGAGCAGGGGAACGCCGCAGAGCTACACTCCCTAGGTTCATGTCTGAAGTTACTGGGACTCGTGGTAGAGCACTGTTGAGGCCAGAACAGTGCGAACAGGTGATGTCGTGGATTGCCGACAATGCTTCGAGCAATTTGTCCACCAGTCAGTCTTCCACGCAGTCCACCCATGTCACCGAAATCGGCACTCCTCCAGCTCATGCACCTCAGCCTCCTCCCCCCCAGTCTGCCCCCTCCCAGCAAAATTTGCCATTTGAACCGGCATACTCTGAGGAACTGTTTTCTGGACCCTTCCCACAGTCACAAACCACTTGTCCGGTTGCTGATGAGCAATTTTCCGATGCCCAGGTTTTCCACCAGTCGCAGTCTGTGGGTGATGATGACCTTGTTGACGTAGTGGAAGAAGTGTGTAAAGAGGTGTCCGACGATGAGGAGACACGGTTGTCAGACAGTGGGGAAGTTGTTGTCAGGGCAGGAAGTCCGAGGGGGGAGCAGACTGAGGGATCGGAGGATGATGAGGTGACAGACCCAAGCTGGGTTGAGAGGCCGGGTGAACACAGTGCTTCTGAGACGGAGGAGAGTCCTCGACCAGAACAGGTTGGAAGAGGCAGTGGTGGGGCCAGACGGAGAGGCAGGGCCAGAGCTGGTGCATCAGCGCCAAATGTGTCAACTAGTGAAGCTCCCGTGGCGAGGGCTAGATTTTCAGAAGTCTGGAGGTTCTTTAAGGAAACACCGGATGACCGACGGACTGTGGTGTGCCACATTTGCCAAACCAGGATCAGCAGGGGTTCCACCACTACTAGCTTAACTACCACCAGTATGCGCAGGCATATGAATGCTAAACACCCCACTCAGTGGCAACAAGCGCGTTCACCTCCGGCCGTGCACACCACTGCTCCTTCCCCTGTGTCAGCTGATAGTCAGCCCCCTGCCCAGGACCCTGCCACAAAAACCCCATCGTCACCTCCACGATCCTCCACAGCATCCACCAGCGTTCAGCTCTCCATACCCCAGACGCTGGAGCGGAAACGCAAATATAGTGCAACCCACCCGCACGCCCAAGCCCTTAATGTGCACATTTCCAGATTGCTAAGCCTGGAGATGCTGCCCTATAGGCTAGTAGAGACCGAGGCCTTTCGCAGCCTCATGGCGGCGGCCGCCCCTCGGTATTCGGTCCCCAGCCGCCACTACTTTTCCCGATGTGCCGTCCCAGCCCTGCACCAGCACGTGTCAGACAACATAATCCGTGCCCTGACCAACGCCGTTTCTGACAAGGTCCACCTGACCACGGACACGTGGACGAGTGCTGCCGGGCAGGGCCACTATATATCTCTGACGGCACATTGGGTTAACTTGGTGGAGGCTGGGACCGAGTGTGACCCTGCGGCTGGTCATATACTGCCGACGCCGAGGATTGCGGGGCCTACCTCGGTCCAGGTGTTTGAGGCCTACTATGCCTCCTCCTCCTCCCACCCCTCCTCCACCTCCTCCTCCGAACGACCATCCGTGGGCATGGCGCCATGAGTCGGTAGCTCTAGGCACAGCAGCAGTGCCGTCGCTAGGCGACAGCAGGCGGTGCTCAAACTGCTGAGCCTAGGCGATAAAAGGCACACCGCCCAAGAACTATTACAGGGCATCACGGCGCAGACTGATCTGTGGCTGGCACCGCTGAACCTGAAGCCAGGCATGGTTGTGTGTGACAACGGCCGTAACCTGGTGGCGGCTCTGCAACTCGGCAGACTGACACATGTGCCATGCCTGGCCCATGTGTTAAATCTGATAGTTCAGCGTTTCCTCAAGACATACCCCAATCTGTCTGATTTGCTCACGAAGGTGCGCCGCATCTGTGCGCATTTCAGGAAGTCCAGCACAGATGCTGCCACTCTCAGGGCAGCGCAGCGCCGCCTCCAACTGCCCGCTCACCGACTGTTGTGCGACGTGCCCACGAGGTGGAATTCAACACTGACCATGTTATCCAGAGTTTACCAGCAGCGCCGAGCGATTGTAGACTGCCAGATGTCAACTTCCACCAGAACTGGTAGTCAGGTCAGTCAGCTTCCTCAAGTCTACAATGAGGAGTGGACGTGGATGTCTGATATCTGTCAGGTGCTGAGTAACTTTGAGGAGTCAACACAGATGGTCAGTGGCGATGCCGCCATCATCAGCCTCACCATCCCGCTGCTTGGCCTGTTGAAAAACTCTCTGGTCAGCATGAAGTCGGAAGCTTTGCGCTCCTCACAAGAGACAGGGGAAGAAGATTCCCTTGTTGATAGCCAAAGCACCCTTAGGTCTGTTTCTCAGCGCATATCGGAGGAGGTGGAGGTGGAGGAGGATGAGGAGGAAGAGGAGGAGAATGTTGGCGAGACACAAGAGGGGACCATTGTTGAGTCCTACACTGTTGAGCGTGTATGGGCAGAAGAAGAGGAGTTGGAGGAGTTGGAGGAGGAGGAAATGGACAGTCAGGCCAGTGAGGGGAGTGAATTCTTACGCGTTGGTACTCTGGCGCATATGGCAGATTTCATGCTAGGCTGCCTATCCCGTGACCCTCGCGTTCAAAGAATTTATTCCAGCACCGATTACTGGGTGTTCACTCTCCTGGACCCACGGTACAAGCAAAATCTTTCCACTCTCATCCCTGGAGAGGAAAGGAGTGTGAGAATGCATGAATACCAGCAGGCCCTGGTGCACAAGCTGAAACACTATTTCCCTTCTGACAGCGATAGCGGCAGTGTGCGTAGTTCTGCGGGACAAGTAGCGAGGGAGAGTAGGCGAGCAGGCAGCTTGTCCAGCACTGGCAAGGGTACGCTTTACAAGGCTTTTGCCAGCTTCATGTCACCCCAGCAAGACACTGTCACCTGTCCCCAGTCTCGGCAGAGTAGGGCTGATCTTTACAGAAAGATGGTGAGGGAGTACGTAGCTGACCATACCATCGTCCTAAATGATCACACAGCTCCCTACAACTACTGGGTTTCAAAGCTGGACATGTGGCACGAACTGGCGCTCTACGCCTTGGAGGTTCTTGCCTGCCCTGCCGCTAGCGTCTTGTCAGAGCGGGTTTTCAGTGCAGCTGGTGGCATCACCGATAAGCGTACACGCCTGTCGACTGACAGCGCTGACAGGCTGACGCTTATCAAGATGAATAAAGCATGGATTTCTCCTAATTTCAAATCTCCAGCAGGTGAAGGAAGCTCAACTTGAATAATTTATCCACTCCTCCTCCTCCTCATTTTTCTCCTTCTCCTCCTCTTTCTACAGTAAAGCAGAGGAAACTGGCTGTTTTTTGACAGGGCCCACTGGCTCTAGGTATAGTACTTTATGCATTTAATTTTTCTGGAGGGCCACCGACACGGTCCTCTGTTTTAAACAATTTTTGGGAGTGCCACATACAGGCACTCAATCTATTCAATTTTTCTGGAGGGCCACCTTTCCGGTCCTCTGTTTTAAACAATTTTTTGGGACTGCCACATACAGGCACTCAATCTATTCCATTTTTCTGGAGGGCCACCTACCTGCTCCTCTGGTTTAAAAACTTTTTTGGACTGCCACATACAGGCACTCAATCTATTCCATTTTTCTGGAGGGCCACCTACCTGCTCCTCTGGTTTGAAAAATTTTTTGGACTGCCACATACAGGCACTATCCAAATTGAATTGTCTCCATAACAGCCTCCACACGTTGTCTCCATTGCTACCTCCAAAAGTCGTCCATATAGCTGCCTCCATACATCGTCCCTTTATCAAACGAGGTTTGTCAGGCCGAAATTTGGGTTGTTTTCATGGATTCCACATCAAAGTTGTTAACTTTGTCGCCACCCTGCTGTGTTATCCACAAAATACACTGGCAAACTTTTACCATTTACGGATATTATTTCAGCGCTTCTTGCGCATCTGTTTACATTCCCCTCACCCGCCATATCCTAAACTTATAAGAACGCTACTACACTTGATCTTATACAAAAGGTTCTTAGAAATGCTGTTTGGGGAGTAGCCTAGAGACAGGGGCTTGGATTGGCGAAAGCTCGCCTGGCAGCGGAGCGCCAGCTCCATGCGCATCATGCGCTTCTTGCGCATCTGTTTACATTCCCCTCACCCGCCATATCCCAAACTTATAAGAACGCTACTACACTTAACTTGGTGCAGGCTGGGACCGAGTCTGACCCTGGGGCTGGTCATATGCTGCCGACGCAGAAGATTGCGGGGCCAACCTCGGTCCAGGTCTCAAAGGCCTACTATACCTCCAAATCCTCTCACCCCTCCTCCACCTCCTCCTCCTCCGAATTACCATCCGTGGGCATGGCGCCATCAGTCGGTAGCTCTAGGCACAGCAGCAGTGCCGTTGCTAAGCGACAGCAGGCGGTGCTCAAACTGCTGAGCCTAGGTGATAAAAGGCACACCGCCCAAGAGCTATTGCAGGGCATTCCACATCAAACTTGTTAACTTTGTCGCCACCCTGCTGTGTAAGCCACAAAATATACTGGAAAACTTTTTTCATTTACGGATATTATTTCAGCGCTTCTTGCGCAGATGTTTACATTCCCCTCACCCGCCATATCCCAAACTTATAAGAACGCTACTACACTTGATCTTATCCGAAAGGTTCTTAGAAGTGCTGTTTGGGGAGTAGCCTAGAGACAGGGGCTTGGATTGGCGAAAGCTCGCCTGGCAGCGGAGCGCCAGCTCCATGCCAAGAACCAACTAACATAGTTTTAACTGCAGCACCTTTAATCTACTACTAGTTCACTGCCTCCATACATCGTCCCCTTATCAAACGAGCTGTGTCAGGCAGAATTTTGGATTGTTTTCATGGCTTCCATGTTAACTTTGTCGCCACCCTGCTGTGTAATCCACAAAATATACTGGCAAACTTTTATCATGTACCAATATTATTTGAGCGCTTCTTGCTCACCTCCTTTGGTTCCTCTCTGCTACCCATTGGTTTGAAGCCTGAGTCCATTTAGGGTATGTCGCCATGCCACTCTCTAGCCTTCCGCTGCTGCCGCTGCCTCTGCATGCCGTCCCCTATAGTGTCAGGGTCAATTATTGGATGTTTTAGATGCTATCTAGCTTCATTCTGTCACTCTGTCATGGCCATGCTGTTGGCCATAATTTTGGCATAATGGTGCATTTAAGCAGCCTCAGAGGCATCCATGCATGCTGCCCCTGCTGTTTCCTGTCCATTTCCGTGGTGTTTCCATCCTTTTCTGAGGTTCCCAGATGTTTGGCCAAGCTTCCCTGTGCAGAGCCTTGGTCCCCTTGAAAAATGCTCGAGTCTCCCATTGACTTCAATGGGGCTCGTTACTCGAAACGAGCACTCGAGCATCGGGAAAAGTTCGCCTCGAATAACGAGTACCCGAGCATTTTAGTGCTCGCTCATCTCTAGTCACGAACACGAAGGCTTTTTTACGTTATGTGGACGACATTTTTATAATTTGGGAAGGCACCCGCACTCAGTTTTTTGATTTTGTTGAGTATCTGAATTTAACCAATCAGATGAACATGCGATTTACGGCCGTATATGGAGAGAAGGAATTAGATTTCCTAGATGTCAAAATCAGGGAGATAGATAACGAATTATGCACTTCTACTTTTAGAAAAATTACAGCCACTAATTCTATGTTACATTTTGATAGCTTCCACCCTGTCCATACTAAAACTAGCCTCCCATATAGCCAATTTCTTCGCCTGAGAAGAATTAACAGTACAGATACACAATTTTTTAGTCAGGCCGAAGACTTGAGAAAACGTCTGCGAGCAAGGGGATACCCTGATAAAGTTATTCAAGAAGCATATCAGAAAGTCACTACCCTATCTCAGGAAAGCATCATTCAACAAGCGATCCGAAAAAATTGGGGCATTTTGAATCAGGATCCCCAACTCCAGGACATCACCTCCACACACCCCGTGGTGGCCTTTAGACGGTGCCCCACAATAAAACAGGCGCTAGTGCAAAGCAGATTCTCCACCCCACAACCAACATGGTTAGAGAAAAGTATCCCCAAAGGTAACCACAGATGTGGCTCATGTAAATTTTGTACCTACAATAGTCAGTTAAAATTAATAGACTTTGGAGGTACTTCCTACACTGTCAACTCTTTCATTACCTGTAAATCTACGTACATTGTATACATCGTCTTCTGCCCTTGTAAACGGTTTTATATTGGCAAGACCATACGTAAACTTTACATACTTTACTATAAATTGATTGCTACAGGTAACGGCTGTCCTCGACTTATAGAACACGTTAAAACATGCCATAATGGCAATCCTGATATTTTAAAATTTGCAGGAATTACACAAGTCAAAATTAATCCCAATGGAGGGGATAGAAATCAAAATCTATTAAGAGAGGAAGGCAGATTATTGCATTTGATGCAACTGGCATCTTGGGACTTAATGAAAAAATGATTACAGCATGTTTTTATAGATGCCCTTCTATTAATCCAGTCTTTTCCCTAGAATAATCCTATCTGACGTTTATACATAGATCATAACTTTAAAATGGATAAATATAAGCTTTATACTTTGCTTACGATATAAATATTATTCTGCCATCTGCCAATGTTAGTAATTATACTTATTATTGTATCATGTTTTTATATTTTCTATGTCTCTGTTTTTATACTCACCGTGCACTGCTATTTTGTAAATTTGATGTATTTGGATTGTTCCCATGACGACACGTACCGGCGCCTGCGCATATAAGGTGCGCGGCGCAGGTGAATGACGTCATTGGCTTGATGATGCGCCAGTAGGCGCGAAACGACTCGTCGCCAGGCCCCGCTCCCCCGTGTACTATGCACCTGAAATAAAGACACTACACAGCTATTGGTGAGTGCCGCTTACTTTTTCTTACCTTTTGGATATTGAATGGACTGTTTATCACATTAGCAGAGCACCGCCTGTGCCCTAACGAGAGGAGTGTATCGCCGGAGTCCGAGACGGTTACTAACACTGCCCTGCTAGTGGTTGAATTGTGACCACTCAAATTGGATTGTGCTGAGTACTATTTCTTACCTATCGGACTCAGGTTTCACCAAAGGAGGTGAAATGATTTCCTATGTGAACAAAAGGTTGACGGTATATTTAGTCGATAACACAGCATGGTGGCGACATAGTGACCAAGTTCCATAACGTATCTGGTGAAACACCCGAAAAATGAGCCTGACACAGCTCTTTTGATAAGGGGACGACATGTGGAGGCAGCCATGGAGACAACTTCCATGATTAAGAGCGACAGTATGGGGCATTCATATTGCGCTGCTGTGATTGCAACTTCAGGTCTCCAGCATGGCGGCGACAGATGGGCCGAGTTCCACTATGTATCTGGTGAAACACCTGAAAATTCTGCCTGACATAGCTCGTTTGATAAGGGGATGATGTGCTGCATATCCTCTCGTGCTCCAGCATCTGGGGTATAGAGAGTTGAAATGAGACATTGGTGGACGCTGTGGAGGATCGTGGAGGCAAAATGGACAGGAAACCGCAGAGGCAGCATGCATGGATGCCTCTGAGGCTGCCTAATCTTGGGATGGAGCTGGTGTTCCACTGCCAGGCGAGCTTTCGCCTGTCCAAGCCCCTGTCTCTCGGCTCCTCCCCACCCAAAATGGGCCTGGGGGCCAGAAGCGTTTACTTTGAAAAAATTATAATTTTCAAATCAGGCCGGGTCGTTTGAATATTTCACCTAGGAATAATAGTGAAGCATAGTGGTTCTATTTTTAATTGTTTTTACGGAAATGGTTCCATGATTAAGAGCGACAGTATGGGGCATCCATATTGCGCTGCTATGATTGCAACTTCAGGTCTCCAGCATGGCGGCGACAGATGGGCCGAGTTCCACTATGTATCTGGTGAAACACCTGAAAATTCTGCCTGACACAGCTCGTTTGATAAGGGGACGATGTATGGAGGCAGTGAACTAGTAGTAGATTAAAGGTGCTGCAGTTAAAACTATGTTAGTTGGATCTTGAGATGGAGTTGGCGCTCCGCTGCCAGGCGAGCTTTCGCCAATCCAAGCCCCTGTCTCTAGGCTACTCCCCAAACAGCACTTCTAAGAACCTTTTGTATAAGATCAAGTGTAGTAGCGTTCTTATAAGTTTAGGATATGGCGGGTGAGGGGAATTTAAACAGATGCGCAAGAAGCGCTGAAATAATATCGGTAAATGATAAAAGTTTGCCAGTATATTTTGTGGATTACACAGCAGGGTGGCGACAAAGTTAACAAGTTTAATGTGGAATCCATGAAAACAACCCAAAATTCTGCCTGACACAGTTCGTTTGATAAGGAGACAATGTATGGAGGCAGCTATATGGACGACTTTTGGAGGCAGCTATGGCGATGACGTGTGGAGGTAGGAATGGAGACAACTTGTGGAGCCAGCTAAAAAGACGACATGTGGAGGCTGCTATGGAGACAATTTAATTTGGATAGTGCCTGTTTGTGGCAGTCCAAAAAAGTTTTCAAACCAGAGGAGTAGGTAGGTGGTTCTCCAGAAAAATTAAATAAATTGAGTGCCTGTATGTGGCAGTCCAAAAAAGTTTTCAAACCAGAGGAGCAGGTAGGTGGCCCTCCAGAAAAATTACATAGATTGAGTGCCTGTATGTGGCACTCCCAAAAATTGCTTAAAACAGAGGACCGGGTAGGTGGGCCTCCAGAAAAATTAAATACATAGAGTACTATAGCTAGAGCCAGTTGGACCTGGCAAAAAATAGCCAGTTTCCTCTGCTTTAGTGTACAAAGAGGAGGAGAAGGAGGACAATGAGGAGGAGGAGTGCATACATTATTCAGGTTGAGCTTCTTTCACCTGGTGGAGAATGAAAATCCGGAGAAATCCAGGCTTTATTCATCTTGATAAGCGTCAGCCTGTCAGCGCTGTCAGTCGACAGGCGTGTACGCTTATCGGTGATGATGCCACCAGCTGCACTAAAAACCCGCTCGGACAACACGCTAGCGGCAGGGCAGGCAAGAACCTCTAAGGCGTACAGCGCCAGTTCGTGCCACATGTCCAGCTTTGAAACCCAGTAGTTGTAGGGAGCTGTATGATCATTTAGGACGATGGTATGGTCAGCTACGTACTCCCTCACCATCTTTCTGTAAAGATCAGCCCTACTCTGCCGAGACTGGAGACAGGTTACAGTGTCTTGCTGGGGTGACATAAAACTGGCAAAGGCCTTGTAAAGCGTACCCCTGCCAGTGCTGGAAGAGCTGCCTGCTCGCCTACTCTCCCTCACTACTTGTCCCGCAGAAGTACGCCCTCTGCCGCTAGCGCTGTCAGAAGGGAAATACTGTTTCAGCTTGTGCACCAGGGCCTGCTGGTATTCATGCATTCTCACACTCCTTTCCTCTCCAGGGATGAGAGTGGAAAGATTTTGCTTGTACCGTGGGTCCAGGAGAGTGAATACCCAGTAATCGGTGCTGGAATAAATTCTTTGAACGCGAGGGTCACGGGATAGGCAGCCTAGCATGAAATTGCGAGTCCCAACGCGCAAGAATTCACTCCCCTCACTGGCCTGACTGCCCATTTCCTCCTCCTCCAACTCCTCCAACTCCTCTTCTTCTGCCCATACACGCTGAACAGTGAAGGACTGAACAATGGTCCCCTCTTCTGTCTCGCCAACATTCTCCTCCTCTTCCTCCTCATCCTCCTCCACCTCCTCCGATATGCGCTGAGAAACAGACCTAAGGGTGCTTTGGCTATCAGCAAGGGAATCTTCTTCCCCCGTCTCTTGTGACGAGCGCAAAGCTTCCGACTTCATGCTGACCAGAGAGTTTTTCAACAGGCCTAGCAGCGGGATGGTGAGGCTGATGGCGGCATCGCCACTGACCATCTGTGTTGACTCCTCGAAGTTACTCAGCACCTGACAGATATCAGACATCCACGTCCACTCCTCATTGTAGACTTGAGGAAGCTGACTGACCTGACTACCAGTTCTGGTGGAAGTTGACATCTGGCAGTCTACAATCGTTCTGCGCTGCTGGTAAACTCTGGATAACATGGTTAATGTTGAATTCCACCTCGTGGGCACGTCGCACAACAGTCGGTGAGCGGGCAGTTGGAGGCGGCGCTGCGCTGCCCTGAGAGTGGCAGCATCTGTGCTGGACTTCCTGAAATGCGCACAGATGCGGCGCACCTTCGTGAGCAAATCAGACAGATTGGGGTATGTCTTGAGGAAACGCTGAACTATCAGATTTAACACATGGGCCAGGCACACAACCAGGCACACAACCATGCCTGGCTTCAAGTTCAGCGGTGCCAGCCACAGATCAGTCTGCACCGTGATGCCCTGTAATAGCTCTTGGGCGGTGTGCCTTTTATCGCCTAGGCTCAGCAGTTTGAGCACCGCCTGCTGTCGCTTAGCGATGGCACTGCTGCTGTGCCTAGAGCTACCGACTGATGGCGCCATGCCCACGGATGGTAATTCGGAGGAGGAGGAGGTGGAGGAGGGGTGGGAGGAGGAGGAGGCATAGTAGGCCTCAAACACCTGGACCGAGGTAGGCCCCGCAATCCTCGGCGTCGGCAGTATATGACCAGCCCCAGGGTCAGACTCGGTCCCAGCCTCCACCAATTTAACCCAATGTGCTGTCAGCGATATATAGTGGCCCTGCCCGGCAGCACTCGTCCACTTGTCCGTGGTCAGGTGGACCTTGTCAGAAACGGCGTTGGTCAGGGCATGGATGATGTTCTCTGACACGTGCTTGTGCAGGGCTGGGACGACACATCGGGAAAAGTAGTGGTGGCTGGGGACCGAATACCATAACGCTTTCCCTGACCAGCAGCAGCTCTCTCCCTAGCGGCATCCAGACACAGAATGATCCGAGCAGCGCGGGCAGGGGCTAGTCTATTCCAGGGTCACCTGATCTGGCCAGCCAACCACTGCTATCGACGTGTAAGGGTACCACGTCATACTGGGTGGAGTGCAGAGTCTCCTGGCTTGTGATTGGCTCTGTTTCTGGCCGCCAAAAAGCAAAACGGCGGGAGATGCCATTTTCTCGAGCGGGCGAAGTATTCGTCCGAGCAACAAGCAGCTTCGAGTACGCTAATGCTCGAATGAGCATCAAGCTCGGACGAGTATGTTCGCTCATCTCTAGTATCTAATGATATATTTTTGCAACCTTTGAATTTCTTCCTTTGGGAACATTAATGTGATACATTGCATATAGTAAAATATCATGGGGACTATGTCTCTCTTGACTGCTGTTGTTTAGCCAGGTCAGGCAACATTTAATAGCAATAGTTTGCTTTTGCTTTCATTAATTTTATGATATGATACTTTTGAACATTTTTCAACAACCCCATAACGCAATAAAACGTACCTGTATTTTTTGTTGCGCATGGGGGAGTATGAAGAGGGCTCAGCACTCCCCGGGTGCTTGCTTTGCAATCAAGCAAACGCCTCTCCCTAACACCCGCGATCGGTGCTTGCACTGATAGTGGGTGTTAACCCTTTGATCGCCGCCAGCAAAGCTGTACATGTAGCTCATGGGCGCCGCCATCTTGGCTCCAATTTTTGCTCCCCGTGACATCATCGGGGAGTGGTGATCCGCTGCCATGACAGCCTCAGGTCATACAAAGAGGATATCTTAAATCCTACCCTATCAGTTGGAGGCACTGCTAAGATCCACATGAGCAGAACCAGGACGCCCCATCGTTCCAGCACCGTTTGCAACCTCGTGGTCACCGATTCCCGACCGGTACTGATCAACCCATTATCACGGTAAGTTTCAGATTACATATGCAAACCTGTTACTTGCCTGTGACTCAGGGAATGGTGATACTGTGACTGTAGACAGCTAGGATTGGAGGGTAAATATGTATAGCCACCTGGTGTCCTGCGCGGGGTCTGAATTGTTAGACACTTCTGTGTGAAATTGAAACAAGTGCCTTGGCTGCTGTGTGTGTAAGTGCTTTGCTGAGCCAGAACAGAAAGGGAAAATAAGGCACAGGACAAGTATCTAGGATTTTGAAATAAGCAGACACGGGATAAGTGTCTGGGATTCTGATACAGGCGGCCATGATAGTGGATAATAGGCTGGGTGTCAGGGATTTTGTCAGGGACATTGACAAGGAAGCTTGAAGGTCAGCCCTTAAGCCGTGAGCAGCTGCACGGTAAGAGTCTCGGACAAATTATTCTGCGGTCTCAGAATAGAAAGGACGTCCTCCCGGAGGGAACCACTGGTGCGCTAGCATTAGTTCAGTGCAGGGAAGGGAAAGATGCAAAGACAGAAAGTTGTTGAGTTAAGTAGGACTGTTGGAAAAGTGCAAGAAGAAGGGACAGAAGGAACAGAAGGGCTGGTAGCATTATGGGAGGGAAAGATGGCATCTGGAATGCAGACTCCACCCCTGTATCTGGTGGTTAGAGAAGATGACACACCCTACCAGGGCCGGCTCCAGGTTTTAGTGGGCCCCTGGGCAACAGAGCTTTAGTGGGCCCCTCCGTGGGCCGCCCTCCAGTGGCCACACTGCCCCCCCTCCCCTGCGGACACACTGACCCCCTCAACCCCCTGCGGACACACTGAACCCCCTCTCCCCCTATGGACACACTGAACCCCGCCCTCCCCCTGCGGACACACTGACCCCCACCTCCGGACACACTGAACCCCCCCTGCCGACACACAGACCCTCTCCCTCCCCCTGCGGACACACTGAACCCCCTCCGGACACACTGACCCCCCCCCCCTCCGGACACACTGAACCCCCCCCCCCCCTGCTGACACAATGACCCCCCCTGCTGACACAATGACCCCCTCCCTCCCCCCTCTCCCTGATGACACACTGACCCCCTCCCTCCCCCCTCTCCCTGCAGAGACACTGAACCCCCCCTCCGGACACACTGAACCCCCACCCTGCTGACACAATGACCTCCCTGATGACACAATGACCCCCTCCCTCCCCCTCTCCCTGCAGACACACTAACCCCCACACCCTCCGGGAAAGAAAAAAGAATTCACCTTTCCTGGTTCCCCCGGAGCAGCGCTGGCAGCTGTCTTCGGCCTGGGCCTCCCGTACACGCCAGCTCTGAAGCCGGCACACATGATCCGATGACGTCATCATGTGCGCCGGCTTCAGAGCCGTTGCATACCCTGCGGAGTGCTGCATCGTGGGAACCGGGACAGGTGAGTTTTAGATTCTGCTTCTATGCTGCGCTCCCGACCAGCGCAGCATAGAGGCAGAAACGTGATCGATCCGGATGGTGATCAACTGTACCAGTGTCTTATAGCGACACTGGTACTATTGATCCGGGGGCCCAAGTGGGCCCCTCCAGTACCCCGGGGCCCCGGCACTTGCCCGGGTTGGCCGGGTGCTGGCGCCGGGCCTGCACCCTACCATCCTTCTGTGGCAGCCATCTTAGAACAGTTATATTCTCTTCAAGTCTCTGAAAGTTAATTGCTTATGATTTAGTTTTTATTATAGTTTAGCAGTTGAGCACCTTTGAAGATTCTTGATAGATGTCTGGAATAAGATTATTCTTGGAGTGTGGGACGCTGTTTATTTGTGTATGGCCCAGTTAAAACTTATTTGATCCTGATGATTGTAGAAAAATTACTAGAAAGTGTTGCAATGTCTCTGGTACCTGCTTTCTGGAGTTTGTAGCGTTGACTAGGGAGATCTTAGGGGCAGCTGTGCAGCTGGGCTTTGCCTGAGCTGCCTTATCTGTGTTTTGTTCAGAACTGACCTTGTCGTTCACGGAAAGCTGAATTTCTCCATATTGAGCTGCTAGTGCCAATGTTTACAATAGGGGGGCACATCACTGCATAGAGTTCTTTTTGACAGTCTAAGATGACTGACTTGAAGGAATTTGCTTGTGATAGCCCTGTTTATGCCACGTAATGTCTATGATGTCCGCTGTGTACCCCACGAACAGACGAAGCAAGAACAAGCCCCCCAACTGTATTACAGAGCTTTTGACTGACTTTTATTCCTTTTTGACTAAAAACCAACACAAGTGTACCTGACTTCTGTTTAAGACGTTGCGGTCTGGCCAGAACTTTATAGATAGCATAGAGCGCTGGGTTGGAGATTGATAGTTAAGAGAGTTCCGTGTGTCTGGATGAGATAAAGCGGAGACCTGAACAGCTTTAGGACACATGGGGGATGACCTGACAGTGTAGTGTACATCTGTTTTGTAATTGGTTGTTACCAAAGGTGTTAATGGACTAGAGACATCTCTGCCAGACTTGATGTACAGAAGGACTGATAAGACTGACTGAAAGCCAGGAGAAAACAGAGACCAGTTTCACAGACCGCTGCTAAAGTAAGACTCATAAAAGTTACGGTCCGGTGAGAGCCCAGCTCTAGTGAGCATTCTTGAACTTGTGGGGAGGAGACATTGCCAAAGTGACTGAAGTGACTGGCCACATTCTACGAAAACGGAGATGCCCCCAATAGGACGGGACTAGAAGGGTGGTAACAGATGAGGACGTCAGTAAGTACATTAGCCCAGACAAAGTTATCTCCCCTCATTGTAGAACTGAAGTGTGACTCTTCTCCTGCTAGCCCGATGATGATTTTAACCCATTCCCAGTCAAGAAAAGACTCAGAAAGAACAGCTGGATACATGTAGGATGTTCCATGACCTCAAAGCTGCCAACGAGTGTACTTAAGCCGAGTGGTTCCTAACCCACAAATCTCACAGGCAGCAGACCCCGAGAGTTACATATTATTCACTGTTATTGATTTGGCAAATGTTTTCCTCTCTTTGCCCTTACATGAAGACTTCCAGTACCTATTTGCCCTTACCAGTTCAGTATTCCAGTATAACTGATGGTGGATTCCAGTTTACCCTCCCGCAAGGGGGGTAAAACTCCCACAGCCAGTACTCCACGGCTGACTAGCCCCTTACTGGATGTTCTCCTTTTACAGTATGTGGATGACCTACTGATTTTGTGCCTCCATGTTGCAGGTTTGCCAGAATGCATTTATTGGCCTTATGTGTTTTCTGTTCCAGAAGGGTTGCAAAGTTTCCAGAGACAAACTCCAGTACTGCCAGGAGAAGGTGGTCTTCCTAGGCCACTGGTTCTCAGCCACAGGCAGACACCTGATAAAGGAAAGAAAGCTGGCAGTCCAGAATATGCCCCTGCCCTGAGGACCTAAGCCTCTTCACATGTTTATAGGACTGGCCAGCTACTGCAGGCCTTGGATAAGGTGTTCTGCACGGGGAACTTTCAGGACTGGTTGTGAATTGGCATAAAACCGCAATATTACCGCCGGAGGAGACGGAGATCGGAGGAGTGGGAGAATTTAAGGTGTTGGGAGAAGACGAATATCTCCAATATTTGGGACTTAAGATTGGGAGAAGGGCTAACTCCTTTTTGCAATCTAATCTGGTTCCTCTGATCCAAAAAATTAGGAAGAAAATTAAAGTATGGGTCACGCTCCCTATCTCACAAGCAGACAGGATAGCCCTAATCAAGATCATTATTACCTCAACTGAATTATATCATATCTGCCACTCCAATATGTATAAATACTAAATATTTTAAGACAGTAGAAACCTTGATAAATGAACTGATTTGGGGCAGAAAGTGGGTGTGAATCAAAATCCAATACCTAAACAGACCTAGAGGTAAAGGGGGTATAGAGCTACCCAATTTCTTCTGGTATTATACGGCTTCTACCCTGCAATATTTAACAGCTGAGAACAGTAAGAGGATAATTAAGGGTAAAACTTAGAGACTGATAATGGACTTGTATTGGCAGAATCTGGATTATTAAGGGATATTAAAATTCCACGAATACCTTTATGTAAACTTTTTCTAAAAGTATGGGAGTGGTTCAAGCACAGTTTTAACATTAAGGGGGGTACATAATATTCACCATTGTGGAATAATTTAGGCTTAAAAGAATTCAGGGATTATCACGACAAAAAATTCTGGGAAGATAGGGGAATATGGTCGGTTGCACAGCTGGTTGAAAACGGAAATTTAAGGACTTTTACACAGTTAAAAAATCTTTTCTCACTGGAGGATAAGCATTATAAGTATATAAAACTAGCCTATAGAATGGGTAGAATAGTAAATAAAGAAAAATTATTTTCGAGAGAATACGAACAAATTAAATTTTGGGGGGGCTTACGGGACAAAAAGAAGACACTATCTAAGATATATAAATACTTGCTGAGGAGGTTGAACACTGAAAATGAACATGTCAGTAAGCGTAAGTGGGTGAGGAAGATAGGTGCACTAGGTGAAGCACAATGGGATAGCATCTACAATAATATAGAATTGGATGGACTACCAGAATCTTTTAAGCTGATACAAATCAAGATAATTTATAGACTGTACTGTAGCCCAAGGATGATCAGTAAATATACAAAAGGGAAAGAGAATGCCGTAAATGCAAGGAGATAAATGTGGATATACTACACATGCTCTGGAACTGCAAACCAATTATGGACAATTATGACACAAACATAGGTGGGCTGAATGAATATAATGTCTAACTGATGATACTGAGAATTAATACCTAAAAAATATATATATCACCTACAAAGGACTAATATGTGAGAATCAGATCCAGTCTCCTATTGAGATGCTCTGGATGTCGAGTACCAAGTACGAACATCCAGAAGGTCTCTCTGTTAAGTAATTTACGTTTGAGATCCCCTCCTCTCTGCTTCAAAAAGACCCTTTCTCAAAAAGAGGAGACTGGATCTGATTCTCACATATTAGTCCTTTGTAGGTGATATATATATATTTTTTAGGTATTAATTCTCTGTATCATCAGTTCTTTAGGCATTATATTCATTCAGCCCACCGATGTTTGTGTCATCCTTTTACAGTGGGAGAATAGGGAAACTGAAAAACAGCAGCAGTCTTAATCTGTATTTTGTACCGTCTCATACCCCATCAGGTTATACCTTATATTTCTTGATGGATATTATTATTTTTTGATATGTCCTAATTTAGGTTTCGAGCTTATTTTGTCTGGAAATTCCCCCTTTTTTTTTTTTTTATATGTCTACTTTTCTAGGTCATGCAATAGTATATTCTGCATGTTATGACATTCCTGCTATCAATAGAGATAATGTATAGTTTGATATAAGAAACTTTAAAATGTTTGAACATTGATTAAACATTATGTCTTCATGTAGTTTACACATACGTAGACATGGTTAAATATCATGTCATTATGTAGTCTACCCACATGCATGCGTATCTACATCTTCCATAGTTATTAATGAGGTTCCGCTATAACTATGAAATATACTAGTTATTATTCTATGCACATATGATTGTATGTATTTTTATGTATCATGCACTTTAATTTGTTTTTACTATGTACAACAGGTTCCTGAGTCTGCTCCCGCGGCTTCCTCTACCCACGGCTACTCTCACAGCATTTCTGGCAGTCCTCCTCGGCTGAGACTGCGCTGTTGAATCTGAGGCAAGGGAATTCTTCCGTGGGAGAATATGCTATCACGTCCATACCCTGGCCTCAGAACTTTCCTGGAACGATGCGGCCCTGTCTGCAGCTTTCAAAAAGGGTCTCTCCTCTCATGTTAAGGACACTCTGGTCGCTTGTGATCTGCCGTCTACTCTGAGTGGTCTAATCACCTGGCCACCCGGATTAACGTGCGTTTTAGGGAGTGTGCCTCGAGTCACGCCTCGAGCAACCCCAAGTGCGTCAACAACTCCTTCCTCGCCTGGCTCCTGCCTTCCAAAGACTGCTCCAGCCTCCACTCGTACCATCTGCAGAAGAGTCTATGGAGTTGGAAGTGTCCCTAGGCATTCCTCGCCTGATTATTCCGGTGCTTCTCAGCATTGGCACAAGCACGCAGGGAACTTCGTGGATGCCCCTCTGGCATCACATCCCAGTGGTTTGCCTCGAGAAGCCATTGGTCATCTCCTCTGTAAGAGGCCAAATCCTCTCTGACCCGGTCCAGTACCGCACCAAGCCTCTGTTCTTGCAGGTTGGTGTGTTGCACAAGGATAGACTGTCCTTTTATGTGCTACCTCGGTCCACGTCCTCCATCCTGTTGGGGCTTCCATGGCTGCAGCTCCATGCACCAGTACTCAACTGGATGCCTGGGGAGTTTCTTCATTGGGGTCCAGAGTGCCGGTCCCGCTGTATGGCCTATTGAGATGTTGCCAGGTACCTCTTCTCCCCGAAGACGGGTGTACCCACTCTCCGTTCCCCAGACCACAGCCATGTCAGAGTATATCAAGAAGAACCTGCAAAGAGGTTTCATATGGAAGTCCTCCTCTCTTGAGGGTGCAAGATTCTTCTTTGTTACCAGGAAGGACGGCTCCTTGCGTCCTTGCATTGATTATCCCAGACTTGATAAGATCACAGTTAAAAACCACTACCTTCTGCCATTGATCATTGAGCTGTTTGACCTCCTGCGCAGATCTAAGATTTTTTCTAAGCTGGACCCTCGTGGGGCCTACAATCTCATCCAGATTTGCAAGGGTGACGAATGGAAGACAGCATTTAACACCCGAGATGGACATTTTGAGTACCTTGGACTGTGTAATCGTCTAGCTGTCTTCCAGGAGTTTGTCAATGACAACTTAAGAGATCTACTGTATATATGTGTCATGATATACCTAGATGACATCTTGGTGTTCTCTCCAGACCATGAGACCCACCAGTCTCACTTACGGCAAGATCTTGGTTTCCTATGGGCTAATAGTCTCTATGCCAAGCTTGAGAATTGTTTCACCAACCAGTCTTGCTTTATCCTGGAGGTTTTTTTTTTTTACGTATTTAATTTTTTATTAATTTTTAGTAACAAAACAGTGCGTAAAGGGAGGGAGGAGGGAAAGGAGTAAGCACTTAAAGTCAGATAATCAGGCGCCAACATGCACCCATTTGTGGAAGGGGGTTACATTTGGATAATGCGACAATTTTTAACACAAGGTGTCAAGTGTACAACAACAAGAATTCAAGGTACCGTTATGTACTGAAACAGGTTCACTGCAACTTAGATGCATTCTATAAAATTTCTTAAAATAGAAATAGAAATAACGGCGAGGAATCGC
Organism: Engystomops pustulosus; assembly: GCF_040894005.1. NCBI lineage: Eukaryota > Metazoa > Chordata > Amphibia > Anura > Leptodactylidae > Engystomops > Engystomops pustulosus. The sequence goes on from NC_092419.1 coordinate 61,197,343, forward strand.
CAGATATAAGGAGATATAGAGAAGGAAGGAGAGCAGAGTAGTGGAATCGAAAGAAAGAGCGTTGTGCCTCCCCCTACCTAGAGCTCAGACCTCGGTAGATTCACCATCCCGTGCTGTCAAGTCAAAGTAGCGGGGAGATGCCACAAAGGAGACCCAGTGGAACCATGTTTTCTGAGAGCGGGCGGCCCTCTTTGGATCAGTGTTCAGGAGACTCTCTATCCTTTGTAACTTGTTGACACGACCCAGCCACTGATGCAAGGAGGATCGGAAGAGCGCCAGCAGGCCGGGATACAAGCCTTAGCTGCATTTAGGAGGTGACCTACCAGGGACTTCCTGTATGTGGCAAGGGAAATCTCATGGTGGTGTAACAAAACCCAGGCGGGGTCATCCCGCAACTCTCTGCCCGTCACCTCGCAAATCACCCCCAGCACCGCCAGCCAAAATGGAGCAAGTGAGGGACAACTCCAAAAAACATGAAGGAGTGTGCCCTCCTCTTTACCACAGTGCCAACAGGTCCGGGGGACATCTGGGAACATCTTGTGAAGTACATGGGGCAGCCTATACCACCTGGTAAGCAGCTTATAGTTTGTCTCCTGGTAGGCTGTGCTAATTGAGGATTTGTGTGCCAGTTCGTAAATCTTTTCCCTTTGTTCTGCAGAGAGAGTCAATGTCAGGTCCCGTTCCCATTTGGTCATGTACAGTGGAACATAAGCCTGTGAGGGGGATATCAGGAGGTTATATGTTATTGAGAGAGTACCCCTAGTCTGACCTTTTTGTGTGCAAACCCCCTCAAAGCCTGTTAGAGACCGGCTAAAGGTGGGAGGTGGTGTGAGAGATCTTAAGTAATGTGCTAGTTGGTGACCCTGCCACTTCGGCGCTCTTGGGAGATTTGGAGGGGACACTAGCTCTGTACCTCCTTGCCACTGTCCATCCACCAGGAAGTGACAAGCCCTGAAGTGGCCAGCGCTTATCCATTGCTTAAAAACCGATGATGTGATCCCGGGTGGAAACCTGGGATTGCCAAAAATCGGTGTTAGGGGGGAGTCGGTAGGGGAAATCTTGTCCCCTGATCTGCAGTGTTTGAAGGCCATTAAAGTAGCATAGATGGTTGGGCGGGAAGACAATGCCTGCCACTGTTTTGGCTCTACCCAGGGGAGACAGGAAAGCGGAACACGAGTGAAGTGCTGCTCAATTGATACCCAAGCCTTTGTACTCCCGTGTCTAGACCAGTCCACAACCCTATTCAGGTGGGACGCCACGTAGTATTGAGTGATATCTGGAAGCGCCACCCCACCCTCTCTTTTATGCAGGTATAGGATCTTTGCAATCTTGGGGATTTACAGGCCCAGACAAAGGTTGAGAATAGCCGTTGAACCGAGGTTAGGAAGCTAATAGGGACTCTGATAGGTAAGGCTTAAAAGGGGTATAGAAGGCGTGGAAGAACATTCATTTTAAGGTCTTCTATCCTCCCGAACCAAGAGAAGAAGCCTTTTGACCACCTTTCCAAATCTATCTTAATGGCCTGCAATAATGGCGGGAAGTTAATACGATAAGTCTGGTCCAGGTCTGCTGGAAGGTGAACGCCTAAATATTTTATGGCGGTAGAGAACCACTTAAAGTTAAAGGCTCGTTGAAGGAGGGCGCTCCGGTCCGGGGGAATGGTTAGCAATAGAGCTTCCGATTTCTGTATGTTGATTTTAAAATTACATAATTTCCCAAAGATATCCATTTCTTTGAGGAGGTTAGGGGTGGACACTTGGGGAATGGAGAGGAAGAACATCAAATCATCAGCGTAAGCTGCTGCTTTGATTTCTTTGCCGTTTGCCGTCACTCCTGATATGTCCTGATTATTTCTGACCCGCCAGAGTAGGGGTTCTATCGTGAGAGCAAAGATGAGGGGGGACATTGGGCACCCCTGACGTCTTCCATTTTTAATTGGGAAAGTGTCACAGTATAAGCCGTTCACCTTCACTGATGCCGTTGGGTTGGAGTATAATGCTCCAATCCAGCTAAGCATGTGTGTGCCCAGTCACAGATGTCGCATGACTCCAAACAGGAAAGGCCAACCTACCCTGTCAAAAGCCTTTTTGGCATCGGTGGATAGTATGACCGCAGGGAGGGCCATTGTCTTAATTAGGTGGACCATATTTAGTGCCTTTGTGGTGTTATCTCTAGCTTCCCATGAGGGCACAAACCCAGTTTGGTCGAAGTGCGCCAAGCTTGGTATCAGAGGGGCTAGGCGGTTGGTTAAAATTTTGGAGAATAATTTAGGGTCCACATTAAGGAGGGATATGGGCCTGTAGCTACTGCAAGATGCAGCGTCCTTACCCTCTTTCGGTATTACTACTATATGCGCTCTAAGCGTGTCCGGGGGCATATCGCTTCCCGAGGACAGAGCGTGAAAAGCCTCAAGGAAGGGTTGTATCAGTTGGTCAGTGAACTTCCTGTAGTAGTGCACCGTAAAGCCGTCCGGGCCAGGTGATTTCCCCGTTTGCATGGAGCCTAGGGCCAGTTTGAATTCTTCCACTGAAATTGGAGCTTCCAGTGCCTCAATATCTTTGGAAGGTAGGGAGGGGAGATCAGCTGAGTCAAGGTAGGCCTTGATCTCCAGCTGAGTAGGGGGCTTCTGGGGCTGCAGTTGGTATAATGACGCATAGAAGTCTCTAAAGGATTTGGCTATACCTGCTGGAGATATTATTTTGGATCCCCCTTTACCCACTATGTGCGGGACATAGCTGACCGCTCTCTGTGCCCGAAGGGCGTTTGCTAGAATTTTGCCCGGTTTATTGCCACATTAATAAAAAACCCTCCTACACTTAGTCAGGGATTCTTTTGCCTTTGCCAGGTAGAGGTTACGGAGCTGCTCCCGAAGTTCGATAAGTAGGTCCCTGGTGGCTGGGGTCTGTATCTCTTTATGACGATCCTCCACCTCCTTGATTTGGGCCAGGAGTGCGGTGGCCTGAGCGTATCTTTCCCGCTTTACCCTTCCCCCTATATGCATAAATACGTCTCTGATGACACACATATGGGCCTCCCAGCAGATTAATGGATTGGTGAATGAGTCAGGGTTTGTGGAGAAATAATGACTGAGTTCGCCCACCACCTCCTGCACATGTAATGGATCTTGGAGAAGGGAGTGATTAAGGATCCACCTACCCAGTGTGTGGGAGAGAGGGGCCAGGTTTTAGGTGATAGAGATGGGCGAGTGATCTGATAGAGGGGATGTATGTATGTCTGCCTCCATTACCCTATCTAGGTGAAAATGGTCTATGAAATAGTAGTCAATCTTAGAGAACATATCGTGGGTGGCTGAATAGTATGTGAAGTCGCGTGAGCTCGGGTATAGGGACCGCCACACATCTATCAGTTGCCCCCTAAGAAACATGTCTTTAATTCGACGTGTCTGTGCCCGTGACAGATGTGTGGAGCCGTTAGAGACATCCATGTCCGGGAACAAAGTGAAGTTTAGATCCCCTCCTAAGATCAGGATCCCCTCCTGAAAGGAGCTCAGCTCCTCTAGTATTTTTGCAGGCGCAGTGGGTTGCCCCACATTGGGTAGGTAGAGATTTGCGAATGTGACGGTCTGAGAGTAGAGGGTTCCCTTGACAAATACATATCTGCCCTCTGTGTCGGCTCTGGAGTCCAATAGGATCCGAGGGGTATTTTGTGCAATCATTATACTCACGCCCTTAGATCGAGAATCCTCCGAGCATCCATGGTAGCAATGTGGGAAACGACGGGTGGAGAGTCTCTGAATCGCGGAAATGCGTCTCCTGTAAGAAGACAATCTGTGCCTGAAGTCTCCAGAGGTCTCTTTGTAACATCTGCCGCTTCTCGGGGGTACGCAAGCCCCTAACATGGAAGGAGACAATTTTTACGTTAGGATCCATTTTACCTGTGCACAGGGAAGGAAGAAGAGCGTGAGGCTAGCGTTAGGGGTAGGGGAGGCACTGAGAAAGATAGAAGAGTAAGAAAAGGAAAGAAGAAGGGAGGGGTGAAGAAAGTAAAGTCCCTCAAGAGGAGAGCAAAATAGGAGACAGAGAGTAAGAATTAAAAGAAGGAACTGAGAGAGGACCGTAGGTCCCAAACTTCTACTACAATGGGGGAATAAAGGCGGAAAAAACTTTTCCAAAAGGCGGCTGCTCAACGCAGTCAGCACCTGGGGAGTCCCTAGTGGGGAGTTTGGTAAGGCAATGCAGAGTATGGAGCCACCCGCCCCGGACGCCTCTGAGAATATCACAGTGCACCATTAATTTCCCAGACCCACATATAGTCAGGTCTTACGTTAACAAGTTAGGCGCACCAGTAAGACACCCAGCTGCGGGGACCGGGGGGGGGGGGGGGGGTTAAAAGGAGGGGAGAAGTGTTTAAGACTGAATGGGTAGGCTAGGTGTTCGTGATTATGGCTTCTAAGTAGGCTTAAGGGGAGCCCCTAAGCAGCCCCCTAATTTTCTATGTGTTTCGCTAACTGCCCTGAAAGATAACTGACAATTGGCATAAAAACAGCTGGGAGCCCTATCTAGGGCGGGGAAGGGGGGCTACAAGGCAGCTGCCTGAAAAAACAAATGATGAAATACAGCTAAAGATCTAAAGTATGAAGCATTGCATTCTCTGATTTTGTGCAGCAATGGGCGTAGCACACATCTCATCTGTAGGGTTCGAGCAGAGAGATCAGGCAGGATCTGTATAGTGACCTCGCCGTACTTCAGGCGACCTTTTTCTTGGGCGCATCTCATCAGGCGCTCCTTAGTGCGATAGTGATGGATTCTACATACTACGTCACGTGGAGAATCAGGATCAGTCGGCTTCGGACCTAGAGCTCTGTGCACCCTATCCAGTTCAATTGGTGTATCCGGTGGGTCTCCCAGCACTACATTAAAGATTGTGGTGATGATGGACCCGAGATCCCCGCCCTCTTCATCTTCAGGAAGGCCTCTCACCCGCACGTTGTTGCGACGACCCTTATTCTCAAGGTCATCATGTTCCAGAGTCAGGGAGCGTATAATATGCTGTTGTGCGGTGACCCGCTGTTCTAGCTGCTCCAATCTGGTATCGTGAGATGCAGTTTGTCTTTCTAGAGAGCCCACCCTGGAGCCCATATGTTCCATGGTGCGGTGCACATCATCCAGACAGTGACGTTGCATCTACTCCATCCTGGATATCATGGAGTCAAAGAAGCTTCTAGTAGGTAAATTTCTCAAAGCCTCATGCAAGTCCGCCCTGGTCAAAGGTGGTTCCTCTAGCAATCCAGGATCCTGAGGATAGGGTGAGGCCCATGTTTGTGACGGGAGAAATTCTGGGCATCGTGGGTCCATGTGGGATACCGGGGACTGGTGGCCCGAAGAAAAGGAGGGGGAGAAGAACAATAACGGTGAGGTTTGTGATCCTGCTCTCGCCCCATGGCGCTTAGCTGCCGAAGCACCTCAGATGTCTGGGTCTGTACTTCTCCCAGCTGGGCTAGCCTGGGACTGAGACATAAGCGGGGTCGGAGGAGGCTCTGGGGTGCTGGGCATGCATTCCATAAAGAATGAGGGCTCACCTCTCACATGAGCCTGTAAAGGGGGCTGTGTTTCACCCCATTGAGTGTCCCAATCTGAGCCCTCTGGTATGATGGGAGCCTGGGCAGGTGTGTTCACCTGTGAGTTGTTAGAGAGGGGTGCTGTATGTCCATTTGTGGCTGCACTGTCCTTCATCTCCTGACCAGCAGGGGGAGCAGCGTGCACCTGCGCCTGGTGAAGTATCTCCCTCCGTGTCAGTCCGTCTGCCTGCAGATGGAGACTTTGATAGTGGCCGCCCGCAGCTTGTATGGAGGGAAGCTGTACCTCATGGGAAGACCGCATATCCTGGGCTGGCATGTCCGGGTCCGCGGCACCCTTGACGTCCTCCTGTGGAGCCGGGCCCTTTGGTACGGAGGTGCCTGCGGCCGTTCCATGGTGCAATTCCGCAGGGGCTGGTGGACTTCTCCCTGGACCAACCAGGGGGGTTACGCCGGTCTTCATCCGGGAGGCAGTGTGTGCCGGAGTTTAAGAGCCGGCCGTCCGCTTGCTGAGAGCAGATGCTGACGTCGGAGGCAGCGGGCGCGGACAGCAGTCACTCACTGCCTGCACACACGTAGAGGCGGCGGCCATTTTCCCAGGCCCAGCGGCTGTCTCACTCCTGGAGCGCAGGCAACGCGGGAGGGTGTTTGCGGGATTGACCGCAGGCTTCGGGGTGGTCTTCTGGGTGCCTCCCTTTACTCATCTCCTTACAGTTTGGGCACCCTGATATAAGTTGGTGTCTCTTTATGTCGTCCGGTGAACAGGAGCTCCAGTTGCGTGCGTCTACACTCTGCATGCCGAGACCACTCCCCCCCTTATCCTGGAGGTTGATGCATCTTCTGTAGGTGCAGGGGCAGTGCTCATCCAGAAGGGGCTTAATGGCAGAAAGCTCACGTGCGGCTTCTTTTCCAAACCTTTTTCTACTGCAGAGAAGAACTACTCTATTGGGGATAGAGAACTTTTGGACATCAAACTTGCCCTGGAAGAAAGGCGATATCTTTTGGAGGTTGCTTGCCATCCAGTCTGTGTTTACACAAATCATAAGAACCTCCTGTACCTCCAGGCAGCTCAACGTCTTAATCCCAGGCAAGCCCTTTGTTCACCCTTCTTCTCCCGCTTCAACCTGATGATCCCCTTTCGACCTGTGGAGAAGAATATCAAGGCGGATGCCCTTTCCCAAGCTTCAGATGTCATTGGAGAAGAGCCGGTTCCTCAGTTTATCATCTCTCCGGAACAGTTGGTTGCTGTTTATCTTTCCGGATGTTTTTTATTCTAATGGCACTGCTTTACAAATTCATCCTTTATGTGGAAATATTGTATCCTGACAAATACATCTCTAGGGGATGAGTGTGGTGCAGCAGCTATCTGCGCTCTGTCTATCATAAGATCTGAATCAGGGTGGAGGACATGAAATCCCAAATAAAGTTCAATAAATCAGCTTCAGTGACTGACTCTGGGATGCCACGTATTTGTATATTATTCTATCGTGAACAGACCTCTAATTCCATAATTTTTTTTTTCTTGGTACTGTATTTCATAGCTGAGGCCGTTCTGATTAAGGCATTACTGATCAAGGCCGTTCTGATCAAGTATCAGTTATTTCAGTAACCGACTCTTCTAAATGAGCTGTGCGATCCCCTAGCTGAGATATATCTTTTTTGATTTCTTACCATAAAGACCTGAATTCGGTTTGAATTTTTAAATGGTGTTTATTCAAAATTCTTTCCATAGCCTTTTCAGTTATCCATTCAGAATGATTCCATGGGGAGTGTGCTACAGTTAACATGTTCATTGTTAGACTTTCATCACTAAGGATCTCTTTAGGGTCTTCTAGTGAGGTTCTTGACTACGACAATTGGCCTTGTTGTTGCTGTGTATTTTTCCCTTTCTTTGATCCCTCCATATCCAAATGTAACGGGTGAGTTTGTGGAGAAAAGATGGGAGCAACTAGCTAAGATTTATTACAAAACCGATGCTGCAGACATATAAAATATATAGGATGGCAGACACACAAGTGTCCCTCTTATGACGTCAAATGACCAGCTCTATGCATAGAAGTACAAAATTAATTCTTTAATATAGAACGCACCTCCCGCGATGCAGTACTATTACGTCAAATGTCGGGAAGGGGTTAACTGGTGATCGGGGAGCTTGAAGGTCAGCCCTTAAGCCGTGAGCAGCTGCATGGTAAGAGTCTCGGACAAATTATGCTGGGGTTTTGGAATAGAAAGGACATCCTCCCGGAGGGAACCACTGATGCGCTAGCGATAGTTCAGTGCAGAGAAGGGAAAGATGTAAAAAAAAGACTTGAAGGAATTTGCTTGTGATACAGGAATACAATATAATGTGATGGCCTTGTTAGAGATTTTTATCTAGGGCCTAACCGCCCTGTTATTTCATGTTGTACAGTGACCTTCAAATTAACTATTTCATGGTTGTCCTGGTACCAGGAACTTGAACATAAAACCAAGACACGTCAGTCTCTTAGTGTATGTAAAGATCTTCTTCCCTTTAATCACCACTGCATGCATAAAAAGACAGGAAAATCAGCATTGGTAGGCATGACAAAGAGATAAGGTGCTTGGATGCTATAGGCTTAGTTTAAATGTACTACAACCGCCCTCTAATACATTCTACAAAAAGTTAATTAATTGTGCTCAGTTCTCAGGGACCTTGTTTCCAGACATATTTATACTAACTTCCTGAGAAGAAGGAGATAAGCTAACACCAAAAATCTAAATATTGAACTAAAGATGAAGGACAGACTGGCTTCTCATTAAATGTCAAAGGGAATTAGCTGACAGGCGAGCAAGCACATTACATAAAATGAAGTTTGAATGATGACATTAACTGGACAGTGCTTGACCCCTGGCGTGAACCTTGGCCAATACTTAAAATGGTGAACAGTCCCTTATTCTGGGATTTCTTAAGTCAAGATGGCGTCTGAAACCAGTGCGATCTCCTTAACAATTCCCCCCTTTGAGCTTTGCTGGCCTGTAACTCCATCCTGAGCGACCTTCTCAAGCTCCAGGTACCCACAGGTACGCCCTTACCTGCTGGACTTGTTAACTATTCACCAGATCCCCTGGAGGCCAGTTTATACACAGGCTGGTTCTCCAACAGGCAGCATCATCCTCCACTCCGGGCACTTCTCCTGTCGTGGTGCTTAACCGGGCGGCCATCTGGGACACGGTGGACTTGATGAGGGGGACCACACAATGTGCAATAAGTGACAAGAGCAAAATCACAATCCCCAATATCACCCCCACTTAAAGGAAACCCTTCCAATCCCCCACCCACAAAGTGAATGACAAAGTGTCCACCCCAGAGTTTCTCTTGAGTTCCCTGGACAGTCCTTCAATCTCTTCAAGTGCATGGGTAATGGATCTATAGGTGGCGATATCATCTGGGATGTATATGCGACAAGCCACTCCCACCATCTTACAGACTCCTCCCTTCTCAGCAAGGGTCATGTCCAAAGTCATGCGGTTCTGAGAAGCATCTCGGATATAATTCACAAATCTCTGTTGATTACAATAAAAACAGTTAACCCAAACAACATCTTTGCTCATAGCTCTCTGGGGAATAATGGACTCTAGACCTGCCCATATCTGATTGTGGGCCTTGTACTCATCTGGGACCCCCCTTGATGCTCCCACTGTATCTATATAAACGTTGTCATCTAGGTGCTTCTCTCAGACCTCCAGAATCCCTTGGAATCTACTTTTCCTTTATGAGTCTGATCAACCTTATCCCTAGGGATCACGAGGAAGGAATGCACAAGTTTTATAACAGTACACTCACCTTCCCAGCCTCTAGGCCTGACCTGACTCTCCTATCCCCACCAATCCAGTGCAACTCAGACAGTGCTAATACAGGGTTACCTGTGCTGTCAGGGGTGTCCCTGAGCATACAGTCAGTCAGAAGAGACCAGCTTGCAAGAAGAATAAGTAAGTTTGCAATAGTAAGCGTGGAAGCATGCTGACTTCCCTAGCTTCCCTAGCTTCTCTAGCTTCACAGACGTGGCACTGGTCAGCAGGACTGTCATAGCGAGACTCCAGACTCTCTCTCTGGTGTCTCTTTACCACCACGTAGTCTCCAGGCTTCAGGTTATGCACCCTGATGTCTCTGTTTATAACTGAAAAAGGAATCACAAACATTTTTGCCAGCTTTTTTCAAGGTCTGGCTCAACTGTGTGGCATGTTCCACCTTGTTTCCTGCCATCAGCTATAGAAGTGATGGTGAACCTTTTGGAGACAGAGTGCCCAAACCACAAACCAAAATCAATTTAATTACCATTGAGTGCCAACATGGCATTTTAAGCTGCAACATTGAATCATATCGGCCGCCTGAGGCCACCAATACAGTTGAAGGAAGGAGGACATATTCAGACTATCATTGTAGCTTCTCTCTGTACAGGTCTCTCTGTACAGGAAGAATGGTGGGTACAGCAGGAGGACCTCCAAAGATAGTGCACTTCTGTCAACACCTGGGGTGATGGCCTGAGTGCTCACAGAAAGGGCTCTGAGTGCCACCTCTGGCACCTGTGCCATAGGTTCGCCACCACTGAGCTATAGGGTCTGTGGGAAATAGGGGCCTAGTCTGGGTGCATGGCAAAAAAGTACTTCAAAGGGGGACAATCCAATCTTTCTGTTAAGGGTGGTACTAACTGAATGGTGGGCAGCAGGAAAGCACTCGCCTGTTCTACACCCAGGAGGGACAAGGTTTCAGGTCTTTACCTGTCCAGTGAAGTGGGTTCTGCGACTGGACTCTATGGTGTCTAGGTCCAAATCTGCAATAAAATCTCACTCACCAACTTCTTGGCTGCAGCTCTGGCAGCAGCCTTGGTCATGGGAGAAGCTTCTGACCACACTGGAAAGAGATCAATGCACACAAGCACGTACTCCTGCGTACCACTTTTTGGTAGCTGGATAAAATCCATCTGCAGTCTCTGGAAGGGATGCAGAGACTTGGGTGTCACCTTCTGTGGGGACTTTACCACCTTACCCGGGTTGTGCCGGCACAGACTATAAAGGCTTTCACTAGTCTAGTGACAGGGATAGTAATGCCCGGGGCATACCACTGTTATTTTATGAGTACTAGCATGGCCATTTTGGATATGTGTGTGTGTGTGTCCGTGGGCTACTTGACTTACTGTCGGGTGCAGGGCTCCTGGCAGGCACACCCTCTCTCCCAGCATCCAGGTCCCAGTGGCATCTAGGCTCCAGATTTCCTCCACACTTCCTTCTTTTCTGATGACATTCGGGCCACCAGGGACTGGAACACCTGTGGATCAAACTTTTTAGCTCAGAACTCACCTCTGAGACTTCAGGACAGTGTCTGGGTTCCATCGCTGCAGCTGCCTTTGCTATCCTGTCAGCCACATCCTTGCCCTTGGCTTGTGGAGTTACCAAATTGTGTGAGCTTTTACTTTTACCATCCCCACCTCTTGTGGAAGTAAGAGAGCATCCATGAGCTCTTTAACCAGCTTAAAGGGGGTCCCTGCAGAGGTAAGGAAATCTCTAGCCTTCCATATATGGGTTCATAGTCATGTTTAGACCCTTGAACTATACCTTCCACCAGCTGTAGTGCTTCCGTGAGTGCCATCACTCCACCTCCTGCACTGACTTGTGTGGAGGGAGTGGTTCTGCTTGTACTACCTCATGTGCACCACTGACCACTGTATATCCAGCATAGAACCATTTGTCTTCTCCTTGCAGACCTGGAGCCATCTATGAGAAAAAAAAATCAACATCTGGGTTAATCACCCTTCTCCCCCGCCCCCCTCTGTGAATCCTGGAAGATTGGCGATAAAATGAAGGATTCAGAGCTGTGCACCTTATCAGTGGTTCCTGGGGCATCAGGAGTGCACACTGGAGTCTGAGCCGTCTGGCTTTTGATCAGATGCTTGGGCTGTACTTTGTGAGAACACTGTGCAAGGTATGTGGGGTTTGCACTGTAACTGAGTGATCTAGGATGTAGGATCAACTCAATGGCCTTGCTGAGCAGATTGCTGGCTGCAGCTACTGACACATGAGGGGCTCCCCTCACGACTGAGTCTAACCGGGCCTAATAGTGGGCCACTGGGGAGGCCACCACGTTGCTGGGCTAAGACACCTGTGGCCTAGATACTTGGTGCAAAATAAAAGGTCTGGTTCAGGGCCGGGGCAGACAGGATTTGCCAGCTTAAGTCTATGGAATGCATCAATTGCCTCCTGAGTAAAGCTAAATGGGGCAGCATTTCAGTCAGAAAGGGGCAGCATTGGGCTGGAGGCAGCACACCTTATCCCAGGCCTGCAGGAGCTGGCCAGTACTACAATCATGTGAAGAGGCTTAGGGCCAAAGGGCAGGGGCACATTCTGGACTGCCAGCCTTCTTTCCTCTGTCAGGTGTCTGCCTGTGGCTGAGAAGCAGTGGCCTAGGAAGACCACGTTCTCCTGGCAGTACTGGGGTTGTCTCTGGAAACTTTGCCACCCTTCTGAAACAGAAAATGAGGCCAATAAATGCATCCTGGCAAACAAAAGCAGTAGGTCATCCGCATATTGAAAAGGAGAACATCCAGTAAGGGGCTAGTCTTCCAGTCTACTCCCTGTAGGGCCGTGTAGTATGGAGTACTGGCTGGGGGAGTTTTACCCCCCTTGTGGGAATATGCATCAGTTATACTGAATACTGAACTGGTAATAGGTACTGGCACAGAGAGGAAATCAATAACAGTGAATAATTTGTCACTCTCAGGGACTGCTGCCAGTGTGGGACACTCATTGGCAGCTTGGAGGTCATTGACCATCCTACATGTATCTGGCTGTTCTTTCTGGGTCTTTTTCTTGACCGGGAATGGGTTAAAATCATCATTGGGCTAGCAGGGGAGAATCACACATCAGTTCTTGTGCGTGCTGACATCCTCGTTTGTTACCCCCTTGTCCTGCCCTGTTGGGGACCGTCTCCGTTTCCTAGAGTGGGCAGTCACTTCAGTAATGTCTCCTCCCCAGAACGCCCACTAGGGTTGGTCAGTTGAGACTTCTGGAAACGTTGTCAGTCTCACTTTGGCGTGGTCTGTGAACCTACCGACCCTGGTCTCTCTTCCCTCTGTATGTCAATCTGTCAGGTTCCCTCCACCTTATCTCCAGCCCAGTGTTTTGTGATTTCTATAAAGTTCTGGCCAGACTCCAACGTCTCAACAAAATCCAGGTACACTTAAGTTGGTTTTTAATCAAAAAGGAACAAAAGTCAGACATTAGGCTCTGTAATACAGTTGGGGGGCTCATTCTTAGGGTACACAGGAGGACATCACATCATACTGTTTCACAGACCACGCCAAAGTAAGATTGACAAAAGTCCCGGATGAGCCCAGCTCAAGGGGGCTTATTCCACTGCTGGGAGGAGACATTACTTAGGTGACTAAAGTGAGTGGACATATTCTAATAGGGGGGGTGGTAACTTACGAGGACCTCAGCACTCACAAGAATTGATGTGGGACTCCTCCCCTGCTAGCCCAATAATGATTTTAACCCATTCCCAGTCAAGAAAAAGACCCAGAAAGAACAGCCGGTTACATGTAGGATGGTCCACAACCTCCAAAATGCCAATGAGTGTACTGAAGCCCAATGGTCCCTAGCCCAAACTGGCAGCAGTCCCCGAGAGTGACATTATTCACTGTTATTGATTTGGCAAATGTTTTCCTCTCTGTGCCCCTACATGAAGATTTCCAGTACCTATTTGCCTTTACCAGTTCAGTATTCCAGTATACCTGGTGCAGATTCCCACAAGGGGGGGGGTAAAACTCCCCCAGCCAGTACTCCATAATACACGGCCCTATAGAGAGTAGACTGGCAGATTAGCCCCTACTGAATATTCAGTTGTTTTTGTGCCTCCATTTTGCAGGTTTGCATTTATTGACCTTATGTGTTTTATGTTCCAGAAGGATTGCAAAGTTTCCAGAGACAAACTCCAGTATTATCAGGAGAAGGTGGTCTTCCTAGGCCACTGCTTCTCCGCCACAGTCAGACACCTGACAGAGGAAAGAAGGCTGGCAGTCCAGAATATGCCCCTGCCCTGAGGCCTTAAGCCTCTTCACATGTTTCTAGGACTGGACAGCTCCTGCAGCCCTGGGATAAGGTCTGCTGCCTCCAGCCTGATGTTGCCCCTTGATGACTGCATTGCCTCTTCCCCATTTGCCCTTAGTCAGGAGGAAATTGATGCATTTCATAGCTCTAAGCTGGCAAATCCTGCCTGCCCTGGTCCTAGGCACATCCCACTGAACCAGACCTTTTATTTTATTTTGCACTGAGTATCCCAAAGGTGTCTAGTCCAGAAACATGGTGGCCTCCCCAGTGGTCCACTATTAAGTCTGGTTAGACTCAGTCATGAGGGGAGCCCCTCATGTGTTAGTATCTGCAGCCAGCAATCTGCTCAGCAAGGCCAGTGAGTTGATCCTAGACCCTAGATCACTCAGTTACTGTGCAAACCCAACATACCTTGCACAGCGTCCTCACCCAAGTGCAGCTCAAGCATCTGAGCAAAGGCCAGACAGCTCAGACTCCAGTGTACACTCCTGATGCTTCAGGATACCCAGCATACACTGAAAAGGTGCACAGCTCTGAATCCTGCCGTTCTGACACCAGTCTTCCAGGATTCGGAGAGGGGGGAGAGAAGGGTGTTTAACCCAGATGTTGAGTTTTTTCTCATAGATGGCTCCTGGTCTGCAGGAGAGGACAGACGGTTCTATGCTGGATATGCAGTGGTCAAAGGCGCACATGAGGTAGTACAAGCTGAACCACTCCCTCCACACAGATCAGCACAGGAGGTGGAGTGATGGCACTCAGGGAAGTGCTACAGCTGGTGGAAGGTAAAAGGGCAAACATCTATACTCAAGGTATAGATTTGAGGTCTAAACACGACTATGAACCCATATAGAAGGCTAGAGATTTCCTCACCTCTGCAGGGACCCCCTTTTAAGCATGGCACGCTGATTAAAGAGCTCATGGATGCTCTTACTTCCATAAGAGGTGGGGATGGTAAAAGTAAAAGCGCACACAATTTTGTAACTCCATAAGCCAAGGGCAAGTATGTGGTCGATATGGTTGCAAAGGCAGCTGCACAGATGAAACCCAGAGACTGTCCTGAGGTCTCAGCGGGTGTTCCAGTCCCTGGTGGCCCGAATGTCATCAGAAGTGAAGGAAGTGTGGAGGAAATCTGGAGCCCAGATGCCGATGGGACCTGGATGCTGGGAGAGAGGGTGTGCCTTCCCAGAGCCCTGCACCCGACAGTAAGTCAAGTAGCCCACGGACACACACACATATCCAAAATGGCCATGCTAGTGCTCTTAAACCGTAACTGATTTGCCCGGGAGTTACTACCCCTGTCTGTAGACTAGTGAAAGCCTGTATAGTCTGTGCCTGCCACAACCCGGGTAAGGTGGTAAAGACCCCACAGAAGGTGACACCCAAGCCGATGCATTCCAGAGAATGCAGATGGATTTTATCCAGCTACCAAAAAGTGGTACGCAGGAGTATGTGCTTGTGTGTATTGATCTCTTTCCAGGGTGGCCATAAGCTTTTCCCATGACCAAGGCTATTGCCAGAGCTGCAGCCAAGAAGTTGGTGAGTGAGATTTTTCTGCAGGTTTGGACTTCCTGAGACCATAGAGTCCGGTCGCAGAACCCACTTCACTGGACAGGTAAAGACCTGAAACCTTGTCCCTCCTGGGTGTAAAACAGGCCTTGTACACCCCTTACCTTTTCCCACTTGGTGGTGGGGTTGAGAGACTAAACAGCACTCTTAAGTTAGAGATCCAGGAGGCCATTTAAGAAACAGGGAAACCATGGCGCAAGTGCTTTCCTGCTGCCCACCATTCAGTTAGGACCACCCTTTACAGAAAGATGGGATTGGAGTACTTTTTGGATGTGCACCCAGACTAGGCCTACAATTCAACAAGTATAAGTGCATAGTGCATAAAGTTTTACTTGGGCAGGCATGGCCAAGAGCAGATTATCAGTGTAACACATATGCACTACGACACAAGGTCAAAGTTAGTAGTAATCCTTACTCACTAGAAAGTGGCAACTAATACCTACCCATTCACAAAAATCCCAGGAGTTCTAGGTTATGGTCAATTACCCAAATGCGCGTTTACTTTCCTCCCACTTCCTCAGGGGGCATAAAGCTAACTAAGTCTCTCCTCACCACTCATGAGACTCCAACATCAACTCCTCCTAGCGATCTCTAAATCTGCCAATAGGCAAACAATCAAATCCTTTTGCTACCTTGAAAGGCAGGCCCCTTAACAGCAAAAGGAGGTATTGGGGCACATTTACTTACCCGGTCCAGTCACGAACCAGCGGCGGGTTCTCCGACGCTGATTCGGGTGCTGCCGGGATTCACCAAGGTCCGTGCGCCGATATTCACCAGGTGTCGCTGCTGCGCCGAGGTCCGCCAAAGTGCACCTGCTTTTTTCTGGTGTATGTGAATGCTTGATCTTGCGACACAAATGGCTTTTTAAATTCTGCGGTTTTTCCGAATCCTTCGGGTTGTCCGGTGACCACGCCCCCCGATTTCTGTCGCGCGAAAGTCGGCGCGATTGCGCCAAAAATCGATCGCGTGTGCCACAATCCCGTGAAATACAGCGCAAAACGGAAATATTCGGGAAAAACCCGACGGATTCGCGGCTGCGGACCGTTAGTAAATGTGCCCCATTGTTTTCCATTTAAAACCGTGGGAAAACTTATTTGCATTCTTCCCAGAATTCCCTAGTGGAGCATTTATGGCTTTAAGTCTCCACACGCCTTTAAGGTGGCCTTAATTGGCAATCTCTCCTTAAGGAGAACACCTACTGTCTGACCCTACTCAATAGCCTCTCACAGAGCCAAATCAGTTCCCTATGCTGTACTGAGGAGACCCAACCAGGTTGAAACAGTGCTGGCTACAATTGGGAGTCTGTTCCTTATGGAATATATACACTGGTTTGGCTTAATCCCACACCATGTTTTTAGACTTCTTGTAGGTCATGCTAGGTGTTAAGGGGGCTGCCTTTCAAGGTAGAAGGTAGCAAAAGGAGGTATTGTTTTCCATTTAACACCTTGAAAAACTTATTTGCATAGCTCATTCAGCACCAGAGATAATCATGAATTAGTCTCCATTAGTGTAATGCAAGGAAATATTGTCTGTCCATCTTTTGCAGAAGGGAATGTCTACCCTTGAGTTTGTATCTTTAGGAAAGTGAGATGGAAATTAAATCACAGTGTCTCTACATGTAGTCAGTTGGTCTCTCTTAAAACTGAGCTGAATAACTGCCTACCTCATTAAGCAACAGAGATATTTATGAACTTAGCTCCATTAGCGTGGCATGCAACGAAAACATTTTCCGTCTATCTGTTGCAGTAGTGAATGTCTCTCCTTGAGTTTGTCTCTTTAGGAAAGTGAGATGGAAATAAAGTTAAAGTTAATCTACATGTAGTCAGTTATTCTCTCTAAAAACTTGTATAACTGCCTAGCTTATTCTCCACCAGAGATAATAAGGAACTAAGCTCCATTTGTATGAAATGCATGGAAACCATTGTCCGCGAGTTTGTCTCTTCAAGAAACTGCGATAAAAGCAAAATTACAGTATATCTACATATAGTCAGTTCGTCTCTATTAAAACTGAGCTGAATAACAGCCTTCCCCATTCAGCAACAGAGATAATAACAAACTTAGCTCCATAAGCAAGGAAAACATTGTCCGTCTATCTGATGTAGCAATGAATGCCTTCCCTTGAGTTTGTCTCTTTAGGAAAGTGAGATGGAAATAAAATTACAGTTTAGTCAGTTGGCCTCTCTTAAAACGGAGCTGAATAACTGTCTAGCTTATTCAGCACCAGAGATCATCACAAACTTATCTCCTTTAGCGTGAAATGCAAGGAAAACATAATTGTGAATGCCTTCCCATGAGTTTGTCTCTTTAGGAAACTGAGATGGAAATAAAATTACAGTGTAGTCAATTAGTCTCTTAAAACAGAGCTGAATAACTGTTTAGATTATTCAGCACCGGAAATAATCATGAATTTAGCTCCATTAGCGTGATATGCAAGGAATATATTGTCCATCTATCTATTGCAGTAGTGAATGCCTTCCCTTGAGTTTGTATCTTTAGGAAAGTTAGATGGAAATGAAATTACAGTGAAATTACAGAAATGAATTACAGAGTTGAACCTCCCAGGCAGAACATATCACCTTCCATTGGTCAGAATTCCAAACCGGGAAGTCTGGGGCACCTTCACCAGGGAGAGACTCTGTTCCAACACATCTGCAGACACGGGAGTGGAGCTTTCTTCCTTGACTAAGGGAGTTGAACCTCCCAGGCAGAACATATCACCTTCCATTGGTCAGAATTGCAAACCGGGAAGTCTGGGGCACCTTCACCAGGGAGAGACTCTGTTCCAACACATCTGCAGACACGGGAGTGGAGCTTTGTTCTATGCCACTTTTTTTTTTTTTTTTAAACCTTTCAGAAAGGGCTGCCAAGATAAACAAAAACCGAGCCACGTCCAAAGAAAATCTCTTACTTGAGCATAAATGCTAAAAGAAAAATTTCCCGGACCCTTTCATCACTAAGGCCACACACATTTTATTTACATATTTACATATTTACAATCAAAGAAAATATACATAAAAAAACCAAACAATAATAATAACAAGAAAACTTAAATACCAACTAAATCTTTCCACTTTTTACTTTTCCAAACACCCCTAGTGTCAAGGAAATATTATTCTTGAATGTGTAAGATTTGTTGAACTATTAGGCAATTACAAACTTAGTTGAAATATGTGGCATCCATTGAAGCGTCCAGGCCTCTTTTACAACATCCTGGAGATCCTTACAACCTGATAAACTCTGACCTGCAGAATGTTCTCTGGTGACCTCAAAAGCCATTTGGTCACCTCTCCTCTGCACCTACCCCCACCCCTGCATCTAGCAATTTGGAAACAAAGAACTGTTTAATTATTCCTGGACTCTCCCCCCTCATTAACACTTTGCCCAATCGTGAATGACCCTCTGGACTAATTAATGAATGGGAGGTTCTGAAATCTGAACCAAACTGAGAAGTTATAAAACAATATGAAATCCAAGAATTGGTGTTCACATTTTGGGGGCTGCTTGACAAGCTGAGTGTGTCCCTTATTTCTCCCACCTCCAGGGATCAGGATTTACTTTAAGTTGTAAGTTTCTGTTATTTTTCTCCCTTTTTATTTTATAACTGTTTTGCCGTGTTGTGTTTCATTTTATTTTGTAATTCTTTTGTTTTTAATATCTTTTTATGCACTGATCAACTTTTTGTAATTAAAGCTTTTCACTTTAATTTTGGTCACTGTATGCTCTGCGAACTCATAGCCTTGTGAAGTGTGGTTAACTGTGTGACTGCTGGAGTGCTGAGTGTGACAAGGTGACTGCTTGAGAGCAAGAGTTGTTGTAGAGTGGGATACTTATTGGTCCCAGTATAAATGCAATAAGTGGTGGCAGCGGGTCTGGTTCTGGTGCTGGAGCTGTATGAGGTGTGATTTAGGCTCAATTTGTGTCCTGAGTGAAAGGTGAGCGCAAGTTTGAGTAGGCTAAATTAACCCGTACAGTTGCACCCCACGTCACGTGACGAGGCGGCGGCGTCCTCGCCGTGACACCTAGCATCATAACCTTTCCTTTTTTTGTCTTTTAAATAAATTTCGTATAACTTTACCAAGATCATTCTTACGCATTCATTCTCACTCATTTCTTTTCTCCTATACACATACAAGTTTCACACTTCTTTAATAACAAATAATTAACCACAAAACTCTTTCCCTCTCCCCACCAAACGTACACAAACCAAACATAAACACATCAAAAGATAAAAAAGATACACCCGTCAATTCTTTACATAAACCACCCATTCTTTCTAACACCTTCCGCGCAAAAAAACAATTCCAACAAACATGAATAACGCTCTCACACCCACTACATTCTTCTCTCGGACATTCTTCACTTCTACACAACCTTCTTCTTTTCTGGAACTCTCGCACCGGCAAACATCCATGCATACTTTGCCACACCACATCACGCTGTTTGTTCGACATACCATCCATACCAATTTTCTTCCACACCTTAACAACATTCTCACCAAACACACCAGGGATCTCACACATTCCTTCTTTACTACTTATCACACTTTTAATTTTCCTTTTATTTCTCAAATCATCACACTTTAAACCTTCTAAATCCATACTTAACAACAAAATCATAAATCCATTCATACCATCTTGCATTCTTAAACGACACAGGCTTCCTCAAATCCACTTCAAACCATTTCAATCGTACAAACTTACGCCCACTCGCATACTTACACATACATGCTAAATTTGTATCTTTCCCAATCACACCAACAAAAAAGAAGACTAAATTCACACCAAAATAAATTCCTAAATCAGGAAACCCCAACCCCCCATTTTCTCTCTTCTTTATCATAATCTCTCTCTTGACTCTCTCCATTTTAGAATTCCAAAGGAAAATAAATAAAAAGCTTTGTAAGCCCCTCAACTTATTATAATCAGGTGGAAACACTAAAGCAACATACAACAAAATCGGTAACACAACACTTTTAATCACTAAAATTTTCCCCGCAAAAGATAACTCACGCATTCTCCAAAAACATAACTTTCTATCAATCCTTTCACCAACTTCCTTCAACGACTCACATCCATCTAATCTTTCATCAAACCTTATACCCAAAACTTTCATACTTCCTTCCACACAACTCACACCAACATCTTCACTAATTCTGCCAACTCCAAACAACTTACACTCAGTTTTATCCCAATTAACACAAAATTAACACGAAAAGCCGACGCACCACAAAATAAAGAAACTAATAATTTTTTTTTAATCAAATCTTTTTTTATTGGTTTTTTAAAACATTTTATACATAACCACAACTTCCCATTTCCCCCTCCCACCCTCTGACACATATACCCTCCCCCCAACCCTTACCCTTCCGGTGCACTTGCATAGTGGTAGTGGTATTACAGGAGTTCAATAAAATATGGATACATAGCTAATAAATACACAGCATTTAGCAGTTACAAAATATCATATTTCCAACAGTACAATTGCTCTACATGAATGCTGATAGGGGATAGGGGAATGCTGAATGCTCAAGTGTATCGAGGGGAGTCCCAGCGAATCCAGCCAGGGGCCCCAAATGCGTTCGAATTTTGTATTTGCTTTACGTTTACAATAAACAGTCTTTTCCAACCTTATAATGTTGTTCAGTTTTTTAACATATGCCTCCAGTCTTGGTGCACAGGGACAAGCCAGTACATAGCAATAAGCTTCCTTGCTTGATATAGCATTCTACTGATACCTACAGTTACTCCATCCTCCAAGTCATCCTGTCCCAACAGACCTAGCAGGCAAACTACCGGGGATGCCGTCCGTGTCACTCCATACACTTTTGTAATCAGCCTTAATACTTCTCCCCAAAATCTTTTGAGTTTTCTACAATCCCACAGCATATGAAGTATGTGTGCGCCCTCCATACCACATCTGGGACACGAGTCCACTTCACGCAAACCAACCCTACATAGCCAGTGAGGAGTACGGTATACCCTGTGCAATAAATATATTTGAGAGAGCCGGTGAGCCTCACATAGAGATAATGAGGGGATGATGGAAAGTGCCTCAGTCCACTGATCATCTGTCAAAGGTCCTACATCTTCTTCCCATTTTTCTCTAATGGTAAGGGGATTCTGTGTATGCTGGGCCTCCAACAGTATACTATACACCCTAGATATATATCCTTTCGTGCCATCTGTAGCCAGTATATCCTCAGTCAGTTCATGTGTTACTATATGTATGGTCTCAACCCTATTTTGAGTTTCTAAGGCATGCCTTAGCTGTAGGTACTGATAAAAGGAATCGTGTGTAAGATGAAATTCCTCCCTCAATTGATCAAAACTTTTGAGAGCACCCTCCAGATACAGCTGATGTATCCCGTGTATGCCTTTACTCTCCCACCTCTGAAAGCCCTCTAGTTGTATTACTTCTTGTAGATCAGGGTTTTGCCACAGTGGTGTGAACCGCGTAAAACCGTTCATTCTGAGTATACTCTTAATTTTCTGCCATAGTTTACGTATTAATGTCACAGTGTATATACGGTCAGGTGGTCTACCCTGTGCTCCCAGTTCTAGCAAGTATAACGGAGGTCTACCACCGCCATGGTATCTCAGTAGTTTTTCAGAAGAAGATCTAGCGTTTGTTAGACTCCAACCTTTCAGGTGTTGAAGTTGCGCCGCTAGGAAATATAACCACGGGTTTGGGACCGCTAGCCCCCCTTGGTCTTTAGCTCTTTGTAGGGTTTCTAAGCGAATCCTGGCCGATTTCTTACCCCAAATAAGTGTTCTGAATAATCTTTGTATTTTATTGAAGATTCCAGTTGGAATCCACACAGGGGAGTTGTGGAGAGCATATAAAAATTGAGGCATAAGCACCATTTTACATAGATTAGTCCGTCCTATTGCAGATAGGGGGAGGCGACACCACGTGTCCACCTTGGATGTCGCTCTCACAAGCAGAGGGTCTATATTAAGTGTTACATATTCTAACACCCTAGGCGAGATCCAGATGCCTAGGTATTTAAAAGTAACGACCGATTGAATTTGGTGCAAGTCTAGGTTGGGTGGGATGGGGTCTAATGGCATCAGTACCGACTTGTGCCAATTTATTGTTAGACCAGAGTAGCGGCCAAAATCATTCAACAGAGCCATGATTGGGCCCAGAGAGCGCTCCACGTCTCCTACAAACAGCAGCATATCATCTGCGTAAAGGGCGATGCGTTCCTCCAATGTTCCATAGCTAAATCCCTGTATGTCTGGAGAAGACCTAACAAGGCAGGCCAAGGGCTCTATAGCCAGGGCAAATAGGAACGGGGACAATGGGCACCCCTGTCTAGTACCCCTGTGAAGTGCAAAAGACTCAGACAAAAGCCCATTCGCCCTTATTTGTGCTCTGGGTGAGCCATATAGCATCCGTACCCATTTAATATACTTGGGCCCAAATCCCATTTTCCGCATGATCGCCCACAAGAAAGGCCATTCAACACTGTCAAATGCCTTAGCGGCATCCAGCGATAAAATTGCTCTGCTCCCTTCTCCCTCTTGCTGTAGTTGCAGGTTCAAAAATAGTTGCAGGTTCAAAAATGTTGACTTGCCTGGCATAAAACCAGTCTGATCTCCATGAATCAGTGTCAGTATTACCCTGACCAACCTGTTTGCCAGTACTTTAACTATCAATTTCACATCATTGCACAACAGTGATATTGGTCTATATGCATCTGGTAACAGCAGGTCTTTGCCAGGTTTTGGTATAACCACGATAATGGCATCGCTCATGGAGCTAGGTAATTCACCCATTCTTTCGGCAATTTTAATTACCTCTAGAAATTCTGGTATTAGTAAGGAGCTATAGGTTTTAAAGACCTCACCAGGTAAGCCATCCGCCCCTGGAGCTTTTTCATTCTGCACTGTTTTAAGGGCCTCCTCTAATTCTTCTAGATTAATCGGGGCCTCTAACATCTGTCTCTGTTCTCTGGAGAGTGCGGGCATATTGATTGGATCCAGAAAGTTCTCGATATCTTCTGGTGTATCCCTAAGTCTAGAGGAGTAGGTGTCCTCATAGAATCCCCGGAACACCTCTAGAATGTCTTGGTCTGAAGTAACTATTTCCCCATTTGCCGAGGTCAGTGAACGCACCCTGTTAGACTCTTTCTGTGCTCTTATTACCGAGGCTAATAGCTTGCCTGTACCCTCCCCTCCTTCAAAGTATTTCTGTTGGACGAAAAACTTCTTAGCCTCAGCTGTTGCCATTACATGAGACTTAAGAAGGTCTTGGGCTTCTATCCAGTTTGCCTTAGCTTCCTCCGTTCCAGTGTCTACAAAGCATCGTTCAGTGTCTTGTACCCTCGTTTGTAGCACCTGTGTATATGACTTCTAGCGGTATATTTCTTTCCAGTGGTCATACGGGAATAAGCATTCTCATATTATCACACGAAGATAAGAAAATCACAGCTCACCCTTGGTCTAGATGTTTTCAGTGGAATCGCTTTTCTGTGTGAACGGTGCCCGAAGCCGAAGAAAATCCTGTGTCGATGCAGGTAGGAGTCCAAAAAGAAAAAATAGAAGTGGCCGGCACTCGTTGTAGGTAAGTATAAAAATATTCAAAAAGCTTTATTTAACAGGGATAAAACACTGCATGGGACAGTAGCATAGAAAAGAAAAGCAAGTGGAGCTGCGGAGCTCCACGTTAAAAAGCGGTAATCAGACCTACGCGTTTCGGACGCTATGCATTCTGGTCCTTAGTCATGGTCTACCTGACACCGCTGTGAGGATTCATTAAAAGAAGGCTGTATGCATTACGTCACATTGTGGGAACGGGCAAACTTGCACCGGAAAAGACATAGAGATACATAGGTAACATGATACATTGTATAACAATTGATAGAAAGATTAATACAAATACATGGTATCTGTTCTTTTGTTTAGACCATATGGTATCCTAGTATTCATTTTTAAAATCCAATATATTTCCCTGTTCCGTAGTATATGCATTTTGTCTCCGCCTCTTATTGGGGCGGTAATCTTTTCTATTGCCATAGCTTGTAAACCTGAAATATTACCTTGATGGGTCTCTAAAAAATGTCTGGAAAGCATAGACATGTTTTTATTTGAAATATCATTTGTTTTTTTAGCATCACGAATATGTTCTGAAAGTCTAACTTTAAAAGGTCTGATAGTACTACCAACATATTGTATTTGACATTTGGTACATGTAATTAAATATACAATATATGTACTGTTACAGTTAGTGATGGAAGATATATTGTAAGTGTTGCTATTGTTGCAGGAGGAGAATGTTTTTGCGGGTGTCATGTATTGGCACATATTACATCTGATTCCCCCACATGGGTATGAGCCTTTACATGATAGCCATGTTTCTGACTGATGCTTGTTTCTAGAGGTGTATACTGATGGTGCAATAGTTCCTCCTATGGTAGTGGATCTTCTAGCTACAAATTGGCATCCATCTTTTAATATATGGAAAGTTTTTTCGTCTCCTGTTAGTATAGGGAGATATTTTTTTATGATTTTGACTATATCATGATAGTCCTTGCTGTATTGGGTCGAAAAAGTTACTTTCTTTTGGTTTTCGTTATCATATTTAGGTTTATTATCTGATAATAGAGACTGTCTGTCCATTGTATCTGCCTTTTTTTTGGCCATATTTAGAGTATGGATGGAATAGCCTCTGTTGATAAATCTTTTTTTCATGATGGATGTTTCTTTATCATATGCTTCCTGTGTGCTACAGCTTCTTTTGGCTCGAATGTATTCTCCTACCGGTAAATTCTGTATGATATGACCAGGGTGATTACTAGTGGCATGTAATAAAGAATTGCCACTTGTGGGCTTTCTGTATAGTTTAGAGGATATGAGGTTATTTTGTGAAGATCCCTCCAAAAATAGATCTAGAAATGGTATAGAGTGTTTCTCAAAAGTATGAGTAAAATGTAAATTAAATGTGTTAGAATTCATATATGAAACGAAACTGTCTATGTCTGCGACAGACCCCTGCCAGATAATGAGTAAGTCGTCTATATATCTTCCATACCATAGTTGTTGTGAAGTAAAAATTCGGCAACTGTGATCATGTAATTTTTGAGGTCTGATGAGTATGTTGTATATTTATTTGTAGCCCATTCAAGGGCTTGTAGTGCTTTGTAATGTGGTATACAAGTATATAAAGCTGATATGTCACACGCTAACCATGTATATCTATTTGACCAACCAAGATTAGAAAGGCTCTGTAATACGGATTTGGAATCCTGTAAGAAACCCGGTGTGTTGTGCACTATCGGTTGTAAGAGTCTATCTAGCCATGCACTTAATCTTTCAAGTATAGTGTCAACTCCCGATATTATGGGCCGTAGAGGTGGAGGGAAGGTCCCTTTGTGTATTTTTGGTGTAGCATGGAATATAGGAATTTTTGGATGTTGAGGAACTATATATTCCGCTTCTTTTTTTGATAGGACCCCTAATTGTTCACCCCAAGTTATATGTTTGTTTAGACTGGCTCTAATTTTTTCAGTAGGGTCTGTGGGAACCTTTTTGTATACTTGTTTATCTTCTAACATATTGTTTATTTCTCTTTCATATAGCCCACTATCTAGGATGACAATAGCACCTCCTTTGTCCGCACTTTTCACTATAATATTATTGTTTGATTGTATTTCTTTGATGGCTTGCATTTGTTTTTTATTTAGATTATACGGACCTCGTGTTTTTTTATCATGTAAAATTTTAAGATCTCTTTCTACTAGAGATTGAAAAGTATCCATTTCTGCAGTTCTGGAAGCTACTGGATAGAAATCTGAATTTTTCGTATGAAATGGGGATAAATGACTACTGTCAATTTTAATTATATTGTAGTCATCATCTATGAGGTGCTGTAGATTCAAAACGGCACATTGTGTTTGAAAATCCATATTTTTGTATTCGTTTTGAGGTAAAAAGTCTTGCTGTGTTGAGTGGGTAGTTTCATCTTCATCAATGTTGAAAAAATGTCTTTTTACCGTCACTGATCTAACAAATTTATTTACATCCATGAGTGTGTTATAGAAGTTGAAACGTTTTGCAGGTGCAAAGTTAAGACCTTTGCTCAATACTAATAATTGAGATTGGCTCATGATATTCGCTGACAGGTTCAATACTGTTAGGTCCTGTTTTTCTTGTTCGATCTGTATGTCCTCGTATTGGGGTAGTATGTTGTGTTTCCTGCGTTTCTTTCCTGCTAGTCGGGTTTTCTTTCTGGTGGGGGTTTGGTGTTTGTTGGTCCCATTTGGTTTTTTTGATGATAATGCGGATAATTTTGTTTTGTATTGCTTGTTTGGGCACCATTCACACTACGGGTTGGTTGCGATTTCTTTGTGGTATTTCCGGTTAAACCTTCTCCATCTGATATGTCAGTATTATTGTCTGAGGAGTCTTGCTCCGATGATGCAAAGGATACTTTAGGTGTTCTGTTTTTATTTTTGGAAAGAGTGTGTGATTTATAGGGGTTTCGTCGTCTTTGCCATGTGTAGACTTCTCCCCTTTTGTAGTCCATAATGTCCCGATTGAACTTATTTTGTTTCACTTCCATAATGTCTTTTTCTAGCTTGGCTAGATTGAGTTTTAAGTTGTCGTCCAGTTGTTTAAATTCTTGAGTGTCCACATATGTTTTTAGAGATTCCTGGGTTTGTTTTATGTTATCTCCCAATTCTTTTAACCGTTTATCTTCTCTCTCTGCTATCAATCTCATAAGTTTGGCTGAGCATTGAGAGAGGATATCATACCATTCCTTGGTAAACTCTTCATCGTATGTGCTGGTGGGATATTTTCTTATTCTTAGACCTCTCGGTATCATATCTTTTTCTAGATAGTTGAGAAGAGTTGTATGATCCCACCATATTTTTAGTTGTCTAAACAAAAGAACAGATACCATGTATTTTTATTAATCTTTCTATCAATTGTTATACAATGTATCATGTTACCTATGTATCTCTATGTCTTTTCCGGTGCAAGTTTGCCCGTTCCCACAATGTGACGTAATGCATACAGCCTTCTTTTAATGAATCCTCACAGCGGTGTCAGGTAGACCATGACTAAGGACCAGAATGCATAGCGTCCGAAACGCGTAGGTCTGATTACCGCTTTTTAACGTGGAGCTCCGCAGCTCCACTTGCTTTTCTTTTCTATGCTACTGTCCCATGCAGTGTTTTATCCCTGTTAAATAAAGCTTTTTGAATATTTTTATACTTACCTACAACGAGTGCCGGCCACTTCTATTTTTTCTATATGACTTCTGTTTGGAATTGTGAGTGATAATGCCTTTATTAAAGCAGTCTCTGATGAGTGATTTTAATGTGTCCCACACTATCAGTCTGGAGGTGGTGCCAATGTTAAATCTTAAAAATTCCTTTATTTCCCCAGGTATCCTATCTGTCGGTCGCAGAATCGGTATCCAGAAGGGGTTAAGCTTCCAGAGGCGCTGTCCCCCCCCAGTGTCTGCAGCCATTTTAAGCGTAACCAACACTGGGGAGTGGTCAGACACACTTCTAGGAGCATATTCCACCCCTGCCACCATGTTCAGCATTCTATCGTTCCCAATTGCCAGATCAATGCGGGACAGGGAGTTGTGGGAGCTCGAATAACATGAATATCTTCGTGTCGTGGGGAATTTATGCCTCCAAATATCCGTCAGTCCCACCTCAGCCAGAACCTTAGCCAAGGAAGTGTCAGGACTATTAGCAGGAATGTTACCTCTATGATGTCTGTCATAGTATGGGTTAATGTAGTTATTGAAATCCCCTACCGAAAGTACAGGGATAGCTGGGAATTCCATAGCCACGGATATAATTTTATTCAATATAGTTGAGGAGTAGGGCGGGGGTATATATACTGCTACTAGTAATATTTCCCTTGTATGTATAATACATCTGAGAGCAATAAAGCGCCCATCTGGGTCAATACTACAGCTTAAATACTGGAAAGGTATCGCTCTGTGTACCAGTATGCTCACTCCTCTAGCATGTGAAGAGTAAGTAGAATCATACGCGGTTCCTATCCAGGATCGTCCCAAGCTAGCTATATTAGTGTCTGCAAAGTGGGTTTCAGATAGGCAAATTACTGCAGGCTGATACTGCTTTAGGGCTGTAACTACCGCGTACCTTTTAACGGAATCGCCCAATCCCCTGACATTCCAGGCTACTATATTAATCTTAGTTGCCATTGTATGAGAGGTCTAAAAATAAAATTGCTATGCACCTGATAATACTCTGCAAATACCCGGTTAGGAACCAACATACAACAAACAAACATAAAACCACGCGCCGTAGGCACAACCTTGGGGAAAAAAAGTAGCTGCGGCCTGCAGTTTGCCTGCTCGCAACATAATGCAGTAGTGAGAAAAATCATTACAATGTAAGATAAAGTCACTGGTAGAGCGTGACCCGCTATTCAACTTTAACTATGAACAGTTTGCACCCTGCAATTACTTTTTAGAACTCAAACATATGTATACTTGCAGCTCCCGTGTCAGTGTCCAGTTTGGCAGACAGTCTATTCACGCTGAGGGCTACGCCGTCGCAGTTCGTTGTCGTGAGCATCCAGCCAGGATGTAGCTTCTTCCGGTGAAGTGAAAAAATGCGTAGCTTGCAACGCCACCACTCTCAGCTTTGCTGGGTAAAACATAGAATATGGTAGATTATATTGGCGCAAGCGCTGTTTCACCCCCATAAATGTGGCCCTTTGCTTTTGAACCTCAGCTGAGAAATCGGGGAAGATTGAGATCCGGTTTCCCTCAATGCGCAGATTTTGCTTCTCTCTCGCCTTTCTCAGGATGATATCTCTATCCTTGTAATGTAGAATGCGTATGAGCACCGGTCTCGGGGCATTGCCTGGTGGCAGGGGTCTGGATGGGACCCTGTGAGCACGTTCCACAGCAAACAGCGGAGTCAGGGTTTCTTTGCCAAAAACAGATAAAAGCCACTGCTCAAAGAATTCACTCGGGTTTCTGCCTTCCACCTTCTCCGGTACCCCGATGAGGCGCACATTATTACGCCGTAGCCTGTTTTCCATATCATCTTGTTTAGCTAGCAGGGCAGCTATGGAAGTATGCATACGTGAAACATCCCTCTTGACTGGCGGGAACTGGTCTTCCACTTCTCCTACTCTGCCTTCTAGGGCCCCCATTCTCTCTGAGACCTTTTGCATGTCATGACGTATAATATTAAGGTCTTCCTTCACACCACCCACTAGCATTGTGAGTGAGGAAATAGCATTATTACAATTATGCACAGCAGACAGTACCTCATAGAGAGTTGGTTCAGAGCCTGTGGCAGCAGGATGTGGGGAGGCAGTTGCCTGCTCTTGCAGCACACGCTGTCCACGTGGTGGTCTTGGGGTGTCTGGTGCCCTGGACCTCGTTGCGGTCGCCATGTTGGATTGCGGGGTCGGCAGAGACGGCCAGTCCTCACTCCTCTGATCTCCCCCCGAGGATTCCGGCTGCGGATCCAGCGCACTGCCCGCAGGCAGCACGTGGGCAAACTTCTGAAGAAGGCCCGCCACCTCTGCAGGATCGATGGCCGCGCGGCCCGCATGCTGATCGCTGCCGGTCTGTTCTCCCGGCGCTTCCCGCGCCTTCTTTTTGTTCCCCCCGCCGGCCATGGAGGATCGTGGGGCTCTCCGGGCGTGAGTTCCTCGCTACCGAGCACTATAATTAGCAGGGTGCCGGATAATGTAAGGATGTGTAGCGGGAGCTCAGCCAGCGTGCGACCGCTCACATCCTCCGCTAAGCCACGCCCCCCGAAACTAATAATTTAACCCGTCGCAAACCACACTCAGACTCGCATACACCACACACACATCATCCATGTAGCCCGCCACCTTTAAAGTCCTTCCACCACCACCCGGAATTTGAATTCCCTTCACCACCTTATCACCCTTAATTAAAAGTAACAGTGGTTCTATAACGCAAATAAAAACTATAGGAGACAAGGGACACCCTTGTCTCACTCCCAACAATACTTTTATTTTTTCCGATAATTTCCCATTACCTTAAACTTTACTTAAAATTCCCCTATACAAACTTTGCACCCTCTTGACAACCCTAACTTAATTAAAACCCTAAATAAAAAATCATGTGGCAAACTATCATAAGCTTTTTCAAAATCCAAAGACATTACATACACATTTTTACCCCTCTCCCGGCATTCCCACAACACGTCTCTCAATAAACACAAACTTCCATGCACACTCCTCTCAGGCATTGCACAAAATTGTTTACCACTCACAACCTTACCAATCACACCTTTCATCCTATTTGCGAAAATGTTTGCATATATCTTATAATCCACGTTCAATAAACTAATAGGTCTCCAGTACTTTAAAGACTTTAAATCCCCTTTTTGGGTATCATCACAATCACACCATACTCTCAGATATACACACATTCTCCCACATAAACTTACATACACTTAACACATCCTTACCTATAATACCCCACATGCATCTATAAAACTCAATCGGTAGCCCATCCTCTCCTGGCGTCTTATTCGCTTTCATACTTATAATCACCTGCCATACCGCATTCATCGTGATCTCACTCAACAACCCTTTCTTATCACATTCTTCCACCTTTTTTTCTAACACACTCAAAACTTCACTTTCTAATCCTTCATCCCTCTCTTTCCTTGTAAACAAACCACTATAAAATTTCTCTTCCTCTCCCACTACATCCTCCATCTCATCTCCATTCATACCAAAAACAGCATCCATTCTTGTTTTTTTCACACAAGCTTTCTTAAAGAAAAAACGTGTACATTTCTCATCCTCCTCTAATTTCTCCACTCTCGCACGAAAAATAATACCCCTTCCTCTCTCAACCAAAAACTGATTAATCTCCTTTTTCACCACTCAACTCATTCTCTACATTCTCACCCCATTCACGCAATAAATAAAGAAAACGCAAACGTTCATTCAAAATCACAAAAACCCTCTTTCTCTCCATAGCCTTACATATGCCTCTCTTCAAGAAAAAAGACTTTGCATATTCACTCTTCAAACACTCCCATTTCTTATAACTTTTAACATACAACTCCCATACTTCTTTCCCTTCCAACAAACAAACATTCAACTTCCATACCCCTTTCCCAAACTCTCTTCCATTCACCACATCCATACTACAAATTAGTAACTCATGATCTGAAAACGTAACAGATTTTTGACTATACTTTAGAGAACAAAAATGGTCAGACACAAAACAAAAATCAATTTTTGAACTAATCCCACCCCTATCTGCATAAAATGTTTTTAAATCAAAACCACATTTTTTCTGAAAATTATATAAACTAAAATCAACTAACATATTTTTCAAAATCTTTGCAGACACATCGAGGACCTCCCCTGTTACATCACAGTTAAAGTCCCCTACCATGACCACCAGCATTCTCCCAGGTAAGTACAATTTAATTTTTTCAAAAAGGGTAACCCTATTCTTCTTATTTACTGACGCATATACATTAAAAATCTTCATTCTTACCCCATTCACATCACATACAGCCATTACACATCTACCCTCCTCAATCACGACATAACTCTCTAACACCACACTATTTCCCTTAAACAAAAAACCCACCCCACTATGCCTTGAATCAAAACCACTCGACCACAACATTTTTCCCCACTTCCATTCATCCTCATTCACCCATTCACGCACCCCGCATTCCTGTAAACAAAATAAGTCTGCCTTTTCCTGGCTAAAGAAATCAAAAATTGTCGTTCTCCGGCTCTTCGACACTAACATTCTCACATTTTGAGAACATATAACAAAAGACAGAAAAAGAAAAAAAAAGGAAAAGGACTTAAAAAAAAATTCTAAAGAAAAAGTCAAACTTTAAACTAAAAGTCGGGTCTAGGAACCTTTGTGCGACAGCCCATAGACCAGTGGTGGCGAACCTATGGCATGGGTGCCAGAGGTGGCACTCAGAGCCATTTCTGTGGGCACTCAGACCAGGACAGAGTTCACCAAATCCAACAAATCTTCCTGCAGTCCCAGGCAAGAGATACTGCTCTCAGTGCTATTTTAAAGCTGTTTGGAACTGCGGGAAAAGTGAGGAGTTGAAAGAACTGCAATATCTCTGGAGATCATCCTGCTGGACTCACCATTCTTCCTCTACTGAGGGACCCTGGAGAGAAGCTACAATGTCTGAGTCTGGATTTGCCCTTCTTTTTTCAATTGTATTGGTTTTCTCAGGAGGCCAATATGATTGAAAGATTGGAAGAACAGGTAGCAATAAGTTACTGCTTAAAATGCCACGTTGGCACTACAGTGTAAATAAGCGGATTTTTGTTGTAGGTTCACCATCACTGCCATAGACTGACCAATCTCCTCCTTCTCTGATTTAGGTTAGTCACCAGATTCTTCTCCATCTTTTTTACTTTTCTTAAATCTCTTTTCTCTGCAGGTGAGGAGATGACTCATCCGTATCGTCACTGATTTCAGGTTCAGTCCCACCGCCCTCCCTTTTACACTACTGTGTCCCATGTGAGTGGTAGGACTCAATGTGCTCTGGGTCTGAAAGATGGGTTTCACTTTCACTCTCAGCTTCTGATATAACTTCCTCCATCTCTCCAGGTTCTTCCATGTGACCTTCTTCCATTTTTTCCTCCTCCTCCTGTTGCTTCAAAATTTTTGCCGCCTCCACCCTTTTCCTTTGCATCTCTTCATTCCTTTTTTTAAGGACCTCTGCGTATGTTTTTTGTCTTTGTTCCTCCTCCTCTGCCTCCTTCTGTCTTCTTTTTTTCAATTCCGGGCACTCTCGGTATAAATGTGTCAGACTTCCACAAAGATCACAGTGCTTTTCAGCCTTACAAGTTGAAGCATCATGGCCCGTCTGCTTACACTTACGGCAAATCAGCACATGTGGACACGCTTCTTCTGTGTGCCCAAAGGAAAAACACTTCCGAGAAAAATTCTCTGGTGGAAAGGAGAAGCCACCTATGCAAGTAGGGTCACGTTTAAACTTTACAAAAAACTTAATTTTGCATTTGTAGATGCCCAAATCATTAACCAACTTTTCACCTCCTCGGACAGAACTACAATACTTTGATATATAGATTCTTAAATCCTCCACAGGGGTGAACGGGTCATATACATGCACTATTATAGGCCTTTCTCGTTCTGAAAATAAAGGAGTTACCTTGACTCCGGCCATTAGTGAATCATCCCAGGCACCGACCTTCTTTGTTGAAAGTGACCTCATTCACTCCTCTTCTCCTGTAAGAATTAAGGCTGTAAATCTCCAGCTTACTCACGTCAATCTTCTCCATGATTATCGTCTTCACCAGGAAATGGTAATCATTCCTCACAGTGTCACCCGGGTTGACCTCCAAATGAAGCGTATTCTTCACCGCACTCTGCTCCATATCCAGACAAAAAAAGAAAACTGTCAACCATGGCAAACGGTCACAGAAAAAAGTTTCCTCTCGCAAGGAAAAAATCCAGGTATTTTACCCAGATGTCGCCCCCTCGACCCTCAACCCACATCCAGACCTGCCAGGATCGTAAGAAGAAAGGCCGAGAAGCGATTTTTTTTTATTGAAAGAGCCTTTATTCACAGATGCACAGTAAAACTTACAGACAGTGTGTGCCATGACGCAGCATGGGCTTTGTACAAAGCACACAATAAATTAAGATACACTCCTAGCACTTATCCTAACACTATGGCAGAATAAGTGCTACTCTAGCATACTAGCTCAGGCAAACAAAAAACACACATTTTCAATTAAAACAACTAACCTGCAACAGGGGATACAGATGGGAGGGGGGGGAGGGAAGAGGGAAGGGGGTAAGTTGTCACAGGCCCGTAGCTTTATTGAAAAATAACAGACACATGAGGGAGGTAGTGGGGAAGGAGAGGATGGTAAGTCTTCTCCTTCCTGGATGCCTCCATCTGTGAAGAAAGAGGCAAAGTCCCATAACTCCCTAAATAAAGTCCATGATCAACAAGAAAAACAAAGTCCACAAGAGAAAAATGAAAAAGTGGCTTGTCAGTCCTCTTCTTCTAAGTCCACCCTGCTGTCAAGGGAGGCATAGTCTCTGAGCCGGTGACAGTCCTGGATGGACAAAGTTTCTCTGTGAAGGGTGAGGCACCTCCTGGCGTACCACAGGACGTCTTTGAAGCAGTTCATAAGACGCCAGGAATCCTGGATGGCCCCAACCGTGTGGGTGCCTTGGAACAGGCCATAAAGTGCAGCGTGGCACGTCATGGTGTTCTTGGGCACAGAAAGAAGCAGTTCGTGATCCAGAGCTTTCAACAGGCCCCGAGCAAAGGGGCATTCCCAGAACAAATGCAATGATGTCTCCTCCACAAAGGTACACCGGGGGCAGTACTGGGTTTTGCTCAGGTTGCGGGCTGCCATAAATGACCGGGTGGGGAGGCCCCCCTGGATGGCCATCCATGACAGATCCTTGTGCCAGTTGTTAAGCCTTTCACACGACATGTTGGACCACACGGTGTCCATGGTGCTGGTGGTCACAATATCCTTGGCTCTGATGACTTTGTGGATAGTTTTTGGCTTCCACAAATCCGGCTTGGGTCCCTCCAGATGTTGATCCCTCACAAATTTCACCGCCCTGGCATAGTACCAGGGAGGATCCAAGTTGTAAGGGAAGGGGCTATTCCACTTGTCCCAACCAAACCCCCGCCACAGGGGAGGGAGGAAAAAGCGGGACATGGACTTTCCCTTGGACTTTCCCTTGGTGTTCGCAGAGTTCTTCGGACCATGTCACACACAAAAGAATTCCAAAGAAAAGTGGGGATGTCGGGGATGCCCTTACCCCCCTTGCGAGGTTCCTTGTACATGACCGACCTTTTGACTCTGTCCATCTTTGAACCCCAAACAAACTTAAACACGGTCCTGGTAATGGCCTTGCTGACTACGGCCGTGGGCGGACATGCCTGTGCCGTGTAGTGTAGCACAGGCAGCACCTCGTTACGCAGGAACAATGCTTTCCCCGTGAGGGTAAGCTGTCTGAGGACCAACAGTCCAATCCGTTGGTTTACCTTGGCCAAGCGTTCTTGCCAAGACTTCGTGGCTTCTCTGTCTTTCCCAAACCAAACCCCAAAAACCTTGATAAAGTCTTGCTGGATGGTGAAGGGAAGAGGTGCAGAAGAAGCAGGGTGCCACTCCCCGAAGAGCATGCCCTCTGACTTCTTGCAGTTGACCTTTGCCCCCGAAGCCTGTCCGAACAGCTCACACGTCTGGGTGAGTTCCGTCACTGAACGCTGGTCTGCGCAGAAGATGGTCACGTCGTCCATGTAGAGTGAGCACTTGACCTCGGCGTGTCCTGATCCCGGTGCGGTGATCCCTCTGATCTCTGCTCTCTGACGGATAGATTCTGCGAACAGCTCTATAACACAAACAAAGAGAAGAGGTGAAAGAGGACAGCCTTGTCTAACCTCTGAAAGGATAGGAAAGGGGTTAGTCTTCCAGCCGTTCACCAACACCGTGCTGCAAATATCAGAATACATCAGGTTAACATAGGTACAAAACCTCTTCCCCAGACCAAGCTTGCGTAGTACTTTACCCATGAATTCATGCGAGACTTGGTCGAAGGCCTTCTCCTGATCAAGGCTGACCAGGGCTGCGCGGATGCGGCGTCTTCTGATGTAATCCACCGTGTCTCTCATGAGGGCTAGACTGACTGCAATCTTGTGGCCTGGGATGCCGCAGGTCTGGTCCGGGTGGATGATCTTCCCTATGACACCCTTCAGTCTGTTTGCAAGGACCTTTGCCAGGATCTTGTAGTCCATGTTGAGGAGCGAGATGGGACGCCAATTCTTCAGGTCACACCTCTCTCCCTTCCGCTTGTACAGGATCGTGATCATTCCTTGCCTCAGTGACGGCGGCATACTGCCCTCCACCACCATCTCTTTAAAGAGCTCCTGCAAGTCCGGGCAGATGAGGTCCCCCAGCGCTACATAGAGCTCTGCTGGGAGACCGTCACTGCCCGGAGTCCTGCCGGGTCTAAAGGATTTAGCGGCAGAGAGCAGCTCGTCCTCCGTCAAAGGGGCGTCCATTGCCGTGGCACCTGTGGGATCAAGGGGGTTAGTGATACCTGCTAGGAACCTCCTGGCGGCTTCTGTGTCTGTGGTTTTCGGGGCATAGAGGCTTCTGTAAAAGTCGGCGACGACTCCCATCACTGCCTTTTTGCCCCGCTGCATGTTTCTGGCTTCGTCGCGCAGCTCAGTCAGGGGCATGTGGCCGGTGTGGACTTTCCTGAAAAAGAAAGAGTTGCACTTCTCACCCTTCTCCAGGTTGTCCATTTTGGCACGAAAGATGATTCGCCTGGATTCCTCCTCAAGTGACTTTTCAGACGCTTCTTGGTGTCCTCCAGCTCCTCTCTGACATCCCAGCCGCAGTGATGGAGGTCTTGCAGTGATCTCAGCTGACGCTGGAGCTCTCTGAAGTCCCTTTTCACTTTGGCCGTCTGACGCATGCCTTTGTCCTGAAAGAAACTACGCAATTCCACTTTAACATACTCCCAACATTCACTGACAGTAGCAAACAAACATTTGTCATTCCTCAAAACCATGTAGGCCTCTCTAAGCTCCTCCTGCACTCCCTCCTGTTCCAGCAAGGCACAGTTCAGTTTCCAGGAACCTGGGCCAGTTGGAAAACCATGGCCCAGGGCGCCCCAAACCTGGACGGCCCTGTGGTCAGAGAAGAAGCAGGGGACCATAGAGTACCCACACAGCTTGATCGCTCTAGAGGTGAACACGAAGTCTATCCGGGAACGCAGTGAGCCATCGGGGCGGCTCCACGTGTAATTCACAGAGCCCACCGCGTACTTTAAGGATGCTTCAGTTACCATCTCTATGAGCAGTTTGGACGTGACATCAAGCTTGCTCGATGTGCCGGAGCTGCGCCAATCTTCCTCTATGGGGCAGTTGTAGGCTCCGGCCATCACTACGGCCCGGGTGGTGGCGAGCTGCGGTCTGAGGTTCTGGAAAAGTTCCAGACGCTCACCCTAGTCAGGGGATGCGTACACGCTGATTAGCCGCACGGGCTCACCCGCCCAGGAGCCATCTACGACCAGAAGTCTGCCGCAGACTAGCTCCTGGATGGAATCAAGCGTGAAAGTGCTTCCCCTGAGAAGGATGGCGGTGCCTGCAGACTTACAGTCGCACCCCCCCCCCCGGACCAGTAGGACGGGCCGTGACTCCACTGCCTGGCCAGATGTTGGTAGGACCTAGAGGAGGGGAGAGCACATTCCTGCAACATAAAAACATCACCTGGTTGGGAGGCAAGAAAGGTTAGTACAGTCGAACAACGAAACTTATCTCTAATGCTTCTAACATTAATGGAGAAAATAGTTAGATTTGCCGTCATGGAAAAAGAGGGTGGTTAGGTTGGGACGATACAGCCCTAGTTACCTATCCAGTCAGGTGGCTTTGCCTGCTGGAGGATCAGGGATCCTTCTGCCATTTCCAGCATCTCATCTATCATCGGATTGAGGGGTGCTGGCAGGTCGTGGTAGCCGGGGATCTCTGGATAGTAGTCCTCTAGCATCGTCCCAAGGTCTTCTTCCAGAGTCCGGTCTAAAGCGGGGATGGAGGGCTGTTCGTTCTCCACCAGTACTATTTTCCTGGTGGTCTCTGCTACTGGGCTCTGCACCTGCTTCCTCTTCCTTTTCTTCTTTGTCTTTGTCTCAGTGTCTGGATCTGTGGAGACAGAAGAAGAGACAAGGGCTTGTGGGGGAGGGGGAAGTTCTCCACCGTGTAGGCTAGGGAATCAGCAGCGGGGGGAGGGGTTTGGGTTAGTGCCGCTGATTCCTGGGGGTTTGCCTTATGGGTTGGTGGCTGAAGTGCTGAGACCCCGACTAGAGGGGTGATGGTGGTCTCAGTGGGGGGAAGGGAGGGTTTGGAGTTGGCCTGGGAGGGAAGGTGTCACGTTCTTTGTCTTACCCGTCTGCAGTTTTGATACCTTGGCGGGCTTGGCCACATTCCTGGACGTCTGAGTCACCTTCTTTGACGCCTTCTTTTGTTCTGCCGGTTGGTCATCCGACACCTTTGCCTTGGGCTTCTTTGTTGTCTCAGCAGGGGAGCGAGCTTTAAAGCCCTTTCCCAGAGCCGAGGCAGCCACCTCCGCCCACATTTTCCTCCTTTG
The DNA here is from genome assembly GCF_040894005.1 of Engystomops pustulosus. Lineage (NCBI taxonomy): Eukaryota > Metazoa > Chordata > Amphibia > Anura > Leptodactylidae > Engystomops > Engystomops pustulosus. Next base: position 61,235,644 of record NC_092419.1, read on the forward strand.
TGGACAGGTTTTGTAGACGTCTCCAGTCAGGCCACAAAGGTTGCAAGTAGATTTTCTGGGACAATCTTTGGTTTCATGTCCTTCCTCCTTGCAGGCCTTCACCTGATGACCCGTCTTGCCACACTTCCTACAGGTTTGCGGCATATCAGGATAATAGATCAACATGAATGCTTGGCAACCATGGCTTAGATCCCAAAGATCTCGTGGCTCAGGATCCCCTGGTCCAGCAGCATCTTCTTAAAGAAGACGTCCTTGGACATGTCTGGCACCCTTCCGTCCACCTTCTTCAGTTTCAGGGCCACCGTATCCCTCATGTAGGGAGGGAGCTTTGGGGGCTCCTGGGTCTTGCTGGGCGGCTTCTGAACCTGAGAAGTGGTGGGGGCTTCGGGGTTGGGGACAGCTGGAGGTCCTGGGGTCTGTACCTCGGGTCCTGGGTCTTTAGCCTCCAGTCTTGGGGTTTCAGCCTCAGGTCTTGGTGCTTCCTCCTCCAGTCTTTGGGCTTCCTTGGGGGTCTTCTGCTTCTTCATCCTTGCCTCCTTGCTTGCTGGAGCCATGGCTTTGGCTTGCTTGGGGGGTTAAAGAAGAAAAGGTGCAGAAATCCTTGAGCAGGGTCCTCAGCAGAGCTTTCCCCAGGGGGAGAAAGCAATGAAAATTTTCCTGCTTGGTCCAGTGGTTCCTAGCCGATCGCTAGGAGCAAGGTTCCACCGGCAGAAATTCCTTCCAGAAGAAACAAAGAAGAAGTCTTGAAGAAGAAAAGTAATCCCAGAGATAATCCAAGGTTCTTCCAAATCTTTTCAAAAATCCAGGGTTCCTTCTTCAGATCTTCAGTCTTCCAGAGCTCATAGTCGGATCCAAGGTAGTTCAGAGACTACACTTGATCTTAGCCAAAAGGCTGAGTAGCGATGTCCCAGTCAGAAGATATCCCCTTCCACTGGTCATAATACCACACCTGGAAGTCTGGGGCACCTGGGCTCTGCTAGTAACTGAGGCAGAGAGACTCTGTTCCAACACATCTCCAGACACAGGAGTGGAGCCTTGTTTCATGCCAAAGGGATTTGAACCTTCCAGGCAGAACATATCATCTTCCACTGGTCATAATTCCACACCTCGAAGTCTGGGGCACCTTCACCATGGAGAGACTCTGCCAGTAACTTAGAGAGAGAGACTCTGTTCCAACACATCGGCAGACATGGGAGTGGAGCTTTCTTCCATGCCTAAGAGAGTTGAACCTCCCAGGTAGAACATATCACCTTCCACTGGTCATAATTCAACACCTGGAAGTCTGGGGCAGCTTCACCAGGGAGTGGCTCTGTTCCAACACATCTGCAGACACAGGAGTGGAGCTTTGTTCCATGCCATAGGGAGGGTTTTTTTTTTTTTTTTTTTCGCCATCTCAGGTCGACCAATCAAATAAATACTTTGTTTTGCAACTGTATCTTTTCATGGTCTCTTATCATACTGGCGTCAAATTTTAAAAATTTTATTATATACTCTTTTTTACAACACAAAAAGGAAAAACATCATACAAAATCTAGCCACTTTTTAATTTTCCCGGTGCCCTCCGCATCCGCCCCCCTTCTCTGATCCCACAGATAACACAAATAAATCTTCCCCTAAATAACTCTTATACAATTACTCACAGACTTATTCTTTCTTTTAAATATACACTCACCGACCGCTTTATTAGGTACACCATGCCAGTAACAGGTTGGACCCCCTTTGCCTTCAGAACTGGCTCAATTCTTCGTGGCATAGATTCAACAAGGTGCTGGAAGCATTCCTCAGAGATTTTGGTCCATATTGACATGATGGCATCACACAGTTGCCGCAGATTTGTCGGCTGCACGTCCATGATGCGAATCTCCCGTTTCACCACATCCCAAAGATGCTCTATTGGATTGAGATCTGGTGACTGTGGAGGCCATTTGAGTACAGTGAACTCATTGTCATGTTCAAGAAACCAGTCTGAGATGATTCCAGCTTTATGACATGGAGCATTATCCTGCTGAAAGTAGCCATCAGATGTTGAGTACATTGTGGTCATAAAGGGATGGACATGGTCAGCAACAATACTCAGGTAGGCTGTGGCGTTGCAACGATGCTCAATTGGTACCAAGGGGCCCAAAGAGTGCCAGGAAAATATTCCCCACACCATGACACCACCACCACCAGCCTGAACCGTTGATACAAGGCAGGATGGATCCATGCTTTCATGTTGTTGACGCCAAATTCTGACCCTACCATCCAAATGTCGCAGCAGAAATCGAGACTCATCAGACCATGCAACGTTTTTCCAATCTTCTACTGTCCAATTTCGATGAGCTTATGCAAATTGTAGCCACAGTTTCCTGTTCTTAGCTGAAAGGAGTGGCACCCGGTGTGGTCTTCTGCTGCTGTAGCCCATCTGCCTCAAAGTTCGACGCACTGTGCATTCAGAGATGCTGTTCTGCCTACCTTAGTTGTAACGGGTGGCGATTTGAGTCACTGTTGCCTTTCTATCAGCTCAAACCAGTCTGCCCATTTTCCTCTGACCTCTGGCATCAACAAGGCATTTCTGCCCACAGAACTGCGCTCACTGGATGTTTTTTCTTTTTCTGACCATTCTCTGTGAACCGTAGAGATGGTTGTGTGTGAAAATTCCAGTAGATCAGCAGTTTCTGAAATACTCAGACCAGCCCTTCTGACACCAACAACCATGGAACGTTCAAAGGCACTCAAATAACCTTTCTTCCCCATACTGATGCTCGGTTTGAACTGCAGGAGATTGTCTTGACCATGTCTACATGCCTAAATGCACTGAGTTGCCGCCATGTGATTGGCTGATTAGAAATTAAGTGTTAACGAGCAGTTGGACAGGTGTACCTAATAAAGTGGCCGGTGAGTGTATATACACACCTCATCTCCCATAGCGCTTCTTTCACACATGCTAACATCAACCACAACAATCTCTCCTTTACACCCCGACTCATAACTAAACCAAACGTAAAAACTAAAAAATTTTAACCCTGTCACAAAGGTCCTGTTCTCTTTATCACCTCCCTTGCGTACCCACAATTCCAAAGAAGGTGGACGATGTTCTGGCATCCACCACATCCTTCCCTTGGGCATCTATCATTTTGAGCCAGGCCTCTATTTTTCTGGAATTCCCGAATCGGGAGTACTCCATGTAGTCCCATCCAAATCACATATAACTCACATACCACATACAAAACTCATAGGTTTCCTCAAGCTCATATTCACCCATTTTAATCTATACATCATTCTCCCACTTGCAAATTTACTCATACATGCCAACTTTCCATCTTTTACTAACACACCCAACATAAACACTAATATATTTGTTCCAAAAAAAAACTTCCAAATTTGGGAAACCAAAACCACCCTTCTCAACACTCTTCATCACAATCGCTCTCCTCAGCCTCTCCATTTTCGAATTCCAGAAAAACACAAACAGCACCCTATTTAACTTCCTCAATTCAACACTCCCTGGCGGTCACACTACTGCGACATACAACAAAATAGACAATACCACACTCTTCATTACCATAATTCTCCCAATCAAAGATAACTCTCTCATTCTCCACATGCACAATTTCTTTTCCACTTTTTCCCTCGCTTCAACCAAACTCTCATCTCCATTCAAACTTTCATTAAACTTAATCCCTAGCACTTTTATAGCACCCCTCACCCTATTTATACCAACCTCTTCATTCACACTCACCTTTCTAAAACTCTTCCACTCACTCTTCCCCCTTATTTACTTTGAAGGGCGAAGCTGCACAAAAAATAGATGTCAACAACTTACACGCTTCATTGAACACACATAATCACACACTACACACACATCATCCATATAGGCATTCACTTTAAATTCTGCACCATTACATCCAGGAATTTGCACCCCTCTCACCACCTTAGCCCTCTGCAAAAGACACAGCAGAGGTTCAATAGCACAAATAAAGGCTATTGGCAAGAGGGGGCACCCCTGTCGAACCCCAGACTTCACATTCACTCTCCTACCAATTCTACCGTTCACTAACACACGACTATACACATCCTCATACAAACTCTTAATCCATTCTACAAACACATCTGGAAAGCCTAACACACACAACACTCTAAACAAATACCCATGCGCCAATCTGTCATACGCTTTTTCGAAATCCAATGATACCACACATACACCTTTCTCTCTACACTTCATATCCCACAAGCAATCTCTCAACAAACACAATCCCTCATGAATCTTCCCACCAAGCACCGCACAACATTGCTCCTCTCCAATTACACTTCCAATTACCCCTTTCATCCGATTCGCGATTATCTTGGCATATATCTTATAATCACAATTTAGTAGAGTAATAGGTCTCCAATTCTTCACCAATTTCAGATCTCCCTTTTTTGGTATCAACACAAACCTTCTTTCATACTATCAGCAATCATCACATTCTCCCACATATACTCAATTACTTTCAAAACTTCTTTCCCAATCACACTCCACATTAATTTATAGAATTCCCACGGCAAACCATTTTTCCAGGTGTCTTATTCAAGGCCATCGATTTAACCACCTCCCATACTTCATTTATTCCAATCTTACTTACCATTCTGCTCTATGCATCCTCACTCAAGCTACCCTCTAATTTACTCAGCACATCCTCCTCCACATTCACATCCCTACACTTCTCATACAAACCATCAAAAAAATTTGCCACCTCCTTCATAACCCCTTCACCACTCACAACATCATTATCCTCATTCGTAACAATTGACATAATTTGATTCTTACGAAAAACATTTTTAAAGAAAAATCTTGAACATTTTTCATCACTCTCCAACCTATCCAACTTTGCCTTAAAGATAATATTCCGCCCTTTTTCTTTGATAAACTGTTGTACCTCTCACCTCACATTCAAAATTTCCACACCCACATCACATCCACTCTCTCTTAACAACAACAAACCTTTCATCCTTCTATTTGAATTTTCATATTCAATCCTCTTCTTCTTAGCCAATTCATATCCCATACTCTTAAAGAAAATCTTTATCTTCACTTTCACCCACTCCCACCACCGCACCATATTTTCAAAATCATCCTGTCTTACACACCACTCCTTAAACAACACACCAAACTGATTTTTCGCTTCTACATCTTCCAACATCGTCACATTAATCTTCCATATCCCTCTCCCATGCACACATGCTTCATTCAAACTAAACTCACTTTCAATCAAATTGTGGTCCGAGAAAAAAACAAACTTTTGCCTATATCCAACAATATTAAACCCTTCAGATACAAAAAAAATAATCCAACCTGGAAGAAAAACCATGAATTCCAAAAAAGGTATTAACATAGGGTTTTATACAAACTGCTTCTTGAGCGTCTTTAAAATTTAAATCATACACAATATTCCTTAATAATTTCCCCGATACATCCCCATCCTCCCTCCCAACATCCACATTAAAATCCCCAACACACCAAACTGTGGGTCAAGAAGGAGTTGGAACTCAATCGCACACACGCCCTCGGAGCCTTCTGGTGGTCGCCGGGCACCTCAGCACGGGTTACCAGCATCTCACCTCTTTTAACCTTGTTGCTTAAATCTTGGCGTAATTCCAGAAATGTACCCACTTAGTCACGGCTCCGGGTCCCCTCACTCCACTCGTCGGCAAACCCTGACTTACCTGACCTACAAAACAGCTCCTCCAACGCACAAACAACACTCCCCAGGGTACGCGATGTAGTGGATGAGAACGGGATCCGCTCCATGACTGATGTAACCGCAGTGTTGGGCCTGGCCCCCTCTAGATGGCTCCAATTCTTTCAAGTCCGCAGATTCATAGACTTGTTAGGCTCTACTAAACATTCTGCCACACTCACCCCATTTAAAGAGTTATGCATAGACTCCTCTCCCCCGGTCCACACGATCTCCTTGGTCTACGCTATGCTGGTACGGGAGGGTTTGGGGGACTCTCTGCCTCCATTTGCTAACGCCTGGGAGAGAGACCTTCAAAAGTCTTTCTTACATGCACAAAGGCAAAAAATGTTTCTTTTAACCCATAAGGGTTCAGTCTCTTGTCGTCTCCAAGAACTAAATTATAAAATTTTATCCCAATGGTACAGAACACCCGCTAAATTGCATAAAATGTTCCCTGAGGCTTCTTCCCGGTGCTGGCGCTGTGGAGATGCAGAAGGCAACATGCTACACATATGGTGGGAATGTCCCCCGATATATGACCTATGGCAGGAGATTTTTAAACTATTCAAGGATATTTGTCCCCCCGGAATCCCCCCCTCACCCGAACTGACCTTACTATCAATGTTTCCAGGGACTATCTCTAAATTCAAAAAAAGCCTGCTCCGACACTTCCTTGTGGCAGCAAGGCAGATAATTCCAAGGCTGTGGAAATCTAATATCCCTCACACTAAGGCACAGAGGGTAGAAGCACTAAACACAATACTACACATGGAGGAGCTTAAGGCTAGTGATGAGGGCAAATATGACCTCTTCCATAACACATGGAGCCCCTGGATCACCTTTAGATCCCTTCCAGCTATGGAGACATGGTTGACAGTTGGGACATAATGCTGGGACACAAAGACATGCCTCTGTTGTCCTTACCCGCATATCCCCTCCCCTTCCTACCTCACTGTCCCTTGTCTAGTATCCCTGCACTGTTTGTAACATGTTAGTAGCAATATTGTTTAAGGTGCTTTTTGGTCTGTTGTAGCTCCTCGATTCAAAGACCTCTGGATATTATAACATACCTAATGGCAAAGGCTCCCACTTTCACAACCTAATTGCAACATTCCATTCTACCTGTTGAAGTGCATTACATACAATGCTAATTTAGTATCATAAAGTAAACTTTTTCCTGCACCTTCTCAACCAAAACATCTCCCCCACCAACCCCTCCACATCCTAACCTTCACTCCCTAGTATGTCTGATGTCTATTCGTCTTTTTGTTGTTCTCAAGTTCTGAGCATTAGTTGGCCATTGTTAGGTCACTTAATTTCTACAATACACATTAATTGATTTAAACACCATAATGACTTCTTTAGCGATGCAATGTTTATGAAAATGCTCATTCTTATCCCCAACACAAATAATTGGGATCCTCCCCTGCATGAAAAACTTAATTTTGTTGGAGCATATATATTAAGAATTTTAAATAAAACATTTCTATACTTTAGAGTTACCAGCAAAGCCCTCCCCTCCTCAACCACCACATATTCTTCCACACTCACATCATTATTTTTAATTAACACACCATCATTTCTATTATACACACTTCCAGACCACACCACATCTCCATACCCCCATTTACTCTCACCCACACTACACTCAATACCACATTCTTGTAGACAAAATATACCCCCTCCTTCCACTTTAAGAAAATCAAACACCGCTACCCTCCTTACCCATGACTTAATGACACGCACATTCTGAGAAATAATTTTTAACTGCATTTGCGAAAAGCTACTAATCAAAAGCCTTAAAGCTCAAATTTCTTAAAGAAGCCTCATACTACTTAACTAACCCTCACCCATTCCCTTTTGCAAACATCCATAGTGTTCATGTTCTCCTACTCCACAACCACCTTTTCCGGGACACTTTGATAGCCCATGACTTCTTGATTTTCAGCACTTCCGCGAGGCGTCTTATTGACCTGCCGCGTGAGGCTATCACTCTCGGAACCAGAGTCAGACTGTTTAATCCTGTTAAAATACTTGATAAGGGCCGGGCAGGACTTGTTAAGGACAGTGAAGGACTTGTTAAGTCCCGGGCAGGACTTGTTAAGTCTCTGGAATGTCTTGCTAAGGTTTAGGAAGGACTTGTTAAGGCCCGGGAGGGATTTGCTAAGGCCCGGGAAGAACTTGATAACACTTGATAACACTTGATATTCCTTGTTAACGCTTGCTGCGGTCCAGGCAGGACATGTTAAGTCCCGAGAAGGATTTGTTAAGGCCCAGGCAGATCTTGTTTAAGGTCCGGGCAGGACTTTGTTCAGGTCGGTGAAGGACTTACTAAGGCCAGTGCAAGACTTGTTAAGGCCCGGTCAGGACTTGTTAAGGCCGAGCAGGATTTGTTAAGGCACTGGCAGAATTTAATAAGGCCTTGGCAGGACTTGTTAAGGCCCGGGAAGGATTTGTTAAGGCCTGGGCAGGACTTGTTAAGGCCGAGTCAGACTTGTTAAGGCACTGGCAGGATTCCATAAGGCCTTGGCAGGACTTGTTAAGGCCCGGGATGGACTTTGTTAAGGTCGGTGAAGGACTTGCTATGGCCCATGCAAGACTTGGTGAGGCCTGGGAAGGACTTGTTAAGGCCTGGTCAGGACTTTCTAAGGCCGAGCAGGACTTGTTAAGGCACTGGCAGGATTCGATAAGGCCTTGGATTTGTTAAGGCCTGGGCAGGACTTGTTAAGGTAGGGGTAGGACTTGTTAAGGCCCGAGCAGGACTTTTAAAGGCCAAGGCAGGACTTGTTAGGGCCCTGGAAGGACTCTAAAAGACGCAAGCAGTGCTTCTTAAGGCCCGGGAAGGACTTACTAAGGCCCGAGGAGGACTTGTTAAGGCCCTGGCAGGACATGCTATGGCTCCGGCAGGACTTGTTGAGGCCCTGGATGGACTTGTTAAGCCCCTTGCAAGACTTGTTAAGGCATGGGCAGGACTTGTTAAGGCCATGGAAGGACTTGTTAAAGCCCGAACAGGACTTGTTAAGGCCCGGGCAGGACTTGTTAAGGCCCGGGAAGTACTTGATAAGGGCCAGGCAGGACTTGTTAAGGACTGGGAAGGACCGGGCAGGACTTGTTAACGCTGTGGAAGAACTTTTTAAAGCCCGGGAATAACTTGTTAAGGCCAGGGCAGGTCTTGTTAAGGATCGGGAAGGATTTGTTAAGGCCCTTGCAGTTCTTTTTAAGGCACCGCACAGGACCTGCTAAGACCCGGGAAGGACTTTTTAAGGTCCGGGCAGGACGTGTTAAGGCCCGGGCAGGATATGTTAAGGCCCGGGAAGAACTTGTTATTGCCCGGGAAGGAATTGATAAGACCCGGGAAGGACTTGTTATGGTACTGACAGAACTTTTTAAGGCCCGGTTAGGACTTGTTAAGGCCTGATCAAGACTTCTTAAGGCCCGGACTGGACTTGTAAAGGCCCAGGAAGGATTTGTTAAGGCCCGGGCAGGATTCGATAAGGCCTTGGCAGGACTTGTTAAGTCCCGGGAAAGATTTGTTAAGGCCCGTGCAAGACTTGTTAAGGCACGGGAGGGACTTGTTAAGGCCCAGTCAGGTCTTGTTAAGGCCAGGTCAGGTCTTGTTAAGGCCGAGCAGGACTTGTTAATGCACTGGCCAGATTCAATAAGGCCTTGGCAGGACTTGTTTAGGCCCGGGAAGGATTTGTTAAGGCCTGGGCAGGACTTGTTAAGGTAGGGGTAGGACTTGTAAAGGCCAAGACAGGATATGTTAGGGCCCTGGAAAGACTCTAAAAGACGCAAGCAGTCCTTCTTAAGACCCGGGAAGGACTTACTAAGGCCCGAGGAGGACTTGTTAAGGCCCGGGCAGGACTTTGTTAAGGTCGGTGAATTACTTGCAAAGGCCCGTGCAAGACTTGTTAAGGCCCGCGAAGGACTTGTTAAGGCACTGGCAGGATTCGATAAGGCCTTGGCAGGACTTGTTAAGGCCCGGAAGGACTTGTTAAGGCCTGGGCAGGACTTGTTAAGGTAGGGGTAGGATTTGTTAAGGCCCGAGTTGGACTTTTAAAGGCCAAGACAGGACTTGCTGGGGCCCTAAAAGGACTCTAAAAGGCATGATCAGTACTTCTTAAGACCCGAGAAGGACTTACTAAGGCCCAAAGAGGACTTGGAAGGGCTTTTAAGCCCCTGGCAAGACTTGTTAAGGCCCTTGCAGGACTTGCTAAGGCCCGGACTGTGCTTGCTAAGGCCCTTGCAGGACTCATTAAGGCCCGGGCAGGACTTCTTATGGCCATGAAAGGACTTGTTAAAGCCCGAGAATGTCTTGGAAGCACTTGTTAAGGCCTGAGCAGAACTTGTTAAGGCCCAGGCAGGAATTGTTAATGCCCAGACAGGAATTGTTAAGGGCCGGAGAATACTTGATAAGGGCCAGGCTGGACTTTTCTAAGTCCCGTTAAGGACTTGCTAAGGCCCGGGAAGGACTTGTTAAGGCCCTGGAAGGACTTGTTAAGGCCCAGGCAGGAATTGTTAACGCGCGGGCAGAACTTGTTATTGGAAGGAATTGCTAAGACCCGGGAAGGACTTGTTATGGTACTGACATAACTTTTTAAGGCCCGGTCAGGACTTGTTAAGTCCCGGGCAATACTTAGCCCGGACTGGACTTGTAAAGGCCCGGGAAGGACTTATTAAGGCCCGGGAAGGACTTTTTGAGGCCTGGGCAGGACTTGTTAAAGCCTTGGCAAGACTTGTTAAGGCAGGGCTTGTTAAGGGCGAGGAAGGACTTGGTTAGCCCCGGGCAGGACTTGGTAAGGCCCGGGAAGGACTTGTTGAGGCCCGTGAAGGAATTGTTAAGGCCGGAGCAAGACGAGTTAAGTCCCGGGCAGGACTTGTTAATGTCAGAGAAGGACTTGTTTAGGACCCGGAAGGACTTGATAAGGCCCAGGCAGTGCTTGTTAAGGCCCGGTAAGGATTTGTTAAGGATTTGTTAAAAAATAATTACACCAAAAAGCATAATTCAACTTTAAATCTTTATTTAGTTCACAAAACATGATTAAAATGTAGCCATTGGCAAAGAAAGCCAACAAAATTAAAAAGGTGTGTGTTATAATCCATATCACTAATTAACCCAAAGTATAAATATGGTACAAAGCATATTCCAACAGAACAGACCTAATCACTCTAAATTTAATTGTATTATATTAATAACAACAGAATTCATACATAGAAAACAATGGGATAAATCATACCAGTAAATAGGACACCACACTAGCCAGCCCCGACACGTGTTTCGCAATAAGCTTCCTCTGGGGGGAGGTTATCATTATTAGTTTAACTGGGGCAAACTTATTTATTTCTTGCCCTTACCACCCTATTACACTCTTTTGGATACTCAAGGCCCTGCAGGAGTTGCTAAGGCTCGGACAGTGCTTAATAAGGCACGGGCAGGACTTGTTAAGGCCATGGAAGGACTTGTTAAAGCCCAAGAATGTCTTGTTAAAGCCTAGAAAGCACTTGTTAACGCCCGAGCAGGACTTGTTATAGCCCGAGAGGACTTGCTAAGGCCCGGGAAGTACTTGATAAGGGCCGGGCAGAACTGACTAAGTCCCGGGAAGGACTTGTAAAGGCCCTGGCAGGACTTGTTAAGGCCCGGACAGTGCTTGATAAGGCCACGGAAGGACTTGTTCCTGCCCGGGCAGCACTTGTTAAGGCCATGGAAAGACTTGTTAAGGCCCGGGCCGGACTTGTTAAGGCCTGAGAAGCACTTGATAAGTCCCGGGCAGGTCTACTTAATGCCCAGGACGAACTTGTTAAGGCCGTGGAAGAACTTGTTAAGGTCTGGGAAGGACTTGTTAAGGCCCTGGAAAAACTTGTAAAGGCCCTTGGAAGGACTTGTTAAGGCCCGGGCAAGAATTGTTAAGGCCTTGGAAAATCCTGATAAGACGTGGCAGGACTTGTTAAGGCCCGGACAGGAATTGAAAAGGCTCTGGAATGTCTTGCTAAGGTTTAGAAAGGACTTGTTAAGGCATTTGCAGGACTTGTTAAGGCCCGGGGCAGGACTTGTTAAGACCTGAGAAGGGATTGTTAAGGTCTGTGATGGACTTGCTATGGCCCACGCAAAACCTGTTAAGGGCCGGGCGGGATTTGCGAAGCCCGGGCAGGAGTTTTTAGGGTTTGGGAAGGTCTTGTTAAGGCCCTGGAAGAATTTGTTAAGGCCCTGGATAGACTTGTTCAGGCCCGGGCAAGAATTGTTATGGCCTTGCAAAATCTTGATAAAGCCCAGGAAGGACTTGTTAAGGCCCGGTAAGGACTGGTTAAGGCCCGGACAGGACTTGCTAAGGCTCTGGAAGGGCTTAGGAAAGACTTAGGTTTAGGAATGACTTGTTTAGGAATGACTCTAAAAGGCATGATCAGTACTTCTTAAGACCCGAGAAGGACTTACTAAGGCCCAAAGAGGACTTGGAAGGGCTTGTTAAGCCCCTGGCAAGACTTGTTAAGGCCCTTGCAGGACTTGCTAAGGCCCGGACAGTGCTTGCTAAGGCCCTTGCAGGACTCATTAAGGCCCGGGCAGGACTTCTTATGGCCATGAAAGGACTTGTTAAAGCCCGAGAATGTCTTGGAAGCACTTGTTAAGGCCTGAGCAGAACTAGTTAAGGCCCAGGCAGTTGCAGGACTTGTTAAGGCCCGAAAAGGGCTTGTTAAGTTCCGTGATGGACTTGCTATGGCCCACGCAAAACTTATTAAGGCCTGGGCGGAATTTGCTAAGCCCCAGGCAGTTTTTAAGGATGGGAAAGACTTGTTAAAGCACTTAAAGGACTTGTTAACGCATGGCAGGACTTCTTAAGCCCCAGGAAGGGCTTTTTATGGTCCGGGCAGTACATTTTAAGGCCCGGGAAGGACTTGTAAAGGCCCGAGCAGGACTTGTTAAGGCAGTTTGATAACGCCCGGGAATAACTTGTTAAGGCCCTTGAAGGACTTGTTAATGCATGGCAGGACTTCTTAAGCCCCAGGAAGGGCTTTTTATGGTCCGGGCAGGACATTTTAAGGCCCGGGAAGGACTTGTAAAGGCCCGAGTAGGACTTGTTAAGGCAGTTTGATAACGCCCGGGAATAACTTGTTAACGCATGGCAGGACTTCTTAAGCCCCAGGAAGGGCTTTTTATGGTCCGGGCAGGACATTTTAAGGCCCGGGAAGGACTTGTTTTTGCGCAGGAAGGAAATGCTAAGGCTTGGGCAGGACGTGTTAAGGCTCAGGCAGGACTTCTTAAGGCCAGGGCAGGTCTTGTTAAGGCTCAGGAAGGATTTGTTAAGGCCCTTGTAGGACTTTTTAAGGCACCGCACAGGAGCTGCTAAGACCCGGGAAGGACTTTTTAAGGCCCAGGCAGGACGTGTTAAGGCCTGGGCAGGATTTGTTAAGGCCCGGGAAGGACTTGTTAAGGCCCGGAAAGAACTTGTTATTGCCCGGGAAGGAATTGATAAGACCCGGGAAGGACTTGTTATGGTACTGACAGAACTTTTTAAGGCTCGGGAAGGACTTGTTAAGGCCCGGGAAGGACTTGATAAGGCCCGGGAAGGACTTATTAAGGCACGGGGGGTATGTTTTGGCCTGGGAATGACTTGTTAAGTCCAGGGAAGGATATGTTAAGGCCCGTGCAAGACTTGTTAAGGCCCGGGAAGGACAAATTAAGGCCCGGTCAGGTCTTGTTAAAGCCCAGCAGAACTTGTTAATGCACTGGCAAGATTCGATAATGCCTTAGCAGGACTTGTTAAGGCCTGGGAAGGATTTGTTAAGGCCAAGCAGGACTTGTTAAGCCACTGACAGGATTCGATAAGGCCTTGGCAGGACTTGTTAAGGCCCGGAAGGATTTGTTAAGGCCTGGGCAGGACTTGATAAGGAACTGGCAGGATTCGATAAGACCTTGGCAGGACTTGTTAAGGCTGGGGAAGGACTTACTAAGGCCCAAAGAGTACTTGGAAGGACTTGTTAAGCCCCTGTCAAGACTTGTTAAGGCCCGGGCAGGACTTGTTAAGGCCATGGAAGGACTTTTTAAAGCCCGAGAATGTCTTGTTAAGGCCTGGAAAGCACTTGTTAAGCTCCGGGCAGGACTTGTTAAGGCCAGGGAAGGACTTGTTTAGGAACCGGAAGGACTTGTTAATGCCCGAGAAGGACTTGTTACTGCCCTGGAAGAACTTGTTTAAGCCAGTGAAGGACATCTTAAGGCCCGAGCAAAACTTGTTAAGGCCCGGGAAGGACTTGATAAGGCCCGGGCAGTACTTGTTAAGGCCCGGTAAGGATTTGTTGAAGCCCGGGCAAGAATTGTTAAGGCCTTGGAAAATCCTGGTAAGGCCTGGCAGGACTTTTTAAGGCCTGGTAAGTTCTTCTTAAGGCCAGACAGGACTTGAAAAGGCTCTGGAAGGCCTAGCTAAGGTTTAGGAAAGACTTGTTAAGGCACTTGCAGGACTTGTTTAGGCACTTGCAGGACTTCTTAAGGCCCGGGGCAGGACTTGTTAAGGCCCGGGCGGGATTTGCTAAGGCCCGGGCAGTTTTTAAGGCCCGGGAAGAACTTGATAAAGCTCGGGATGGACTTATTAAGGCCCTTGAAGGACTTGTTAAAGCATGGCAGAACTTCTTAAGCCCCAGGAAGGACTTTTTATGGTCCAGGCAGGACTTGTTAAGGCCCGAGAAGGGCTTGTTAAGGTCTGTGATGGACTTGCTATGGCCCACGCAAGACTTGTTAAGGCCCGGGCGGGATTTGCTAAGGCCAGGGCAGGAGTTTTTAAGGTTAGGGAAGGACCTGTTAAGGCCCTAGCAGGACTTGCTAAGGCTCGGCAAGGCTTGTTAAGGCTCTGGAAGGTATTGCTAAGGTTTAGGAAGGACTTGTTAAGGCACTTGCAGGACTTGTTAAGGCACTTGCAGGACGTGTTAAGTCTCGGGGCAGTGCTTGATAAGGTCCAGGAGGTACTTGTTATGGCCATGAAAGGACTTGTTAACGCCTGAGAATGTCTTGTTAAGAACTAGGAAGCACTTGTTAAGGCCTGAGCAGGACTGTTCTTTCTTAGATCTCAGCTGAATTACATCCTAGCTCATTCAGCAACAGAGATAATCATGAACGTAGCTCCTTTAGCAAGAAATGGATGAAAAACAATGTGCATCTATCATTGAGGTTGTCTTGTAAGGAAAATGAGTTAGGAGGCTAAGTAACAGTGTTTCTACATGAAGTCAGTTGGTCTCTTTTAGATCTGAACTAAATAACCTCCTTGCTCATTCAGGAACAGAGAAAATCACGATCTTAGCTCCATTGGCGAGAACTGCAAGGAAACCAATGTGCGTCCTTCATTGCCTATCATTGAGGTAGTCTTGTTAGGAAAATGAGTTAGGAGGCAAAATAACAGTGTTTCTACATGAAGGCAGTTTGTCTTTCTTAGATCTGAGCTGAATAACCTGCTAGCTCATTCAGCAACAGAGATAATCACGATCTTAGCTCTTTTAGCAAGAAATGCATTGAAAACAGTGTGCGTCTTATCATTGAGGTTGTCTTGTTAGGAAAATGAGTTAGGAGGCAAAGTAACAGTGTTTCTACATTAAGTCAGTTGATCTCTTTTAGATCTGAGCTGAATAACCTCCTAGCTCATTCAGCAACAGATATAATCACGAACATAGCTCTTTTAGCAAGAAATGCACGGAAAACAATAAGCGTCTTTCATTAAGGTTGTCTAATGAGGAAAATGAGTTAGGAGGCAAAGTAACATTGTTTCTACATAAAAGCAGTTGGTTTCTTTTAGATCTGAGCAGAAGTTGAATAGCGTCCTAGCTCATACAGCAACAGAGACAATCACGATCTTAGCTCTTTTAGCAAGAAATGCATTGAAAACTGTGTGCGTCTTATGATTGAGGTTGTCTTGTTAGGAAAATGAGTTAGGAGGCAAAGTAACGGTGTTCCTACATGAAGTTAGTGTGTCTCTTTTAGATCGGAGTTGAATAGTGTCCTAGCTCATTCAGCAACAGAGATACTCACGATCTTAGCTCGTTTAGCTAGAAATGCATGAAAAACAGTGTGCGTCTTATCATTGAGGTTGTCTTGTTAGGAAAATGAGTTAGGAGACAAAGTAACGGTGTTCCTACATGAAGTTAGTGAGTCTCTCTTAGATTAGAGTTGAATAGCGTCCTAGCTCATACAGCAACAGAGACAATCACGATCTTAGCTCTTTTAGCAAGAAATGCATTGAAAACTGTGTGCGTCTTATCATTGAGGTTGTCTTGTTAGGAAAATGAGTTAGGAGACAAAGTAACGGTGTTCCTACATGAAGTTAGTGAGTCTCTCTTAGATTAGAGTTGAATAGCGTCCTAGCTCATTCAGCAACAGAGACAATCACGATCTTAGCTCTTTTAGCAAGAAATGCATTGAAAACAGTGTGCGTCTTATCATTGAGGTTGTTTTGTTAGGAAAATGAGTTAGGAGACAAAATAACGGTGATTGTACATGAAGTTAGTGTGTCTCTTTTCGATCGGAGTTGAATAGTGTCCTAGCTCATTCAGTAACAGAGATAATCACGATCTTAGCTCTTTTAGCTAGAAATGCATGAAAAACAGTGTGCGTCTTATCATTGAGGTTGTCTTGTTAGGAAAATGAGTTAGGAGACAAAGTAACGGTGTTCCTACATGAAGTTAGTGAGTCTCTCTTAGATTAGAGTTGAATAGCGTCCTAGCTCATTCAGCAACAGAGACATTCACGATCTTAGCTCTTTTAACAAGAATTGCATGGAAAACAGTGTGCGTCTTATCATTGAAGTTGTCTTGCTAGGAAAATTAGTTAGGAGACAAAATAACGGTGTTTCTACATGAAGTTAGTGTGTCTCTTTTAGATCGGAGTTGAATAGCCTCCTAGCTCATTCAGCAACAGAGATAATCACGATCTTAGCTCTTTTAGCTAGAAATGCATGAAAAACAGTGTGCGTCTTATCATTGAGGTTGTCTTGTTAGGAAAATGAGTTAGGAGATAAAGTAACGGTGTTCCTACATGAAGTTAGTGAGTCTCTCTTAGATTAGAGTTGAATAGCGTCCTAGCTCATTCAGCAACAGAGACAATCACGATCTTAGCTTTTAACAAGAATTGCATGGAAAACAGTGTGCGTCTTATCATTGAAGTTGTCTTGCTAGGAAAATGAGTTAGGAGACAAAGTAACGGTGTTCCTACATGAAGTTAGTGAGTCTCTCTTAGATTAGAGTTGAATAGCGTCCTAGCTCATTCAGCAACAGAGACATTCACGATCTTAGCTCTTTTAACAAGAATTGCATGGAAAACAGTGTGCGTCTTATCATTGAAGTTGTCTTGCTAGGAAAATTAGTTAGGAGACAAAATATTGGTGTTTCTACATGAAGTTACTGTGTCTCTTTAAGATCGGAGTTGAATAGCCCCCTAGCTCATTCAGCAACAGAGATAATCATGATCTTAGCTCTTTTAGCAAGAGATGCATTGAAAACAGTGTGCGTCTTATCATTGAGGTTGTCTTGTTAGGAAAATGAGTTAGGAGACAAAGTAACGGTGTTCCTACATGAAGTTAGTGAGTCTCTCTTAGATTAGAATTGAATAGCGTCCTAGCTCATTCAGCAACAGAGACAATCACGATCTTAGCTCTTTTAGCTAGAAATGCATGAAAAACAGTGTGCGTCTTATCATTGAGGTTGTCTTGTTAGGAAAATGAGTTAGGAGACAAAGTAACGGTGTTTGTACATGAAGTTAGTGTGTCTCTTTTAGATCGGAGTTGAATAGCTTCCTAGCTCATTCAGCAACAGAGATAATCACGATCTTAGCTCTTTTAGCTAGAAATGCATAGAAAACAGTGTGCGTCTTATCATTGAGGTTGTCTTGTTAGGAAAATGAGTTAGGAGACAAAGTAACGGTGTTTGTACATGAAGTTAATGTGTCTCTTTTAGATCGGAGTTGAATAGCTTCCTAGCTCATTCAGCAACAGAGATAATCACGATCTTAGCTCTTTTAGCTAGAAATGCATAGAAAACAGTGTGCGTCTTATCATTGAGGTTGTCTTGTTAGGAAAATGAGTTAGGAGGCAAAGCAACGGTGTTCCTACATGAAGTTAGTGAGTCTCTCTTAGATTAGAGTTGAATAGCTTCCTAGCTTATTCAGCAACAGAGACAATCACGATCTTAGCTCTTTTAGCAAGAAATGCATGGAAAACAGTGTGCGTCTTATCATTGAGGTTGTCTTGTTAGGAAAATGAGTTAGGAGACAAAATAACGGTGTTTCTACATGAAGTTAGTGTGTCTCTTTTAGATCGGAGTTGAATAGCTTCCTAGCTCATTCAGCAACAGAGATAATCACGATCTTAGCTCTTTTAGCTAGAAATGCATAGAAAACAGTGTGCGTCTTATCATTGAGGTTGTCTTGTTAGGAAAATGAGTTAGGAGACAAAGTAACGGTGTTCCTACATGAAGTTAGTGAGTCTCTCTTAGATTAGAGTTGAATAACGTCCTAGCTCATTCAGCAACCGAGACAATCACGATCTTAGCTCTTTTAGCAAGAAATGCATTGAAAACAGTGTGCGTCTTATCATTGAAGTTGTCTTGCTAGGTAAATTAGTTAGGAGACAAAATAACGGTGTTTCTACATGAAGTTAGTGTGTCTCTTTAAGATCGGAGTTGAATAGCCCCCTAGCTCATTCAGCAACAGAGATAATCATGATCTTAGCTCTTTTAGCAAGAAATGCTTGGAAAACAGTGTGCGTCTTATCATTGAGGTTGTCTTGTTAGGAAAATGAGTTAGGAGACAAAGTAACGGTGTTCCTACATGAAGTTAGTGAGTCTCTTTAAGATCGGAGTTGAATAGCCCCCTAGCTCATTCAGCAACAGAGACATTCACGATCTTAGCTCTTTTAACAAGAATTGCATGGAAAACAGTGTGCGTCTTATCATTGAAGTTGTCTTGCTAGGAAAATTAGTTAGGAGACAAAATAACGGTGTTTCTACATGAAGTTAGTGTGTCTCTTTAAGATCGGAGTTGAATAGCCCCCTAGCTCATTCAGCAACAGAGATAATCATGATCTTAGCTCTTTTAGCAAGAAATGCTTGGAAAACAGTGTGCGTCTTATCATTGAGGTTGTCTTGTTAGGAAAATGAGTTAGGAGACAAAATAACGGTGTTTCTACATGAAGTTAGTGTGTCTCTTTTAGATCGGAGTTGAATAGCCTCCTAGCTCATTCAGCAACAAAGACAATCACGATCTTAGCTCTTTTAACAAGAATTGCATGGAAAACAGTGTGCGTCTTATCATTGAAGTTGTCTTGCTAGGAAAATGAGTTAGGAGACAAAGTAACGGTGTTCCTACATGAAGTTAGTGTGTCTCTTTTAGATCGGAGTTGAATAGCTTCCTAGCTCATTCAGCAACGGAGATAATCACGATCTTAGCTCTTTTAGCTAGAAATTCATAGAAAACAGTGTGCATCTTATCATTGAGGTTGTCTTGTTAGGAAAATGAGTTAGGAGACAAAGTAACGGTGTTCCTACATGAAGTTAGTGAGTCTCTCTTAGATTAGAGTTGAATAGCGTCCTAGCTCATTCAGCAACTGAGACATTCACGATCTTAGCTCTTTTAACCCCTACGGGACACAGCATCTTTTGGCCTAAAGGACGCAGCCCCATTTTTCAAATCTGGCCTGTGTCACTATAAGTGGTTATAGCGTGGGAACGCTGTGAGATATCCAGGGGATTTTGAGATTGTTTTCTCGTGACACATTGTACTTCAAATTAGTTTAAAAATTTGGATGAAATCTTTTGCGTTTAGTTATGAAAAAAAACAAAATTTGGCAAAAATTTTGAAAAATTCTTTATTTTCAACGTTCTAAATTCTCTACTTTTGATTCAGAAAGTCATAGCACCCAAATAAATTCATAACTTACATTTCCCAAATGTCTGCTTTATGTTGGCATGGTTTTTTAAGATTCCACATATTTTACTAGAATGTTATGAGGCTCAGAATTTGGGTGCCATTTTTCACATTTTTTGTAAAATCGCCAAAACCTGTATTTAGATGGACCTGCTCAACTTCTAATTGACACTGAGAGGCCTAAATAATAGCGAGACTCGTAAATTACCCCATTGTGGAAACTACACCCCTCAACATATGAAAAACCACTTTTAAGAAGTTTGTTAACCCTTTACGTGTTTTATAGGGGTTAAAACAAAATGGAGGTGGAGTCTGCAAATTGTAATATTTTTTCACAATACACTCATTTTGGGTGGAAAATTTTACATTTCTAATGGATAAAATGAAAAAAGGCTCCACAAAGTTTGATACGCAATTTCTCCCGAGTACACCGATACCCTACATGTGGTGGTAACCTGCTGTATGGGCGCACGGCCGGGCATAGAAGGGAAGGAGGCGCCATTCAAATCAGATTTGCTATGTCACATTGTACAGGCTATAATTTTTTTCTTTTTTTTATTGTGCACCTATAGGGGCTTATTTCTTTTGCCACATGAGATGCACTTTTCTAATACATAATTTTGGGGCATCTATAGCTAATTGGTGAGATTTAATTAACTCTTTGTTGGTGGAGGAAATGAAAATCATCAATTTTTAGGAAAATTTTTATGTGTTTTTTTTTTTTGGCCGTTAACCATACCATGAAAATAGTATATTATTTTTATTCTTTGGGTCGCCACGTTTATGAAAATACTTCATTTATATATTTTTTTTTATTTTTTCCCATTTTTACTGTATAAAAAGTAATTTGGCAAAATTGTTGTTAATTTTAGCATCACCGTCTTTCATATGCATAACTTTTTTATTTTTCACCTCAAAAATCTGTTTAAGGGCTTATTTTTTGCAAGAATGATAGCTCTTTTTAGTGGTCTTATTTTAGATTGCGTAACTTTTTAAAATCACTTTTTTAGAGCATTTTTAAAGGGCATTAATAAAAAATCATCTTTAGCAGAGAGAGTTTTTTTAGGTTGTTTTTACGGGGTTCACTTTGCGGATCTAATAACGATTCTGTTTTATTATACAGATTGTTACGGACGCAGGGATACCAAATATGTGGGGGTTTTGTGTATTTTATTCAATTGTACTGAATAAAAACTAATTTGGAGAAAATCTTATTCATTTTAGCATCACCATCTTTTTATATGCATAACTTTTTTATTTTTTGGCAGATAAATCTTGTTAGGGGCTTATTTTTTGCGAGAACAGTTGTTCTTTTTAGTGGGCTTATTTTGGAGTGCATAACATTTTTAAATCACTTTTTAGAGCATTTTTTATAGGGTATTAATTAAAAATTATCTTTTTTCGGAATGTTTTTTGCGTTTTTTTCCTCCGGCGTTTACCGTGCGGGTCCAGTAACGATTCTGTTTTATTATGCAGATTGTTAGGGACGCGGCAATACCAAATATGCGGGTTTTTTTTGTGTTTTTATGTTTTTTATACTTTATTAAGTGTTTTTATGGGAAAGTGACATTTTAGGGGCTTATATTTTTATGTATTTATTTTTTATTTATTATAATGTGTAGTGTTAACTGTTTTTGCATATTTTTACTTATACATACTTGAACTTAAACCAGTGATGCTCTGATCACTGGTTTAAGTTCAATACACTGCTCTACAATACTATTTTATTGTAGAGCAGTGTAAACTGTCTGAGCAAGCTTGCGCATGCTCAGACAGTTTACAGCCAGACCCGGAAGGGGTCTGGCTGCCATGGAGACCGGGCAGCTCCGGGGCACATGCCAGTCCTCGGAGCTGCCCGGAAGAGGATCGGATCCCCCGGTAAGCGGCACGGGGGATCCGATCCACAGCGCTAACACCGTTACACGCCGCGGTCATGTTTGACCGCGGCGTGTAAGGGGTTAACACCCGCGATCGGAGCCGGCTCCGATCGCGGGTGTTAGCGCAGGCTGTCAGCTGTACTAGACAGCTGACAGCCGCTGCTTCTGGTACCGGCTCCGTTCGTGAGCCGGTGCCAGAAGCAGGACGTTATAGAACGTCCCCGTGCGCTAAGTATCTAGCCCCGGGGACGTACTATAACGTCCAGGTGCGCCTAGGGGTTAACAAGAATTGCATGGAAAACAGTGTGCGTCTTATCATTGAAGTTGTCTTGCTAGGAAAATTAGTTAGGAGACAAAATAACGGTGTTTCTACATGAAGTTAGTGTGTCTCTTTTAGATCGGAGTTGAATAGCCTCCTAGCTCATTCAGCAACAGAGATAATCACGATCTTAGCTCTTTTAGCTAGAAATGCATGAAAAACAGTGTGCGTCTTATCATTGAGGTTGTCTTGTTAGGAAAATGAGTTAGTAGACAAAGTAACGGTGTTCCTACATGAAGTTAGTGAGTCTCTCTTAGATTAGAGTTGAATAGCTTCCTAGCTCATTCAGCAACAGAGACAATCACGATCTTAGCTCTTTTAGCAAGAAATGCTTGGAAAACAGTGTGCGTCTTATCATTGAGGTTGTCTTGTTAGGAAAATGAGTTAGGAGACAAAATAACGGTGTTTCTACATGAAGTTAGTGTGTCTCTTTTAGATCGTAGTTGAATAGCTTCCTAGCTCATTCAGCAACAGAGATAATCACGATCTTAGCTCTTTTAGCTAGAAATGCATAGAAAACAGTGTGCGTCTTATCATTGAGGTTGTCTTGTTAGGAAAATGAGTTAGGAGACAAAGTAACGGTGTTCCTACATGAAGTTAGTGAGTCTCTCTTAGATTAGAGTTGAATAACGTCCTAGCTCATTCAGCAACCGAGACCATCACGATCTTAGCTCTTTTAGCAAGAAATGCATTGAAAACAGTGTGCGTCTTATCATTGAGGTTGTCTTGTTAGGAAAATGAGTTAGGAGACAAAATAACGGTGTTTCTACATGAAGTTAGTGTGTCTCTTTTAGATCGGAGTTGAATAGCCTCCTAGCTCATTCAGCAACAGAGACAATCACGATCTTAGCTCTTTTAACAAGAATTGCATGGAAAACAGTGTGCGTCTTATCATTGAAGTTGTCTTGCTAGGAAAATGAGTTAGGAGACAAAGTAACGGTGTTCCTACATGAAGTTAGTGAGTCTCTCTTAGATTAGAGTTGAATAGCCTCCTAGCTCATTCAGCAACAGAGATAATCACGATCTTAGCTCTTTTAGCAAGAGATGCATTGAAAACAGTGTGCGTCTTATCATTGAGGTTGTCTTGTTAGGAAAATGAGTTAGGAGACAAAGTAACGGTGTTCCTACATGAAGTTAGTGAGTCTCTCTTAGATTAGAGTTGAATAGCTTCCTAGCTCATTCAGCAACAGAGACAATCACGATCTTAGCTCTTTTAGCAAAAAATGCATGGAAAACAGTGTGCGTCTTATCATTGAGGTTGTCTTGTTAGGAAAATGAGTTAGGAGACAAAATAACGGTGTTTCTACATGAAGTTAGTGTGTCTCTTTAAGATCGGAGTTGAATAGCCCCCTAGCTCATTCAGCAACAGAGATAATCATGATCTTAGCTCTTTTAGCAAGAAATGCTTGGAAAACAGTGTGCGTCTTATCATTGAGGTTGTCTTGTTAGGAAAATGAGTTAGGAGACAAAATAACGGTGTTTCTACATGAAGTTAGTGTGTCTCTTTTAGATCGGAGTTGAATAGCCTCCTAGCTCATTCAGCAACAGAGACAATCACGATCTTAGCTCTTTTAACAAGAATTGCATGGAAAACAGTGTGCGTCTTATCATTGAAGTTGTCTTGCTAGGAAAATGAGTTAGGAGACAAAGTAACGGTGTTCCTACATGAAGTTAGTGAGTCTCTCTTAGATTAGAGTTGAATAGCCTCCTAGCTCATTCAGCAACAGAGATAATCACGATCTTAGCTCTTTTAGCAAGAGATGCATTGAAAACAGTGTGCGTCTTATCATTGAGGTTGTCTTGTTAGGAAAATGAGTTAGGAGACAAAGTAACGGTGTTCCTACATGAAGTTAGTGAGTCTCTCTTAGATTAGAGTTGAATAGCTTCCTAGCTCATTCAGCAACAGAGACAATCACGATCTTAGCTCTTTTAGCAAAAAATGCATGGAAAACAGTGTGCGTCTTATCATTGAGGTTGTCTTGTTAGGAAAATGAGTTAGGAGACAAAATAACGGTGTTTCTACATGAAGTTAGTGTGTCTCTTTTAGATCGGAGTTGAATAGCGTCCTAGCTCATTCAGCAACAGAGACAATCACGATCTTAGCTCTTTTAGCTAGAAATGCATTGAAAACAGCGTGCGTCTTATCATTGAGGTTGTTTTGTTAGGAAAATGAGTTAGGAGACAAAATAACGGTGTTTGTACATGAAGTTAGTGAGTCTCTCTTAGATTAGAGTTGAATAGCGTAGCACAAGGCTTGGCAAGTACCAGCATGGGAGACTGGCTGGGAATCCCAAGTTCCCTTGACCTTTTTGAACCTGAAAATTTTGTTCGTTTCTCTGTCAAATATGGTAAAAGAAGGTTCAAATTGAATAGCTGCTGTCAATGGCCAATCTAAGCTGAATGTGCCTGCTCTCGGCAGATTGCAGCAGCAATGCAGCTTAAGGCTTGGCAAGTACCAGCAAGGGAGACTGGCTGGGAATCCCAAGTTCCGTTGACCTTTTTGAACCTGAAAATTGTGTTTGTTTCTCTGTCAAATATGGTAAAAGAAGGTTCAAATTGAACAGCTCCTGTCAATGGCCATTCTAAGCTGAATGTGCCTGCTCTCGTCAGATCGCAGCAGCAATGCAGCTTAAGGCTTGGCAAGTACCAGCATGGGAGACTGGCTGGGAATCCCAAGTTCCGTTGACCTTTTTGAACCTGAAAAATGTGTTAGTTTCTCTATGAGATACTAAAAGAAGGTAGAAATTAGGCAGCTGCTGTCATCAGCCATTCTAAGCTGAATGTGCCTGCTCTCGTCAAATTGCAGCAGCCATGCATCTTAAGGCTTGGCAAGTACCAGCATGGGAGACTGGCTGGGAATCCCAAGTTCCGTTGACCTTTTTGAACCTGAAAATTGTGTTAGTTTCTCTATGAGATAGTAAAAGAAGGTAGAAATTAGGGAACTGCTGTCATCGGCCAATCTAAGCTGAATGTGCCTGCTCTCGTCAGATCGCAGCAGCAATGCAGCTTAAGGCTTGGCAAGTACCAGCATGGGAGACTGGCTGGGAATTCCAAGTTCCGTTGACCTTTTTGAACCTAAAAATTGTTAGTTTCTCTATGAGATAGTAAAAGAAGGTTCAAATTGAACAGCTGTTGTCAACGTCCATTCTAAGCTGAATGTCCCTGCTCTCGTCAGATCGCAGCAGCAATGCAGCTTAAGGCTTGGCAAGTACCAGCATGGGAGACTGGCTGGGAATCCCAAGTTCCGTTTACCTTTTTGAACCTGAAAATTGTGTTAGTTTCTCTATGAGATAGTAAAAGAAGGTTAAAATTGAACAGCTGCTGTCAACGGCCATTCTAAGCTGAATGTGCCTGCTCTCGTCAAATCGCAGCAGCAATGCAGCTCAAGGCTGGGCAAGTACCAGCATGGGAGACTGGCTGGCAATCCCTAGTTCCGTTGACCTTTTTGAACCTGAAAATTGTGTTAGTTTCTCTGTCATAGATGGTAAAAGAAGGTTCAAATTGAACAGCTGCTGTCAACGGCCATTCTAAGCTGAATGTGCCTGCTCTTGTCAGATCGCAGCAGCAATGCAGCTTATGGCTTGGCAAGTACCAGAATGGGAGACTGGCTGGGAATCCCAAGTTTCGTTGCCTTTTTTGAACCTGAAAATTGTGTTAGTTTCTCTATGAGATAGTAAAAGAAGGTTGAAATTGAACAGCTGCTGTCAACGGCCATTCTAAGCTAAATGTGCATGCTCTCGTCAGATCGCAGCAGCAATGCAGCTTAAGGCTTGGCAAGTACCAGCATGGGAGACTGGCTGGGAATCCCAAGTTCCGTTTACCTTTTTGAACCTGAAAATTGTGTTAGTTTCTCTATGAGATAGTAAAAGAAGGTTCAAATTGAACAGCTGCTGTCAACGGCCATTCTAAGCTGAATGTGCCTGCTCTCGTCAAATCGCAGCAGCAATGCAGCTCAAGGCTTGGCAAGTACCAGAATGGGAGACTGGCTGGGAATCCCAAGTTCCGTTGCCCTTTTTGAACCTGAAAATTGTGTTAGTTTCTCTATGAGATAGTAAAAGAAGGTTCAAATTGAACAGCTGCCGTCAACGGCCATTCTAAGCTGAATGGGCCTGCTCTCGTCAGATCGCAGCAGAAATGCAGCTTAAGGCTTGGCAAGTACCAGCATGGGAGACTGGCTGGGAATCCCAAGTTCCGTTGACCTTTTTGAACCTAAAAATTGTGTTAGTATCTCTATGAGATAGTAAAAGAAGGTTCAAATTGAACAGCTGCTGTCAACGGCCATTCTAAGCTGAATGTGCCTGCTCTCGTCAGATCGCAGCAGCAATGCAGCTTAAGGCTTGGTAAGTACCAGCATGGGAGACTGGCTGGGAATCCCAAGTTCCGTTGACCTTTTTGAACCTGAAAATTGTGTTAGTTTCTCTATGAGATAGTAAAAGAAGGTTCAAATTGAACAGCTGCTGTCAACTGCCATTCTAAGCTGAATGTGCCTGCTCTCGTCAAATCGCAGCAGCAATGCAGCTCAAGGCTGGGCAAGTACCAGCATGGGAGACTGGCTGGGAATCCCTAGTTCCGTTGACCTTTTTGAACCTGAAAATTGTGTTAGTTTCTCTGTCAAAGATGGTAAAAGAAGGTTCAAATTGAACAGCTGCTGTCAACGGCCATTCTAAGCTGAATGTGCCTGCTCTCGTCAGTTCGCAGCAGCAATGCAGCTTAAGGCTTGGCAAATACCAGCATGGGAGACTGGCTCAGAATCCCAAGTTCCGTTGACCTTTTTGAACCTGAAAATTGTGTTAGTTTCTCTGTCAAAGATGGTAAAAGAAGGTTCAAATTGAACAGCTGCTGTCAACGGCCATTCTAAGCTGAATGTGCCTGCTCTTGTCAGATCACGGCAGCGATGCAGCTTAAGGCTTGGCAAGTACCAGAGATAATCACGATCTTAGCTCTTTTAGCTAGAAATGCATGAAAAACAGTGTGCGTCTTATCATTGAGGTTGTCTTGTTAGGAAAATGAGTTAGGAGACAAAGTAACGGTGTTCCTACATGAAGTTAGTGAGTCTCTCTTAGATTAGAGTTGAATAGCCTCCTAGCTCATTCAGCAACAGAGACAATCACGATCTTAGCTCTTTTAGCAAGAAATGCATTGAAAACAGTGTGCGTCTTATCATTGAGGTTGTCTTGTTTGGAAAATGAGTTGAGACAAAGTAACGGTGTTCCTACATGAAGTTAGTGAGTCTCTCTTAGATTAGAGTTGAATAGCGTCCTAGCTCATTCAGCAACAGAGACAATCACGATCTTAGCTCTTTTAGCAAGAAATGCATTGAAAACAGTGTGCGTCTTATCATTGAGGTTGTCTTGTTAGGAAAATGAGTTAGGAGACAAAGTAACGGTGTTCCTACATGAAGTTAGTGAGTCTCTCTTAGATTAGAATTGAATAGCGTCCTAGCTCATTCAGCAACAGAGACAATCACGATCTTAGCTCTTTTAGCTAGAAATGCATGAAAAACAGTGTGCGTCTTATCATTGAAGTTGTCTTGCTAGGAAAATTAGTTAGGAGACAAAATAACGGTGTTTCTACATGAAGTTACTGTGTCTCTTTAAGATCGGAGTTGAATAGCCCCCTAGCTCATTCAGCAACAGAGATAATCATGATCTTAGCTCTTTTAGCAAGAGATGCATTGAAAACAGTATGCGTCTTATCATTCAGGTTGTCTTGTTAGGAAATTGAGTTAGGAGACAAAGTAACGGTGTTCCTACATGAAGTTAGTGTGTCTCTTTTAGATCGGAGTTGAATAGCCTCCTAGCTCATTCAGCAACAGAGATAATCACGATCTTAGCTCTTTTAGCTAGAAATGCATGAAAAACAGTGTGCGTCTTATCATTGAGGTTGTCTTGTTTGGAAAATGAGTTGAGACAAAGTAACGGTGTTCCTACATGAAGTTAGTGAGTCTCTCTTAGATTAGAGTTGAATAGCGTCCTAGCTCATTCAGCAACAGAGACAATCACGATCTTAGCTCTTTTAGCAAGAAATGCATTGAAAACAGTGTGCGTCTTATCATTGAGGTTGTCTTGTTAGGAAAATGAGTTAGGAGACAAAGTAACGGTGTTCCTACATGAAGTTAGTGAGTCTCTCTTAGATTAGAATTGAATAGCGTCCTAGCTCATTCAGCAACAGAGACAATCACGATCTTAGCTCTTTTAGCTAGAAATGCATGAAAAACAGTGTGCGTCTTATCATTGAAGTTGTCTTGCTAGGAAAATTAGTTAGGAGACAAAATAACGGTGTTTCTACATGAAGTTACTGTGTCTCTTTAAGATCGGAGTTGAATAGCCCCCTAGCTCATTCAGCAACAGAGATAATCATGATCTTAGCTCTTTTAGCAAGAGATGCATTGAAAACAGTATGCGTCTTATCATTGAGGTTATCTTGTTAGGAAATTGAGTTAGGAGACAAAGTAACGGTGTTCCTACATGAAGTTAGTGAGTCTCTCTTAGATTAGGGTTGAATAGCGTCCTAGCTCATTCAGCAACAGAGACAATCACGATCTTAGCTCTTTTAGCTAGAAATGCATAGAAAACAGTGTGCGTCTTATCATTGAGGTTGTCTTGTTAGGAAAATTAGTTAGGAGAAAAAATAACGGTGTTTCTACATGAAGTTAGTGTGTCTCTTTTAGATCGGAGTTGAATAGCCTCCTAGCTCATTTAGCAACAGAGATAATCACGATCTTAGCTCTTTTAGCTAGAAATGCATTGAAAACAGTGTGCGTCTTATCATTGTTGTTGTCTTGTTAAGAAAATGAGTTAGGAGACAAAGTAACGGTGTTCCTACATGAAGTTAGTGAGTCTCTCTTAGATTAGAGTTGAATAGCCTCCTAGCTCATTCAGCAACAGAGACAATCACGATCTTAGCTCTTTTAGCTAGAAATGCATTGACATCAGCGTGCGTCTTATCATTGAGGTTGTTTTGTTAGGAAAATGAGTTAGGAGACAAAATAAAGGTGTTTGTACATGAAGTTAGTGTGTCTCTTTTAGATCGGAGTTGAATAGCATCCTAGCTTATTCAGCAACAGAGATAATCACGATCTTAGCTCTTTTAGCTAGAAATGCATGAAAAACAGTGTGCGTCTTAACATTGAGGTTGTCTTGTTAGGAAAATGAGTTAGGAGACAAAGTAACGGTGTTCCTACATGAAGTTAGTGAGTCTCTCTGAGATTAGAGTTGAATAGCGTCCTAGCTCATTCAGCAACAGAGACAATCACGATCTTAGCTCTTTTAGCTAGAAATGCATTGAAAACAGCGTGCGTCTTATCATTGAGGTTGTCTTGTTAGGAAAATGAGTTAGGAGACAAAATAACGGTGTTTCTACATGAAGTTAGTGTGTCTCTTTTAGATCGGAGTTGAATAGCTTCCTAGCTCATTCAGCAACAGAGATAATCACGATCTTAGCTCTTTTAGCTAGAAATGCATAGAAAACAGTGTGCGTCTTATCATTGAGGTTGTCTTGTTAGGAAAATGAGTTAGGAGACAAAGTAACGGTGTTCCTACATGAAGTTAGTGAGTCTCTCTTAGATTAGAGTTGAATAACGTCCTAGCTCATTCAGCAACCGAGACAATCACGATCTTAGCTCTTTTAGCAAGAAATGCATTGAAAACAGTGTGCGTCTTATCATTGAAGTTGTCTTGCTAGGTAAATTAGTTAGGAGACAAAATAACGGTGTTTCTACATGAAGTTAGTGTGTCTCTTTAAGATCGGAGTTGAATAGCCCCCTAGCTCATTCAGCAACAGAGATAATCATGATCTTAGCTCTTTTAGCAAGAAATGCTTGGAAAACAGTGTGCGTCTTATCATTGAGGTTGTCTTGTTAGGAAAATGAGTTAGGAGACAAAGTAACGGTGTTCCTACATGAAGTTAGTGAGTCTCTTTAAGATCGGAGTTGAATAGCCCCCTAGCTCATTCAGCAACAGAGAAATTCACGATCTTAGCTCTTTTAACAAGAATTGCATGGAAAACAGTGTGCGTCTTATCATTGAAGTTGTCTTGCTAGGAAAATTAGTTAGGAGACAAAATAACGGTGTTTCTACATGAAGTTAGTGTGTCTCTTTAAGATCGGAGTTGAATAGCCCCCTAGCTCATTCAGCAACAGAGATAATCATGATCTTAGCTCTTTTAGCAAGAAATGCTTGGAAAACAGTGTGCGTCTTATCATTGAGGTTGTCTTGTTAGGAAAATGAGTTAGGAGACAAAATAACGGTGTTTCTACATGAAGTTAGTGTGTCTCTTTTAGATCGGAGTTGAATAGCCTCCTAGCTCATTCAGCAACAGAGACAATCACGATCTTAGCTCTTTTAACAAGAATTGCATGGAAAACAGTGTGCGTCTTATCATTGAAGTTGTCTTGCTAGGAAAATGAGTTAGGAGACAAAGTAACGGTGTTCCTACATGAAGTTAGTGTGTCTCTTTTAGATCGGAGTTGAATAGCTTCCTAGCTCATTCAGCAACGGAGACAATCACGATCTTAGCTCTTTTAACAAGAATTGCATGGAAAACAGTGTGCGTCTTATCATTGAAGTTGTCTTGCTAGGAAAATGAGTTAGGAGACAAAGTAACGGTGTTCCTACATGAAGTTAGTGAGTCTCTCTTAGATTAGAGTTGAATAGCGTCCTAGCTCATTCAGCAACAGAGACAATCACGATCTTAGCTCTTTTAGCTAGAAATGCATTGAAAACAGCGTGCGTCTTATCATTGAGGTTGTTTTGTTAGGAAAATGAGTTAGGAGACAAAATAACGGTGTTTCTACATGAAGTTAGTGTGTCTCTTTTAGATCGGAGTTGAATAGCTTCCTAGCTCATTCAGCAACAGAGATAATCACGATCTTAGCTCTTTTAGCTAGAAATGCATAGAAAACAGTGTGCGTCTTATCATTGAGGTTGTCTTGTTAGGAAAATGAGTTAGGAGACAAAGTAACGGTGTTCCTACATGAAGTTAGTGAGTCTCTCTTAGATTAGAGTTGAATAACGTCCTAGCTCATTCAGCAACCGAGACAATCACGATCTTAGCTCTTTTAGCAAGAAATGCATTGAAAACAGTGTGCGTCTTATCATTGAAGTTGTCTTGCTAGGTAAATTAGTTAGGAGACAAAATAACGGTGTTCCTACATGAAGTTAGTGTGTCTCTTTTAGATCGGAGTTGAATAGCCCCCTAGCTCATTCAGCAACAGAGATAATCATGATCTTAGCTCTTTTAGCAAGAAATGCTTGGAAAACAGTGTGCGTCTTATCATTGAGGTTGTCTTGTTAGGAAAATGAGTTAGGAGACAAAGTAACGGTGTTCCTACATGAAGTTAGTGAGTCTCTTTAAGATCGGAGTTGAATAGCCCCCTAGCTCATTCAGCAACAGAGACATTCACGATCTTAGCTCTTTTAACAAGAATTGCATGGAAAACAGTGTGCGTCTTATCATTGAAGTTGTCTTGCTAGGAAAATTAGTTAGGAGACAAAATAACGGTGTTTCTACATGAAGTTAGTGTGTCTCTTTAAGATCGGAGTTGAATAGCCCCCTAGCTCATTCAGCAACAGAGATAATCATGATCTTAGCTCTTTTAGCAAGAAATGCTTGGAAAACAGTGTGCGTCTTATCATTGAGGTTGTCTTGTTAGGAAAATGAGTTAGGAGACAAAATAACGGTGTTTCTACATGAAGTTAGTGTGTCTCTTTTAGATCGGAGTTGAATAGCCTCCTAGCTCATTCAGCAACAGAGACAATCACGATCTTAGCTCTTTTAACAAGAATTGCATGGAAAACAGTGTGCGTCTTATCATTGAAGTTGTCTTGCTAGGAAAATGAGTTAGGAGACAAAGTAACGGTGTTCCTACATGAAGTTAGTGTGTCTCTTTTAGATCGGAGTTGAATAGCTTCCTAGCTCATTCAGCAACGGAGATAATCACGATCTTAGCTCTTTTAGCTAGAAATGCATAGAAAACAGTGTGCATCTTATCATTGAGGTTGTCTTGTTAGGAAAATGAGTTAGGAGACAAAGTAACGGTGTTCCTACATGAAGTTAGTGAGTCTCTCTTAGATTAGAGTTGAATAGCGTCCTAGCTCATTCAGCAACAGAGACATTCACGATCTTAGCTCTTTTAACAAGAATTGCATGGAAAACAGTGTGCGTCTTATCATTGAAGTTGTCTTGCTAGGAAAATTAGTTAGGAGACAAAATAACGGTGTTTCTACATGAAGTTAGTGTGTCTCTTTAAGATCGGAGTTGAATAGCCCCCTAGCTCATTCAGCAACAGAGATAATCATGATCTTAGCTCTTTTAGCAAGAAATGCTTGGAAAACAGTGTGCGTCTTATCATTGAGGTTGTCTTGTTAGGAAAATGAGTTAGGAGACAAAATAACGGTGTTTCTACATGAAGTTAGTGTGTCTCTTTTAGATCGGAGTTGAATAGCCTCCTAGCTCATTCAGCAACAAAGACAATCACGATCTTAGCTCTTTTAACAAGAATTGCATGGAAAACAGTGTGCGTCTTATCATTGAAGTTGTCTTGCTAGGAAAATGAGTTAGGAGACAAAGTAACGGTGTTCCTTCATGAAGTTAGTGTGTCTCTTTTAGATCGGAGTTGAATAGCTTCCTAGCTCATTCAGCAACGGAGATAATCACGATCTTAGCTCTTTTAGCTAGAAATGCATAGAAAACAGTGTGCATCTTATCATTGAGGTTGTCTTGTTAGGAAAATGAGTTAGGAGACAAAGTAACGGTGTTCCTACATGAAGTTAGTGAGTCTCTCTTAGATTAGAGTTGAATAGCTTCCTAGCTCATTCAGCAACAGAGACAATCACGATCTTAGCTCTTTTAGCAAAAAATGCATGGAAAACAGTGGTCGTCTTATCATTGAGGTTGTCTTGTTAGGAAAATGAGTTAGGAGACAAAATAACGGTGTTTCTACATGAAGTTAGTGTGTCTCTTTTAGATCGGAGTTGAATAGCCTCCTAGCTCATTCAGCAACAGAGATAATCACGATCTTAGCTCTTTTAGCTAGAAATGCATGAAAAACAGTGTGCGTCTTATCATTGAGGTTGTCTTGTTAGGAAAATGAGTTAGGAGACAAAGTAACAGTGTTCCTACATGAAGTTAGTGAGTCTCTCTTAGATTAGAGTTGAATAGCGTCCTAGCTCATTCAGCAACAGAGACAATCACGATCTTAGCTCTTTTAGCTAGAAATGCATTGAAAACAGCGTGCGTCTTATCATTGAGGTTGTTTTGTTAGGAAAATGAGTTAGGAGACAAAATAACGGTGTTTCTACATGAAGTTAGAGTGTCTCTTTAAGATCGGAGTTGAATAGCTTCCTAGCTCATTCAGCAACAGAGATAATCACGATCTTAGCTCTTTTAGCTAGAAATGCATAGAAAACAGTGTGCGTCTTATCATTGAGGTTGTCTTGTTAGGAAAATGAGTTAGGAGGCAAAGTAACGGTGTTCCTACATGAAGTTAGTGAGTCTCTCTTAGATTAGAGTTGAATAGCGTAGCACAAGGCTTGGCAAGTACCAGCATGGGAGACTGGCTGGGAATCCCAAGTTCCCTTGACCTTTTTGAACCTGAAAATTTTGTTCGTTTCTCTGTCAAATATGGTAAAAGAAGGTTCAAATTGAATAGCTGCTGTCAATGGCCAATCTAAGCTGAATGTGCCTGCTCTCGGCAGATTGCAGCAGCAATGCAGCTTAAGGCTTGGCAAGTACCAGCAAGGGAGACTGGCTGGGAATCCCAAGTTCCGTTGACCTTTTTGAACCTGAAAATTGTGCTAGTTTCTTTATGAGATAGTAAAAGAGGGTTGAAATTGAACAGCTGCTGTCAATGGCCATTCTTAGCTGAATGTGCCTGCTCTCGTCAAATTGCAGCAGCCATGCATCTTAAGGCTTGGCAAGTACCAGCATGGGAGACTGGCTGGGAATCCCAAGTTCCGTTGACCTTTTTGAACCTGAAAATTGTGTTAGTTTCTCTATGAGATAGTAAAAGAAGGTTCAAATTGAACAGCTGCTGTCAACGGCCATTCTAAGTTGAATGTGCCTGCTCTCGTCAAATCGCAGCAGCAATGCAGCTCAAGGCTGGGCAAGTACCAGCATGGGAGACTGGCTGGCAATCCCTAGTTCCGTTGACCTTTTTGAACCTGAAAATTGTGTTAGTTTCTCTATGAGATAGTAAAAGAAGGTTCAAATTGAACAGTTGTTGTCAACGGCCATTCTAAGCTGAATGGGCCTGTTCTTGTCAGATCACAGCAGCGATGCAGCTTAAGGCTTGGCAAGTACCAGCATGGGAGACTGGCTGGGAATCCCAAGTTCCGTTGACCTTTTTGAACCTAAAAATTGTTAGTTTCTCTATGAGATAGTAAAAGAAGGTTCAAATTGAACAGCTGCTGTCAACAGCCATTCTAAGCTGAATGTGCCTGCTCTCGTCAGATCGCAGCAGCAATGCAGCTTAAGGCTTGGTAAGTACCAGCATGGGAGACTGGCTGGGAATCCCAAGTTCCATTGACCTTTTTGAACCTGAAAATTGTGTTAGTATCTCTATGAGATAGTAAAAGA
Source organism: Engystomops pustulosus (assembly GCF_040894005.1). Taxonomy (NCBI): domain Eukaryota; kingdom Metazoa; phylum Chordata; class Amphibia; order Anura; family Leptodactylidae; genus Engystomops; species Engystomops pustulosus. Next base: position 61,270,003 of record NC_092419.1, read on the forward strand.
AGGTTCAAATTGAACAGCTGCTGTCAACGGCCATTCTAAGCTGAATGTGCCTGCTCTCGTCAGATCGCAGCAGCAATGCAGCTTAAGGCTTGGTAAGTACCAGCATGGGAGACTGGCTGGGAATCCCAAGTTCCGTTGACCTTTTTGAACCTGAAAATTGTGTTAGTTTCTCTATGAGATAGTAAAAGAAGGTTCAAATTGAACAGCTGCTGTCAACGGCCATTCTAAGCTGAATGTGCCTGCTCTCGTCAGATCGCAGCAGCAATGCAGCTTAAGGCTTGGCAAGTACCAGCATGGGAGACTGGCTGGGAATCCCAAGTTCCGTTGACCTTTTTGAACCTGAAAATTGTGTTAGTTTCTCTGTCAAAGATGGTAAAAGAAGGTTCAAATTGAACAGCTGCAGTCAACGGCCATTCTAAGCTGAATGTGCCTGCTCTCGTCAGATCGCAGCAGCAATGCAGCTTAAAGGAAACCTACCACTTGTAGTGGCAGGTTTCCGATGGCAATACCGGGCACCAGCTCAGGGTGAGCTGGTGCCGGAGCTTATTTTAGTTAGTGTTTTAAACCGCGGTATCGCGGTTTAAAACACTTTTTAAACTTTATAGCCGGCGCAGGCAGGTACGCGCTCGGCGCTTACCATGCGTGCGGCTCTCATTCACTTCCTATGTAGCCGAGCGCACTGTAAGCGCCGAGCGCGTACCTGCCTGCGCCGGCTATAAAGTTTAAAAATAGTTTTAAACCGCGATACCGCGGTTTAAACCACTGACTAAAATAAGCTCCGGCACCAGCTCACCCTGAGCTGGTGCCCGGTATTGCCATCGGAAACCTGCCACTACAAATGGTAGGTTTCCTTTAAGGCTTGGCAAGTACCAGCATGGGAGACTGGCTGGGAATCCCAAGTTCCGTTGACCTTTTTGAACCTGAAAATTGTGTTAGTTTCTCTGTCATAGATGGTAAAAGAAGGTTCAAATTGAACAGCTGCTGTCAACGGCCATTCTAAGCTGAATGTGCCTGCTCTCGTCAAATCGCAGCAGCAATGCAGCTCAAGGCTGGGCAAGTACCAGCATGGGAGACTGGCTGGGAATCCCTAGTTCCGTTGACCTTTTTGAACCTGAAAATTGTGTTAGTTTCTCTATGAGATAGTAAAAGAAGGTTCAAATTGAACAGCTGCTGTCAACGGCCATTCTAAGCTGAATGTGCCTGCTCTTGTCAGATCACGGCAGCGATGCAGCTTAAGGCTTGGCAAGTACCAGCATGGGAGACTGGCTGGGAATCCCAAGTTCCGTTGACCTTTTTGAACCTGAAAATTGTGTTAGTTTCTCTGTCAAAGATGGTAAAAGAAGGTTCAAATTGAACAGCTGCTGTCAACGGCCATTCTAAGCTGAATGTGCCTGCTCTAGTCAAATCGCAGCAGCAATGCAGCTTAAGGCTTGGTAAGTACCAGCATGGGAGACTGGCTGGGAATCCCAAGTTCCGTTGACCTTTTTGAACCTGAAAATTGTGTTAGTTTCTCTATGAGATAGTAAAAGAAGGTTCAAATTGAACAACTGCTGTCAACGGCCATTCTAAGCTGAATGTGCCTGCTCTCGTCAGATCACGGCAGCGATGCAGCTTAAGGCTTGGCAAGTACCAGCATGGGAGACTGGCTGGGAATCCCAAGTTCCGTTGACCTTTTTGAACCTGAAAATTGTGTTAGTTTCTCTGTCAAAGATGGTAAAAGAAGGTTCAAATTGAACAGCTGCTGTCAACGGCCATTCTAAGCTGAATGTTCATGCTCTCGTCAGGTCGCAGCTGCAATGCAGCTTAAGGCTTGGCAAGTACCAGCATGGGAGACTGGCTGGGAATCCCAAGTTCCGTTGAGCTTTTGAACCTGAAAATTGTGTTAGTTTCTCTGTCAAAGATGGTAAAAGAAGGTTCAAATTGAACAGCTGCTGTCAACGGCCATTCTAAGCTGAATGTGCCTGCTCTCGTCAGATCGCAGCAGCAATGCAGCTTAAGGCTTGGCAAGTACCAGCATGGGAGACTGGCTGGGAATCCCAAGTTCCGTTGACCTTTTTGAACCTGAAAATTGTGTTAGTTTCTCTATGAGAAAGTAAAAGAAGGTTCAAATTGAACAGCTGCTGTCAACGGCCATTCTAAGCTGAATATGCCTGCTCTCGTCAGATCGCAGCAGCAATGCAGCTTAAGGCTTGGCAAGTACCAGCATGGGAGACTGGCTGGGAATCCCAAGTTCTGTTGAGCTTTTTGAACCTGAAAATTGTGTTAGTTTCTCTATGAGATAGTAAAAGAAAGTAGAAATTAGGCAGCTGCTGTCAATGGCCATTCTAAGCTGAATGTGCCTGCTCTCGTCAGATCGCAGCAGCAATGCAGCTTAAGGCTAGGCAAGTACCAGCATGGGAGACTGGCTGGGAATCCCAAGTTTCGTTGACCTTTTTGAACCTGAAAATTGTGTTAGTTTCTCTGTCAAAGATGGTAAAAGAATGTTCAAATTGAAGAGCTGCTGTCAATGGCCATTCTAAGCTGAATGTGCCTGCTCTCGTCAGATCGCAGCAGCAATGCAGCTTAAGGCTTGGCAAGTACCAGCATGGGAGACTGGCTGGGAATCCCATGTTCCGTTGACATTTTTGAACCTGAAAATTGTGTTAGTTTCTCTATGAGATAGTAAAAGTAGGTTCAAATTGAAGGACTGCCGTCAACAGCCATTCGACGCTGAATGTGCCTGCTATCGTCAGATCGCAGCAGTAATGCAGCTTAAGGCTTGGCAAGTACCAGCATGGGAGACTGGCTGGGAATCCCAAGTTCCATTGACCTTTTTGAACCTGAAAATTGTGTTAGTTTCTCTATGAGATAGTACAAGAAGGTTCAAATTGAACAGCTGCTGTCAACAGCCATTCTAAGCTGAATGTGCCTGCTCTCATCAGATCGCAGCAGCAATGCAGCTTAAGGCTTGGCAAGTACCAGCATGGGAGACTGGCTGGGAATCCCAAGTTCCATTGACCTTTTTGAACCTGAATATTGTGTTAGTTTCTCTATGAGATAGTAAAAGTAGGTTCAAATTGAACAGCTGCTGTCAACAGCCATTCGAAGCTGAATGTGCCTGCTCTCGTCAGAGCGCAGCAGCAATGCAGCTTAAGGCTTGGCAAGTACCAGCGTGGGAGACTGGCTGGGAATCCCAAGTTCTGTTGACCTTTTTGAACCTGAAAATTGTGTTAGTTTCTCTATGAGATAGTAAAAGAGAGTAGAAATTAGGCATCTTCTGTCATCGGCCTTTCTAAGCTGAATGTGCCTGCTCTCATCAGATTGCAGCAGCAATGCAGCTTAAGGCTTGGCAAGTACCAGCATGGGGGACTGGCTGGGAATCCCAAGTTCCGTTGACCTTTTTGAACCTAAAAATTGTGTTAGTTTCTCTATGAGATAGTAAAAGAAGGTAGAAATTAGGCAGCTGCTGTCAACGGCCATTCTAAGCTGAATGTGCCTGCTCTCGTCAGATCGCAGCAGCAATGCAGCTTAAGGCTTGGCAAGTACCAGCATGGGAGACTGGCTGGGAATCCCAAGTTCTGTTGACCTTTTTGAACCTGAAAATTGTGTTAGTTTCTCTATGAGATAGTAAAAGAAGGTTCAAATTGAACAGTTGCTGTCAACGGCCAATCTGAGCTGAATGTGCCTGCTCTCGTCAGATCGCAGCAGCAATGCAGCTTAAGGCTTGGCAAGTACCAGCATGGGAGACTGGCTGGGAATCCCAAGTTCTGGTGACCTTTTGAACCTGAAAATTGTGTTAGTTTCTCTATGAGATAGTAAAAGAAGGTTCAAATTGAACAGCTGCTGTCAACGGCCATACTAAGCTGAATGTGCCTGCTCTCATCAGATCGCAGCAGCAATGCAGCTTAAGGCTTGGCAAGTACCAGCATGGGAGACTGGCTGGGAATCCCAAGTTCCGTTGACCTTTTTGAACCTGAAAATTGTGTTAGTTTCTCTATGAGATAGTAAAAGAAAGTAGAAATTAGGCTGCTGCTGTCATCGGCCATTCTAAGCTTAATGTGCCTGCTCTCGTCAGATCGCAGGAGCAATGCAGCTTATGGCTTGGCAAGTACCAGCATGGGAGACTGGCTGGGAATCCCAAGTTCCGTTGACCTTTTTGAACCTGAATATTGTTAGTTTCTCTGTCAAAGATGGTAAAAGAAGGTTCAAATTGAAAAGCTGCTGTCAACGGCCATTCTAAGCTGAATGTGCCTGCTCTCGTCAGATCGCAGCAGCAATGCAGCTTAAGGCTTGGCAAGTACCACCATGGGAGACTGGCTGGGAATCCCAAGTTCTGTTGACCTTTTTGAACCTGAAAATTGTGTTAGTTTCCCTATGAGAAAGTAAAAGAAGGTAGAAATTAGGCAGCTGCTGTCAACGGCCATTCTAAGCTGAATTTGCCTGCTCTCGTTAGATCGCAGTAGCAATGCAGCTTAAGGCTTGGCAAGTACCAGCATGGGAGACTGGCTGGGAATGCCAACTTCCGTTGACCCTTTTGAACCTTAAAATTGTGTTAGTTTCTCTAGGAGATAGTAAAAGAAGGTAGAAATTAGCCAGCTGCTGTCAACGGCCATTCTAAGCAGAATGTGCCTGCTCTCGTCAGATCGCAGCAGCAATGCAGCTTAAGGCTTGGCAAGTACCAGCATGGGAGACTGGCTGGGAATCCCAAGTTCCGTTGACCTTTTTGAACCTGAAAATTGTTAGTTTCTCTGTCAAAGATGGTAAAAGAAGGTTCAAATTGAACAGCTGCTGTCAACAGCCGCTCTAAGCTTATTGTGCCTGCTCTCGTCAGATCGCTGCAGCAATGCAGCTTAAGGCTTGGCAAGTACCAGCATGGGAGACTAGCTTGGAAACCCAAGTTCCGTTGACCTTTTTGGACCTGAAAATTGTTTTAGTTTCTCTATGAGATAGTAAAAGAAGGTAGATATTAGGCAGCTGCTGTCAACGGCCAATCTAAGCTGAATGTGCCTGCTCTCGTCAGATCGCAGCAGCAATGCAGCTTAAGGCTTGGCAAGTACCAGCATGGGAGACTGGCTGGGAATCCCAAGTTCCGTTGACCTTTTTGGACCTGAAAATTGTTTTAGTTTCTCTATGAGATAGTAAAAGAAGGTTCAAATTGAATAGCTGCTGTCAACGGCCATTCTAAGCTGAATGTGCCTGCTCTTGCCAGATCGCAGCAGCGATGCAGCTTAAGGCTTGGCAAGTACCAACATGGGAGACTGGCTGGGGATCCCAAGTTCTGTTGACCTTTTTGAACCTGAAAATTGTGTTAGTTTCTCTATGAGATAGTGAAAGAAAGTAGAAATTAGGCAGCTGCTGTCATCGGCCAATCTAAGCTGAATGTGCCTGCTCTCGCCAGATCGCAGCAGCAATGCAGCTTAAGGCTTGGCAAGTACCAGCATGGGAGACTGGCTGGGAATGCCAAGTTCCGTTGACCCTTTTGAACCTGAAAATTGTGTTAGTTTCTCTAGGAGATAGTAAAAGAAGGTAGAAATTAGGCAGCTGCTGTCAACGGCCATTCTAAGCTGAATGTGCCTGCTCTCGTCAGATCGCAGCAGCAATGCAGCTTAAGGCTTGGCAAGTACCAGCATGGGAGACTGGCTGGGAATCCCAAGTTCTGTTAACCTTTTTGAACCTAAAAATTGTGTTCGTTTCTCTATGAGATAGTAAAAGAAGGTTCAAATTGAACAGCTGCTGTCAACGGCCATTCTAAGCTGAATGTGCCTGCTCTTGTCAGATCGCAGCTGCGATGCAGCTTAAGGCTTGGCAAGTACCAGCATGGGAGACTGGCTGGGAAACCCAAGTTCTGTTGACCTTTTTGAACCTGAAAATTGTGTTAGTTTCTCTATGAGATGGTGAAAGAAAGTAGAAATTAGGCAGCTGCTGTCAACGGCCATTGTAAGCTGAATGTGCCTGCTCTCGTCAGATCGCAGCAGCAATGCAGGTTAAGGCTTGGCAAGTACCAGCATGGGAGACTGGCTGGGAATCCCAAGTTCCGTTGACCTTTTTGAACCTAAAAATTGTGTTAGTTTTTCTATGAGATAGTAAAAGAAAGTAGAAATTAGGCAGCTGCTGGCATCGGCCATTGTAAGCTGAATGTGCCTGCTCTCGTCAGATCGCAGCAGCGATGCAGCTTAAGGCTTGGCAAGTACCAGCATGGGAGACTGGCTGGGAATCCCAATTTCCGTTCACCTTTTTGAACCTGAAAATTGTTTTAGTTTCTCTATGAGATAGTAAAAGAAGGTTCAAATTGAACAGCTGCTGTCAACGGCCATTCTAAGCTGAATGTGCCTGCTCTTGTCATATCGCAGCAGCGATGCAGCTTAAGGCTTGGCACGTACCAGCATGGGAGACTGGCTGGGAATCCCAAGTTCTGTTGACCTTTTTGAACCTGAAAATTGTGTTAGTTTCTCTATGAGATAGTAAAAGAAAGTAGAAATTAGGCAGGTGCTGTCATCGGCCATTCTAAGATGAATGTGCCTGCTCTCATCAGATCGCAGCAGCAATGCAGCTTAAGGCTTGGCAAGTACCAGCATGGGAGACTGGCTGGGAATCCCAAGTTCCGTTGACCTTTTTGAACCTAAAAATTGTGTTAGTTTCTCTATGAGATAGTAAAAGAAAGTAGAAATTAGGCAGGTGCTGTCATCGGCCATTCTAAGCTGAATGTGCCTGCTCTCATCAGATCGCAGCAGCAATGCAGCTTAAGGCTTGGCAAGTACCAGCATGGGAGACTGGCTGGGAATCCCAAGTTCTGTTGACCTTTTTGAACCTGAAAATTGTGTTAGGTTCTCTATGAGATAGTAAAAGAAAGTAGAAATTAGGTAGCTTCTGTCATCGGCCTTTCTAAGCTGAATGTGCCTGCTCTCGTCAGATCGCAGCAACAATGCAGCTTAAGGCTTGGCAAGTACCAGCATGGGAGACTGGCTGGGAATCCCAAGTTCTGTTGACCTTTTTGAACCTGAAAATTGTGTTAGTTTCTCTATGAGATAGTAAAAGAAGGTTCAAATTGAACAGCTGCTGTCAATGGCCATTCTAAGCTGAATGTGCCTGCTCTTGTCAGCTCGCAGCAGCAATGCAGCTTAAGTCTTGGCAAGTACCAGCATGGGAGACTGGCTGGGAATCCGAAGTTTCGTTGTCCTTTTTGAACCTGAAAATTGTGTTAGTTTCTCTATGAGATAGTAAAAGAAGGTTCAAATTGAACAGCTGCTGTCAACGGCCATTCTAAGCTGAATGTGCCTGCTCTTGTCAGATAGCAGCAGCTATGCAGCTTAAGGCTTGGCAAGTACCAGCAAGGGAGACTGGCTGGGAATCCCAAGTTCTGTTGACCTTTTTGAACCTGAAAATTGTTAGTTTCTCTGTCAAAGATGGTAAAAGAAGGTTCAAATTGAACAGCTGCTGTCAACGGCCGTTCTACGCTTATTGTGCCTGCTCTCGTCAGATCGCTGCAGCAATGCAGCTTAAGGCTTGGCAAGTACCAGCATGGGAGACTAGCTGGGAAACCCAAGTTCCGTTGACCTTTTTGAACCTAAAAATTCTGTTAGTTTCTCTATGAGATAGTAAAAGAAGGTAGATATTTTGCAGCTGCTGTCAACGGCCAATCTAAGCTGAATGTGCCTGCTCTTGTCAGATCGCAGCAGCAATGCAGCTTAAGGCTTGGCAAGTACCAGCCTGGGAGACTGGCTGGTAATCCCAAGTTCCGTTGACCTTTTTGAACCTAAAAATTGTGTTAGTTTCTCTATAAGATAGTAAAAGAAGGTTCAAATTGAAAAGCTGCTGTCAACGGCCATTCTAAGCTGAATGTGCCTGCTCTTGTCAGATTGCAGCAGCAATGCAGCTTAAGGCTTGGCAAGTACCAGCAAGGGAGACTGGCTGGGAATCCCAAGTTCTGTTGACCTTTTTGAACCTGAAAATTGTGTTAGTTTCTCTATGAGATAGTAAAAGAAGGTTCAAATTGAACAGCTGCTGTCAACGGCCATTCTAAGCTGAATGTGCCTGCTCTCGTCAGATTGCAGCAGCAATGCAGCTCAAGGCTTGGCAAGTACTAGCATGGGGGACTGCCTGGGAATCCCAAGTTCCGTTGACCTTTTTGAACCTGAAAATTGTGTTAGTTTCTCTATGAGATAGTAAAAGAAGGTAGAAATTAGGCAGCTGCTGTCAACGGCAATTCTAAGCTGAATGTGCCTGCTCTCGTCAGATCGCAGCAGCAATGCAGCTTAAGGCTTGGCAAGTACCAGCATGGGAGACTGGCTGGGAATCCCAAGTTCCGTTGACCTTTTTGAACCTGAAAATTGTGTTAGTTTCTCTGTCAAAGATGGTAAAAGAAGGTTCAAATTGAACAGCTGCTGTCAACGGCCATTCTAAGCTGAATGTGCCTGCTCTCGTCAGATCGCAGCAGCAATGCAGCTTAAGGCTTGGCAAGTACCAGCATGGGAGACTGGCTGGGAATCCCAAGTTCCGTTGACCTTTTTGAACCTGAAAATTGTTTTAGTTTCTCTATGAGATAGTAAAAGAAGGTTCAAATTGAACAGCTGCTGTCAACGGCCATTCTAAGCTGAATGTGCCTGCTCTTGTCATATCGCAGCAGCGATGCAGCTTAAGGCTTGGCACGTACCAGCATGGGAGACTGGCTGGGAATCCCAAGTTCTGTTGACCTTTTTGAACCTGAAAATTGTGTTAGTTTCTCTATGAGATAGTGAAAGAAAGTAGAAATTAGGCAGCTGCTGTCATCGGCCATTCTAAGCTGAATGTGCCTGCTCTCATCAGATCGCAGCAGCAATGCAGCTTAAGGCTTGGCAAGTACCAGCATGGGAGACTGGCTGGGAATCCCAAGTTCTGTTGAGCTTTTTGAACCTAAAAATTGTGTTAGTTTCTCTATGAGATAGTAAAAGAAGGTTCAAATTGAACAGCTGCTGTCAACGGCCATTCTAAGCTGAATGTGCCTGCTCTCGTCAGATCGCAGCAGCAATGCAGCTTAAGGCTTGGCAAGTACCAGCATGGGAGACTGGCTGGGAATCCCAAGTTCCGTTGACCCTTATGAACCTGAAAATTGTGTTAGTTTCTCTATGAGATAGTAAAAGAAGGTTCAAATTGAACAGCTGCTGTCAACGGCCATTCTAAGCTGAATGTGCCTGCTCTCGTCAGATCGCAGCAGCAATGCAGCTTAAGGCTTGGCAAGTACCAGCATGGGAGACTGGCTGGGAATCCCAAGTTCCGTTGACCCTTTTGAACCTGAAAATTGTGTTAGTTTCTCTATGAGATAGTAAAAGAAGGTTCAAATTGAACAGCTGCTGTCAACGGCCATTCTAAGCTGAATGTGCCTGCTCTTGTCAGATCGCAGCAGCGATGCAGCTTAAGGCTTGGCAAGTACCAGCATGGGAGACTGGCTGGGAATCCCAAGTTCTGTTGACCTTTTTGAACCTGAAAATTGTGTTAGTTTCTCTATGAGATAGTAAAAGAAAGTAGAAATTAGGCAGCTGCTGTCATCGGCCATTCTAAGCTGAATGTGCCTGCTCTCGTCAGATCGCAGCAGCAATGCAGCTTAAGGCTTGGCAAGTACCAGCATGGGAGACTGGCTGGGAATCCCAAGTTTTGTTGACCTTTTTGAACCTGAAAATTGTGTTAGTTTCTCTATGAGATAGTGAAAGAAAGAAGAAATTAGGCAGCTGCTGTCAGCGGCCATTCTAAGCTGAATGTGCCTGCTCTCATCAGATCGCAGCAGCAATGCAGCTTAAGGCTTGGCAAGTACCAGCATGGGAGACTGGCTGGGAATCCCAAGTTCCGTTGACCTTTTTGAACCTGAAAATTGTGTTAGTTTCTCTATGAGATAGTAAAAGAAGGTTCAAATTGAACAGCTGCTGTCAACGGCCATTCTGAGCTGAATGTGCCTGCTCTCGTCAGATCGCAGCAGCAATGCAGCTTAAGGCTTGGCAAGTACCAGCATGGGAGACTGGCTGGGAATGCCAAGTTCCGTTGACCCTTTTGAACCTGAAAATTGTGTTAGTTTCTCTAGGAGATAGTAAAATAAGGTAGAAATTAGGCAGCTGCTGTCAACGGCCATTCTAAGCTGAAAGTGCCTGCTCTCGTCAGATCGCAGCAGCAATGCAGCTTAAGGCTTGGCAAGTACCAGCATGGGAGACTGGCTGGGAATCCGAAGTTTCGTTGTCCTTTTTGAACCTGAAAATTGTGTTAGTTTCTCTATGAGATAGTAAAAGAAGGTTCAAATTGAACAGCTGCTGTCAACGGCCATTCTAAGCTGAATGTGCCTGCTTTGTCAGATCGCAGCAGCGATGCAGCTTAAGGCTTGGCAAGTACCAGCATGGGAGACTGGCTGGGAATCCCAAGTTCTGTTGACCTTTTTAAACCTGAAAATTGTGTTAGTTTCTCTATGAGATAGTGAAAGAAAGTAGAAATTAGGCAGCTGCTGTCATCGGCCATTCTAAGCTGAATGTGCCTGCTCTCATCAGATCGCAGCAGCAATGCAACTTAAGGCTTGGCAAGTACCAGCATGGGAGACTGGCTGGGAATCCCAAGTTCTGTTGACCTTTTTGAACCTAAAAATTGTGTTAGTTTCTCTATGAGATAGTAAAAGAAAGTAGAAATTAGGCAGCTGCTGTCAACGGCCATTCTAAGCTGAATGTGCCTGCTCTCGTCAGATCGCAGCAGCAATGCAGCTTAAGGCTTGGCAAATACCAGCATGGGAGACGGGCTCGGAATCCCAAGTTCCGTTGTCCTTTTTGAACCTGAAAATTGTGTTAGTTTCTCTGTCAAAATGGTAAAAGAAGGTTCAAATTGAACAGCTGCTGTCAACGGCCATTCTAAGCTGAATGTGCCTGCTCTTGTCATATCGCAGCAGCGATGCAGCTTAAGGCTTGGCACGTACCAGCATGGGAGACTGGCTGGGAATCCCAAGTTCTGTTGACCTTTTTGAACCTGAAAATTGTGTTAGTTTCTCTATGAGATAGTGAAAGAAAGTAGAAATTAGGCAGCTGCTGTCATCGGCCATTCTAAGCTAAATGTGCCTGCTCTCATCAGATCGCAGCAGCAATGCAGCTTAAGGCTTGGCAAGTACCAGCATGGGAGACTGGCTGGGAATCCCAAGTTCCGTTGACCTTTTTGAACCTAAAAATTGTGTAAGTTTCTCTATGAGATAGTAAAAGAAAGTAGAAATTAGGCAGGTGCTGTCATCGGCCATTCTAAGCTGAATGTGCCTGCTCTCATCAGATCGCAGCAGCAATGCAGCTTAAGGCTTGGCAAGTACCAGCATGGGAGACTGGCTGGGAATCCCAAGTTCCGTTGACCTTTTTGAACCTGAAAATTGTGTTAGTTTCTCTATGAGATAGTAAAAGAAGGTTCAAATTGAACAGCTGCTGTCAACGGCCATTCTGAGCTGAATGTGCCTGCTCTCGTCAGATCGCAGCAGCAATGCAGCTTAAGGCTTGGCAAGTACCAGCATGGGAGACTGGCTGGGAATGCCAAGTTCCGTTGACCCTTTTGAATCTGAAAATTGTGTTAGTTTTTCTATAAGATAGTAAAAGAAGGTTCAAATTGAACAGCTGCCGTCAACAGCCATTCTAAGCTGAATGTGCCTGCTCTCGCCAGATCGCAGCAGCAATGCAGCTTAAGGCTTGGCAAGTACCAGCATGGGAGACTGGCTGGGAATCCCAAGTTCCGTTGACCCTTTTGAACCTGAAAATTGTGTTAGTTTCTCTATGAGATAGTAAAAGAAGGTTCAAATTGAACAGCTGCTGTCAACGGCCATTCTAAGCTGAATGTGCCTGCTCTTGTCAGATCGCAGCAGCGATGCAGCTTAAGGCTTGGCAAGTACCAGCATGGGAGACTGGCTGGGAATCCCAAGTTCTGTTGACCTTTTTGAACCTGAAAATCGTGTTAGTTTCTCTATGAGATAGTAAAAGAAAGTAGAAATTAGGCTGCTGCTGTCATCGGCCATTCTAAGCTGAATGTGCCTGCTCTCGTCAGATCGCAGCAGCAATGCAGCTTAAGGCTTGGCAAGTACCAGCATGGGAGACTGGCTGGGAATCCCAAGTTCTGTTGACCTTTTTGAACCTGAAAATTTTGTTAGTTTCTCTATGAGATAGTGAAAGAAAGTAGAAATTAGGCAGCTGCTGTCATCGGCCATTCTAAGCTGAATGTGCCTGCTCTCATCAGATCGCAGCAGCAATGCAGCTTAAGGCTTAGCAAGTACCAGCATGGGAGACTGGCTGGGAATCCCAAGTTCTGTTGACCTTTTTGAACCTGAAAATTGTGTTAGTTTCTCTATGAGATAGTAAAAGAAGGTAGAAATTAGGCAGCTGCTGTCAACGGCCTTTCTAAGCTGAATTTGCCTGCTCTCGTCAGATCGCAGCATCAATGCAGCTTAAGGCTTGGCAAGTACCAGCATGGGAGACTGGCTGGGAATCCCAAGTTCTGTTGACCTTTTTGAACCTAAAAATTGTGTTAGTTTCTCTATGAGATAGTAAAAGAAGGTTCAAATTGAACAGCTGCTGTCAACGGCCATTCTAAGCTGAATGTGCCTGCTCTCGTCAGATTGCAGCAGCAATGCAGCTTAAGGCTTGGCAAGTACCAGCATGGGAGACTGGCTGAGAATCCCAAGTTCCGTTGACCTTTTTGAACCTGAAAATTTGTGTTAGTTTCTCTATGAGATAGTAAAAGAAGGTTCAAATTGAACAGCTGCTGTCAACGGCCATTCTAAGCTGAATGTGCCTGCTCTCGTCAGATCGCAGCAGCAATGCAGCTTAAGGCTTGGCAAGTACCAGCATGGGAGACTGGCTGGGAATCCCAAGTTCCGTTGACCCTTTTGAACCTGAAAATTGTGTTAGTTTCTCTAGGAGATAGTAAAAGAAGGTAGAAATTAGGCAGCTGCTGTCAACGGCCATTCTAAGCTGAATGTGCCTGCTCTCGTCAGATCGCAGCAGCAATGCAGCTTAAGGCTTGGCAAGTACCAGCATGGGAGACTGGCTGGGAGTCCCAAGTTCCGTTGACCCTTTTGAACCTGAAAATTGTGTTAGTTTCTCTAGGAGATAGTAAAAGAAGGTAGAAATTAGGCAGCTGCTGTCAACGGCCATTCTAAGCTGAATGTGCCTTCTCTCGTCAGATCGCAGCAGCAATGCAGCTTAAGGCTTGGCAAGTACCAGCATGGGAGACTGGCTGGGAATCCCAAGTTCCGTTGACCTTAATGAACCTAAAAATTGTGTTAGTTTTTCTATAAGATAGTAAAAGAAGGTTCAAATTGAACAGCTGCTGTCAACGGCCATTCTAAGCTGAATGTGCCTGCTCTCGTCAGATCGCAGCAGCAATGCAGCTTAAGGCTTGGCAAGTACCAGCATGGGAGACTGGCTGGGAATCCCAAGTTCCGTTGACCTTTTTGTACCCGAAAATTGTGTTAGTTACTCTATAAGATAGTAAAAGAAGGTTCAAATTGAACAGCTGCTGTCAACGCCCATTCTAAGCTGAATGTGCCTGCTCTCGTCAGATCGCAGCAGCAATGCAGCTTAAGGCTTAGCAAGTACCAGCATGGGAGACTGGCTGGGAATCCGAAGTTTCGTTGTCCTTTTTGAACCTGAAAATTGTGTTAGTTTCTCTATGAGATAGTAAAAGAAGGTTCAAATTGAACAGCTGCTGTCAACGGCCATTCTAAGCTGAATGTGCCTGCTCTCGTCAGATCGCAGCAGCAATGCAGCTTAAGGCTTGGCAAGTACCAGCATTGGAGACTGGCTGGGAATGCCATGTTCCGTTGACCCTTTTGAACCTGAAAATTGTGTTAGTTTCTCTGTCAAAGATGGTAAAAGAAGGTTCAAATTGAACAGCTGCTGTCAACGGCCATTCTAATCTGAATGTACCTGCTCTCGTCAGATCGCAGCAGCAATGCAGCTTAAGGCTTGGCAAGTACCAGCATGGGAGACTGGCTGGGAATCCCAAGTTCCGTTGACCTTTATGAACCTAAAAATTGTGTTAGTTTTTCTATAAGATAGTAAAAGAAGGTTCAAATTGAACAGTTGCTGTCAACGGCCATTCTAAGCTGAATGTGCCTGCTCTCGTCAGATCACAGCAGCAATGCAGCTTAAGGCTTGGCAAGTACCAGCATGGGAGACTGGCTGGGAAGCTCAAGTTCCGTTGACCTTAATGAACCTAAAAATTGTGTTAGTTTTTCTATAAGATAGTAAAAGAAGGTTCAAATTGAACAGCTGCTGTCAACGGCCATTCTAAGCTGAATGTGCCTGCTCTCGTCAGATCGCAGCAGCAATGCAGCTTAAGGCTTGGCAGGTACCAGCATGGGATACTGGCTGGGAATGCCATGTTCCGTTGACCCTTTTGAACCTGAAAATTGTGTTAGTTTCTCTATGAGATAGTAAAAGAAGATAGAAATTAGGCAGCTGCTGTCAACGGCCATTCTAAGCTGAATATGCCTGCTCTCGTCAGATCGCAGCTATGCAGCTTAAGGCTTGGCAAGTACCAGCATGGGAGACTGGCTGGGAATCCCAAGTTCCGTTGACCTTTTTGAACCTGAAAATTGTGTTAGTTTCTCTATAAGATAGTAATAGAAGGTTCAAATTGAACAGCTGCTGTCAACGCCCATTCTAAGCTGAATGTGCCTGCTCTCGTCAGATCGCAGCAGCAATGCAGCTTAAGGCTTGGCAAGTACCAGCATGGGAGACTGGCTGGGAATCCCTAGTTCCGTTGACCTTAATGAACCTAAAAATTGTGTTAGTTTCTCTATGAGATAGTAAAAGAAGGTAGAAATTAGGCAGCTGCTGTCAACGGCCATTCTAAGCTGAATGTGCCTGCTCTCGTCAGATCGCAGCAGCAATGCAGCTTAAGGCTTGGCAAGTACCAGCATGGGAGACTGGCTGGGAATGCCAATTTCCGTTGACCTTTTTGAACCTGAAAATTGTGTTAGTTTCTCTATGAGATAGTAAAAGAAAGTAAAAATTAGGGAGCTTCTGTCATCGGCCTTTCTAAGCTGAATGTGCCTGCTCTCGTCAGATCGCAGCAGCAATGCAGCTTAAGGCTTGGCAAGTACCAGCATGGGAGACTGGCTGGGAATCCCAAGTTCCGTTGACCTTTTTGAACCTGAAAATTGTGTTAGTTTCTCTATGAGATAGTAAAAGAAGGTAGAAATTAGGCAGCTGCTGTCAACGGCCATTCTAAGCTGAATGTGCCTGCTCTCGTCAGATCGCAGCAGCAGTGCAGCTTAAGGCTTGGCAAGTACCAGCATGGGAGACTGGCTGGGAATCCCAAGTTCCGTTGACCTTTTTGAACCTAAAAATTGTGTTAGTTTTTCTATAAGATAGTAAAAGAAGGTTCAAATTGAACAGCTGCTGTCAACGGTCATTCTAAGCTGAATGTGCCTGCTCTCGTCAGATCGCAGCAGCAATGCAGCTTAAGGCTTGGCAAGTACCAGCCTGGGAGACTGGCTGGGAATGCCAATTTCCGTTGACCCTTTTGAACCTGAAAATTGTGTTAGTTTCTCTATGAGATAGTAAAAGAAGGTAGAAATTACGCAGCTGCTGTCAACGGCCATTCTAAGCTTATTGTGCCTGCTCTCGTCAGATCGCAGCAGCAATGCAGCTTAAGTCTTGGCAAGTACGAGCATGGGCGAATGGCTTGGAATTCCAAGTTCTGTTGACCTTTTTGAACCTGAAAATTGTGTTAGTTTCTCTATGAGATAGTAAAAGAAAGTAGAAATTAGGCTGCTGCTGTCATCGGCCATTCTAAGCTGAATGTGCCTTCTCTCGTCAGATCGCAGCAGCAATGCAGCTTAAGGCTTGGCAAGTACCAGCATGGGAGACTGGCTGGGAATCCCAAGTTCCGTTGACCTTTTTGAACCTGAAAATTGTGCTAGTTTCTCTGTCAAAGATGGTAAAAGAAGGTTCAAATTGAGCAGCTGCTGTCAGCGGCCATTCTAAGCTGAATGTGCCTGCTCTCGTCAGATCGCAGCAGCAATGCAGCTTAAGGCTTGGCAAGTACCAGCATGGGAGACTGGCTGGGAAGCCCAAGTTCCGTTGACCTTTTTGAACCTAAAAATTGTGTTAGTTTTTCTATAAGATAGTAAAAGAAGGTTCAAATTGAACAGCTGCTGTCAACGGCCATTCTAAGCTGAATGTGCCTGCTCTCGTCAGATCGCAGCAGCAATGCAGCTTAAGGCTTGGCAAGTACCAGCATGGGAGACTGGCTGGGAATGCCATGTTCCGTTGACCCTTTTGAACCTGAAAATTGTGTTAGTTTCTCTATGAGATAGTAAAAGAAGGTAGAAATTAGGCAGCTGCTGTCAACGGCCATTCTAAGCTGAATGTGCCTGCTCTCGTCAGATCGCAGCAGCAATGCAGCTTAAGGCTTGGCAAGTACCAGCATGGGAGACTGGCTGGGAATCCCAAGTTCCGTTGACCATTTTGAACCTGAAAATTGTGTTAGTTTCTCTATGAGATAGTAAAAGAAGGTTCAAATTGAACAGCTGCTGTCAACGGCCATTCTAAGCTGAATGTGCCTGCTCTCGTCAGATCGCAGTAGCAATGCAGCTTAAGTCTTGGCAAGTACCAGCATGGGCGAATGGCTGGGAATTCCAAGTTCTGTTGACCTTTTTGAACCTGAAAATTGTGTTAGTTTCTCTATGAGATAGTAAAAGAAAGTAGAAATTAGGCTGCTGCTGTCATCGGCCAATCTAAGCTGAATGTGCCTTCTCTCGTCAGATCGCAGCAGCAATGCAGCTTAAGGCTTGGCAAGTACCAGCATGGGAGACTGGCTGGGAATCCCAAGTTCCGTTGACCTTTTTGAACCTGAAAATTGTGTTAGTTTCTCTGTCAAAGATGGTAAAAGAAGGTTCAAATTAAACAGCTGCTGTCAACGGCCATTCTAAGCTGAATGTTCCTGCTCTCATCAGATCGCAGCAGCAATGCAGCTTAAGGCTTGGCAAGTACCAGCATGGGAGACTGTCTGGGAATCCCAAGTCCTGTTGACCTTTTTGAACCTAAAAATTGTGTTAGTTTCTCAATGAGATAGTAAAAGAAAGTAGAAATTAGGCAGCTGCTGTCATCGGCCATTCTAAGCTGAATGTGCCTGCTCTCGTCAGATCGCAGCAGCAATGCAGCTTAAGGCTTGGCAAGTACCAGCATGGGAGACTGGCTGGGAATCCCAAGTTCCGTTGACCTTTTTGAACCTGAAAATTGTGTTAGTTTCTCTGTCAAAGATGGTAAAAGAAGGTTCAAATTGAACAACTGCTGTCAACGGCCATTCTAAGCTGAATGTGCCTGCTCTCGTCTGATCGCAGCAGCAATGCAGCTTAAGGCTTGGCAAGTACCAGAATGGGAGACTGGCTGGGAATCCCAAGTTCCGTTGACCTTTTTGAACCTGAAAATTGTGTTACTTTCTCTGTCAAAGATGGTAAAAGAAGGTTCAAATTGAACAACTGCTGTCAACAGCCATTCTAAGCTGAATGTGCCTGCTCTCGTCTCATCACAGCAGCAATGCAGCTTAAGGCTTGGCAAGTACCAGAATGGGAGACTGGCTGGGAATCCCAAGTTTCGTTGACCTTTTTGAACCTGAAAATTGTGTTAGTTTCTCTGTCAAAGATGGTAAAAGAAGGTTCAAATTGAACAGCTGCCGTCATTGGCCATTCTAAGCTGAATGTGCCTGCTCTCGTCAGATCGCAGCAGAAATGCAGCTTAAGGCTTGGCAAGTACCAGCATGGGAGACTGGCTGGGAATCCCAAGTTCTGTTGACCTTTTTGAACCTGAAAATTGTGTTAGATTCTCTATGAGATAGTAAAAGAAGGTTCAAATTGAACAGCTGCTTTCAACGGCCATTCTAAGCTGAATGTGCCTGCTCTCGTCAGATCGCAGCAGCAATGCAGCTTAAGGCTTGGCAAGTACCAGCATGGAAGACTGGCTGGGAATCCCAAGTTCTGTTGACCTTTTTGAACCTGAAAATTGTGTTAGTTTCTCTATGAGATAGTAAAAGAAAGTAGAAATTAGGCAGCTGCTGTCATCGGCCGTTCTAAGCTGAATGTGCCTGCTCTCGTCAGATCGCCGCAGCAATGCAGCTTAAGGCTTGGCAAGTACCAGCATGGGAGACTGGCTGGGAATTCCAAGTTTCGTTGACCTTTTTGAACCTAAAAATTGTTAGTTTCTCTATGAGATAGTAAAAGAAGGTTCAAATTAAGAAGCTGCTGTCAATGGCCATTCTAAGCTGAATGTGCCTGCTCTCGTCAGATCGCAGCAACGATGCAGCTTAAGGCTTGGCAAGTACCAGCATGGGAGACTGGCTGGGAATCCCAAGTTCCGTTGACCTTTTTGAACCTGAAAATTGTGTTAGTTTCTCTATGAGATGGTAAAAGAAGTTTCAAATTGAACAGCTGCTGTCAACGGCCATTCTAAGCTGAATGTGCCTACTCTCGTCAGATCGCAGCAGCAAGGCAGCTTAAGGCTTGGTAAGTACCAGCATGGGAGACTGGCTGGGAATCCCAAGTTCCGTTGACCTTTTTGAACCTGAAAATTGTGTTAGTTTCTCTGTCAAAGATGGTAAAAGAAGGTTCAAATTGAACAACTGCTCTCAATGTCCATTCTAAGCTGAAAGTGCCTGCTCTCGTCTGATCGCAGCAGCAATGCAGCTTAAGGCTTGGCAAGTACCAGAATGGGAGACTGGCTGGGAATCCCAAGTTCCGTTGAGCTTTTTGAACCTGAAAATTGTGTTAGTTTCTCTGTCAAAGATGGTAAAAAAAGGTTCAAATTGAACAGCTGCTGTCAACGGCCATTCTAAGCTGAATGTGCCTGCTCTCGTCAGATCGCAGCAGCAATGCAGCTTAAGGCTTGGCAAGTACCAGCATGGGAGACTGGCTGGGAATTCCAAGTTTCGTTGACCTTTTTGAACCTGAAAATTGTGTTAGTTTCTCTGTCAAAGATGGTAAAAGAAGGTTCAAATTGAACAGCTGCCGTCAATGGCCATTCTAAGCTCAATGTGCCTGCTCTCGTCAGATCGCAGCAGAAATGCAGCTTAAGGCTTGGCAAGTACCAGCATGGGAGACTGGCTGGGAATCCCAAGTTCTGTTGACCTTTTTGAACCTGAAAATTGTGTTAGATTCTCTGAGATAGTAAAAGAAGGTTCAAATTGAACAGCTGCTTTCAACGGCCATTCTAAGCTGAATGTGCCTGCTCTTGTCAGATCGCAGCAGCGATGCAGCTTAAGGCTTGGCAAGTACCAGCATGGGAGACTGGCTGGGAATCCCAAGTTCCGTTGACCTTTTTGAACCTAAAAATTGTTAGTTTCTCTATGAGATAGTAAAAGAAGGTTCAAATTGAACAGCTGCTGTCAATGGCCATTCTAAGCTGAATGTGCCTGCTCTCGTCAGATTGCAGCAGCAATGCAGCTTAAGGCTTGGCAAATACCAGCATGGGAGACTGGCTGGGAATTCCAAGTTCTGTTGACCTTTTTGAACCTGAAAATTGTGTTAGTTTGTCTATGAGATAGTAAAAGAAGGTTCAAATTGAACAGCTGCTGTCAACGGCCATTCTAAGCTGAATGTGCCTGCTCTCGTCAGATCGCTGCAGCAATGCAGCTTAAGGCTTGGCAAGTACCAGCATGGGAGACTGGCTTGGAATCCCAAGTTCCGTTGACCTTTTTGAACCTAAAAATTGTGTTAGTTTCTCTATGAGATAGTAAAAGAAGGTAGATATTAGGCAGCTGCTGTCAACGGCCAATCTAAGCTGAATGTGCCTGCTCTCGTCAGATAGCAGCAGCAATGCAGCTTAAGGCTTGGCAAGTACCAGCCTGGGAGACTGGCTGGGAATCCCAAGTTCCGTTGACCTTTCTGAACCTAAAAATTTTGTTAGTTTCTCTATAAGATAGTAAAAGAAGGTTCAAATTGAAAAGCTGCTGTCAACGCCCATTCTAAGCTGAATGTGCCTGCTCTCGTCAGATCGCAGCAGCAATGCAGCTTAAGGCTTGGCAAGTACCAGCATGGGAGACTGGCTGGGAATCCCAAGTTCCGTTGACCTTTTTGAACCTGAAAATTGTTTTAGTTTCTCTATGAGATAGTAAAAGAAGGTTCAAATTGAATAGCTGCTGTCAACGGCCATTCTAAGCTGAATGTGCCTGCTCTTGTCAGATCGCAGCAGTGATGCAGCTTAAGGCTTGGCAAGTACCAACATGGGAGACTGGCTGGGAATCCCAAGTTCTGTTGACCTTTTTGAACCTGAAAATTGTTAGTTTCTCTATGAGATAGTAAAAGAAGATAGAAATTAGGCAGCTGCTGTCAACAGCCATTCTAAGCTGAATGTGCCTGCTCTCGCCAGATCGCAGCAACAATGCAGCTTAAGGCTTGGCAAGTACCAGCATGGGAGAGTGGCTGGGAATGCCAAGTTCCGTTGACCCTTTTGAACCTGAAAATTGTGTTAGTTTCTCTATGAGATAGTAAAAGAAGGTTCAAATTGAAAAGCTGCTGTCAACGGCCATTCTAACCTGAATGTGCGTGCTCTTGTCAGATCGCAGCAGTGATGCAGCTGAAGGCTTGGCAAGTACCAGCATGGGAGACTGGCTGGGAATCCCAAGTTCTGTTGACCTTTTTGAACCTGAAAATTGTGTTAGTTTCTCTATGAGATAGTAAAAGAAGGTTCAAATTGAACAGCTGCTGTCAACGGCCATTCTAAGCTGAATGTGCGTGCTCTTGTCAGATCGCAGCAGCGATGCAGCTTAAGGCTTGGCAAGTACCAGCATGGGAGACTGGCTGGGAATCCCAAGTTCTGTTGACCTTTTTGAACCTGAAAATTGTGTTAGTTTCTCTATGAGATAATAAAAGAAGGTTCAAATTGAACAGCTGCTGTCAACGGCCATTCTAAGCTGAATGTGCCTGCTCTCGTCAGATCGCAGCAGCTTAAGGCTTGGCAAGTACCAGCATGGGAGACTGGATAGGAATCCCAAGATCCGTTGACCTTTTTGAACCTGAAAATTGAGTTATTTTCTCTATGAGATAGTAAAAGAAGGTTGAAATTGAACAGCTGCTGTCAACGGCCATTCTAAGCTGAATGTGCCTGCTCTTGTCAGATCGCAGCAGCAATGCAGCTTAAGGCTTGGCAAGTACCAGCATGGGAGACTGGCTGGGAATTCCAAGTTCCGTTGACCTTTTTGAACCTGAAAATGTGTTAGTTTCTCTATGAGATAGTAAATGAAGGTTCAAATTGAACAGCTGCTGTCAACGGCCATTCTAAGCTGAATGTGCCTGCTCTCGTCAGATCGCAGCAGCAATGCAGCTTAAGGCTTGGCAAGTACCAGCATGGGAGACTGGCTGGGAATCCCAAGTTCCGTTGACGTTTTTGAACCTGAAAATTGTGTTAGTTTCTCTATGAGATAGTAAAAGAAGGTTCAAATTGAACAGCTGCTTTCAACGGCCATTCTAAGCTGAATGTGCCTGCTCTTGTCAGATCGCAGCAGCAATGCAGCTTAAGGCTTGGCAAGTACCAGCATGGGAGACTGGCTGGGAATCCCAAGTTCCGTTGACCTTTTTGAACCTGAAAATTGTGTTAGTTTCTCTATGAGATAGTAAAAGAAGGTTCAAATTGAACAGCTGCTGTCAACGGCCATTCTAAGCTGAATGTGCGTGCTCTTGTCAGATCGCAGAAGAGATGCAGCTTAAGGCTTGGCAAGTGACAGCATGGGAGACTGGCTGGGAATCCCAAGATACGTTGACCTTTTTGAACCTGAAAATTGTGTTAGTTTCTCTATGAGATAGTAAAAGAAGGTTCAAATTGAACAGCTTCTGTCAACGGCCATTCTACGCTGAATGTGCGTGCTCTTGTCATATCGCAGCAGCGATGCAGCTTAAGGCTTGGCAAGTACCAGCATGGGAGACTGGCTGGGAATCCCAAGTTCTGTTGACCTTTTTGAACTTGAAAATTGTGTTAGTTTCTCTATGAGATAGTAAATGAAGGTTCAATTTGAACAGCGGCTGTCAACGGCCATTCTAAGCTGAATGTGCCTGCTCTCGTCAGATCGCAGCAGCAATGCAGCTTAAGGCTTGGCAAGTACCAGCATGGGAGACTGGCTGGGAATCCCAAGTTCTGTTGACCTTTTTGAACCTGAAAATTGTGTTAGTTTCTCTATGAGATAGTAAAAGAAGGTTCAAATTGAACAGCTGCTGTCAACGGCCATTCTAAGCTGAATGTGCGTGCTCTTGTCAGATCGCAGAAGAGATGCAGCTTAAGGCTTGGCAAGTGACAGCATGGGAGACTGGCTGGGAATCCCAAGATATGTTGACCTTTTTGAACCTGAAAATTGTGTTAGTTTCTCTATGAGATAGTAAAAGAAGGTTCAAATTGAACAGCTGCTGTCAACGGCCATTCTAAGCTGAATGTGCGTGCTCTTGTCAGATCGCAGCAGTGATGCAGCTTAAGGCTTGGCAAGTACCAGCATTGGAGACTGGCTGGGAATCCCAAGTTATGTTGACCTTTTTGAACCTGAAAATTGTGTTAGTTTCTCTATGAGATAGTAAAAGAAGGTTCAAATTGAACAGCTGCTGTCAACGGCCATTCTAAGCTGAATGTGCCTGCTCTCGTCAGATCGCAGCAGCAATGCAGCTTAAGGCTTGGCAAGTACCAGCATGGGAGACTGGCTGGGAATCCCAAGTTCCGTTGCCCTTTTTGAACCTGAAAATGTGTTAGTTTCTCTATGAGATAGTAAAAGAAGGTTCAAATTGAACAGCTGCTGTCAACGGCCATTCTAAGCTGAATGTGCGTGCTCTTGTCAGATCGCAGCAGTGATGCAGCTGAAGGCTTGGCAAGTACCAGCATGGGAGACTGGCTGGGAATCCCAAGTTCTGTTGACCTTTTTGAACCTGAAAATTGTGTTAGTTTCTCTATGAGATAGTAAAAGAAGGTTCAAATTGAACAGCTGCTGTCAACGGCCATTCTAAGCTGAATGTGCGTGCTCTTGTCAGATCGCAGCAGCGATGCAGCTTAAGGCTTGGCAAGTACCAGCATGGGAGACTGGCTGGGAATCCCAAGTTCTGTTGACCTTTTTGAACCTGAAAATTGTGTTAGTTTCTCTATGAGATAATAAAAGAAGGTTCAAATTGAACAGCTGCTGTCAACGGCCATTCTAAGCTGAATGTGCCTGCTCTCGTCAGATCGCAGCAGCTTAAGGCTTGGCAAGTACCAGCATGGGAGACTGGGTAGGAATCCCAAGATCCGTTGACCTTTTTGAACCTGAAAATTGAGTTATTTTCTCTATGAGATAGTAAAAGAAGGTTGAAATTGAACAGCTGCTGTCAACGGCCATTCTAAGCTGAATGTGCCTGCTCTTGTCAGATCACAGCAGCAATGCAGCTTAAGGCTTGGCAAGTACCAGCATGGGAGACTGGCTGGGAATCCCAAGTTCTGTTGACCTTTTTGAATCTGAAAATTGTGTTAGTTTCTTTATGAGATAGTAAAAGAAGGTTCAAATTGAACAACTGCTGTCAACGGCCATTCTAAGCTGAATGTGCCTGCTCTCGTCAGATCGCAGCAGCAATGCAGCTTAAGGCTTGGCAAGTACCAGCATGGGAGACTGGCTGGGAATTCCAAGTTCCGTTGACCTTTTTGAACCTGAAAATGTGTTAGTTTCTCTATGAGATAGTAAATGAAGGTTCAAATTGAACAGCTGCTGTCAACGGCCATTCTAAGCTGAATGTGCCTGCTCTCGTCAGATCGCAGCAGCAATGCAGCTTAAGGCTTGGCAAGTACCAGCATGGGAGACTGGCTGGGAATCCCAAGTTCCGTTGACGTTTTTGAACCTGAAAATTGTGTTAGTTTCTCTATGAGATAGTAAAAGAAGGTTCAAATTGAACAGCTGCTTTCAACGGCCATTCTAAGCTGAATGTGCCTGCTCTTGTCAGATCGCAGCAGCAATGCAGCTTAAGGCTTGGCAAGTACCAGCATGGGAGACTGGCTGGGAATCCCAAGTTCCGTTGACCTTTTTGAACCTGAAAATTGTGTTAGTTTCTCTATGAGATAGTAAAAGAAGGTTCAAATTGAACAGCTGCTGTCAACGGCCATTCTAAGCTGAATGTGCGTGCTCTTGTCAGATCGCAGAAGAGGTGCAGCTTAAGGCTTGGCAAGTGACAGCATGGGAGACTGGCTGGGAATCCCAAGATACGTTGACCTTTTTGAACCTGAAAATTGTGTTAGTTTCTCTATGAGATAGTAAAAGAAGGTTCAAATTGAACAGCTTCTGTCAACGGCCATTCTACGCTGAATGTGCGTGCTCTTGTCATATCGCAGCAGCGATGCAGCTTAAGGCTTGGCAAGTACCAGCATGGGAGACTGGCTGGGAATCCCAAGTTCTGTTGACCTTTTTGAACTTGAAAATTGTGTTAGTTTCTCTATGAGATAGTAAAAGAAGGTTCAAATTGAACAGCTGCTGTCACCGGCCATTCTAAGCTGAATGTGCCTGCTCTCATCAGATCGCAGCAGCAATGCAGCTTAAGGCTTGGCAAGTACCAGCATGGGAGACTGGGTAGGAATCCCAAGATCCGTTGACCTTTTTGAACCTGAAAATTGAGTTATTTTCTCTATGAGATAGTAAAAGAAGGTTCAAATTGAACAGCTGCTGTCAACGGCCATTCTAAGCTGAATGTGCCTGCTCTCGTCAGATCGCAGCAGCAATGCAGCTTAAGGCTTGGCAAGTACCAGCATGGGAGACTGGCTGGGAATTCCAAGTTCCGTTGACCTTTTTGAACCTGAAAATGTGTTAGTTTCTCTATGAGATAGTAAAAGAACGTTCAAATTGAACAGCTCCTGTCAACGGCCATTCTAAGCTGAATGTGCCTGCTCTCGTCAGATCGCAGCAGCAATGCAGCTTAAGGCTTGGCAAGTACCAGCATGGGAGACTGGCTGGGAATCCCAAGTTCCGTTGACCTTTTTGAACCTGAAAATTGTGTTAGTTTCTCTATGAGATAGTAAAAGAAGGTTCAAATTGAACAGCTGCTGTCAACGGCCATTCTAAGCTGAATGTGCCTGCTCTCGTCAGATCGCAGCAGCAATGCAGCTTAAGGCTTGGCAAGTACCAGCATGGGTGACTGGGTAGGAATCCCAAGATCCGTTTACCTTTTTGAACCTGAAAATTGAGTTATTTTCTCTATGAGATAGTAAAAGAAGGTTCAAATTGAACAGCTGCTGTCAACGGCCATTCTAAGCTGAATGTGCCTGCTCTCGTCAGATCGCAGCAGCAATGCAACTTAAGGATTGGCAAGTACCAGCATGGGAGACTGGCTGGGAATTCCAAGTTCCGTTGACCTTTTTGAACCTGAAAATTGTGTTAGTTTCTCTATGAGATAGTAAAAGAAGGTTCAAATTGAACAGCTGCTGTCAACGGCCATTCTAAGCTGAATGTGCCTGCTCTCGTCAGATCGCAGCAGCAATGCAGCTTAAGGCTTGGCAAGTACCAGCATGGGTGACTGGGTAGGAATCCCAAGATCCGTTGACCTTTTTGAACCTGAAAATTGAGTTATTTTCTCTATGAGATAGTAAAAGAAGGTTCAAATTGAACAGCTGCTGTCAACGGCCATTCTAAGCTGAATGTGCCTGCTCTCGTCAGATCGCAGCAGCAATGCAACTTAAGGATTGGCAAGTACCAGCATGGGAGACTGGCTGGGAATTCCAAGTTCCGTTGACCTTTTTGAACCTGAAAATGTGTTAGTTTCTCTATGAGATAGTAAAAGAAGGTTCAAATTGAACAGCTGCTGTCAACGGCCATTCTAAGCTGAATGTGCCTGCTCTCGTCAGATCGCAGCAGCAATGCATCTTAAGTAGAGATGAGCGAACACTAAAATGCTCGGGTACTCGTTATTCGAGACGAACTTTTCCCGATGCTCGAGTGCTCGTCTCGAATAACGAACCCCATTGAAGTCAATGGGAGACTCGAGCATTTTTCAAGGGGACCAAGGCTCTGCACAGGGAAGCTTGGCCAAACACCTGGGAACCTCAGAAAAGGATGGAAACACCACGGAAATGGACAGGAAACAGCAGGGGCAGCATGCATGGATGCCTCTGAGGCTGCATAATCGCACCATTATGCCAAAATTATGGGCAACAGCATGGCCATGACAGAGTGACAGAATGAAGCTAGATAGCATCTAAAACATCCAATAATTGACCCTGACACTATAGGGGACGGCATGCAGAGGCAGCGGCAGCAGGCTAGAGAGTGTCATGGCGACATACCCTAAATGGACTCAGGCTTCAAACCAATGGGTGGCAGAGAGGAACCAAAGGAGGTGAGCAAGAAGCGCTCAAATAATATCGGTACATGATAAAAGTTTGCCAGTATATTTTGTGGATTACACAGCAGGGTGGCGACAAAGTTAACATGGAAGCCATGAAAACAACCCAAAATTCTGCCTGACACAGCTCGTTTGATAAGGGGACCATGTATGGAGGCAGTGAACTAGTAGTAGATTAAAGGTGCTGCAGTTAAAACTATGTTAGTTGGATCTTGGCATGGAGCTGGCGCTCCGCTGCCAGGCGAGCTTTCGCCAATCCAAGCCCCTGTCTATAGGCTACTCCCCAAACAGCACTTCTAAGAACCTTTTGTATAAGATCAAGTGTAGTAGCGTTCTTATAAGTTTAGGATATGGCGGGTGAGGGGAATGTAAACAGATGCGCAAGAAGCGCTGAAATAATATCCCTAAATGGTAAAAGTTTGCAAGTATATTTTGGGGATTACACAGCAGGGTGGCGACAAAGTTAACAACTTTGATGTGGAATGCCCTGTAATAGCTCTTGGGCGGTGTGCCTTTTATCGCCTAGGCTCAGCAGTTTCAGCACCACCTGCTGTCGCTTAGCGACGGCACTGCTGCTGTGCCTAGAGCTACCGACTGATGGCGCCATGCCCACGGATGGTAATTCGGAGGAGGAGGAGGTGGAGGAGGGGTGGGAGGAGGTATAGTAGGCCTTTGAGACCTGGACCGAGGTAGGCCCCGCAATTCTCTGCGTCGGCAGTATATGACCAGCCCCAGGGTCAGACTCGGTCCCAGCCTGCACCAAGTTAAGTGTAGTAGCGTTCTTATAAGTTTGGGATATGGCGGGTGAGGGGAATGTAAACAGATGCGCAAGAAGCGCATGATGCGCATGGAGCTGGCGTTCCGCTGCCAGGCGAGCTTTCGCCAATCCAAGCCCCTGTCTCTAGGCTACTCCCCAAACAGCACTTCTAAGAACCTTTTGTATAAGATCAAGTGTAGTAGCGTTCTTATAAGTTTAGGATATGCCGGGTGAGGGGAATGTAAACAGATGCGCAAGAAGCGCTGAAATAATATCCCTAAATGGTAAAAGTTTGCCAGTATATTTTGTGGATAACACAGCAGGGTGGCGACAAAGTTAACAACTTTGATGTGGAATCCATGAAAACAACCCAAATTTCTGCCTGACACACCTCGTTTGATAAAGGGACGATGTATGGAGGCAGCTATATGGACGACTTTTGGAGGTAGCAATGGAGACAACGTGTGGAGGCTGCTATGGAGACAATTTAATTTGGATAGTGCCTGTATGTGGCAGTCCCAAACATTTTTCAAACCAGAGGAGCAGGTAGGTGGCCCTCCAGTAAAATGGGATAGATTGAGTGCCTGTATGTGGCAGTCCCAAAAATGTTTCAAACCAGAGGAGCAGGTAGGTGGCCCTCCAGTAAAATGGAATAGATTGAGTGCCTGTATGTGGCAGTCCCAAAAATTGTTCAAACCAGAGGAGCAGGTAGGTGGCCCTGCAGTAAAATGGAATAGATTGAGTGCCTGTATGTGGCAGTCCCAAAAATTGTTCAAACCAGAGGAGCAGGTAGGTGGCCCTGCAGTAAAATGGAATAGATTGAGTGCCTGTATGTGGCAGTCCCAAAAATGTTTCAAACCAGAGGAGCAGGTAGGTGGCCCTCCAGTAAAATGGAATAGATTGAGTGCCTGTATGTGGCAGTCCCAAAAATTGTTCAAACCAGAGGAGCAGGTAGGTGGCCCTGCAGTAAAATGGAATAGATTGAGTGCCTGTATGTGGCAGTCCCAAAAATTGTTCAAACCAGAGGAGCAGGTAGGTGGCCCTGCAGTAAAATGGAATAGATTGAGTGCCTGTATGTGGCAGTCCCAAAAATGTTTCAAACCAGAGGAGCAGGTAGGTGGCCCTCCAGTAAAATGGAATAGATTGAGTGCCTGTATGTGGCAGTCCCAAAAATTGTTCAAACCAGAGGAGCAGGTAGGTGGCCCTGCAGTAAAATGGAATAGATTGAGTGCCTGTATGTGGCAGTCCCAAAAATTTTTTAAAACAGAGGACCGGGTAGGTGGCCCTCCAGAAAAATGGAATAGATTGAGTGCCTGTATGTGGCACTCACAAAAATTGTTTCAAACAGAGGACCGGGTAGGTGGCCCTCCAGAAAAATTAAATGCATGAAGTACTATAGCAAGAGCCAGTGGGCCCTGTCAAAAAATAGCCATTTTCCTCTGCTTTACTGTACAAAGAGGAGGAGAAGGAGGAAAATGAGGAGGAGGAGTGGATCAATTATTCAGGTTGAGCTTCCTTCACCTGGTGGAGATTGGAAATTCTGAGAAATCCAGCCTTTATTCATTTTAATAAGCGTCAGCCTGTCAGTGCTGTCAGTCGACAGGCGTGTACGCTTATCGGTGATGATGCCACCAGCTGCACTGAAAACCCGCTCGGACAAGACGCTAGCGGCAGGGCAGGCAAGAACCTCCAAGGCGTACAGCGCCAGTTCGTGCCACATGTCCAGCTTTGAAACCCAGTAGTTGTAGGGAGCTGTGTGATCATTTAGGACGATGGTATGGTCAGCTACGTACTCCCTCACCATCTTTCTGTAAAGATCAGCCCTACTCTGCCGAGACTGGGGACAGGTGACAGTGTCTTGCTGGGGTGACATAAAGCTGGCAAAAGCCTTGTAAAGCGTACCCTTGCCAGTGCTGGACAAGCTGCCTGCTCGCCTACTCTCCCTCGCTACTTGTCCCGCAGAACTACGCACTCTGCCGCTAGCGCTGTCAGAAGGGAAATACTGTTTCAGCTTGTGCACCAGGGCCTGCTGGTATTCATGCATTCTCACACTCCTTTCCTCTCCAGGGATGAGAGTGGGAAGATTTTGCTTGTACCGTGGGTCCAGGAGAGTGAACACCCAGTAATCGGTGCTGGAATAAATTCTTTGAACGCGAGGGTCACGGGATAGGCAGCCTAGCATGAAATCTGCCATATGCGCCAGAGTACCAACGCGTAAGAATTCACTCCCCTCACTGGCCTGACTGTCCATTTCCTCCTCCTCCAACTCCTCCAACTCCTCTTCTTCTGCCCATACACGCTGAACAGTGAAGGACTCAACAATGGTCCCCTCTTGTGTCTCGCCAACATTCTCCTCCTCTTCCTCCTCATCCTCCTCCACCTCCACCTCCTCCGATATGCGCTGAGAAACAGACCTCAGGGTGCTTTGGCTATCAACAAGGGAATATTCTTCCCCCGTCTCTTGTGACGAGCGCAAAGCTTCCGACTTCATGCTGACCAGAGAGTTTTTCAACAGGCCAAGCAGCGGGATGGTGAGGCTGATGATGGCGGCATCGCCACTGACCATCTGTGTTGACTCCTCAAAGTTACTCAGCACCTGACAGATATCAGACATCCACGTCCACTCCTCATTGTAGACTTGAGGAAGCTGACTGACCTGACTACCAGTTCTGGTGGAAGTTGACATCTGGCAGTCTACAATCGCTCTGCGCTGCTGGTAAACTCTGGATAACATGGTCAGTGTTGAATTCCACCTCGTGGGCACGTCGCACAACAGTCGGTGAGCGGGCAGTTGGAGGCGGCGCTGCGCTGCCCTGAGAGTGGCAGCATCTGGGCTGGACTTCCTGAAATGCGCACAGATGCGGCGCACCTTCGTGAGCAAATCAGACAGATTGGGGTATGTCTTGAGGAAACGCTGCACTATCAGATTTAACACATGGGCCAGGCATGGCACATGTGTCAGTCTGCCGAGTTGCAGAGCCGCCACCAGGTTACAGCCGTTGTCACACACAACCATTCCCGGCTTGAGGTTCAGCGGTGCCAGCCACAGATCAGTCTGCGCCGTGATGCCCTGTAATAGCTCTTGGGCGGTGTGCCTTTTGTCGCCTAGGCTCAGCAGTTTGAGCACCGCCTGCTGTCGCTTAGCGACGGCACTGCTGCTGTGCCTAGAGCTACCGACTGATGGCGCCGTGCCCACGGATGGTAGTTCGGAGGAGGAGGTGGAGGAGGGGTGGGAGGAGGAGGAGGCATAGTAGGCCTGAAACACCTGGACCGAGGTAGGCCCCGCAATCCTCGGCGTCGGCAGTATATGAGCAGCCCCAGGGTCAGACTCGGTCCCAGCCTCCACCAAGTTAACCCAATGTGCCGTCAGCGATATATAGTGGCCCTGCCCGGCAGCACTCGTCCACGTGTCCGTGGTCAGGTGGACCTTGTCAGAAACGGCGTTGGTCAGGGCACGGATGATGTTGTCTGACACGTGCTGGTGCAGGGCTGGGACGGCACATCGGGAAAAGTAGTGGCGGCTGGGGACCGAATACCGAGGGGCGGCCGCCGCCATGAGGTTGCGAAAGGCCTCGGTCTCTACTAGCCTATAGGGCAGCATCTCCAGGCTAAGCAATCTGGAGATGTGCACATTAAGGGCTTGGGCGTGCGGGTGGGTTGCACTATATTTGCGTTTCCGCTCCAGCGTCTGGGGTATGGAGAGCTGAACGCTGGTGGATGCTGTGGAGGATCGTGGAGGCGACGATGGGGTTTTTGTGCCAGGGTCCTGGGCAGGGGGCTGACTAGCAGCTGACACAGGGGAAGGAGCAGTGGTGTGCACGGCCGGAGGTGAACGGGCTTGTTGCCACTGAGTGGGGTGCTTAGCATTCATATGCCTGCGCATACTGGTGGTAGTTAAGCTAGTAGTGGTGGAACCCCTGCTGAGCCTGGTTTGGCAAATGTTGCACACCACAGTCCGTCGGTCATCCGGTGTTTCCTTAAAGAACCTCCACACTTCTGAAGATCTAGCCCTCGCCGCAAGAGCCCTCACCACGGGAGCTTCACTAGTTGACAGTGGCGCTGATGCACCAGCTCTGGCCCTGCCTCTCCGTCTGGCCCCACCACTGCCTCTTCCAACCTGTTCAGGTCGAGGACTCTCCTCCGTCTCAGAAGCACTGTGTTCACCCGGCCTCTCAACCCAGCTTGGGTCTGTCACCTCATCATCCTCCGATCCCTCAGTCTGCTCCCCCCTCGGACTTCCTGCCCTGACAACAACTTCCCCACTGTCTGACAACCGTGTCTCCTCCTCGTCGGACACCTCTTTACACACTTCCACTACGTCAAGAAGGTCATCATCACCCACAGACTGTGACTGGTGGAAAACCTGGGCATCGGAAAATTGCTCAGCAGCAACCGGACAAGTGGTTTGTGACTGTGGGAAGGGTCCAGAAAACAGTTCCTCAGAGTATGCCGGTTCAAATGCCAAATTTTCCTGGGAGGGGGCAGACTGGGGGGGAGGAGGCTGAGGTGCAGGAGCTGGAGGAGTGGGGATTTCGGTGACATGGGTGGACTGCGTGGAAGACTGACTGGTGGTGGACAAATTGCTCGAAGCATTGTCAGCAATCCACGACATCACCTGTTCGCACTGTTCTGGCCTCAACAGTGCTCTACCACGAGTCCCAGTAACTTCAGACATGAACCTAGGGAGTGTAGCTCTGCGGCGTTCCCCTGCTCCCTCATCAGCAGGTGGTGTCTCACCCCGCCCAGGACCACGGCCTCTGACCCCTGCAGTAGTTGGACGCCCACGTCCCCGCCCTCGTCCTCTACCCCTAGCCCTCGGGTTAAACATTTTGAAAATGAGAGTTATAACTTTTTTTTTATTTTTACTTCTTTTTTTTTTTTTTGGTGTTTTTTTGTGTTTTTTGTTTTTTTTTGAGTTTTTAAAACCAAACAATCCTATCCTATTGCTATGGCTATTTTCTAGCCAAGTATCAAAGGAAGCACACTACTATGCCAGATGAGATGACACTGAGTTATTGCCTAATAGAAATCCAACCCCTACTGAATTTTGCCACTTTGGCCTTTGCTATGGATATGTGCGCCACTAAGCGCAGAACACAGCGGTCGCAAGTCTCACTACAAATTGCTCAGAATTGGCAAGTACATGCACTGCAGAAACTACAGCCACCAGCAGATCAACCAGAAATCAAATATATAGAACGCTACTGTAGGCTTCAAGAAGCTGTTTGTATTCTCCTCTGGCTATTTTCTAGCCAAGTATCAAAGGAAGCACACTACTATGCCAGATGAGATGACACTGAGTTATTGCCTAATAGAAATCCAACCCCTACTGAATTTTGCCACTTCGGCCTTTGCTATGGATATGTGCGGCACTAAGCGCAGAACACAGTGGTCGCAAGTCTCACTACAAATTGCTCAGAATTGGCAAGTACATGCACTGCAGAAACTACTGCCACCAGCAGATCAACCAGAAATCAAATATATAGAACGCTACTGTAGGCTTCAAGAAGCTGTTTGTATTCTCCTCTGGCTATTTTCTAGCCAAGTATCAAAGGAAGCACACTACTATGCCAGATGAGATGACACTGAGTTATTGCCTAATAGAAATCCAACCCCTACTGAATTTTGCCACTTCGGCCTTTGCTATGGATATGTGCGCCACTAAGCGCAGAACACAGCGGTCGCAAGTCTCACTACAAATTGCTCAGAATTGGCAAGTACATGCACTGCAGAAACTACAGCCACCAGCAGATCAACCAGAAATCAAATATATAGAACGCTACTGTAGGCTTCAAGAAGCTGTTTGTATTCTCCTCTGGCTATTTTCTAGCCAAGTATCAAAGGAAGCACACTACTATGCCAGATGAGATGACACTGAGTTATTGCCTAATAGAAATCCAACCCCTACTGAATTTTGCCACTTCGGCCTTTGCTATGGATATGTGCGCCACTAAGCGCAGAACACAGCGGTCGCAAGTCTCACTACAAATTGCTCAGAATTGGCAAGTACATGCACTGCAGAAACTACAGCCACCAGCAGATCAACCAGAAATCAAATATATAGAACGCTACTGTAGGCTTCAAGAAGCTGTTTGTATTCTCCTATGGCTATTTTCTAGCCAAGTATCAAAGGAAGCACACTACTATGCCAGATGAGATGACACTGAGTTATTGCCTAATAGAAATCCAACCCCTACTGAATTTTGCCACTTCGGCCTTTGCTATGGATATGTGCGCCACTAAGCGCAGAACACAGCGGTCGCAAGTCTCACTACAAATTGCTCAGAATTGGCAAGTACATGCACTGCAGAAACTACAGCCACCAGCAGATCAACCAGAAATCAAATATATAGAACGCTACTGTAGGCTTCAAGAAGCTGTTTGTATTCTCCTCTGGCTATTTTCTAGCCAAGTATCAAAGGAAGCACACTACTATGCCAGATGAGATGACACTGAGTTATTGCCTAATAGAAATCCAACCCCTACTGAATTTTGCCACTTCGGCCTTTGCTATGGATATGTGCGCCACTAAGCGCAGAACACAGCGGTCGCAAGTCTCACTACAAATTGCTCAGAATTGGCAAGTACATGCACTGCAGAAACTACAGCCACCAGCAGATCAACCAGAAATCAAATATATAGAACGCTACTGTAGGCTTCAAGAAGCTGTTTGTATTCTCCTCTGGCTATTTTCTAGCCAAGTATCAAAGGAAGCACACTACTATGCCAGATGAGATGACACTGAGTTATTGCCTAATAGAAATCCAACCCCTACTGAATTTTGCCACTTCGGCCTTTGCTATGGATATGTGCGCCACTAAGCGCAGAACACAGCGGTCGCAAGTCTCACTACAAATTGCTCAGAATTGGCAAGTACATGCACTGCAGAAACTACAGCCACCAGCAGATCAACCAGAAATCAAATATATAGAACGCTACTGTAGGCTTCAAGAAGCTGTTTGTATTCTCCTCTGGCTATTTTCTAGCCAAGTATCAAAGGAAGCACACTACTATGCCAGATGAGATGACACTGAGTTATTGCCTAATAGAAATCCAACCCCTACTGAATTTTGCCACTTCGGCCTTTGCTATGGATATGTGCGCCACTAAGCGCAGAACACAGCGGTCGCAAGTCTCACTACAAATTGCTCAGAATTGGCAAGTACATGCACTGCAGAAACTACAGCCACCAGCAGATCAACCAGAAATCAAATATATAGAACGCTACTGTAGGCTTCAAGAAGCTGTTTGTATTCTCCTCTGGCTATTTTCTAGCCAAGTATCAAAGGAAGCACACTACTATGCCAGATGAGATGACACTGAGTTATTGCCTAATAGAAATCCAACCCCTACTGAATTTTGCCACTTCGGCCTTTGCTATGGATATGTGCGCCACTAAGCGCAGAACACAGCGGTCGCAAGTCTCACTACAAATTGCTCAGAATTGGCAAGTACATGCACTGCAGAAACTACAGCCACCAGCAGATCAACCAGAAATCAAATATATAGAACGCTACTGTAGGCTTCAAGAAGCTGTTTGTATTCTCCTCTGGCTATTTTCTAGCCAAGTATCAAAGGAAGCACACTACTATGCCAGATGAGATGACACTGAGTTATTGCCTAATAGAAATCCAACCCCTACTGAATTTTGCCACTTCGGCCTTTGCTATGGATATGTGCGCCACTAAGCGCAGAACACAGCGGTCGCAAGTCTCACTACAAATTGCTCAGAATTGGCAAGTACATGCACTGCAGAAACTACAGCCACCAGCAGATCAACCAGAAATCAAATATATAGAACGCTACTGTAGGCTTCAAGAAGCTGTTTGTATTCTCCTCTGGCTATTTTCTAGCCAAGTATCAAAGGAAGCACACTACTATGCCAGATGAGATGACACTGAGTTATTGCCTAATAGAAATCCAACCCCTACTGAATTTTGCCACTTCGGCCTTTGCTATGGATATGTGCGCCACTAAGCGCAGAACACAGCGGTCGCAAGTCTCACTACAAATTGCTCAGAATTGGCAAGTACATGCACTGCAGAAACTACAGCCACCAGCAGATCAACCAGAAATCAAATATATAGAACGCTACTGTAGGCTTCAAGAAGCTGTTTGTATTCTCCTATGGCTATTTTCTAGCCAAGTATCAAAGGAAGCACACTACTATGCCAGATGAGATGACACTGAGTTATTGCCTAATAGAAATCCAACCCCTACTGAATTTTGCCACTTCGGCCTTTGCTATGGATATGTGCGCCACTAAGCGCAGAACACAGCGGTCGCAAGTCTCACTACAAATTGCTCAGAATTGGCAAGTACATGCACTGCAGAAACTACAGCCACCAGCAGATCAACCAGAAATCAAATATATAGAACGCTACTGTAGGCTTCAAGAAGCTGTTTGTATTCTCCTCTGGCTATTTTCTAGCCAAGTATCAAAGGAAGCACACTACTATGCCAGATGAGATGACACTGAGTTATTGCCTAATAGAAATCCAACCCCTACTGAATTTTGCCACTTCGGCCTTTGCTATGGATATGTGCGCCACTAAGCGCAGAACACAGCGGTCGCAAGTCTCACTACAAATTGCTCAGAATTGGCAAGTACATGCACTGCAGAAACTACAGCCACCAGCAGATCAACCAGAAATCAAATATATAGAACGCTACTGTAGGCTTCAAGAAGCTGTTTGTATTCTCCTCTGGCTATTTTCTAGCCAAGTATCAAAGGAAGCACACTACTATGCCAGATGAGATGACACTGAGTTATTGCCTAATAGAAATCCAACCCCTACTGAATTTTGCCACTTCGGCCTTTGCTATGGATATGTGCGCCACTAAGCGCAGAACACAGCGGTCGCAAGTCTCACTACAAATTGCTCAGAATTGGCAAGTACATGCACTGCAGAAACTACAGCCACCAGCAGATCAACCAGAAATCAAATATATAGAACGCTACTGTAGGCTTCAAGAAGCTGTTTGTATTCTCCTATGGCTATTTTCTAGCCAAGTATCAAAGGAAGCACACTACTATGCCAGATGAGATGACACTGAGTTATTGCCTAATAGAAATCCAACCCCTACTGAATTTTGCCACTTCGGCCTTTGCTATGGATATGTGCGCCACTAAGCGCAGAACACAGCGGTCGCAAGTCTCACTACAAATTGCTCAGAATTGGCAAGTACATGCACTGCAGAAACTACAGCCACCAGCAGATCAACCAGAAATCAAATATATAGAACGCTACTGTAGGCTTCA
This sequence comes from Engystomops pustulosus, assembly GCF_040894005.1. Classification (NCBI taxonomy): domain Eukaryota; kingdom Metazoa; phylum Chordata; class Amphibia; order Anura; family Leptodactylidae; genus Engystomops; species Engystomops pustulosus. The sequence continues at coordinate 61,306,297 of NC_092419.1, forward strand.
AGAAGCTGTTTGTATTCTCCTCTGGCTATTTTCTAGCCAAGTATCAAAGGAAGCACACTACTATGCCAGATGAGATGACACTGAGTTATTGCCTAATAGAAATCCAACCCCTACTGAATTTTGCCACTTCGGCCTTTGCTATGGATATGTGCGCCACTAAGCGCAGAACACAGCGGTCGCAAGTCTCACTACAAATTGCTCAGAATTGGCAAGTACATGCACTGCAGAAACTACAGCCACCAGCAGATCAACCAGAAATCAAATATATAGAACGCTACTGTAGGCTTCAAGAAGCTGTTTGTATTCTCCTATGGCTATTTTCTAGCCAAGTATCAAAGGAAGCACACTACTATGCCAGATGAGATGACACTGAGTTATTGCCTAATAGAAATCCAACCCCTACTGAATTTTGCCACTTCGGCCTTTGCTATGGATATGTGCGCCACTAAGCGCAGAACACAGCGGTCGCAAGTCTCACTACAAATTGCTCAGAATTGGCAAGTACATGCACTGCAGAAACTACAGCCACCAGCAGATCAACCAGAAATCAAATATATAGAACGCTACTGTAGGCTTCAAGAAGCTGTTTGTATTCTCCTCTGGCTATTTTCTAGCCAAGTATCAAAGGAAGCACACTACTATGCCAGATGAGATGACACTGAGTTATTGCCTAATAGAAATCCAACCCCTACTGAATTTTGCCACTTCGGCCTTTGCTATGGATATGTGCGCCACTAAGCGCAGAACACAGCGGTCGCAAGTCTCACTACAAATTGCTCAGAATTGGCAAGTACATGCACTGCAGAAACTACAGCCACCAGCAGATCAACCAGAAATCAAATATATAGAACGCTACTGTAGGCTTCAAGAAGCTGTTTGTATTCTCCTCTGGCTATTTTCTAGCCAAGTATCAAAGGAAGCACACTACTATGCCAGATGAGATGACACTGAGTTATTGCCTAATAGAAATCCAACCCCTACTGAATTTTGCCACTTCGGCCTTTGCTATGGATATGTGCGCCACTAAGCGCAGAACACAGCGGTCGCAAGTCTCACTACAAATTGCTCAGAATTGGCAAGTACATGCACTGCAGAAACTACAGCCACCAGCAGATCAACCAGAAATCAAATATATAGAACGCTACTGTAGGCTTCAAGAAGCTGTTTGTATTCTCCTATGGCTATTTTCTAGCCAAGTATCAAAGGAAGCACACTACTATGCCAGATGAGATGACACTGAGTTATTGCCTAATAGAAATCCAACCCCTACTGAATTTTGCCACTTCGGCCTTTGCTATGGATATGTGCGCCACTAAGCGCAGAACACAGCGGTCGCAAGTCTCACTACAAATTGCTCAGAATTGGCAAGTACATGCACTGCAGAAACTACAGCCACCAGCAGATCAACCAGAAATCAAATATATAGAACGCTACTGTAGGCTTCAAGAAGCTGTTTGTATTCTCCTATGGCTATTTTCTAGCCAAGTATCAAAGGAAGCACACTACTATGCCAGATGAGATGACACTGAGTTATTGCCTAATAGAAATCCAACCCCTACTGAATTTTGCCACTTCGGCCTTTGCTATGGATATGTGCGCCACTAAGCGCAGAACACAGCGGTCGCAAGTCTCACTACAAATTGCTCAGAATTGGCAAGTACATGCATTGCAGAAACTACAGCCACCAGCAGATCAACCAGAAATCAAATATATAGAACGCTACTGTAGGCTTCAAGAAGCTGTTTGTATTCTCCTCTGGCTATTTTCTAGCCAAGTATCAAAGGAAGCACACTACTATGCCAGATGAGATGACACTGAGTTATTGCCTAATAGAAATCCAACCCCTACTGAATTTTGCCACTTCGGCCTTTGCTATGGATATGTGCGCCACTAAGCGCAGAACACAGCGGTCGCAAGTCTCACTACAAATTGCTCAGAATTGGCAAGTACATGCACTGCAGAAACTACAGCCACCAGCAGATCAACCAGAAATCAAATATATAGAACGCTACTGTAGGCTTCAAGAAGCTGTTTGTATTCTCCTCTGGCTATTTTCTAGCCAAGTATCAAAGGAAGCACACTACTATGCCAGATGAGATGACACTGAGTTATTGCCTAATAGAAATCCAACCCCTACTGAATTTTGCCACTTCGGCCTTTGCTATGGATATGTGCGCCACTAAGCGCAGAACACAGCGGTCGCAAGTCTCACTACAAATTGCTCAGAATTGGCAAGTACATGCACTGCAGAAACTACAGCCACCAGCAGATCAACCAGAAATCAAATATATAGAACGCTACTGTAGGCTTCAAGAAGCTGTTTGTATTCTCCTCTGGCTATTTTCTAGCCAAGTATCAAAGGAAGCACACTACTATGCCAGATGAGATGACACTGAGTTATTGCCTAATAGAAATCCAACCCCTACTGAATTTTGCCACTTCGGCCTTTGCTATGTATATGTGCGCCACTAAGCGCAGAACACAGCGGTCGCAAGTCTCACTACAAATTGCTCAGAATTGGCAAGTACATGCACTGCAGAAACTACAGCCACCAGCAGATCAACCAGAAATCAAATATATAGAACGCTACTGTAGGCTTCAAGAAGCTGTTTGTATTCTCCTCTGGCTATTTTCTAGCCAAGTATCAAAGGAAGCACACTACTATGCCAGATGAGATGACACTGAGTTATTGCCTAATAGAAATCCAACCCCTACTGAATTTTCCCACTTCGGCCTTTGCTATGGATATGTGCGCCACTAAGCGCAGAACACAGCGGTCGCAAGTCTCACTACAAATTGCTCAGAATTGGCAAGTACATGCACTGCAGAAACTACAGCCACCAGCAGATCAACCAGAAATCAAATATATAGAACGCTACTGTAGGCTTCAAGAAGCTGTTTGTATTCTCCTATGGCTATTTTCTAGCCAAGTATCAAAGGAAGCACACTACTATGCCAGATGAGATGACACTGAGTTATTGCCTAATAGAAATCCAACCCCTACTGAATTTTCCCACTTCGGTCTTTGCTATGGATATGTGTGCCACTAAGAGCTAAACACAACGGTAGCAAGTCCCCCTGCTAATTCCTCACAAAATGGTAAAAGATGCAAATTAAAATAAAAAAAGTAGAACGTTATTGTAGCCCTAAGAAGGGCTGTTGGGTTCTTTGAGAATCACTCCTGCCTAACAGTAAGCTAATAGAACACCCTAACGCTTTCCCTGACCAGCAGCAGCTCTCTCCCTAGCGGCATCCAGAGACAGAATGATCCGAGCAGCGCGGCCAGCGGCTAGTCTATCCCAGGGTCACCTGATCTGGCCAGCCAACCACTGCTATCGACGTGTAAGGGTACCACGTCATGCTGGGTGGAGTGCAGAGTCTCCTGGCTTGTGATTGGCTCTGTTTCTGGCCGCCAAAAAGCAAAACGGCGGGAGCTGCCATTTTCTCGAGCGGGCGAAGTATTCGTCCGAGTAACGAGCAGTTTCGAGTACCCTAATGCTCGACCGAGCATCAAGCTCGGACGAGCATGTTCGCTCATCTCTAATCTTAAGGCTTGGCAAGTACCAGCATGGGAGACTGGCTGGGAATCCCAAGTTCCGTTGACCTTTTTGAACCTGAAAATTGTGATAGTTTCTCTATGAGATAGTAAAAGAAGGTTCAAATTGAACAGCTGCTGTCAACGGCCATTCTAAGCTGAATGTGCCTGCTCTCGTCAGATCGCAGCAGCAATGCAGCTTAAGGCTTGGCAAGTACCAGCATGGGAGACTGGGTAGGAATCCCAAGATCCGTTTACCTTTTTGAACCTGAAAATTGTGATAGTTTCTCTATGAGATAGTAAAAGAAGGTTCAAATTGAACGGCTGCTGTCAACGGCCATTCTAAGCTGAATGTGCCTGCTCTCGTCAGATCACAGCAGCAATGCAGCTTAAGGCTTGGCAAGTACCAGCATGGGAGACTGGCTGGGAATCCCAAGTTATGTTGACCTTTTTGAACCTGAAAATTGTGTTAGTTTCTCTATGAGATAGTAAAAGAAGGTTCAAATTGAACAGCTGCTGTCAACGGCCATTCTAAGCTGAATGTGCCTGCTCTCGTCAGATCGCAGCAGCAATGCAGCTTAAGGCTTGGCAAGTACCAGCATGGGAGACTGGCTGGGAATTCCAAGTTCCGTTGACCTTTTTGAACCTGAAAATGTGTTAGTTTCTCTATGAGATAGTAAAAGAAGGTTCAAATTGAACAGCTGCTGTCAACGGCCATTCTAAGCTGAATGTGCCTGCTCTCGTCAGATCGCAGCAGCAATGCAGCTTAAGGCTTGGCAAGTACCAGCATGGGAGACTGGCTGGGAATCCCAAGTTCTGTTGACCTTTTTGAACCTGAAAATGTGTTAGTTTCTCTATGAGATAGTAAAAGAAGATTCAAATTGAACAGCTGCTGTCAACGGCCATTCTAAGCTGAATGTGCGTGCTCTTGTCAGATCGCAGCAGCTTAAGGCTTGGCAAGTACCAGCATGGGAGACTGGCTTGGAATCCCAAGTTCTGGTGACCTTTTTGAACCTTTAAATTGTGTTAGTTTCTATATGAGATAGTAAAAGAAGGTTCAAATTGAACAACTGCTGTCAATGGCCATTCTAAGCTGAATGTGCGTGCTCTCGTCAGATCGCAGCAGCAATGCAGCTTAAGGCTTGGCAAGTACCAGCATGGGAGACTGGCTGGGAATCCCAAGTTCTGTTGACCATTTTGAACCTGAAAATTGTGTTAGTTTCTCTATGAGATAGTAAAAGAAGGTTCAAATTGAACAGCTGCTGTCAACGGCCATTCTAAGCTGAATGTGCGTGCTCTTGTCAGATCGCAGCAGCGATGCAGCTTAAGGCTTGGCAAGTACCAGCATGGGAGACTGGCTTGGAATCCCAAGTTCTGGTGACCTTTTTGAACCTGAAAATTGTGTTAGTTTCTATATGAGATAGTAGAAGAAGGTTCAAATTGAACAACTGCTGTCAATGGCCATTCTAAGCTGAATGTGCCTGCTCTCGTCAAATAGCAGCAGCAATGCAGCTTAAGGCTTGGCAAGTACCAGCATGGGAGACTGGCTGGGAATCCCAAGTTCTGTTGACCTTTTTTAACCTGAAAATTGTGTTAGTTTCTCTATGAGATAGCAAAAGAAGGTTCAAATTGAACAGCTGCTGTCAACGGCCATTCTAAGCTGAATGTGCCTGCTCTCGTCAGATCGCAGCAGCAATGCAGCTTAAGGCTTGGCAAGTACCAGCATGGGAGACTGGCTGGGAATCCCAAGTTCTGTTGACCTTTTTGAACCTGAAAATTGTGTTAGTTTCTCTATGAGATAGTAAAAGAAGGTTCAAATTGAACAGCTGCTGTCAACGGCCATTCTAAGCTGAATGTGCGTGCTCTTGTCAGATCGCAGCAGCGATGCAGCTTAAGGCTTGGCAAGTACCAGCATGGGAGACTGGCTGGGAATCCCAAGTTCTGTTGACCTTTTTGAACTTGAAAATTGTTTTAGTTTCTCTATGAGATAGTAAAAGAAGGTTCAATTTGAAATGCTGCTGTCAACGGCCATTCTAAGCTGAATGTGTGTGCTCTTGTCAGATCGCAGCAGCGATGCAGCTTAAGGCTTGGCAAGTACCAGCATGGGAGACTGTCTGGGAATCCCAAGTTCTGTTGACCTTTTTGAACCTGAAAATTGTGTTAGTTTCTCTATGAGATAGTAAAAGAAGGTTCAAATTGAACAGCTGCTGTCAACGGCCATTCTAAGCTGAATGTGCCTGCTCTCGTCAGATCGCAGCAGCAATGCAGCTTAAGGCTTGGCAAGTACCAGCATGGGAGACTGGCTGGGAATCCCAAGTTCCGTTGACCTTTTTGAACCTGAAAATGTGTTAGTTTCTCTATGAGATAGTAAAAGAAGGTTCAAATTGAACAGCTGCTGTCAACGGCCATTCTAAGCTGAATGTGCCTGCTCTTGTCAGATCGCAGCAGCAATGCAGCTTAAGGCTTGGCAAGTACCAGCATGGGAGACTGGCTGGGAATCCCAAGTTCCGTTGCCCTTTTTGAACCTGAAAATTGTGTTAGTTTCTCTGAGATAGTAAAAGAAGGTTCAAATTGAACAGCTGCTGTCAACGGCCATTCTAAGCTGAATGTGCGTGCTCTTGTCAGATCGCAGCAGCGATGCAGCTTAAGGCTTGGCAAGTACCAGCATGGGAGACTGGCTTGGAATCCCAAGTTCTGGTGACCTTTTTGAACCTGAAAATTGTGTTAGTTTCTATATGAGATAGTAGAAGAAGGTTCAAATTGAACAACTGCTGTCAATGGCCATTCTAAGCTGAATGTGCCTGCTCTCGTCAAATAGCAGCAGCAATGCAGCTTAAGGCTTGGCAAGTACCAGCATGGGAGACTGGCTGGGAATCCCAAGTTCTGTTGACCTTTTTGAACCTGAAAATTGTGTTAGTTTCTCTATGAGATAGTAAAAGAAGGTTCAAATTGAACAGCTGCTGTCAACGGCCATTCTAAGCTGAATGTGCGTGCTCTTGTCAGATCGCAGCAGCGATGCAGCTTAAGGCTTGGCAAGTACCAGCATGGGAGACTGGCTGGGAATCCCAAGTTCTGTTGACCTTTTTGAACTTGAAAATTGTTTTAGTTTCTCTATCAGATAGTAAAAGAAGGTTCAATTTGAAATGCTGCTGTCAACGGCCATTCTAAGCTGAATGTGTGTGCTCTTGTCAGATCGCAGCAGCGATGCAGCTTAAGTCTTGGCAAGTACCAGCATGGGAGACTGGCTGGGAATCCCAAGTTCTGTTGACCTTTTTGAACCTGAAAATTGTGTTAGTTTCTCTATGAGATAGTAAAAGAAGGTTCAAATTGAACAGCTGCTGTCAATGGCCATTCTAAGCTGAATGTGCCTGCTCTCGTCAGATCGCAGCAGCAATGCAGCTTAAGGCTTGGCAAGTACCAGCATGGGAGACTGGCTTGGAATCCCATGTTCCGTTGACCTTTTTGAACCTGAAAATTGTGTTAGTTTCCCTATGAGATAGTAAAAGAAGGTTCAAATTGAAAAGCTGCTGTCAACGGCCATTCTAAGCTGAATGTGCGTGCTCTCGTCAGATCGCAGCAGCAATGCAGCTTAAGGCTTGGCAAGTACCAGCATGGGAGACTGGCTTGGAATCCCAAGATTTGGTGACCTTTTTGAACCTGAAAATTGTGTTAGTTTCTCTATGAGATAGCAAAAGAAGGTTCAAATTGAACAGCTGCTGTCAAGGGCCATTCTAAGCTGAATGTGCCTGCTCTTGTCAGATTGCAGCAGCAATGCAGCTTAAGGCTTGGCAAGTACCAGCATGGGAGACTGGCTTAAAATCCCAAGTTCTGGTGACCTTTTTGAACCTGAAAATTGTGTTAGTTTCTATATGAGATAGTAGAAGAAGGTTCAAATTGAACAACTGCTGTCAATGGCCAATCTAAGCTGAATGTGCCTGCTCTCGTCAGATCGCAGCAGCAATGCAGCTTAAGGCTTGGCAAGTACAAGCATGGCAGACTGGCTGGGAATCCCAAGTTCCGTTGACCTTTTTGAACCTGAAAATTGTGTTAGTTTCTCTATGAGATAGTAAAAGAAGGTTCAAATTGAACAGCTGCTGTCAACGGCCATTCTAAGCTGAATGTGCCTGCTCTCGTCAGATCGCAGCAGCTTAAGGCTTGGCAAGTACCAGCATGGGAGACTGGGTAGGAATCCCAAGATCCGTTGACCTTTTTGAACCTGAAAATTGTGTTATTTTCTCTATGAGATAGTAAAAGAAGGTTCAAATTGAACAGCTGCTGTCAACGGCCATTCTAAGCTGAATGTGCGTGCTCTTGTCATATCGCAGCAGCGATGCAGCTTAAGGCTTGGCAAGTACCAGCATGGGAGACTGGCTGGGAATCCCAAGTTCTGTTGACCTTTTTGAACCTGAAAATTGTGTTAGTTTCTCTATGAGATAGTAAAAGAAGGTTCAAATTGAACAGCTTCTGTCAACGGCCATTCTAAGCTGAATGTGCCTGCTCTCATCAGATCGCAGCAGCAATGCAGCTTAAGGCTTGGCAAGTACCAGCATGGGAGACTGGCTGGGAATCCCAAGTTCTGTTGACCTTTTTGAACCTGAAAATTGTGTTAGATTCTCTATGAGATAGTAAAAGAAGGTTCAAATTGAACAGCTGCTGTCAACGGCCATTCTAAGCTGAATGTGCCTGCTCTTGTCAGATCGCAGCAGCAATGCAGCTTAAGGCTTGGCAAGTACCAGCATGGGAGACTGGCTTGGAATCCCAAGTTCTGGTGACCTTTTTGAACCTGAAAATTGTGTTAGTTTCTATATGAGATAGTAGAAGAAGGTTCAAATTGAACAACTGCTGTCAACGGCCATTCTAAGCTGAATGTGCCTGCTCTCATCAGATCGCAGCAGCAATGCAGCTTAAGGCTTGGCAAGTACCAGCATGGGAGACTGGCTGGGAATCCCAAGTTCCGTTGACCTTTTTGAACCTGAAAATTGTGTTAGTTTCTCTATGAGATAGCAAAAGAAGGTTCAAATTGAACAGCTGCTGTCAACGGCCATTCTAAGCTGAATGTGCCTGCTCTCGTCAGATCGCAGCAGCAATGCAGCTTAAGGCTTGGCAAGTACCAGCATGGGAGACTGGCTGGGAATCCCAAGTTCTGTTGACCTTTTTTAACCTGAAAATTGTGTTAGTTTCTCTATGAGATAGTAAAAGAAGGTTCAAATTGAACAGCTGCTGTCAACGGCCATTCTAAGCTGAATGTGCCTGCTCTCAACAGATCGCAGCAGCAATGCAGCTTAAGGCTTGGCAAGTACCAGCATGGGAGACTGGCTGGGAATTCCAAGTTCCGTTGACCTTTTTGAACCTGAAAATGTGTTAGTTTCTCTATGAGATAGTAAAAGAAGGTTCAAATTGAACAGCTGCTGTCAACGGCCATTCTAAGCTGAATTTGCCTGCTCTCGTAAGATCACAGCAGCAATGCAGCTTAAGGCTTGGCAAGTACCAGCATGGGAGACTGGCTTGGAATCCCAAGTTCAGTTGACCTTTTTGAACCTGAAAATTGTGTTAGTTTCTCTATGAGATAGCAAATGAAGGTTCAAATTGAACAGCTGCTGTCAACGGCCATTCTAAGCTGAATGTGCCTGCCCTCGTCAGATCGCAGCAGCAATGCAGCGTAAGGCTTGGCAAGTACCAGCATGGGAGACTGGCTGGGAATTCCAAGTTCCGTTGACCTTTTTGAACCTGAAAATGTGTTAGTTTCTCTATGAGATAGCAAAAGAAGGTTCAAATTGAACAGCTGCAGTCAACTGCCATTCTAAGCTGAATGTGCCTGCTCTCGTCAGATGGCAGCAGCAATGCAGCTTAAGGCTTGGCAAGTACCAGCATGGGAGACTGGGTAGGAATCCCAAGATCCGTTGACCTTTTTGAACCTGAAAATTGAGTTATTTTCTCTATGAGATAGTAAAAGAAGGTTCAAATTGAACAGCTGCTGTCAACGGCCATTCTAAGCTGAATGTGCCTGCTCTTGTCAGATCGCAGCAGCAATGCAGCTTAAGGCTTGGCAAGTACCAGCATGGGAGACTGGCTGGGAATCCCAAGTTCTGTTGACCTTTTTGAACCTGAAAATGTGTTAGTTTCTCTATGAGATAGTAAAAGAAGGTTCAAATTGAACAGCTGCTGTCAACGGCCATTCTAAGCTGAATGTGCCTGCTCTCGTCAGATCGCAGCAGCAATGCAGCTTAAGGCTTGGCAAGTACCAGCATGGGAAACTGGCTGGGAATTCCAAGTTCCGTTGACCTTTTTGAACCTGAAAATGTGTTAGTTTCTCTATGAGATAGTAAAAGAAGGTTCAAATTGAACAGCTCCTGTCAACGGCCATTCTAAGCTGAATGTGCCTGCTCTCGTCAGATCGCAGCAGCAATGCAGCTTAAGGCTTGGCAAGTACCAGCATGGGAGACTAACTGGGAATCCCAAGTTCCGTTGACCTTTTTGAACCTGAAAATTGTGTTAGTTTCTCTATGAGATAGCAAAAGAAGGTTCAAATTGAACAGCTGCTGTCAACGGCCATTCTAAGCTGAATGTGCCTGCTCTTGTCAGATTGCAACAGCAATGCAGCTTAAGGCTTGGCAAGTACCAGCATGGGAGACTGGCTTGGAATCCCAAGTTCTGGTGACCTTTTTGAACCTGAAAATTGTGTTAGTTTCTATATGAGATATTAGAAGAAGGTTCAAATTGAACAACTGCTGTCAACGGCCATTCTAAGCTGAATGTGTTTGCTCTTGTCAGATCGCAGCAGCGAAGCAGCTTAAGGCTTGGCAAGTACCAGCATGGGAGACTGGCTGGGAATCCCAAGTTCTGTTGACCTTTTTGAACTTGAAAATTGTGTTAGTTTCTCTATGAGATAGCAAAAGAAGGTTCAAATTGAACAGCTGCTGTCAACGGCCATTCTAAGCTGAATGTGCCTGCTCTCGTCAGATCGCAGCAGCAATGCAGCTTAAGGCTTGGCAAGTACCAGCATGGGAGACTGGCTGGGAATCCCAAGTTCTGTTGACCTTTTTTAACCTGAAAATTGTGTTAGTTTCTCTATGAGATAGTAAAAGAAGGTTCAAATTGAACAGCTGCTGTCAACGGCCATTCTAAGCTGAATGTGCCTGCTCTTGTCAGATCGCAGCAGCAATGCAGCTTAAGGCTTGGCAAGTACCAGCATGGGAGACTGGCTGGGAATCCCAAGTTCTGTTGACCTTTTTGAACCTGAAAATGGTTTAGTTTCTCTATGAGATAGTAAAAGAAGGTTCAAATTGAACAGCTGCTGTCAACGGCCATTCTAAGCTGAATGTGCCTGCTCTCGTCAGATCGCAGCAGCAATGCAGCTTAAGGCTTGGCAAGTACCAGCATGGGAGACTGGCTGGGAATTCCAAGTTCCGTTGACCTTTTTGAACCTGAAAATGTGTTAGTTTCTCTATGAGATAGTAAAAGAAGGTTCAAATTGAACAGCTCCTGTCAACGGCCATTCTAAGCTGAATGTGCCTGCTCTCGTCAGATCGCAGCAGCAATGCAGCTTAAGGCTTGGCAAGTACCAGCATGGGAGACTGGCTGGGAATCCCAAGTTCCGTTGACCTTTTTGAACCTGAAAATTGTGTTAGTTTCTCTATGAGATAGAAAAGAAGGTTCAAATTGAACAGCTGCTGTCAACGGCCATTCTAAGCTGAATGTGCCTGCTCTTGTCAGATTGCAACAGCAATGCAGCTTAAGGCTTGGCAAGTACCAGCATGGGAGACTGGCTTGGAATCCCAAGTTCTGGTGACCTTTTTGAACCTGAAAATTGTGTTAGTTTCTTTATGAGATAGAAGAAGAAGGTTCAAATTGAACAACTGCTGTCAACGGCCATTCTAAGCTGAATGTGTGTGCTCTTGTCAGATCGCAGCAGCGATGCAGCTTAAGGCTTGGCAAGTACCAGCATGGGAGACTGGCTGGGAATCCCAAGTTCTGTTGACCTTTTTGAACTTGTAAATTGTGTTAGTTTCTCTATGAGATAGCAAAAGAAGGTTCAAATTGAACAGCTGCTGTCAACGGCCATTCTAAGCTGAATGTGCCTGCTCTCGTCAGATCGCAGCAGCAATGCAGCTTAAGGCTTGGCAAGTACCAGCATGGGAGACTGGCTGGGAATCCCAAGTTCTGTTGACCTTTTTGAACCTGAAAATTGTGTTAGTTTCTCTATGAGATAGTAAAAGAAGGTTCAAATTGAACAGCTGCTGTCAACGGCCATTCTAAGCTGAATTTGCCTGCTCTCGTCAGATCGCAGCAGCAATGCAACTTAAGGCTTGGCAAGTACCAGCATGGGAGACTGGCTGGGAATCCCAAGTTCCGTTGACCTTTTTGAACCTGAAAATTGTGTTAGTTTCTCTATGAGATAGTAAAAGAAGGTTCAAATTGAACAGCTGCTTTCTACGGCCATTCTAAGCTGAATGTGCCTGCTCTTGTCAGATCGCAGCAGCAATGCAGCTTAAGGCTTGGCAAGTACCAGCATGGGAGACTGGCTTGGAATCCCAAGTTCTGTTGACCTTTTTGAACCTGAAAATTGTGTTATTTTCTATATGAGATAGTAGAAGAAGGTTCAAATTGATCAACTGCTGTCAATGGCCATTTTAAGCTGAATGTGCCTGCTCTCGTCAGATCGCAGCAGCAATGCAGCTTAAGGCTTGGCAAGTACCAGCATGGGAGACTGGCTGGGAATCCCAAGTTCTGTTGACCTTTTTTAACCTGAAAATTGTGTTAGTTTCTCTATGAGATAGCAAAAGAAGGTTCAAAGTGAACAGCTGCTGTCAACGGCCATTCTAAGCTGAATGTGCCTGCTCTCGTCAGATCGCAGCAGCAATGTAGCTTAAGGCTTGGCAAGTACCAGCATGGGAGACTGGCTGGGAATCCCAAGTTCTGTTGACCTTTTTGAACCTGAAAATTGTGTAAGTTTCTCTATGAGATAGTAAAAGAAGGTTCAAATTGAACAGCTGCTGTCAACGGCCATTCTAAGCTGAATGTGCGTGCTCTTGTCAGATCGCAGCAGCGATGCAGCTTAAGGCTTGGCAAGTACCAGCATGGGAGACTGGCTTGGAATCCCAAGTTCTGGTGACCTTTTTGAACCTGAAAATTGTGTTAGTTTCTATATGAGATAGTAAAAGAAGGTTCAAATTGAACAACTGCTGTCAATGGCCGTTCTAAGCTGAATGTGCGTGCTCTCGTCAGATCCCAGCAGCAATGCAGCTTAAGGCTTGGCAAGTACCAGCATGGGAGACTGGCTGGGAATCCCAAGTTCTGTTGACCATTTGGAACCTGAAAATTGTGTTAGTTTCTCTATGAGATAGTAAAAGAAGGTTCAAATTGAACAGCTGTTGTCAACGGCCATTCTAAGCTGAATGTGCGTGCTCTTGTCAGATCACAGCAGCGATGCAGCTTAAGGCTTGGCAAGTACCATCATGGGAGACTGGCTTGGAATCCCAAGTTCTGGTGACCTTTTTGAACCTGAAAATTGTGTTATTTTCTATATGAGATAGTAGAAGAAGGTTCAAATTGATCAACTGCTGTCAATGGCCATTCTAAGCTGAATGTGCCTGCTCTCGTCAGATCGCAGCAGCAATGCAGCTTAAGGCTTGGCAAGTACCAGCATGGGAGACTGGCTGGGAATCCCAAGTTCTGTTGACCTTTTTTAACCTGAAAATTGTGTTAGTTTCTCTATGAGATAGCAAAAGAAGGTTCAAAGTGAACAGCTGCTGTCAACGGCCATTCTAAGCTGAATGTGCCTGCTCTCGTCAGATCGCAGCAGCAATGCAGCTTAAGGCTTGGCAAGTACCAGCATGGGAGACTGGCTGGGAATCCCAAGTTCTGTTGACCTTTTTGAACCTGAAAATTGTGTAAGTTTCTCTATGAGATAGTAAAAGAAGGTTCAAATTGAACAGCTGCTGTCAACGGCCATTCTAAGCTGAATGTGCGTGCTCTTGTCAGATCGCAGCAGCGATGCAGCTTAAGGCTTGGCAAGTACCAGCATGGGAGACTGGCTTGGAATCCCAAGTTCTGGTGACCTTTTTGAACCTTTAAATTGTGTTAGTTTCTATATGAGATAGTAAAAGAAGGTTCAAATTGAACAACTGCTGTCAATGGCCGTACTAAGCTGAATGTGCGTGCTCTCGTCAGATCGCAGCAGCAATGCAGCTTAAGGCTTGGCAAGTACCAGCATGGGAGACTGGCTGGGAATCCCAAGTTCTGTTGACCATTTGGAACCTGAAAATTGTGTTAGTTTCTCTATGAGATAGTAAAAGAAGGTTCAAATTGAACAGCTGTTGTCAACGGCCATTCTAAGCTGAATGTGCGTGCTCTTGTCAGATCGCAGCAGCGATGCAGCTTAAGGCTTGGCAAGTACCATCATGGGAGACTGGCTTGGAATCCCAAGTTCTGGTGACCTTTTTGAACCTGAAAATTGTGTTATTTTCTATATGAGATAGTAGAAGAAGGTTCAAATTGATCAACTGCTGTCAATGGCCATTCTAAGCTGAATGTGCCTGCTCTCGTCAGATCGCAGCAGCAATGCAGCTTAAGGCTTGGCAAGTACCAGCATGGGAGACTGGCTGGGAATCCCAAGTTCTGTTGACCTTTTTTAACCTGAAAATTGTGTTAGTTTCTCTATGAGATAGCAAAAGAAGGTTCAAAGTGAACAGCTGCTGTCAACGGCCATTCTAAGCTGAATGTGCCGGCTCTCGTCAGATCGCAGCAGCAATGCAGCTTAAGGCTTGGCAAGTACCAGCATGGGAGACTGGCTGGGAATCCCAAGTTCTGTTGACCTTTTTGAACCTGAAAATTGTGTAAGTTTCTCTATGAGATAGTAAAAGAAGGTTCAAATTGAACACCTGCTGTCAACGGCCATTCTAAGCTGAATGTGCGTGCTCTTGTCAGATCGCAGCAGCGATGCAGCTTAAGGCTTGGCAAGTACCAGCATGGGAGACTGGCTGGGAATCCCAAGTTCTGTTGACCTTTTTGAACTTGAAAATTGTTTTAGTTTCTCTATGAGATAGTAAAAGAAGGTTCAATTTGAAATGCTGCTGTCAACGGCCATTCTAAGCTGAATGTGCCTGCTCTCGTCAGATCGCAGCAGCAATGCTGCTTAAGGCTTGGCAAGTACCAGCATGGGAGACTGGCTTGGAATCCCAAGTTCTGTTGACCTTTTTGAACCTGAAAATTGTGTTAGTTTCTCTATGAGATAGTAAAAGAAGGTTCAAATTGAAAAGCTGCTGTCAACGGCCATTCTAAGCTGAATGTGCGTGCTCTTGTCAGATCGCAGCAGCGATGCAGCTTAAGGCTTGGCAAGTACCAGCATGGGAGACTGGCTGGGAATCCCAAGTTCTGGTGACCTTTTTGAACCTGAAAATTGTGTTAGTTTCTCTATGAGATAGTAAAAGAAGGTTCAAATTGAACAGCTGCTGTCAACGGCCATTCTAAGCTGAATGTGCGTGCTCTTGTCAGATCGCAGAAGAGATGCAGCTTAAGGCTTGGCAAGTGACAGCATGGGAGACTGGCTGGGAATCCCAAGATATGTTGACCTTTTTGAACCTGAAAATTGTGTTAGTTTCTCTATGAGATAGTAAAAGAAGGTTCAAATTGAACAGCTGCTGTCAACGGCCATTCTAAGCTGAATGTGCCTGCTCTCGTCAGATCGCAGCAGCAATGCAGCTTAAGGCTTGGCAAGTACCAGCATGGGAGACTGGCTGGGAATCCCAAGTTCCGTTGACCTTTTTGAACCTGAAAATTGTGTTAGTTTCTCTATGAGATAGCAAAAGAAGGTTCAAATTGAACAGCTGCTGTCAACGGCCATTCTAAGCTGAATGTGCCTGCTCTCGTCAGATCGCAGCAGCAATGCAGCTTAAGGCTTGGCAAGTACCAGCATTGGAGACTGGCTGGGAATTCCAAGTTCCGTTGACCTTTTTGAACCTGAAAATGTGTTAGTTTCTCTATGAGATAGTAAAAGAAGGTTCAAATTGAACAGCTGCTGTCAACGGCCATTCTAAGCTGAATGTGCCTGCTCTCGTCAGATCACAGCAGCAATGCAGCTTAAGGCTTGGCAAGTACCAGCATGGGAGACTGGCTGGGAATCCCAAGTTCCTTTGACCTTTTTGAACCTGAAAATTGTGTTAGTTTCGCTATGAGATAGCAAAAGAAGGTTCAAATTGAACAGCTGCTGTCAACGGCCATTCTAAGCTGAATGTGCCTGCCCTCGTCAGATCGCAGCAGCAATGCAACGTAAGGCTTGGCAAGTACCAGCATGGGAGACTGGCTGGGAATTCCAAGTTCCGTTGGCCTTTTTGAACCTGAAAATTGTGTTAGTTTCTCTATGAGATAGCAAAAGAAGGTTCAAATTGAACAGCTGCTGTTAACTGCCATTCTAAGCTGAATGTGCGTGCTCTTGTCAGATTGCAGCAGCGATTCAGCTTAAGGCTTGGCAAGTACCAGCAAGGGAAACTGGCTGGGAATCCCAAGTTCTGGTGACCTTTTTGAACCTGAAAATTGTGTTATTTTCTATATGAGATAGTAGAAGAAGGTTCAAATTGAACAGCTGCTGTCAACGACCATTCTAAGCTGAATGTGCCTGCTCTCGTCAGATCGCAACAGCAATGCAGCTTAAGGCTTGGCAAGTACCAGCATGGGAGACTGGGTAGGAATCCCAAGATCCGTTGACCTTTTTGAACCTGAAAATTGAGTTATTTTCTCTATGAGATAGTAAAAGAAGGTTCAAATTGAACAGCTGCTGTCAACGGCCATTCTAAGCTGAATGTGCCTGCTCTTGTCAGATCGCAGCAGCAATGCAGCTTAAGGCTTGGCAAGTACCAGCATGGGAGACTGGCTGGGAATCCCAAGTTCCGTTGACCTTTTTGAACCTGAAAATTGTGTTAGTTTCTCTATGAGATAGCAAAAGAAGGTTCAAATTGAACAGCTGCTGTCAACGACCATTCTAAGCTGAATGTGCCTGCTCTCGTCAGATCGCAGCAGCAATGCAGCTTAAGGCTTGGCAAGTACCAGCATGGGAGACTGGCTGGGAATTCCAAGTTCCGTTGACCTTTTTGAACCTTAAAATGTGTTAGTTTCTCTATGAGATAGTAAAAGAAGGTTCAAATTGAACAGCTCCTGTCAACGGCCATTCTAAGCTGAATGTGCCTGCTCTCGTCAGATCGCAGCAGCAATGCAGCTTAAGGCTTGGCAAGTACCAGCATGGGAGACTGGCTGGGAATCCCAAGTTCCGTTGACCTTTTTGAACCTGAAAATTGTGTTAGTTTCTCTATGAGATAGCAAAAGAAGGTTCAAATTGAACAGCTGCTGTCAACGGCCATTCTAAGCTGAATGTGCCTGCTCTTGTCAGATTGCAACAGCAATGCAGCTTAAGGCTTGGCAAGTACCAGCATGGGAGACTGGCTTGGAATCCCAAGTTCTGGTGACCTTTTTGAACCTGAAAATTGTGTTAGTTTCTATATGAGATAGTAGAAGAAGGTTCAAATTGAACAACTGCTGTCAACGGCCATTCTAAGCTGAATGTGTGTGCCCTTGTCAGATCGCAGCAGCGATGCAGCTTAAGGCTTGGCAAGTACCAGCATGGGAGACTGGCTGGGAATCCCAAGTTCTGTTGACCTTTTTGAACTTGAAAATTGTGTTAGTTTCTCTATGAGATAGCAAAAGAAGGTTCAAATTGAACAGCTGCTGTCAACGGCCATTCTAAGCTGAATGTGCCTGCTCTCGTCAGATCGCAGCAGCAATGCAGCTTAAGGCTTGGCAAGTACCAGCATGGGAGACTGGCTGGGAATCCCAAGTTCCGTTGACCTTTTTGAACCTGAAAATTGTGATAGTTTCTCTATGAGATAGTAAAAGAAGGTTCAAATTGAACAGCTGCTGTCAACGGCCATTCTAAGCTGAATGTGCCTGCTCTCGTCAGATCGCAGCAGCAATGCAGCTTAAGGCTTGGCAAGTACCAGCAAGGGAAACTGGCTGGGAATCCCAAGTTCTGGTGACCTTTTTGAACCTGAAAATTGTGTTATTTTCTATATGAGATAGTAGAAGAAGGTTCAAATTGAACAGCTGCAGTCAACTGCCATTCTAAGCTGAATGTGCCTGCTCTCGTCAGATCGCAGCAGCAATGCAGCTTAAGGCTTGGCAAGTACCAGCATGGGAGACTGGCTGGGAATCCCAAGTTCCGTTGACCTTTTTGAACCTGAAAATTGTGTTAGTTTCTCTATGAGATAGTAAAAGAAGGTTCAAATTGAACAGCTGCTGTCAACGGCCATTCTAAGCTGAATGTGCCTGCTCTCGTCAGATCGCAGCAGCAATGCAGCTTAAGGCTTGGCAAGTACCAGCATGGGAGACTGGGTAGGAATCCCAAGATCCGTTGACCTTTTTGAACCTGAAAATTGAGTTATTTTCTCTATGAGATAGTAAAAGAAGGTTCAAATTGAACAGCTGCTGTCAACGGCCATTCTAAGCTGAATGTGCCTGCTCTTGTCAGATCGCAGCAGCAATGCAGCTTAAGGCTTGGCAAGTACCAGCATGGGAGACTGGCTGGGAATCCCAAGTTCTGTTGACCTTTTTGAACCTGAAAATGTGTTAGTTTCTCTATGAGATAGTAAAAGAAGGTTCAAATTGAACAGCTGCTGTCAACGGCCATTCTAAGCTGAATGTGCCTGCTCTCGTCAGATCGCAGCAGCAATGCAGCTTAAGGCTTGGCAAGTACCAGCATGGGAGACTGGCTGGGAATTCCAAGTTCCGTTGACCTTTTTGAACCTGAAAATGTGTTAGTTTCTCTGAGATAGTAAAAGAAGGTTCAAATTGAACAGCTCCTGTCAACGGCCATTCTAAGCTGAATGTGCCTGCTCTCGTCAGATCGCAGCAGCAATGCAGCTTAAGGCTTGGCAAGTACCAGCATGGGAGACTGGCTGGGAATCCCAAGTTCCGTTGACCTTTTTGAACCTGAAAATTGTGTTAGTTTCTCTATGAGATAGCAAAAGAAGGTTCAAATTGAACAGCTGCTGTCAACGGCCATTCTAAGCTGAATGTGCCTGCTCTTGTCAGATTGCAACAGCAATGCAGCTTAAGGCTTGGCAAGTACCAGCATGGGAGACTGGCTTGGAATCCCAAGTTCTGGTGACCTTTTTGAACCTGAAAATTGTGTTAGTTTCTATATGAGATAGTAAAAGAAGGTTCAAATTGAACAGCTGCTGTCAACGGCCATTCTAAGCTGAATGTGCCTGCTCTTGTCAGATCGCAGCAGCAATGCAGCTTAAGGCTTGGCAAGTACCAGCATGGGAGACTGGCTGGGAATCCCAAGTTCTGTTGACCTTTTTGAACCTGAAAATGTGTTAGTTTCTCTATGAGATAGTAAAAGAAGGTTCAAATTGAACAGCTGCTGTCAACGGCCATTCTAAGCTGAATGTGCCTGCTCTCGTCAGATCACAGCAGCAATGCAGCTTAAGGCTTGGCAAGTACCAGCATGGGAGACTGGCTGGGAATTCCAAGTTCCGTTGACCTTTTTGAACCTGAAAATGTGTTAGTTTCTCTATGAGATAGTAAAAGAAGGTTCAAATTGAACAGCTGCTGTCAACGGCCATTCTAAGCTGAATGTGCCTGCTCTCGTCAGATCGCAGCAGCAATGCAGCTTAAGGCTTGGCAAGTACCAGCATGGGAGACTGGCTGGGAATCCCAAGTTCTGGTGACCTTTTTGAACCTGAAAATTGTGTTAGTTTCTCTATGAGATAGTAAAAGAAGGTTCAAATTGAACAGCTGCTGTCAACGGCCATTCTAAGCTGAATGTGCCTGCTCTTGTCAGATCGCAGAAGAGATGCAGCTTAAGGCTTGGCAAGTGACAGCATGGGAGACTGGCTGGGAATCCCAAGATATGTTGACCTTTTTGAACCTGAAAATTGTGTTAGTTTCTCTATGAGATAGTAAAAGAAGGTTCAAATTGAACAGCTGCTGTCAACGGCCATTCTAAGCTGAATGTGCCTGCTCTCGTCAGATCGCAGCAGCAATGCAGCTTAAGGCTTGGCAAGTACCAGCATGGGAGACTGGCTGGGAATCCCAAGTTCCGTTGACCTTTTTGAACCTGAAAATTGTGTTAGTTTCTCTATGAGATAGCAAAAGAAGGTTCAAATTGAACAGCTGCTGTCAACGGCCATTCTAAGCTGAATGTGCCTGCTCTCGTCAGATCGCAGCAGCAATGCAGCTTAAGGCTTGGCAAGTACCAGCATTGGAGACTGGCTGGGAATTCCAAGTTCCGTTGACCTTTTTGAACCTGAAAATGTGTTAGTTTCTCTATGAGATAGTAAAAGAAGGTTCAAATTGAACAGCTGCTGTCAACGGCCATTCTAAGCTGAATGTGCCTGCTCTCGTCAGATCACAGCAGCAATGCAGCTTAAGGCTTGGCAAGTACCAGCATGGGAGACTGGCTGGGAATCCCAAGTTCCTTTGACCTTTTTGAACCTGAAAATTGTGTTAGTTTCGCTATGAGATAGCAAAAGAAGGTTCAAATTGAACAGCTGCTGTCAACGGCCATTCTAAGCTGAATGTGCCTGCCCTCGTCAGATCGCAGCAGCAATGCAACGTAAGGCTTGGCAAGTACCAGCATGGGAGACTGGCTGGGAATTCCAAGTTCCGTTGACCTTTTTGAACCTGAAAATTGTGTTAGTTTCTCTATGAGATAGCAAAAGAAGGTTCAAATTGAACAGCTGCTGTTAACTGCCATTCTAAGCTGAATGTGCGTGCTCTTGTCAGATTGCAGCAGCGATTCAGCTTAAGGCTTGGCAAGTACCAGCAAGGGAAACTGGCTGGGAATCCCAAGTTCTGGTGACCTTTTTGAACCTGAAAATTGTGTTATTTTCTATATGAGATAGTAGAAGAAGGTTCAAATTGAACAGCTGCAGTCAACTGCCATTCTAAGCTGAATGTGCCTGCTCTCGTCAGATCGCAGCAGCAATGCAGCTTAAGGCTTGGCAAGTACCAGCATGGGAGACTGGCTGGGAATCCCAAGTTCCGTTGACCTTTTTGAACCTGAAAATTGTGTTAGTTTCTCTATGAGATAGTAAAAGAAGGTTCAAATTGAACAGCTGCTGTCAACGACCATTCTAAGCTGAATGTGCCTGCTCTCGTCAGATCGCAGCAGCAATGCAGCTTAAGGCTTGGCAAGTACCAGCATGGGAGACTGGGTAGGAATCCCAAGATCCGTTGACCTTTTTGAACCTGAAAATTGAGTTATTTTCTCTATGAGATAGTAAAAGAAGGTTCAAATTGAACAGCTGCTGTCAACGGCCATTCTAAGCTGAATGTGCCTGCTCTTGTCAGATCGCAGCAGCAATGCAGCTTAAGGCTTGGCAAGTACCAGCATGGGAGACTGGCTGCGAATCCCAAGTTCTGTTGACCTTTTTGAACCTGAAAATGTGTTAGTTTCTCTATGAGATAGTAAAAGAAGGTTCAAATTGAACAGCTGCTGTCAACGGCCATTCTAAGCTGAATGTGCCTGCTCTCGTCAGATCGCAGCAGCAATGCAGCTTAAGGCTTGGCAAGTACCAGCATGGGAGACTGGCTGGGAATTCCAAGTTCCGTTGACCTTTTTGAACCTGAAAATGTGTTAGTTTCTCTATGAGATAGTAAAAGAAGGTTCAAATTGAACAGCTCCTGTCAACGGCCATTCTAAGCTGAATGTGCCTGCTCTCGTCAGATCGCAGCAGCAATGCAGCTTAAGGCTTGGCAAGTACCAGCATGGGAGACTGGCTGGGAATCCCAAGTTCCGTTGACCTTTTTGAACCTGAAAATTGTGTTAGTTTCTCTATGAGATAGCAAAAGAAGGTTCAAATTGAACAGCTGCTGTCAACGGCCATTCTAAGCTGAATGTGCCTGCTCTTGTCAGATTGCAACAGCAATGCAGCTTAAGGCTTGGCAAGTACCAGCATGGGAGACTGGCTTGGAATCCCAAGTTCTGGTGACCTTTTTGAACCTGAAAATTGTGTTAGTTTCTATATGAGATAGTAGAAGAAGGTTCAAATTGAACAACTGCTGTCAACGGCCATTCTAAGCTGAATGTGTGTGCTCTTGTCAGATCGCAGCAGCGATGCAGCTTAAGGCTTGGCAAGTACCAGCATGGGAGACTGGCTGGGAATCCCAAGTTCTGTTGACCTTTTTGAACTTGAAAATTGTGTTAGTTTCTCTATGAGATAGCAAAAGAAGGTTCAAATTGAACAGCTGCTGTCAACGGCCATTCTAAGCTGAATGTGCCTGCTCTCGTCAGATCGCAGCAGCAATGCAGCTTAAGGCTTGGCAAGTACCAGCATGGGAGACTGGCTGGGAATCCCAAGTTCTGTTGACCATTTTTAACCTGAAAATTGTGTTAGTTTCTCTATAAGATAGTAAAAGAAGGTTCAAATTGAACAGCTGCTGTCAACGGCCATTCTAAGCTGAATTTGCCTGCTCTCGTCAGATCGCAGCAGCAATGCAACTTAAGGCTTGGCAAGTACCAGCATGGGAGACTGGCTGGGAATTCCAAGTTCCGTTGACCTTTTTTGAACCTGAAAATGTGTTAGTTTCTCTATGAGATAGTAAAAGAAGGTTCAAATTGAACAGCTGCTGTCAATGGCCATTCTAAGCTGAATGTGCCTGCTCTCGTCAGATCGCAGCAGCAATGCATCTTAAGGCTTGGCAAGTACCAGCATGGGAGACTGGCTGGGAATCCCAAGTTCCGTTGACCTTTTTGAACCTGAAAATTGTGATAGTTTCTCTATGAGATAGTAAAAGAAGGTTCAAATTGAACAGCTGCTGTCAACGGCCATTCTAAGCTGAATGTGCCTGCTCTCGTCAGATCGCAGGAGCAATGCAGCTTAAGGCTTGGCAAGTACCAGCATGGGAGACTGGCTGGGAATCCCAAGTTCCGTTGACCTTTTTGAACCTGAAAATTGTGATAGTTTCTCTATGAGATAGTAAAAGAAGGTTCAAATTGAACAG
Source organism: Engystomops pustulosus (assembly GCF_040894005.1). Lineage (NCBI taxonomy): Eukaryota > Metazoa > Chordata > Amphibia > Anura > Leptodactylidae > Engystomops > Engystomops pustulosus. Next base: position 61,328,828 of record NC_092419.1, read on the forward strand.
CTGCTGTCAACGGCCATTCTAAGCTGAATGTGCCTGCTCTCGTCAGATCGCAGCAGCAATGCAGCTTAAGGCTTGGCAAGTACCAGCAAGGGAAACTGGCTGGGAATCCCAAGTTCTGGTGACCTTTTTGAACCTGAAAATTGTGTTATTTTCTATATGAGATAGTAGAAGAAGGTTCAAATTGAACAGCTGCAGTCAACTGCCATTCTAAGCTGAATGTGCCTGCTCTCGTCAGATCGCAGCAGCAATGCAGCTTAAGGCTTGGCAAGTACCAGCATGGGAGACTGGCTGGGAATCCCAAGTTCCGTTGACCTTTTTGAACCTGAAAATTGTGTTAGTTTCTCTATGAGATAGTAAAAGAAGGTTCAAATTGAACAGCTGCTGTCAACGGCCATTCTAAGCTGAATGTGCCTGCTCTCGTCAGATCGCAGCAGCAATGCAGCTTAAGGCTTGGCAAGTACCAGCATGGGAGACTGGGTAGGAATCCCAAGATCCGTTGACCTTTTTGAACCTGAAAATTGAGTTATTTTCTCTATGAGATAGTAAAAGAAGGTTCAAATTGAACAGCTGCTGTCAACGGCCATTCTAAGCTGAATGTGCCTGCTCTTGTCAGATCGCAGCAGCAATGCAGCTTAAGGCTTGGCAAGTACCAGCATGGGAGACTGGCTGGGAATCCCAAGTTCTGTTGACCTTTTTGAACCTGAAAATGTGTTAGTTTCTCTATGAGATAGTAAAAGAAGGTTCAAATTGAACAGCTGCTGTCAACGGCCATTCTAAGCTGAATGTGCCTGCTCTCGTCAGATCGCAGCAGCAATGCAGCTTAAGGCTTGGCAAGTACCAGCATGGGAGACTGGCTGGGAATTCCAAGTTCCGTTGACCTTTTTGAACCTGAAAATGTGTTAGTTTCTCTGAGATAGTAAAAGAAGGTTCAAATTGAACAGCTCCTGTCAACGGCCATTCTAAGCTGAATGTGCCTGCTCTCGTCAGATCGCAGCAGCAATGCAGCTTAAGGCTTGGCAAGTACCAGCATGGGAGACTGGCTGGGAATCCCAAGTTCCGTTGACCTTTTTGAACCTGAAAATTGTGATAGTTTCTCTATGAGATAGCAAAAGAAGGTTCAAATTGAACAGCTGCTGTCAACGGCCATTCTAAGCTGAATGTGCCTGCTCTTGTCAGATTGCAACAGCAATGCAGCTTAAGGCTTGGCAAGTACCAGCATGGGAGACTGGCTTGGAATCCCAAGTTCTGGTGACCTTTTTGAACCTGAAAATTGTGTTAGTTTCTATATGAGATAGTAAAAGAAGGTTTAAATTGAACAGCTGCTGTCAACGGCCATTCTAAGCTGAATGTGCTTGCTCTTGTCAGATCGCAGCAGCAATGCAGCTTAAGGCTTGGCAAGTACCAGCATGGGAGACTGGCTGGGAATCCCAAGTTCTGTTGACCTTTTTGAACCTGAAAATGTGTTAGTTTCTCTATGAGATAGTAAAAGAAGGTTCAAATTGAACAGCTGCTGTCAACGGCCATTCTAAGCTGAATGTGCCTGCTCTCGTCAGATCACAGCAGCAATGCAGCTTAAGGCTTGGCAAGTACCAGCATGGGAGACTGGCTGGGAATTCCTAGTTCCGTTGACCTTTTTGAACCTGAAAATGTGTTAGTTTCTCTATGAGATAGTAAAAGAAGGTTCAAATTGAACAGCTCCTGTCAACGGCCATTCTAAGCTGAATGTGCCTGCTCTCGTCAGATCGCAGCAGCAATGCAGCTTAAGGCTTGGCAAGTACCAGCATGGGAGACTGGCTGGGAATCCCAAGTTCCGTTGACCTTTTTGAACCTGAAAATGTGTTAGTTTCTCTATGAGATAGTAAAAGATGGTTCAAATTGAACAGCTGCTGTCAACGGCCATTCTAAGCTGAATGTGCCTGCTCTTGTCAGATCGCAGCAGCAATGCAGCTTAAGGCTTGGCAAGTACCAGCATGGGAGACTGGCTGGGAATCCCAAGTTCTGTTGACCTTTTTGAACCTGAAAATTGTGTAAGTTTCTCTATGAGATAGTAAAAGAAGGTTCAAATTGAACAGCTGCTGTCAACGGCCATTCTAAGCTGAATGTGCCTGCTCTTGTCAGATCGCAGCAGCAATGCAGCTTAAGGCTTGGCAAGTACCAGCATGGGAGACTGGCTTGGAATCCCAAGTTCTGGTGACCTTTTTGAACCTGAAAATTGTGTTAGTTTCTATATGAGATAGTAGAAGAAGGTTCAAATTGAACAACTGCTGTCAACGGCCATTCTAAGCTGAATGTGTGTGCTCTTGTCAGATCGCAGCAGCGATGCAGCTTAAGGCTTGGCAAGTACCAGCATGGGAGACTGGCTGGGAATCCCAAGTTCTGTTGACCTTTTTGAACCTGAAAATTGTGTTAGTTTCTCTATGAGATAGCAAAAGAAGGTTCAAATTGAACAGCTGCTGTCAACTGCCATTCTAAGCTGAATGTGCGTGCTCTTGTCAGATTGCAGCAGCGATTCAGCTTAAGGCTTGGCAAGTACCAGCAAGGGAAACTGGCTGGGAATCCCAAGTTCTGGTGACCTTTTTGAACCTGAAAATTGTGTTATTTTCTATATGAGATAGTAGAAGAAGGTTCAAATTGAACAGCTGCAGTCAACTGCCATTCTAAGCTGAATGTGCCTGCTCTCGTCAGATCGCAGCAGCAATGCAGCTTAAGGCTTGGCAAGTACCAGCATGGGAGACTGGCTGGGAATTCCAAGTTCCGTTGACCTTTTTGAACCTGAAAATTGTGTTAGTTTCTCTATGAGATAGTAAAAGAAGGTTCAAATTGAACAGCTCCTGTCAACGGCCATTCTAAGCTGAATGTGCCTGCTCTCGTCAGATCGCAGCAGCAATGCAGCTTAAGGCTTGGCAAGTACCAGCATGGGAGACTGGCTGGGAATCCAAAGTTCCGTTGACCTTTTTGAACCTGAAAATTGTGTTAGTTTCTCTATGAGATAGCAAAAGAAGGTTCAAATTGAACAGCTGCTGTCAACGGCCATTCTAAGCTGAATGTGCCTGCTCTTGTCAGATTGCAACAGCAATGCAGCTTAAGGCTTGGCAAGTACCAGCATGGGAGACTGGCTTGGAATCCCAAGTTCTGGTGACCTTTTTGAACCTGAAAATTGTGTTAGTTTCTATATGAGATAGTAGAAGAAGGTTCAAATTGAACAACTGCTGTCAACGGCCATTCTAAGCTGAATGTGTGTGCTCTTGTCAGATCGCAGCAGCGATGCAGCTTAAGGCTTGGCAAGTACCAGCATGGGAGACTGGCTGGGAATCCCAAGTTCTGTTGACCTTTTTGAACTTGAAAATTGTGTTAGTTTCTCTATGAGATAGCAAAAGAAGGTTCAAATTGAACAGCTGCTGTCAACGGCCATTCTAAGCTGAATGTGCCTGCTCTCGTCAGATCGCAGCAGCAATGCAGCTTAAGGCTTGGCAAGTACCAGCATGGGAGACTGGCTGGGAATCCCAAGTTCTGTTGACCTTTTTTAACCTGAAAATTGTGTTAGTTTCTCTATAAGATAGTAAAAGAAGGTTCAAATTGAACAGCTGCTGTCAATGGCCATTCTAAGCTGAATTTGCCTGCTCTCGTCAGATCGCAGCAGCAATGCAACTTAAGGCTTGGCAAGTACCAGCATGGGAGACTGGCTGGGAATTCCAAGTTCCGTTGACCTTTTTGAACCTGAAAATGTGTTAGTTTCTCTATGAGATAGTAAAAGAAGGTTCAAATTGAACAGCTGCTGTCAACGGCCATTCTAAGCTGAATGTGCCTGCTCTCGTCAGATCGCAGCAGCAATGCATCTTAAGGCTTGGCAAGTACCAGCATGGGAGACTGGCTGGGAATCCCAAGTTCCGTTGACCTTTTTGAACCTGAAAATTGTGATAGTTTCTCTATGAGATAGTAAAAGAAGGTTCAAATTGAACAGCTGCTGTCAACGGCCATTCTAAGCTGAATGTGCCTGCTCTCGTCAGATCGCAGCAGCAATGCAGCTTAAGGCTTGGCAAGTACCAGCATGGGAGACTGGCTGGGAATCCCAAGTTCCGTTGACCTTTTTGAACCTGAAAATTGAGATAGTTTCTCTATGAGATAGTAAAAGAAGGTTCAAATTGAACAGCTGCTGTCAACGGCCATTCTAAGCTGAATGTGCCTGCTCTCGTCAGATCGCAGCAGCAATGCAGCTTAAGGCTTGGCAAGTACCAGCAAGGGAAACTGGCTGGGAATCCCAAGTTCTGGTGACCTTTTTGAACCTGAAAATTGTGTTATTTTCTATATGAGATAGTAGAAGAAGGTTCAAATTGAACAGCTGCAGTCAACTGCCATTCTAAGCTGAATGTGCCTGCTCTCGTCAGATCGCAGCAGCAATGCAGCTTAAGGCTTGGCAAGTACCAGCATGGGAGACTGGCTGGGAATCCCAAGTTCTGTTGACCTTTTTGAACCTGAAAATGTGTTAGTTTCTCTATGAGATAGTAAAAGAAGGTTCAAATTGAACAGCTGCTGTCAACGGCCATTCTAAGCTGAATGTGCCTGCTCTCGTCAGATCGCAGCACCAATGCAGCTTACGGCTTGGCAAGTACCAGCATGGGAGACTGGCTGGGAATTCCAAGTTCCGTTGACCTTTTTGAACCTGAAAATGTGTTAGTTTCTCTATGAGATAGTAAAAGAAGGTTCAAATTGAACAGCTCCTGTCAACGGCCATTCTAAGCTGAATGTGCCTGCTCTCGTCAGATCGCAGCAGCAATGCAGCTTAAGGCTTGGCAAGTACCAGCATGGGAGACTGGCTGGGAATCCCAAGTTCCGTTGACCTTTTTGAACCTGAAAATTGTGTTAGTTTCTCTATGAGATTGCAAAAGAAGGTTCAAATTGAACAGCTGCTGTCAACGGCCATTCTAAGCTGAATGTGCCTGCTCTTGTCAGATTGCAACAGCAATGCAGCTTAAGGCTTGGCAAGTACCAGCATGGGAGACTGGCTTGGAATCCCAAGTTCTGGTGACCTTTTTGAACCTGAAAATTGTGTTAGTTTCTATATGAGATAGTAGAAGAAGGTTCAAATTGAACAACTGCTGTCAACGGCCATTCTAAGCTGAATGTGTGTGCTCTTGTCAGATCGCAGCAGCGATGCAGCTTAAGGCTTGGCAAGTACCAGCATGGGAGACTGGCTGGGAATCCCAAGTTCTGTTGACCTTTTTTAACCTGAAAATTGTGTTAGTTTCTCTATGAGATAGTAAAAGAAGGTTCAAATTGAACAGCTGCTGTCAACGGCCATTCTAAGCTGAATTTGCCTGCTCTCGTCAGATCGCAGCAGCAATGCAACTTAAGGCTTGGCAAGTACCAGCATGGGAGACTGGCTGGGAATTCCAAGTTCCGTTGACCTTTTTGAACCTGAAAATGTGTTAGTTTCTCTATGAGATAGTAAAAGAAGGTTCAAATTGAACAGCTGCTGTCAACGGCCATTCTAAGCTGAATGTGCCTGCTCTCGTCAGATCGCAGCAGCAATGCAGCTTAAGGCTTGGCAAGTACCAGCATGGGAGACTGGGTAGGAATCCCAAGATCCGTTTACATTTTTGAACCTGAAAATTGAGTTATTTTCTCTATGAGATAGTAAAAGAAGGTTCGAATTGAACGGCTGCTGTCAACGGCCATTCTAAGCTGAATGTGCCTGCTCTCGTCAGATCACAGCAGCAATACAGTTTAAGGCTTGGCAAGTACCAGCATGGGAGACTGGCTGGGAATCCCAAGTTATGTTGACCTTTTTGAACCTGAAAATTGTGTTAGTTTCTCTATGAGATAGTAAAAGAAGGTTCAAATTGAACAGCTGCTGTCAACGGCCATTCTAAGCTGAATGTGCCTGCTCTCGTCAGATCGCAGCAGCAATGCAGCTTAAGGCTTGGCAAGTACCAGCATGGGAGACTGGCTGGGAATCCCAAGTTCCGTTGACCTTTTTGAACCTGAAAATTGTGTTAGTTTCTCTATGAGATAGTAAAAGAAGGTTCAAATTGAACAGCTGCTGTCAACGGCCATTCTAAGCTGAATGTGCCTGCTCTTGTCAGATCGCAGCAGCAATGCAGCTTAAGGCTTGGCAAGTACCAGCATGGGAGACTGGCTGGGAATCCCAAGTTCTGTTGACCTTTTTGAACCTGAAAATGTGTTAGTTTCTCTATGAGATAGTAAAAGAAGGTTCAAATTGAACAGCTGCTGTCAACGGCCATTCTAAGCTGAATGTGCGTGCTCTTGTCAGATCGCAGCAGCGATGCAGCTTAAGGCTTGGCAAGTACCATCATGGGAGACTGGCTTGGAATCCCAAGTTCTGGTGACCTTTTTGAACCTGAAAATTGTGTTATTTTCTATATGAGATAGTAGAAGAAGGTTCAAATTGAACAACTGCTGTCAATGGCCATTCTAAGCTGAATGTGCCTGCTCTCGTCAGATCGCAGCAGCAATGCAGCTTAAGGCTTGGCAAGTACCAGCATGGGAGACTGGCTGGGAATCCCAAGTTCTGTTGACCTTTTTGAACCTGAAAATGTGTTAGTTTCTCTATGAGATAGTAAAAGAAGGTTCAAATTGAACAGCTGCTGTCAACGGCCATTCTAAGCTGAATGTGCCTGCTCTCGTCAGATCGCAGCAGCAATGCAGCTTAAGGCTTGGCAAGTACCAGCATGGGAGACTGGCTGGGAATTCCAAGTTCCGTTGACCTTTTTGAACCTGAAAATGTGTTAGTTTCTCTATGAGATAGTAAAAGAAGGTTCAAATTGAACAGCTCCTGTCAACGGCCATTCTAAGCTGAATGTGCCTGCTCTCGTCAGATCGCAGCAGCAATGCAGCTTAAGGCTTGGCAAGTACCAGCATGGGAGACTGGCTGGGAATCCCAAGTTCCGTTGACCTTTTTGAACCTGAAAATTGTGTTAGTTTCTCTATGAGATAGCAAAAGAAGGTTCAAATTGAACAGCTGCTGTCAACGGCCATTCTAAGCTGAATGTGCCTGCTCTTGTCAGATTGCAACAGCAATGCAGCTTAAGGCTTGGCAAGTACCAGCATGGGAGACTGGCTTGGAATCCCAAGTTCTGGTGACCTTTTTGAACCTGAAAATTGTGTTAGTTTCTATATGAGATAGTAAAAGAAGGTTCAAATTGAACAACTGCTGTCAACGGCCATTCTAAGCTGAATGTGTGTTCTCTTGTCAGATCGCAGCAGCGATGCAGCTTAAGGCTTGGCAAGTACCAGCATGGGAGACTGGCTGGGAATTCCAAGTTCCGTTGACCTTTTTGAACCTGAAAATGTGTTAGTTTCTCTATGAGATAGTAAAAGAAGGTTCAAATTGAACAGCTGCTGTCAACGGCCATTCTAAGCTGAATGTGCCTGCTCTCGTCAGATCGCAGCAGCTTGTAGCTTAAGGCTTGGCAAGTACCAGCATGGGAGACTGGGTAGGAATCCCAAGATCCGTTTACATTTTTGAACCTGAAAATTGAGTTATTTTCTCTATGAGATAGTAAAAGAAGGTTCAAATTGAACGGCTGCTGTCAACGGCCATTCTAAGCTGAATGTGCCTGCTCTCGTCAGATCACAGCAGCAATGCAGTTTAAGGCTTGGCAAGTACCAGCATGGGAGACTGGCTGGGAATCCCAAGTTATGTTGACCTTTTTGAACCTGAAAATTGTGTTAGTTTCTCTATGAGATAGTAAAAGAAGGTTCAAATTGAACAGCTGCTGTCAACGGCCATTCTAAGCTGAATGTGCCTGCTCTTGTCAGATCGCAGCAGCAATGCAGCTTAAGGCTTGGCAGGTGCCAGCATGGGAGACTGGCTGGTAATCCCAAGTTCCGTTGACCTTTTTGAACCTGAAAATTGTGTTAGTTTCTCTATGAGATAGTAAAAGAAGGTTCAAATTGAACAGCTGCTGTCAACGGCCATTCTAAGCTGAATGTGCGTGCTCTTGTCAGATCGCAGAAGAGATGCAGCTTAAGGCTTGGCAAGTGACAGCATGGGAGACTGGCTGGGAATCCCAAGATATGTTGTCCTTTTTGAACCTGAAAATTGTGTTAGTTTCTCTATGAGATAGTAAAAGAAGGTTCAAATTGAACAGCTGCTGTCAACGGCCATTCTAAGCTGAATGTGCCTGCTCTCGTCAGATCGCAGCAGCAATGCAGCTTAAGGCTTGGCAAGTACCAGCATGGGAGACTGGCTGGGAATTCCAAGTTCCGTTGACCTTTTTGAACCTGAAAATGTGTTAGTTTCTCTATGAGATAGTAAAAGAAGGTTCAAATTGAACAGCTGCTGTCAACGGCCATTCTAAGCTGAATGTGCCTGCTCTCGTCAGATCGCAGCAGCAATGCAGCTTAAGGCTTGGCAAGTACCAGCATGGGAGACTGGCTGGGAATCCCAAGTTCCGTTGACCTTTTTGAACCTGAAAATTGTGTTAGTTTCTCTATGAGATAGCAAAAGAAGGTTCAAATTGAACAGCTGCTGTCAACGGCCATTCTAAGCTGAATGTGCCTGCTCTTGTCAGATCGCAGCAGCAATGCAGCTTAAGGCTTGGCAAGTACCAGCATGGGAGACTGGCTGGGAATCCCAAGTTCTGTTGACCTTTTTGAACCTGAAAATTGTGTAAGTTTCTCTATGAGATATTAAAAGAAGGTTCAAATTGAACAGCTGCTGTCAACGGCCATTCTAAGCTGAATGTGCCTGCTCTTGTCAGATCGCAGCAGCAATGCAGCTTAAGGCTTGGCAAGTACCAGCATGGGAGACTGGCTTGGAATCCCAAGTTCTGGTGACCTTTTTGAACCTGAAAATTGTGTTAGTTTCTATATGAGATAGTAGAAGAAGGTTCAAATTGAACAACTGCTGTCAACGGCCATTCTAAGCTGAATGTGTGTGCTCTTGTCAGATCGCAGCAGCGATGCAGCTTAAGGCTTGGCAAGTACCAGCATGGGAGACTGGCTGGGAATCCCAAGTTCTGTTGACCTTTTTGAACCTGAAAATTGTGTTAGTTTCTCTATGAGATAGTAAAAGAAGGTTCAAATTGAACAGCTGCTGTCAACGGCAATTCTAAGCTGAATGTGCCTGCTCTCGTCAGATCGCAGCAGCAATGCAGCTTAAGGCTTGGCAAGTACCAGCATGGGAGACTGGCTGGGAATCCCAAGTTCCGTTGACCTTTTTGAACCTGAAAATTGTGTTAGTTTCTCTATGAGATAGCAAAAGAAGGTTCAGATTGAACAGCTGCTGTCAACGGCCATTCTAAGCTGAATGTGACTGCTCTCGTCAGATCGCAGCAGCAATGCAACTTAAGGCTTGGCAAGTACCAGCATGGGAGACTGGCTGGGAATTCCAAGTTCCGTTGACCTTTTTGAACCTGAAAATGTGTTAGTTTCTCTATGAGATAGTAAAAGAAGGTTCAAATTGAACAGCTGCTGTCAACGGCCATTCTAAGCTGAATGTGCGTGCTCTCGTCAGATCGCAGCAGCAATGCAGCTTAAGGCTTGGCAAGTACCAGCATGGGAGACTGGCTGGGAATCCCAAGTTCTGTTGACCATTTGGAACCTGAAAATTGTGTTAGTTTCTCTATGAGATAGTAAAAGAAGGTTCAAATTGAACGGCTGTTGTCAACGGCCATTCTAAGCTGAATGTGCATGCTCTTGTCAGATCGCAGCAGCGATGCAGCTTAAGGCTTGGCAAGTACCAGCATGGGAGACTGGCTTGGAATCCCAAGTTCTGATGACCTTTTTGAACCTGAAAATTGTGTTATTTTCTATATGAGATAGTAGAAGAAGGTTCAAATTGAACAACTGCTGTCAATGGCCATTCTAAGCTGAATGTGCCTGCTCTCGTCAGATCGCAGCAGCAATGCAGCTTAAGGCTTGGCAAGTACCAGCATGGGAGACTGGCTGGGAATCCCAAGTTCTGTTGACCTTTTTTAACCTGAAAATTGTGTTAGTTTCTATATGAGATAGCAAAAGAAGGTTCAAAGTGAACAGCTGCTGTCAACGGCCATTCTAAGCTGAATGTGCCTGCTCTCGTCAGATCGCAGCAGCAATGCAGCTTAAGGCTTGGCAAGTACCAGCATGGGAGACTGGCTGGGAATCCCAAGTTCTGTTGACCTTTTTGAACCTGAAAATTGTGTTAGTTTCTCTATGAGATAGTAAAAGAAGGTTCAAATTGAACACCTGCTGTCAACGGCCATTCTAAGCTGAATGTGTGTGCTCTTTTCAGATCGCAGCAGCGATGCAGCTTAAGGCTTGGCAAGTACCAGCATGGGAGACTGGCTGGGAATCCCAAGTTCTGTTAACCTTTTTTAACCTGAAAATTGTGTTAGTTTCTCTATGAGATAGTAAAAGAAGGTTCAAATTGAACAGCTGCTGTCAACGGCCATTCTAAGCTGAATGTGCCTGCTCTCGTCAGATCGCAGCAGCAATGCAGCTTAAGGCTTGGCAAGTACCAGCATGGGAGACTGGCTGGGAATCCCAAGTTCCGTTGACCTTTTTGAACCTGAAAATTGTGTTAATTTCTCTATGAGATAGTAAAAGAAGGTTCAAATTGAACAGCTGCTGTCAACGGCCATTCTAAGCTGAATGTGCCTGCTCTCGTCAGATCGCAGCAGCAATGCAGTTTAAGGCTTGGCAAGTACCAGCATGGGAGACTGGCTGGGAATCCCAAGTTCCGTTGCCCTTTTTGAACCGGAAAATTGTGTTAGTTTCTCTATGAGATAGTAAAAGAAGGTTCAAATTGAACAGCTGCTGTCAACGGCCATTCTAAGCTGAATGTGCCTGCTCTCGTCAGATCGCAGCAGCAGCAATTCAGCTTAAGGCTTGGCAAGTACCAGCATGGGAGACTGGCTGGGAATTCCAAGTTCCGTTGACCTTTTTGAACCTGAAAATGTGTTAGTTTCTATATGAGATAGTAAAAGATGGTGCAAATTGAACAGCTGCTGTCAACGGCCATTCTAAGCTGAATGTGCCTGCTCTCGTCAGATCGCAGCAGCAATGCAGCTTAAGGCTTGGCAAGTACCAGCATGGGAGACTGGCTGGGAATCCCAAGTTCCGTTGACCTTTTTGAACCTGAAAATTGTGTTAGTTTCTCTATGAGATAGTAAAAGAAGGTTCAAATTGAACAGCTGCTGTCAACGGCCATTCTAAGCTGAATGTGCCTGCTCTCGTCAGATCGCAGCAGCTTAAGGCTTGGCAAGTACCAGCATGGGAGACTGGGTAGGAATCCCAAGATCCGTTGACCTTTTTGAACCTGAAAATTGAGTTATTTTCTCTATGAGATAGTAAAAGAAGGTTGAAATTGAACAGCTGCTGTCAACGGCCATTCTAAGCTGAATGTGCCTGCTCATGTCAGATCACAGCAGCAATGCAGCTTAAGGCTTGGCAAGTACCAGCATGGGAGACTGGCTGGGAATCCCAAGTTCTGTTGACCTTTTTGAACCTGAAAATTGTGTTAGTTTCTTTATGAGATAGTAAAAGAAGGTTCAAATTCAACAACTGCTGTCAACGGCCATTCTAAGCTGAATGTGCCTGCTCTCGTCAGATCGCAGCAGCAATGCAGCTTAAGGCTTGGCAAGTACCAGCATGGGAGACTGGCTGGGAATCCCAAGTTCCGTTGACCTTTTTGAACCTGAAAATTGTGTTAGTTTCTCTATGAGATAGTAAAAGAAGGTTCAAATTGAACAGCTGCTTTCAACGGCCATTCTAAGCTGAATGTGCCTGCTCTTGTCAGATCGCAGCAGCAATGCAGCTTAAGGCTTGGCAAGTACCAGCATGGGAGACTGGCTGGGAATCCCAAGTTCCGTTGACCTTTTTGAACCTGAAAATTGTGTTAGTTTCTCTATGAGATAGCAAAAGAAGGTTCAGATTGAACAGCTGCTGTCAACGGCCATTCTAAGCTGAATGTGACTGCTCTCGTCAGATCGCAGCAGCAATGCAACTTAAGGCTTGGCAAGTACCAGCATGGGAGACTGGCTGGGAATTCCAAGTTCCGTTGACCTTTTTGAACCTGAAAATGTGTTAGTTTCTCTATGAGATAGTAAAAGAAGGTTCAAATTGAACAGCTGCTGTCAACGGCCATTCTAAGCTGAATGTGCGTGCTCTCGTCAGATCGCAGCAGCAATGCAGCTTAAGGCTTGGCAAGTACCAGCATGGGAGACTGGCTGGGAATCCCAAGTTCTGTTGACCATTTGGAACCTGAAAATTGTGTTAGTTTCTCTATGAGATAGTAAAAGAAGGTTCAAATTGAACGGCTGTTGTCAACGGCCATTCTAAGCTGAATGTGCATGCTCTTGTCAGATCGCAGCAGCGATGCAGCTTAAGGCTTGGCAAGTACCAGCATGGGAGACTGGCTTGGAATCCCAAGTTCTGGTGACCTTTTTGAACCTGAAAATTGTGTTATTTTCTATATGAGATAGTAGAAGAAGGTTCAAATTGAACAACTGCTGTCAATGGCCATTCTAAGCTGAATGTGCCTGCTCTCGTCAGATCGCAGCAGCAATGCAGCTTAAGGCTTGGCAAGTACCAGCATGGGAGACTGGCTGGGAATCCCAAGTTCTGTTGACCTTTTTTAACCTGAAAATTGTGTTAGTTTCTATATGAGATAGCAAAAGAAGGTTCAAAGTGAACAGCTGCTGTCAACGGCCATTCTAAGCTGAATGTGCCTGCTCTCGTCAGATCGCAGCAGCAATGCAGCTTAAGGCTTGGCAAGTACCAGCATGGGAGACTGGCTGGGAATCCCAAGTTCTGTTGACCTTTTTGAACCTGAAAATTGTGTTAGTTTCTCTATGAGATAGTAAAAGAAGGTTCAAATTGAACACCTGCTGTCAACGGCCATTCTAAGCTGAATGTGTGTGCTCTTTTCAGATCGCAGCAGCGATGCAGCTTAAGGCTTGGCAAGTACCAGCATGGGAGACTGGCTGGGAATCCCAAGTTCTGTTAACCTTTTTTAACCTGAAAATTGTGTTAGTTTCTCTATGAGATAGTAAAAGAAGGTTCAAATTGAACAGCTGCTGTCAACGGCCATTCTAAGCTGAATGTGCCTGCTCTCGTCAGATCGCAGCAGCAATGCAGCTTAAGGCTTGGCAAGTACCAGCATGGGAGACTGGCTGGGAATCCCAAGTTCCGTTGACCTTTTTGAACCTGAAAATTGTGTTAATTTCTCTATGAGATAGTAAAAGAAGGTTCAAATTGAACAGCTGCTGTCAACGGCCATTCTAAGCTGAATGTGCCTGCTCTCGTCAGATCGCAGCAGCAATGCAGTTTAAGGCTTGGCAAGTACCAGCATGGGAGACTGGCTGGGAATCCCAAGTTCCGTTGCCCTTTTTGAACCGGAAAATTGTGTTAGTTTCTCTATGAGATAGTAAAAGAAGGTTCAAATTGAACAGCTGCTGTCAACGGCCATTCTAAGCTGAATGTGCCTGCTCTCGTCAGATCGCAGCAGCAGCAATTCAGCTTAAGGCTTGGCAAGTACCAGCATGGGAGACTGGCTGGGAATTCCAAGTTCCGTTGACCTTTTTGAACCTGAAAATGTGTTAGTTTCTATATGAGATAGTAAAAGATGGTGCAAATTGAACAGCTGCTGTCAACGGCCATTCTAAGCTGAATGTGCCTGCTCTCGTCAGATCGCAGCAGCAATGCAGCTTAAGGCTTGGCAAGTACCAGCATGGGAGACTGGCTGGGAATCCCAAGTTCCGTTGACCTTTTTGAACCTGAAAATTGTGTTAGTTTCTCTATGAGATAGTAAAAGAAGGTTCAAATTGAACAGCTGCTGTCAACGGCCATTCTAAGCTGAATGTGCCTGCTCTCGTCAGATCGCAGCAGCTTAAGGCTTGGCAAGTACCAGCATGGGAGACTGGGTAGGAATCCCAAGATCCGTTGACCTTTTTGAACCTGAAAATTGAGTTATTTTCTCTATGAGATAGTAAAAGAAGGTTGAAATTGAACAGCTGCTGTCAACGGCCATTCTAAGCTGAATGTGCCTGCTCATGTCAGATCACAGCAGCAATGCAGCTTAAGGCTTGGCAAGTACCAGCATGGGAGACTGGCTGGGAATCCCAAGTTCTGTTGACCTTTTTGAACCTGAAAATTGTGTTAGTTTCTTTATGAGATAGTAAAAGAAGGTTCAAATTCAACAACTGCTGTCAACGGCCATTCTAAGCTGAATGTGCCTGCTCTCGTCAGATCGCAGCAGCAATGCAGCTTAAGGCTTGGCAAGTACCAGCATGGGAGACTGGCTGGGAATCCCAAGTTCCGTTGACCTTTTTGAACCTGAAAATTGTGTTAGTTTCTCTATGAGATAGTAAAAGAAGGTTCAAATTGAACAGCTGCTTTCAACGGCCATTCTAAGCTGAATGTGCCTGCTCTTGTCAGATCGCAGCAGCAATGCAGCTTAAGGCTTGGCAAGTACCAGCATGGGAGACTGGCTGGGAATCCCAAGTTCCGTTGACCTTTTTGAACCTGAAAATTGTGTTAGTTTCTCTATGAGATAGTAAAAGAAGGTTCAAATTGAACAGCTGCTGTCAACGGCCATTCTAAGCTGAATGTGCGTGCTCTTGTCAGATCGCAGAAGAGATGCAGCTTAAGGCTTGGCAAGTGACAGCATGGGAGACTGGCTGGGAATCCCAAGATACGTTGACCTTTTTGAACCTGAAAATTGTGTTAGTTTCTCTATGAGATAGTAAAAGAAGGTTCAAATTGAACAGCTGCTGTCAACGGCCATTCTAAGCTGAATGTGCGTGCTCTTGTCATATCGCAGCAGCGATGCAGCTTAAGGCTTGGCAAGTACCAGCATGGGAGACTGGCTGGGAATCCCAAGTTCTGTTGACCTTTTTGAACCTGAAAATTGTGTTAGTTTCTCTATGAGATAGTAAAAGAAGGTTCAAATTGAACAGCTGCTGTCAACGGCCATTCTAAGCTGAATGTGCGTGCTCTTGTCAGATCGCAGAAGAGATGCAGCTTAAGGCTTGGCAAGTGACAGCATGGGAGACTGGCTGGGAATCCCATGATATGTTGACCTTTTTGAACCTGAAAATTGTGTTAGTTTCTCTATGAGATAGTAAAAGAAGGTTCAAATTGAACAGCTGCTGTCAACGGCCATTCTAAGCTGAATGTGCCTGCTCTCGTCAGATCGCAGCAGCAATGCAGCTTAAGGCTTGGCAAGTACCAGCATGGGAGGCTGGCTGGGAATTCCAAGTTCCGTTGACCTTTTTGAACCTGAAAATGTGTTAGTTTCTCTATGAGATAGTAAAAGAAGGTTCAAATTGAACAGCTGCTGTCAACGGCCATTCTAAGCTGAATGTGCCTGCTCTCGTCAGATCGCAGCAGCAATGCAGCTTAAGGCTTGGCAAGTACCAGCATGGGAGACTGGCTGGGAATCCCAAGTTCCGTTGACCTTTTTGAACCTGAAAATTGTGTTAGTTTCTCTATGAGATAGCAAAAGAAGGTTCAAATTGAACAGCTGCTGTCAACGGCCATTCTAAGCTGAATGTGCCTGCTCTTGTCAGATCGCAGCAGCAATGCAGCTTAAGGCTTGGCAAGTACCAGCATGGGAGACTGGCTGGGAATCCCAAGTTCTGTTGACCTTTTTGAACCTGAAAATTGTGTAAGTTTCTCTATGAGATAGTAAAAGAAGGTTCAAATTGAACAGCTGCTGTCAACCGCCATTCTAAGCTGAATGTGCCTGCTCTTGTCAGATCGCAGCAGCAATGCAGCTTAAGGCTTGGCAAGTACCAGCATGGGAGACTGGCTTGGAATCCCAAGTTCTGGTGACCTTTTTGAACCTGAAAATTGTGTTAGTTTCTATATGAGATAGTAGAAGAAGGTTCAAATTGAAAAACTGCTGTCAACGGCCATTCTAAGCTGAATGTGTGTGCTCTTGTCAGATCGCAGCAGCGATGCAGCTTAAGGCTTGGCAAGTACCAGCATGGGAGACTGGCTGGGAATCCCAAGTTCTGTTGACCTTTTTGAACCTGAAAATTGTGTTAGTTTCTCTATGAGATAGTAAAAGAAGGTTCAAATTGAACAGCTGCTGTCAACGGCAATTCTAAGCTGAATGTGCCTGCTCTCGTCAGATCGCAGCAGCAATGCAGCTTAAGGCTTGGCAAGTACCAGCATGGGAGACTGGCTGGGAATCCCAAGTTCCGTTGACCTTTTTGAACCTGAAAATTGTGTTAGTTTCTCTATGAGATAGCAAAAGAAGGTTCAGATTGAACAGCTGCTGTCAACGGCCATTCTAAGCTGAATGTGACTGCTCTCGTCAGATCGCAGCAGCAATGCAGCTTAAGGCTTGGCAAGTACCAGCATGGGAGACTGGCTGGGAATCCCAAGTTCTGTTGACCTTTTTTAACCTGAAAATTGTGTTAGTTTCTCTATGAGATAGTAAAAGAAGGTTCAAATTGAACAGCTGCTGTCAACGGCCATTCTAAGCTGAATGTGCCTGCTCTCGTCAGATCGCAGCAGCAATGCAGCTTAAGGCTTGGCAAGTACCAGCATGGGAGACTGGCTGGGAATCCCAAGTTCCGTTGACCTTTTTGAACCAGAAAATTGTGTTAGTTTCTCTATGAGATAGCAAAAGAAGGTTCAAATTGAACAGCTGCTGTCAACGGCCATTCTAAGCTGAATGTGCCTGCTCTTGTCAGATTGCAACAGCAATGCAGCTTAAGGCTTGGCGAGTACCAGCATGGGAGACTGGCTTGGAATCCCAAGTTCTGGTGACCTTTTTGAACCTGAAAATTGTGTTAGTTTCTATATGAGATAGTAGAAGAAGGCTCAAATTGAACAACTGCTGTCAACGGCCATTCTAAGCTGAATGTGTGTGCTCTTGTCAGATCGCAGCAGCGATGCAGCTTAAGGCTTGGCAAGTACCAGCATGGGAGACTGGCTGGGAATCCCAAGTTCTGTTGACCTTTTTGAACTTGAAAATTGTGTTAGTTTCTCTATGAGATAGCAAAAGAAGGTTCAAATTGAACAGCTGCTGTCAACGGCCATTCTAAGCTGAATGTGCCTGCTCTCGTCAGATCGCAGCAGCAATGCAGCTTAAGGCTTGGCAAGTACCAGCATGGGAGACTGGCTGGGAATCCCAAGTTCTGTTGACCATTTGAAACCTGAAAATTGTGTTAGTTTCTCTATGAGATAGTAAAAGAAGGTTCAAATTGAAAAGCTCCTGTCAACGGCCATTCTAAGCTGAATGTGCGTGCTCTTGTCAGATCGCAGCAGCGATGCAGCTTAAGGCTTGGCAAGTACCAGCATGGGAGACTGGCTGGGAATCCCAAGTTCTGGTGACCTTTTTGAACCTGAAAATTGTGTTAGTTTCTCTATGAGATAGTAGAAGAAGGTTCAAATTGAACAACTGCTGTCAACGGCCATTCTAAGCTGAATGTGTGTGCTCTTTTCAGATCGCAGCAGCGATGCAGCTTAAGGCTTGGCAAGTACCAGCATGGGAGACTGGCTGGGAATCCCAAGTTCTGTTGACCTTTTTGAACCTGAAAATTGTGTTAGTTTCTCTATGAGATAGTAAAAGAAGGTTCAAATTGAACAGCTGCTGTCAACGGCCATTCTAAGCTGAATGTGCCTGCTCTCGTCAGATCGCAGCAGCAATGCAGCTTAAGGCTTGGCAAGTACCAGCATGGGAGACTGGCTGGGAATCCCAAGTTCCGTTGACCTTTTTGAACCTGAAAATTGTGTTAATTTCTCTATGAGATAGTAAAAGAAGGTTCAAATTGAACAGCTGCTGTCAACGGCCATTCTAAGCTGAATGTGCCTGCTCTCGTCAGATCGCAGCAGCAATGCAGTTTAAGGCTTGGCAAGTACCAGCATGGGAGACTGGCTGGGAATCCCAAGTTCCGTTGCCCTTTTTGAACCGGAAAATTGTGTTAGTTTCTCTATGAGATAGTAAAAGAAGGTTCAAATTGAACAGCTGCTGTCAACGGCCATTCTAAGCTGAATGTGCCTGCTCTCGTCAGATCGCAGCAGCAGCAATTCAGCTTAAGGCTTGGCAAGTACCAGCATGGGAGACTGGCTGGGAATTCCAAGTTCCGTTGACCTTTTTGAACCTGAAAATGTGTTAGTTTCTATATGAGATAGTAAAAGATGGTTCAAATTGAACAGCTGCTGTCATCGGCCATTCTAAGCTGAATGTGCCTGCTCTCGTCAGATCGCAGCAGCAATGCAGCTTAAGGCTTGGCAAGTACCAGCATGGGAGACTGGCTGGGAATCCCAAGTTCCGTTGACCTTTTTGAACCTGAAAATTGTGTTAGTTTCTCTATGAGATAGTAAAAGAAGGTTCAAATTGAACAGCTGCTGTCAACGGCCATTCTAAGCTGAATGTGCCTGCTCTCGTCAGATCGCAGCAGCAATGCAGTTTAAGGCTTGGCAAGTACCAGCATGGGAGACTGGCTGGGAATCCCAAGTTCCGTTGCCCTTTTTGAACCGGAAAATTGTGTTAGTTTCTCTATGAGATAGTAAAAGAAGGTTCAAATTGAACAGCTGCTGTCAACGGCCATTCTAAGCTGAATGTGCCTGCTCTCGTCAGATCGCAGCAGCTTAAGGCTTGGCAAGTACCAGCATGGGAGACTGGGTAGGAATCCCAAGATCCGTTGACCTTTTTGAACCTGAAAATTGAGTTATTTTCTCTATGAGATAGTAAAAGAAGGTTGAAATTGAACAGCTGCTGTCATCGGCCATTCTAAGCTGAATGTGCCTGCTCATGTCAGATCACAGCAGCAATGCAGCTTAAGGCTTGGCAAGTACCAGCATGGGAGACTGGCTGGGAATCCCAAGTTCTGTTGACCTTTTTGAACCTGAAAATTGTGTTAGTTTCTTTATGAGATAGTAAAAGAAGGTTCCAATTCAACAACTGCTGTCAACGGCCATTCTAAGCTGAATGTGCCTGCTCTCGTCAGATCGCAGCAGCAATGCAGCTTAAGGCTTGGCAAGTACCAGCATGGGAGACTGGCTGGGAATCCCAAGTTCCGTTGACCTTTTTGAACCTGAATATTGTGTTAGTTTCTCTATGAGATAGTAAAAGAAGGTTCAAATTGAACAGCTGCTTTCAACGGCCATTCTAAGCTGAATGTGCCTGCTCTTGTCAGATCGCAGCAGCAATGCAGCTTAAGGCTTGGCAAGTACCAGCATGGGAGACTGGCTGGGAATCCCAAGTTCCGTTGACTTTTTTGAACCTGAAAATTGTGTTAGTTTCTCTATGAGATAGTAAAAGAAGGTTCAAATTGAACAGCTGCTGTCAACGGCCATTCTAAGCTGAATGTGCGTGCTCTTGTCAGATCGCAGAAGAGATGCAGCTTAAGGCTTGGCAAGTGACAGCATGGGAGACTGGCTGGGAATCCCAAGATACGTTGACCTTTTTGAACCTGAAAATTGTGTTAGTTTCTCTATGAGATAGTAAAAGAAGGTTCAAATTGAACAGCTGTTGTCAACGGCCATTCTAAGCTGAATGTGCGTGCTCTTGTCATATCGCAGCAGCGATGCAGCTTAAGGCTTGGCAAGTACCAGCATGGGAGACTGGCTGGGAATCCCAAGTTCTGTTGACCTTTTTGAACCTGAAAATTGTGTTAGTTTCTCTATGAGATAGTAAAAGAAGGTTCAAATTGAACAGCTGCTGTCAACGGCCATTCTAAGCTGAATGTGCGTGCTCTTGTCAGATCGCAGAAGAGATGCAGCTTAAGGCTTGGCAAGTGACAGCATGGGAGACTGGCTGGGAATCCCAAGATATGTTGACCTTTTTGAACCTGAAAATTGTGTTAGTTTCTCTATGAGATAGTAAAAGAAGGTTCAAATTGAACAGCTGCTGTCAACGGCCATTCTAAGCTGAATGTGCGTGCTCTTGTCAGATCGCAGAAGAGATGCAGCTTAAGGCTTGGCAAGTACCAGCATGGGAGACTGGCTGGGAATTCCAAGTTCCGTTGACCTTTTTGAACCTGAAAATGTGTTAGTTTCTCTATGAGATAGTAAAAGAAGGTTCAAATTGAACAGCTGCTGTCAACGGCCATTCTAAGCTGAATGTGCCTGCTCTCGTCAGATCGCAGCAGCAATGCAGCTTAAGGCTTGGCAAGTACCAGCATGGGAGACTGGCTGGGAATCCCAAGTTCCGTTGACCTTTTTGAACCTGAAAATTGTGTTAGTTTCTCTATGAGATAGCAAAAGAAGGTTCAAATTGAACAGCTGCTGTCAACGGCCATTCTAAGCTGAATGTGCCTGCTCTTGTCAGATCGCAGCAGCAATGCAGCTTAAGGCTTGGCAAGTACCAGCATGGGAGACTGGCTGGGAATCCCAAGTTCTGTTGACCTTTTTGAACCTGAAAATTGTGTAAGTTTCTCTATGAGATAGTAAAAGAAGGTTCAAATTGAACAGCTGCTGTCAACGGCCATTCTAAGCTGAATGTGCCTGCTCTTGTCAGATCGCAGCAGCAATGCAGCTTAAGGCTTGGCAAGTACCAGCATGGGAGACTGGCTTGGAATCCCAAGTTCTGGTGACCTTTTTGAACCTGAAAATTGTGTTAGTTTCTATATGAGATAGTAGAAGAAGGTTCAAATTGAACAACTGCTGTCAACGGCCATTCTAAGCTGAATGTGTGTGCTCATGTCAGATCGCAGCAGCGATGCAGCTTAAGGCTTGGCAAGTACCAGCATGGGAGACTGGCTGGGAATCCCAAGTTCTGTTGACCTTTTTGAACCTGAAAATTGTGTTAGTTTCTCTATGAGATAGTAAAAGAAGGTTCAAATTGAACAGCTGCTGTCAACGGCAATTCTAAGCTGAATGTGCCTGCTCTCGTCAGATCGCAGCAGCAATGCAGCTTAAGGCTTGGCAAGTACCAGCATGGGAGACTGGCTGGGAATCCCAAGTTCCGTTGACCTTTTTGAACCTGAAAATTGTGTTAGTTTCTCTATGAGATAGTAAAAGAAGGTTCAAATTGAACAGCTGCTGTCAACGGCCATTCTAAGCTGAATGTGCCTGCTCTTGTCAGATCGCAGCAGCAATGCAGCTTAAGGCTTGGCAAGTACCAGCATGGGAGACTGGCTTGGAATCCCAAGTTCTGGTGACCTTTTTGAACCTGAAAATTGTGTTAGTTTCTATATGAGATAGTAGAAGAAGGTTCAAATTGAACAACTGCTGTCAACGGCCATTCTAAGCTGAATGTGTGTGCTCATGTCAGATCGCAGCAGCGATGCAGCTTAAGGCTTGGCAAGTACCAGCATGGGAGACTGGCTGGGAATCCCAAGTTCTGTTGACCTTTTTGAACTTGAAAATTGTGTTAGTTTCTCTATGAGATAGCAAAAGAAGGTTCAAATTGAACAGCTGCTGTCAACGGCCATTCTAAGCTGAATGTGCGTGCTCTTGTCATATCGCAGCAGCGATGCAGCTTAAGGCTTGGCAAGTACCAGCATGGGAGACTGGCTGGGAATCCCAAGTTCTGTTGACCTTTTTGAACTTGAAAATTGTGTTAGTTTCTCTATGAGATAGTAAATGAAGGTTCAATTTGAACAGCTGCTGTCAACGGCCATTCTAAGGTGAATGTGCCTGCTCTCGTCAGATCGCAGCAGCAATGCAGCTTAAGGCTTGGCAAGTACCAGCATGGGAGACTGGCTGGGAATCCCAAGTTCTGTTGACCTTTTTGAACCTGAAAATTGTGTTAGTTTCTCTATGAGATAGTAAAAGAAGGTTCAAATTGAACAGCTGCTGTCAACGGCCATTCTAAGCTGAATGTGCGTGCTCTTGTCAGATCGCAGAAGAGATGCAGCTTAAGGCTTGGCAAGTGACAGCATGGGAGACTGGCTGGGAATCCCAAGATATGTTGACCTTTTTTAACTGAAAATTGTGTTAGTTTCTCTATGAGATAGTAAAAGAAGGTTCAAATTGAACAGCTGCTGTCAACGGCCATTCTAAGCTGAATGTGCCTGCTCTCGTCAGATCGCAGCAGCAATGCAGCTTAAGGCTTGGCAAGTACCAGCATGGGAGACTGGCTGGGAATCCCAAGTTCTGTTGACCTTTTTGAACTTGAAAATTGTGTTAGTTTCTCTATGAGATAGCAAAAGAAGGTTCAAATTGAACAGCTGCTGTCAACGGCCATTCTAAGCTGAATGTGCCTGCTCTCGTCAGATCGCAGCAGCAATGCAGCTTAAGGCTTGGCAAGTACCAGCATGGGAGACTGGCTGGGAATCCCAAGTTCTGTTGACCTTTTTTAACCTGAAAATTGTGTTAGTTTCTCTATGAGATAGTAAAAGAAGGTTCAAATTGAACAGCTGCTGTCAACGGCCATTCTAAGCTGAATTTGCCTGCTCTCGTCAGATCGCAGCAGCAATGCAACTTAAGGCTTGGCAAGTACCAGCATGGGAGACTGGCTGGGAATTCCAAGTTCCGTTGACCTTTTTGAACCTGAAAATGTGTTAGTTTCTCTATGAGATAGTAAAAGAAGGTTCAAATTGAACAGCTGCTGTCAACGGCCATTCTAAGCTGAATGTGCGTGCTCTCGTCAGATCGCAGCAGCAATGCAGCTTAAGGCTTGGCAAGTACCAGCATGGGAGACTGGCTGGGAATCCCAAGTTCTGTTGACCATTTGGAACCTGAAAATTGTGTTAGTTTCTCTATGAGATAGTAAAAGAAGGTTCAAATTGAACGGCTGTTGTCAACGGCCATTCTAAGCTGAATGTGCGTGCTCTCGTCAGATCGCAGCAGCGATGCAGCTTAAGGCTTGGCAAGTACCAGCATGGGAGACTGGCTTGGAATCCCAAGTTCTGGTGACCTTTTTGAACCTGAAAATTGTGTTATTTTCTATATGAGATAGTAAAAGAAGGTTCAAATTGAACACCTGCTGTCAACGGCCATTCTAAGCTGAATGTGCGTGCTCTTGTCAGATCGCAGCAGCGATGCAGCTTAAGGCTTGGCAAGTACCAGCATGGGAGACTGGCTGGGAATCCCAAGTTCTGTTGACCTTTTTGAACTTGAATATTGTTTTAGTTTCTCTATGAGATAGTAAAAGAAGGTTCAATTTGAAATGCTGCTGTCAACGGCCATTCTAAGCTGAATGTGCCTGCTCTCGTCAGATCGCAGCAGCAATGCAGCTTAAGGCTTGGCAAGTACCAGCATGGGAGACTGGCTGGGAATCCCAAGTTCCGTTGACCTTTTTGAACCTGAAAATTGTGTTAGTTTCTCTATGAGATAGTAAAAGAAGGTTCAAATTGAAAAGCTCCTGTCAACGGCCATTCTAAGCTGAATGTGCGTGCTCTTGTCAGATCGCAGCAGCGATGCAGCTTAAGGCTTGGCAAGTACCAGCATGGGAGACTGGCTGGGAATCCCAAGTTCTGGTGACCTTTTTGAACCTGAAAATTGTGTTAGTTTCTCTATGAGATAGTAGAAGAAGGTTCAAATTGAACAACTGCTGTCAACGGCCATTCTAAGCTGAATGTGTGTGCTCTTTTCAGATCGCAGCAGCGATGCAGCTTAAGGCTTGGCAAGTACCAGCATGGGAGACTGGCTGGGAATCCCAAGTTCTGTTGACCTTTTTGAACCTGAAAATTGTGTTAATTTCTCTATGAGATAGTAAAAGAAGGTTCAAATTGAACAGCTGCTGTCAACGGCCATTCTAAGCTGAATGTGCCTGCTCTCGTCAGATCGCAGCAGCAATGCAGTTTAAGGCTTGGCAAGTACCAGCATGGGAGACTGGCTGGGAATCCCAAGTTCCGTTGCCCTTTTTGAACCGGAAAATTGTGTTAGTTTCTCTATGAGATAGTAAAAGAAGGTTCAAATTGAACAGCTGCTGTCAACGGCCATTCTAAGCTGAATGTTCCTGCTCTCGTCAGATCGCAGCAGCTTAAGGCTTGGCAAGTACCAGCATGGGAGACTGGGTAGGAATCCCAAGATCCGTTGACCTTTTTGAACCTGAAAATTGTGTTAGTTTCTCTATGAGATAGTAAAAGAAGGTTCAAATTGAACAGCTGCTGTCAACGGCCATTCTAAGCTGAATGTGCCTGCTCATGTCAGATCACAGCAGCAATGCAGCTTAAGGCTTGGCAAGTACCAGCATGGGAGACTGGCTGGGAATCCCAAGTTCTGTTGACCTTTTTGAACCTGAAAATTGTGTTAGTTTCTTTATGAGATAGTAAAAGAAGGTTCAAATTCAACAACTGCTGTCAACGGCCATTCTAAGCTGAATGTGCCTGCTCTCGTCAGATCGCAGCAGCAATGCAGCTTAAGGCTTGGCAAGTACCAGCATGGGAGACTGGCTGGGAATCCCAAGTTCCGTTGACCTTTTTGAACCTGAAAATTGTGTTAGTTTCTCTATGAGATAGTAAAAGAAGGTTCAAATTGAACAGCTGCTTTCAACGGCCATTCTAAGCTGAATGTGCCTGCTCTTGTCAGATCGCAGCAGCAATGCAGCTTAAGGCTTGGCAAGTACCAGCATGGGAGACTGGCTGGGAATCCCAAGTTCCGTTGACCTTTTTGAACCTGAAAATTGTGTTAGTTTCTCTATGAGATAGTAAAAGAAGGTTCAAATTGAACAGCTGCTGTCAACGGCCATTCTAAGCTGAATGTGCGTGCTCTTGTCAGATCGCAGAAGAGATGCAGCTTAAGGCTTGGCAAGTGACAGCATGGGAGACTGGCTGGGAATCCCAAGATACGTTGACCTTTTTGAACCTGAAAATTGTGTTAGTTTCTCTATGAGATAGTAAAAGAAGGTTCAAATTGAACAGCTGCTGTCAACGGCCATTCTAAGCTGAATGTGCGTGCTCTTGTCATATCGCAGCAGCGATGCAGCTTAAGGCTTGGCAAGTACCAGCATGGGAGACTGGCTGGGAATCCCAAGTTCTGTTGACCTTTTTGAACCTGAAAATTGTGTTAGTTTCTCTATGAGATAGTAAAAGAAGGTTCAAATTGAACAGCTGCTGTCAACGGCCATTCTAAGCTGAATGTGCGTGCTCTTGTCAGATCGCAGAAGAGATGCAGCTTAAGGCTTGGCAAGTGACAGCATGGGAGACTGGCTGGGAATCCCAAGATATGTTGACCTTTTTGAACCTGAAAATTGTGTTAGTTTCTCTATGAGATAGTAAAAGAAGGTTCAAATTGAACAGCTGCTGTCAACGGCCATTCTAAGCTGAATGTGCCTGCTCTCGTCAGATCGCAGCAGCAATGCAGCTTAAGGCTTGGCAAGTACCAGCATGGGAGACTGGCTGGGAATTCCAAGTTCCGTTGACCTTTTTGAACCTGAAAATGTGTTAGTTTCTCTATGAGATAGTAAAAGAAGGTTCAAATTGAACAGCTGCTGTCAACGGCCATTCTAAGCTGAATGTGCCTGCTCTTGTCAGATCGCAGCAGCAATGCAGCTTAAGGCTTGGCAAGTACCAGCATGGGAGACTGGCTTTGAATCCCAAGTTCTGTTGACCTTTTTGAACCTGAAAATTGTGTAAGTTTCTCTATGAGATAGTAAAAGAAGGTTCAAATTGAACAGCTGCTGTCAACGGCCATTCTAAGCTGAATGTGCCTGCTCTTGTCAGATCGCAGCAGCAATGCAGCTTAAGGCTTGGCAAGTACCAGCATGGGAGACTGGCTTTGAATCCCAAGTTCTGGTGACCTTTTTGAACCTGAAAATTGTGTTAGTTTCTATATGAGATAGTAGAAGAAGGTTCAAATTGAACAACTGCTGTCAACGGCCATTCTAAGCTGAATGTGTGTGCTCTTGTCAGATCGCAGCAGCGATGCAGCTTAAGGCTTGGCAAGTACCAGCATGGGAGACTGGCTGGGAATCCCAAGTTCTGTTGACCTTTTTGAACCTGAAAATTGTGTTAGTTTCTCTATGAGATAGTAAAAGAAGGTTCAAATTGAACAGCTGCTGTCAACGGCAATTCTAAGCTGAATGTGCCTGCTCTCGTCAGATCGCAGCAGCAATGCAGCTTAAGGCTTGGCAAGTACCAGCATGGGAGACTGGCTGGGAATCCCAAGTTCCGTTGACCTTTTTGAACCTGAAAATTGTGTTAGTTTCTCTATGAGATAGCAAAAGAAGGTTCAAATTGAACAGCTGCTGTCAACGGCCATTCTAAGCTGAATGTGACTGCTCTCGTCAGATCGCAGCAGCAATGCAGCTTAAGGCTTGGCAAGTACCAGCATGGGAGACTGGCTGGGAATCCCAAGTTCTGTTGACCTTTTTGAACCTGAAAATTGAGTTATTTTCTCTATGAGATAGTAAAAGAAGGTTCAAATTGAACAGCTGCTGTCAACGGCCATTCTAAGCTGAATGTGCCTGCTCTTGTCAGATCGCAGCAGCAATGCAGCTTAAGGCTTGGCAAGTACCAGCATGGGAGACTGGCTGGGAATTCCAAGTTCCGTTGACCTTTTTGAACCTGAAAATGTGTTAGTTTCTCTATAAGATAGTAAAAGAACGTTCAAATTGAACAGCTCCTGTCAACGGCCATTCTAAGCTGAATGTGCCTGCTCTCGTCAGATCGCAGCAGCAATGCAGCCTAAGGCTTGGCAAGTACCAGCATGGGAGACTGGCTGGGGATTCCCAGGTTCCGTTGACCTTTTTGAACCTGAAAATTGTGTTAGTTTCTCTATGAGATAGTAAAAGAAGGTTCAAATTGAACAGCTGCTTTCAACGGCCATTCTAAGCTGAATGTGCCTGCTCTTGTCAGATCGCAGCAGCGATGCAGCTTAAGGCTTGGCAAGTACCAGCATGGGAGACTGGCTTGGAATCCCAAGTTCTGGTGACCTTTTTGAACCTGAAAATTGTGTTAGTTTCTCTATGAGATAGCAAAAGAAGTTTCAAATTGAACAGCTGCTGTCAACGGCCATTCTAAGCTGAATGTGCCTGCTCTTGTCAGATTGCAGCAGCAATGCAGCTTAAGGCTTGGCAAGTACCAGCATGGGAGACTGGCTTGGAATCCCAAGTTCTGGTGACCTTTTTGAACCTGAAAATTGTGTTAGTTTCTATATGAGATAGTAGAAGAAAGTTCAAATTGAACAACTGCTGTCAACCGCCATTCTAAGCTGAATGTGTGTGCTCTTTTCAGATCGCAGCAGCGATGCAGCTTAAGGCTTGGCAAGTACCAGCATGGGAGACTGGCTGGGAATCCCAAGTTCTGTTGACCTTTTTGAACTTGAAAATTGTGTTAGTTTCTCTATGAGATAGCAAAAGAAGGTTCAAATTGAATTGCTGCTGTCAACGGCCATTCTAAGCTGAATGTGCCTGCTCTCGTCAGATCGCAGCAGCAATGCAGCTTAAGGCTTGGCAAGTACCAGCATGGGAGACTGGCTGGGAATCCCAAGTTCTGTTGACCTTTTTTAACCTGAAAATTGTGTTAGTTTCTCTATGAGATAGTAAAAGAAGGTTCAAATTGAACAGCTGCTGTCAACGGCCATTCTAAGCTGAATTTGCCTGCTCTCGTCAGATCGCAGCAGCAATGCAACTTAAGGCTTGGCAAGTACCAGCATGGGAGACTGGCTGGGAATTCCAAGTTCCGTTGAACTTTTTGAACCTGAAAATGTGTTAGTTTCTCTATGAGATAGTAAAAGAAGGTTCAAATTGAACAGCTGCTGTCAACGGCCATTCTAAGCTGAATGTGCCTGCTCTCGTCAGATCGCAGCAGCAATGCAGCTTAAGGCTTGGCAAGTACCAGCATGGGTGACTGGGTAGGAATCCCAAGATCCGTTTACCTTTTTGAACCTGAAAATTGAGTTATTTTCTCTATGAGATAGTAAAAGAAGGTTCAAATTGAACGGCTGCTGTCAACGGCCATTCTAAGCTGAATGTGCCTGCTCTCGTCAGATCGCAGCAGCAATGCAACTTAAGGATTGGCAAGTACCAGCATGGGAGACTGGCTGGGAATTCCAAGTTCCGTTGACCTTTTTGAACCTGAAAATGTGTTAGTTTCTCTATGAGATAGTAAAAGAAGGTTCAAATTGAACAGCTGCTGTCAACGGCCATTCTAAGCTGAATGTGCCTGCTCTCGTCAGATCGCAGCAGCAATGCATCTTAAGGCTTGGCAAGTACCAGCATGGGAGACTGGCTGGGAATCCCAAGTTCCGTTGACCTTTTTGAACCTGAAAATTGTGATAGTTTCTCTATGAGATAGTAAAAGAAGGTTCAAATTGAACAGCTGCTGTCAACGGCCATTCTAAGCTGAATGTGCCTGCTCTCGTCAGATCGCAGCAGCAATGCAGCTTAAGGCTTGGCAAGTACCAGCATCGGAGACTGGCTGGGAATCCCAAGTTCCGTTGACCTTTTTGAACCTGAAAATTGTGTTAGTTTCTCTATGAGATAGTAAAAGAAGGTTGAAATTGAACAGCTGCTTTCTACAGCCATTCTAAGCTGAATGTGCCTGCTCTCGTCAGATCGCAGCAGCAATGCAGCTTAAGGCTTGGCAAGTACCAGCATGGGAGACTGGCTGGGAATCCCAAGTTCTGTTGACCTTTTTTAACCTGAAAATTGTGTTAGTTTCTCTATGAGATAGCAAAAGAAGGTTCAAATTGAACAGCTGCTGTCAACGGCCATTCTAAGCTGAATGTGCCTGCTCTTGTCAGATTGCAGCAGCAATGCAGCTTAAGGCTTGGCAAGTACCAGCATGGGAGACTGGCTTGGAATCCCAAGTTCCGTTGACCTTTTTGAACCTGAAAATTGTGATAGTTTCTCTATGAGATAGTAAAAGAAGGTTCAAATTGAACAGCTGCTGTCAACGGCCATTCTAAGCTGAATGTGCCTGCTCTCGTCAGATCGCAGCAGCAATGCAGCTTAAGGCTTGGCAAGTACCAGCATGGGAGACTGGCTGGGAATCCCAAGTTCTGTTGACCTTTTTGAACCTGAAAATTGTGTTAGTTTCTCTATGAGATAGTAAAAGAAGGTTCAAATTGAACAGCTGCTGTCAACGGCCATTCTAAGCTGAATGTGCCTGCACTCGTCAGATCGCAGCAGCGATGCAGCTTAAGGCTTGGCAAGTACCAGCATGGGAGACTGGCTTGGAATCCCAAGTTCTGGTGACATTTTTGAACCTTTAAATTGTGTTAGTTTCTATATGAGATAGTAAAAGAAGGTTCAAATTGAACAGCTGTTGTCAACGGCCATTCTAAGCTGAATGTGCGTGCTCTTGTCAGATCGCAGCAGCGATGCAGCTTAAGGCTTGGCAAGTACCAGCATGGGAGACTGGCTTGGAATCCCAAGTTCTGGTGACCTTTTTGAACCTGAAAATTGTGTTATTTTCTATATGAGATAGCAAAAGAAGGTTCAAATTGAACAGCTGCTGTCAACGGCCATTCTAAGCTGAATGTGCCTGCTCTTGTCAGATTGCAGCAGCAATGCAGCTTAAGGCTTGGCAAGTACCAGCATGGGAGACTGGCTGGGAATTCCAAGTTCCGTTGACCTTTTTGAACCTGAAAATGTGTTAGTTTCTCTATGAGATAGTAAAAGAAGGTTCAAATTGAACAGCTGCTGTCAACGGCCATTCTAAGCTGAATGTGCCTGCTCTCGTCAGATCGCAGCAGCAATGCATCTTAAGGCTTGGCAAGTACCAGCATGGGAGACTGGCTGGGAATCCCAAGTTCCGTTGACCTTTTTGAACCTGAAAATTGTGATAGTTTCTCTATGAGATAGTAAAAGAAGGTTCAAATTGAACAGCTGCTGTCAACGGCCATTCTAAGCTGAATGTGCCTGCTCTCGTCAGATCGCAGCAGCAATGCAGCTTAAGGCTTGGCAAGTACCAGCATCGGAGACTGGCTGGGAATCCCAAGTTCCGTTGACCTTTTTGAACCTGAAAATTGTGTTAGTTTCTCTATGAGATAGTAAAAGAAGGTTGAAATTGAACAGCTGCTTTCTACAGCCATTCTAAGCTGAATGTGCCTGCTCTCGTCAGATCGCAGCAGCAATGCAGCTTAAGGCTTGGCAAGTACCAGCATGGGAGACTGGCTGGGAATCCCAAGTTCTGTTGACCTTTTTTAACCTGAAAATTGTGTTAGTTTCTCTATGAGATAGCAAAAGAAGGTTCAAATTGAACAGCTGCTGTCAACGGCCATTCTAAGCTGAATGTGCCTGCTCTTGTCAGATTGCAGCAGCAATGCAGCTTAAGGCTTGGCAAGTACCAGCATGGGAGACTGGCTTGGAATCCCAAGTTCCGTTGACCTTTTTGAACCTGAAAATTGTGATAGTTTCTCTATGAGATAGTAAAAGAAGGTTCAAATTGAACAGCTGCTGTCAACGGCCATTCTAAGCTGAATGTGCCTGCTCTAGTCAGATCGCAGCAGCAATGCAGCTTAAGGCTTGGCAAGTACCAGCATGGGAGACTGGCTGGGAATCCCAAGTTCTGTTGACCTTTTTGAACCTGAAAATTGTGTTAGTTTCTCTATGAGATAGTAAAAGAAGGTTCAAATTGAACAGCTGCTGTCAACGGCCATTCTAAGCTGAATGTGCCTGCACTCGTCAGATCGCAGCAGCGATGCAGCTTAAGGCTTGGCAAGTACCAGCATGGGAGACTGGCTTGGAATCCCAAGTTCTGGTGACATTTTTGAACCTTTAAATTGTGTTAGTTTCTATATGAGATAGTAAAAGAAGGTTCAAATTGAACAGCTGTTGTCAACGGCCATTCTAAGCTGAATGTGCGTGCTCTTGTCAGATCGCAGCAGCGATGCAGCTTAAGGCTTGGCAAGTACCAGCATGGGAGACTGGCTTGGAATCCCAAGTTCTGGTGACCTTTTTGAACCTGAAAATTGTGTTATTTTCTATATGAGATAGTAGAAGAAGGTTCAAATTGAACAGCTGCTGTCAACGGCCATTCTAAGCTGAATGTGCCTGCTCTCGTCAGATCGCAGCAGCAATGCAGCTTAAGGCTTGGCAAGTACCAGCATGGGAGACTGGCTGGGAATCCCAAGTTCTGTTGACCTTTTTTAACCTGAAAATTGTGTTAGTTTCTCTATGAGATAGCAAAAGAAGGTTCAAATTGAACAGCTGCTGTCAACTGCCATTCTAAGCTGAATGTGCGTGCTCTTGTCAGATTGCAGCAGCGATTCAGCTTAAGGCTTGGCAAGTACCAGCAAGGGAAACTGGCTGGGAATCCCAAGTTCTGGTGACCTTTTTGAACCTGAAAATTGTGTTATTTTCTATATGAGATAGTAGAAGAAGGTTCAAATTGAACAGCTGCAGTCAACTGCCATTCTAAGCTGAATGTGCCTGCTCTCGTCAGATCGCAGCAGCAATGCAGCTTAAGGCTTGGCAAGTACCAGCATGGGAGACTGGCTGGGAATCCCAAGTTCCGTTGACCTTTTTGAACCTGAAAATTGTGTTAGTTTCTCTATGAGATAGTAAAAGAAGGTTCAAATTGAACAGCTGCTGTCCACGGCCATTCTAAGCTGAATGTGCCTGCTCTCGTCAGATCGCAGCAGCAATGCAGCTTAAGGCTTGGCAAGTACCAGCATGGGAGACTGGGTAGGAATCCCAAGATCCGTTGACCTTTTTGAACCTGAAAATTGAGTTATTTTCTCTATGAGATAGTAAAAGAAGGTTCAATTTGAACAGCTGCAGTCAACGGCCATTCTAAGCTGAATGTGCCTGCTCTTGTGAGATCGCAGCAGCAATGCAGCTTAAGGCTTGGCAAGTACCAGCATGGGAGAATGGCTTGGAATCCCAAGTTCTGGTGACCTTTTTGAACCTGAAAATTGTGTTAGTTTCTCTATGAGATAGTAAAAGAAGGTTCAAATTGAACAGCTGCTGTCCACGGCCATTCTAAGCTGAATGTGCCTGCTCTCGTCAGATCGCAGCAGCAATGCAGCTTAAGGCTTGGCAAGTACCAGCATGGGAGAATGGCTTGGAATCCCAAGTTCTGGTGACCTTTTTGAACCTGAAAATTGTGTTAGTTTCTATATGAGATAGTAGAAGAAGGTTCAAATTGAACAACTGCTGTCAACGGCCATTCTAAGCTGAATGTGTGTGCTCTTGTCAGATCGCAGCAGCGATGCAGCTTAAGGCTTGGCAAGTACCAGCATGGGAGACTGGCTGGGAATCCCAAGTTCTGTTGACCTTTTTGAACTTGAAAATTGTGTTAGTTTCTCTATGAGATAGCAAAAGAAGGTTCAAATTGAACAGCTGCTGTCAACGGCCATTCTAAGCTGAATGTGCCTGCTCTCGTCAGATCGCAGCAGCAATGCAGCTTAAGGCTTGGCAAGTACCAGCATGGGAGACTGGCTGGGAATCCCAAGTTCTGTTGACCTTTTTTAACCTGAAAATTGTGTTAGTTTCTCTATGAGATAGTAAAAGAAGGTTCAAATTGAACAGCTGCTGTCAACGGCCATTCTAAGCTAAATGTGCCTGCTCTCGTCAGATCGCAGCAGCAATGCATCTTAAGCCTTGGCAAGTACCAGCATGGGAGACTGGCTGGGAATCCCAAGTTCCGTTGACCTTTTTGAACCTGAAAATTGTGATAGTTTCTCTATGAGATAGTAAAAGAAGGTTCAAATTGAACAGCTGCTGTCAACGGCCATTCTAAGCTGAATGTGCCTGCTCTCGTCAGATCGCAGCAGCAATGCAGCTTAAGGCTTGGCAAGTACCAGCATGGGAGACTGGCTGGGAATCCAAAGTTCCGTTGACCTTTTTGAACCTGAAAATTGTGTTAGTTTCTCTATGAGATAGTAAAAGAAGGTTCAAATTGAACAGCTGCTGTCAACGGCCATTCTAAGCTGAATGTGCCTGCTCTCGTCAGATCGCAGCAGCAATGCAGCTTAAGGCTTGGCAAGTACCAGCATGGGAGACTGGCTGGGAATCCCAAGTTCCGTTGACCTTTTTGAACCTGAAAATTGTGTTAGTTTCTCTATGAGATAGTAAAAGAGGGTTCAAATTGAAGAGCTGCTTTCAACGGCCATTCTAAGCTGAATGTGCCTGCTCTTGTCAGATCGCAGCAGCAATGCAGCTTAAGGCTTGGCAAGTACCAGCATGGGAGACTGGCTGGGAATCCCAAGTTCTGTTGACCTTTTTGAACCTGAAAATGTGTTAGTTTCTCTATGAGATAGTAAAAGAAGGTTCAAATTGAACAGCTGCTGTCAACGGCCATTCTAAGCTGAATGTGCGTGCTCTTGTCAGATCGCAGCAGCGATGCAGCTTAAGGCTTGGCAAGTACCAGCATGGGAGACTGGCTTGGAATCCCAAGTTCTGGTGACATTTTTGAACCTTTAAATTGTGTTAGTTTCTATATGAGATAGTAAAAGAAGGTTCAAATTGAACAACTGCTGTCAATGGCCATTCTAAGCTGAATGTGCGTGCTCTCGTCAGATCGCAGCAGCAATGCAGCTTAAGGCTTGGCAAGTACCAGCATGGGAGACTGGCTGGGAATCCCAAGTTCTGTTGACCATTTTGAACCTGAAAATTGTGTTAGTTTCTCTATGAGATAGTAAAAGAAGGTTCAAATTGAACAGCTGTTGTCAACGGCCATTCTAAGCTGAATGTGCGTGCTCTTGTCAGATCGCAGCAGCGATGCAGCTTAAGGCTTGGCAAGTACCAGCATGGGAGACTGGCTTGGAATCCCAAGTTCTGGTGACCTTTTTGAACCTGAAAATTGTGTTATTTTCTATATGAGATAGTAGAAGAAGGTTCAAATTGAACAACTGCTGTCAATGGCCATTCTAAGCTGAATGTGCCTGCTCTCGTCAGATCGCAGCAGCAATGCAGCTTAAGGCTTGGCAAGTACCAGCATGGGAGACTGGCTGGGAATCCCAAGTTCTGTTGACCTTTTTGAACCTGAAAATTGTGTTAGTTTCTCTATGAGATAGTAAAAGAAGGTTCAAATTGAACAGCTGCTGTCAACGGCCATTCTAAGCTGAATGTGTGTGCTCTTTTCAGATCGCAGCAGCGATGCAGCTTAAGGCTTGGCAAGTACCAGCATGGGAGACTGGCTGGGAATCCCAAGTTCCGTTGCCCTTTTTGAACCTGAAAATTGTGTTAGTTTCTCTATGAGATAGTGGAAGAAGGTTCAAATTGAACAACTGCTGTCAACGGCCATTCTAAGCTGAATGTGTGTGCTCTTTTCAGATCGCAGCAGCGATGCAGCTTAAGGCTTGGCAAGTACCAGCATGGGAGACTGGCTGGGAATCCCAAGTTCCGTTGCCCTTTTTGAACCTGAAAATTGTGTTAGTTTCTCTATGAGATAGTAAAAGAAGGTTCAAATTGAACAGCTGCTGTCAACGGCCATTCTAAGCTGAATGTGCCTGCTCTCGTCAGATCGCAGCAGCTTAAGGCTTGGCAAGTACCAGCATGGGAGACTGGGTAGGAATCCCAAGATCCGTTGACCTTTTTGAACCTGAAAATTGTGTTATTTTCTCTATGAGATAGTAAAAGAAGGTTCAAATTGAACAGCTGCTGTCAACGGCCATTCTAAGCTGAATGTGCGTGCTCTCGTCAGATCGCAGCAGCAATGCAGCTTAAGGCTTGGCAAGTACCAGCATGGGAGACTGGCTGGGAATCCCAAGTTCCGTTGACCTTTTTGAACCTGAAAATTGTGATAGTTTCTCTATGAGATAGTAAAAGAAGGTTCAAATTGAACAGCTGCTGTCAACGGCCATTCTAAGCTGAATGTGCCTGCTCTCGTCAGATCGCAGCAGCAATGCAGCTTAAGGCTTGGCAAGTACCAGCATCGGAGACTGGCTGGGAATCCCAAGTTCCGTTGACCTTTTTGAACCTGAAAATTGTGTTAGTTTCTCTATGAGATAGTAAAAGAAGGTTGAAATTGAACAGCTGCTTTCTACAGCCATTCTAAGCTGAATGTGCCTGCTCTCGTCAGATCGCAGCAGCAATGCAGCTTAAGGCTTGGCAAGTACCAGCATGGGAGACTGGCTGGGAATCCCAAGTTCTGTTGACCTTTTTTAACCTGAAAATTGTGTTAGTTTCTCTATGAGATAGCAAAAGAAGGTTCAAATTGAACAGCTGCTGTCAACGGCCATTCTAAGCTGAATGTGCCTGCTCTTGTCAGATTGCAGCAGCAATGCAGCTTAAGGCTTGGCAAGTACCAGCATGGGAGACTGGCTTGGAATCCCAAGTTCCGTTGACCTTTTTGAACCTGAAAATTGTGATAGTTTCTCTATGAGATAGTAAAAGAAGGTTCAAATTGAACAGCTGCTGTCAACGGCCATTCTAAGCTGAATGTGCCTGCTCTAGTCAGATCGCAGCAGCAATGCAGCTTAAGGCTTGGCAAGTACCAGCATGGGAGACTGGCTGGGAATCCCAAGTTCTGTTGACCTTTTTGAACCTGAAAATTGTGTTAGTTTCTCTATGAGATAGTAAAAGAAGGTTCAAATTGAACAGCTGCTGTCAACGGCCATTCTAAGCTGAATGTGCCTGCACTCGTCAGATCGCAGCAGCGATGCAGCTTAAGGCTTGGCAAGTACCAGCATGGGAGACTGGCTTGGAATCCCAAGTTCTGGTGACATTTTTGAACCTTTAAATTGTGTTAGTTTCTATATGAGATAGTAAAAGAAGGTTCAAATTGAACAGCTGTTGTCAACGGCCATTCTAAGCTGAATGTGCGTGCTCTTGTCAGATCGCAGCAGCGATGCAGCTTAAGGCTTGGCAAGTACCAGCATGGGAGACTGGCTTGGAATCCCAAGTTCTGGTGACCTTTTTGAACCTGAAAATTGTGTTATTTTCTATATGAGATAGTAGAAGAAGGTTCAAATTGAACAGCTGCTGTCAACGGCCATTCTAAGCTGAATGTGCCTGCTCTCGTCAGATCGCAGCAGCAATGCAGCTTAAGGCTTGGCAAGTACCAGCATGGGAGACTGGCTGGGAATCCCAAGTTCTGTTGACCTTTTTTAACCTGAAAATTGTGTTAGTTTCTCTATGAGATAGCAAAAGAAGGTTCAAATTGAACAGCTGCTGTCAACTGCCATTCTAAGCTGAATGTGCGTGCTCTTGTCAGATTGCAGCAGCGATTCAGCTTAAGGCTTGGCAAGTACCAGCAAGGGAAACTGGCTGGGAATCCCAAGTTCTGGTGACCTTTTTGAACCTGAAAATTGTGTTATTTTCTATATGAGATAGTAGAAGAAGGTTCAAATTGAACAGCTGCAGTCAACTGCCATTCTAAGCTGAATGTGCCTGCTCTCGTCAGATCGCAGCAGCAATGCAGCTTAAGGCTTGGCAAGTACCAGCATGGGAGACTGGCTGGGAATCCCAAGTTCCGTTGACCTTTTTGAACCTGAAAATTGTGTTAGTTTCTCTATGAGATAGTAAAAGAAGGTTCAAATTGAACAGCTGCTGTCCACGGCCATTCTAAGCTGAATGTGCCTGCTCTCGTCAGATCGCAGCAGCAATGCAGCTTAAGGCTTGGCAAGTACCAGCATGGGAGACTGGGTAGGAATCCCAAGATCCGTTGACCTTTTTGAACCTGAAAATTGAGTTATTTTCTCTATGAGATAGTAAAAGAAGGTTCAATTTGAACAGCTGCAGTCAACGGCCATTCTAAGCTGAATGTGCCTGCTCTTGTGAGATCGCAGCAGCAATGCAGCTTAAGGCTTGGCAAGTACCAGCATGGGAGAATGGCTTGGAATCCCAAGTTCTGGTGACCTTTTTGAACCTGAAAATTGTGTTAGTTTCTCTATGAGATAGTAAAAGAAGGTTCAAATTGAACAGCTGCTGTCCACGGCCATTCTAAGCTGAATGTGCCTGCTCTCGTCAGATCGCAGCAGCAATGCAGCTTAAGGCTTGGCAAGTACCAGCATGGGAGAATGGCTTGGAATCCCAAGTTCTGGTGACCTTTTTGAACCTGAAAATTGTGTTAGTTTCTATATGAGATAGTAGAAGAAGGTTCAAATTGAACAACTGCTGTCAACGGCCATTCTAAGCTGAATGTGTGTGCTCTTGTCAGATCGCAGCAGCGATGCAGCTTAAGGCTTGGCAAGTACCAGCATGGGAGACTGGCTGGGAATCCCAAGTTCTGTTGACCTTTTTGAACTTGAAAATTGTGTTAGTTTCTCTATGAGATAGCAAAAGAAGGTTCAAATTGAACAGCTGCTGTCAACGGCCATTCTAAGCTGAATGTGCCTGCTCTCGTCAGATCGCAGCAGCAATGCAGCTTAAGGCTTGGCAAGTACCAGCATGGGAGACTGGCTGGGAATCCCAAGTTCTGTTGACCTTTTTTAACCTGAAAATTGTGTTAGTTTCTCTATGAGATAGTAAAAGAAGGTTCAAATTGAACAGCTGCTGTCAACGGCCATTCTAAGCTAAATGTGCCTGCTCTCGTCAGATCGCAGCAGCAATGCATCTTAAGCCTTGGCAAGTACCAGCATGGGAGACTGGCTGGGAATCCCAAGTTCCGTTGACCTTTTTGAACCTGAAAATTGTGATAGTTTCTCTATGAGATAGTAAAAGAAGGTTCAAATTGAACAGCTGCTGTCAACGGCCATTCTAAGCTGAATGTGCCTGCTCTCGTCAGATCGCAGCAGCAATGCAGCTTAAGGCTTGGCAAGTACCAGCATGGGAGACTGGCTGGGAATCCAAAGTTCCGTTGACCTTTTTGAACCTGAAAATTGTGTTAGTTTCTCTATGAGATAGTAAAAGAAGGTTCAAATTGAACAGCTGCTGTCAACGGCCATTCTAAGCTGAATGTGCCTGCTCTCGTCAGATCGCAGCAGCAATGCAGCTTAAGGCTTGGCAAGTACCAGCATGGGAGACTGGCTGGGAATCCCAAGTTCCGTTGACCTTTTTGAACCTGAAAATTGTGTTAGTTTCTCTATGAGATAGTAAAAGAAGGTTCAAATTGAAGAGCTGCTTTCAACGGCCATTCTAAGCTGAATGTGCCTGCTCTTGTCAGATCGCAGCAGCAATGCAGCTTAAGGCTTGGCAAGTACCAGCATGGGAGACTGGCTGGGAATCCCAAGTTCTGTTGACCTTTTTGAACCTGAAAATGTGTTAGTTTCTCTATGAGATAGTAAAAGAAGGTTCAAATTGAACAGCTGCTGTCAACGGCCATTCTAAGCTGAATGTGCGTGCTCTTGTCAGATCGCAGCAGCGATGCAGCTTAAGGCTTGGCAAGTACCAGCATGGGAGACTGGCTTGGAATCCCAAGTTCTGGTGACATTTTTGAACCTTTAAATTGTGTTAGTTTCTATATGAGATAGTAAAAGAAGGTTCAAATTGAACAACTGCTGTCAATGGCCATTCTAAGCTGAATGTGCGTGCTCTCGTCAGATCGCAGCAGCAATGCAGCTTAAGGCTTGGCAAGTACCAGCATGGGAGACTGGCTGGGAATCCCAAGTTCTGTTGACCATTTTGAACCTGAAAATTGTGTTAGTTTCTCTATGAGATAGTAAAAGAAGGTTCAAATTGAACAGCTGTTGTCAACGGCCATTCTAAGCTGAATGTGCGTGCTCTTGTCAGATCGCAGCAGCGATGCAGCTTAAGGCTTGGCAAGTACCAGCATGGGAGACTGGCTTGGAATCCCAAGTTCTGGTGACCTTTTTGAACCTGAAAATTGTGTTATTTTCTATATGAGATAGTAGAAGAAGGTTCAAATTGAACAACTGCTGTCAATGGCCATTCTAAGCTGAATGTGCCTGCTCTCGTCAGATCGCAGCAGCAATGCAGCTTAAGGCTTGGCAAGTACCAGCATGGGAGACTGGCTGGGAATCCCAAGTTCTGTTGACCTTTTTGAACCTGAAAATTGTGTTAGTTTCTCTATGAGATAGTAAAAGAAGGTTCAAATTGAACAGCTGCTGTCAACGGCCATTCTAAGCTGAATGTGTGTGCTCTTTTCAGATCGCAGCAGCGATGCAGCTTAAGGCTTGGCAAGTACCAGCATGGGAGACTGGCTGGGAATCCCAAGTTCCGTTGCCCTTTTTGAACCTGAAAATTGTGTTAGTTTCTCTATGAGATAGTGGAAGAAGGTTCAAATTGAACAACTGCTGTCAACGGCCATTCTAAGCTGAATGTGTGTGCTCTTTTCAGATCGCAGCAGCGATGCAGCTTAAGGCTTGGCAAGTACCAGCATGGGAGACTGGCTGGGAATCCCAAGTTCCGTTGCCCTTTTTGAACCTGAAAATTGTGTTAGTTTCTCTATGAGATAGTAAAAGAAGGTTCAAATTGAACAGCTGCTGTCAACGGCCATTCTAAGCTGAATGTGCCTGCTCTCGTCAGATCGCAGCAGCTTAAGGCTTGGCAAGTACCAGCATGGGAGACTGGGTAGGAATCCCAAGATCCGTTGACCTTTTTGAACCTGAAAATTGTGTTATTTTCTCTATGAGATAGTAAAAGAAGGTTCAAATTGAACAGCTGCTGTCAACGGCCATTCTAAGCTGAATGTGCCTCCTCTTGTCAGATCACAGCAGCAATGCAGCTTAAGGCTTGGCAAGTACCAGCATGGGAGACTGGCTTGGAATCCCAAGTTCTGTTGACCTTTTTGAACCTGAAAATTGTGTTAGTTTCTCTATGAGATAGTAAAAGAAGGTTCAAATTGAACAACTGCTGTCAACGGCCATTCTAAGCTGAATGTGCCTGCTCTCGTCAGATCGCAGCAGCAATGCAGCTTAAGGCTTGGCAAGTACCAGCATGGGAGACTGGCTTGGAATCCCAAGTTCTGGTGACCTTTTTGAACCTGAAAATTGTGTTAGTTTCTATATGAGATAGTAGAAGAAGGTTCAAATCGAACAACTGCTGTCAACGGCCATTCTAAGCTGAATGTGCGTGCTCTTGTCAGATCGCAGCAGCGATGCAGCTTAAGGCTTGGCAAGTACCAGCATGGGAGACTGGCTGGGAATCCCAAGTTCCGTTGACCTTTTTGAACCTGAAAATTGTGTTAGTTTCTCTATGAGATAGTAGAAGAAGGTTCAAATTGAACAGCTGCTGTCAACGGCCATTCTAAGCTGAATTTGCTTGCTCTCGTCAGATCGCAGCAGCAATGCAGCATAAGGCTTGGCAAATACTAGCATGGGAGACTGGCTGGGATTTCCAAGTTCCGTTGACCTTTTTGAACCTGAAAATGTGTTAGTTTCTCTATGAGATAGCAAAAGAAGGTTCAAATTGAACAGCTGCTGTCAACTGCCATTCCAAGCTGAATTTGCTTGCTCTCGTCAGATCGCAGCAGCAATGCAGCTTAAGGCTTGGCAAGTACCAGCATGGGAGACTAGCTGGGAATCCCAAGTTCCGTTGACCTTTTTGAACCTGAAATTGTGTTAGTTTCTCTATGAGATAGTAAAAGAAGGTTCAAATTGAACAGCTGCTGTTAACGGCCATTCTAAGCTGAATGTGCCTGCTCTCGTCAGATCGCAGCAGCAATGCAGCTTAAGGCTTGGCAAGTACCAGCATGGGAGACTGGCTGGGAATCCCAAGTTCTGTTGACCTTTTTGAACCTGAAAATTGTGTTAGTTTCTCTATGAGATAGTAAAAGAAGGTTCAAATTGAACAGCTGCTGTCAACGGCCATTCTAAGCTGAATGTGCCTGCTCTCGTCAGATCGCAGCAGCAATGCAGTTTAAGGCTTGGCAAGTACCAGCATGGGAGACTGGCTGGGAATCCCAAGTTCTGTTGACCTTTTTGAACCTGAAAATTGTGTTAGTTTCTCTACGAGATAGTAAAAGAAGGTTCAAATTGAACAGCTGCTGTCAACGGCCATTCTAAGCTGAATGTGCCTGCTCTTGTCAGATCGCAGCAGCAATGCAGCTTAAGGCTTGGCAAGTACCAGCATGGGAAACTGGGTAGGAATCCCAAGATCCGTTGACCTTTTTGAACCTGAAAATTGAGTTATTTTCTCTATGAGATAGAAAAAGAAGGTTCAAATTGAACAGTTGCTGTCAACAGCCATTCTAAGCTGAATGTGCCTGCTCTCGTCAGATCACAGCAGCAATGCAGCTTAAGGCTTGCCAAGTACCAGCATGGGAGACTGGCTGGGAATCCCAAGTTCTGTTGACCTTTTTGAACCTGAAAATTGTGTTAGTTTCTCTATGAGATAGTAAAAGAAGGTTCAAATTGAACAGCTGCTGTCAACGGCCATTCTAAGCTGAATGTGCCTGCTCTCGTCAGATCGCAGCAGCAATGCAGCTTAAGGCTTGGCAAGTACCAGCATGGGAAACTGGGTAGGAATCCCAAGATCCGTTGACCTTTTTGAACCTGAAAATTGAGTAATTTTCTCTATGAGATAGAAAAAGAAGGTTCAAATTGAACAGTTGCTGTCAACGGCCATTCTAAGCTGAATGTGCCTGCTCTCGTCAGATCACAGCAGCAATGCAGCTTAAGGCTTGGCAAGTACCAGCATGGGAGACTGGCTGGGAATCCCAAGTTCTGTTGACCTTTTTGAACCTGAAAATTGTGTTAGTTTCTCTATGAGATAGTAAAAGAAGGTTCAAATTGAACAGCTGCTGTCAACGGCCATTCTAAGCTGAATGTGCCTGCTCTCGTCAGATCGCAGCAGCAATGCAGCTTAAGGCTTGGCAAGTACCAGCATGGGAGACTGGCTGGGAATCCCAAGTTCCGTTGACCTTTTTGAACCTGAAAATTGTGTTAGTTTCTCTATGAGATAGTAAAAGAAGGTTCAAATTGAACAGCTGCTTTCAACGGCCATTCTAAGCTGAATGTGCCTGCTCTTGTCAGATCGCAGAAGCAATGCAGCTTAAGGCTTGGCAAGTACCAGCATGGAAGACTGGCTGGGAATCCCAAGATCTGTTGACCTTTTTGAACCTGAAAATGTGTTAGTTTCTCTATGAGATAGTAGAAGAAAGTTCAAATTGAACAGCTGCTGTCAACGGCCATTCTAAGCTGAATGTGCGTGCTCTTGTCAGATCGCAGCAGTGATGCAGCTTAAGGCTTGGCAAGTACCAGCATGGGAGACTGGCTTGGAATCCCAAGTTCTGGTGACCTTTTTGAACCTGAAAATTGTGTTAGTTTCTATATGAGATAGTAGAAGAAGGTTCAAATTGAACAACTGCTGTCAACGGCCATTCTAAGCTGAATGTGTGTGCTCTTGTCAGATCGCAGCAGCAATGCAGCTTAAGGCTTGGCAAGTACCAGCATGGGAGACTGGCTTGGAATCTCAAGTTCTGGTGACCTTTTTGAACCTGAAAATTGTATTAGTTTCTCTATGAGATAGTAAAAGAAGGTTCAAATTGCACAGCTGCTGTCAACGGCCATTCTAAGCTGAATGTGCCTGCTCTCGTCAGATCGCAGCAGCAATGCAGCTTAAGGCTTGGCAAGTACCAGCATGGGAGACTGGCTTGGAATCCCAAGTTCTGGTGACCTTTTTGAACCTGAAAATTGTGTTAGTTTCTCTATGAGATAGCAAAAGAAGGTTCAAATTGAACAAATGCTGTCAATGGCCATTCTAAGCTGAATGTGCGTGCTCTTGTCAGATCGCAGCAGCGATGCAGCTTAAGGCTTGGCAAGTACCAGCATGGGAGACTGGCTGGGAATCCCAAGTTCTGTTGACCTTTTTGAACCTGAAAATTGTGTTAGTTTCTCTATGAGATAGTAAAAGAAGGTTCAAATTGAACAGCTGCT
Organism: Engystomops pustulosus; assembly: GCF_040894005.1. Taxonomy (NCBI): domain Eukaryota; kingdom Metazoa; phylum Chordata; class Amphibia; order Anura; family Leptodactylidae; genus Engystomops; species Engystomops pustulosus. The sequence goes on from NC_092419.1 coordinate 61,371,284, forward strand.
GTCAACGGCCATTCTAAGCTGAATGCGCCCGCTCTCGTCAGATCGCAGCAGCAATGCAGCTTAAGGCTTGGCAAGTACCAGCATGGGAGACTGGCTTGGAATCCCAAGTTCTGGTGAACTTTTTGAACCTGAAAATTGTGTTAGTTTCTCTATGAGATAGCAAAAGAAGGTTCAAATTGAACAGCTGCTGTCAACGGCCATTCTAAGCTGAATGTGCCTGCTCTTGTCAGATTGCAGCAGCAATGCAGCTTAAGGCTTGGCAAGTACCAGCATGGGAGACTGGCTTGGAATCCCAAGTTCTGGTGACCTTTTTGAACCTGAAAATTGTGTTAGTTTCTATAAGAGATAGTAGAAGAAGGTTCAAGTTGAACAACTGCTGTCAATGGCCATTCTAAGCTGAATGTGCGTGCTCTTGTCAGATCGCAGCAGCTTAAGGCTTGGCAAGTACCAGCATGGGAGACTGGCTGGGAATCCCAAGTTGTGTTGACCTTTTTGAACCTGAAAATTGTGTTAGTTTCTCTATGAGATAGTAAAAGAAGGTTCAAATTGAACAGCTGCTGTCAACAGCCATTCTAAGCTGAATGTGCCTGCTCTCGTCAGATCGCAGCAGCAATGCAGCTTAAGGCTTGGCAAGTACCAGCATGGGAGACTGGCTGGGAATCCCAAGTTCCGTTGACCTTTTTGAACCTGAAAATTGTGTTAGTTTCTCTATGAGATAGCAAAAGAAGGTTCAAATTGAACAGCTGCTGTCAACGGCCATTCTAAGCTGAATGTGCCTGCTCTCGTCAGATCGCAGCAGCAATGCAGCTTAAGGCTTGGCAAGTACCAGCATGGGAGACTGGCTGGGAATCCCAAGTTCCGTTGACCTTTTTGAACCTGAAAATTGTGTTAGTTTCTCTATGAGATAGCAAAAGAAGGTTCAAATTGAACAGCTGCTGTCAACGGCCATTCTAAGCTGAATGTGCCTGCTCTCGGCAGATCGCAGCAGCAATGCAGCTTAAGGCTTGGCAAGTACCAGCATGGGAGACTGGCTGGGAATCCCAAGTTCTGTTGACCTTTTTTAACCTGAAAATTGTGTTAGTTTCTCTATGAGATAGTAAAAGAAGGTTCCAATTGAACAGCTGCTGTCAACGGCCATTCTAAGCTGAATGTGCATGCTCTCGTCAGATCGCAGCAGCAATGCAGCTTAAGGCTTGGCAAGTACTAGCATGGGAGACTGGCTTGGAATCCCAAGTTCTGGTGACCTTTTTGAACCTGAAAATTGTGTTAGTTTCTATATGAGATAGTAGAAGAAGGTTCAAATTGAACAACTGCTGTCAACGGCCATTCTAAGCTGAATGTGTGTGCTCTTGTCAGATCGCAGCAGCGATGCAGCTTAAGGCTTGGCAAGTACCAGCATGGGAGACTGGCTGGGAATCCCAAGTTCTGTTGACCTTTTTGAACCTGAAAATTGTGTTAGTTTCTCTATGAGATAGTAAAAGAAGGTTCAAATTGAAAAGCTGCTGTCAACGGCAATTCTAAGCTGAATGTGCCTGCTCTCGTCAGATCGCAGCAGCAATGCAGCTTAAGGCTTGGCAAGTACCAGCATGGGAGACTGGCTGGGAATCCCAAGTTCTGTTGACCTTTTTTAACCTGAAAATTGTGTTAGTTTCTCTATGAGATAGTAAAAGAAGGTTCCAATTGAACAGCTGTTGTCAACGGCCATTCTAAGCTGAATGTGCCTGCTCTCGTCAGATCGCAGCAGCAATGCAGCTTAAGGCTTGGCAAGTACCAGCATGGGAGACTGGCTGGGAATCCCAAGTTCCGTTGACCTTTTTGAACCTGAAAATTGTGTTAGTTTCTCTATGAGATAGCAAAAGAAGGTTCAAATTGAACAGCTGCTGTCAACGGCCATTCTAAGCTGAATGTGCCTGCTCTCGTCAGATCGCAGCAGCAATGCAGCTTAAGGCTTGGCAAGTACCAGCATGGGAGACTGGCTGGGAATCCCAAGTTCTGTTGACCTTTTTTAACCTGAAAATTGTGTTAGTTTCTCTATGAGATAGTAAAAGAAGGTTCAAATTGAACAGCTGTTGTCAACGGCCATTCTAAGCTGAATGTGTGTGCTCTTGTCAGATCGCAGCAGCGATGCAGCCTAAGGCTTGGCAAGTACCAGCATGGGAGACTGGCTGGGAATCCCAAGTTCTGTTGACCTTTTTGAACCTGAAAATTGTGTTAGTTTCTCTATGAGATAGTAAAAGAAGGTTCAAATTGAACAGCTGCTGTCAACGGCCATTCTAAGCTGAATGTGCCTGCTCTCGTCAGATCGCAGCAGCAATGCAGCTTAAGGCTTGGCAAGTACCAGCATGGGAGACTGGCTGCGAATCCCAAGTTCCGTTGACCTTTTTGAACCTGAAAATTGTGTTAGTTTCTCTATGAGATAGCAAAAGAAGGTTCAAATTGAACAACTGCTGTCAACGGCCATTCTAAGCTGAATGTGCGTGCTCTTGTCAGATCGCAGCAGCGATGCAGCTTAAGGCTTGGCAAGTTCCAGCATGGGAGACTGGCTGGGAATCCCAAGTTCTGTTGACCTTTTTGAACCTGAAAATTGTGTTAGTTTCTCTATGAGATAGTAAAAGAAGGTTCAAATTGAAAAGCTGCTGTCAACGGCAATTCTAAGCTGAATGTGCCTGCTCTCGTCAGATCGCAGCAGCAATGCAGCTTAAGGCTTGGCAAGTACCAGCATGGGAGACTGGCTGGGAATCCCAAGATCCGTTGACCTTTTTGAACCTGAAAATTGTGTTAGTTTCTCTATGAGATAGTAAAAGAAGGTTCAAATTGAACAGCTGCTGTCAACGGCCATTCTAAGCTGAATGTGCCTGCTCTCGTCAGATCGCAGCAGCAATGCATCTTAAGGCTTGGCAAGTACCAGCATGGGAGACTGGCTGGGAATCCCAAGTTCCGTTGACCTTTTTGAACCTTAAAATTGTGATAGTTTCTCTATGAGATAGTAAAAGAAGGTTCAAATTGAACAGCTGCTGTCAACGGCCATTCTAAGCTGAATGTGCCTGCTCTCGTCAGATCGCAGCAGCAATGCAGCTTAAGGCTTGGCAAGTACCAGCATGGGAGACTGGCTGCGAATCCCAAGTTCCGTTGACCTTTTTGAACCTGAAAATTGTGTTAGTTTCTCTATGAGATAGCAAAAGAAGGTTCAAATTGAACAACTGCTGTCAACGGCCATTCTAAGCTGAATGTGCGTGCTCTTGTCAGATCGCAGCAGCGATGCAGCTTAAGGCTTGGCAAGTACCAGCATGGGAGACTGGCTGGGAATCCCAAGTTCTGTTGACCTTTTTGAACCTGAAAATTGTGTTAGTTTCTCTATGAGATAGTAAAAGAAGGTTCAAATTGAAAAGCTGTTGTCAACGGCCATTCTAAGCTGAATGTGCCTGCTCTCGTCAGATCGCAGCAGCAATGCAGCTTAAGGCTTGGCAAGTACCAGCATGGGAGACTGGCTGGGAATCCCAAGATCCGTTGACCTTTTTGAACCTGAAAATTGTGTTAGTTTCTCTATGAGATAGTAAAAGAAGGTTCAAATTGAACAGCTGCTGTCAACGGCCATTCTAAGCTGAATGTGCCTGCTCTCGTCAGATCGCAGCAGCAATGCATCTTAAGGCTTGGCAAGTACCAGCATGGGAGACTGGCTGGGAATCCCAAGTTCCGTTGACCTTTTTGAACCTTAAAATTGTGATAGTTTCTCTTTGAGATAGTAAAAGAAGGTTCAAATTGAACAGCTGCTGTCAACGGCCATTCTAAGCTGAATGTGCCTGCTCTCGTCAGATCGCAGCAGCAATGCAGCTTAAGGCTTGGCAAGTACCAGCATGGGAGACTGGCTGGGAATCCCAAGATCCGTTGACCTTTTTGAACCTGAAAATTGTGTTAGTTTCTCTATGAGATAGTAAAAGAAGGTTCAAATTGAACAGCTGCTGTCAACGGCCATTCTAAGCTGAATGTGCCTGCTCTCGTCAGATCGCAGCAGCAATGCATCTTAAGGCTTGGCAAGTACCAGCATGGGAGACTGGCTGGGAATCCCAAGTTCCGTTGACCTTTTTGAACCTTAAAATTGTGATAGTTTCTCTTTGAGATAGTAAAAGAAGGTTCAAATTGAACAACTGCTGTCAACTGCCATTCTAAGCTGAATGTGCGTGCTCTTGTCAGATCGCAGCAGCGATGCAGCTTAAGGCTTGGCAAGTACCAGCAAGGGAAACTGGCTGGGAATCCCAAGTTCTGGTGACCTTTTTGAACCTGAAAATTGTGTTAGTTTCTCTATGAGATAGTAGAAGAAGGTTCAAATTGAACAGCTGCAGTCAACTGCCATTCTAAGCTGAATGTGCCTGCTCTCGTCAGATCGCAGCAGCAATGCAGTTTAAGGCTTGGCAAGTACCAGCATGGGAGACTGGCTTGGAATCCCAAGTTCTGGTGACCTTTTTGAACCTGAAAATTGTATTAGTTTCTATATGAGATAGTAGAAGAAGGTTCAAATTGAACAACTGCTGTCAACGGCCATTCTAAGCTGAATGTGCGTGCTCTTGTCAGATCGCAGCAGCGATGCAGCTTAAGGCTTGGCAAGTACCAGCATGGGAGACTGGCTGGGAATCCCAAGTTCTGTTGACCTTTTTGAACCTGAAAATTGTGTTAGTTTCTCTATGAGATAGTAAAAGAAGGTTCAAATTGAAAAGCTGCTGTCAACGGCAATTCTAAGCTGAATGTGCCTGCTCTCGTCAGATCGCAGCAGCAATGCAGCTTAAGGCTTGGCAAGTACCAGCATGGGAGACTGGCTGGGAATCCCAAGTTCCGTTGACCTTTTTGAACCTGAAAATTGTGTTAGTTTCTCTATGAGATAGCAAAAGAAGGTTCAAATTGAACAGCTGCTGTCAACGGCCATTCTAAGCTGAATGTGCCTGCTCTCGTCAGATCGCAGCAGCAATGCAGCTTAAGGCTTGGCAAGTACCAGCATGGGAGACTGGCTGGGAATCCCAAGTTCTGTTGACCTTTTTTAACCTGAAAATTGTGTTAGTTTCTCTATGAGATAGTAAAAGAAGGTTCAAATTGAACAGCTGCTGTCAACGGCCATTCTAAGCTGAATGTGCCTGCTCTCGTCAGATCGCAGCAGCAATGCAGCTTAAGGCTTGGCAAGTACCAGCATGGGAGACTGGCTGGGAATTCTAAGTTCCGTTGACCTTTTTGAACCTGAAAATGTGTTAGTTTCTCTATGAGATAGTAAAAGAAGGTTCAAATTGAACAGCTGCTGTCAACGGCCATTCTAAGCTGAATGTGCCTGCTCTCGTCAGATCGCAGCAGCAATGCAGCTTAAGGCTTGGCAAGTACCAGCATGGGAGACTGGCTGGGAATTCCAAGTTCCGTTGACCTTTTTGAACCTGAAAATGTGTTAGTTTCTCTATGAGATAGTAAAAGAAGGTTCAAATTGAACAGCTGCTGTCAACGGCCATTCTAAGCTGAATGTGCCTGCTCTCGTCAGATTGCAGCAGCAATGCAGCTTAAGGCTTGGCAAGTACCAGCATGGGAGACTGGCTTGGAATCCCAAGTTCTGGTGACCTTTTTGAACCTGAAAATTGTGTTAGTTTCTCTATGAGATAGCAAAAGAAGGTTCAAATTGAACAACTGCTGTCAATGGCCATTCTAAGCTGAATGTGCGTGCTCTTGTCAGATCGCAGCAGCGATGCAGCTTAAGGCTTGGCAAGTACCAGCATGGGAGACTGGCTGGGAATCCCAAGTTCTGTTGACCTTTTTGAACCTGAAAATTGTGTTAGTTTCTCTATGAGATAGTAAAAGAAGGTTCAAATTGAACAGCTGCTGTCAACGGCCATTCTAAGCTGAATGCGCCTGCTCTCGTCAGATCGCAGCAGCAATGCAGCTTAAGGCTTGGCAACTACCAGCATGGGAGACTGGCTTGGAATCCCAAGTTCTGGGGACCTTTTTGAACCTGAAAATTGTGTTAGTTTCTCTATGAGATAGCAAAAGAAGGTTCAAATTGAACAGCTGCTGTCAACGGCCATTCTAAGCTGAATGTGCCTGCTCTTGTCAGATTGCAGCAGCAATGCAGCTTAAGGCTTGGCAAGTACCAGCATGGGAGACTGGCTTGGAATCCCAAGTTCTGGTGACCTTTTTGAACCTGAAAATTGTTATAGTTTCTATAAGAGATAGTAGAAGAAGGTTCAAATTGAACAACTGCTGTCAATGGCCATTCTAAGCTGAATGTGCGTGCTCTTGTCAGATCGCAGCAGCTTAAGGCTTGGCAAGTACCAGCATGGGAGCCTGGCTGGGAATCCCAAGTTGTGTTGACCTTTTTGAACCTGAAAATTGTGTTAGTTTCTCTATGAGATAGTAAAAGAAGGTTCAAATTGAACAGCTGCTGTCAACAGCCATTCTAAGCTGAATGTGCCTGCTCTCGTCAGATCGCAGCAGCAATGCAGCTTAAGGCTTGGCAAGTACCAGCATGGGAGACTGGCTGGGAATCCCAAGTTCCGTTGACCTTTTTGAACCTGAAAATTGTGTTAGTTTCTCTATGAGATAGCAAAAGAAGGTTCAAATTGAACAGCTGCTGTCAACGGCCATTCTAAGCTGAATGTGCCTGCTCTCGTCAGATCGCAGCAGCAATGCAGCTTAAGGCTTGGCAAGTACCAGCATGGGAGACTGGCTGCGAATCCCAAGTTCCGTTGACCTTTTTGAACCTGAAAATTGTGTTAGTTTCTCTATGAGATAGTAAAAGAAGGTTCAAATTGAACAGCTGTTGTCAACGGCCATTCTAAGCTGAATGTGCCTGCTCTCGTCAGATCGCAGCAGCAATGCAGCTTAAGGCTTGGCAAGTACCAGCATGGGAGACTGGCTGGGAATCCCAAGTTCTGTTGACCTTTTTTAACCTGAAAATTGTGTTAGTTTCTCTATGAGATAGTAAAAGAAGGTTCAAATTGAACAGCTGCTGTCAACGGCCATTCTAAGCTGAATGTGCATGCTCTCGTCAGATCGCAGCAGCAATGCAGCTTAAGGCTTGGCAAGTACTAGCATGGGAGACTGGCTTGGAATCCCAAGTTCTGGTGACCTTTTTGAACCTGAAAATTGTGTTAGTTTCTATATGAGATAGTAGAAGAAGGTTCAAATTGAACAACTGCTGTCAACGGCCATTCTAAGCTGAATGTGTGTGCTCTTGTCAGATCGCAGCAGCGATGCAGCTTAAGGCTTGGCAAGTACCAGCATGGGAGACTGGCTGGGAATCCCAAGTTCTGTTGACCTTTTTGAACCTGAAAATTGTGTTAGTTTCTCTATGAGATAGTAAAAGAAGGTTCAAATTGAAAAGCTGCTGTCAACGGCAATTCTAAGCTGAATGTGCCTGCTCTCGTCAGATCGCAGCAGCAATGCAGCTTAAGGCTTGGCAAGTACCAGCATGGGAGACTGGCTGGGAATCCCAAGTTCCGTTGACCTTTTTGAACCTGAAAATTGTGTTAGTTTCTCTATGAGATAGCAAAAGAAGGTTCAAATTGAACAGCTGCTGTCAACGGCCATTCTAAGCTGAATGTGCCTGCTCTCGTCAGATCGCAGCAGCAATGCATCTTAAGGCTTGGCAAGTACCAGCATGGGAGACTGGCTGGAAATCCCAAGTTCTGTTGACCTTTTTTAACCTGAAAATTGTGTTAGTTTCTCTATGAGATAGTAAAAGAAGGTTCAAATTGAACAGCTGCTTTCAACGGCCATTCTAAGCTGAATGTGCCTGCTCTCGTCAGATCGCAGCAGCAATGCAGCTTAAGGCTTGGCAAGTACCAGCATGGGAGACTGGCTGGGAATTCCAAGTTCCGTTGACCTTTTTGAACCTGAAAATGTGTTAGTTTCTCTATGAGATAGTAAAAGAAGGTTCAAATTGAACAGCTGCTGTCAACGGCCATTCTAAGCTGAATGTGCCTGCTCTCGTCAGATTGCAGCAGCAATGCAGCTTAAGGCTTGGCAAGTACCAGCATGGGAGACTGGCTGGGAATCCCAAGTTCTGTTGACCTTTTTGAACCTTAAAATTGTGTTAGTTTCTCTATGAGATAGTAAAAGAAGGTTCAAATTGAACAGCTGCTGTCAACGGCCATTCTAAGCTGAATGTGCCTGCTCTCGTCAGATCGCAGCAGCAATGCAGCGTAAGGCTTGGCAAGTACCAGCATGGGAGACTGGCTGGGAATCCCAAGTTCTGTTGACCTTTTTGAACCTGAAAATTGTGTTAGTTTCTCTATGAGATAGCAAAAGAAGGTTCAATTTGAACAGCTGCTGTCAACTGCCATTCTAAGCTGAATGTGCGTGCTCTTGTCAGATTGCAGCAGCGATTCAGCTTAAGGCTTGGCAAGTACCAGCAAGGGAAACTGGCTGGGAATCCCAAGTTCTGGTGAGCTTTTTGAACCTGAAAATTGTGTTAGTTTCTCTATGAGATAGTAGAAGAAGGTTCAAATTGAACAGCTGCAGTCAACTGCCATTCTAAGCTGAATGTGCCTGCTCTCGTCAGATCGCAGCAGCAATGCAGCTTAAGGCTTGGCAAGTACTAGCATGGGAGACTGGCTTGGAATCCCAAGTTCTGGTGACCTTTTTGAACCTGAAAATTGTGTTAGTTTCTCTATGAGATAGCAAAAGAAGGTTCAAATTGAACAGCTGCTGTCAACGGCCATTCTAAGCTGAATGTGCCTGCTCTTGTCAGATTGCAGCAGCAATGCAGCTTAAGGCTTGGCAAGTACCAGCATGGGAGACTGGCTTGGAATCCCAAGTTCTGGTGACCTTTTTGAACCTGAAAATTGTGTTAGTTTCTATAAGAGATAGTAGAAGAAGGTTCAAATTGAACAACTGCTGTCAATGGCCATTCTAAGCTGAATGTGCGTGCTCTTGTCAGATCGCAGCAGCTTAAGGCTTGGCAAGTACCAGCATGGGAGACTGGCTGGGAATCCCAAGTTGTGTTGACCTTTTTGAACCTGAAAATTGTGTTAGTTTCTCTATGAGATAGTAAAAGAAGGTTCAAATTGAACAGCTGCTGTCAACAGCCATTCTAAGCTGAATGTGCCTGCTCTCGTCAGATCGCAGCAGCAATGCAGCTTAAGGCTTGGCAAGTACCAGCATGGGAGACTGGCTGGGAATCCCAAGTTCCGTTGACCTTTTTGAACCTGAAAATTGTGTTAGTTTCTCTATGAGATAGCAAAAGAAGGTTCAAATTGAACAGCTGCTGTCAACGGCCATTCTAAGCTGAATGTGCCTGCTCTCGTCAGATCGCAGCAGCAATGCAGCTTAAGGCTTGGCAAGTACCAGCATGGGAGACTGGCTGCGAATCCCAAGTTCTGTTGACCTTTTTGAACCTGAAAATTGTGTTAGTTTCTCTATGAGATAGCAAAAGAAGGTTCAAATTGAACAGCTGCTGTCAACGGCCATTCTAAGCTGAATGTGCCTGCTCTCGTCAGATCGCAGCAGCAATGCAGCTTAAGGCTTGGCAAGTACCAGCATGGGAGACTGGCTGGGAATCCCAAGTTCTTTTGACCTTTTTTAACCTGAAAATTGTGTTAGTTTCTCTATGAGATAGTAAAAGAAGGTTCAAATTGAACAGCTGTTGTCAACGGCCATTCTAAGCTGAATGTGCCTGCTCTCGTCAGATCGCAGCAGCAATGCAGCTTAAGGCTTGGCAAGTACCAGCATGGGAGACTGGCTGGGAATCCCAAGTTCTGTTGACCTTTTTGAACCTGAAAATTGTGTTAGTTTCTCTATGAGATAGTAAAAGAAGGTTCAAATTGAACAGCTGCTGTCAACGGCCATTCTAAGCTGAATGTGCATGCTCTCGTCAGATCGCAGCAGCAATGCAGCTTAAGGCTTGGCAAGTACTAGCATGGGAGACTGGCTTGGAATCCCAAGTTCTGGTGACCTTTTTGAACCTGAAAATTGTGTTAGTTTCTATATGAGATAGTAGAAGAAGGTTCAAATCGAACAAGTGCTGTCAACGGCCATTCTAAGCTGAATGTGTGTGCTCTTGTCAGATCGCAGCAGCGATGCAGCTTAAGGCTTGGCAAGTACCAGCATGGGAGACTGGCTGGGAATCCCAAGTTCTGTTGACCTTTTTGAACCTGAAAATTGTGTTAGTTTCTCTATGAGAAAGTAAAAGAAGGTTCAAATTGAAAAGCTGCTGTCAACGGCAATTCTAAGCTGAATGTGCCTGCTCTCGTCAGATCGCAGCAGCAATGCAGCTTAAGGCTTGGCAAGTACCAGCATGGGAGACTGGCTGGGAATCCCAAGTTCTGTTGACCTTTTTTAACCTGAAAATTGTGTTAGTTTCTCTATGAGATAGTAAAAGAAGGTTCAAATTGAACAGCTGTTGTCAACGGCCATTCTAAGCTGAATGTGCCTGCTCTCGTCAGATCGCAGCAGCAATGCAGCTTAAGGCTTGGCAAGTACCAGCATGGGAGACTGGCTGGGAATCACAAGTTGTGTTGACCTTTTTGAACCTGAAAATTGTGTTAGTTTCTCTATGAGATAGTAAAAGAAGGTTCAAATTGAACAGCTGCTGTCAACAGCCATTCTAAGCTGAATGTGCCTGCTCTCGTCAGATCGCAGCAGCAATGCAGCTTAAGGCTTGGCAAGTACCAGCATGGGAGACTGGCTGGGAATCCCAAGTTCCGTTGACCTTTTTGAACCTGAAAATTGTGTTAGTTTCTCTATGAGATAGCAAAAGAAGGTTCAAATTGAACAGCTGCTGTCAACGGCCATTCTAAGCTGAATGTGCCTGCTCTCGTCAGATCGCAGCAGCAATGCAGCTTAAGGCTTGGCAAGTACCAGCATGGGAGACTGGCTGCGAATCCCAAGTTCCGTTGACCTTTTTGAACCTGAAAATTGTGTTAGTTTCTCTATGAGATAGCAAAAGAAGGTTCAAATTGAACAGCTGCTGTCAACGGCCATTCTAAGCTGAATGTGCCTGCTCTCGTCAGATCGCAGCAGCAATGCAGCTTAAGGCTTGGCAAGTACCAGCATGGGAGACTGGCTGGGAATCCCAAGTTCTGTTGACCTTTTTTAACCTGAAAATTGTGTTAGTTTCTCTATGAGATAGTAAAAGAAGGTTCAAATTGAACAGCTGTTGTCAACGGCCATTCTAAGCTGAATGTGCCTGCTCTCGTCAGATCGCAGCAGCAATGCAGCTTAAGGCTTGGCAAGTACCAGCATGGGAGACTGGCTGGGAATCCCAAGTTCTGTTGACCTTTTTTAACCTGAAAATTGTGTTAGTTTCTCTATGAGATAGTAAAAGAAGGTTCAAATTGAACAGCTGCTGTCAACGGCCATTCTAAGCTGAATGTGCATGCTCTCGTCAGATCGCAGCAGCAATGCAGCTTAAGGCTTGGCAAGTACTAGCATGGGAGACTGGCTTGGAATCCCAAGTTCTGGTGACCTTTTTGAACCTGAAAATTGTGTTAGTTTCTATATGAGATAGTAGAAGAAGGTTCAAATTGAACAACTGCTGTCAACGGCCATTCTAAGCTGAATGTGTGTGCTCTTGTCAGATCGCAGCAGCGATGCAGCTTAAGGCTTGGCAAGTACCAGCATGGGAGACTGGCTGGGAATCCCAAGTTCTGTTGACCTTTTTGAACCTGAAAATTGTGTTAGTTTCTCTATGAGATAGTAAAAGAAGGTTCAAATTGAAAAGCTGCTGTCAACGGCAATTCTAAGCTGAATGTGCCTGCTCTCGTCAGATCGCAGCAGCAATGCAGCTTAAGGCTTGGCATGTACCAGCATGGGAGACTGGTTGGGAATCCCAAGTTCCGTTGACCTTTTTGAACCTGAAAATTGTGTTAGTTTCTCTATGAGATAGCAAAAGAAGGTTCAAATTGAACAGCTGCTGTCAACGGCCATTCTAAGCTGAATGTGCCTGCTCTCGTCAGATCGCAGCAGCAATGCAGCTTAAGGCTTGGCAAGTACCAGCATGGGAGACTGGCTGGGAATCCCAAGTTCTGTTGACCTTTTTTAACCTGAAAATTGTGTTAGTTTCTCTATGAGATAGTAAAAGAAGGTTCAAATTGAACAGCTGCTGTCAACGGCCATTCTAAGCTGAATGTGCCTGCTCTCGTCAGATCGCAGCAGCAATGCAGCTTAAGGCTTGGCAAGTACCAGCATGGGAGACTGGCTGGGAATTCCAAGTTCCGTTGACCTTTTTGAACCTGAAAATGTGTTAGTTTCTCTATGAGATAGTAAAAGAAGGTTCAAATTGAACAGCTGCTGTCAACGGCCATTCTAAGCTGAATGTGCCTGCTCTCGTCAGATTGCAGCAGCAATGCAGCTTAAGGCTTGGCAAGTACCAGCATGGGAGACTGGCTGGGAATCCCAAGTTCTGTTGACCTTTTTGAACCTTAAAATTGTGTTAGTTTCTCTATGAGATAGTAAAAGAAGGTTCAAATTGAACAGCTGCTGTCAACGGCCATTCTAAGCTGAATGTGCCTGCTCTCGTCAGATCGCAGCAGCAATGCAGCGTAAGGCTTGGCAAGTACCAGCATGGGAGACTGGCTGGGAATCCCAAGTTCTGTTGACCTTTTTGAACCTGAAAATTGTGTTAGTTTCTCTATGAGATAGCAAAAGAAGGTTCAATTTGAACAGCTGCTGTCAACTGCCATTCTAAGCTGAATGTGCGTGCTCTTGTCAGATTGCAGCAGCGATTCAGCTTAAGGCTTGGCAAGTACCAGCAAGGGAAACTGGCTGGGAATCCCAAGTTCTGGTGAGCTTTTTGAACCTGAAAATTGTGTTAGTTTCTCTATGAGATAGTAGAAGAAGGTTCAAATTGAACAGCTGCTGTCAACGGCCATTCTAAGCTGAATGTGCCTGCTCTCGTCAGATCGCAGCAGCAATGCAGCTTAAGGCTTGGCAAGTACCAGCATGGGAGACTGGCTGGGAATCCCAAGTTCCGTTGCCCTTTTTGAACCTGAAAATTGTGTTAGTTTCTCTATGAGATAGTAAAAGAAGGTTCAAATTGAACAGCTGCTGTCAACGGCCATTCTAAGCTGAATGTGCCTGCTCTCGTCAGATCGCAGCAGCTTAAGGCTTGGCAAGTACCAGCATGGGAGACTGGGTAGGAATCCCAAGATCCGTTGACCTTTTTGAACCTTAAAATTGTGTTATTTTCTCTATGAGATAGCAAAAGAAGGTTCAATTTGAACAGCTGCTGTCAACTGCCATTCTAAGCTGAATGTGCGTGCTCTTGTCAGATTGCAGCAGCGATTCAGCTTAAGGCTTGGCAAGTACCAGCAAGGGAAACTGGCTGGGAATCCCAAGTTCTGGTGAGCTTTTTGAACCTGAAAATTGTGTTAGTTTCTCTATGAGATAGCAAAAGAAGGTTCAAATTGAACAGCTGCTGTCAACGGCCATTCTAAGCTGAATGTGCCTGCTCTCGTCAGATCGCAGCAGCAATGCAGCTTAAGGCTTGGCAAGTACCAGCATGGGAGACTGGCTGCGAATCCCAAGTTCCGTTGACCTTTTTGAACCTGAAAATTGTGTTAGTTTCTCTATGAGATAGCAAAAGAAGGTTCAAATTGAACAGCTGCTGTCAACGGCCATTCTAAGCTGAATGTGCCTGCTCTCGTCAGATCGCAGCAGCAATGCAGCTTAAGGCTTGGCAAGTACCAGCATGGGAGACTGGCTGGGAATCCCAAGTTCTGTTGACCTTTTTTAACCTGAAAATTGTGTTAGTTTCTCTATGAGATAGTAAAAGAAGGTTCAAATTGAACAGCTGTTGTCAACGGCCATTCTAAGCTGAATGTGCCTGCTCTCGTCAGATCGCAGCAGCAATGCAGCTTAAGGCTTGGCAAGTACCAGCATGGGAGACTGGCTGGGAATCCCAAGTTCTGTTGACCTTTTTTAACCTGAAAATTGTGTTAGTTTCTCTATGAGATAGTAAAAGAAGGTTCAAATTGAACAGCTGCTGTCAACGGCCATTCTAAGCTGAATGTGCATGCTCTCGTCAGATCGCAGCAGCAATGCAGCTTAAGGCTTGGCAAGTACTAGCATGGGAGACTGGCTTGGAATCCCAAGTTCTGGTGACCTTTTTGAACCTGAAAATTGTGTTAGTTTCTATATGAGATAGTAGAAGAAGGTTCAAATTGAACAACTGCTGTCAACGGCCATTCTAAGCTGAATGTGTGTGCTCTTGTCAGATCGCAGCAGCGATGCAGCTTAAGGCTTGGCAAGTACCAGCATGGGAGACTGGCTGGGAATCCCAAGTTCTGTTGACCTTTTTGAACCTGAAAATTGTGTTAGTTTCTCTATGAGATAGTAAAAGAAGGTTCAAATTGAAAAGCTGCTGTCAACGGCAATTCTAAGCTGAATGTGCCTGCTCTCGTCAGATCGCAGCAGCAATGCAGCTTAAGGCTTGGCATGTACCAGCATGGGAGACTGGTTGGGAATCCCAAGTTCCGTTGACCTTTTTGAACCTGAAAATTGTGTTAGTTTCTCTATGAGATAGCAAAAGAAGGTTCAAATTGAACAGCTGCTGTCAACGGCCATTCTAAGCTGAATGTGCCTGCTCTCGTCAGATCGCAGCAGCAATGCAGCTTAAGGCTTGGCAAGTACCAGCATGGGAGACTGGCTGGGAATCCCAAGTTCTGTTGACCTTTTTTAACCTGAAAATTGTGTTAGTTTCTCTATGAGATAGTAAAAGAAGGTTCAAATTGAACAGCTGCTGTCAACGGCCATTCTAAGCTGAATGTGCCTGCTCTCGTCAGATCGCAGCAGCAATGCAGCTTAAGGCTTGGCAAGTACCAGCATGGGAGACTGGCTGGGAATTCCAAGTTCCGTTGACCTTTTTGAACCTGAAAATGTGTTAGTTTCTCTATGAGATAGTAAAAGAAGGTTCAAATTGAACAGCTGCTGTCAACGGCCATTCTAAGCTGAATGTGCCTGCTCTCGTCAGATTGCAGCAGCAATGCAGCTTAAGGCTTGGCAAGTACCAGCATGGGAGACTGGCTGGGAATTCCAAGTTCCGTTGACCTTTTTGAACCTGAAAATGTGTTAGTTTCTCTATGAGATAGTAAAAGAAGGTTCAAATTGAACAGCTGCTGTCAACGGCCATTCTAAGCTGAATGTGCCTGCTCTCGTCAGATCGCAGCAGCTTAAGGCTTGGCAAGTACCAGCATGGGAGACTGGGTAGGAATCCCAAGATCCGTTGACCTTTTTGAACCTTAAAATTGTGTTATTTTCTCTATGAGATAGTAAAAGAAGGTTCAAATTGAACAGCTGCTGTCAACGGCCATTCTAAGCTGAATGTGCCTGCTCTCGTCAGATCGCAGCAGCAATGCAGCGTAAGGCTTGGCAAGTACCAGCATGGGAGACTGGCTGGGAATCCCAAGTTCTGTTGACCTTTTTGAACCTGAAAATTGTGTTAGTTTCTCTATGAGATAGCAAAAGAAGGTTCAATTTGAACAGCTGCTGTCAACTGCCATTCTAAGCTGAATGTGCGTGCTCTTGTCAGATTGCAGCAGCGATTCAGCTTAAGGCTTGGCAAGTACCAGCAAGGGAAACTGGCTGGGAATCCCAAGTTCTGGTGAGCTTTTTGAACCTGAAAATTGTGTTAGTTTCTCTATGAGATAGTAGAAGAAGGTTCAAATTGAACAGCTGCAGTCAACTGCCATTCTAAGCTGAATGTGCCTGCTCTCGTCAGATCGCAGCAGCAATGCAGCTTAAGGCTTGGCAAGTACCAGCATGGGAGACTGGCTGGGAATCCCAAGTTCCGTTGACCTTTTTGAACCTGAAAATTGTGTTAGTTTCTCTATGAGATAGTAAAAGAAGGTTCAAATTGAACAGCTGCTGTCAACGGCCATTCTAAGCTGAATGTGCCTGCTCTCGTCAGATCGCAGCAGCTTAAGGCTTGGCAAGTACCAGCATGGGAGACTGGGTAGGAATTCCAAGATCCGTTGACCTTTTTGAACCTTAAAATTGTGTTATTTTCTCTATGAGATAGTAAAAGAAGGTTCAAATTGAACAGCTGCTGTCAACGGCCATTCTAAGCTGAATGTGCCTGCTCTCGTCAGATCGCAGCAGCAATGCAGCGTAAGGCTTGGCAAGTACCAGCATGGGAGACTGGCTGGGAATCCCAAGTTCTGTTGACCTTTTTGAACCTGAAAATTGTGTTAGTTTCTCTATGAGATAGCAAAAGAAGGTTCAATTTGAACAGCTGCTGTCAACTGCCATTCTAAGCTGAATGTGCGTGCTCTTGTCAGATTGCAGCAGCGATTCAGCTTAAGGCTTGGCAAGTACCAGCAAGGGAAACTGGCTGGGAATCCCAAGTTCTGGTGAGCTTTTTGAACCTGAAAATTGTGTTAGTTTCTCTATGAGATAGTAGAAGAAGGTTCAAATTGAACAGCTGCAGTCAACTGCCATTCTAAGCTGAATGTGCCTGCTCTCGTCAGATCGCAGCAGCAATGCAGCTTAAGGCTTGGCAAGTACCAGCATGGGAGACTGGCTGGGAATCCCAAGTTCCGTTGACCTTTTTGAACCTGAAAATTGTGTTAGTTTCTCTATGAGATAGTAAAAGAAGGTTCAAATTGAACAGCTGCTGTCAACGGCCATTCTAAGCTGAATGTGCCTGCTCTCGTCAGATCGCAGCAGCAATGCAGCTTAAGGCTTGGCAAGTACCAGCATGGGAGACTGGCTGGGAATCCCAAGTTCCGTTGCCCTTTTTGAACCTGAAAATTGTGTTAGTTTCTCTATGAGATAGTTAAAGAAGGTTCAAATTGAACAGCTGCTGTCAACGGCCATTCTAAGCTGAATGTGCCTGCTCTCGTCAGATCGCAGCAGCTTAAGGCTTGGCAAGTACCAGCATGGGAGACTGGGTAGGAATCCCAAGATCCGTTGACCTTTTTGAACCTGAAAATTGTGTTATTTTCTCTATGAGATAGTAAAAGAAGGTTCAAATTGAAGAGCTGCTGTCAACGGCCATTCTAAGCTGAATGTGCCTCCTCTTGTCAGATCACAGCAGCAATGCAGCTTAAGGCTTGGCAAGTACCAGCATGGGAGACTGGCTGGGAATCCCAAGTTCTGTTGACCTTTTTGAACCTGAAAATTGTGTTAGTTTCTCTATGAGATAGTAAAAGAAGGTTCAAATTGAACAACTGCTGTCAACGGCCATTCTAAGCTGAATGTGCCTGCTCTCGTCAGATCGCAGCAGCAATGCAGCTTAAGGCTTGGCAAGTACCAGCATGGGAGACTGGCTGGGAATTCCAAGTTCCGTTGATGTTTTTGAACCTGAAAATGTGTTAGTTTCTCTATGAGATAGCAAAAGAAGGTTCAAATTGAACAGCTGCTGTCAACGGCCAATCTAAGCTGAATGTGCCTGCTCTTGTCAGATCGCAGCAGCAATGCAGCTTAAGGCTTGGCAAGTACCAGCATGGGAGACTGGCTTGGAATCCCAAGTTCTGGTGACCTTTTTGAACCTGAAAATTGTGTTAGTTTCTATATGAGATAGTAGAAGAAGGTTCAAATTGAACAACTGCTGTCAACGGCCATTCTAAGCTGAATGTGCGTGCTCTTGTCAGATCGCAGCAGCGATGCAGCTTAAGGCTTGGCAAGTACCAGCATGGGAGACTGGCTGGGAATCCCAAGTTCCGTTGACCATTTTGAACCTGAAAATTGTGTTAGTTTCTCTATGAGATAGCAAAAGAAGGTTCAAATTGAACAGCTGCTGTCAACGGCCATTCTAAGCTGAATGTGCCTGCTCTTGTCAGATTGCAGCAGCAATGCAGCTTAAGGCTTGGCAAGTACCAGCATGGGAGACTGGCTGGGAATCCCAAGTTCTGGTGAGCTTTTTGAACCTGAAAATTGTGTTAGTTTCTCTATGAGATAGTAGAAGAAGGTTCAAATTGAACAGCTGCTGTCAACGGCCATTCTAAGCTGAATTTGCTTGCTCTCGTCAGATCGCAGCAGCAATGCAGCATAAGGCTTGGCAAATACTAGCATGGGAGACTGGCTGGGATTTCCAAGTTCCGTTGACCTTTTTGAACCTGAAAATGTGTTAGTTTCTCTATGAGATAGCAAAAGAAGGTTCAAATTGAACAGCTGCTGTCAACTGCCATTCTAAGCTGAATTTGCTTGCTCTCGTCAGATCGCAGCAGCAATGCAGCTTAAGGCTTGGCAAGTACCAGCATGGGAGACTAGCTGGGAATCCCAAGTTCCGTTGACCTTTTTGAACCTGAAATTGTGTTAGTTTCTCTATGAGATAGTAAAAGAAGGTTCAAATTGAACAACTGCTGTCAACGGCCATTCTAAGCTGAATGTGTGTGCTCTTGTCAGATCGCAGCAGCGATGCAGCTTAAGGCTTGGCAAGTACCAGCATGGGAGACTGGCTGGGAATCCCAAGTTCTGTTGACCTTTTTGAACCTGAAAATTGTGTTAGTTTCTCTATGAGATAGTAAAAGAAGGTTCAAATTGAAAAGCTGCTGTCAACGGCAATTCTAAGCTGAATGTGCCTGCTCTCGTCAGATCGCAGCAGCAATGCAGCTTAAGGCTTGGCAAGTACCAGCATGGGAGACTGGCTGGGAATCCCAAGTTCCGTTGACCTTTTTGAACCTGAAAATTGTGTTAGTTTCTCTATGAGATAGCAAAAGAAGGTTCAAATTGAACAGCTGCTGTCAACGGCCATTCTTATCTGAATGTGCCTGCTCTCGTCAGATCGCAGCAGCAATGCAGCTTAAGGCTTGGCAAGTACCAGCATGGGAGACTGGCTGGGAATCCCAAGTTCTGTTGACCTTTTTTAACCTGAAAATTGTGTTAGTTTCTCTATGAGATAGTAAAAGAAGGTTCAAATTGAACAGCTGCTGTCAACGGCCATTCTAAGCTGAATGTGCCTGCTCTCGTCAGATCGCAGCAGCAATGCAGCTTAAGGCTTGGCAAGTACCAGCATGGGAGACTGGCTGGGAATTCCAAGTTCCGTTGACCTTTTTGAACCTGAAAATGTGTTAGTTTCTCTATGAGATAGTAAAAGAAGGTTCAAATTGAACAGCTGCTGTCAACGGCCATTCTAAGCTGAATGTGCCTGCTCTCGTCAGATTGCAGCAGCAATGCAGCTTAAGGCTTGGCAAGTACCAGCATGGGAGACTGGCTGGGAATCCCAAGTTCTGTTGACCTTTTTGAACCTTAAAATTGTGTTAGTTTCTCTATGAGATAGTAAAAGAAGGTTCAAATTGAACAGCTGCTGTCAACGGCCATTCTAAGCTGAATGTGCCTGCTCTCGTCAGATCGCAGCAGCAATGCAGCTTAAGGCTTGGCAAGTACCAGCATGGGAGACTGGCTGGGAATTCCAAGTTCCGTTGACCTTTTTGAACCTGAAAATTGTGTTAGTTTCTCTATGAGATAGTAAAAGAAGGTTCAAATTGAACAGCTGCTTTCAACGACCATTCTAAGCTGAATGTGCCTGCTCTCGTCAGATCGCAGCAGAAATGCAGCTTAAGGCTTGGCAAGTACCAGCATGGGAGACTGGCTGGGAATCCCAAGTTCTGTTGACCTTTTTGAACCTGAAAATGTGTTAGTTTCTCTATGAGATAGTAAAAGAAGGTTCAAATTGAACAGCTGCTTTCAACGGCCATTCTAAGCTGAATGTGCGTGCTCTTGTCAGATCGCAGCAGCGATGCAGCTTAAGGCTTGGCAAGTAGCAGCATGGGAGACTGGCTTGGAATCCCAAGATTTGGTGACCTTTTTGAACCTGAAAATTGTGTTAGTTTCTCTATGAGATAGCAAAAGAAGGTTCAAATTGAACAGCTGCTGTCAAGGGCCATTCTAAGCTGAATGTGCCTGCTCTTGTCAGATTGCAGCAGCAATGCAGCTTAAGGCTTGGCAAGTACCAGCATGGGAGACTGGCTTGAAATACCAAGTTCTGGTGACCTTTTTGAACCTGAAAATTGTGTTAGTTTCTATATGAGATAGTAGAAGAAGGTTCAAATTGAACAACTGCTGTCAATGGCCATTCTAAGCTGAATGTGCCTGCTCTCGTCAGATCGCAGCAGCAATGCAGCTTAAGGCTTGGCAAGTACTAGCATGGGAGACTGGCTGGGAATCCCAAGTTCCGTTGACCTTTTTGAACCTGAAAATTGTGTTAGTTTCTCTATGAGATAATAAAAGAAGGTTCAAATTGAACAGCTGCTGTCAACGGCCATTCTAAGCTGAATGTGCGTGCTCTTGTCAGATCGCAGCAGCGATGCAGCTTAAGGCTTGGCAAGTACCAGCATGGGAGACTGGCTTGGAATCCCAAGTTCTGGTGACCTTTTTGAACCTGAAAATTGTGTTAGTTTCTCTATGAGATAGTAAAAGAAGGTTCAAATTGAACAGCTTCTCTCAACGGCCATTCTAAGCTGAATGTGCCTGCTCTCGTCAGATCGCAGCAGCAATGCAGCTTAAGGCTTGGCAAGTACCAGCATGGGAGACTGGCTGGGAATCCCAAGTTCCGTTGACCTTTTTGAACCTGAAAATTGTGTTAGTTTCTCTATGAGATAGCAAAAGGAGGTTCAAATTGAACAGCTGCTGTCAACGGCCATTCTAAGCTGAATTTGCCTGCTCTCGTCAGATCGCAGCAGCATTGCAACTTAAGGCTTGGCAAGTACCAGCATGGGAGACTGGCTGGGAATTCCAAGTTCCGTTGACCTTTTTGAACCTGAAAATGTGTTAGTTTCTCTATGAGATAGTAAAAGAAGGTTCAAATTGAACAGCTGCTGTCAACGGCCATTCTAAGCTGAATGTGCATGCTCTCGTCAGATCGCAGCAGCAATGCAGCTTAAGGCTTGGCAAGTACCAGCATGGGAGACTGGCTGGGAATCCCAAGTTCCGTTGACCTTTTTGAACCTGAAAATTGTGTTAGTTTCTCTATGAGATAGTAAAAGAAGGTTCAAATTGAACAGCTGCTGTCAACGGCCATTCTAAGCTGAATGTGCCTGCTCTCGTCAGATTGCAGCAGCAATGCAGCTTAAGGCTTGGCAAGTACCAGCATGGGAGACTGGGTAGGAATCCCAAGATCCGTTGACCTTTTTGAACCTGAAAATTGAGTTATTTTCTCTATGAGATAGTAAAAGAAGGTTCAAATTTAACAGCTGCTGTCAATGGCCATTCTAAGCTGAATGTGTGTGCTCTTTTCAGATCGCAGCAGCGATGCAGCTTAAGGCTTGGCAAGTACCAGCATGGGAGACTGGCTGGGAATCCCAAGTTCTGTTGACCTTTTTGAACCTGAAAATTGTGTTAGTTTCTCTATGAGATAGTAAAAGAAGGTTCAAATTGAAAAGCTGCTGTCAACGGCCATTCTAAGCTGAATTTGCCTGCTCTCGTCAGATCGCAGCAGCAATGCAACTTAAGGCTTGGCAAGTACCAGCATGGGAGACTGGCTGGGAATTCCAAGTTCTGTTGACCTTTTTGAACCTGAAAATGTGTTAGTTTCTCTATGAGATAGTAAAAGAAGGTTCAAATTGAACAGCTGCTGTCAACGGCAATTCTAAGCTGAATGTGCCTGCTCTCGTCAGATTGCAGCAGCAATGCAGCTTAAGGCTTGGCAAGTACCAGCATGGGAGACTGGCTGGGAATCCCAAGTTCTGTTGACCTTTTTGAACCTGAAAATTGTGTTAGTTTCTCTATGAGATAGCAAAAGAAGGTTCAAATTGAACAGCTGCTGTAAACGGCCATTCTAAGCTGAATGTGCGTGCTCTTGTCAGATCGCAGCAGCGATGCAGCTTAAGGCTTGGCAAGTACCAGCATGGGAGACTGGCTGGGAATCCCAAGTTCTGTTAACCATTTTTAACCTGAAAATTGTGTTAGTTTCTCTATGAGATAGTAAAAGAAGGTTCAAATTGAGCAGCTGCTGTCAATGGCCATTCTAAGCTGAAAGTGCCTGCTCTCGTCAGATCGCAGCAGCAATGCAGCTTAAGGCTTGGCAAGTACCAGCATGGGAGACAGGCTGGGAATCCCAAGTTCCGTTGACCTTTATGAACCTGAAAATTGTGTTAGTTTCTCTATGAGATAGCAAAAGAAGGTTCAAATTGAACAGCTGCTGTCAACGGCCATTCTAAGCTGAATGTGCCTGCTCTCGTCAGATCGCAGAAGCTTAAGGCTTGGCAAGTACAAGCATGGGAGACTGGCTGGGAATCCCAAGTTCCGTTGACCTTTTTGAACCTGAAAATTGTGTTAGTTTCTCTATGAGATAGTAAAAGAAGGTTCAAATTGAACAGCTGCTTTCAACGGCCATTCTAAGCTGAATGTGCCTGCTCTTGACAGATTGCAGCAGCAATGCAGCTTAAGGCTTGGCAAGTACCAGCATGGGAGACAGGCTGGGAATCCCAAGTTCCGTTGACCTTTATGAACCTGAAAATTGTGTTAGTTTCTCTATGAGATAGTAAAAGAAGGTTCAAATTGAACAGCTGCTGTCAATGGCCATTCTAAGCTGAATGTGCCTGCTCTCGTCAGATCACAGCAGCAATGCAGCTTAAGGCTTGGCAAGTACCAGCATGGGAGACTGGCTGGGAATCCCAAGTTCCGTTGACCTTTTTGAACCTGAAAATTGTGTTAGTTTCCCTATGAGATAGTAAAAGAAGGTTCAAATTAAAAAGCTGCTGTCAACGGCCATTCTAAGCTGAATGTGCGTGCTCTTGTCAGATCGCAGCAGCGATGCAGCTTAAGGCTTGGCAAGTTCCAGCATGGGAGACTGGCTGGAAATCCCAAGTTCTGGTGACCTTTTTGAACCTGAAAATTGTGTTAGTTTCTCTATGAGATAGTGGAAGAAGGTTCAAATTGAACAACTGCTGTCAACGGCCATTCTAAGCTGAATGTGTGTGCTCTTTTCAGATCGCAGCAGCGATGCAGCTTAAGGCTTGAAAAGTACCAGCATGGGAGACTGGCTGGGAATCCCAAGTTCTGTTGACCTTTTTGAACCTGAAAATTGTGTTAGTTTCTCTATGAGATAGTAAAAGAAGGTTCAAATTGAACAGCTGCTGTCAACGGCAATTCTAAGCTGAATGTGCCTGCTCTCGTCAGATCGCAGAAGCAATGCAGCTTAAGGCTTGGCAAGTACCAGCATGGGAGACAGGCTGGGAATCCCAAGTTCCGTTGACCTTTATGAACCTGAAAATCTTGTTAGTTTCTCTATGAGATAGCAAAAGAAGGTTCAAATTGAACAGCTGCTGTCAACGGCCATTCTAAGCTGAATGTGCGAGCTCTTGTCAGATCGCAGCAGCGATGCAGCTTAAGGCTTGGCAAGTACCAGCATGGGAGACTGGCTTGGAATCCCAAGTTCTGTTGACCTTTTTGAACCTGAAAATTGTGTTAGTTTCTCTATGAGATAGTAAAAGAAGGTTCAAATTGAACAGCTGCTGTCAACGGCCATTCTAAGCTGAATGTGCCTGCTCTCGTCAGATCGCAGAAGCTTAAGGCTTGGCAAGTACCAGCATGGGAGACTGGCTGGGAATCCCAAGTTCCGTTGACCTTTTTGAACCTGAATATTGTGTTAGTTTCTCTATGAGATAGTAAAAGAAGGTTCAAATTGAACAGCTGCTGTCAATGGCCATTCTAAGCTGAATGTGCCTGCTCTCGTCAGATCGCAGCAGCAATGCAGCTTAAGGCTTGGCAAGTACCAGCATGGGAGACTGGCTGGGAATCCCAAGTTCCGTTGACCTTTTTGAACCTGAAAATTGTGTTAGTTTCCCTATGAGATAGTAAAAGAAGGTTCAAATTAAAAAGCTGCTGTCAACGGCCATTCTAAGCTGAATGTGCGTGCTCTTGTCAGATCGCAGCAGCGATGCAGCTTAAGGCTTGGCAAGTTCCAGCATGGGAGACTGGCTGGAAATCCCAAGTTCTGGTGACCTTTTTGAACCTGAAAATTGTGTTAGTTTCTCTATGAGATAGTGGAAGAAGGTTCAAATTGAACAACTGCTGTCAACGGCCATTCTAAGCTGAATGTGTGTGCTCTTTTCAGATCGCAGCAGCGATGCAGCTTAAGGCTTGGAAAGTACCAGCATGGGAGACTGGCTGGGAATCCCAAGTTCTGTTGACCTTTTTGAACCTGAAAATTGTGTTAGTTTCTCTATGAGATAGTAAAAGAAGGTTCAAATTGAACAGCTGCTGTCAACGGCAATTCTAAGCTGAATGTGCCTGCTCTCGTCAGATCGCAGAAGCAATGCAGCTTAAGGCTTGGCAAGTACCAGCATGGGAGACTGGCTGGGAATCCCAAGTTCCGTTGACCTTTTTGAACCTGAAAATTGTGTTAGTTTCTCTATGAGATAGCAAAAGAAGGTTCAAATTGAACAGCTGCTGTCAACGGCCATTCTAAGCTGAATGTGCCTGCTCTCGTCAGATCGCAGCAGCAATGCAGCTTAAGGCTTGGCAAGTACCAGCATGGGAGACTGGCTGGGAATCCCAAGTTCTGTTGACCTTTTTTAACCTGAAAATTGTGTTAGTTTCTCTATGAGATAGTAAAAGAAGGTTCAAATTGAACAGCTGCTGTCAACGGCCATTCTAAGCTGAATGTGCCTGCTCTCGTCAGAACGTAGCAGCAATGCAGCTTAAGGCTTGGCAAGTACCAGCATGGGAGACTGGCTGGGAATCCCAAGTTCTGTTGACCTTTTTGAACCTGAAAATGTGTTAGTTTCTCTATGAGATACTAAAAGAAGGTTCAAATTGAACAGCTGCTGTCAACGGCCATTCTAAGCTGAATGTGCGTGCTCTTGTCAGATCGCAGCAGCGATGCAGCTTAAGGCTTGGCAAGTACCAGCATGGGAGACAGGCTTGGAATCCCAAGTTCTGGTGACCTTTTTGAACCTGAAAATTGTGTTAGTTTCTCTATGACATAGTAAAAGAAGGTTCAAATTGAACAACTGCTGTCAACGGCCATTCTAAGCTGAATGTGCGTGCTCTTGTCAGATCGCAGCAGCGATGCAGCTTAAGGCTTGGCAAGTACCAGCATGGGAGACTGGCTTGGAATCCCAAGTTCTGGTGACCTTTTTGAACCTGAAAATTGTGTTAGTTTCTATATGAGATAGTAGAAGAAGGTTCAAATTGAACAGCTGCTGTCAATGGCCATTCTAAGCTGAATGTGCCTGCTCTCATCAGATCGCAGCAGCAATGCAGCTTAAGGCTTGGCAAGTACCAGCATGGGAGACTGGCTGGGAATCCCAAGTTCTGTTGACCTTTTTGAACCTGAAAATTGTGTTAGTTTCTCTATGAGATAGTAAAAGAAGGTTCAAATTGAACAGCTGCTGTCAACGGCCATTCTAAGCTGAATTTGCGTGCTCTTGTCAGATCGCAGCAGCGATGCAGCTTAAGGCTTGGCAAGTTCCAGCATGGGAGACTGGCTGGGAATCCCAAGTTCTGTTGACCTTTTTGAACTTGAAAATTGTTTTAGTTTCTCTGTGAGATAGTAAAAGAAGGTTCAATTTGAAATGCTGCTGTCAACGGCCATTCTAAGGTGAATGTGCCTGCTCTTGTCAGATCGCAGCAGCAATGCAGCTTAAGGCTTGGCAAGTACCAGCATGGGAGACTGGCTGGGAATCCCAAGTTCCGTTGAGCTTTTTGAACCTGAAAATTGTGTTAGTTTCTCTATGAGATAGCAAAAGAAGGTTCAAATTGAACATCTGCTGTCAACGGCCATTCTAAGCTGAATGTGCGTGCTCTTGTCAGATCGCAGCAGCGATGCAGCTTAAGGCTTGGCAAGTTCCAGCATGGGAGACTGGCTGGGAATCCCAAGTTCTGGTGACTTTTTTGAACCTGAAAATTGTGTTAGTTTCTCTATGAGATAGTTAAAGAAGGTTCAAATTGAACAACTGCTGTCAACGGCCATTCTAAGCTGAATGTGTGTGCTCTTGTCAGATCGCAGCAGCGATGCAGCTTAAGGCTTGGCAAGTACCAGCATGGGAGACTGGCTGGGAATCCCAAGTTCTGTTGACCTTTTTGAACCTGAAAATTGTGTTAGTTTCTCTATGAGATAGTAAAAGAAGGTTCAAATTGAACAGCTGCTGTCAACGGCCATTCTAAGCTTAATGTGCCTGCTCTCGTCAGATCGCAGCAGCAATGCAGCTTAAGGCTTGGCAAGTACCAGCATGGGAGACTGGCTGGGAATCCCAAGTTCCGTTGACCTTTTTGAACCTGAAAATTGTGTTAGTTTCTGTATGAGATAGTAAAAGAAGGTTCAAATTGAAAAGCTGCTGTCAACGGCAATTCTAAGCTGAATGTGCGTGCTCTTGTCAGATCGCAGCAGCGATGCAGCTTAAGGCTTGGCAAGTACCAGCATGGGAGACTGGCTGGGAATCCCAAGTTCTGGTGACCTTTTTGAACCTGAAAATTGTGTTAGTTTCTCTATGAGATAGTAAAAGAAGGTTCAAATTGAACAGCTGCTGTCAACGGCAATTCTAAGCTGAATGTGCCTGCTCTCGTCAGATCGCAGCAGCAATGCAGCTTAAGGCTTGGCAAGTACCAGCATGGGATACTGGCTGGGAATCCCAAGTTCCGTTGACCTTTTTGAACCTGAAAATTGTGTTAGTTTCTCTATGAGATAGCAAAAGAAGGTTCAAATTGAACAGCTGCTGTCAACGGCCATTCTAAGCTGAATTTGCCTGCTCTCGTCAGATCGCAGCAGCAATGCAACTTAAGGCTTGGCAAGTACCAGCATGGGAGACTGGCTGGGAATTCCAAGTTCCGTTGACCTTTTTGACCCTGAAAATGTGTTAGTTTCTCTATGAGATAGTAAAAGAAGGTTCAAATTGAACAGCTGCTGTCAACGGCCATTCTAAGCTGAATGTGCCTGCTCTCGTCAGATCGCAGCAGCAATGCAGCTTAAGGCTTGGCAAGTACCAGCATGGGAGACTGGCTGGGAATCCCAAGTTCCGTTGACCTTTTTGAACCTGAAAATTGTGTTAGTTTCTCTATGAGATAGTAAAAGAAGGTTCAAATTGAACAGCTGCTGTCAACGGCCATTCTAGGCTGAATGTGCCTGCTCTCGTCAGTTCGCAGCAGCAATGCAGCTTAAGGCTTGGCAAGTATCAGCATGGGAGACTGGCTGGGAATCCCAAGTTCTGTTGACCTTTTTGAACCTGAAAATGTGTTAGTTTCTCTATGAGATAGTAAAAGAAGGTTCAAATTGAACAGCTGCTGTCAACGGCCATTCTAAGCTGAATGTGCGTGCTCTTGTCAGATCGCAGCAGCGATGCAGCTTCAGGCTTGGCAAGTACCAGCATGGGAGACTGGCTTGGAATCCCAAGTTCTGGTGACCTTTTTGAACCTGAAAATTGTGTTAGTTTCTCTATGAGATAGCAAAAGAAGGTTCAAATTGAACAGCTGCTGTCAAAGGCCATTCTAAGCTGAATGTGCCTGCTCTTGTCAGATTGCAGCAGCAATGCAGCTTAAGGCTTGGCAAGTACCAGCATGGGAGACTGGCTTGGAATCCCAAGTTCTGGTGACCTTTTTGAACCTGAAAATTGTGTTAGTTTCTATATAAGATAAAAGAAGAAGGTTCAAATTGAACAAGTGCTGTCAATGGCCATTCTAAGCTGAATGTGCCTGCTCTCGCCGGATCGCAGCAGCAATGCAGCTTAAGGCTTGGCAAGTACCAGCATGGGAGACTGGCTGGGAATCCCAAGTTCTGTTGCCCTTTTTGAACCTGAAAATTGTGTTAGTTTCTCTATGAGATAGTAAAAGAAGGTTCAAATTGAACAGCTGCTGTCAACGGCCATTCTAAGCTGAATGTGTGTGCTCTTGTCAGATCGCAGCAGTGATGCAGCTTAAGGCTTGGCAAGTACCAGCATGGGAGACTGGCTGGGAATCCCAAGTTCTGGTGACCTTTTTGAACCTGAAAATTGTGTTAGTTTCTATATGAGATAGTAGAAGAAGGTTCAAATTGAACAACTGCTGTCAATGGCCATTCTAAGCTGAATGTGCCTGCTCTCGTCAGATCGCAGCAGCAATGCAGCTTAAGGCTTGGCAAGTACCAGCATGGGAGACTGGCTGGGAATCCCAAGTTCCGTTGACCTTTTTGAACCTGAAAATTGTGTTAGTTTCTCTATGAGATAGCAAAATAAGGTTCAAATTGAACAGCTGCTGTCAACGGCCATTCTAAGCTGAATGTGCCTGCTCTCGTCAGATCGCAGCAGCAATGCAGCTTAAGGCTTGGCAAGTACCAGCATGGGAGACTGGCTGGGAATCCCAAGTTCTGTTGACCTTTTTGAACCTGAAAATTGTGTTAGTTTCTCTATGAGATAGTAAAAGAAGGTTCAAATTGAACAGCTGCTGTCAACAGCCATTCTAAGCTGAATGTGCGTGCTCTTGTCAGATCGCAGCAGCGATGCAGTTTAAGGCTTGGCAAGTTCCAGCATGGGAGACTGGCTGGGAATCCCAAGTTCTGTTGACCTTTTTGAACTTGAAAATTGTTTTAGTTTCTCTATGAGATAGTAAAAGAAGGTTCAATTTGAAATGCTGCTGTCAACGGCCATTCTAAGCTGAATGTGCCTGCTCTTGTCAGATCGCAGCAGCAATGCAGCTTAAGGCTTGGCAAGTAGCAGCATGGGAGACTGGCTGGGAATCCCAAGTTCCGTTGAGCTTTTTGAACCTGAAAATTGTGTTAGTTTCTCTATGAGATAGTAAAAGAAGGTTCAAATTGAACAGCTGCTGTCAACGGCCATTCTAAGCTGAATGTGCGTGCTCTTGTCAGATCGCAGCAGCGATGCAGCTTAAGGCTTGGCAAGTACCAGCATGGGAGACTGGCTGGGAATCCCAAGTTCTGGTGACTTTTTTGAACCTGAAAATTGTGTTAGTTTCTCTATGAGATAGTAGAAGAAGGTTCAAAATGAACAACTGCTGTCAACGGCCATTCTAAGCTAAATGTGTGTGCTCTTGTCAGATCGCAGCAGCGATGCAGTTTAAGGCTTGGCAAGTACCAGCATGGGAGACTGGCTGGGAATCCCAAGTTCTGTTGACCTTTTTGAACCTGAAAATTGTGTTAGTTTCTCTATGAGATAGCAAAAGAAGGTTCAAATTGAACAGCTGCTGTCAACGGCCATTCTAAGCTGAATGTGCCTGCTCTCGTCAGATCGCAGCAGCAATGCAGCTTAAGGCTTGGCAAGTACCAGCATGGGAGACTGGCTGGGAATCCCAAGTTCCGTTGACCTTTTTGAACCTGAAAATTGTGTTAGTTTCTCTATGAGATAGTAAAAGAAGGTTCAAATTGAACAGCTGCTGTCAACGGCCATTCTAAGCTGAATGTGCGTGCTCTTGTCAGATTGCAGCAGCGATGCAGCTTAAGGCTTGGCAAGTACCAGCATGGGAGACTGGCTGGGAATCCCAAGTTCTGGTGACTTTTTTGAACCTGAAAATTGTGTTAGTTTCTCTATGAGATAGTAGAAGAAGGTTCAAATTGAACAACTGCTGTCAACGGCCATTCTAAGCTGAATGTGTGTGCTCTTGTCAGATCGCAGCAGCGATGCAGCTTAAAGCTTGGCAAGTACCAGCATGGGAGACTGGCTGGGAATCCCAAGTTCTGTTGACCTTTTTGCACCTGAAAATTGTGTTAGTTTCTCTATGAGATAGTAAAAGAAGGTTCAAATTGAACAGCTGCTGCCAATGGCCATTCTAAGCTGAATGTGCCTGCTCTCGTCAGATCGCAGCAGCAATGCAGCTTAAGGCTTGGCAAGTACCAGCATGGGAGACTGGCTGGGAATCCCAAGTTCCATTGACCTTTTTGAACCTGAAAATTGTGTTAGTTTCTGTATGAGATAGTAAAAGAAGGTTCAAATTGAAAAGCTGCTGTCAACGGCAATTCTAAGCTGAATGTGCGTGCTCTTGTCAGATCGCAGCAGCGATGCAGCTTAAGGCTTGGCAAGTACCAGCATGGGAGACTGGCTGGGAATACCAAGTTCTGGTGACCTTTTTGAACCTGAAAATTGTGTTAGTTTCTCTATGAGATAGTAGAAGAAGGTTCAAATTGAACAACTGCTGTCAACGGCCATTCTAAGCTGAATGTGTGTGCTCTTGTCAGATCGCAGCAGCGATGCAGCTTAAGGCTTGGCAAGTACCAGCATGGGAGACTGGCTGGGAATCCCAAGTTCTGTTGACCTTTTTGAACCTGAAAATTGTGTGAGTCTCTATATGAGATAATAAAAGAAGGTTCAAATTGAACAGCTTCTGTCAACGGCAATTCTAAGCTGAATGTGCCTGCTCTCGTCAGATCGCAGCAGCAATGCAGCTTAAGGCTTGGCAAGTACCAGCATGGGAGACTGGCTGGGAATCCCAAGTTCCATTGACCTTTTTGAACCTGAAAATTGTGTTAGTTTCTCTATGAGATAGTAAAAGAAGGTTTAAATTGAACAGCTGCTGTCAATGGCCATTCTAAGCTGAATGTGCCTGCTCTCATCAGATCGCAGCAGCAATGCAGCTTAAGGCTTGGCAAGTACCAGCATGGGAGACTGGCTGGGAATCCCAAGTTCTGTTGACCTTTTTGAACCTGAAAATTGTGTTAGTTTCTCTATGAGATAGTAAAAGAAGGTTCAAATTGAACAGCTGCTGTCAACGGCCATTCTAAGCTGAATGTGCCTGCTCTCGTCAGATCGCAGCAGCAATGCAGCTTAAGGCTTGGCAAGTACCAGCATGGGAGACTGGCTGGGAATTCCAAGTTCTGTTGACCTTTTTGAACCTGAAAATGTGTTAGTTTCTCTATGAGATAGTAAAAGAAGGTTCAAATTGAACAGCTTCTCTCAACGGCCATTCTAAGCTGAATGTGCCTGCTCTCGTCAGATCGCAGCAGCAATGCAGCTTAAGCCTTGGCAAGTACCAGCATGGGAGACTGGCTGGGAATCCCAAGTTCCGTTGACCTTTTTGAACCTGAAAATTGTGTTAGTTTCTCTATGAGATAGCAAAAGAAGGTTCAAATTGAACAGCTGCTGTCAACGGCCATTCTAAGCTGAATTTGCCTGCTCTCGTCAGATCGCAGCAGCATTGCAACTTAAGGCTTGGCAAGTACCAGCATGGGAGACTGGCTGGGAATTCCAAGTTCCGTTGACCTTTTTGAACCTGAAAATGTGTTAGTTTCTCTATGAGATAGTAAAAGAAGGTTCAAATTGAACAGCTGCTGTCAACGGCCATTCTAAGCTGAATGTGCCTGCTCTCGTCAGATCGCAGCAGCAATGCAGCTTAAGGCTTGGCAAGTACCAGCATGGGAGACTGGCTGGGAATCCCAAGTTCCGTTGACCTTTTTGAACCTGAAAATTGTGTTAGTTTCTCTATGAGATAGTAAAAGAAGGTTCAAATTGAACAGCTGCTGTCAACGGCCATTCTAAGCTGAATGTGCCTGCTCTCGTCAGATCGCAGCAGCAATGCAGCTTAAGGCTTGGCAAGTACCAGCATGGGAGACTGGCTGGGAATCCCAAGTTTTGTTGACCTTTTTGAACCTGAAAATTGTGTTAGTTTCTCTATGAGATAGCAAAAGAAGGTTCAAATTGAACAGCTGCTGTAAACGGCCATTCTAAGCTGAATGTGCGTGCTTTTGTCAGATCGCAGCAGCGATGCAGCTTAAGGCTTGGCAAGTACCAGCATGGGAGACTGGCTGGGAATCCCAAGTTCTGTTAACCATTTTTAACCTGAAAATTGTGTTAGTTTCTCTATGAGATAGTAAAAGAAGGTTCAAATTGAGCAGCTGCTGTCAATGGCCATTCTAAGCTGAATGTGCCTGCTCTCGTCAGATCGCAGCAGCAATGCAGCTTAAGGCTTGGCAAGTACCAGCATGGGAGACAGGCTGGGAATCCCAAGTTCCGTTGACCTTTATGAACCTGAAAATTGTGTTAGTTTCTCTATGAGATAGCAAAAGAAGGTTCAAATTGAACAGCTGCTGTCAACGGCCATTCTAAGCTGAATGTGCGAGCTCTTGTCAGATCGCAGCAGCGATGCAGCTTAAGGCTTGGCAAGTACCAGCATGGGAGACTGGCTTGGAATCCCAAGTTCTGTTGACCTTTTTGAACCTGAAAATTGTGTTAGTTTCTCTATGAGATAGTAAAAGAAGGTTCAAATTGAACAGCTGCTGTCAACGGCCATTCTAAGCTGAATGTGCCTGCTCTCGTCAGATCGCAGAAGCTTAAGGCTTGGCAAGTACCAGCATGGGAGACTGGCTGGGAATCCCAAGTTCCGTTGACCTTTTTGAACCTGAAAATTGTGTTAGTTTCCCTATGAGATAGTAAAAGAAGGTTCAAATTAAAAAGCTGCTGTCAACGGCCATTCTAAGCTGAATGTGCGTGCTCTTGTCAGATCGCAGCAGCGATGCAGCTTAAGGCTTGGCAAGTTCCAGCATGGGAGACTGGCTGGAAATCCCAAGTTCTGGTGACCTTTTTGAACCTGAAAATTGTGTTAGTTTCTCTATGAGATAGTGGAAGAAGGTTCAAATTGAACAACTGCTGTCAACGGCCATTCTAAGCTGAATGTGTGTGCTCTTTTCAGATCGCAGCAGCGATGCAGCTTAAGGCTTGGAAAGTACCAGCATGGGAGACTGGCTGGGAATCCCAAGTTCTGTTGACCTTTTTGAACCTGAAAATTGTGTTAGTTTCTCTATGAGATAGTAAAAGAAGGTTCAAATTGAACAGCTGCTGTCAACGGCAATTCTAAGCTGAATGTGCCTGCTCTCGTCAGATCGCAGAAGCAATGCAGCTTAAGGCTTGGCAAGTACCAGCATGGGAGACTGGCTGGGAATCCCAAGTTCCGTTGACCTTTTTGAACCTGAAAATTGTGTTAGTTTCTCTATGAGATAGCAAAAGAAGGTTCAAATTGAACAGCTGCTGTCAACGGCCATTCTAAGCTGAATGTGCCTGCTCTCGTCAGATCGCAGCAGCAATGCAGCTTAAGGCTTGGCAAGTACCAGCATGGGAGACTGGCTGGGAATCCCAAGTTCTGTTGACCTTTTTTAACCTGAAAATTGTGTTAGTTTCTCTATGAGATAGTAAAAGAAGGTTCAAATTGAACAGCTGCTGTCAACGGCCATTCTAAGCTGAATGTGCCTGCTCTCGTCAGAACGTAGCAGCAATGCAGCTTAAGGCTTGGCAAGTACCAGCATGGGAGACTGGCTGGGAATCCCAAGTTCTGTTGACCTTTTTGAACCTGAAAATGTGTTAGTTTCTCTATGAGATACTAAAAGAAGGTTCAAATTGAACAGCTGCTGTCAACGGCCATTCTAAGCTGAATGTGCGTGCTCTTGTCAGATCGCAGCAGCGATGCAGCTTAAGGCTTGGCAAGTACCAGCATGGGAGACAGGCTTGGAATCCCAAGTTCTGGTGACCTTTTTGAACCTGAAAATTGTGTTAGTTTCTCTATGACATAGTAAAAGAAGGTTCAAATTGAACAACTGCTGTCAACGGCCATTCTAAGCTGAATGTGCGTGCTCTTGTCAGATCGCAGCAGCGATGCAGCTTAAGGCTTGGCAAGTACCAGCATGGGAGACTGGCTTGGAATCCCAAGTTCTGGTGACCTTTTTGAACCTGAAAATTGTGTTAGTTTCTATATGAGATAGTAGAAGAAGGTTCAAATTGAACAGCTGCTGTCAATGGCCATTCTAAGCTGAATGTGCCTGCTCTCATCAGATCGCAGCAGCAATGCAGCTTAAGGCTTGGCAAGTACCAGCATGGGAGACTGGCTGGGAATCCCAAGTTCTGTTGACCTTTTTGAACCTGAAAATTGTGTTAGTTTCTCTATGAGATAGTAAAAGAAGGTTCAAATTGAACAGCTGCTGTCAACGGCCATTCTAAGCTGAATTTGCGTGCTCTTGTCAGATCGCAGCAGCGATGCAGCTTAAGGCTTGGCAAGTTCCAGCATGGGAGACTGGCTGGGAATCCCAAGTTCTGTTGACCTTTTTGAACTTGAAAATTGTTTTAGTTTCTCTGTGAGATAGTAAAAGAAGGTTCAATTTGAAATGCTGCTGTCAACGGCCATTCTAAGGTGAATGTGCCTGCTCTTGTCAGATCGCAGCAGCAATGCAGCTTAAGGCTTGGCAAGTACCAGCATGGGAGACTGGCTGGGAATCCCAAGTTCCGTTGAGCTTTTTGAACCTGAAAATTGTGTTAGTTTCTCTATGAGATAGCAAAAGAAGGTTCAAATTGAACATCTGCTGTCAACGGCCATTCTAAGCTGAATGTGCGTGCTCTTGTCAGATCGCAGCAGCGATGCAGCTTAAGGCTTGGCAAGTTCCAGCATGGGAGACTGGCTGGGAATCCCAAGTTCTGGTGACTTTTTTGAACCTGAAAATTGTGTTAGTTTCTCTATGAGATAGTTAAAGAAGGTTCAAATTGAACAACTGCTGTCAACGGCCATTCTAAGCTGAATGTGTGTGCTCTTGTCAGATCGCAGCAGCGATGCAGCTTAAGGCTTGGCAAG
Organism: Engystomops pustulosus; assembly: GCF_040894005.1. NCBI lineage: Eukaryota > Metazoa > Chordata > Amphibia > Anura > Leptodactylidae > Engystomops > Engystomops pustulosus. The sequence goes on from NC_092419.1 coordinate 61,405,658, forward strand.
TACCAGCATGGGAGACTGGCTGGGAATCCCAAGTTCTGTTGACCTTTTTGAACCTGAAAATTGTGTTAGTTTCTCTATGAGATAGTAAAAGAAGGTTCAAATTGAACAGCTGCTGTCAACGGCCATTCTAAGCTTAATGTGCCTGCTCTCGTCAGATCGCAGCAGCAATGCAGCTTAAGGCTTGGCAAGTACCAGCATGGGAGACTGGCTGGGAATCCCAAGTTCCGTTGACCTTTTTGAACCTGAAAATTGTGTTAGTTTCTGTATGAGATAGTAAAAGAAGGTTCAAATTGAAAAGCTGCTGTCAACGGCAATTCTAAGCTGAATGTGCGTGCTCTTGTCAGATCGCAGCAGCGATGCAGCTTAAGGCTTGGCAAGTACCAGCATGGGAGACTGGCTGGGAATCCCAAGTTCTGGTGACCTTTTTGAACCTGAAAATTGTGTTAGTTTCTCTATGAGATAGTAAAAGAAGGTTCAAATTGAACAGCTGCTGTCAACGGCAATTCTAAGCTGAATGTGCCTGCTCTCGTCAGATCGCAGCAGCAATGCAGCTTAAGGCTTGGCAAGTACCAGCATGGGATACTGGCTGGGAATCCCAAGTTCCGTTGACCTTTTTGAACCTGAAAATTGTGTTAGTTTCTCTATGAGATAGCAAAAGAAGGTTCAAATTGAACAGCTGCTGTCAACGGCCATTCTAAGCTGAATTTGCCTGCTCTCGTCAGATCGCAGCAGCAATGCAACTTAAGGCTTGGCAAGTACCAGCATGGGAGACTGGCTGGGAATTCCAAGTTCCGTTGACCTTTTTGACCCTGAAAATGTGTTAGTTTCTCTATGAGATAGTAAAAGAAGGTTCAAATTGAACAGCTGCTGTCAACGGCCATTCTAAGCTGAATGTGCCTGCTCTCGTCAGATCGCAGCAGCAATGCAGCTTAAGGCTTGGCAAGTACCAGCATGGGAGACTGGCTGGGAATCCCAAGTTCCGTTGACCTTTTTGAACCTGAAAATTGTGTTAGTTTCTCTATGAGATAGTAAAAGAAGGTTCAAATTGAACAGCTGCTGTCAACGGCCATTCTAGGCTGAATGTGCCTGCTCTCGTCAGTTCGCAGCAGCAATGCAGCTTAAGGCTTGGCAAGTATCAGCATGGGAGACTGGCTGGGAATCCCAAGTTCTGTTGACCTTTTTGAACCTGAAAATGTGTTAGTTTCTCTATGAGATAGTAAAAGAAGGTTCAAATTGAACAGCTGCTGTCAACGGCCATTCTAAGCTGAATGTGCGTGCTCTTGTCAGATCGCAGCAGCGATGCAGCTTCAGGCTTGGCAAGTACCAGCATGGGAGACTGGCTTGGAATCCCAAGTTCTGGTGACCTTTTTGAACCTGAAAATTGTGTTAGTTTCTCTATGAGATAGCAAAAGAAGGTTCAAATTGAACAGCTGCTGTCAAAGGCCATTCTAAGCTGAATGTGCCTGCTCTTGTCAGATTGCAGCAGCAATGCAGCTTAAGGCTTGGCAAGTACCAGCATGGGAGACTGGCTTGGAATCCCAAGTTCTGGTGACCTTTTTGAACCTGAAAATTGTGTTAGTTTCTATATAAGATAAAAGAAGAAGGTTCAAATTGAACAAGTGCTGTCAATGGCCATTCTAAGCTGAATGTGCCTGCTCTCGCCGGATCGCAGCAGCAATGCAGCTTAAGGCTTGGCAAGTACCAGCATGGGAGACTGGCTGGGAATCCCAAGTTCTGTTGCCCTTTTTGAACCTGAAAATTGTGTTAGTTTCTCTATGAGATAGTAAAAGAAGGTTCAAATTGAACAGCTGCTGTCAACGGCCATTCTAAGCTGAATGTGTGTGCTCTTGTCAGATCGCAGCAGTGATGCAGCTTAAGGCTTGGCAAGTACCAGCATGGGAGACTGGCTGGGAATCCCAAGTTCTGGTGACCTTTTTGAACCTGAAAATTGTGTTAGTTTCTATATGAGATAGTAGAAGAAGGTTCAAATTGAACAACTGCTGTCAATGGCCATTCTAAGCTGAATGTGCCTGCTCTCGTCAGATCGCAGCAGCAATGCAGCTTAAGGCTTGGCAAGTACCAGCATGGGAGACTGGCTGGGAATCCCAAGTTCCGTTGACCTTTTTGAACCTGAAAATTGTGTTAGTTTCTCTATGAGATAGCAAAATAAGGTTCAAATTGAACAGCTGCTGTCAACGGCCATTCTAAGCTGAATGTGCCTGCTCTCGTCAGATCGCAGCAGCAATGCAGCTTAAGGCTTGGCAAGTACCAGCATGGGAGACTGGCTGGGAATCCCAAGTTCTGTTGACCTTTTTGAACCTGAAAATTGTGTTAGTTTCTCTATGAGATAGTAAAAGAAGGTTCAAATTGAACAGCTGCTGTCAACAGCCATTCTAAGCTGAATGTGCGTGCTCTTGTCAGATCGCAGCAGCGATGCAGTTTAAGGCTTGGCAAGTTCCAGCATGGGAGACTGGCTGGGAATCCCAAGTTCTGTTGACCTTTTTGAACTTGAAAATTGTTTTAGTTTCTCTATGAGATAGTAAAAGAAGGTTCAATTTGAAATGCTGCTGTCAACGGCCATTCTAAGCTGAATGTGCCTGCTCTTGTCAGATCGCAGCAGCAATGCAGCTTAAGGCTTGGCAAGTAGCAGCATGGGAGACTGGCTGGGAATCCCAAGTTCCGTTGAGCTTTTTGAACCTGAAAATTGTGTTAGTTTCTCTATGAGATAGTAAAAGAAGGTTCAAATTGAACAGCTGCTGTCAACGGCCATTCTAAGCTGAATGTGCGTGCTCTTGTCAGATCGCAGCAGCGATGCAGCTTAAGGCTTGGCAAGTACCAGCATGGGAGACTGGCTGGGAATCCCAAGTTCTGGTGACTTTTTTGAACCTGAAAATTGTGTTAGTTTCTCTATGAGATAGTAGAAGAAGGTTCAAAATGAACAACTGCTGTCAACGGCCATTCTAAGCTAAATGTGTGTGCTCTTGTCAGATCGCAGCAGCGATGCAGTTTAAGGCTTGGCAAGTACCAGCATGGGAGACTGGCTGGGAATCCCAAGTTCTGTTGACCTTTTTGAACCTGAAAATTGTGTTAGTTTCTCTATGAGATAGCAAAAGAAGGTTCAAATTGAACAGCTGCTGTCAACGGCCATTCTAAGCTGAATGTGCCTGCTCTCGTCAGATCGCAGCAGCAATGCAGCTTAAGGCTTGGCAAGTACCAGCATGGGAGACTGGCTGGGAATCCCAAGTTCCGTTGACCTTTTTGAACCTGAAAATTGTGTTAGTTTCTCTATGAGATAGTAAAAGAAGGTTCAAATTGAACAGCTGCTGTCAACGGCCATTCTAAGCTGAATGTGCGTGCTCTTGTCAGATTGCAGCAGCGATGCAGCTTAAGGCTTGGCAAGTACCAGCATGGGAGACTGGCTGGGAATCCCAAGTTCTGGTGACTTTTTTGAACCTGAAAATTGTGTTAGTTTCTCTATGAGATAGTAGAAGAAGGTTCAAATTGAACAACTGCTGTCAACGGCCATTCTAAGCTGAATGTGTGTGCTCTTGTCAGATCGCAGCAGCGATGCAGCTTAAAGCTTGGCAAGTACCAGCATGGGAGACTGGCTGGGAATCCCAAGTTCTGTTGACCTTTTTGCACCTGAAAATTGTGTTAGTTTCTCTATGAGATAGTAAAAGAAGGTTCAAATTGAACAGCTGCTGCCAATGGCCATTCTAAGCTGAATGTGCCTGCTCTCGTCAGATCGCAGCAGCAATGCAGCTTAAGGCTTGGCAAGTACCAGCATGGGAGACTGGCTGGGAATCCCAAGTTCCATTGACCTTTTTGAACCTGAAAATTGTGTTAGTTTCTGTATGAGATAGTAAAAGAAGGTTCAAATTGAAAAGCTGCTGTCAACGGCAATTCTAAGCTGAATGTGCGTGCTCTTGTCAGATCGCAGCAGCGATGCAGCTTAAGGCTTGGCAAGTACCAGCATGGGAGACTGGCTGGGAATACCAAGTTCTGGTGACCTTTTTGAACCTGAAAATTGTGTTAGTTTCTCTATGAGATAGTAGAAGAAGGTTCAAATTGAACAACTGCTGTCAACGGCCATTCTAAGCTGAATGTGTGTGCTCTTGTCAGATCGCAGCAGCGATGCAGCTTAAGGCTTGGCAAGTACCAGCATGGGAGACTGGCTGGGAATCCCAAGTTCTGTTGACCTTTTTGAACCTGAAAATTGTGTGAGTCTCTATATGAGATAATAAAAGAAGGTTCAAATTGAACAGCTTCTGTCAACGGCAATTCTAAGCTGAATGTGCCTGCTCTCGTCAGATCGCAGCAGCAATGCAGCTTAAGGCTTGGCAAGTACCAGCATGGGAGACTGGCTGGGAATCCCAAGTTCCATTGACCTTTTTGAACCTGAAAATTGTGTTAGTTTCTCTATGAGATAGTAAAAGAAGGTTTAAATTGAACAGCTGCTGTCAATGGCCATTCTAAGCTGAATGTGCCTGCTCTCATCAGATCGCAGCAGCAATGCAGCTTAAGGCTTGGCAAGTACCAGCATGGGAGACTGGCTGGGAATCCCAAGTTCTGTTGACCTTTTTGAACCTGAAAATTGTGTTAGTTTCTCTATGAGATAGTAAAAGAAGGTTCAAATTGAACAGCTGCTGTCAACGGCCATTCTAAGCTGAATGTGCCTGCTCTCGTCAGATCGCAGCAGCAATGCAGCTTAAGGCTTGGCAAGTACCAGCATGGGAGACTGGCTGGGAATTCCAAGTTCTGTTGACCTTTTTGAACCTGAAAATGTGTTAGTTTCTCTATGAGATAGTAAAAGAAGGTTCAAATTGAACAGCTTCTCTCAACGGCCATTCTAAGCTGAATGTGCCTGCTCTCGTCAGATCGCAGCAGCAATGCAGCTTAAGCCTTGGCAAGTACCAGCATGGGAGACTGGCTGGGAATCCCAAGTTCCGTTGACCTTTTTGAACCTGAAAATTGTGTTAGTTTCTCTATGAGATAGCAAAAGAAGGTTCAAATTGAACAGCTGCTGTCAACGGCCATTCTAAGCTGAATTTGCCTGCTCTCGTCAGATCGCAGCAGCATTGCAACTTAAGGCTTGGCAAGTACCAGCATGGGAGACTGGCTGGGAATTCCAAGTTCCGTTGACCTTTTTGAACCTGAAAATGTGTTAGTTTCTCTATGAGATAGTAAAAGAAGGTTCAAATTGAACAGCTGCTGTCAACGGCCATTCTAAGCTGAATGTGCCTGCTCTCGTCAGATCGCAGCAGCAATGCAGCTTAAGGCTTGGCAAGTACCAGCATGGGAGACTGGCTGGGAATCCCAAGTTCCGTTGACCTTTTTGAACCTGAAAATTGTGTTAGTTTCTCTATGAGATAGTAAAAGAAGGTTCAAATTGAACAGCTGCTGTCAACGGCCATTCTAAGCTGAATGTGCCTGCTCTCGTCAGATCGCAGCAGCAATGCAGCTTAAGGCTTGGCAAGTACCAGCATGGGAGACTGGCTGGGAATCCCAAGTTTTGTTGACCTTTTTGAACCTGAAAATTGTGTTAGTTTCTCTATGAGATAGCAAAAGAAGGTTCAAATTGAACAGCTGCTGTAAACGGCCATTCTAAGCTGAATGTGCGTGCTTTTGTCAGATCGCAGCAGCGATGCAGCTTAAGGCTTGGCAAGTACCAGCATGGGAGACTGGCTGGGAATCCCAAGTTCTGTTAACCATTTTTAACCTGAAAATTGTGTTAGTTTCTCTATGAGATAGTAAAAGAAGGTTCAAATTGAGCAGCTGCTGTCAATGGCCATTCTAAGCTGAATGTGCCTGCTCTCGTCAGATCGCAGCAGCAATGCAGCTTAAGGCTTGGCAAGTACCAGCATGGGAGACAGGCTGGGAATCCCAAGTTCCGTTGACCTTTATGAACCTGAAAATTGTGTTAGTTTCTCTATGAGATAGCAAAAGAAGGTTCAAATTGAACAGCTGCTGTCAACGGCCATTCTAAGCTGAATGTGCGAGCTCTTGTCAGATCGCAGCAGCGATGCAGCTTAAGGCTTGGCAAGTACCAGCATGGGAGACTGGCTTGGAATCCCAAGTTCTGTTGACCTTTTTGAACCTGAAAATTGTGTTAGTTTCTCTATGAGATAGTAAAAGAAGGTTCAAATTGAACAGCTGCTGTCAACGGCCATTCTAAGCTGAATGTGCCTGCTCTCGTCAGATCGCAGAAGCTTAAGGCTTGGCAAGTACCAGCATGGGAGACTGGCTGGGAATCCCAAGTTCCGTTGACCTTTTTGAACCTGAATATTGTGTTAGTTTCTCTATGAGATAGTAAAAGAAGGTTCAAATTGAACAGCTGCTGTCAATGGCCATTCTAAGCTGAATGTGCCTGCTCTCGTCAGATCGCAGCAGCAATGCAGCTTAAGGCTTCGCAAGTACCAGCATGGGAGACTGGCTGGGAATCCCAAGTTCCGTTGACCTTTTTGAACCTGAAAATTGTGTAAGTTTCCCTATGAGATAGTAAAAGAAGGTTCAAATTAAAAAGCTGCTGTCAACGGCCATTCTAAGCTGAATGTGCGTGCTCTTGTCAGATCGCAGCAGCGATGCAGCTTAAGGCTTGGCAAGTTCCAGCATGGGAGACTGGCTGGAAATCCCAAGTTCTGGTGACCTTTTTGAACCTGAAAATTGTGTTAGTTTCTCTATGAGATAGTGGAAGAAGGTTCAAATTGAACAACTGCTGTCAACGGCCATTCTAAGCTGTATGTGTGTGCTCTTTTCAGATCGCAGCAGCGATGCAGCTTAAGGCTTGGAAAGTACCAGCATGGGAGACTGGCTGGGAATCCCAAGTTCCGTTGACCTTTTTGAACCTGAAAATTGTGTTAGTTTCTCTATGAGATAGCAAAAGAAGGTTCAAATTGAACAGCTGCTGTCAACGGCCATTCTAAGCTGAATGTGCCTGCTCTCGTCAGATCGCAGCAGCAATGCAGCTTAAGGCTTGGCAAGTACCAGTATGGGAGACTGGCTGGGAATCCCAAGTTCTGTTGACCTTTTTTAACCTGAAAATTGTGTTAGTTTCTCTATGAGATAGTAAAAGAAGGTTCAAATTGAACAGCTGCTGTCAACGGCCATTCTAAGCTGAATGTGCCTGCTCTCGTCAGATCGCAGCAGCAATGCAGCTTAAGGCTTGGCAAGTACCAGCATGGGAGACTGGCTGGGAATCCCAAGTTCCGTTGACCTTTTTGAACCTGAAAATTGTGTTAGTTTCTCTATGAGATAGTAAAAGAAGGTTCAAATTGAACAGCTGCTGTCAACGGCCATTCTAAGCTGAATGTGCCTGCTCTCGTCAGAACGTAGCAGCAATGCAGCTTAAGGCTTGGCAAGTACCAGCATGGGAGACTGGCTGGAAATCCCAAGTTCTGTTGACCTTTTTGAACCTGAAAATGTGTTAGTTTCTCTATGAGATAGTAAAAGAAGGTTCAAATTGAACAGCTGCTGTCAACGGCCATTCTAAGCTGAATGTGCGTGCTCTTGTCAGATCGCAGCAGCGATGCAGCTTAAGGCTTGGCAAGTACCAGCATGGGAGACTGGCTTGGAATCCCAAGTTCTTGTGACCTTTTTGAACCTGAAAATTGTGTTAGTTTCTCTATGACATAGTAAAAGAAGGTTCAAATTGAACAACTGCTGTCAACGGCCATTCTAAGCTGAATGTGCGTGCTCTTGTCAGATCGCAGCAGCGATGCAGCTTAAGGCTTGGCAAGTACCAGCATGGGAGACTGGCTGGGAATCCCAAGTTCTGTTGACCTTTTTTTACTTGAAAATTGTTTTAGTTTCTCTATGAGATAGTAAAAGAAGGTTCAATTTGAAATGCTGCTGTCAACGGCCATTCTAAGCTGAATGTGCCTGCTCTTGTCAGATCGCAGCAGCAATGCAGCTTAAGGCTTGGCAAGTACCAGCATGGGAGACTGGCTGGGAATCCCAAGTTCTGTTGAGCTTTTTGAACCTGAAAATTGTGTTAGTTTCTCTATGAGATAGTAAAAGAAGGTTCAAATTGAACAGCTGCTGTCAACGGCCATTCTAAGCTGAATGTGCGTGCTCTTGTCAGATCGCAGCAGCGATGCAGCTTAAGGCTTGGCAAGTACCAGCATGGGAGACTGGCTGGGAATCCCAAGTTCTGGTGACTTTTTTGAACCTGAAAATTGTGTTAGTTTCTCTATGAGATAGTAGAAGAAGGTTCAAATTGAACAACTGCTGTCAACGGCCATTCTAAGCTGAATGTGTGTGCTCTTGTCAGATCGCAGCAGCGATGCAGCTTAAGGCTTGGCAAGTACCAGCATGGGAGACTGGCTGGGAATCCCAAGTTCTGTTGACCTTTTTGAACCTGAAAATTGTGTTAGTTTCTCTATGAGATAGTAAAAGAAGGTTCAAATTGAACAGCTGCTGTCAATGGCCATTCTAAGCTTAATGTGCCTGCTCTCGTCAGATCGCAGCAGCAATGCAGCTTAAGGCTTGGCAAGTACCAGCATGGGAGACTGGCTGGGAATCCCAAGTTCCGTTGACCTTTTTGAACCTGAAAATTGTGTTAGTTTCTGTATGAGATAGTAAAAGAAGGTTCAAATTGAAAAGCTGCTGTCAACGGCAATTCTAAGCTGAATGTGCGTGCTCTTGTCAGATCGCAGCAGCGATGCAGTTTAAGGCTTGGCAAGTACCAGCATGGGAGACTGGCTGGGAATCCCAAGTTCTGGTGACCTTTTTGAACCTGAAAATTGTGTTAGTTTCTCTATGAGATAGTAAAAGAAGGTTCAAATTGAACAGCTGCTGTCAACGGCAATTCTAAGCTGAATGTGCCTGCTCTCGTCAGATCGCAGCAGCAATGCAGCTTAAGGCTTGGCAAGTACCAGCATGGGAGACTGGCTGGGAATTCCAAGTTCCGTTGACCTTTTTGACCCTGAAAATGTGTTAGTTTCTCTATGAGATAGTAAAAGAAGATTCAAATTGAACAGCTGCTGTCAACGGCCATTCTAAGCTGAATGTGCCTGCTCTCGTCAGATCGCAGCAGCAATGCAGCTTAAGGCTTGGCAAGTACCAGCATGGGAGACTGGCTGGGAATCCCAAGTTCCGTTGACCTTTTTGAACCTGAAAATTGTGTTAGTTTCTCTATGAGATAGTAAAAGAAGGTTCAAATTGAACAGCTGCTGTCAACGGCCATTCTAGGCTGAATGTGCCTGCTCTCGTCAGTTCGCAGCAGCAATGCAGCTTAAGGCTTGGCAAGTATCAGCATGGGAGACTGGCTGGGAATCCCAAGTTCTGTTGACCTTTTTGAACCTGAAAATGTGTTAGTTTCTCTATGAGATAGTAAAAGAAGGTTCAAATTGAACAGCTGCTGTCAACGGCCATTCTAAGCTGAATGTGCGTGCTCTTGTCAGATCGCAGCAGCGATGCAGCTTCAGGCTTGGCAAGTACCAGCATGGGAGACTGGCTTGGATTCCCAAGTTCTGGTGACCTTTTTGAACCTGAAAATTGTGTTAGTTTCTCTATGAGATAGCAAAAGAAGGTTCAAATTGAACAGCTGCTGTCAAAGGCCATTCTAAGCTGAATGTGCCTGCTCTTGTCAGATTGCAGCAGCAATGCAGCTTAAGGCTTGGCAAGTACCAGCATGGGAGACTGGCTTGGAATCCCAAGTTCTGGTGACCTTTTTGAACCTGAAAATTGTGTTAGTTTCTATATAAGATAAAAGAAGAAGGTTCAAATTGAACAACTGCTGTCAATGGCCATTCTAAGCTGAATGTGCCTGCTCTCGCCGGATCGCAGCAGCAATGCAGCTTAAGGCTTGGCAAGTACCAGCATGGGAGACTGGCTGGGAATCCCAAGTTCTGTTGCCCTTTTTGAACCTGAAAATTGTGTTAGTTTCTCTATGAGATAGTAAAAGAAGGTTCAAATTGAACAGCTGCTGTCAACGGCCATTCTAGGCTGAATGTGCCTGCTCTCGTCAGTTCGCAGCAGCAATGCAGCTTAAGGCTTGGCAAGTATCAGCATGGGAGACTGGCTGGGAATCCCAAGTTCTGTTGACCTTTTTGAACCTGAAAATGTGTTAGTTTCTCTATGAGATAGTAAAAGAAGGTTCAAATTGAACAGCTGCTGTCAACGGCCATTCTAAGCTGAATGTGTGTGCTCTTGTCAGATCGCAGCAGTGATGCAGCTTAAGGCTTGGCAAGTACCAGCATGGGAGACTGGCTGGGAATCCCAAGTTCTGGTGACCTTTTTGAACCTGAAAATTGTGTTAGTTTCTATATGAGATAGTAGAAGAAGGTTCAAATTGAACAGCTGCTGTCAATGGCCATTCTAAGCTGAATGTGCCTGCTCTCGTCAGATCGCAGCAGCAATGCAGCTTAAGGCTTGGCAAGTACCAGCATGGGAGACTGGCTGGGAATCCCAAGTTCCGTTGACCTTTTTGAACCTGAAAATTGTGTTAGTTTCTCTATGAGATAGCAAAATAAGGTTCAAATTGAACAGCTGCTGTCAACGGCCATTCTAAGCTGAATGTGCCTGCTCTCGTCAGATCGCAGCAGCAATGCAGCTAAAGGCTTGGCAAGTACCAGCATGGGAGACTGGCTGGGAATCCCAAGTTCTGTTGACCTTTTTGAACCTGAAAATTGTGTTAGTTTCTCTATGAGATAGTAAAAGAAGGTTCAAATTGAACAGCTGCTGTCAACGGCCATTCTAAGCTGAATGTGCGTGCTCTTGTCAGATCGCAGCACCGATGCAGTTTAAGGCTTGGCAAGTTCCAGCATGGGAGACTGGCTGGGAATCCCAAGTTCTGTTGACCTTTTTGAACTTGAAAATTGTTTTAGTTTCTCTATGAGATAGTAAAAGAAGGTTCAATTTGAAATGCTGCTGTCAACGGCCATTCTAAGCTGAATGTGCCTGCTCTTGTCAGATCGCAGCAGCAATGCAGCTTAAGGCTTGGCAAGTAGCAGCATGGGAGACTGGCTGGGAATCCCAAGTTCCGTTGAGCTTTTTGAACCTGAAAATTGTGTTAGTTTCTCTATGAGATAGTAAAAGAAGGTTCAAATTGAACAGCTGCTGTCAACGGCCATTCTAAGCTGAATGTGCGTGCTCTTGTCAGATCGCAGCAGCGATGCAGCTTAAGGCTTGGCAAGTACCAGCATGGGAGACTGGCTGGGAATCCCAAGTTCTGGTGACTTTTTTGAACCTGAAAATTGTGTTAGTTTCTCTATGAGATAGTAGAAGAAGGTTCAAATTGAACAACTGCTGTCAACGGCCATTCTAAGCTAAATGTGTGTGCTCTTGTCAGATCGCAGCAGCGATGCAGTTTAAGGCTTGGCAAGTACCAGCATGGGAGACTGGCTGGGAATCCCAAGTTCTGTTGACCTTTTTGAACCTGAAAATTGTGTTAGTTTCTCTATGAGATAGCAAAAGAAGGTTCAAATTGAACAGCTGCTGTCAACGGCCATTCTAAGCTGAATGTGCCTGCTCTCGTCAGATCGCAGCAGCAATGCAGCTTAAGGCTTGGCAAGTACCAGCATGGGAGACTGGCTGGGAATCCCAAGTTCCATTGACCTTTTTGAACCTGAAAATTGTGTTAGTTTCTGTATGAGATAGTAAAAGAAGGTTCAAATTGAAAAGCTGCTGTCAACGGCAATTCTAAGCTGAATGTGCGTGCTCTTGTCAGATCGCAGCAGCGATGCAGCTTAAGGCTTGGCAAGTACCAGCATGGGAGACTGGCTGGGAATCCCAAGTTCTGGTGACCTTTTTGAACCTGAAAATTGTGTTAGTTTCTCTATGAGATAGTAGAAGAAGGTTCAAATTGAACAACTGCTGTCAACGGCCATTCTAAGCTGAATGTGTGTGCTCTTGTCAGATCGCAGCAGCGATGCAGCTTAAGGCTTGGCAAGTACCAGCATGGGAGACTGGCTGGGAATCCCAAGTTCTGTTGACCTTTTTGAACCTGAAAATTGTGTGAGTCTCTATATGAGATAATAAAAGAAGGTTCAAATTGAACAGCTTCTGTCAACGGCAATTCTAAGCTGAATGTGCCTGCTCTCGTCAGATCGCAGCAGCAATGCAACTTAAGGCTTGGCAAGTACCAGCATGGGAGACTGGCTGGGAATTCCAAGTTCTGTTGACCTTTTTGAACCTGAAAATGTGTTAGTTTCTCTATGAGATAGTAAAAGAAGGTTCAAATTGAACAGCTGCTGTCAACGGCCATTCTAAGCTGAATGTGCGTGCTCTTGTCAGATCGCAGCAGTGATGCAGCTTAAGGCTTGGCAAGTACCAGCATGGGAGACTGGCTTGGAATCCCAAGTTCTGGTGACCTTTTTGAACCTGAAAATTGTGTTAGTTTCTCTATGAGATAGCAAAAGAAGGTTCAAATTGAACAGCTGCTGTCACCGGCCATTCTAAGCTGAATGTGCCTGCTCTTGTCAGATTGCAGCAGCAATGCAGCTTAAGGCTTGGCAAGTACCAGCATGGGAGACTGGCTTGGAATCCCAAGTTCTGGTGACCTTTTTGAACCTGAAAATTGTGTTAGTTTCTATATAAGATAGTAGAAGAAGGTTCAAATTGAACAATTGCTGTCAATGGCCATTCTAAGCTGAATGTGCCTGCTCTCGCCAGATCGCAGCAGCAATGCAGCTTAAGGCTTGGCAAGTACCAGCATGGGAGACTGGCTGGGAATCCCAAGTTCCGTTGCCCTTTTTGAACCTGAAAATTGTGTTAGTTTCTCTATGAGATAGTAAAAGAAGGTTCAAATTGAACAGCTGCTGTCAACGGCCATTCTAAGCTGAATGTGCGTGCTCTTGTCAGATCGCAGCAGCGATGCAGTTTAAGGCTTGGCAAGTACCAGCATGGGAGACTGGCTGGGAATCCCAAGTTCCGTTGACCTTTTTTAACCTGAAAATTGTGTTAGTTTCTCTATGAGATAGCAAAAGAAGGTTCAAATTGAACAGCTGCTGTCAACGGCCATTCTAAGCTGAATGTGCCTGCTCTCGTCAGATCGCAGCAGCAATGCAGCTTAAGGCTTGGCAAGTACCAGCATGGGAGACTGGCTGGGAATCCCAAGTTCCGTTGCCCTTTTTGAACCTGAAAATTGTGTTAGTTTCTCTATGAGATAGCAAAAGAAGGTTCAAATTGAACAACTGCTGTCAACGGCCATTCTAAGCTGAATGTGCCTGCTCTCGTCAGATTGCAGCAGCAATGCAGCTTAAGGCTTGGCAAGTACCAGCATGGGAGACTGGCTGGGAATCCCAAGTTCTGTTGACCTTTTTGAACCTGAAAATTGTGTTAGTTTCTCTATGAGATAGTAAAAGAAGGTTCAAATTGAACAGCTGCTGTCAACGGCCATTCTAAGCTGAATGTGCGTGCTCTTGTCAGATCGCAGCAGCGATGCAGCTTAAGGCTTGGCAAGTTCCAGCATGGGAGACTGGCTGGGAATCCCAAGCTCTGTTGAACTTTTTGAACTTGAAAATTGTTTTAGTTTCTCTATGAGATAGTAAAAGAAGGTTCAATTTGAAATGCTGCTGTCAACGGCCATTCTAAGCTGAATGTGCCTGCTCTTGTCAGATCGCAGCAGCAATGCAGCTTAAGGCTTGGCAAGTACCAGCATGGGAGACTGGCTGGGAATCCCAAGTTCCGTTGACCTTTTTGAACCTGAAAATTGTGTTAGTTTCTCTATGAGATAGTAAAAGAAGGTTCAAATTGAACAGCTGCTGTCAACGGCCATTCTAAGCTGAATGTGCGTGCTCTTGTCAGATCGCAGCAGCGATGCAGCTTAAGGCTTAGCAAGTACCAGCATGGGAGACTGGCTGGGAATCCCAAGTTCTGTTGACCTTTTTGAACCTGAAAATTGTGTTAGTTTCTCTATGAGATAGTAGAAGAAGGTTCAAATTGAACAACTGCTGTCAACGGCCATTCTAAGCTGAATCTGTGTGCTCTTGTCAGATCGCAGCAGCGATGCAGCTTAAGACTTGGCAAGTACCAGCATGGGAGACTGGCAGGGAATCCCAAGTTCTGTTGACCGTTTTGAACCTGAAAATTGTGTTAGTTTCTCTATGAGATAGTAAAAGAAGGTTCAAATTGAACAGCTGCTGTCAATGGCCATTCTAAGCTGAATGTGCCTGCTCTCGTCAGATCGCAGCAGCAATGCAGCTTAAGGCTTGGCACGTACCAGCATGGGAGACTGGCTGGGAATCCCAAGTTCCGTTGACCTTTTTGAACCTGAAAATTGTGTTAGTTTCTGTATGAGATAGTAAAAGAAGGTTCAAATTGAAAAGCTGCTGTCAACGGCAATTCTAAGCTGAATGTGCGTGCTCTTCTCAGATCGCAGCAGCGATGCAGCTTAAGGCTTGGCAAGTACCAGCATGGGAGACTGGCTGGGAATCCCAAGTTCTGGTGACCTTTTTGAACCTGAAAATTGTGTTAGTTTCTGTATGAGATAGTAGAAGAAGGTTCAAATTGAACAACTGCTGTCAACGGCCATTCTAAGCTGAATGTGTGTGCTCTTTTCAGATCGCAGCAGCGATGCAGCTTAAGGCTTGGCAAGTACCAGCATGGGAGACTGGCTGGGAATCCCAAGTTCTGTTGACCTTTTTGAACCTGAAAATTGTGTTAGTTTCTCTATGAGATAGTAAAAGAAGGTTCAAATTGAACAGCTGCTGTCAACGGCAATTCTAAGCTGAATGTGCCTGCTCTCGTCAGATTGCAGCAGCAATGCAGCTTAAGGCTTGGCAAGTACCAGCATGGGAGACTGGCTGGGAATCCCAAGTTCCGTTGACCGTTTTGAACCTGAAAATTGTGTTAGTTTCTCTATGAGATAGCAAAAGAAGGTTCAAATTGAACAGCTGCTGTCAACGGCCATTCTAAGCTGAATTTGCCTGCTCTCGTCAGATCGCAGCAGCAATGCAACTTAAGGCTTGGCAAGTACCAGCATGGGAGACTGGCTGGGAATTCCAAGTTCCGTTGACCTTTTTGAACCTGAAAATGTGTTAGTTTCTCTATGAGATAGTAAAAGAAGGTTCAAATTGAACAGCTGCTGTCAACGGCCATTCTAAGCTGAATGTGCCTGCTCTCGTCAGATCGCAGCAGCAATGCAGCTTAAGGCTTGGCAAGTACCAGCATGGGAGACTGGCTGGGAATCCCAAGTTCTGTTGACCTTTTTGAACCTGAAAATGTGTTAGTTTCTCTATGAGATAGTAAAAGAAGGTTCAAATTGAACAGCTGCTGTCAATTGCCATTCTAAGCTGAATGTGCGTGCTCTTGTCAGATCGCAGCAGCGATGCAGCTTAAGGCTTGGCAAGTACCAGCATGGGAGATTGGCTTGGAATCCCAAGTTCTGGTGTCCTTTTTGAACCTGAAAATTGTGTTAGTTTCTCTATGAGATAGCAAAAGAAGGTTCAAATTGAACAGCTGCTGTCAATGGCCATTCTAAGCTGAATGTGCCTGCTCTCGTCAGATCGCAGCAGCAATGCAGCTTAAGGCTTGGCAAGTACCAGCATGGGAGACTGGCTGGGAATCCCAAGTTCCGTTGACCTTTTTGAACCTGAAAATTGTGTTAGTTTCTGTATGAGATAGTAATAGAAGGTTCAAATTGAAAAGCTGCTGTCAACGGCAATTCTAAGCTGAATGTGCGTGCTCTTCTCAGATCGCAGCAGCGATGCAGCTTAAGGCTTGGCAAGTACCAGCATGGGAGACTGGCTGGGAATCCAAAGTTCTGGTGACCTTTTTGAACCTGAAAATTGTGTTAGTTTCTCTATGAGATAGTAGAAGAAGGTTCAAATTGAACAACTGCTGTCAACGGCCATTCTAAGCTGAATGTGTGTGCTCTTTTCAGATCGCAGCAGCGATGCAGCTTAAGGCTTGGCAAGTACCAGCATGGGAGACTGGCTGGGAATCCCAAGTTCTGTTGACCTTTTTGAACCTGAAAATTGTGTTAGTTTCTCTATGAGATAGTAAAAGAAGGTTCAAATTGAACAGCTGCTGTCAACGGCAATTCTAAGCTGAATGTGCCTGCTCTCGTCAGATTGCAGCAGCAATGCAGCTTAAGGCTTGGCAAGTACCAGCATGGGAGACTGGCTGGGAATTCCAAGTTCCGTTGACCTTTTTGAACCTGAAAATGTGTTAGTTTCTCTATGAGATAGTAAAAGAAGGTTCAAATTGAACAGCTGCTGTCAACGGCCATTCTAAGCTGAATGTGCCTGCTCTTGTCAGATCGCAGCTTAAGGCTTGGCAAGTACCAGCATGGGAGACTGGCTTGGAATCCCAAGTTCTGGTGACCTTTTTGAACCTGAAAATTGTGTTAGTTTCTCTATGAGATAGCAAAAGAAGGTTCAAATTGAACAGCTGCTGTCAATGGCCATTCTAAGCTGAATGTGCCTGCTCTTGTCAGATTGCAGCAGCAATGCAGCTTAAGGCTTGGCAAGTACCAGCATGGGAGACTGGCTGGGAATCCCAAGTTCCGTTGCCCTTTTTGAACCTGAAAATTGTGTTAGTTTCTCTATGAGATAGTAAAAGAAGGTTCAAATTGAACAGCTGCTGTCAACGGCCATTCTAAGCTGAATGTGCGTGCTCTTTTCAGATCGCAGCAGCGATGCAGCTTAAGGCTTGGCAAGTACCAGCATGGGAGACTGGCTTGGAATCCCAAGTTCTGGTGACCTTTTTGAACCTGAAAATTGTGTTAGTTTCTATATGAGAAAGTAGAAGAAGGTTCAAATTGAACAACTGCTGTCAATGGCCATTCTAAGCTGAATGTGCCTGCTCTCGTCAGATCGCAGCAGCAATGCAGCTTAAGGCTTGGCAAGTACCAGCATGGGAGACTGGCTGGGAATCCCAAGTTCTGTTGACCTTTTTGAACCTGAAAATGTGTTAGTTTCTCTATGAGATAGCAAAAGAAGGTTCAAATTGAACAACTGCTGTCAACGGCCATTCTAAGCTGAATGTGCCTGCTCTCGTCAGATCGCAGCAGAAATGCAGCTTAAGGCTTGGCAAGTACCAGCATGGGAGACTGGCTGGGAATCCCAAGTTCTGTTGCCCTTTTTGAACCTGAAAATTGTGTTAGTTTCTCTATGAGATAGTAAAAGAAGGTTCAAATTGAACAGCTGCTGTCAACGGCCATTCTAAGCTGAATGTGCGTGCTCTTGTCAGATCGCAGCAGCGATGCAGCTTAAGGCTTGGCAAGTTCAAGCATGGGAGACTGGCTGGGAATCCCAAGTTCTGTTGAACTTTTTGAACTTGAAAATTGTTTTAGTTTCTCTATGAGATAGTAAAAGAAGGTTCAATTTGAAATGCTGCTGTCAACGGCCATTCTAAGCTGAATGTGCCTGCTCTTGTCAGATCGCAGCAGCGATGCAGCTTAAGGCTTGGCAAGTACCAGCATGGGAGACTGGCTGGGAATCCCAAGTTCTGGTGACTTTTTTGAACCTGAAAATTGTGTTAGTTTCTCTATGAGATAGTAGAAGAAGGTTCAAATTGAACAACTGCTGTCAACGGCCATTCTAAGCTGAATCTGTGTGCTCTTGTCAGATCGCAGCAGCGATGCAGCTTAAGACTTGGCAAGTACCAGCATGGGAGACTGGCAGGGAATCCCAAGTTCTGTTGACCTTTTTGAACCTGAAAATTGTGTTAGTTTCTCTATGAGATAGTAAAAGAAGGTTCAAATTGAACAGCTGCTGTCAATGGCCATTCTAAGCTGAATGTGCCTGCTCTCGTCAGATCGCAGCAGCAATGCAGCTTAAGGCTTGGCAAGTACCAGCATGGGAGACTGGCTGGGAATCCCAAGTTCCGTTGACCTTTTTGAACCTGAAAATTGTGTTAGTTTCTGTATGAGATAGTAAAAGAAGGTTCAAATTGAAAAGCTGCTGTCAACGGCAATTCTAAGCTGAATGTGCGTGCTCTTTTCAGATCGCAGCAGCGATGCAGCTTAAGGCTTGGCAAGTACCAGCATGGGAGACTGGCTTGGAATCCCAAGTTCTGGTGACCTTTTTGAACCTGAAAATTGTGTTAGTTTCTATATGAGAAAGTAGAAGAAGGTTCAAAATGAACAACTGCTGTCAATGGCCATTCTAAGCTGAATGTGCCTGCTCTCGTCAGATCGCAGCAGCAATGCAGCTTAAGGCTTGGCAAGTACCAGCATGGGAGACTGGCTGGGAATCCCAAGTTCCGTTGACCTTTTTGAACCTGAAAATTGTGTTAGTTTCTCTATGAGATAGTAAAAGAAGGTTCAAATTGAACAGCTGCTGTCAACGGCCATTCTAAGCTGAATGTGCCTGCTCTCGTCAGATCGCAGCAGCAATGCAGCTTAAGGCTTGGCAAGTACCAGCATGGGAGACTGGCTGGGAATCCCAAGTTCTGTTGACCTTTTTGAACCTGAAAATGTGTTAGTTTCTCTATGAGATAGCAAAAGAAGGTTCAAATTGAACAACTGCTGTCAACGGCCATTCTAAGCTGAATGTGCCTGCTCTCGTCAGATCGCAGCAGCAATGCAGCTTAAGGCTTGGCAAGTACCAGCATGGGAGACTGGCTGGGAATCCCAAGTTCTGTTGACCTTTTTGAACCTGAAAATTGTGTTAGTTTCTCTATGAGATAGTAAAAGAAGGTTCAAATTGAACAGCTGCTGTCAACGGCCATTCTAAGCTGAATGTGCGTGCTCTTGTCAGATCGCAGCAGCGATGCAGCTTAAGGCTTGGCAAGTTCCAGCATGGGAGACTGGCTGGGAATCCCAAGCTCTGTTGAACTTTTTGAACTTGAAAATTGTTTTAGTTTCTCTATGAGATAGTAAAAGAAGGTTCAATTTGAAATGCTGCTGTCAACGGCCATTCTAAGCTGAATGTGCCTGCTCTTGTCAGATCGCAGCAGCAATGCAGCTTAAGGCTTGGCAAGTACCAGCATGGGAGACTGGCTGGGAATCCCAAGTTCCGTTGACCTTTTTGAACCTGAAAATTGTGTTAGTTACTCTATGAGATAGTAAAAGAAGGTTCAAATTGAACAGCTGCTGTCAACGGCCATTCTAAGCTGAATGTGCGTGCTCTTGTCAGATCGCAGCAGCGATGCAGCTTAAGGCTTAGCAAGTACCAGCATGGGAGACTGGCTGGGAATCCCAAGTTCTGTTGACCTTTTTGAACCTGAAAATTGTGTTAGTTTCTCTATGAGATAGTACAAGAAGGTTCAAATTGAACAACTGCTGTCAACGGCCATTCTAAGCTGAATCTGTGTGCTCTTGTCAGATCGCAGCAGCGATGCAGCTTAAGACTTGGCAAGTACCAGCATGGGAGACTGGCAGGGAACCCCAAGTTCTGTTGACCTTTTTGAACCTGAAAATTGTGTTAGTTTCTCTATGAGATAGTAAAAGAAGGTTCAAATTGAACAGCTGCTGTCAATGGCCATTCTAAGCTGAATGTGCCTGCTCTCGTCAGATCGCAGCAGCAATGCAGCTTAAGGCTTGGCAAGTACCAGCATGGGAGACTGGCTGGGAATCCCAAGTTCCGTTGACCTTTTTGAACCTGAAAATTGTGTTAGTTTCTGTATGAGATAGTAAAAGAAGGTTCAAATTGAACAGCTGCTGTCAACGGCCATTCTAAGCTGAATGTGCCTGCTCTCGTCAGATCGCAGCAGCAATGCAGCTTAAGGCTTGGCAAGTACCAGCATGGGAGACTGGCTGGGAATCCCAAGTTCTGTTGACCTTTTTGAACCTGAAAATGTGTTAGTTTCTCTATGAGATAGTAAAAGAAGGTTCAAATTGAACAGCTGCTGTCAACGGCCATTCTAAGCTGAATGTGCGTGCTCTTGTCAGATCGCAGCAGCGATGCAGCTTAAGGCTTGGCAAGTACCAGCATGGGAGATTGGCTTGGAATCCCAAGTTCTGGTGTCCTTTTTGAACCTGAAAATTGTGTTAGTTTCTCTATGAGATAGCAAAAGAAGGTTCAAATTGAACAGCTGCTGTCAATGGCCATTCTAAGCTGAATGTGCCTGCTCTCGTCAGATCGCAGCAGCAATGCAGCTTAAGGCTTGGCAAGTACCAGCATGGGAGACTGGCTGGGAATCCCAAGTTCCGTTGACCTTTTTGAACCTGAAAATTGTGTTAGTTTCTGTATGAGATAGTAATAGAAGGTTCAAATTGAAAAGCTGCTGTCAATGGCAATTCTAAGCTGAATGTGCGTGCTCTTGTCAGATCGCAGCAGCGATGCAGCTTAAGGCTTGGCAAGTACCAGCATGGGAGACTGGCTGGGAATCCCAAGTTCTGTTGACCTTTTTGAACCTGAAAATTGTGTTAGTTTCTCTATGAGATAGTAAAAGAAGGTTCAAATTGAACAGCTGCTGTCAACGGCAATTCTAAGCTGAATGTGCCTGCTCTCGTCAGATTGCAGCAGCAATGCAGCTTAAGGCTTGGCAAGTACCAGCATGGGAGACTGGCTGGGAATTCCAAGTTCCGTTGACCTTTTTGAACCTGAAAATGTGTTAGTTTCTCTATGAGATAGTAAAAGAAGGTTCAAATTGAACAGCTGCTGTCAACGGCCATTCTAAGCTGAATGTGCCTGCTCTCGTCAGATCGCAGCAGCAATGCAGCTTAAGGCTTGGCAAGTACCAGCATGGGAGACTGGCTGGGAATCCCAAGTTCTGTTGACCTTTTTGAACCTGAAAATGTGTTAGTTTCTCTATGAGATAGTAAAAGAAGGTTCAAATTGAACAGCTGCTGTCAACGGCCATTCTAAGCTGAATGTGCATGCTCTCGCCAGATCGCAGCAGCAATGCAGCATAAGGCTTGGCAAGTACCAGCATGGGAGACTGGCTGGGAATCCCAAGTTCCGTTGCCCTTTTTGAACCTGAAAATTGTGTTAGTTTCTCTATGAGATAGTAAAAGAAGGTTCAAATTGAACAGCTGCTGTCAACGGCCATTCTAAGCTGAATGTGCGTGCTCTTGTCAGATCGCAGCTTAAGGCTTGGCAAGTACCAGCATGGGAGACTGGCTTGGAATCCCAAGTTCTGGTGACCTTTTTGAACCTGAAAATTGTGTTAGTTTCTATATAAGATAGTAGAAGAAGGTTCAAATTGAACAACTGCTGTCAATGGCCATTCTAAGCTGAATGTGCCTGCTCTCGCCAGATCGCAGCAGCAATGCAGCTTAAGGCTTGGCAAGTACCAGCATGGGAGACTGGCTGGGAATCCCAAGTTCCGTTGCCCTTTTTGAACCTGAAAATTGTGTTAGTTTCTCTATGAGATAGTAAAAGAAGGTTCAAATTGAACAGCTGCTGTCAACGGCCATTCTAAGCTGAATGTGCGTGCTCTTTTCAGATCGCAGCAGCGATGCAGCTTAAGGCTTGGCAAGTACCAGCATGGGAGACTGGCTTGGAATCCCAAGTTCTGGTGACCTTTTTGAACCTGAAAATTGTGTTAGTTTCTATATGAGAAAGTAGAAGAAGGTTCAAAATGAACAACTGCTGTCAATGGCCATTCTAAGCTGAATGTGCCTGCTCTCGTCAGATCGCAGCAGCAATGCAGCTTAAGGCTTGGCAAGTACCAGCATGGGAGACTGGCTGGGAATCCCAAGTTCCGTTGACCTTTTTGAACCTGAAAATTGTGTTAGTTTCTCTATGAGATAGTAAAAGAAGGTTCAAATTGAACAGCTGCTGTCAACGGCCATTCTAAGCTGAATGTGCGTGCTCTTGTCAGATCGCAGCAGCGATGCAGCTTAAGGCTTGGCAAGTTCAAGCATGGGAGACTGGCTGGGAATCCCAAGTTCTGTTGAACTTTTTGAACTTGAAAATTGTTTTAGTTTCTCTATGAGATAGTAAAAGAAGGTTCAATTTGAAATGCTGCTGTCAACGGCCATTCTAAGCTGAATGTGCCTGCTCTTGTCAGATCGCAGCAGCGATGCAGCTTAAGGCTTGGCAAGTACCAGCATGGGAGACTGGCTGGGAATCCCAAGTTCTGGTGACTTTTTTGAACCTGAAAATTGTGTTAGTTTCTCTATGAGATAGTAGAAGAAGGTTCAAATTGAACAACTGCTGTCAACGGCCATTCTAAGCTGAATCTGTGTGCTCTTGTCAGATCGCAGCAGTGATGCAGCTTAAGACTTGGCAAGTACCAGCATGGGAGACTGGCAGGGAATCCCAAGTTCTGTTGACCTTTTTGAACCTGAAAATTGTGTTAGTTTCTCTATGAGATAGTAAAAGAAGGTTCAAATTGAACAGCTGCTGTCAACGGCCATTCTAAGCTGAATGTGCCTGCTCTCGTCAGATCGCAGCAGCAATGCAGCTTAAGGCTTGGCAAGTACCAGCATGGGAGACTGGCTGGGAATCCCAAGTTCCGTTGACCTTTTTGAACCTGAAAATTGTGTTAGTTTCTCTATGAGATAGTAAAAGAAGGTTCAAATTGAACAGCTGCTGTCAACGGCCATTCTAAGCTGAATGTGCCTGCTCTCGTCAGATCGCAGCAGCAATGCAGCTTAAGGCTTGGCAAGTACCAGCATGGGAGACTGGCTGGGAATCCCAAGTTCTGTTGACCTTTTTGAACCTGAAAATGTGTTAGTTTCTCTATGAGATAGTAAAAGAAGGTTCAAATTGAACAGCTGCTGTCAACGGCCATTCTAAGCTGAATGTGCATGCTCTCGCCAGATCGCAGCAGCAATGCAGCATAAGGCTTGGCAAGTACCAGCATGGGAGACTGGCTGGGAATCCCAAGTTCCGTTGCCCTTTTTGAACCTGAAAATTGTGTTAGTTTCTCTATGAGATAGTAAAAGAAGGTTCAAATTGAACAGCTGCTGTCAACGGCCATTCTAAGCTGAATGTGCGTGCTCTTGTCAGATCGCAGCTTAAGGCTTGGCAAGTACCAGCATGGGAGACTGGCTTGGAATCCCAAGTTCTGGTGACCTTTTTGAACCTGAAAATTGTGTTAGTTTCTATATAAGATAGTAGAAGAAGGTTCAAATTGAACAACTGCTGTCAATGGCCATTCTAAGCTGAATGTGCCTGCTCTCGCCAGATCGCAGCAGCAATGCAGCTTAAGGCTTGGCAAGTACCAGCATGGGAGACTGGCTGGGAATCCCAAGTTCCGTTGCCCTTTTTGAACCTGAAAATTGTGTTAGTTTCTCTATGAGATAGTAAAAGAAGGTTCAAATTGAACAGCTGCTGTCAACGGCCATTCTAAGCTGAATGTGCGTGCTCTTTTCAGATCGCAGCAGCGATGCAGCTTAAGGCTTGGCAAGTACCAGCATGGGAGACTGGCTTGGAATCCCAAGTTCTGGTGACCTTTTTGAACCTGAAAATTGTGTTAGTTTCTATATGAGAAAGTAGAAGAAGGTTCAAAATGAACAACTGCTGTCAATGGCCATTCTAAGCTGAATGTGCCTGCTCTCGTCAGATCGCAGCAGCAATGCAGCTTAAGGCTTGGCAAGTACCAGCATGGGAGACTGGCTGGGAATCCCAAGTTCCGTTGACCTTTTTGAACCTGAAAATTGTGTTAGTTTCTCTATGAGATAGTAAAAGAAGGTTCAAATTGAACAGCTGCTGTCAACGGCCATTCTAAGCTGAATGTGCCTGCTCTCGTCAGATCGCAGCAGCAATGCAGCTTAAGGCTTGGCAAGTACCAGCATGGGAGACTGGCTGGGAATCCCAAGTTCTGTTGACCTTTTTGAACCTGAAAATGTGTTAGTTTCTCTATGAGATAGCAAAAGAAGGTTCAAATTGAACAACTGCTGTCAACGGCCATTCTAAGCTGAATGTGCCTGCTCTCGTCAGATCGCAGCAGCAATGCAGCTTAAGGCTTGGCAAGTACCAGCATGAGAGACTGGCTGGGAATCCCAAGTTCTGTTGCCCTTTTTGAACCTGAAAATTGTGTTAGTTTCTCTATGAGATAGTAAAAGAAGGTTCAAATTGAACAGCTGCTGTCAACGGCCATTCTAAGCTGAATGTGCGTGCTCTTGTCAGATCGCAGCAGCGATGCAGCTTAAGGCTTGGCAAGTTCAAGCATGGGAGACTGGCTGGGAATCCCAAGTTCTGTTGAACTTTTTGAACTTGAAAATTGTTTTAGTTTCTCTATGAGATAGTAAAAGAAGGTTCAATTTGAAATGCTGCTGTCAACGGCCATTCTAAGCTGAATGTGCCTGCTCTTGTCAGATCGCAGCAGCGATGCAGCTTAAGGCTTGGCAAGTACCAGCATGGGAGACTGGCTGGGAATCCCAAGTTCTGGTGACTTTTTTGAACCTGAAAATTGTGTTAGTTTCTCTATGAGATAGTAGAAGAAGGTTCAAATTGAACAACTGCTGTCAACGGCCATTCTAAGCTGAATCTGTGTGCTCTTGTCAGATCGCAGCAGTGATGCAGCTTAAGACTTGGCAAGTACCAGCATGGGAGACTGGCAGGGAATCCCAAGTTCTGTTGACCTTTTTGAACCTGAAAATTGTGTTAGTTTCTCTATGAGATAGTAAAAGAAGGTTCAAATTGAACAGCTGCTGTCAATGGCCATTTTAAGCTGAATGTGCCTGCTCTCGTCAGATCGCAGCAGCAATGCAGCTTAAGGCTTGGCAAGTACCAGCATGGGAGACTGGCTGGGAATCCCAAGTTCCGTTGACCTTTTTGAACCTGAAAATTGTGTTAGTTTCTGTATGAGATAGTAAAAGAAGGTTCAAATTGAAAAGCTGCTGTCAACGGCAATTCTAAGCTGAATGTGCGTGCTCTTCTCAGATCGCAGCAGCGATGCAGCTTAAGGCTTGGCAAGTACCAGCATGGGAGACTGGCTGGGAATCCCAAGTTCTGGTGACCTTTTTGAACCTGAAAATTGTGTTAGTTTCTCTATGAGATAGTAGAAGAAGGTTCAAATTGAACAACTGCTGTCAACGGCCATTCTAAGCTGAATGTGTGTGCTCTTTTCAGATCGCAGCAGCGATGCAGCTTAAGGCTTGGCAAGTACCAGCATGGGAGACTGGCTGGGAATCCCAAGTTCTGTTGACCTTTTTGAACCTGAAAATTGTGTTAGTTTCTCTATGAGATAGTAAAAGAAGGTTCAAATTGAACAGCTGCTGTCAACGGCAATTCTAAGCTGAATGTGCCTGCTCTCGTCAGATTGCAGCAGCAATGCAGCTTAAGGCTTGGCAAGTACCAGCATGGGAGACTGGCTGGGAATCCCAAGTTCCGTTGACCGTTTTGAACCTGAAAATTGTGTTAGTTTCTCTATGAGATAGCAAAAGAAGGTTCAAATTGAACAGCTGCTGTCAACGGCCATTCTAAGCTGAATTTGCCTGCTCTCGTCAGATCGCAGCAGCAATGCAACTTAAGGCTTGGCAAGTACCAGCATGGGAGACTGGCTGGGAATTCCAAGTTCCGTTGACCTTTTTGAACCTGAAAATGTGTTAGTTTCTCTATGAGATAGTAAAAGAAGGTTCAAATTGAACAGCTGCTGTCAACGGCCATTCTAAGCTGAATGTGCCTGCTCTCGTCAGATCGCAGCAGCAATGCAGCTTAAGGCTTGGCAAGTACCAGCATGGGAGACTGGCTGGGAATCCCAAGTTCCGTTGACCTTTTTGAACCTGAAAATTGTGTTAGTTTCTCTATGAGATAGTAAAAGAAGGTTCAAATTGAACAGCTGCTGTCAACGGCCATTCTAAGCTGAATGTGCCTGCTCTCGTCAGATCGCAGCAGCAATGCAGCTTAAGGCTTGGCAAGTACCAGCATGGGAGACTGGCTGGGAATCCCAAGTTCTGTTGACCTTTTTGAACCTGAAAATGTGTTAGTTTCTCTATGAGATAGTAAAAGAAGGTTCAAATTGAACAGCTGCTGTCAACGGCCATTCTAAGCTGAATGTGCCTGCTCTCGCCAGATCGCAGCAGCAATGCAGCATAAGGCTTGGCAAGTACCAGCATGGGAGACTGGCTGGGAATCCCAAGTTCCGTTGCCCTTTTTGAACCTGAAAATTGTGTTAGTTTCTCTATGAGATAGTAAAAGAAGGTTCAAATTGAACAGCTGCTGTCAACGGCCATTCTAAGCTGAATGTGCGTGCTCTTGTCAGATCGCAGCTTAAGGCTTGGCAAGTACCAGCATGGGAGACTGGCTTGGAATCCCAAGTTCTGGTGACCTTTTTGAACCTGAAAATTGTGTTAGTTTCTCTATGAGATAGCAAAAGAAGGTTCAAATTGAACAGCTGCTGTCAACGGCCATTCTAAGCGGAATGTGCCTGCTCTCGTCAGATCGCAGCAGCAATGCAGCTTAAGGCTTGGCAAGTACCAGCATGGGAGACTGGCTGGGAATCCCAAGTTCTGTTGACCTTTTTGAACCTGAAAATGTGTTAGTTTCTCTATGAGATAGCAAAAGAAGGTTCAAATTGAACAACTGCTGTCAACGGCCATTCTAAGCTGAATGTGCCTGCTCTCGTCAGATCGCAGCAGCAATGCAGCTTAAGGCTTGGCAAGTACCAGCATGGGAGACTGGCTGGGAATCCCAAGTTCTGTTGCCCTTTTTGAACCTGAAAATTGTGTTAGTTTCTCTATGAGATAGTAAAAGAAGGTTCAAATTGAACAGCTGCTGTCAACGGCCATTCTAAGCTGAATGTGCGTGCTCTTGTCAGATCGCAGCAGCGATGCAGCTTAAGGCTTGGCAAGTTCAAGCATGGGAGACTGGCTGGGAATCCCAAGTTCTGTTGAACTTTTTGAACTTGAAAATTGTTTTAGTTTCTCTATGAGATAGTAAAAGAAGGTTCAATTTGAAATGCTGCTGTCAACGGCCATTCTAAGCTGAATGTGCCTGCTCTTGTCAGATCGCAGCAGCGATGCAGCTTAAGGCTTGGCAAGTACCAGCATGGGAGACTGGCTGGGAATCCCAAGTTCTGGTGACTTTTTTTAACCTGAAAATTGTGTTAGTTTCTCTATGAGATAGTAGAAGAAGGTTCAAATTGAACAACTGCTGTCAACGGCCATTCTAAGCTGAATCTGTGTGCTCTTGTCAGATCGTAGCAGCGATGCAGCTTAAGACTTGGCAAGTACCAGCATGGGAGACTGGCAGGGAATCCCAAGTTCTGTTGACCTTTTTGAACCTGAAAATTGTGTTAGTTTCTCTATGAGATAGTAAAAGAAGGTTCAAATTGAACAGCTGCTGTCAATGGCCATTCTAAGCTGAATGTGCCTGCTCTCGTCAGATCGCAGCAGCAATGCAGCTTAAGGCTTGGCAAGTACCAGCATGGGAGACTGGCTGGGAATCCCAAGTTCCGTTGACCTTTTTGAACCTGAAAATTGTGTTAGTTTCTGTATGAGATAGTAAAAGAAGGTTCAAATTGAAAAGCTGCTGTCAACGGCAATTCTAAGCTGAATGTGCGTGCTCTTCTCAGATCGCAGCAGCGATGCAGCTTAAGGCTTGGCAAGTACCAGCATGGGAGACTGGCTGGGAATCCCAAGTTCTGGTGACCTTTTTGAACCTGAAAATTGTGTTAGTTTCTCTATGAGATAGTAGAAGAAGGTTCAAATTGAACAACTGCTGTCAACGGCCATTCTAAGCTGAATGTGTGTGCTCTTTTCAGATCGCAGCAGCGATGCAGCTTAAGGCTTGGCAAGTACCAGCATGGGAGACTGGCTGGGAATCCCAAGTTCTGTTGACCTTTTTGAACCTGAAAATTGTGTTAGTTTCTCTATGAGATAGTAAAAGAAGGTTCAAATTGAACAGCTGCTGTCAACGGCAATTCTAAGCTGAATGTGCCTGCTCTCGTCAGATTGCAGCAGCAATGCAGCTTAAGGCTTGGCAAGTACCAGCATGGGAGACTGGCTGGGAATCCCAAGTTCCGTTGACCGTTTTGAACCTGAAAATTGTGTTAGTTTCTCTATGAGATAGCAAAAGAAGGTTCAAATTGAACAGCTGCTGTCAACGGCCATTCTAAGCTGAATTTGCCTGCTCTCGTCAGATCGCAGCAGCAATGCAACTTAAGGCTTGGCAAGTACCAGCATGGGAGACTGGCTGGGAATTCCAAGTTCCGTTGACCTTTTTGAACCTGAAAATGTGTTAGTTTCTCTATGAGATAGTAAAAGAAGGTTCAAATTGAACAGCTGCTGTCAACGGCCATTCTAAGCTGAATGTGCCTGCTCTCGTCAGATCGCAGCAGCAATGCAGCTTAAGGCTTGGCAAGTACCAGCATGGGAGACTGGCTGGGAATCCCAAGTTCCGTTGACCTTTTTGAACCTGAAAATTGTGTTAGTTTCTCTATGAGATAGTAAAAGAAGGTTCAAATTGAACAGCTGCTGTCAACGGCCATTCTAAGCTGAATGTGCCTGCTCTCGTCAGATCGCAGCAGCAATGCAGCTTAAGGCTTGGCAAGTACCAGCATGGGAGACTGGCTGGGAATCCCAAGTTCTGTTGACCTTTTTGAACCTGAAAATGTGTTAGTTTCTCTATGAGATAGTAAAAGAAGGTTCAAATTGAACAGCTGCTGTCAACGGCCATTCTAAGCTGAATGTGCCTGCTCTCGCCAGATCGCAGCAGCAATGCAGCATAAGGCTTGGCAAGTACCAGCATGGGAGACTGGCTGGGAATCCCAAGTTCCGTTGCCCTTTTTGAACCTGAAAATTGTGTTAGTTTCTCTATGAGATAGTAAAAGAAGGTTCAAATTGAACAGCTGCTGTCAACGGCCATTCTAAGCTGAATGTGCGTGCTCTTGTCAGATCGCAGCTTAAGGCTTGGCAAGTACCAGCATGGGAGACTGGCTTGGAATCCCAAGTTCTGGTGACCTTTTTGAACCTGAAAATTGTGTTAGTTTCTCTATGAGATAGCAAAAGAAGGTTCAAATTGAACAGCTGCTGTCAACGGCCATTCTAAGCGGAATGTGCCTGCTCTCGTCAGATCGCAGCAGCAATGCAGCTTAAGGCTTGGCAAGTACCAGCATGGGAGACTGGCTGGGAATCCCAAGTTCTGTTGACCTTTTTGAACCTGAAAATGTGTTAGTTTCTCTATGAGATAGCAAAAGAAGGTTCAAATTGAACAACTGCTGTCAACGGCCATTCTAAGCTGAATGTGCCTGCTCTCGTCAGATCGCAGCAGCAATGCAGCTTAAGGCTTGGCAAGTACCAGCATGGGAGACTGGCTGGGAATCCCAAGTTCTGTTGCCCTTTTTGAACCTGAAAATTGTGTTAGTTTCTCTATGAGATAGTAAAAGAAGGTTCAAATTGAACAGCTGCTGTCAACGGCCATTCTAAGCTGAATGTGCGTGCTCTTGTCAGATCGCAGCAGCGATGCAGCTTAAGGCTTGGCAAGTTCAAGCATGGGAGACTGGCTGGGAATCCCAAGTTCTGTTGAACTTTTTGAACTTGAAAATTGTTTTAGTTTCTCTATGAGATAGTAAAAGAAGGTTCAATTTGAAATGCTGCTGTCAACGGCCATTCTAAGCTGAATGTGCCTGCTCTTGTCAGATCGCAGCAGCGATGCAGCTTAAGGCTTGGCAAGTACCAGCATGGGAGACTGGCTGGGAATCCCAAGTTCTGGTGACTTTTTTTAACCTGAAAATTGTGTTAGTTTCTCTATGAGATAGTAGAAGAAGGTTCAAATTGAACAACTGCTGTCAACGGCCATTCTAAGCTGAATCTGTGTGCTCTTGTCAGATCGTAGCAGCGATGCAGCTTAAGACTTGGCAAGTACCAGCATGGGAGACTGGCAGGGAATCCCAAGTTCTGTTGACCTTTTTGAACCTGAAAATTGTGTTAGTTTCTCTATGAGATAGTAAAAGAAGGTTCAAATTGAACAGCTGCTGTCAATGGCCATTCTAAGCTGAATGTGCCTGCTCTCGTCAGATCGCAGCAGCAATGCAGCTTAAGGCTTGGCAAGTACCAGCATGGGAGACTGGCTGGGAATCCCAAGTTCCGTTGACCTTTTTGAACCTGAAAATTGTGTTAGTTTCTGTATGAGATAGTAAAAGAAGGTTCAAATTGAAAAGCTGCTGTCAACGGCAATTCTAAGCTGAATGTGCGTGCTCTTCTCAGATCGCAGCAGCGATGCAGCTTAAGGCTTGGCAAGTACCAGCATGGGAGACTGGCTGGGAATCCCAAGTTCTGGTGACCTTTTTGAACCTGAAAATTGTGTTAGTTTCTCTATGAGATAGTAGAAGAAGGTTCAAATTGAACAACTGCTGTCAACGGCCATTCTAAGCTGAATGTGTGTGCTCTTTTCAGATCGCAGCAGCGATGCAGCTTAAGGCTTGGCAAGTACCAGC
Organism: Engystomops pustulosus; assembly: GCF_040894005.1. Classification (NCBI taxonomy): domain Eukaryota; kingdom Metazoa; phylum Chordata; class Amphibia; order Anura; family Leptodactylidae; genus Engystomops; species Engystomops pustulosus. The sequence goes on from NC_092419.1 coordinate 61,435,817, forward strand.
ATGGGAGACTGGCTGGGAATCCCAAGTTCTGTTGACCTTTTTGAACCTGAAAATTGTGTTAGTTTCTCTATGAGATAGTAAAAGAAGGTTCAAATTGAACAGCTGCTGTCAACGGCAATTCTAAGCTGAATGTGCCTGCTCTCGTCAGATTGCAGAAGCAATGCAGCTTAAGGCTTGGCAAGTACCAGCATGGGAGACTGGCTGGGAATCCCAAGTTCCGTTGACCGTTTTGAACCTGAAAATTGTGTTAGTTTCTCTATGAGATAGCAAAAGAAGGTTCAAATTGAACAGCTGCTGTCAACGGCCATTCTAAGCTGAATTTGCCTGCTCTCGTCAGATCGCAGCAGCAATGCAACTTAAGGCTTGGCAAGTACCAGCATGGGAGACTGGCTGGGAATTCCAAGTTCCGTTGACCTTTTTGAACCTGAAAATGTGTTAGTTTCTCTATGAGATAGTAAAAGAAGGTTCAAATTAAACAGCTGCTGTCAACGGCCATTCTAAGCTGAATGTGCCTGCTCTCGTCAGATCGCAGCAGCAATGCAGCTTAAGGCTTGGCAAGTACCAGCATGGGAGACTGGCTGGGAATCCCAAGTTCCGTTGACCTTTTTGAACCTGAAAATTGTGTTAGTTTCTCTATGAGATAGTAAAAGAAGGTTCAAATTGAACAGCTGCTGTCAACGGCCATTCTAAGCTGAATGTGCCTGCTCTCGTCAGATCGCAGCAGCAATGCAGCTTAAGGCTTGGCAAGTACCAGCATGGGAGACTGGCTGGGAATCCCAAGTTCTGTTGACCTTTTTGAACCTGAAAATGTGTTAGTTTCTCTATGAGATAGTAAAAGAAGGTTCAAATTGAACAGCTGCTGTCAACGGCCATTCTAAGCTGAATGTGCGTGCTCTTGTCAGATCGCAGCAGCGATGCAGCTTAAGGCTTGGCAAGTACCAGCATGGGAGACTGGCTGGGAATCCCAAGTTCTGTTGACCTTTTTGAACCTGAAAATGTGTTAGTTTCTCTATGAGATAGTAAAAGAAGGTTCAAATTGAACAGCTGCTGTCAACGGCCATTCTAAGCTGAATGTGCGTGCTCTTGTCAGATCGCAGCAGCGATGCAGCTTAAGGCTTGGCAAGTACCAGCATGGGAGACTGGCTTGGAATCCCAAGTTCTGGTGACCTTTTTGAACCTGAAAATTGTGTTAGTTTCTCTATGAGATAGCAAAAGAAGGTTCAAATTGAACAACTGCTGTCAATGGCCATTCTAAGCTGAATGTGCCTGCTCTCGCCAGATCGCAGCAGCAATGCAGCATAAGGCTTGGCAAGTACCAGCATGGGAGACTGGCTGGGAATCCCAAGTTCCGTTGCCCTTTTTGAACCTGAAAATTGTGTTAGTTTCTCTATGAGATAGTAAAAGAAGGTTCAAATTGAACAGCTGCTGTCAACGGCCATTCTAAGCTGAATGTGCGTGCTCTTGTCAGATCGCAGCTTAAGGCTTGGCAAGTACCAGCATGGGAGACTGGCTTGGAATCCCAAGTTCTGGTGACCTTTTTGAACCTGAAAATTGTGTTAGTTTCTCTATGAGATAGCAAAAGAAGGTTCAAATTGAACAGCTGCTGTCAACGGCCTTTCTAAGCTGAATGTGCCTGCTCTTGTCAGATTGCAGCAGCAATGCAGCTTAAGGCTTGGCAAGTACCAGCATGGGAGACTGGCTTGGAATCCCAAGTTCTGGTGACCTTTTTGAACCTGAAAATTGTGTTAGTTTCTATATAAGATAGTAGAAGAAGGTTCAAATTGAACAACTGCTGTCAATGGCCATTCTAAGCTAAATGTGCCTGCTCTCGCCAGATCGCAGCAGCAATGCAGCTTAAGGCTTGGCAAGTACCAGCATGGGAGACTGGCTGGGAATCCCAAGTTCCGTTGCCCTTTTTGAACCTGAAAATTGTGTTAGTTTCTCTATGAGATAGTAAAAGAAGGTTCAAATTGAACAGCTGCTGTCAACGGCCATTCTAAGCTGAATGTGCGTGCTCTTGTCAGATTGCAGCAGCGATGCATCTTAAGGCTTGGCAAGTACCAGCATGGGAGACTGGCTTGGAATCCCAAGTTCTGGTGACCTTTTTGAACCTGAAAATTGTGTTAGTTTCTATATGAGAAAGTAGAAGAAGGTTCAAATTGAACAACTGCTGTCAATTGCCATTCTAAGCTGAATGTGCCTGCTCTCGTCAGATCGCAGCAGCAATGCAGCTTAAGGCTTGGCAAGTACCAGCATGGGAGACTGGCTGGGAATCCCAAGTTCCGTTGACCTTTTTGAACCTGAAAATTTGTTAGTTTCTCTATGAGATAGCAAAAGAAGGTTCAAATTGAACAGCTGCTGTCAACGGCCATTCTAAGCTGAATGTGCGTGCACTTGTCAGATCGCAGCAGCGATGCAGCTTAAGGCTTGGCAAGTACCAGCATGGGAGACTGGCTTGGAATCCAAAGTTCTGGTGACCTTTTTGAACCTTAAAATTGTGTTAGTTTCTATATGAGAAAGTAGAAGAAGGTTCAAATTGAACAACTGCTGTCAATGGCCATTCTAAGCTGAATGTGCCTGCTCTCGTCAGATCGCAGCAGCAATGCAGCTTAAGGCTTGGCAAGTACCAGCATGGGAGACTGGCTGGCAATCCCAAGTTCCGTTGCCCTTTTTGAACCTGAAAATTGTGTTAGTTTCTCTATGAGATAGTAAAAGAAGGTTCAAATTGAACAGCTGCTGTCAACGGCCATTCTAAGCTGAATGTGCCTGCTCTCGTCAGATCGCAGCAGCAATGCAGCTTAAGGCTTGGCAAGTACCAGCATGGGAGACTGGCTGGCAATCCCAAGTTCCGTTGCCCTTTTTGAACCTGAAAATTGTGTTAGTTTCTCTATGAGATAGTAAAAGAAGGTTCAAATTGAACAGCTGCTGTCAACGGCCATTCTAAGCTGAATGTGCGTGCTCTTGTCAGATCGCAGCAGCGATGCAGCTTAAGGCTTGGCAAGTACCAGCATGGGAGACTGGCTTGGAATCCCAAGTTCTGGTGACCTTTTTGAACCTGAAAATTGTGTTAGTTTCTCTATGAGATAGCAAAAGAAGGTTCAAATTGAACAACTGCTGTCAATGGCCATTCTAAGCTGAATGTGCCTGCTCTCGCCAGATCGCAGCAGCAATGCAGCATAAGGCTTGGCAAGTACCAGCATGGGAGACTGGCTGGGAATCCCAAGTTCCGTTGCCCTTTTTGAACCTGAAAATTGTGTTAGTTTCTCTATGAGATAGTAAAAGAAGGTTCAAATTGAACAGCTGCTGTCAACGGCCATTCTAAGCTGAATGTGCGTGCTCTTGTCAGATCGCAGCTTAAGGCTTGGCAAGTACCAGCATGGGAGACTGGCTTGGAATCCCAAGTTCTGGTGACCTTTTTGAACCTGAAAATTGTGTTAGTTTCTCTATGAGATAGCAAAAGAAGGTTCAAATTGAACAGCTGCTGTCAACGGCCATTCTAAGCTGAATGTGCCTGCTCTTGTCAGATTGCAGCAGCAATGCAGCTTAAGGCTTGGCAAGTACCAGCATGGGAGACTGGCTTGGAATCCCAAGTTCTGGTGACCTTTTTGAACCTGAAAATTGTGTTAGTTTCTATATAAGATAGTAGAAGAAGGTTCAAATTGAACAACTGCTGTCAATGGCCATTCTAAGCTGAATGTGCCTGCTCTCGCCAGATCGCAGCAGCAATGCAGCTTAAGGCTTGGCAAGTACCAGCATGGGAGACTGGCTGGGAATCCCAAGTTCCGTTGCCCTTTTTGAACCTGAAAATTGTGTTAGTTTCTCTATGAGATAGTAAAAGAAGGTTCAAATTGAACAGCTGCTGTCAACGGCCATTCTAAGCTGAATGTGTGTGCTCTTGTCAGATCGCAGCAGCGATGCAGCTTAAGGCTTGGCAAGTACCAGCATGGGAGACTGCCTTGGAATCCCAAGTTCTGGTGACCTTTTTGAACCTGAAAATTGTGTTAGTTTCTATATGAGAAAGTAGAAGAAGGTTCAAATTGAACAACTGCTGTCAATGGCCATTCTAAGCTGAATGTGCCTGCTCTCGTCAGATCGCAGCAGCAATGCAGCTTAAGGCTTGGCAAGTACCAGCATGGGAGACTGGCTGGGAATCCCAAGTTCCGTTGACCTTTTTGAACCTGAAAATTATGTTAGTTTCTCTATGAGATAGTAAAAGAAGGTTCAAATTGAACAGCTGCTGTCAACGGCCATTCTAAGCTGAATGTGCCTGCTCTCGTCAGATCGCAGCAGCAATGCAGCTTAAGGCTTGGCAAGTACCAGCATGGGAGACTGGCTGGGAATCCCAAGTTCTGTTGACCTTTTTGAACCTGAAAATGTGTTAGTTTCTCTATGAGATAGCAAAAGAAGGTTCAAATTAAACAACTGCTGTCAACGGCCATTCTAAGCTGAATGTGCCTGCTCTCGTCAGATCGCAGCAGCAATGCAGCTTAAGGCTTGGCAAGTACCAGCATGGGAGACTGGCTGGGAATCCCAAGTTCTGTTGACCTTTTTGAACCTGAAAATTGTGTTAGTTTCTCTATGAGATAGTAAAAGAAGGTTCAAATTGAACAGCTGCTGTCAACGGCCATTCTAAGCTGAATGTGCGTGCTCTTGTCAGATCGCAGCAGCGATGCAGCTTAAGGCTTGGCAAGTTCCAGCATGGGAGACTGGCTGGGAATCCCAAGTTCTGTTGAAGTTTTTGAACTTGAAAATTGTTTTAGTTTCTCTATGAGATAGTAAAAGAAGGTTCAATTTGAAATGCTGCTGTCAACGGCCATTCTAAGCTGAATGTGCCTGCTCTCGTCAGATCGCAGCAGCAATGCAGCTTAAGGCTTGGCAAGTACCAGCATGGGAGACTGGCTGGGAATCCCAAGTTCCGTTGACCTTTTTGAACCTGAAAATTGTGTTAGTTTCTCTATGAGATAGTAAAAGAAGGTTCAAATTGAACAGCTGCTGTCAACGGCCATTCTAAGCTGAATGTGCGTGCTCTTGTCAGATCGCAGCAGCGATGCAGCTTAAGGCTTAGCAAGTACCAGCATGGGAGACTGGCTGGGAATCCCAAGTTCTGGTGACTTTTTTGAACCTGAAAATTGTGTTAGTTTCTCTATGAGATAGTAGAAGAAGGTTCAAATTGAACAACTGCTGTCAACGGCCATTCTAAGCTGAATCTGTGTGCTCTTGTCAGATCGCAGCAGCGATGCAGCTTAAGACTTGGCAAGTACCAGCATGGGAGACTGGCAGGGAATCCCAAGTTCTGTTGACCTTTTTGAACCTGAAAATTGTGTTAGTTTCTCTATGAGATAGTAAAAGAAGGTTCAAATTGAACAGCTGCTGTCAATGGCCATTCTAAGCTGAATGTGCCTGCTCTCGTCAGATCGCAGCAGCAATGCAGCTTAAGGCTTGGCAAGTACCAGCATGGGAGACTGGCTGGGAATCCCAAGTTCCGTTGACCTTTTTGAACCTGAAAATTGTGTTAGTTTCTGTATGAGATAGTAAAAGAAGGTTCAAATTGAAAAGCTGCTGTCAACGGCAATTCTAAGCTGAATGTGCGTGCTCTTCTCAGATCGCAGCAGCGATGCAGCTTAAGGCTTGGCAAGTACCCGCATGGGAGACTGGCTGGGAATCCCAAGTTCTGGTGACCTTTTTGAACCTGAAAATTGTGTTAGTTTCTCTATGAGATAGTAGAAGAAGGTTCAAATTGAACAACTGCTGTCAACGGCCATTCTAAGCTGAATGTGTGTGCTCTTTTCAGATCGCAGCAGCGATGCAGCTTAAGGCTTGGCAAGTACCAGCATGGGAGACTGGCTGGGAATCCCAAGTTCTGTTGACCTTTTTGAACCTGAAAATTGTGTTAGTTTCTCTATGAGATAGTAAAAGAAGGTTCAAATTGAACAGCTGCTGTCAACGGCAATTCTAAGCTGAATGTGCCTGCTCTCGTCAGATTGCAGCAGCAATGCAGCTTAAGGCTTGGCAAGTACCAGCATGGGAGACTGGCTGGGAATCCCAAGTTCCGTTGACCGTTTTGAACCTGAAAATTGTGTTAGTTTCTCTATGAGATAGCAAAAGAAGGTTCAAATTGAACAGCTGCTGTCAACGGCCATTCTAAGCTGAATTTGCCTGCTCTCGTCAGATCGCAGCAGCAATGCAACTTAAGGCTTGGCAAGTACCAGCATGGGAGACTGGCTGGGAATTCCAAGTTCCGTTGACCTTTTTGAACCTGAAAATGTGTTAGTTTCTCTATGAGATAGTAAAAGAAGGTTCAAATTGAACAGCTGCTGTCAACGGCCATTCTAAGCTGAATGTGCGTGCTCTTGTCAGATCGCAGCAGCGATGCAGCTTAAGGCTTGGCAAGTACCAGCATGGGAGACTATCTTGGAATCCCGAGTTCTGGTGACCTTTTTGAACCTGAAAATTGTGTTAGTTTCTCTATGAGATAGCAAAAGAAGGTTCAAATTGAACAGCTGCTGTCAATGGCCATTCTAAGCTGAATGTGCCTGCTCTCGTCAGATCGCAGCAGCAATGCAGCTTAAGGCTTGGCAAGTACCAGCATGGGAGACTGGCTGGGAATCCCAAGTTCCGTTGACCTTTTTGAACCTGAAAATTGTGTTAGTTTCTGTATGAGATAGTAAAAGAAGGTTCAAATTGAAAAGCTGCTGTCAACGGCAATTCTAAGCTGAATGTGCGTGCTCTTCTCAGATCGCAGCAGCGATGCAGCTTAAGGCTTGGCAAGTACCAGCATGGGAGACTGGCTGGGAATCCCAAGTTCTGGTGACCTTTTTGAACCTGAAAATTGTGTTAATTTCTCTATGAGATAGTAGAAGAAGGTTCAAATTGAACAACTGCTGTCAACGGCCATTCTAAGCTGAATGTGTGTGCTCTTTTCAGATCGCAGCAGCGATGCAGCTTAAGGTTTGGCAAGTACCAGCATGGGAGACTGGCTGGGAATCCCAAGTTCCGTTGACCTTTTTGAACCTGAAAATTTGTTAGTTTCTCTATGAGATAGCAAAAGAAGGTTCAAATTGAACAGCTGCTGTCAACGGCCATTCTAAGCTGAATGTGCGTGCTCTTGTCAGATCGCAGCAGCGATGCAGCTTAAGGCTTGGCAAGTACCAGCATGGGAGACTGGCTTGGAATCCCAAGTTCTGGTGACCTTTTTGAACCTCAAAATTGTGTTAGTTTCTATATGAGAAAGTAGAAGAAGGTTCAAATTGAACAACTGCTGTCAATGGCCATTCTAAGCTGAATGTGCCTGCTCTTGTCAGATCGCAGCAGCAATGCAGCTTAAGGCTTGGCAAGTACCAGCATGGGAGACTGGCTGGGAATCCCAAGTTCCGTTGCCCTTTTTGAACCTGAAAATTGTGTTAGTTTCTCTATGAGATAGTAAAAGAAGGTTCAAATTGAACAGCTGCTGTCAACGGCCATTCTAAGCTGAATGTGCGTGCTCTTGTCAGATCGCAGCAGCGATGCAGCTTAAGGCTTGGCAAGTACCAGCATGGGAGACTGGCTTGGAATCCCAAGTTCTGGTGACCTCTTTGAACCTGAAAATTGTGTTAGTTTCTCTATGAGATAGCAAAAGAAGGTTCAAATTGAACAACTGCTGTCAATGGCCATTCTAAGCTGAATGTGCCTGCTCTCGCCAGATCGCAGCAGCAATGCAGCATAAGGCTTGGCAAGTACCAGCATGGGAGACTGGCTGGGAATCCCAAGTTCCGTTGCCCTTTTTGAACCTGAAAATTGTGTTAGTTTCTCTATGAGATAGTAAAAGAAGGTTCAAATTGAACAGCTGCTGTCAACGGCCATTCTAAGCTGAATGTGCGTGCTCTTGTCAGATCACAGCTTAAGGCTTGGCAAGTACCAGCATGGGAGACTGGCTTGGAATCCCAAGTTCTGGTGACCTTTTTGAACCTGAAAATTGTGTTAGTTTCTCTATGAGATAGCAAAAGAAGGTTCAAATTGAACAGCTGCTGTCAACGGCCATTCTAAGCTTAATGTGCCTGCTCTTGTCAGATTGCAGCAGCAATGCAGCTTAAGGCTTGGCAAGTACCAGCATGGGAGACTGGCTTGGAATCCCAAGTTCTGGTGACCTTTTTGAACCTGAAAATTGTGTTAGTTTCTATATAAGATAGTAGAAGAAGGTTCAAATTGAACAACTGCTGTCAATGGCCATTCTAAGCTGAATGTGCCTGCTCTCGCCAGATCGCAGCAGCAATGCAGCTTAAGGCTTGGCAAGTACCAGCATGGGAGACTGGCTGGGAATCCCAAGTTCCGTTGACCTTTTTGAACCTGAAAATTGTGTTAGTTTCTCTATGAGATAGTAAAAGAAGGTTCAAATTGAACAGCTGCTGTCAACGGCCATTCTAAGCTGAATGTGTGTGCTCTTGTCAGATCGCAGCAGCGATGCAGCTTAAGGCTTGGCAAGTACCAGCATGGGAGACTGGCTTGGAATCCCAAGTTCTGGTGACCTTTTTGAACCTGAAAATTGTGTTAGTTTCTCTATGAGATAGCAAAAGAAGGTTCAAATTGAACAACTGCTGTCAATGGCCATTCTAAGCTGAATGTGCCTGCTCTCGCCAGATCGCAGCAGCAATGCAGCATAAGGCTTGGCAAGTACCAGCATGGGAGACTGGCTGGGAATCCCAAGTTCCGTTGCCCTTTTTGAACCTGAAAATTGTGTTAGTTTCTCTATGAGATAGTAAAAGAAGGTTCAAATTGAACAGCTGCTGTCAACGGCCATTCTAAGCTGAATGTGCGTGCTCTTGTCAGATCGCAGCTTAAGGCTTGGCAAGTACCAGCATGGGAGACTGGCTTGGAATCCCAAGTTCTGGTGACCTTTTTGAACCTGAAAATTGTGTTAGTTTCTCTATGAGATAGCAAAAGAAGGTTCAAATTGAACAGCTGCTGTCAACGGCCATTCTAAGCTGAATGTGCCTGCTCTTGTCAGATTGCAGCAGCAATGCAGCTTAAGGCTTGGCAAGTACCAGCATGGGAGACTGGCTTGGAATCCCAAGTTCTGGTGACCTTTTTGAACCTGAAAATTGTGTTAGTTTCTATATAAGATAGTAGAAGAAGGTTCAAATTGAACAACTGCTGTCAATGGCCATTCTAAGCTGAATGTGCCTGCTCTCGCCAGATCGCAGCAGCAATGCAGCTTAAGGCTTGGCAAGTACCAGCATGGGAGACTGGCTGGGAATCCCAAGTTCCGTTGCCCTTTTTGAACCTGAAAATTGTGTTAGTTTCTCTATGAGATAGTAAAAGAAGGTTCAAATTGAACAGCTGCTGTCAACGGCCATTCTAAGCTGAATGTGTGTGCTCTTGTCAGATCGCAGCAGCGATGCAGCTTAAGGCTTGGCAAGTACCAGCATGGGAGACTGCCTTGGAATCCCAAGTTCTGGTGACCTTTTTGAACCTGAAAATTGTGTTAGTTTCTATATGAGAAAGTAGAAGAAGGTTCAAATTGAACAACTGCTGTCAATGGCCATTCTAAGCTGAATGTGCCTGCTCTCGTCAGATCGCAGCAGCAATGCAGCTTAAGGCTTGGCAAGTACCAGCATGGGAGACTGGCTGGGAATCCCAAGTTCCGTTGACCTTTTTGAACCTGAAAATTATGTTAGTTTCTCTATGAAATAGTAAAAGAAGGTTCAAATTGAACAGCTGCTGTCAACGGCCATTCTAAGCTGAATGTGCCTGCTCTCGTCAGATCGCAGCAGCAATGCAGCTTAAGGCTTGGCAAGTACCAGCATGGGAGACTGGCTGGGAATCCCAAGTTCTGTTGACCTTTTTGAACCTGAAAATGTGTTAGTTTCTCTATGAGATAGCAAAAGAAGGTTCAAATTAAACAACTGCTGTCAACGGCCATTCTAAGCTGAATGTGCCTGCTCTCGTCAGATCGCAGCAGCAATGCAGCTTAAGGCTTGGCAAGTACCAGCATGGGAGACTGGCTGGGAATCCCAAGTTCTGTTGACCTTTTTGAACCTGAAAATTGTGTTAGTTTCTCTATGAGATAGTAAAAGAAGGTTCAAATTGAACAGCTGCTGTCAACGGCCATTCTAAGCTGAATGTGCGTGCTCTTGTCAGATCGCAGCAGCGATGCAGCTTAAGGCTTGGCAAGTTCCAGCATGGGAGACTGGCTGGGAATCCCAAGTTCTGTTGAAGTTTTTGAACTTGAAAATTGTTTTAGTTTCTCTATGAGATAGTAAAAGAAGGTTCAATTTGAAATGCTGCTGTCAACGGCCATTCTAAGCTGAATGTGCCTGCTCTCGTCAGATCGCAGCAGCAATGCAGCTTAAGGCTTGGCAAGTACCAGCATGGGAGACTGGCTGGGAATCCCAAGTTCCGTTGACCTTTTTGAACCTGAAAATTGTGTTAGTTTCTCTATGAGATAGTAAAAGAAGGTTCAAATTGAACAGCTGCTGTCAACGGCCATTCTAAGCTGAATGTGCGTGCTCTTGTCAGATCGCAGCAGCGATGCAGCTTAAGGCTTAGCAAGTACCAGCATGGGAGACTGGCTGGGAATCCCAAGTTCTGGTGACTTTTTTGAACCTGAAAATTGTGTTAGTTTCTCTATGAGATAGTAGAAGAAGGTTCAAATTGAACAACTGCTGTCAACGGCCATTCTAAGCTGAATCTGTGTGCTCTTGTCAGATCGCAGCAGCGATGCAGCTTAAGACTTGGCAAGTACCAGCATGGGAGACTGGCAGGGAATCCCAAGTTCTGTTGACCTTTTTGAACCTGAAAATTGTGTTAGTTTCTCTATGAGATAGTAAAAGAAGGTTCAAATTGAACAGCTGCTGTCAATGGCCATTCTAAGCTGAATGTGCCTGCTCTCGTCAGATCGCAGCAGCAATGCAGCTTAAGGCTTGGCAAGTACCAGCATGGGAGACTGGCTGGGAATCCCAAGTTCCGTTGACCTTTTTGAACCTGAAAATTGTGTTAGTTTCTGTATGAGATAGTAAAAGAAGGTTCAAATTGAAAAGCTGCTGTCAACGGCAATTCTAAGCTGAATGTGCGTGCTCTTCTCAGATCGCAGCAGCGATGCAGCTTAAGGCTTGGCAAGTACCCGCATGGGAGACTGGCTGGGAATCCCAAGTTCTGGTGACCTTTTTGAACCTGAAAATTGTGTTAGTTTCTCTATGAGATAGTAGAAGAAGGTTCAAATTGAACAACTGCTGTCAACGGCCATTCTAAGCTGAATGTGTGTGCTCTTTTCAGATCGCAGCAGCGATGCAGCTTAAGGCTTGGCAAGTACCAGCATGGGAGACTGGCTGGGAATCCCAAGTTCTGTTGACCTTTTTGAACCTGAAAATTGTGTTAGTTTCTCTATGAGATAGTAAAAGAAGGTTCAAATTGAACAGCTGCTGTCAACGGCAATTCTAAGCTGAATGTGCCTGCTCTCGTCAGATTGCAGCAGCAATGCAGCTTAAGGCTTGGCAAGTACCAGCATGGGAGACTGGCTGGGAATCCCAAGTTCCGTTGACCGTTTTGAACCTGAAAATTGTGTTAGTTTCTCTATGAGATAGCAAAAGAAGGTTCAAATTGAACAGCTGCTGTCAACGGCCATTCTAAGCTGAATTTGCCTGCTCTCGTCAGATCGCAGCAGCAATGCAATTTAAGGCTTGGCAAGTACCAGCATGGGAGACTGGCTGGGAATTCCAAGTTCCGTTGACCTTTTTGAACCTGAAAATGTGTTAGTTTCTCTATGAGATAGTAAAAGAAGGTTCAAATTGAACAGCTGCTGTCAACGGCCATTCTAAGCTGAATGTGCGTGCTCTTGTCAGATCGCAGCAGCGATGCAGCTTAAGGCTTGGCAAGTACCAGCATGGGAGACTGGCTTGGAATCCCAAGTTCTGGTGACCTTTTTGAACCTGAAAATTGTGTTAGTTTCTCTATGAGATAGCAAAAGAAGGTTCAAATTGAACAGCTGCTGTCAATGGCCATTCTAAGCTGAATGTGCCTGCTCTCGTCAGATCGCAGCAGCAATGCAGCTTAAGGCTTGGCAAGTACCAGCATGGGAGACTGGCTGGGAATCCCAAGTTCCGTTGACCTTTTTGAACCTGAAAATTGTGTTAGTTTCTGTATGAGATAGTAAAAGAAGGTTCAAATTGAAAAGCTGCTGTCAACGGCAATTCTAAGCTGAATGTGCGTGCTCTTCTCAGATCGCAGCAGCGATGCAGCTTAAGGCTTGGCAAGTACCAGCATGGGAGACTGGCTTGGAATCCCAAGTTCTGGTGACCTTTTTGAACCTCAAAATTGTGTTAGTTTCTATATGAGAAAGTAGAAGAAGGTTCAAATTGAACAACTGCTGTCAATGGCCATTCTAAGCTGAATGTGCCTGCTCTTGTCAGATCGCAGCAGCAATGCAGCTTAAGGCTTGGCAAGTACCAGCATGGGAGACTGGCTGGGAATCCCAAGTTCCGTTGCCCTTTTTGAACCTGAAAATTGTGTTAGTTTCTCTATGAGATAGTAAAAGAAGGTTCAAATTGAACAGCTGCTGTCAACGGCCATTCTAAGCTGAATGTGCGTGCTCTTGTCAGATCGCAGCAGCGATGCAGCTTAAGGCTTGGCAAGTACCAGCATGGGAGACTGGCTTGGAATCCCAAGTTCTGGTGACCTCTTTGAACCTGAAAATTGTGTTAGTTTCTCTATGAGATAGCAAAAGAAGGTTCAAATTGAACAACTGCTGTCAATGGCCATTCTAAGCTGAATGTGCCTGCTCTCGCCAGATCGCAGCAGCAATGCAGCATAAGGCTTGGCAAGTACCAGCATGGGAGACTGGCTGGGAATCCCAAGTTCCGTTGCCCTTTTTGAACCTGAAAATTGTGTTAGTTTCTCTATGAGATAGTAAAAGAAGGTTCAAATTGAACAGCTGCTGTCAACGGCCATTCTAAGCTGAATGTGCGTGCTCTTGTCAGATCACAGCTTAAGGCTTGGCAAGTACCAGCATGGGAGACTGGCTTGGAATCCCAAGTTCTGGTGACCTTTTTGAACCTGAAAATTGTGTTAGTTTCTCTATGAGATAGCAAAAGAAGGTTCAAATTGAACAGCTGCTGTCAACGGCCATTCTAAGCTGAATGTGCCTGCTCTTGTCAGATTGCAGCAGCAATGCAGCTTAAGGCTTGGCAAGTACCAGCATGGGAGACTGGCTTGGAATCCCAAGTTCTGGTGACCTTTTTGAACCTGAAAATTGTGTTAGTTTCTATATAAGATAGTAGAAGAAGGTTCAAATTGAACAACTGCTGTCAATGGCCATTCTAAGCTGAATGTGCCTGCTCTCGCCAGATCGCAGCAGCAATGCAGCTTAAGGCTTGGCAAGTACCAGCATGGGAGACTGGCTGGGAATCCCAAGTTCCGTTGCCCTTTTTGAACCTGAAAATTGTGTTAGTTTCTCTATGAGATAGTAAAAGAAGGTTCAAATTGAACAGCTGCTGTCAACGGCCATTCTAAGCTGAATGTGTGTGCTCTTGTCAGATCGCAGCAGCGATGCAGCTTAAGGCTTGGCAAGTACCAGCATGGGAGACTGCCTTGGAATCCCAAGTTCTGGTGACCTTTTTGAACCTGAAAATTGTGTTAGTTTCTATATGAGAAAGTAGAAGAAGGTTCAAATTGAACAACTGCTGTCAATGGCCATTCTAAGCTGAATGTGCCTGCTCTCGTCAGATCGCAGCAGCAATGCAGCTTAAGGCTTGGCAAGTACCAGCATGGGAGACTGGCTGGGAATCCCAAGTTCCGTTGACCTTTTTGAACCTGAAAATTATGTTAGTTTCTCTATGAGATAGTAAAAGAAGGTTCAAATTGAACAGCTGCTGTCAACGGCCATTCTAAGCTGAATGTGCCTGCTCTCGTCAGATCGCAGCAGCAATGCAGCTTAAGGCTTGGCAAGTACCAGCATGGGAGACTGGCTGGGAATCCCAAGTTCTGTTGACCTTTTTGAACCTGAAAATGTGTTAGTTTCTCTATGAGATAGCAAAAGAAGGTTCAAATTAAACAACTGCTGTCAACGGCCATTCTAAGCTGAATGTGCCTGCTCTTGTCAGATCGCAGCAGCAATGCAGCTTAAGGCTTGGCAAGTACCAGCATGGGAGACTGGCTGGGAATCCCAAGTTCTGTTGACCTTTTTGAACCTGAAAATTGTGTTAGTTTCTCTATGAGATAGTAAAAGAAGGTTCAAATTGAACAGCTGCTGTCAACGGCCATTCTAAGCTGAATGTGCGTGCTCTTGTCAGATCGCAGCAGCGATGCAGCTTAAGGCTTGGCAAGTTCCAGCATGGGAGACTGGCTGGGAATCCCAAGTTCTGTTGAAGTTTTTGAACTTGAAAATTGTTTTAGTTTCTCTATGAGATAGTAAAAGAAGGTTCAATTTGAAATGCTGCTGTCAACGGCCATTCTAAGCTGAATGTGCCTGCTCTCGTCAGATCGCAGCAGCAATGCAGCTTAAGGCTTGGCAAGTACCAGCATGGGAGACTGGCTGGGAATCCCAAGTTCCGTTGACCTTTTTGAACCTGAAAATTGTGTTAGTTTCTCTATGAGATAGTAAAAGAAGGTTCAAATTGAACAGCTGCTGTCAACGGCCATTCTAAGCTGAATGTGCGTGCTCTTGTCAGATCGCAGCAGCGATGCAGCTTAAGGCTTAGCAAGTACCAGCATGGGAGACTGGCTGGGAATCCCAAGTTCTGGTGACTTTTTTGAACCTGAAAATTGTGTTAGTTTCTCTATGAGATAGTAGAAGAAGGTTCAAATTGAACAACTGCTGTCAACGGCCATTCTAAGCTGAATCTGTGTGCTCTTGTCAGATCGCAGCAGCGATGCAGCTTAAGACTTGGCAAGTACCAGCATGGGAGACTGGCAGGGAATCCCAAGTTCTGTTGACCTTTTTGAACCTGAAAATTGTGTTAGTTTCTCTATGAGATAGTAAAAGAAGGTTCAAATTGAACAGCTGCTGTCAATGGCCATTCTAAGCTGAATGTGCCTGCTCTCGTCAGATCGCAGCAGCAATGCAGCTTAAGGCTTGGCAAGTACCAGCATGGGAGACTGGCTGGGAATCCCAAGTTCCGTTGACCTTTTTGAACCTGAAAATTGTGTTAGTTTCTGTATGAGATAGTAAAAGAAGGTTCAAATTGAAAAGCTGCTGTCAACGGCAATTCTAAGCTGAATGTGCGTGCTCTTCTCAGATCGCAGCAGCGATGCAGCTTAAGGCTTGGCAAGTACCCGCATGGGAGACTGGCTGGGAATCCCAAGTTCTGGTGACCTTTTTGAACCTGAAAATTGTGTTAGTTTCTCTATGAGATAGTAGAAGAAGGTTCAAATTGAACAACTGCTGTCAACGGCCATTCTAAGCTGAATGTGTGTGCTCTTTTCAGATCGCAGCAGCGATGCAGCTTAAGGCTTGGCAAGTACCAGCATGGGAGACTGGCTGGGAATCCCAAGTTCTGTTGACCTTTTTGAACCTGAAAATTGTGTTAGTTTCTCTATGAGATAGTAAAAGAAGGTTCAAATTGAACAGCTGCTGTCAACGGCAATTCTAAGCTGAATGTGCCTGCTCTCGTCAGATTGCAGCAGCAATGCAGCTTAAGGCTTGGCAAGTACCAGCATGGGAGACTGGCTGGGAATCCCAAGTTCCGTTGACCGTTTTGAACCTGAAAATTGTGTTAGTTTCTCTATGAGATAGCAAAAGAAGGTTCAAATTGAACAGCTGCTGTCAACGGCCATTCTAAGCTGAATTTGCCTGCTCTCGTCAGATCGCAGCAGCAATGCAACTTAAGGCTTGGCAAGTACCAGCATGGGAGACTGGCTGGGAATTCCAAGTTCCGTTGACCTTTTTGAACCTGAAAATGTGTTAGTTTCTCTATGAGATAGTAAAAGAAGGTTCAAATTGAACAGCTGCTGTCAACGGCCATTCTAAGCTGAATGTGCGTGCTCTTGTCAGATCGCAGCAGCGATGCAGCTTAAGGCTTGGCAAGTACCAGCATGGGAGACTGGCTTGGAATCCCAAGTTCTGGTGACCTTTTTGAACCTGAAAATTGTGTTAGTTTCTCTATGAGATAGCAAAAGAAGGTTCAAATTGAACAGCTGCTGTCAATGGCCATTCTAAGCTGAATGTGCCTGCTCTCGTCAGATCGCAGCAGCAATGCAGCTTAAGGCTTGGCAAGTACCAGCATGGGAGACTGGCTGGGAATCCCAAGTTCCGTTGACCTTTTTGAACCTGAAAATTGTGTTAGTTTCTGTATGAGATAGTAAAAGAAGGTTCAAATTGAAAAGCTGCTGTCAACGGCAATTCTAAGCTGAATGTGCGTGCTCTTCTCAGATCGCAGCAGCGATGCAGCTTAAGGCTTGGCAAGTACCAGCATGGGAGACTGGCTGGGAATCCCAAGTTCTGGTGACCTTTTTGAACCTGAAAATTGTGTTAATTTCTCTATGAGATAGTAGAAGAAGGTTCAAATTGAACAACTGCTGTCAACGGCCATTCTAAGCTGAATGTGTGTGCTCTTTTCAGATCGCAGCAGCGATGCAGCTTAAGGTTTGGCAAGTACCAGCATGGGAGACTGGCTGGGAATCCCAAGTTCCGTTGACCTTTTTGAACCTGAAAATTTGTTAGTTTCTCTATGAGATAGCAAAAGAAGGTTCAAATTGAACAGCTGCTGTCAACGGCCATTCTAAGCTGAATGTGCGTGCTCTTGTCAGATCGCAGCAGCGATGCAGCTTAAGGCTTGGCAAGTACCAGCATGGGAGACTGGCTTGGAATCCCAAGTTCTGGTGACCTTTTTGAACCTCAAAATTGTGTTAGTTTCTATATGAGAAAGTAGAAGAAGGTTCAAATTAAACAACTGCTGTCAATGGCCATTCTAAGCTGAATGTGCCTGCTCTTGTCAGATCGCAGCAGCAATGCAGCTTAAGGCTTGGCAAGTACCAGCATGGGAGACTGGCTGGGAATCCCAAGTTCCGTTGCCCTTTTTGAACCTGAAAATTGTGTTAGTTTCTCTATGAGATAGTAAAAGAAGGTTCAAATTGAACAGCTGCTGTCAACGGCCATTCTAAGCTGAATGTGCGTGCTCTTGTCAGATCGCAGCAGCGATGCAGCTTAAGGCTTGGCAAGTACCAGCATGGGAGACTGGCTTGGAATCCCAAGTTCTGGTGACCTCTTTGAACCTGAAAATTGTGTTAGTTTCTCTATGAGATAGCAAAAGAAGGTTCAAATTGAACAACTGCTGTCAATGGCCATTCTAAGCTGAATGTGCCTGCTCTCGCCAGATCGCAGCAGCAATGCAGCATAAGGCTTGGCAAGTACCAGCATGGGAGACTGGCTGGGAATCCCAAGTTCCGTTGCCCTTTTTGAACCTGAAAATTGTGTTAGTTTCTCTATGAGATAGTAAAAGAAGGTTCAAATTGAACAGCTGCTGTCAACGGCCATTCTAAGCTGAATGTGCGTGCTCTTGTCAGATCACAGCTTAAGGCTTGGCAAGTACCAGCATGGGAGACTGGCTTGGAATCCCAAGTTCTGGTGACCTTTTTGAACCTGAAAATTGTGTTAGTTTCTCTATGAGATAGCAAAAGAAGGTTCAAATTGAACAGCTGCTGTCAACGGCCATTCTAAGCTTAATGTGCCTGCTCTTGTCAGATTGCAGCAGCAATGCAGCTTAAGGCTTGGCAAGTACCAGCATGGGAGACTGGCTTGGAATCCCAAGTTCTGGTGACCTTTTTGAACCTGAAAATTGTGTTAGTTTCTATATAAGATAGTAGAAGAAGGTTCAAATTGAACAACTGCTGTCAATGGCCATTCTAAGCTGAATGTGCCTGCTCTCGCCAGATCGCAGCAGCAATGCAGCTTAAGGCTTGGCAAGTACCAGCATGGGAGACTGGCTGGGAATCCCAAGTTCCGTTGACCTTTTTGAACCTGAAAATTGTGTTAGTTTCTCTATGAGATAGTAAAAGAAGGTTCAAATTGAACAGCTGCTGTCAACGGCCATTCTAAGCTGAATGTGTGTGCTCTTGTCAGATCGCAGCAGCGATGCAGCTTAAGGCTTGGCAAGTACCAGCATGGGAGACTGGCTTGGAATCCCAAGTTCTGGTGACCTTTTTGAACCTGAAAATTGTGTTAGTTTCTATATGAGAAAGTAGAAGAAGGTTCAAATTGAACAACTGCTGTCAATGGCCATTCTAAGCTGAATGTGCCTGCTCTCGTCAGATCGCAGCAGCAATGCAGCTTAAGGCTTGGCAAGTACCAGCATGGGAGACTGGCTGGGAATCCCAAGTTCCGTTGACCTTTTTGAACCTGAAAATTATGTTAGTTTCTCTATGAGATAGTAAAAGAAGGTTCAAATTGAACAGCTGCTGTCAACGGCCATTCTAAGCTGAATGTGCCTGCTCTCGTCAGATCGCAGCAGCAATGCAGCTTAAGGCTTGGCAAGTACCAGCATGGGAGACCGGCTGGGAATCCCAAGTTCTGTTGACCTTTTTGAACCTGAAAATGTGTTAGTTTCTCTATGAGATAGCAAAAGAAGGTTCAAATTAAACAACTGCTGTCAACGGCCATTCTAAGCTGAATGTGCCTGCTCTCGTCAGATCGCAGCAGCAATGCAGCTTAAGGCTTGGCAAGTACCAGCATGGGAGACTGGCTGGGAATCCCAAGTTCTGTTGACCTTTTTGAACCTGAAAATTGTGTTAGTTTCTCTATGAGATAGTAAAAGAAGGTTCAAATTGAACAGCTGCTGTCAACGGCCATTCTAAGCTGAATGTGCGTGCTCTTGTCAGATCGCAGCAGCGATGCAGCTTAAGGCTTGGCAAGTTCCAGCATGGGAGACTTGCTGGGAATCCCAAGTTCTGTTGAACTTTTTGAACTTGAAAATTGTTTTAGTTTCTCTATGAGATAGTAAAAGAAGGTTCAATTTGAAATGCTGCTGTCAACGGCCATTCTAAGCTGAATGTGCCTGCTCTCGTCAGATCGCAGCAGCAATGCAGCTTAAGGCTTGGCAAGTACCAGCATGGGAGACTGGCTGGGAATCCCAAGTTCCGTTGACCTTTTTGAACCTGAAAATTGTGTTAGTTTCTCTATGAGATAGTAAAAGAAGGTTCAAATTGAACAGCTGCTGTCAACGGCCATTCTAAGCTGAATGTGCGTGCTCTTGTCAGATCGCAGCAGCGATGCAGCTTAAGGCTTTGCAAGTACCAGCATGGGAGACTGGCTGGGAATCCCAAGTTCTGGTGACTTTTTTGAACCTGAAAATTGTGTTAGTTTCTCTATGAGATAGTAGAAGAAGGTTCAAATTGAACAACTGCTGTCAACGGCCATTCTAAGCTGAATCTGTGTGCTCTTGTCAGATCGCAGCAGCGATGCAGCTTAAGACTTGGCAAGTACCAGCATGGGAGACTGGCAGGGAATCCCAAGTTCTGTTGACCTTTTTGAACCTGAAAATTGTGTTAGTTTCTCTATGAGATAGTAAAAGAAGGTTCAAATTGAACAGCTGCTGTCAATGGCCATTCTAAGCTGAATGTGCCTGCTCTCGTCAGATCGCAGCAGCAATGCAGCTTAAGGCTTGGCAAGTACCAGCATGGGAGACTGGCTGGGAATCCCAAGTTCCGTTGACCTTTTTGAACCTGAAAATTGTGTTAGTTTCTGTATGAGATAGTAAAAGAAGGTTCAAATTGAAAAGCTGCTGTCAACGGCAATTCTAAGCTGAATGTGCGTGCTCTTCTCAGATCGCAGCAGCGATGCAGCTTAAGGCTTGGCAAGTACCAGCATGGGAGACTGGCTGGGAATCCCAAGTTCTGGTGACCTTTTTGAACCTGAAAATTGTGTTAGTTTCTCTATGAGATAGTAGAAGAAGGTTCAAATTGAACAACTGCTGTCAACGGCCATTCTAAGCTAAATGTGTGTGCTCTTTTCAGATCGCAGCAGCGATGCAGCTTAAGGCTTGGCAAGTACCAGCATGGGAGACTGGCTGGGAATCCCAAGTTCTGTTGACCTTTTTGAACCTGAAAATTGTGTTAGTTTCTCTATGAGATAGTAAAAGAAGGTTCAAATTGAACAGCTGCTGTCAACGGCAATTCTAAGCTGAATGTGCCTGCTCTCGTCAGATTGCAGCAGCAATGCAGCTTAAGGCTTGGCAAGTACCAGCATGGGAGACTGGCTGGGAATTCCAAGTTCCGTTGACCTTTTTGAACCTGAAAATGTGTTAGTTTCTCTATGAGATAGCAAAAGAAGGTTCAAATTGAACAGCTGCTGTCAACGGCCATTCTAAGCTGAATGTGCCTGCTCTCGTCAGATCGCAGCAGCAATGCAGCTTAAGGCTTGGCAAGTACCAGCATGGGAGACTGGCTGGGAATTCCAAGTTCCGTTGACCTTTTTGAACCTGAAAATGTGTTAGTTTCTCTATGAGATAGTAAAAGAAGGTTCAAATTGAACAGCTGCTGTCAACGGCCATTCTAAGCTGAATGTGCGTGCTCTTGTCAGATCGCAGCAGCGATGCAGCTTAAGGCTTGGCAAGTACCAGCATGGGAGACTGGCTTGGAATCCCAAGTTCTGGTGACCTTTTTGAACCTGAAAATTGTGTTAGTTTCTCTATGAGATAGCAAAAGAAGGTTCAAATTGAACAGCTGCTGTCAATGGCCATTCTAAGCTGAATGTGCCTGCTCTCGTCAGATCGCAGCAGCAATGCAGCTTAAGGCTTGGCAAGTACCAGCATGGGAGACTGGCTGGGAATCCCAAGTTCCGTTGACCTTTTTGAACCTGAAAATTGTGTTAGTTTCTGTATGAGATAGTAAAAGAAGGTTCAAATTGAAAAGCTGCTGTCAACGGCAATTCTAAGCTGAATGTGCGTGCTCTTCTCAGATCGCAGCAGCGATGCAGCTTAAGGCTTGGCAAGTACCAGCATGGGAGACTGGCTGGGAATCCCAAGTTCTGGTGACCTTTTTGAACCTGAAAATTGTGTTAATTTCTCTATGAGATAGTAGAAGAAGGTTCAAATTGAACAACTGCTGTCAACGGCCATTCTAAGCTGAATGTGTGTGCTCTTTTCAGATCGCAGCAGCGATGCAGCTTAAGGTTTGGCAAGTACCAGCATGGGAGACTGGCTGGGAATCCCAAGTTCCGTTGACCTTTTTGAACCTGAAAATTTGTTAGTTTCTCTATGAGATAGCAAAAGAAGGTTCAAATTGAACAGCTGCTGTCAACGGCCATTCTAAGCTGAATGTGCGTGCTCTTGTCAGATCGCAGCAGCGATGCAGCTTAAGGCTTGGCAAGTACCAGCATGGGAGACTGGCTTGGAATCCCAAGTTCTGGTGACCTTTTTGAACCTCAAAATTGTGTTAGTTTCTATATGAGAAAGTAGAAGAAGGTTCAAATTGAACAACTGCTGTCAATGGCCATTCTAAGCTGAATGTGCCTGCTCTTGTCAGATCGCAGCAGCAATGCAGCTTAAGGCTTGGCAAGTACCAGCATGGGAGACTGGCTGGGAATCCCAAGTTCCGTTGCCCTTTTTGAACCTGAAAATTGTGTTAGTTTCTCTATGAGATAGTAAAAGAAGGTTCAAATTGAACAGCTGCTGTCAACGGCCATTCTAAGCTGAATGTGCGTGCTCTTGTCAGATCGCAGCAGCGATGCAGCTTAAGGCTTGGCAAGTACCAGCATGGGAGACTGGCTTGGAATCCCAAGTTCTGGTGACCTCTTTGAACCTGAAAATTGTGTTAGTTTCTCTATGAGATAGCAAAAGAAGGTTCAAATTGAACAACTGCTGTCAATGGCCATTCTAAGCTGAATGTGCCTGCTCTCGCCAGATCGCAGCAGCAATGCAGCATAAGGCTTGGCAAGTACCAGCATGGGAGACTGGCTGGGAATCCCAAGTTCCGTTGCCCTTTTTGAACCTGAAAATTGTGTTAGTTTCTCTATGAGATAGTAAAAGAAGGTTCAAATTGAACAGCTGCTGTCAACGGCCATTCTAAGCTGAATGTGCGTGCTCTTGTCAGATCACAGCTTAAGGCTTGGCAAGTACCAGCATGGGAGACTGGCTTGGAATCCCAAGTTCTGGTGACCTTTTTGAACCTGAAAATTGTGTTAGTTTCTCTATGAGATAGCAAAAGAAGGTTCAAATTGAACAGCTGCTGTCAACGGCCATTCTAAGCTTAATGTGCCTGCTCTTGTCAGATTGCAGCAGCAATGCAGCTTAAGGCTTGGCAAGTACCAGCATGGGAGACTGGCTTGGAATCCCAAGTTCTGGTGACCTTTTTGAACCTGAAAATTGTGTTAGTTTCTATATAAGATAGTAGAAGAAGGTTCAAATTGAACAACTGCTGTCAATGGCCATTCTAAGCTGAATGTGCCTGCTCTCGCCAGATCGCAGCAGCAATGCAGCTTAAGGCTTGGCAAGTACCAGCATGGGAGACTGGCTGGGAATCCCAAGTTCCGTTGACCTTTTTGAACCTGAAAATTGTGTTAGTTTCTCTATGAGATAGTAAAAGAAGGTTCAAATTGAACAGCTGCTGTCAACGGCCATTCTAAGCTGAATGTGTGTGCTCTTGTCAGATCGCAGCAGCGATGCAGCTTAAGGCTTGGCAAGTACCAGCATGGGAGACTGGCTTGGAATCCCAAGTTCTGGTGACCTTTTTGAACCTGAAAATTGTGTTAGTTTCTATATGAGAAAGTAGAAGAAGGTTCAAATTGAACAACTGCTGTCAATGGCCATTCTAAGCTGAATGTGCCTGCTCTCGTCAGATCGCAGCAGCAATGCAGCTTAAGGCTTGGCAAGTACCAGCATGGGAGACTGGCTGGGAATCCCAAGTTCCGTTGACCTTTTTGAACCTGAAAATTATGTTAGTTTCTCTATGAGATAGTAAAAGAAGGTTCAAATTGAACAGCTGCTGTCAACGGCCATTCTAAGCTGAATGTGCCTGCTCTCGTCAGATCGCAGCAGCAATGCAGCTTAAGGCTTGGCAAGTACCAGCATGGGAGACCGGCTGGGAATCCCAAGTTCTGTTGACCTTTTTGAACCTGAAAATGTGTTAGTTTCTCTATGAGATAGCAAAAGAAGGTTCAAATTAAACAACTGCTGTCAACGGCCATTCTAAGCTGAATGTGCCTGCTCTCGTCAGATCGCAGCAGCAATGCAGCTTAAGGCTTGGCAAGTACCAGCATGGGAGACTGGCTGGGAATCCCAAGTTCTGTTGACCTTTTTGAACCTGAAAATTGTGTTAGTTTCTCTATGAGATAGTAAAAGAAGGTTCAAATTGAACAGCTGCTGTCAACGGCCATTCTAAGCTGAATGTGCGTGCTCTTGTCAGATCGCAGCAGCGATGCAGCTTAAGGCTTGGCAAGTTCCAGCATGGGAGACTTGCTGGGAATCCCAAGTTCTGTTGAACTTTTTGAACTTGAAAATTGTTTTAGTTTCTCTATGAGATAGTAAAAGAAGGTTCAATTTGAAATGCTGCTGTCAACGGCCATTCTAAGCTGAATGTGCCTGCTCTCGTCAGATCGCAGCAGCAATGCAGCTTAAGGCTTGGCAAGTACCAGCATGGGAGACTGGCTGGGAATCCCAAGTTCCGTTGACCTTTTTGAACCTGAAAATTGTGTTAGTTTCTCTATGAGATAGTAAAAGAAGGTTCAAATTGAACAGCTGCTGTCAACGGCCATTCTAAGCTGAATGTGCGTGCTCTTGTCAGATCGCAGCAGCGATGCAGCTTAAGGCTTTGCAAGTACCAGCATGGGAGACTGGCTGGGAATCCCAAGTTCTGGTGACTTTTTTGAACCTGAAAATTGTGTTAGTTTCTCTATGAGATAGTAGAAGAAGGTTCAAATTGAACAACTGCTGTCAACGGCCATTCTAAGCTGAATCTGTGTGCTCTTGTCAGATCGCAGCAGCGATGCAGCTTAAGACTTGGCAAGTACCAGCATGGGAGACTGGCAGGGAATCCCAAGTTCTGTTGACCTTTTTGAACCTGAAAATTGTGTTAGTTTCTCTATGAGATAGTAAAAGAAGGTTCAAATTGAACAGCTGCTGTCAATGGCCATTCTAAGCTGAATGTGCCTGCTCTCGTCAGATCGCAGCAGCAATGCAGCTTAAGGCTTGGCAAGTACCAGCATGGGAGACTGGCTGGGAATCCCAAGTTCCGTTGACCTTTTTGAACCTGAAAATTGTGTTAGTTTCTGTATGAGATAGTAAAAGAAGGTTCAAATTGAAAAGCTGCTGTCAACGGCAATTCTAAGCTGAATGTGCGTGCTCTTCTCAGATCGCAGCAGCGATGCAGCTTAAGGCTTGGCAAGTACCAGCATGGGAGACTGGCTGGGAATCCCAAGTTCTGGTGACCTTTTTGAACCTGAAAATTGTGTTAGTTTCTCTATGAGATAGTAGAAGAAGGTTCAAATTGAACAACTGCTGTCAACGGCCATTCTAAGCTAAATGTGTGTGCTCTTTTCAGATCGCAGCAGCGATGCAGCTTAAGGCTTGGCAAGTACCAGCATGGGAGACTGGCTGGGAATCCCAAGTTCTGTTGACCTTTTTGAACCTGAAAATTGTGTTAGTTTCTCTATGAGATAGTAAAAGAAGGTTCAAATTGAACAGCTGCTGTCAACGGCAATTCTAAGCTGAATGTGCCTGCTCTCGTCAGATTGCAGCAGCAATGCAGCTTAAGGCTTGGCAAGTACCAGCATGGGAGACTGGCTGGGAATTCCAAGTTCCGTTGACCTTTTTGAACCTGAAAATGTGTTAGTTTCTCTATGAGATAGCAAAAGAAGGTTCAAATTGAACAGCTGCTGTCAACGGCCATTCTAAGCTGAATGTGCCTGCTCTCGTCAGATCGCAGCAGCAATGCAGCTTAAGGCTTGGCAAGTACCAGCATGGGAGACTGGCTGGGAATCCCAAGTTCTGTTGACCTTTTTGAACCTGAAAATGTGTTAGTTTCTCTATGAGATAGTAAAAGAAGGTTCAAATTGAACAGCTGCTGTCAACGGCCATTCTAAGCTGAATGTGCGTGCTCTTGTCAGATCGCAGCAGCGATGCAGCTTAAGGCTTGGCAAGTACCAGCATGGGAGACTGGCTTGGAATCCCAAGTTCTGGTGACCTTTTTGAACCTGATAATTGTGTTAGTTTCTCTATGAGATAGCAAAAGAAGGTTCAAATTGAACAGCTGCTGTCAATGGCCATTCTAAGCTGAATGTGCCTGCTCTCGTCAGATCGCAGCAGCAATGCAGCTTAAGGCTTGGCAAGTACCAGCATGGGAGACTGGCTGGGAATCCCAAGTTCCGTTGACCTTTTTGAACCTGAAAATTGTGTTAGTTTCTGTATGAGATAGTAAGAGAAGGTTCAAATTGAAAAGCTGCTGTCAACGGCAATTCTGAACTGAATGTGCGTGCTCTTCTCAGATCGCAGCAGCGATGCAGCTTAAGGCTTGGCAAGTACCAGCATGGGAGACTGGCTGGGAATCCCAAGTTCTGGTGACCTTTTTGAACCTGAAAATTGTGTTAATTTCTCTATGAGATAGTAGAAGAAGGTTCAAATTGAACAACTGCTGTCAACGGCCATTCTAAGCTGAATGTGTGTGCTCTTTTCAGATCGCAGCAGCGATGCAGCTTAAGGCTTGGCAAGTACCAGCATGGGAGACTGGCTGGGATTCCCAAGTTCTGTTGACCTTTTTGAACCTGAAAATTGTGTTAGTTTCTATATAAGATAGTAGAAGAAGGTTCAAATTGAACAGCTGCTGTCAACGGCAATTCTAAGCTGAATGTGCCTGCTCTCGCCAGAACGCAGCAGCAATGCAGCATAAGGCTTGGCAAGTACCAGCATGGGAGACTGGCTGGGAATCCCAAGTTCCGTTGCCCTTTTTGAACCTGAAAATTGTGTTAGTTTCTCTATGAGATAGTAAAAGAAGGTTCAAATTGAACAGCTGCTGTCAACGGCAATTCTAAGCTGAATGTGCCTGCTCTCGTCAGATTGCAGCAGCAATGCAGCTTAAGGCTTGGCAAGTACCAGCATGGGAGACTGGCTGGGAATCCCAAGTTCCGTTGCCCTTTTTGAACCTGAAAATTGTGTTAGTTTCTCTATGAGATAGTAAAAGAAGGTTCAAATTGAACAGCTGCTGTCAACGGCCATTCTAAGCTGAATGTGCGTGCTCTTGTCAGATCGCAGCTTAAGGCTTGGCAAGTACCAGCATGGGAGACTGGCTTGGAATCCCAAGTTCTGGTGACCTTTTTGAACCTGAAAATTGTGTTAGTTTCTCTATGAGATAGCAAAAGAAGGTTCAAATTGAACAGCTGCTGTCAACGGCCATTCTAAGCTGAATGTGCCTGCTCTTGTCAGATTGCAGCAGCAATGCAGCTTAAGGCTTGGCAAGTACCAGCATGGGAGACTGGCTTGGAATCCCAAGTTCTGGTGACCTTTTTGAACCTGAAAATTGTGTTAGTTTCTATATAAGATAGTAGAAGAAGGTTCAAATTGAACAACTGCTGTCAATGGCCATTCTAAGCTGAATGTGCCTGCTCTCGCCAGATCGCAGCAGCAATGCAGCTTAAGGCTTGGCAAGTACCAGCATGGGAGACTGGCTGGGAATCCCAAGTTCCCTTGCCCTTTTTGAACCTGAAAATTGTGTTAGTTTCTCTATGAGATAGTAAAAGAAGGTTCAAATTGAACAGCTGCTGTCAACGGCCATTCTAAGCTGAATGTGCGTGCTCTTGTCAGATCGCAGCAGTGATGCAGCTTAAGGCTTGGCAAGTACCAGCATGGGAGACTGGCTTGGAATCCCAAGTTCTGGTGACCTTTTTGAACCTGAAAATTGTGTTAGTTTCTCTATGAGATAGCAAAAGAAGGTTCAAATTGAGCAGCTGCTGTCACCGGCCATTCTAAGCTGAATGTGCATGCTCTTGTCAGATTGCAGCAGCAATGCAGCTTAAGGCTTGGCAAGTACCAGCATGGGAGACTGGCTTGGAATCCCAAGTTCTGGTGACCTTTTTGAACCTGAAAATTGTGTTAGTTTCTATATAAGATAGTAGAAGAAGGTTCAAATTGAACAACTGCTGTCAATGGCCCTTCTAAGCTGAATGTGCCTGCTCTCGCCAGATCGCAGCAGCAATGCAGCTTAAGGCTTGGCAAGTACCAGCATGGGAGACTGGCTGGGAATCCCAAGTTCCGTTGCCCTTTTTGAACCTGAAAATTGTGTTAGTTTCTCTATGAGATAGTAAAAGAAGGTTCAAATTGAACAGGTGCTGTCAACGGTCATTCTAAGCTGAATGTGCGTGCTCTTGTCAGATCGCAGCAGCGATGCAGCTTAAGGCTTGGCAAGTACCAGCATGGGAGACTGGCTGGGAATCCCAAGTTCCGTTGACCTTTTTTAACCTGAAAATTGTGTTAGTTTCTCTATGAGATAGCAAAAGAAGGTTCAAATTGAACAGCTGCTGTCAACGGCCATTCTAAGCTGAATGTGCCTGCTCTCGTCAGATCGCAGCAGCAATGCAGCTTAAGGCTTGGCAAGTACCAGCATGGGAGACTGGCTGGGAATCCCAAGTTCCGTTGTCCTTTTTGAACCTGAAAATTGTGTTAGTTTCTCTATGAGATAGCAAAAGAAGGTTCAAATTGAACAACTGCTGTCAACGGCCATTCTAAGCTGAATGTGCCTGCTCTCGTCAGATCGCAGCAGCAATGCAGCTTAAGGCTTGGCAAGTACCAGCATGGGAGACTGGCTGGGAATCCCAAGTTCTGTTGACCTTTTTGAACCTGAAAATTGTGTTAGTTTCTCTATGAGATAGTAAAAGAAGGTTCAAATTGAACAGCTGCTGTCAACGGCCATTCTAAGCTGAATGTGCGTGCTCTTGTCAGATCGCAGCAGCGATGCAGCTTAAGGCTTAGCAAGTACCAGCATGGGAGACTGGCTGGGAATCCCAAGTTCTGGAGACTTTTTTGACCCTGAAAATTGTGTTAGTTTCTCTATGAGATAGTAGAAGAAGGTTCAAATTGAACAACTGCTGTCAACGGCCATTCTAAGCTGAATCTGTGTGCTCTTGTCAGATCGCAGCAGCGATCCAGCTTAAGACTTGGCAAGTACCAGCATGGGAGACTGGCAGGGAATCCCAAGTTCTGTTGACCTTTTTGAACCTGAAAATTGTGTTAGTTTCTCTATGAGATAGAAAAAGAAGGTTCAAATTGAACAGCTGCTGTCAATGGCCATTCTAAGCTGAATGTGCCTGCTCTCGTCAGATCGCAGCAGCAATGCAGCTTAAGGCTTGGCAAGTACCAGCATGGGAGACTGGCTGGGAATCCCAAGTTCCGTTGACCTTTTTGAACCTGAAAATTGTGTTAGTTTCTGTATGAGATAGTAAAAGAAGGTTCAAATTGAAAAGCTGCTGTCAACGGCAATTCTAAGCTGAATGTGCGTGCTCTTCTCAGATCGCAGCAGCGATGCAGCTTAAGGCTTGGCAAGTACCAGCATGGGAGACTGGCTGGGAATCCCAAGTTCTGGTGACCTTTTTGAACCTGAAAATTGTGTTAGTTTCTCTATGAGATAGTAGAAGAAGGTTCAAATTGAACAACTGCTGTCAACGGCCATTCTAAGCTGAATGTGTGTGCTCTTTTCAGATCGCAGCAGCGATGCAGCTTAAGGCTTGGCAAGTACCAGCATGGGAGACTGGCTGGGAATCCCAAGTTCTGTTGACCTTTTTGAACCTGAAAATTGTGTTAGTTTCTCTATGAGATAGTAAAAGAAGGTTCAAATTGAACAGCTGCTGTCAACGGCAATTCTAAGCTGAATGTGCCTGCTCTCGTCAGATTGCAACAGCAATGCAGCTTAAGGCTTGGCAAGTACCAGCATGGGAGACTGGCTGGGAATCCCAAGTTCTGTTGACCTTTTTGAACCTGAAAATGTGTTAGTTTCTCTATGAGATAGTAAAAGAAGGTTCAAATTGAACAGCTGCTGTCAACGGCCATTCTAAGCTGAATGTGCGTGCTCTTGTCAGATCGCAGCAGCGATGCAGCTTAAGGCTTGGCAGGTACCAGCATGGGAGACTGGCTTGGAATCCCAAGTTCTGGTGACCTTTTTGAACCTGAAAATTGTGTTAGTTTCTCTATGAGATAGCAAAAGAAGGTTCAAATTGAACAACTGCTGTCAATGGCCATTCTAAGCTGAATGTGCCTGCTCTCGCCAGATCGCAGCAGCAATGCAGCATAAGGCTTGGCAAGTACCAGCATGGGAGACTGGCTGGGAATCCCAAGTTCCGTTGCCCTTTTTGAACCTGAAAATTGTGTTAGTTTCTCTATGAGATAGTAAAAGAAGGTTCAAATTGAACAGCTGCTGTCAACGGCCATTCTAAGCTGAATGTGCGTGCTCTTGTCAGATCGCAGCTTAAGGCTTGGCAAGTACCAGCATGGGAGACTGGCTTGGAATCCCAAGTTCTGGTGACCTTTTTGAACCTGAAATTTGTGTTAGTTTCTCTATGAGATAGCAAAAGAAGGTTCAAATTGAACAGCTGCTGTCAACGGCCATTCTAAGCTGAATGTGCCTGCTCTTGTCAGATTGCAGCAGCAATGCAGCTTAAGGCTTGGCAAGTACCAGCAAGGGAGACTGACTTGGAATCCCAAGTTCTGGTGACCTTTTTGAACCTGAAAATTGTGTTAGTTTCTATATAAGATAGTAGAAGAAGGTTCAAATTGAACAACTGCTGTCAATGGCCATTCTAAGCTGAATGTGCCTGCTCTCGCCAGATCGCAGCAGCAATGCAGCTTAAGGCTTGGCAAGTACCAGCATGGGAGACTGGCTGGGAATCCCAAGTTCCGTTGCCCTTTTTGAACTTGAAAATTGTGTTAGTTTCTCTATGAGATAGCAAAAGAAGGTTCAAATTGAACAGCTGCTGTCAATGGCCATTCTAAGCTGAATGTGCCTGCTCTTGTCAGATTGCAGCAGCAATGCAGCTTAAGGCTTGGCAAGTACCAGCATGGGAGACTGGCTTGGAATCCCAAGTTCTGGTGACCTTTTTGAACCTGAAAATTGTGTTAGTTTCTATATAAGATAGTAGAAGAAGGTTCAAATTGAACAACTGCTGTCAATGGCCATTCTAAGCTGAATGTGCCTGCTCTCGCCAGATCGCAGCAGCTTAAGGCTTGGCAAGTACCAGCATGGGAGACTGGCTGGGAATCCCAAGTTCCGTTGCCCTTTTTGAACCTGAAAATTGTGTTAGTTTCTCTATGAGATAGTAAAAGAAGGTTCAAATTGAACAGCTGCTGTCAACGGCCATTCTAAGCTGAATGTGCGTGCTCTTGTCAGATCGCAGCAGCGATGCAGCTTAAGGCTTGGCAAGTACCAGCATGGGAGACTGGCTGGGAATCCCAAGTTCCATTGACCTTTTTTAACCTCAAAATTGTGTTAGTTTCTCTATGAGATAGCAAAAGAAGGTTCAAATTGAACAGCTGCTGTCAACGGCCATTCTAAGCTGAATGTGCCTGCTCTCGTCAGATCGCAGCAGCAATGCAGCTTAAGGCTTGGCAAGTACCAGCATGGGAGACTGGCTGAGAATCCCAAGTTCCGTTGCCCTTTTTGAACCTGAAAATTGTGTTAGTTTCTCTATGAGATAGCAAAAGAAGGTTCAAATTGAACAACTGCTGTCAACGGCCATTCTAAGCTTAATGTGCCTGCTCTCGTCAGATCGCAGCAGCAATGCAGCTTAAGGCTTGGCAAGTACCAGCATGGGAGACTGGCTGGGAATCCCAAGTTCTGTTGACCTTTTTGAACCTGAAAATTGTGTTAGTTTCTCTATGAGATAGTAAAAGAAGGTTCAAATTGAACATCTGCTGTCAACGGCCATTCTAAGCTGAATGTGCGTGCTCTTGTCAGATCGCAGCAGCGATGCAGCTTAAGGCTTGGCAAGTTCCAGCATGGGAGACTGGCTGGGAATCCCAAGTTCTGTTGAACTTTTTGAACTTGAAAATTGTTTTAGTTTCTCTATGAGATAGTAAAAGAAGGTTCAATTTGAAATGCTGCTGTCAACGGCCATTCTAAGCTGAATGTGCCTGCTCTTGTCAGATCGCAGCAGCAATGCAGCTTAAGGCTTGGCAAGTACCAGCATGGGAGACTGGCTGGGAATCCCAAGTTCCGTTGACCTTTTTGAACCTGAAAATTGTGTTAGTTTCTCTATGAGATAGTAAAAGAAGGTTCAAATTGAACAGCTGCTGTCAACGGCCATTCTAAGCTGAATGTGCGTGCTCTTGTCAGATCGCAGCAGCGATGCAGCTTAAGGCTTAGCAAGTACCAGCATGGGAGACTGGCTGGGAATCCCAAGTTCTGGTGACTTTTTTGAACCTGAAAATTGTGTTAGTTTCTCTATGAGATAGTAGAAGAAGGTTCAAATTGAATAACTGCTGTCAACGGCCATTCTAAGCTGAATCTGTGTGCTCTTGTCAGATCGCAGCAGCGATGCAGCTTAAGACTTGGCAAGTACCAGCATGGGAGACTGGCAGGGAATCCCAAGTTCTGTTGACCTTTTTGAACCTGAAAATTGTGTTAGTTTCTCTATGAGATAGTAAAAGAAGGTTCAAATTGAAAAGCTGCTGTCAATGGCCATTCTAAGCTGAATGTGCCTGCTCTCGTCAGATCGCAGCAGCAATGCAGCTTAAGGCTTGGCAAGTACCAGCATGGGAGACTGGCTGGGAATCCCAAGTTCCGTTGACCTTTTTGAACCTGAAAATTGTGTTAGTTTCTGTATGAGATAGTAAAAGAAGGTTCAAATTGAAAAGCTGCTGTCAACGGCAATTCTAAGCTGAATGTGCGTGCTCTTCTCAGATCGCAGCAGCGATGCAGCTTAAGGCTTGACAAGTACCAGCATGGGAGACTGGCTGGGAATCCCAAGTTCTGGTGACCTTTTTGAACCTGAAAATTGTGTTAGTTTCTCTATGAGATAGTAGAAGAAGGTTCAAATTGAACAACTGCTGTCAACGGCCATTCTAAGCTTAATGTGTGTGCTCTTTTCAGATCGCAGCAGCGATGCAGCTTAAGACTTGGCAAGTACCAGCATGGGAGACTGGCTGGGAATCCCAAGTTCTGTTGACCTTTTTGAACCTGAAAATTGTGTTAGTTTCTCTATGAGATAGTAAAAGAAGGTTCAAATTGAACAGCTGCTGTCAACGGCAATTCTAAGCTGAATGTGCCTGCTCTCGTCAGATTGCAGCAGCAATGCAGCTTAAGGCTTGGCAAGTACCAGCATGGGAGACTGGCTGGGAATTCCAAGTTCCGTTGACCTTTTTGAACCTGAAAATGTGTTAGTTTCTCTATGAGATAGTAAAAGAAGGTTCAAATTGAACAGCTGCTGTCAACGGCCATTCTAAGCTGAATGTGCCTGCTCTCGTCAGATCGCAGCAGCAATGCAGCTTAAGGCTTGGCAAGTACCAGCATGGGAGACTGGCTGGGAATCCCAAGTTCTGTTGACCTTTTTGAACCTGAAAATGTGTTAGTTTCTCTATGAGATAGTAAAAGAAGGTTCAAATTGAACAGCTGCTGTCAACGGCCATTCTAAGCTGAATGTGCGTGCTCTTGTCAGATCGCAGCAGCGATGCAGCTTAAGGCTTGGCAAGTACCAGCATGGAAGACTGGCTTGGAATCCCAAGTTCTGGTGACCTTTTTGAACCTGAAAATTGTGTTAGTTTCTCTATGAGATAGCAAAAGAAGGT
Source organism: Engystomops pustulosus (assembly GCF_040894005.1). Taxonomy (NCBI): domain Eukaryota; kingdom Metazoa; phylum Chordata; class Amphibia; order Anura; family Leptodactylidae; genus Engystomops; species Engystomops pustulosus. The sequence continues at coordinate 61,468,474 of NC_092419.1, forward strand.
TCAAATTGAACAGCTGCTGTCAATGGCCATTCTAAGCTGAATGTGCCTGCTCTCGTCAGATCGCAGCAGCAATGCAGCTTAAGGCTTGGCAAGTACCAGCATGGGAGACTGGCTGGGAATCCCAAGTTCCGTTGACCTTTTTGAACCTGAAAATTGTGTTAGTTTCTGTATGAGATAGTAAAAGAAGGTTCAAATTGAAAAGCTGCTGTCAACGGCAATTCTAAGCTGAATGTGCGTGCTCTTCTCAGATCGCAGCAGCGATGCAGCTTAAGGCTTGGCAAGTACCAGCATGGGAGACTGGCTGGGAATCCCAAGTTCTGGTGACCTTTTTGAACCTGAAAATTGTGTTAGTTTCTCTATGAGATAGTAGAAGAAGGTTCAAATTGAACAACTGCTGTCAACGGCCATTCTAAGCTGAATGTGTGTGCTCTTTTCAGATCGCAGCAGCGATGCAGCTTAAGGCTTGGCAAGTACCAGCATGGGAGACTGGCTGGGAATCCCAAGTTCTGTTGACCTTTTTGAACCTGAAAATTGTGTTAGTTTCTCTATGAGATAGTAAAAGAAGGTTCAAATTGAACAGCTGCTGTCAACGGCAATTCTAAGCTGAATGTGCCTGCTCTCGTCAGATTGCAGCAGCAATGCAGCTTAAGGCTTGGCAAGTACCAGCATGGGAGACTGGCTGGGAATTCCAAGTTCCGTTGACCTTTTTGAACCTGAAAATGTGTTAGTTTCTCTATGAGATAGTAAAAGAAGGTTCAAATTGAACAGCTGCTGTCAACGGCCATTCTAAGCTGAATGTGCCTGCTCTCGTCAGATCGCAGCAGCAATGCAGCTTAAGGCTTGGCAAGTACCAGCATGGGAGACTGGCTGGGAATCCCAAGTTCTGTTGACCTTTTTGAACCTGAAAATGTGTTAGTTTCTCTATGAGATAGTAAAAGAAGGTTCAAATTGAACAGCTGCTGTCAACGGCCATTCTAAGCTGAATGTGCGTGCTCTTGTCAGATCGCAGCAGCGATGCAGCTTAAGGCTTGGCAAGTACCAGCATGGGAGACTGGCTTGGAATCCCAAGTTCTGGTGACCTTTTTGAACCTGAAAATTGTGTTAGTTTCTATATAAGATAGTAGAAGAAGGTTCAAATTGAACAACTGCTGTCAATGGCCATTCTAAGCTGAATGTGCCTGCTCTCGCCAGATCGCAGCAACAATGCAGCATAAGGCTTGGCAAGTACCAGCATGGGAGACTGGCTGGGAATCCCAAGTTCCGTTGCCCTTTTTGAACCTGAAAATTGTGTTAGTTTCTCTATGAGATAGTAAAAGAAGGTTCAAATTGAACAGCTGCTGTCAACGGCCATTCTAAGCTGAATGTGCGTGCTCTTGTCAGATCGCAGCTTAAGGCTTGGCAATTACCAGCATGGGAGACTGGCTTGGAATCCCAAGTTCTGGTGACCTTTTTGAACCTGAAAATTGTGTTAGTTTCTCTATGAGATAGCAAAAGAAGGTTCAAATTGAACAGCTGCTGTCAACGGCCATTCTAAGCTGAATGTGCCTGCTCTTGTCAGATTGCAGCAGCAATGCAGCTTAAGGCTTGGCAAGTACCAGCATGGGAGACTGGCTTGGAATCCCAAGTTCTGGTGACCTTTTTGAACCTGAAAATTGTGTTAGTTTCTATATAAGATAGTAGAAGAAGGTTCAAATTGAACAACTGCTGTCAATGGCCATTCTAAGCTGAATGTGCCTGCTCTCGCCAGATCGCAGCAGCAATGCAGCTTAAGGCTTGGCAAGTACCAGCATGGGAGACTGGCTGGGAATCCCAAGTTCCGTTGCCCTTTTTGAACCTGAAAATTGTGTTAGTTTCTCTATGAGATAGTAAAAGAAGGTTCATATTGAACAGCTGCTTTCAACGGCCATTCTAAGCTGAATGTGCGTGCTCTTGTCAGATCGCAGCAGCGATGCAGCTTAAGGCTTGGCAAGTACCAGCATGGGAGACTGGCTGGGAATCCCAATTTCTGGTGACCTTTTTGAACCTGAAAATTGTGTTAGTTTCTATATGAGAAAGTAGAAGAAGGTTCAAATTGAACAACTGCTGTCAATGGCCATTCTAAGCTGAATGTGCCTGCTCTCGTCAGATCGCAGCAGCAATGCAGCTTAAGGCTTGGCAAGTACCAGCATGGGAGACTGGCTGGGAATCCCAAGTTCCGTTGACCTTTTTGAACCTGAAAATTGTGTTAGTTTCTCTATGAGATAGTAAAAGAAGGTTCAAATTGAACAGCTGCTGTCAACGGCCATTCTAAGCTGAATGTGCGTGCTCTCGTCAGATCGCAGCAGCAATGCAGCTTAAGGCTTGGCAAGTACCAGCATGGGAGACTGGCTGGGAATCCCAAGTTCTGTTGACCTTTTTGAACCTGAAAATGTGTTAGTTTCTCTATGAGATAGTAAAAGAAGGTTCAAATTGAACAGCTGCTGTCAACGGCCATTCTAAGCTGAATGTGCGTGCTCTTGTCAGATCGCAGCAGCGATGCAGCTTAAGGCTTGGCAAGTACCAGCATGGGAGACTGGCTTGGAATCCCAAGTTCTGGTGACCTTTTTGAACCTGAAAATTGTGTTAGTTTCTATATGAGAAAGTAGAAGAAGGTTCAAATTGAACAACTGCTGTCAATGGCCATTCTAAGCTGAATGTGCCTGCTCTCGTCAGATCGCAGCAGCAATGCAGCTTAAGGCTTGGCAAGTACCAGCATGGGAGACTGGCTGGGAATCCCAAGTTCCGTTGACCTTTTTGAACCTGAAAATTGTGTTAGTTTCTATATGAGAAAGTAGAAGAAGGTTCAAATTGAACAGCTGCTGTCAACGGCCATTCTAAGCTGAATGTGCCTGCTCTCGTCAGATCGCAGCAGCAATGCAGCTTAAGGCTTGGCAAGTACCAGCATGGGAGACTGGCTGGGAATCCCAAGTTCTGTTGACCTTTTTGAACCTGAAAATGTGTTAGTTTCTCTATGAGATAGTAAAAGAAGGTTCAAATTGAACAGCTGCTGTCAACGGCCATTCTAAGCTGAATGTGCGTGCTCTTGTCAGATCGCAGCAGCGATGCAGCTTAAGGCTTGGCAAGTACCAGCATGGGAGACTGGCTTGGAATCCCAAGTTCTGGTGACCTTTTTGAACCTGAAAATTGTGTTAGTTTCTATATAAGATAGTAGAAGAAGGTTCAAATTGAACAACTGCTGTCAATGGCCATTCTAAGCTGAATGTGCCTGCTCTCGCCAGATCGCAGCAACAATGCAGCATAAGGCTTGGCAAGTACCAGCATGGGAGACTGGCTGGGAATCCCAAGTTCCGTTGCCCTTTTTGAACCTGAAAATTGTGTTAGTTTCTCTATGAGATAGTAAAAGAAGGTTCAAATTGAACAGCTGCTGTCAACGGCCATTCTAAGCTGAATGTGCGTGCTCTTGTCAGATCGCAGCTTAAGGCTTGGCAAGTACCAGCATGGGAGACTGGCTTGGAATCCCAAGTTCTGGTGACCTTTTTGAACCTGAAAATTGTGTTAGTTTCTCTATGAGATAGCAAAAGAAGGTTCAAATTGAACAGCTGCTGTCAACGGCCATTCTAAGCTGAATGTGCCTGCTCTTGTCAGATTGCAGCAGCAATGCAGCTTAAGGCTTGGCAAGTACCAGCATGGGAGACTGGCTTGGAATCCCAAGTTCTGGTGACCTTTTTGAACCTGAAAATTGTGTTAGTTTCTATATAAGATAGTAGAAGAAGGTTCAAATTGAACAACTGCTGTCAATGGCCATTCTAAGCTGAATGTGCCTGCTCTCGCCAGATCGCAGCAGCAATGCAGCTTAAGGCTTGGCAAGTACCAGCATGGGAGACTGGCTGGGAATCCCAAGTTCCGTTGCCCTTTTTGAACCTGAAAATTGTGTTAGTTTCTCTATGAGATAGTAAAAGAAGGTTCATATTGAACAGCTGCTTTCAACGGCCATTCTAAGCTGAATGTGCGTGCTCTTGTCAGATCGCAGCAGCGATGCAGCTTAAGGCTTGGCAAGTACCAGCATGGGAGACTGGCTGGGAATCCCAATTTCTGGTGACCTTTTTGAACCTGAAAATTGTGTTAGTTTCTATATGAGAAAGTAGAAGAAGGTTCAAATTGAACAACTGCTGTCAATGGCCATTCTAAGCTGAATGTGCCTGCTCTCGTCAGATCGCAGCAGCAATGCAGCTTAAGGCTTGGCAAGTACCAGCATGGGAGACTGGCTGGGAATCCCAAGTTCCGTTGACCTTTTTGAACCTGAAAATTGTGTTAGTTTCTCTATGAGATAGTAAAAGAAGGTTCAAATTGAACAGCTGCTGTCAACGGCCATTCTAAGCTGAATGTGCGTGCTCTTGTCAGATCGCAGCAGCGATGCAGCTTAAGGCTTGGCAAGTACCAGCATGGGAGACTGGCTGGGAATCCCAAGTTCCGTTGACCTTTTTGAACCTGAAAATTGTGTTAGTTTCTCTATGAGATAGTAAAAGAAGGTTCAAATTGAACAGCTGCTGTCAACGGCCATTTTAAGCTGAATGTGCGTGCTCTTGTCAGATCGCAGCAGCGATGCAGCTTAAGGCTTTGCAAGTACCAGCATGGGAGACTGGCTGGGAATCCCAAGTTCTGGTGACTTTTTTGAACCTGAAAATTGTGTTAGTTTCTCTATGAGATAGTAAAAGAAGGTTCAAATTGAACAGCTGCTGTCAACGGCCATTCTAAGCTGAATGTGCGTGCTCTTGTCAGATCGCAGCAGCGATGCAGCTTAAGGCTTGGCAAGTACCAGCATGGGAGACTGGCTTGGAATCCCAAGTTCTGGTGACCTCTTTGAACCTGAAAATTGTGTTAGTTTCTCTATGAGATAGTAAAAGAAGGTTCAAATTGAACAGCTGCTGTCAACGGCCATTCTAAGCTGAATGTGCGTGCTCTTGTCAGATCACAGCTTAAGGCTTGGCAAGTACCAGCATGGGAGTCTGGCTTGGAATCCCAAGTTCTGGTGACCTTTTTGAACCTGAAAATTGTGTTAGTTTCTATATAAGATAGTAGAAGAAGGTTCAAATTGAACAACTGCTGTCAATGGCCATTCTAAGCTGAATGTGCCTGCTCTCGCCAGATCGCAGCAGCAATGCCGCTTAAGGCTTGGCAAGTACCAGCATGGGAGACTGGCTTGGAATCCCAAGTTCCGTTGACCTTTTTGAACCTGAAAATTGTGTTAGTTTCTCTATGAGATAGTAAAAGAAGGTTCAAATTGAACAGCTGCTGTCAACGGCCATTCTAAGCTGAATGTGTGTGCTCTTGTCAGATCGCAGCAGCGATGCAGCTTAAGGCTTGGCAAGTACCAGCATGGGAGACTGGCTTGGAATCCCAAGTTCTGGTGACCTTTTTGAACCTGAAAATTGTGTTAGTTTCTATATGAGAAAGTAGAAGAAGGTTCAAATTGAACAACTGCTGTCAATGGCCATTCTAAGCTGAATGTGCCTGCTCTCGTCAGATCGCAGCAGCAATGCAGCTTAAGGCTTGGCAAGTACCAGCATGGGAGACTGGCTGGGAATCCCAAGTTCCGTTGACCTTTTTGAACCTGAAAATTATGTTAGTTTCTCTATGAGATAGTAAAAGAAGGTTCAAATTGAACAGCTGCTGTCAACGGCCATTCTAAGCTGAATGTGCCTGCTCTCGTCAGATCGCAGCAGCAATGCAGCTTAAGGCTTGGCAAGTACCAGCATGGGAGACCGGCTGGGAATCCCAAGTTCTGTTGACCTTTTTGAACCTGAAAATGTGTTAGTTTCTCTATGAGATAGCAAAAGAAGGTTCAAATTAAACAACTGCTGTCAACGGCCATTCTAAGCTGAATGTGCCTGCTCTCGTCAGATCGCAGCAGCAATGCAGCTTAAGGCTTGGCAAGTACCAGCATGGGAGACTGGCTGGGAATCCCAAGTTCTGTTGACCTTTTTGAACCTGAAAATTGTGTTAGTTTCTCTATGAGATAGTAAAAGAAGGTTCAAATTGAACAGCTGCTGTCAACGGCCATTCTAAGCTGAATGTGCGTGCTCTTGTCAGATCGCAGCAGCAATGCAGCTTAAGGCTTGGCAAGTTCCAGCATGGGAGACTGGCTGGGAATCCCAAGTTATGTTGAACTTTTTGAACTTGAAAATTGTTTTAGTTTCTCTATGAGATAGTAAAAGAAGGTTCAATTTGAAATGCTGCTGTCAACGGCCATTCTAAGCTGAATGTGCCTGCTCTCGTCAGATCGCAGCAGCAATGCAGCTTAAGGCTTGGCAAGTACCAGCATGGGAGACTGGCTGGGAATCCCAAGTTCCGTTGACCTTTTTGAACCTGAAAATTGTGTTAGTTTCTCTATGAGATAGTAAAAGAAGGTTCAAATTGAACAGCTGCTGTCAACGGCCATTCTAAGCTGAATGTGCGTGCTCTTGTCAGATCGCAGCAGCGATGCAGCTTAAGGCTTTGCAAGTACCAGCATGGGAGACTGGCTGGGAATCCCAAGTTCTGGTGACTTTTTTGAACCTGAAAATTGTGTTAGTTTCTCTATGAGATAGTAGAAGAAGGTTCAAATTGAACAACTGCTGTCAACGGCCATTCTAAGCTGAATCTGTGTGCTCTTGTCAGATCGCAGCAGCGATGCAGCTTAAGACTTGGCAAGTACCAGCATGGGAGACTGGCAGGGAATCCCAAGTTCTGTTTACCTTTTTGAACCTGAAAATTGTGTTAGTTTCTCTATGAGATAGTAAAAGAAGGTTCAAATTGAACAGCTGCTGTCAATGGCCATTCTAAGCTGAATGTGCCTGCTCTCGTCAGATCGCAGCAGCAATGCAGCTTAAGGCTTGGCAAGTACCAGCATGGGAGACTGGCTGGGAATCCCAAGTTCCGTTGACCTTTTTGAACCTGAAAATTGTGTTAGTTTCTGTATGAGATAGTAAAAGAAGGTTCAAATTGAAAAGCTGCTGTCAACGGCAATTCTAAGCTGAATGTGCGTGCTCTTCTCAGATCGCAGCAGCGATGCAGCTTAAGGCTTGGCAAGTACCAGCATGGGAGACTGGCTGGGAATCCCAAGTTCTGGTGACCTTTTTGAACCTGAAAATTGTGTTAGTTTCTCTATGAGATAGTAGAAGAAGGTTCAAATTGAACAACTGCTGTCAACGGCCATTCTAAGCTGAATGTGTGTGCTCTTTTCAGATCGCAGCAGCGATGCAGCTTAAGGCTTGGCAAGTACCAGCATGGGAGACTGGCTGGGAATCCCAAGTTCTGTTGACCTTTTTGAACCTGAAAATTGTGTTAGTTTCTCTATGAGATAGTAAAAGAAGGTTCAAATTGAACAGCTGCTGTCAACGGCAATTCTAAGCTGAATGTGCCTGCTCTCGTCAGATTGCAGCAGCAATGCAGCTTAAGGCTTGGCAAGTACCAGCATGGGAGACTGGCTGGGAATTCCAAGTTCCGTTGACCTTTTTGAACCTGAAAATGTGTTAGTTTCTCTATGAGATAGCAAAAGAAGGTTCAAATTGAACAGCTGCTGTCAACGGCCATTCTAAGCTGAATGTGCCTGCTCTCGTCAGATCGCAGCAGCAATGCAGCTTAAGGCTTGGCAAGTACCAGCATGGGAGACTGGCTGGGAATCCCAAGTTCTGTTGACCTTTTTGAACCTGAAAATGTGTTAGTTTCTCTATGAGATAGTAAAAGAAGGTTCAAATTGAACAGCTGCTGTCAACGGCCATTCTAAGCTGAATGTGCGTGCTCTTGTCAGATCGCAGCAGCGATGCAGCTTAAGGCTTGGCAAGTACCAGCATGGGAGACTGGCTTGGAATCCCAAGTTCTGGTGACCTTTTTGAACCTGAAAATTGTGTTAGTTTCTCTATGAGATAGCAAAAGAAGGTTCAAATTGAACAGCTGCTGTCAATGGCCATTCTAAGCTGAATGTGCCTGCTCTCGTCAGATCGCAGCAGCAATGCAGCTTAAGGCTTGGCAAGTACCAGCATGGGAGACTGGCTGGGAATCCCAAGTTCCGTTGACCTTTTTGAACCTGAAAATTGTGTTAGTTTCTGTATGAGATAGTAAAAGAAGGTTCAAATTGAAAAGCTGCTGTCAACGGCAATTCTGAACTGAATGTGCGTGCTCTTCTCAGATCGCAGCAGCGATGCAGCTTAAGGCTTGGCAAGTACCAGCATGGGAGACTGGCTGGGAATCCCAAGTTCTGGTGACCTTTTTGAACCTGAAAATTGTGTTAATTTCTCTATGAGATAGTAGAAGAAGGTTCAAATTGAACAACTGCTGTCAACGGCCATTCTAAGCTGAATGTGTGTGCTCTTTTCAGATCGCAGCAGCGATGCAGCTTAAGGCTTGGCAAGTACCAGCATGGGAGACTGGCTGGGATTCCCAAGTTCTGTTGACCTTTTTGAACCTGAAAATTGTGTTAGTTTCTATATAAGATAGTAGAAGAAGGTTCAAATTGAACAACTGCTGTCAATGGCCATTCTAAGCTGAATGTGCCTGCTCTCGCCAGAACGCAGCAGCAATGCAGCATAAGGCTTGGCAAGTACCAGCATGGGAGACTGGCTGGGAATCCCAATTTCCGTTGCCCTTTTTGAACCTGAAAATTGTGTTAGTTTCTCTATGAGATAGTAAAAGAAGGTTCAAATTGAACAGCTGCTGTCAACGGCAATTCTAAGCTGAATGTGCCTGCTCTCGTCAGATTGCAGCAGCAATGCAGCTTAAGGCTTGGCAAGTACCAGCATGGGAGACTGGCTGGGAATTCCAAGTTCCGTTGACTTTTTTGAACCTGAAAATGTGTTAGTTTCTCTATGAGATAGTAAAAGAAGGTTCAAATTGAACAGCTGCTGTCAACGGCCATTCTAAGCTGAATGTGCCTGCTCTCGTCAGATCGCAGCAGCAATGCAGCTTAAGGCTTGGCAAGTACCAGCATGGGAGACTGGCTTGGAATCCCAAGTTCTGGTGACCTTTTTGAACCTGAAAATTGTGTTAGTTTCTATATAAGATAGTAGAAGAAGGTTCAAATTGAACAACTGCTGTCAATGGCCATTCTAAGCTGAATGTGCCTGCTCTCGCCAGATCGCAGCAGCAATGCAGCTTAAGGCTTGGCAAGTACCAGCATGGGAGACTGGCTGGGAATCCCAAGTTCCGTTGCCCTTTTTGAACCTGAAAATTGTGTTAGTTTCTCTATGAGATAGTAAAAGAAGGTTCAAATTGAACAGCTGCTGTCAACGGCCATTCTAAGCTGAATGTGCGTGCTCTTGTCAGATCGCAGCAGTGATGCAGCTTAAGGCTTGGCAAGTACTAGCATGGGAGACTGGCTTGGAATCCCAAGTTCTGGTGACCTTTTTGAACCTGAAAATTGTGTTAGTTTCTCTATGAGATAGCAAAAGAAGGTTCAAATTGAGCAGCTGCTGTCACCGGCCATTCTAAGCTGAATGTGCCTGCTCTTGTCAGATTGCAGCAGCAATGCAGCTTAAGGCTTGGCAAGTACCAGCATGGGAGACTGGCTTGGAATCCCAAATTCTGGTGACCTTTTTGAACCTGAAAATTGTGTTAGTTTCTATATAAGATAGTAGAAGAAGGTTCAAATTGAACAACTGCTGTCAATGGCCATTCTAAGCTGAATGTGCCTGCTCTCGCCAGATCGCAGCAGCAATGCAGCTTAAGGCTTGGCAAGTACCAGCATAGGAGACTGGCTGGGAATCCCAAGTTCCGTTGCCCTTTTTGAACCTGAAAATTGTGTTAGTTTCTCTATGAGATAGTAAAAGAAGGTTCAAATTGAACAGGTGCTGTCAACGGTCATTCTAAGCTGAATTTGCGTGCTCTTGTCAGATCGCAGCAGCGATGCAGCTTAAGGCTTGGCAAGTACCAGCATGGGAGACTGGCTGGGAATCCCAAGTTCCGTTGACCTTTTTTAACCTGAAAATTGTGTTAGTTTCTCTATGAGATAGCAAAAGAAGGTTCAAATTGAACAGCTGCTGTCAACGGCCATTCTAAGCTGAATGTGCCTGCTCTCGTCAGATCGCAGCAGCAATGCAGCTTAAGGCTTGGCAAGTACCAGCATGGGAGACTGGCTGGGAATCCCAAGTTCCGTTGTCCTTTTTGAACCTGAAAATTGTGTTAGTTTCTCTATGAGATAGCAAAAGAAGGTTCAAATTGAACAACTGCTGTCAACGGCCATTCTAAGCTGAATGTGCCTGCTCTCGTCAGATCGCAGCAGCAATGCAGCTTAAGGCTTGGCAAGTACCAGCATGGGAGACTGGCTGGGAATCCCAAGTTCCGTTGACCTTTTTGAACCTGAAAATTGTGTTAGTTTCTCTATGAGATAGTAAAAGAAGGTTCAATTTGAAATGCTGCTGTCAACGGCCATTCTAAGCTGAATGTGCCTGCTCTTGTCAGATCGCAGCAGCAATGCAGCTTAAGGCTTGGCAAGTACCAGCATGGGAGACTGGCTGGGAATCCCAAGTTCCGTTGACCTTTTTGAACCTGAAAATTGTGTTAGTTTCTCTATGAGATAGTAAAAGAAGGTTCAAATTGAACAGCTGCTGTCAACGGCCATTCTAAGCTGAATGTGCGTGCTCTTGTCAGATCGCAGCAGTGATGCAGCTTAAGGCTTAGCAAGTACCAGCATGGGAGATTGGCTGGGAATCCCAAGTTCTGGTGACTTTTTTGAACCTGAAAATTGTGTTAGTTTCTCTATGAGATAGTAGAAGAAGGTTCAAATTGAACAACTGCTGTCAACGGCCATTCTAAGCTGAATCTGTGTGCTCTTGTCAGATCGCAGCAGCGATCCAGCTTAAGACTTGGCAAGTACCAGCATGGGAGACTGGCAGGGAATCCCAAGTTCTGTTGACCTTTTTGAACCTGAAAATTGTGTTAGTTTCTCTATGAGATAGAAAAAGAAGGTTCAAATTGAACAGCTGCTGTCAATGGCCATTCTAAGCTGAATGTGCCTGCTCTCGTCAGATCGCAGCAGCAATACAGCTTAAGGCTTGGCAAGTACCAGCATGGGAGACTGGCTGGGAATCCCAAGTTCCGTTGACCTTTTTGAACCTGAAAATTGTGTTAGTTTCTGTATGAGATAGTAAAAGAAGGTTCAAATTGAAAAGCTGCTGTCAACGGCAATTCTAAGCTGAATGTGCGTGCTCTTCTCAGATCGCAGCAGCGATGCAGCTTAAGGCTTGGCAAGTACCAGCATGGGAGACTGGCTGGGAATCCCAAGTTCTGGTGACCTTTTTGAACCTGAAAATTGTGTTAGTTTCTCTATGAGATAGTAGAAGAAGGTTCAAATTGAACAACTGCTGTCAACGGCCATTCTAAGCTGAATGTGTGTGCTCTTTTCAGATCGCAGCAGCGATGCAGCTTAAGGCTTGGCAAGTACCAGCATGGGAGACTGGCTGGGAATCCCAAGTTCTGTTGACCTTTTTGAACCTGAAAATTGTGTTAGTTTCTCTATGAGATAGTAAAAGAAGGTTCAAATTGAACAGCTGCTGTCAACGGCAATTCTAAGCTGAATGTGCCTGCTCTCGTCAGATTGCAACAGCAATGCAGCTTAAGGCTTGGCAAGTACCAGCATGGGAGACTGGCTGGGAATCCCAAGTTCTGTTGACCTTTTTGAACCTGAAAATGTGTTAGTTTCTCTATGAGATAGTAAAAGAAGGTTCAAATTGAACAGCTGCTGTCAACGGCCATTCTAAGCTGAATGTGCGTGCTCTTGTCAGATCGCAGCAGCGATGCAGCTTAAGGCTTGGCAGGTACCAGCATGGGAGACTGGCTTGGAATCCCAAGTTCTGGTGACCTTTTTGAACCTGAAAATTGTGTTAGTTTCTCTATGAGATAGCAAAAGAAGGTTCAAATTGAACAACTGCTGTCAATGGCCATTCTAAGCTGAATGTGCCTGCTCTCGCCAGATCGCAGCAGCAATGCAGCATAAGGCTTGGCAAGTACCAGCATGGGAGACTGGCTGGGAATCCCAAGTTCCGTTGCCCTTTTTGAACCTGAAAATTGTGTTAGTTTCTCTATGAGATAGTAAAAGAAGGTTCAAATTGAACAGCTGCTGTCAACGGCCATTCTAAGCTGAATGTGCGTGCTCTTGTCAGATCGCAGCTTAAGGCTTGGCAAGTACCAGCATGGGAGACTGGCTTGGAATCCCAAGTTCTGGTGACCTTTTTGAACCTGAAATTTGTGTTAGTTTCTCTATGAGATAGCAAAAGAAGGTTCAAATTGAACAGCTGCTGTCAACGGCCATTCTAAGCTGAATGTGCCTGCTCTTGTCAGATTGCAGCAGCAATGCAGCTTAAGGCTTGGCAAGTACCAGCAAGGGAGACTGACTTGGAATCCCAAGTTCTGGTGACCTTTTTGAACCTGAAAATTGTGTTAGTTTCTATATAAGATAGTAGAAGAAGGTTCAAATTGAACAACTGCTGTCAATGGCCATTCTAAGCTGAATGTGCCTGCTCTCGCCAGATCGCAGCAGCAATGCAGCTTAAGGCTTGGCAAGTACCAGCATGGGAGACTGGCTGGGAATCCCAAGTTCCGTTGCCCTTTTTGAACCTGAAAATTGTGTTAGTTTCTCTATGAGATAGCAAAAGAAGGTTCAAATTGAACAGCTGCTGTCAATGGCCATTCTAAGCTGAATGTGCCTGCTCTTGTCAGATTGCAGCAGCAATGCAGCTTAAGGCTTGGCAAGTACCAGCATGGGAGACTGGCTTGGAATCCCAAGTTCTGGTGACCTTTTTGAACCTGAAAATTGTGTTAGTTTCTATATAAGATAGTAGAAGAAGGTTCAAATTGAACAACTGCTGTCAATGGCCATTCTAAGCTGAATGTGCCTGCTCTCGCCAGATCGCAGCAGCTTAAGGCTTGGCAAGTACCAGCATGGGAGACTGGCTGGGAATCCCAAGTTCCGTTGCCCTTTTTGAACCTGAAAATTGTGTTAGTTTCTCTATGAGATAGTAAAAGAAGGTTCAAATTGAACAGCTGCTGTCAACGGCCATTCTAAGCTGAATGTGCGTGCTCTTGTCAGATCGCAGCAGCGATGCAGCTTAAGGCTTGGCAAGTACCAGCATGGGAGACTGGCTGGGAATCCCAAGTTCCATTGACCTTTTTTAACCTCAAAATTGTGTTAGTTTCTCTATGAGATAGCAAAAGAAGGTTCAAATTGAACAGCTGCTGTCAACGGCCATTCTAAGCTGAATGTGCCTGCTCTCGTCAGATCGCAGCAGCAATGCAGCTTAAGGCTTGGCAAGTACCAGCATGGGAGACTGGCTGAGAATCCCAAGTTCCGTTGCCCTTTTTGAACCTGAAAATTGTGTTAGTTTCTCTATGAGATAGCAAAAGAAGGTTCAAATTGAACAACTGCTGTCAACGGCAATTCTAAGCTTAATGTGCCTGCTCTCGTCAGATCGCAGCAGCAATGCAGCTTAAGGCTTGGCAAGTACCAGCATGGGAGACTGGCTGGGAATCCCAAGTTCTGTTGACCTTTTTGAACCTGAAAATTGTGTTAGTTTCTCTATGAGATAGTAAAAGAAGGTTCAAATTGAACATCTGCTGTCAACGGCCATTCTAAGCTGAATGTGCGTGCTCTTGTCAGATCGCAGCAGCGATGCAGCTTAAGGCTTGGCAAGTTCCAGCATGGGAGACTGGCTGGGAATCCCAAGTTCTGTTGAACTTTTTGAACTTGAAAATTGTTTTAGTTTCTCTATGAGATAGTAAAAGAAGGTTCAATTTGAAATGCTGCTGTCAACGGCCATTCTAAGCTGAATGTGCCTGCTCTTGTCAGATCGCAGCAGCAATGCAGCTTAAGGCTTGGCAAGTACCAGCATGGGAGACTGGCTGGGAATCCCAAGTTCCGTTGACCTTTTTGAACCTGAAAATTGTGTTAGTTTCTCTATGAGATAGTAAAAGAAGGTTCAAATTGAACAGCTGCTGTCAACGGCCATTCTAAGCTGAATGTGCGTGCTCTTGTCAGATCGCAGCAGCGATGCAGCTTAAGGCTTAGCAAGTACCAGCATGGGAGACTGGCTGGGAATTCCAAGTTCTGGTGACTTTTTTGAACCTGAAAATTGTGTTAGTTTCTCTATGAGATAGTAGAAGAAGGTTCAAATTGAATAACTGCTGTCAACGGCCATTCTAAGCTGAATCTGTGTGCTCTTGTCAGATCGCAGCAGCGATGCAGCTTAAGACTTGGCAAGTACCAGCATGGGAGACTGGCAGGGAATCCCAAGTTCTGTTGACCTTTTTGAACCTGAAAATTGTGTTAGTTTCTCTATGAGATAGTAAAAGAAGGTTCAAATTGAAAAGCTGCTGTCAATGGCCATTCTAAGCTGAATGTGCCTGCTCTCGTCAGATCGCAGCAGCAATGCAGCTTAAGGCTTGGCAAGTACCAGCATGGGAGACTGGCTGGGAATCCCAAGTTCCGTTGACCTTTTTGAACCTGAAAATTGTGTTAGTTTCTGTATGAGATAGTAAAAGAAGGTTCAAATTGAAAAGCTGCTGTCAACGGCAATTCTAAGCTGAATGTGCGTGCTCTTCTCAGATCGCAGCAGCGATGCAGCTTAAGGCTTGACAAGTACCAGCATGGGAGACTGGCTGGGAATCCCAAGTTCTGGTGACCTTTTTGAACCTGAAAATTGTGTTAGTTTCTCTATGAGATAGTAGAAGAAGGTTCAAATTGAACAACTGCTGTCAACGGCCATTCTAAGCTTAATGTGTGTGCTCTTTTCAGATCGCAGCAGCGATGCAGCTTAAGACTTGGCAAGTACCAGCATGGGAGACTGGCTGGGAATCCCAAGTTCTGTTGACCTTTTTGAACCTGAAAATTGTGTTAGTTTCTCTATGAGATAGTAAAAGAAGGTTCAAATTGAACAGCTGCTGTCAACGGCAATTCTAAGCTGAATGTGCCTGCTCTCGTCAGATTGCAGCAGCAATGCAGCTTAAGGCTTGGCAAGTACCAGCATGGGAGACTGGCTGGGAATTCCAAGTTCCGTTGACCTTTTTGAACCTGAAAATGTGTTAGTTTCTCTATGAGATAGTAAAAGAAGGTTCAAATTGAACAGCTGCTGTCAACGGCCATTCTAAGCTGAATGTGCCTGCTCTCGTCAGATCGCAGCAGCAATGCAGCTTAAGGCTTGGCAAGTACCAGCATGGGAGACTGGCTGGGAATCCCAAGTTCTGTTGACCTTTTTGAACCTGAAAATGTGTTAGTTTCTCTATGAGATAGTAAAAGAAGGTTCAAATTGAACAGCTGCTGTCAACGGCCATTCTAAGCTGAATGTGCGTGCTCTTGTCAGATCGCAGCAGCGATGCAGCTTAAGGCTTGGCAAGTACCAGCATGGAAGACTGGCTTGGAATCCCAAGTTCTGGTGACCTTTTTGAACCTGAAAATTGTGTTAGTTTCTCTATGAGATAGCAAAAGAAGGTTCAAATTGAACAGCTGCTGTCAATGGCCATTCTAAGCTGAATGTGCCTGCTCTCGTCAGATCGCAGCAGCAATGCAGCTTAAGGCTTGGCAAGTACCAGCATGGGAGACTGGCTGGGAATCCCAAGTTCCGTTGACCTTTTTGAACCTGAAAATTGTGTTAGTTTCTGTATGAGATAGTAAAAGAAGGTTCAAATTGAAAAGCTGCTGTCAACGGCAATTCTAAGCTGAATGTGCGTGCTCTTCTCAGATCGCAGCAGCGATGCAGCTTAAGGCTTGGCAAGTACCAGCATGGGAGACTGGCTGGGAATCCCAAGTTCTGGTGACCTTTTTGAACCTGAAAATTGTGTTAGTTTCTCTATGAGATAGTAGAAGAAGGTTCAAATTGAACAACTGCTGTCAACGGCCATTCTAAGCTGAATGTGTGTGCTCTTTTCAGATCGCAGCAGCGATGCAGCTTAAGGCTTGGCAAGTACCAGCATGGGAGACTGGCTGGGAATCCCAAGTTCTGTTGACCTTTTTGAACCTGAAAATTGTGTTAGTTTCTCTATGAGATAGTAAAAGAAGGTTCAAATTGAACAGCTGCTGTCAACGGCAATTCTAAGCTGAATGTGCCTGCTCTCTTCAGATTGCAGCAGCAATGCAGCTTAAGGCTTGGCAAGTACCAGCATGGGAGACTGGCTGGGAATCCCAAGTTCCGTTGACCTTTTTGAACCTGAAAATGTGTTAGTTTCTCTATGAGATAGTAAAAGAAGGTTCAAATTGAACAGCTGCTGTCAACGGCCATTCTAAGCTGAATGTGCCTGCTCTCGTCAGATCGCAGCAGCAATGCAGCTTAAGGCTTGGCAAGTACCAGCATGGGAGACTGGCTGGGAATCCCAAGTTCTGTTGACCTTTTTGAACCTGAAAATGTGTTAGTTTCTCTATGAGATAGTAAAAGAAGGTTCAAATTGAACAGCTGCTGTCAACGGCCATTCTAAGCTGAATGTGCGTGCTCTTGTCAGATCGCAGCAGCGATGCAGCTTAAGGCTTGGCAAGTACCAGCATGGGAGACTGGCTTGGAATCCCAAGTTCTGGTGACCTTTTTGAACCTGAAAATTGTGTTAGTTTCTATATAAGATAGTAGAAGAAGGTTCAAATTGAACAACTGCTGTCAATGGCCATTCTAAGCTGAATGTGCCTGCTCTCGCCAGATCGCAGCAACAATGCAGCATAAGGCTTGGCAAGTACCAGCATGGGAGACTGGCTGAGAATCCCATGTTCCGTTGCCCTTTTTGAACCTGAAAATTGTGTTAGTTTCTCTATGAGATAGTAAAAGAAGGTTCAAATTGAACAGCTGCTGTCAACGGCCATTCTAAGCTGAATGTGCGTGCTCTTGTCAGATCGCAGCTTAAGGCTTGGCAAGTACCAGCATGGGAGACTGGCTTGGAATCCCAAGTTCTGGTGACCTTTTTGAACCTGAAAATTGTGTTAGTTTCTCTATGAGATAGGAAAAGAAGGTTCAAATTGAACAGCTGCTGTCAACGGCCATTCTAAGCTGAATGTGCCTGCTCTTGTCAGATTGCAGCAGCAATGCAGCTTAAGGCTTGGCAAGTACCAGCATGGGAGACTGGCTTGGAATCCCAAGTTCTGGTGACCTTTTTGAACCTGAAAATTGTGTTAGTTTCTATATAAGATAGTAGAAGAAGGTTCAAATTGAACAACTGCTGTCAATGGCCATTCTAAGCTGAATGTGCCTGCTCTCGCCAGATCGCAGCAGCAATGCAGCTTAAGGCTTGGCAAGTACCAGCATGGGAGACTGGCTGGGAATCCCAAGTTCCGTTGCCCTTTTTGAACCTGAAAATTGTGTTAGTTTCTCTATGAGATAGTAAAAGAAGGTTCATATTGAACAGCTGCTTTCAACGGCCATTCTAAGCTGAATGTGCGTGCTCTTGTCAGATCGCAGCAGCGATGCAGCTTAAGGCTTGGCAAGTACCAGCATGGGAGACTGGCTGGGAATCCCAATTTCTGGTGACCTTTTTGAACCTGAAAATTGTGTTAGTTTCTATATGAGAAAGTAGAAGAAGGTTCAAATTGAACAACTGCTGTCAATGGCCATTCTAAGCTGAATGTGCCTGCTCTCGTCAGATCGCAGCAGCAATGCAGCTTAAGGCTTGGCAAGTACCAGCATGGGAGACTGGCTGGGAATCCCAAGTTCCGTTGACCTTTTTGAACCTGAAAATTGTGTTAGTTTCTCTATGAGATAGTAAAAGAAGGTTCAAATTGAACAGCTGCTGTCAACGGCCATTCTAAGCTGAATGTGCGTGCTCTTGTCAGATCGCAGCAGCGATGCAGCTTAAGGCTTGGCAAGTACCAGCATGGGAGACTGGCTTGGAATCCCAAGTTCTGGTGACCTCTTTGAACCTGAAAATTGTGTTAGTTTCTCTATGAGATAGCAAAAGAAGGTTCAAATTGAACAACTGCTGTCAATGGCCATTCTAAGCTGAATGTGCCTGCTCTCGCCAGATCGCAGCAGCAATGCAGCATAAGGCTTGGCAAATACCAGCATGGGAGACTGGCTGGGAATCCCAAGTTCCGTTGCCCTTTTTGAACCTGAAAATTGTGTTAGTTTCTCTATGAGATAGTAAAAGAAGGTTCAAATTGAACAGCTGCTGTCAACGGCCATTCTAAGCTGAATGTGCGTGCTCTTGTCAGATCACAGCTTAAGGCTTGGCAAGTACCAGCATGGGAGACTGGCTTGGAATCCCAAGTTCTGGTGACCTTTTTGAACCTGAAAATTGTGTTAGTTTCTCTATGAGATAGCAAAAGAAGGTTCAAATTGAACAGCTGCTGTCAACGGCCATTCTAAGCTTAATGTGCCTGCTCTTGTCAGATTGCAGCAGCAATGCAGCTTAAGGCTTGGCAAGTACCAGCATGGGAGACTGGCTTGGAATCCCAAGTTCTGGTGACCTTTTTGAACCTGAAAATTGTGTTAGTTTCTATATAAGATAGTAGAAGAAGGTTCAAATTGAACAACTGCTGTCAATGGCCATTCTAAGCTGAATGTGCCTGCTCTCGCCAGATCGCAGCAGCAATGCAGCTTAAGGCTTGGCAAGTACCAGCATGGGAGACTGGCTGGGAATCCCAAGTTCCGTTGACCTTTTTGAACCTGAAAATTGTGTTAGTTTCTCTATGAGATAGTAAAAGAAGGTTCAAATTGAACAGCTGCTGTCAACGGCCATTCTAAGCTGAATGTGTGTGCTCTTGTCAGATCGCAGCAGCGATGCAGCTTAAGGCTTGGCAAGTACCAGCATGGGAGACTGGCTTGGAATCCCAAGTTCTGGTGACCTTTTTGAACCTGAAAATTGTGTTAGTTTCTATATGAGAAAGTAGAAGAAGGTTCAAATTGAACAACTGCTGTCAATGGCCATTCTAAGCTGAATGTGCCTGCTCTCGTCAGATCGCAGCAGCAATGCAGCTTAAGGCTTGGCAAGTACCAGCATGGGAGACTGGCTGGGAATCCCAAGTTCCGTTGACCTTTTTGAACCTGAAAATTATGTTAGTTTCTCTATGAGATAGTAAAAGAAGGTTCAAATTGAACAGCTGCTGTCAACGGCCATTCTAAGCTGAATGTGCCTGCTCTCGTCAGATCGCAGCAGCAATGCAGCTTAAGGCTTGGCAAGTACCAGCATGGGAGACCGGCTGGGAATCCCAAGTTCTGTTGACCTTTTTGAACCTGAAAATGTGTTAGTTTCTCTATGAGATAGCAAAAGAAGGTTCAAATTAAACAATTGCTGTCAACGGCCATTCTAAGCTGAATGTGCCTGCTCTCGTCAGATCGCAGCAGCAATGCAGCTTAAGGCTTGGCAAGTACCAGCATGGGAGACTGGCTGGGAATCCCAAGTTCTGTTGACCTTTTTGAACCTGAAAATTGTGTTAGTTTCTCTATGAGATAGCAAAAGAAGGTTCAAATTGAACAGCTGCTGTCAATGGCCATTCTAAGCTGAATGTGCCTGCTCTTGTCAGATTGCAGCAGCAATGCAGCTTAAGGCTTGGCAAGTACCAGCATGGGAGACTGGCTGGGAATCCCAAGTTCTGGTGACCTTTTTGAACCTGAAAATTGTGTTAGTTTCTCTATGAGATAGTAGAAGAAGGTTCAAATTGAACAACTGCTGTCAACGGCCATTCTAAGCTGAATGTGTGTGCTCTTTTCAGATCGCAGCAGCGATGCAGCTTAAGGCTTGGCAAGTACCAGCATGGGAGACTGGCTGGGAATCCCAAGTTCTGTTGACCTTTTTGAACCTGAAAATTGTGTTAGTTTCTCTATGAGATAGTAAAAGAAGGTTCAAATTGAACAGCTGCTGTCAACGGCAATTCTAAGCTGAATGTGCCTGCTCTCGTCAGATTGCAACAGCAATGCAGCTTAAGGCTTGGCAAGTACCAGCATGGGAGACTGGCTGGGAATCCCAAGTTCTGTTGACCTTTTTGAACCTGAAAATGTGTTAGTTTCTCTATGAGATAGTAAAAGAAGGTTCAAATTGAACAGCTGCTGTCAACGGCCATTCTAAGCTGAATGTGCGTGCTCTTGTCAGATCGCAGCAGCGATGCAGCTTAAGGCTTGGCAGGTACCAGCATGGGAGACTGGCTTGGAATCCCAAGTTCTGGTGACCTTTTTGAACCTGAAAATTGTGTTAGTTTCTCTATGAGATAGCAAAAGAAGGTTCAAATTGAACAACTGCTGTCAATAGCCATTCTAAGCTGAATGTGCCTGCTCTCGCCAGATCGCAGCAGCAATGCAGCATAAGGCTTGGCAAGTACCAGCATGGGAGACTGGCTGGGAATCCCAAGTTCCGTTGCCCTTTTTGAACCTGAAAAATGTGTTAGTTTCTCTATGAGATAGTAAAAGAAGGTTCAAATTGAACAGCTGCTGTCAACGGCCATTCTAAGCTGAATGTGCGTGCTCTTGTCAGATCGCAGCTTAAGGCTTGGCAAGTACCAGCATGGGAGACTGGCTTGGAATCCCAAGTTCTGGTGACCTTTTTGAACCTGAAATTTGTGTTAGTTTCTCTATGAGATAGCAAAAGAAGGTTCAAATTGAACAGCTGCTGTCAACGGCCATTCTAAGCTGAATGTGCCTGCTCTTGTCAGATTGCAGCAGCAATGCAGCTTAAGGCTTGGCAAGTACCAGCAAGGGAGACTGACTTGGAATCCCAAGTTCTGGTGACCTTTTTGAACCTGAAAATTGTGTTAGTTTCTATATAAGATAGTAGAAGAAGGTTCAAATTGAACAACTGCTGTCAATGGCCATTCTAAGCTGAATGTGCCTGCTCTCGCCAGATCGCAGCAGCAATGCAGCTTAAGGCTTGGCAAGTACCAGCATGGGAGACTGGCTGGGAATCCCAAGTTCCGTTGCCCTTTTTGAACCTGAAAATTGTGTTAGTTTCTCTATGAGATAGCAAAAGAAGGTTCAAATTGAACAGCTGCTGTCAATGGCCATTCTAAGCTGAATGTGCCTGCTCTTGTCAGATTGCAGCAGCAATGCAGCTTAAGGCTTGGCAAGTACCAGCATGGGAGACTGGCTTGGAATCCCAAGTTCTGGTGACCTTTTTGAACCTGAAAATTGTGTTAGTTTCTATATAAGATAGTAGAAGAAGGTTCAAATTGAACAACTGCTGTCAATGGCCATTCTAAGCTGAATGTGCCTGCTCTCGCCAGATCGCAGCAGCTTAAGGCTTGGCAAGTACCAGCATGGGAGACTGGCTGGGAATCCCAAGTTCCGTTGCCCTTTTTGAACCTGAAAATTGTGTTAGTTTCTCTATGAGATAGTAAAAGAAGGTTCAAATTGAACAGCTGCTGTCAACGGCCATTCTAAGCTGAATGTGCGTGCTCTTGTCAGATCGCAGCAGCGATGCAGCTTAAGGCTTGGCAAGTACCAGCATGGGAGACTGGCTGAGAATCCCAAGTTCTGTTGCCCTTTTTGAACCTGAAAATTGTGTTAGTTTCTCTATGAGATAGCAAGAGAAGGTCCAAATTGAACATCTGCTGTCAACGGCCATTCTAAGCTGAATGTGCGTGCTCTTGTCAGATCGCAGCAGCGATGCAGCTTAAGGCTTAGCAAGTACCAGCATGGGAGACTGGCTGGGAATCCCAAGTTCTGGTGACTTTTTTGAACCTGAAAATTGTGTTAGTTTCTCTATGAGATAGTAGAAGAAGGTTCAAATTGAATAACTGCTGTCAACGGCCATTCTAAGCTGAATCTGTGTGCTCTTGTCAGATCGCAGCAGCGATGCAGCTTAAGACTTGGCAAGTACCAGCATGGGAGACTGGCAGGGAATCCCAAGTTCTGTTGACCTTTTTGAACCTGAAAATTGTGTTAGTTTCTCTATGAGATAGTAAAAGAAGGTTCAAATTGAAAAGCTGCTGTCAATGGCCATTCTAAGCTGAATGTGCCTGCTCTCGTCAGATCGCAGCAGCAATGCAGCTTAAGGCTTGGCAAGTACCAGCATGGGAGACTGGCTGGGAATCCCAAGTTCCGTTGACCTTTTTGAACCTGAAAATGTGTTAGTTTCTCTATGAGATAGTAAAAGAAGGTTCAAATTGAACAGCTGCTGTCAACGGCCATTCTAAGCTGAATGTGCCTGCTCTCGTCAGATCGCAGCAGCAATGCAGCTTAAGGCTTGGCAAGTACCAGCATGGGAGACTGGCTGGGAATCCCAAGTTCTGTTGACCTTTTTGAACCTGAAAATGTGTTAGTTTCTCTATGAGATAGTAAAAGAAGGTTCAAATTGAACAGCTGCTGTCAACGGCCATTCTAAGCTGAATGTGCGTGCTCTTGTCAGATCGCAGCAGCGATGCAGCTTAAGGCTTGGCAAGTACCAGCATGGAAGACTGGCTTGGAATCCCAAGTTCTGGTGACCTTTTTGAACCTGAAAATTGTGTTAGTTTCTATATAAGATAGTAGAAGAAGGTTCAAATTGAACAACTGCTGTCAATGGCCATTCTAAGCTGAATGTGCCTGCTCTCGCCAGATCGCAGCAACAATGCAGCTTAAGGCTTGGCAAGTACCAGCATAGGAGACTGGCTGGGAATCCCAAGTTCCGTTGCCCTTTTTGAACCTGAAAATTGTGTTAGTTTCTCTATGAGATAGTAAAAGAAGGTTCAAATTGAACAGCTGCTGTCAACGGCCATTCTAAGCTGAATGTGCGTGCTCTTGTCAGATCGCAGCTTAAGGCTTGGCAAGTACCAGCATGGGAGACTGGCTTGGAATCCCAAGTTCTGGTGACCTTTTTGAACCTGAAAATTGTGTTAGTTTCTCTATGAGATAGCAAAAGAAGGTTCAAATTGAACAGCTGCTGTCAACGGCCATTCTAAGCTGAATGTGCCTGCTCTTGTCAGATTGCAGCAGCAATGCAGCTTAAGGCTTGGCAAGTACCAGCATGGGAGACTGGCTTGGAATCCCAAGTTCTGGTGACCTTTTTGAACCTGAAAATTGTGTTAGTTTCTATATAAGATAGTAGAAGAAGGTTCAAATTGAACAACTGCTGTCAATGGCCATTCTAAGCTGAATGTGCCTGCTCTCACCAGATCGCAGCAGCAATGCAGCTTAAGGCTTGGCAAGTACCAGCATGGGAGACTGGCTGGGAATCCCAAGTTCCGTTGCCCTTTTTGAACCTGAAAATTGTGTTAGTTTCTCTATGAGATAGTAAAAGAAGGTTCATATTGAACAGCTGCTTTCAACGGCCATTCTAAGCTGAATGTGCGTGCTCTTGTCAGATCGCAGCAGCGATGCAGCTTAAGGCTTGGCAAGTACCAGCATGGGAGACTGGCTGGGAATCCCAATTTCTGGTGACCTTTTTGAACCTGAAAATTGTGTTAGTTTCTATATGAGAAAATAGAAGAAGGTTCAAATTGAACAACTGCTGTCAATGGCCATTCTAAGCTGAATGTGCCTGCTCTCGTCAGATCGCAGCAGCAATGCAGCTTAAGGCTTCGCAAGTACCAGCATGGGAGACTGGCTGGGAATCCCAAGTTCTGTTGACCTTTTTGAACCTGAAAATTGTGTTAGTTTCTCTATGAGATAGCAAAAGAAGGTTCAAATTGAACAGCTGCTGTCAACGGCCATTCTAAGCTGAATGTGCCTGCTCTCGTCAGATCGCAGCAGCAATGCAGCTTAAGGCTTGGCAAGTACCAGCATGGGAGACTGGCTGGGAATCCCAAGTTCCGTTGACCTTTTTGAACCTGAAAATTGTGTTAGTTTCTCTATGAGATAGTAAAAGAAGGTTCAAATTGAACAGCTGCTGTCAACGGCCATTCTAAGCTGAATGTGCCTGCTCTCGTCAGATCGCAGCAGCAATGCAGCTTAAGGCTTGGCAAGTACCAGCATGGGAGACTGGCTGGGAATCCCAAGTTCTGTTGACCTTTTTGAACCTGAAAATGTGTTAGTTTCTCTA
The DNA here is from genome assembly GCF_040894005.1 of Engystomops pustulosus. Classification (NCBI taxonomy): domain Eukaryota; kingdom Metazoa; phylum Chordata; class Amphibia; order Anura; family Leptodactylidae; genus Engystomops; species Engystomops pustulosus. Next base: position 61,492,336 of record NC_092419.1, read on the forward strand.
TGAGATAGCAAAAGAAGGTTCAAATTGAACAGCTGCTGTCACTGGCCATTCTAAGCTGAATGTGTGTGCTCTCGTCAGATCGCAGCAGCAATGCAGCTTAAGGCTTGGCAAGTACCAGCATGGGAGACTGGCTGGGAATCCCAAGTTCCGTTGACCTTTTTGAACCTGAAAATTGTGTTAGTTTCTGTATGAGATAGTAAAAGAAGGTTCAAATTGAAAAGCTGCTGTCAACGGCAATTCTAAGCTGAATGTGCGTGCTCTTCTCAGATCGCAGCAGCGATGCAGCTTAAGGCTTGGCAAGTACCAGCATGGGAGACTGGCTGGGAATCCCAAGTTCTGTTGACCTTTTTGAACCTGAAAATTGTGTTAGTTTCTCTATGAGATAGTAAAAGAAGGTTCAAATTGAACAGCTGCTGTCAACGGCAATTCCAAGCTGAATGTGCCTGCTCTCGTCAGATTGCAGCAGCAATGCAGCTTAAGGCTTGGCAAGTACCAGCATGGGAGACTGGCTGGGAATTCCAAGTTCCGTTGACCTTTTTGAACCTGAAAATGTGTTAGTTTCTCTATGAGATAGTAAAAGAAGGTTCAAATTGAACAGCTGCTGTCAACGGCCATTCTAAGCTGAATGTGCCTGCTCTCGTCAGATCGCAGCAGCAATGCAGCTTAAGGCTTGGCAAGTACCAGCATGGGAGACTGGCTGGGAATCCCAAGTTCTGTTGACCTTTTTGAACCTGAAAATATGTTAGTTTCTCTATGAGATAGTAAAAGAAGGTTCAAATTGAACAGCTGCTGTCAACGGCCATTCTAAGCTGAATGTGCGTGCTCTTGTCAGATCGCAGCAGCGATGCAGCTTAAGGCTTGGCAAGTACCAGCATGGGAGACTGGCTTGGAATCCCAAGTTCTGGTGACCTTTTTGAACCTGAAAATTGTGTTAGTTTCTATATAAGATAGTAGAAGAAGGTTCAAATTGAACAACTGCTGTCAATGGCCATTCTAAGCTGAATGTGCCTGCTCTCGCCAGATCGCAGCAACAATGCAGCATAAGGCTTGGCAAGTACCAGCATAGGAGACTGGCTGGGAATCCCAAGTTCCGTTGCCCTTTTTGAACCTGAAAATTGTGTTAGTTTCTCTATGAGATAGTAAAAGAAGGTTCAAATTGAACAGCTGCTGTCAACGGCCATTCTAAGCTGAATGTGCGTGCTCTTGTCAGATCGCAGCTTAAGGCTTGGCAAGTACCAGCATGGGAGACTGGCTTGGAATCCCAAGTTCTGGTGACCTTTTTGAACCTGAAAATTGTGTTAGTTTCTCTATGAGATAGCAAAAGAAGGTTCAAATTGAACAGCTGCTGTCAACGGCCATTCTAAGCTGAATGTGCCTGCTCTTGTCAGATTGCAGCAGCAATGCAGCTTAAGGCTTGGCAAGTACCAGCATGGGAGACTGGCTTGGAATCCCAAGTTCTGGTGACCTTTTTGAACCTGAAAATTGTGTTAGTTTCTATATAAGATAGTAGAAGAAGGTTCAAATTGAACAACTGCTGTCAATGGCCATTCTAAGCTGAATGTGCCTGCTCTCGCCAGATCGCAGCAGCAATGCAGCTTAAGGCTTGGCAAGTACCAGCATGGGAGACTGGCTGGGAATCCCAAGTTCCGTTGCCCTTTTTGAACCTGAAAATTGTGTTAGTTTCTCTATGAGATAGTAAAAGAAGGTTCATATTGAACAGCTGCTTTCAACGGCCATTCTAAGCTGAATGTGCGTGCTCTTGTCAGATCGCAGCAGCGATGCAGCTTAAGGCTTGGCAAGTACCAGCATGGGAGACTGGCTGGGAATCCCAATTTCTGGTGACCTTTTTGAACCTGAAAATTGTGTTAGTTTCTATATGAGAAAGTAGAAGAAGGTTCAAATTGAACAACTGCTGTCAATGGCCATTCTAAGCTGAATGTGCCTGCTCTCGTCAGATCGCAGCAGCAATGCAGCTTAAGGCTTGGCAAGTACCAGCATGGGAGACTGGCTGGGAATCCCAAGTTCCGTTGACCTTTTTGAACCTGAAAATTGTGTTAGTTTCTCTATGAGATAGTAAAAGAAGGTTCAAATTGAACAGCTGCTGTCAACGGCCATTCTAAGCTGAATGTGCGTGCTCTTGTCAGATCGCAGCAGCGATGCAGCTTAAGGCTTGGCAAGTACCAGCATGGGAGACTGGCTGGGAATCCCAAGTTCTGTTTACCTTTTTGAACCTGAAAATGTGTTAGTTTCTCTATGAGATAGTAAAAGAAGGTTCAAATTGAACAGCTGCTGTCAACGGCCATTCTAAGCTGAATGTGCGTGCTCTTGTCAGATCGCAGCAGCGATGCAGCTTAAGGCTTGGCAAGTACCAGCATGGGAAACTGGCTTGGAATCCCAAGTTCTGGTGACCTTTTTGAACCTGAAAATAGTGTTAGTTTCTCTATGAGATAGCAAAAGAAGGTTCAAATTGAACAGCTGCTGTCAATGGCCATTCTAAGCTGAATGTGCCTGCTCTTGTCAGATTGCAGCAGCAATGCAGCTTAAGGCTTGGCAAGTACCAGCAAGGGAGACTGGCTTGGAATCCCAAGTTCTGGTGACCTTTTTGAACCTGAAAATTGTGTTAGTTTCTATATAAGATAGTAGAAGAAGGTTCAAATTGAACAACTGCTGTCAATGGCCATTCTAAGCTGAATGTGCCTGCTCTCGTCAGATCGCAGCAGCAATGCAGCTTAAGGCTTGGCAAGTACAAGCATGGGAGACTGGCTGGGAATCCCAAGTTCCGTTGACCTTTTTGAACCTGAAAATTGTGTTAGTTTCTCTATGAGATAGTAAAAGAAGGTTCAAATTGAACAGCTGCTGTCAACGGCCATTCTAAGCTGAATGTGCGTGCTCTTGTCAGATCGCAGCAGCGATGCAGTTTAAGGCTTGGCAAGTACCAGCATGGGAGACTGGCTGGGAATCCCAAGTTCTGGTGACTTTTTTGAACCTGAAAATTGTGTTAGTTTCTATATGAGATAGTAAAAGAAGGTTCAAATTGAACAGCTGCTGTCAACGGCCATTCTAAGCTGAATGTGCCTGCTCTCGTCAGATCGCAGCAGCAATGCAGCTTAAGGCTTGGCAAGTACCAGCATGGGAGACTGGCTGGGAATCCCAAGTTCCGTTGACCTTTTTGAACCTGAAAATTGTGTTAGTTTCTCTATGAGATAGTAAAAGAAGGTTCAAATTGAACAGCTGCTGTCAACGGCCATTCTAAGCTGAATGTGCCTGCTCTCGTCAGATCGCAGCAGCAATGCAGCTTAAGGCTTGGCAAGTACCAGCATGGGAGACTGGCTGGGAATCCCAAGTTCTGTTGACCTTTTTGAACCTGAAAATGTGTTAGTTTCTCTATGAGATAGCAAAAGAAGGTTCAAATTGAACAGCTGCTGTCAATGGCCATTCTAAGCTGAATGTGTGTGCTCTCGTCAGATCGCAGCAGCAATGCAGCTTAAGGCTTGGCAAGTACCAGCATGGGAGACTGGCTGGGAATCCCAAGTTCCGTTGACCTTTTTGAACCTGAAAATTGTGTTAGTTTCTGTATAAGATAGTAAAAGAAGGTTCAAATTGAAAAGCTGCTGTCAACGGCAATTCTAAGCTGAATGTGCGTGCTCTTCTCAGATCGCAGCAGCGATGCAGCTTAAGGCTTGGCAAGTACCAGCATGGGAGACTGGCTGGGAATCCCAAGTTCTGGTGACCTTTTTGAACCTGAAAATTGTGTTAGTTTCTCTATGAGATAGTAGAAGAAGGTTCAAATTGAACAACTGCTGTCAACGGCCATTCTAAGCTGAATGTGTGTGCTCTTTTCAGATCGCAGCAGCGATGCAGCTTAAGGCTTGGCAAGTACCAGCATGGGAGACTGGCTGGGAATCCCAAGTTCTGTTGACCTTTTTGAACCTGAAAATTGTGTTAGTTTCTCTATGAGATAGTAAAAGAAGGTTCAAATTGAACAGCTGCTGTCAACGGCCATTCTAAGCTGAATGTGCGTGCTCTCGTCAGATCGCAGCAGCAATGCAATTTAAGGCTTGGCAAGTACCAGCATGGGAGACTGGCTGGGAATTCCAAGTTCCGTTGACCTTTTTGAACCTGAAAATGTGTTAGTTTCTCTATGAGATAGTAAAAGAAGGTTCAAATTGAACAGCTGCTGTCAACGGCCATTCTAAGCTGAATGTGCCTGCTCTCGTCAGATCGCAGCAGCAATGCAGCTTAAGGCTTGGCAAGTACCAGCATGGGAGACTGGCTGGGAATCCCAAGTTCTGTTGACCTTTTTGAACCTGAAAATGTGTTAGTTTCTCTATGAGATAGTAAAAGAAGGTTCAAATTGAACAGCTGCTGTCAATGGCCATTCTAAGCTTAATGTGCGTGCTCTTGTCAGATCGCAGCAGCGATGCAGCTTAAGGCTTGGCAAGTACCAGCATGGGAGACTGGCTGGGAATCCCAAGTTCTGGTGACCTTTTTGAACCTGAAAATTGTGTTAGTTTCTCTATGAGATAGCAAAAGAAGGTTCAAATTGAACAGCTGCTGTCAATGGCCATTCTAAGCTGAATGTGTGTGCTCTCGTCAGATCGCAGCAGCAATGCAGCTTAAGGCTTGGCAAGTACCAGCATGGGAGACTGGCTGGGAATCCCAAGTTCCGTTGACCTTTTTGAACCTGAAAATTGTGTTAGTTTCTGTATGAGATAGTAAAAGAAGGTTCAAATTGAAAAGCTGCTGTCAACGGCAATTCTAAGCTGAATGTGCGTGCTCTTCTCAGATCGCAGCAGCGATGCAGCTTAAGGCTTGGCAAGTACCAGCATGGGAGACTGGCTGGGAATCCCAAGTTCTGGTGACCTTTTTGAACCTGAAAATTGTGTTAGTTTCTCTATGAGATAGTAGAAGAAGGTTCAAATTGAACAACTACTGTCAACGGCCATTCTAAGCTGAATGTGTGTGCTCTTTTCAGATCGCAGCAGCGATGCAGCTTAAGGCTTGGCAAGTACCAGCATGGGAGACTGGCTGGGAATCCCAAGTTCTGTTTACCTTTTTGAACCTGAAAATTGTGTTAGTTTCTCTATGAGATAGTAAAAGAAGGTTCAAATTGAACAGCTGCTGTCAACGGCCATTCTAAGCTGAATGTGCGTGCTCTCGTCAGAGCGCAGCAGCAATGCAATTTAAGGCTTGGCAAGTACCAGCATGGGAGACTGGCTGGGAATCCCAAGTTCCGTTGACCTTTTTGAACCTGAAAATTGTGTTAGTTTCTCTATGAGATAGTAAAAGAAGGTTCAAATTGAACAGCTGCTGTCAACGGCCATTCTAAGCTGAATGTGCGTGCTCTTGTCAGATCGCAGCTTAAGGCTTGGCAAGTACCAGCATGGGAGACTGGCTTGGAATCCCAAGTTCTGGTGACCTTTTTGAACCTGAAAATTGTGTTAGTTTCTCTATGAGATAGCAAAAGAAGGTTCAAATTGAACAGCTGCTGTCAACGGCCATTCTAAGCTGAATGTGCCTGCTCTCGCCAGATCGCAGCAGCAATGCAGCTTAAGGCTTGGCAAGTACCAGCATGGGAGACTGGCTGGGAATCCCAAGTTCCGTTGCCCTTTTTGAACCTGAAAATTGTGTTAGTTTCTCTATGAGATAGCAAAAGAAGGTTCAAATTGAACAGCTGCTGTCAATGGCCATTCTAAGCTGAATGTGCCTGCTCTTGTCAGATTGCAGCAGCAATGCAGCTTAAGGCTTGGCAAGTACCAGCATGGGAGACTGGCTTGGAATCCCAAGTTCTGGTGACCTTTTTGAACCTGAAAATTGTGTTAGTTTCTATATAAGATAGTAGAAGAAGGTTCAAATTGAACAACTGCTGTCAATGGCCATTCTAAGCTGAATGTGCCTGCTCTTGTCAGATTGCAGCAGCAATGCAGCTTAAGGCTTGGCAAGTACCAGCATGGGAGACTGGCTTGGAATCCCAAGTTCTGGTGACCTTTTTGAACCTGAAAATTGTGTTAGTTTCTATATAAGATAGTAGAAGAAGGTTCAAATTGAACAACTGCTGTCAATGGCCATTCTAAGCTGAATGTGCATGCTCTCGCCAGATCGCAGCAGCAATGCAGCTTAAGGCTTGGCAAGTACCAGCATGGGAGACTGGCTGGGAATCCCAAGTTCCGTTGCCCTTTTTGAACCTGAAAATTGTGTTAGTTTCTCTATGAGATAGTAAAAGAAGGTTCAAATTGAACAGCTGCTGTCAACGGCCATTCTAAGCTGAATGTGCGTGCTCTTGTCAGATCGCAGCAGCGATGCAGCTTAAGGCTTGGCATGTACCAGCATGGGAGACTGGCTGGGAATCCCAAGTTCCGTTGACCTTTTTTAACCTGAAAATTGTGTTAGTTTCTCTATGAGATAGCAAAAGAAGGTTCAAATTGAACAGCTGCTGTCAACGGCCATTCTAAGCTGAATGTGCCTGCTCTCGTCAGAATGCAGCTTAAGGCTTGGCAAGTACCAGCATGGGAGACTGGCTGAGAATCCCAAGTTCCGTTGCCCTTTTTGAACCTGAAAATTGTGTTAGTTTCTCTATGAGATAGCAAAAGAAGGTTCAAATTGAACAACTGCTGTCAACGGCCATTCTAAGCTGAATGTGCCTGCTCTCGTCAGATCGCAGCAGCAATGCAGCTTAAGGCTTGGCAAGTACCAGCATGGGAGACTGGCTGGGAATCCCAAGTTCTGTTGACCTTTTTGAACCTGAAAATTGTGTTAGTTTCTCTATGAGATAGTAAAAGAAGGTTCAAATTGAACAGCTGCTGTCAACGGCCATTCTAAGCTGAATGTGCGTGCTCTTGTCAGATCGCAGCAGCGATGCAGCTTAAGGCTTGGCAAGTTCCAGCATGGGAGACTGGCTGGGAATCCCAAGTTCTGGTGAACTTTTTGAACTTGAAAATTGTTTTAGTTTCTCTATGAGATAGTAAAAGAAGGTTCAATTTGAAATGCTGCTGTCAACGGCCATTCTAAGCTGAATGTGCCTGCTCTTGTCAGATCGCAGCAGCAATGCAGCTTAAGGCTTGGCAAGTACCAGCATGGGAGACTGGCTGGGAATCCCAAGTTCCGTTGACCTTTTTGAACCTGAAAATTGTGTTAGTTTCTCTATGAGATAGTAAAAGAAGGTTCAAATTGAACAGCTGCTGTCAACGGCCATTCTAAGCTGAATGTGCGTGCTCTTGTCAGATCGCAGCAGCGATGCAGCTTAAGGCTTAGCAAGTACCAGCATGGGAGACTGGCTGGGAATCCCAAGTTCTGGTGACTTTTTTGAACCTGAAAATTGTGTTAGTTTCTCTATGAGATAGTAGAAGAAGGTTCAAATTGAACAACTGCTGTCAACGGCCATTCTAAGCTGAATCTGTGTGCTCTTGTCAGATCGCAGCAGCGATGCAGCTTAAGACTTGGCAAGTACCAGCATGGGAGACTGGCAGGGAATCCCAAGTTCTGTTGACCTTTTTGAACCTGAAAATTGTGTTAGTTTCTCTATGAGATAGTAAAAGAAGGTTCAAATTGAAAAGCTGCTGTCAATGGCCATTCTAAGCTGAATGTGCCTGCTCTCGTCAGATCGCAGCAGCAATGCAGCTTAAGGCTTGGCAAGTACCAGCATGGGAGACTGGCTGGGAATCCCAAGTTCCGTTGACCTTTTTGAACCTGAAAATTGTGTTAGTTTCTGTATGAGATAGTAAAAGAAGGTTCAAATTGAAAAGCTGCTGTCAACGGCAATTCTAAGCTGAATGTGCGTGCTCTTCTCAGATCGCAGCAGCGATGCAGCTTAAGGCTTGGCAAGTACCAGCATGGGAGACTGGCTGGGAATCCCAAGTTCTGGTGACCTTTTTGAACCTGAAAATTGTGTTAGTTTCTCTATGAGATAGTAGAAGAAGGTTCAAATTGAACAACTGCTGTCAACGGCCATTCTAAGCTTAATGTGTGTGCTCTTTTCAGATCGCAGCAGCGATGCAGCTTAAGGCTTGGCAAGTACCAGCATGGGAGACTGGCTGGGAATCCCAAGTTCTGTTGACCTTTTTGAACCTGAAAATTGCTATCTATGAGATAGTAAAAGAAGGTTCAAATTGAACAGCTGCTGTCAACGGCAATTCTAAGCTGAATGTGCCTGCTCTCGTCAGATCGCAGCAGCAATGCAACTTAAGGCTTGGCAAGTACCAGCATGGGAGACTGGCTGGGAATTCCAAGTTCCGTTGACCTTTTTGAACCTGAAAATGTGTTAGTTTCTCTATGAGATAGAAAAGAAGGTTCAAATTGAACAGCTGCTGTCAACGGCCATTCTAAGCTGAATGTGCCTGCTCTCGTCAGATCGCAGCAGCAATGCAGCTTAAGGCTTGGCAAGTACCAGCATGGGAGACTGGCTGGGAATCCCAAGTTCTGTTGACCTTTTTGAACCTGAAAATGTGTTAGTTTCTCTATGAGATAGTAAAAGAAGGTTCAAATTGAACAGCTGCTGTCAACGGCCATTCTAAGCTGAATGTGCATGCTTATGTCAGATCGCAGCAGCGATGCAGCTTCAGGCTTGGCAAGTACCAGCATGGGAGACTGGCTTGGAATCCCAAGTTCTGGTGACCTTTTTGAACCTGAAAATTGTGTTAGTTTCTCTATGAGATAGCAAAAGAAGGTTCAAATTGAACAGCTGCTGTCAATGGCCATTCTAAGCTGAATGTGCCTGCTCTCGTCAGATCGCAGCAGCAATGCAGCTTAAGGCTTGGCAAGTACCAGCATGGGAGACTGGCTGGGAATCCCAAGTTCCGTTGACCTTTTTGAACCTGAAAATTGTGTTAGTTTCTCTATGAGATAGTAAAAGAAGGTTCAAATTGAAAAGCTGCTGTCAACGGCAATTCTAAGCTGAATGTGCGTGCTCTTCTCAGATCGCAGCAGCGATGCAGCTTAAGGCTTGGCAAGTACCAGCATGGGAGACTGGCTGGGAATCCCAAGTTCTGGTGACCTTTTTGAACCTGAAAATTGTGTTAGTTTCTCTATGAGATAGTAGAAGAAGGTTCAAATTGAACAACTGCTGTCAACGGCCATTCTAAGCTGAATGTGTGTGCTCTTTTCAGATCGCAGCAGCGATGCAGCTTAAGGCTTGGCAAGTACCAGCATGGGAGACTGGCTGGGAATCCCAAGTTCTGTTGACCTTTTTGAACCTGAAAATTGTGTTAGTTTCTCTATGAGATAGTAAAAGAAGGTTCAAATTGAACAGCTGCTGTCAACGGCCATTCTAAGCTGAATGTGCCTGCTCTCGTCAGATCGCAGCAGCAATGCAGCTTAAGGCTTGGCAAGTACCAGCATGGGAGACTGGCTGGGAATCCCAAGTTCTGTTGACCTTTTTGAACCTGAAAATGTGTTAGTTTCTCTATGAGATAGTAAAAGAAGGTTCAAATTGAACAGCTGCTGTCAACGGCCATTCTAAGCTGAATGTGCGTGCTCTTTTCAGATCGCAGCAGCGATGCAGCTTAAGGCTTGGCAAGTACCAGCATGGGAGACTGGCTTGGAATCCCAAGTTCTGGTGACCTTTTTGAACCTGAAAATTGTGTTAGTTTCTCTTTGAGATAGCAAAAGAAGGTTCAAATTGAACAGCTGCTGTCAATGGCCATTCTAAGCTGAATGTGCCTGCTCTCGTCAGATCGCAGCAGCAATGCAGCTTAAGGCTTGGCAAGTACCAGCATGGGAGACTGGCTGGGAATCCCAAGTTCCGTTGACCTTTTTGAACCTGAAAATTGTGTTAGTTTCTCTATGAGATAGTAGAAGAAGGTTCAAATTGAACAACTGCTGTCAACGGCCATTCTAAGCTGAATGTGTGTGCTCTTTTCAGATCGCAGCAGCGATGCAGCTTAAGGCTTGGCAAGTACCAGCATGGGAGACTGGCTGGGAATCCCAAGTTCTGTTGACCTTTTTGAACCTGAAAATTGTGTTAGTTTCTCTATGAGATAGTAAAAGAAGGTTCAAATTGAACAGCTGCTGTCAACGGCAATTCTAAGCTGAATGTGCCTGCTCTCGTCAGATTGCAGCAGCAATGCAGCTTAAGGCTTGGCAAGTACCAGCATGGGAGACTGGCTGGGAATTCCAAGTTCCGTTGACCTTTTTGAAACTGAAAATGTGTTAGTTTCTCTATGAGATAGTAAAAGAAGGTTCAAATTGAACAGCTGCTGTCAACGGCCATTCTAAGCTGAATGTGCCTGCTCTCGTCAGATCGCAGCAGCAATGCAGCTTAAGGCTTGGCAAGTACCAGCATGGGAGACTGGCTGGGAATCCCAAGTTCTGTTGACCTTTTTGAACCTGAAAATGTGTTAGTTTCTCTATGAGATAGTAAAAGAAGGTTCAAATTGAACAGCTGCTGTCAACGGCCATTCTAAGCTTAATGTGCGTGCTCTTGTCAGATCGCAGCAGCGATGCAGCTTAAAGCTTGGCAAGTACCAGCATGGGAGACTGGCTTGGAATCCCAAGTTCTGGTGACCTTTTTGAACCTGAAAATTGTGTTAGTTTCTCTATGAGATAGCAAAAGAAGGTTCAAATTGAACAGCTGCTGTCAACGGCCATTCTAAGCTGAATGTGCCTGCTCTTGTCAGATTGCAGCAGCAATGCAGCTTAAGGCTTGGCAAGTACCAGCAAGGGAGACTGGCTTGGAATCCCAAGTTCTGGTGACCTTTTTGAACCTGAAAATTGTGTTAGTTTCTATATAAGATAGTAGAAGAAGGTTCAAATTGAACAACTGCTGTCAATGGCCATTCTAAGCTGAATGTGCCTGCTCTCGCCAGATCGCAGCAGCAATGCAGCATAAGGCTTGGCAAGTACCAGCATGGGAGACTGGCTTGGAATCCCAAGTTCCGTTGCCCTTTTTGAACCTGAAAATTGTGTTAGTTTCTCTATGAGATAGTAAAAGAAGGTTCAAATTGAACAGCTGCTGTCAACGGCCATTCTAAGCTGAATGTGCGTGCTCTTGTCAGATCGCAGCTTAAGGCTTGGCAAGTACCAGCATGGGAGACTGGCTTGGAATCCCAAGTTCTGGTGACCTTTTTGAACCTGAAAATTGTGTTAGTTTCTCTATGAGATAGCAAAAGAAGGTTCAAATTGAACAGCTGCTGTCAACGGCCATTCTAAGCTGAATGTGCCTGCTCTCGCCAGATCGCAGCAGCAATGCAGCTTAAGGCTTGGCAAGTACCAGCATGGGAGACTGGCTGGGAATCCCAAGTTCCGTTGCCCTTTTTGAACCTGAAAATTGTGTTAGTTTCTCTATGAGATAGCAAAAGAAGGTTCAAATTGAACAACTGCTGTCAACGGCCATTCTAAGCTGAATGTGCCTGCTCTCGTCAGATCGCAGCAGCAATGCAGCTTAAGGCTTGGCAAGTACCAGCATGGGAGACTGGCTGGGAATCCCAAGTTCTGTTGACCTTTTTGAACCTGAAAATTGTGTTAGTTTCTCTATGAGATAGTAAAAGAAGGTTCAAATTGAACAGCTGCTGTCAACGGCCATTCTAAGCTGAATGTGCGTGCTCTTGTCAGATCGCAGCAGCGATGCAGCTTAAGGCTTGGCAAGTTCCAGCATGGGAGACTGGCTGGGAATCCCAAGTTCTGTTGAACTTTTTGAACTTGAAAATTGTTTTAGTTTCTCTATGAGATAGTAAAAGAAGGTTCAATTTGAAATGCTGCTGGCAACGGCCATTCTAAGCTGAATGTGCCTGCTCTTGTCAGATCGCAGCAGCAATGCAGCTTAAGGCTTGGCAAGTACCAGCATGGGAGACTGGCTGGGAATCCCAAGTTCCGTTGACCTTTTTGAACCTGAAAATTGTGTTAGTTTCTCTATGAGATAGTAAAAGAAGGTTCAAATTGAACAGCTGCTGTCAACGGCCATTCTAAGCTGAATGTGCGTGCTCTTGTCAGATCGCAGCAGCGATGCAGCTTAAGGCTTAGCAAGTACCAGCATGGGAGACTGGCTGGGAATCCCAAGTTCTGGTGACTTTTTTGAACCTGAAAATTGTGTTAGTTTCTCTATGAGATAGTAGAAGAAGGTTCAAATTGAACAACTGCTGTCAACGGCCATTCTAAGCTGAATCTGTGTGCTCTTGTCAGATCGCAGCAGCGATGCAGCTTAAGACTTGGCAAGTACCAGCATGGGAGACTGGCAGGGAATCCCAAGTTCTGTTGACCTTTTTGAACCTGAAAATTGTGTTAGTTTCTCTATGAGATAGTAAAAGAAGGTTCAAATTGAAAAGCTGCTGTCAATGGCCATTCTAAGCTGAATGTGCCTGCTCTCGTCAGATCGCAGCAGCAATGCAGCTTAAGGCTTGGCAAGTACCAGCATGGGAGACTGGCTGGGAATCCCAAGTTCCGTTGACCTTTTTGAACCTGAAAATTGTGTTAGTTTCTGTATGAGATAGTAAAAGAAGGTTCAAATTGAAAAGCTGCTGTCAACGGCAATTCTAAGCTGAATGTGCGTGCTCTTCTCAGATCGCAGCAGCGATGCAGCTTAAGGCTTGGCAAGTACCAGCATGGGAGACTGGCTGGGAATCCCAAGTTCTGGTGACCTTTTTGAACCTGAAAATTGTGTTAGTTTCTCTATGAGATAGTAGAAGAAGGTTCAAATTGAACAACTGCTGTCAACGGCCATTCTAAGCTTAATGTGTGTGCTCTTTTCAGATCGCAGCAGCGATGCAGCTTAAGGCTTGGCAAGTACCAGCATGGGAGACTGGCTGGGAATCCCAATTTCTGTTGACCTTTTTGAACCTGAAAATTGCTATCTATGAGATAGTAAAAGAAGGTTCAAATTGAACAGCTGCTGTCAACGGCAATTCTAAGCTGAATGTGCCTGCTCTCGTCAGATTGCAGCAGCAATGCAGCTTAAGGCTTGGCAAGTACCAGCATGGGAGACTGGCTGGGAATCCCAAGTTCCGTTGACCGTTTTGAACCTGAAAATTGTGTTAGTTTCTCTATGAGATAGCAAAAGAAGGTTCAAATTGAACAGCTGCTGTCAACGGCCATTCTAAGCTGAATTTGCCTGCTCTCGTCAGATCGCAGCAGCAATGCAACTTAAGGCTTGGCAAGTACCAGCATGGGAGACTGGCTGGGAATTCCAAGTTCCGTTGACCTTTTTGAACCTGAAAATGTGTTAGTTTCTCTATGAGATAGTAAAAGAAGGTTCAAATTGAACAGCTGCTGTCAACGGCCATTCTAAGCTGAATGTGTCTGCTCTCGTCAGATCGCAGCAGCAATGCAGCTTAAGGCTTGGCAAGTACCAGCATGGGAGACTGGCTGGGAATCCCAAGTTCTGTTGACCTTTTTGAACCTGAAAATGTGTTAGTTTCTCTATGAGATAGTAAAAGAAGGTTCAAATTGAAAAGCTGCTGTCAACGGCAATTCTAAGCTGAATGTGCGTGCTCTTCTCAGATCGCAGCAGCGATGCAGCTTAAGGCTTGGCAAGTACCAGCATGGGAGACTGGCTGGGAATCCCAAGTTCTGGTGACCTTTTTGAACCTGAAAATTGTGTTAGTTTCTCTATGAGATAGTAGAAGAAGGTTCAAATTGAACAACTGCTGTCAACGGCCATTCTAAGCTGAATGTGTGTGCTCTTTTCAGATCGCAGCAGCGATGCAACTTAAGGCTTGGCAAGTACCAGCATGGGAGACTGGCTGGGAATCCCAAGTTCTGTTGACCTTTTTGAACCTGAAAATTGTGTTAGTTTCTCTATGAGATAGTAAAAGAAGGTTCAAATTGAACAGCTGCTGTCAACGGCAATTCTAAGCTGAATGTGCCTGCTCTCGTCAGATTGCAGCAGCAATGCAGCTTAAGGCTTGGCAAGTACCAGCATGGGAGACTGGCTGGGAATTCCAAGTTCCGTTGACCTTTTTGAACCTGAAAATGTGTTAGTTTCTCTATGAGATAGTAAAAGAAGGTTCAAATTGAACAGCTGCTGTCAACGGCCATTCTAAGCTGAATGTGCCTGCTCTCATCAGATCGCAGCAGCAATGCAGCTTAAGGCTTGGCAAGTACCAGCATGGGAGACTGGCTGGGAATCCCAAGTTCTGTTGACCTTTTTGGACCTGAAAATGTGTTAGTTTCTCTATGAGATAGTAAAAGAAGGTTCAAATTGAACAGCTGCTGTCAACGGCCATTCTAAGCTGAATGTGCGTGCTCTTGTCAGATCGCAGCAGCGATGCAGCTTAAGGCTTGGCAAGTACCAGCATGGGAGACTGGCTTGGAATCCCAAGTTCTGGTGACCTTTTTGAACCTGAAAATTGTGTTAGTTTCTCTATGAGATAGTAAAAGAAGGTTCAAATTGAACAGCTGCTGTCAACGGCAATTCTAAGCTGAATGTGCCTGCTCTTGTCAGATTGCAGCAGCAATGCAGCTTAAGGCTTGGCAAGTACCAGCAAGGGAGACTGGCTGGGAATTCCAAGTTCCGTTGACCTTTTTGAACCTGAAAATGTGTTAGTTTCTCTATGAGATAGTAAAAGAAGGTTCAAATTGAACAGCTGCTGTCAACGGCCATTCTAAGCTGAATGTGCGTGCTCTTGTCAGATCGCAGCAGCGATGCAGCTTAAGGCTTGGCAAGTACCAGCATGGGAGACTGGCTTGGAATCCCAAGTTCTGGTGACCTTTTTGAACCTGAAAATTGTGTTAGTTTCTCTATGAGATAGCAAAAGAAGGTTCAAATTGAACAGCTGCTGTCAACGGCCATTCTAAGCTGAATGTGCCTGCTCTTGTCAGATTGCAGCAGCAATGCAGCTTAAGGCTTGGCAAGTACCAGCAAGGGAGACTGGCTTGGAATCCCAAGTTCTGGTGACCTTTTTGAACCTGAAAATTGTGTTAGTTTCTATATAAGATAGTAGAAGAAAGTTCAAATTGAACAACTGCTGTCAATGGCCATTCTAAGCTGAATGTGCCTGCTCTCGCCAGATCGCAACAACAATGCAGCATAAGGCTTGGCAAGTACCAGCATGGGAGACTGGCTGGGAATCCCAAGTTCCGTTGCCCTTTTTGAACCTGAAAATTGTGTTAGTTTCTCTATGAGATAGTAAAAGAAGGTTCAAATTGAACAGCTGCTGTCAACGGCCATTCTAAGCTGAATGTGCGTGCTCTTGTCAGATCGCAGCTTAAGGCTTGGCAAGTACCAGCATGGGAGACTGGCTTGGAATCCCAAGTTCTGGTGACCTTTTTGAACCTGAAAATTGTGTTAGTTTCTCTATGAGATAGCAAAAGAAGGTTCAAATTGAACAGCTGCTGTCAACGGCCATTCTAAGCTGAATGTGCCTGCTCTTGTCAGATTGCAGCAGCAATGCAGCTTAAGGCTTGGCAAGTACCAGCATGGGAGACTGGCTTGGAATCCCAAGTTCTGGTGACCTTTTTGAACCTGAAAATTGTGTTAGTTTCTATATAAGATAGTAGAAGAAGGTTCAAATTGAACAACTGCTGTCAATGGCCATTCTAAGCTGAATGTGCCTGCTCTCGCCAGATCGCAGCAGCAATGCAGCTTAAGGCTTGGCAAGTATCAGCATGGGAGACTGGCTGGGAATCCCAAGTTCCGTTGCCCTTTTTGAACCTGAAAATTGTGTTAGTTTCTCTGAGATAGTAAAAGAAGGTTCAAATTGAACAGCTGCTGTCAACGGCCATTCTAAGCTGAATGTGCCTGCTCTCGTCAGATCGCAGCAGCAATGCAGCTTAAGGCTTGGCAAGTACCAGCATGGGAGACTGGCTGGGAATCCCAAGTTCCGTTGACCTTTTTGAACCTGAAAATTGTGTTAGTTTCTCTATGAGATAGTAAAAGAAGGTTCAAATTGAACAGCTGCTGTCAACGGCCATTCTAAGCTGAATGTGCCTGCTCTCGTCAGATCGCAGCAGCAATGCAGCTTAAGGCTTGGCAAGTACCAGCATGGGAGACTGGCTGGGAATCCCAAGTTCTGTTGACCTTTTTGAACCTGAAAATGTGTTAGTTTCTCTATGAGATAGTAAAAGAAGGTTCAAATTGAACAGCTGCTGTCAACGGCCATTCTAAGCTGAATGTGCGTGCTCTTGTCAGATCGCAGCAGCGATGCAGCTTAAGGCTTGGCAAGTACCAGCATGGGAGACTGGCTTGGAATCCCAAGTTCTGGTGACCTTTTTGAACCTGAAAATTGTGTTAGTTTCTCTATGAGATAGCAAAAGAAGGTTCAAATTGAACAGCTGCTGTCAATGGCCATTCTAAGCTGAATGTGCCTGCTCTTGTCAGATTGCAGCAGCAATGCAGCTTAAGGCTTGGCAAGTACCAGCAAGGGAGACTGGCTTGGAATCCCAAGTTCTGGTGACCTTTTTGAACCTGAAAATTGTGTTAGTTTCTATATAAGATAGTAGAAGAAGGTTCAAATTGAACAACTGCTGTCAATGGCCATTCTAAGCTGAATGTGCCTGCTCTCGCCAGATCGCAGCAGCAATGCAGCTTAAGGCTTGGCAATTACCAGCATGGGAGACTGGCTGGGAATCCCAAGTTCTGTTGCCCTTTTTGAACCTGAAAATTGTGTTAGTTTCTCTATGAGATAGTAAAAGAAGGTTCAAATTGAACAGCTGCTGTCAACGGCCATTCTAAGCTGAATGTGCCTGCTCTCGTCAGATCGCAGCAGCAATGCAGCTTAAGGCTTGGCAAGTACCAGCATGGGAGACTGGCTGGGAATCCCAAGTTCCGTTGACCTTTTTGAACCTGAAAATTTTGTTAGTTTCTCTATGAGATAGCAAAAGAAGGTTCAAATTGAACAGCTGCTGTCAACGGCCATTCTAAGCTGAATGTGCCTGCTCTCGTCAGATCGCAGCAGCAATGCAGCTTAAGGCTTGGCAAGTACCAGCATGGGAGACTGGCTGGGAATCCCAAGTTCCGTTGACCTTTTTGAACCTGAAAATTGTGTTAGTTTCTCTATGAGATAGTAAAAGAAGGTTCAAATTGAACAGCTGCTGTCAACGGCCATTCTAAGCTGAATGTGCGTGCTCTTGTCAGATCGCAGCAGCGATGCAGTTTAAGGCTTGGCAAGTACCAGCATGGGAGACTGGCTGGGAATCCCAAATTCTGGTGACTTTTTTGAACCTGAAAATTGTGTTAGTTTCTATATGAGATAGTAAAAGAAGGTTCAAATTGAACAGCTGCTGTCAACGGCCATTCTAAGCTGAATGTGCCTGCTCTCGTCAGATCGCAGCAGCAATGCAGCTTAAGGCTTGGCAAGTACCAGCATGGGAGACTGGCTGGGAATCCCAAGTTCCGTTGACCTTTTTGAACCTGAAAATTGTGTTAGTTTCTCTATGAGATAGTAATAGAAGGTTCAAATTGAACAGCTGCTGTCAACGGCCATTCTAAGCTGAATGTGCGTGCTCTTGTCAGATCGCAGCAGCGATGCAGCTTAAGGCTTGGCAAGTACCAGCATGGGAGACTGGCTTGGAATCCCAAGTTCTGGTGACCTTTTTGAACCTGAAAATTGTGTTAGTTACTCTATGAGATAGCAAAAGAAGGTTCAAATTGAACAGCTGCTGTCAATGGCCATTCTAAGCTGAATGTGCCTGCTCTCGTCAGATCGCAGCAGCAATGCAGCTTAAGGCTTGGCAAGTACCAGCATGGGAGACTGGCTGGGAATCCCAAGTTCCGTTGACCTTTTTGAACCTGAAAATTGTGTTAGTTTCTGTATGAGATAGTAAAAGAAGGTTCAAATTGAAAAGTTGCTGTCAACGGCAATTCTAAGCTGAATGTGCGTGCTCTTCTCAGATCGCAGCAGCGATGCAGCTTAAGGCTTGGCAAGTACCAGCATGGGAGACTGGCTGGGAATCCCAAGTTCTGGTGACCTTTTTGAACCTGAAAATTGTGTTAGTTTCTCTATGAGATAGCAAAAGAAGGTTCAAATTGAACAGCTGCTGTCAATGGCCATTCTAAGCTGAATGTGTGTGCTCTCGTCAGATCGCAGCAGCAATGCAGCTTAAGGCTTGGCAAGTACCAGCATGGGAGACTGGCTGGGAATCCCAAGTTCCGTTGACCTTTTTGAACCTGAAAATTGTGTTAGTTTCTGTATGAGATAGTAAAAGAAGGTTCAAATTGAAAAGCTGCTGTCAACGGCAATTCTAAGCTGAATGTGCGTGCTCTTCTCAGATCGCAGCAGCGATGCAGCTTAAGGCTTGGCAAGTACCAGCATGGGAGACTGGCTGGGAATCCCAAGTTCTGGTGACCTTTTTGAACCTGAAAATTGTGTTAGTTTCTCTATGAGATAGTAGAAGAAGGTTCAAATTGAACAACTGCTGTCAACGGCCATTCTAAGCTGAATGTGTGTGCTCTTTTCAGATCGCAGCAGCGATGCAGCTTAAGGCTTGGCAAGTACCAGCATGGGAGACTGGCTGGGAATCCCAAGTTCTGTTGACCTTTTTGAACCTGAAAATTGTGTTAGTTTCTCTATGAGATAGTAAAAGAAGGTTCAAATTGAACAGCTGCTGTCAACGGCCATTCTAAGCTGAATGTGCGTGCTCTCGTCAGATCGCAGCAGCAATGCAATTTAAGGCTTGGCAAGTACCAGCATGGGAGACTGGCTGGGAATTCCAAGTTCCGTTGACCTTTTTGAACCTGAAAATGTGTTAGTTTCTCTATGAGATAGTAAAAGAAGGTTCAAATTGAACAGCTGCTGTCAACGGCCATTCTAAGCTGAATGTGCCTGCTCTCGTCAGATCGCAGCAGCAATGCAGCTTAAGGCTTGGCAAGTACCAGCATGGGAGACTGGCTGGGAATCCCAAGTTCCGTTGACCTTTTTGAACCTGAAAATTGTGTTAGTTTCTCTATGAGATAGTAAAAGAAGGTTTAAATTGAACAGCTGCTGTCAACGGCCATTCTAAGCTGAATGTGCGTGCTCTCGTCAGATCGCAGCAGCGATGCAGCTTAAGGCTTGGCAAGTACCAGCATGGGAGACTGGCTTGGAATCCCAAGTTCTGGTGACCTTTTTGAACCTGAAAATTGTGTTAGTTTCTCTATGAGATAGTAGAAGAAGGTTCAAATTGAACAACTGCTGTCAACGGCCATTCTAAGCTGAATGTGTGTGCTCTTTTCAGATCGCAGCAGCGATGCAGCTTAAGGCTTGGCAAGTACCAGCATGGGAGACTGGCTGGGAATCCCAAGTTCTGTTGACCTTTTTGAACCTGAAAATTGTGTTAGTTTCTCTATGAGATAGTAAAAGAAGGTTCAAATTGAACAGCTGCTGTCAACGGCCATTCTAAGCTGAATGTGCGTGCTCTCGTCAGATCGCAGCAGCAATGCAATTTAAGGCTTGGCAAGTACCAGCATGGGAGACTGGCTGGGAATTCCAAGTTCCGTTGACCTTTTTGAACCTGAAAATGTGTTAGTTTCTCTATGAGATAGTAAAAGAAGGTTCAAATTGAACAGCTGCTGTCAACGGCCATTCTAAGCTGAATGTGCCTGCTCTCGTCAGATCGCAGCAGCAATGCAGCTTAAGGCTTGGCAAGTACCAGCATGGGAGACTGGCTGGGAATCCCAAGTTCCGTTGACCTTTTTGAACCTGAAAATTGTGTTAGTTTCTCTATGAGATAGTAAAAGAAGGTTTAAATTGAACAGCTGCTGTCAAGGGCCATTCTAAGCTGAATGTGCGTGCTCTCGTCAGATCGCAGCAGCGATGCAGCTTAAGGCTTGGCAAGTACCAGCATGGGAGACTGGCTTGGAATCCCAAGTTCTGGTGACCTTTTTGAACCAGAAAATTGTGTTAGTTTCTCTATGAGATAGCAAAAGAAGGTTCAAATTGAACAGCTGCTGTCAACGGCCATTCTAAGCTGAATGTGCCTGCTCTTGTCGGATTGCAGCAGCAATGCAGCTTAAGGCTTGGCAAGTACCAGCATGGGAGACTGGCTTGGAATCCCAAGTTCTGGTGACCTTTTTGAACCTGAAAATTGTGTTAGTTTCTATATAAGATAGTAGAAGAAGGTTCAAATTGAACAACTGCTGTCAATGGCCATTCTAAGCTGAATGTGCCTGCTCTCGCCAGATCGCAGCAGCAATGCAGCATAAGGCTTGGCAAGTACCAGCATGGGAGACTGGCTGGGAATCCCAAGTTCCGTTGCCCTTTTTGAACCTGAAAATTGTGTTAGTTTCTCTATGAGATAGCAAAAGAAGGTTCAAATTGAACAGCTGCTGTCAACGGCCATTCTAAGCTGAATGTGCGTGCTCTTGTCAGATCGCAGCAGCGATGCAGCTTAAGGCTTGGCAAGTACCAGCCTTGGAGACTGGCTTGGAATCCCAAGTTCTGGTGACCTTTTTGAACCTGAAAATTGTGTTAGTTTCTATATGAGATAGTAGAAGAAGGTTCAAATTGAACAATTGCTGTCAATGGCCATTCTAAGCTGAATGTGCCTGCTCTCGTCAGATCGCAGCAGCAATGCAGCTTAAGGCTTGGCAAGTACCAGCATGGGAGACTGGCTGGGAATCCCAAGTTCCGTTGACCTTTTTGAACCTGAAAATTGTGTTAGTTTCTCTATGAGATAGTAAAAGAACTATCAAATTGAACAGCTGCTGTCAACGGCCATTCTAAGCTGAATGTGCGTGCTCTTGTCAGATCGCAGCAGCGATGCAGCTTAAGGCTTGGCAAGTACCAGCATGGGAGACTGGCTTGGAATACCAAGTTCTGGTGACCTTTTTGAACCTGAAAATTGTGTTAGTTTCTATATGAGATAGTAGAAGAAGGTTCAAATTGAACAACTGCTGTCAATGGCCATTCTAAGCTGAATGTGCCTGCTCTCGTCAGATCGCAGCAGCAATGCAGCTTAAGGCTTGGCAAGTACCAGCATGGGAGACTGGCTGGGAATCCCAAGTTCCGTTGACCTTTTTGAACCTGAAAATTGTGTTAGTTTCTCTATGAGATAGCAAAAGAAGGTTCAAATTGAACAGCTGCTGTCAACGGCCATTCTTAGCTGAATGTGCCTGCTCTCGTCAGATCGCAGCAGCAATGCAGCTTAAGGCTTGGCAAGTACCAGCATGGGAGACTGGCTGGGAATCCCAAGTTCTGTTGACCTTTTTGAACCTGAAAATTGTGTTAGTTTCTCTATGAGATAGTAAAAGAAGGTTCAAATTGAACAGCTGCTGTCAATGGCCATTCTAAGCTGAATGTGTGTGCTCTTGTCAGATCGCAGCAGCGATGCAGCTTAAGGCTTGGCAAGTTCCAGCATGGGAGACTGGCTGGGAATCCCAAGTTCTGTTGACCTTTTTGAACTTGAAAATTGTTTAAGTTTCTCTATGAGATAGTAAAAGAAGGTTCAATTTGAAATGCTGCTGTCAACGGCCATTCAAAGCTGAATGTGCCTGTTCTTGTCAGATCGCAGCAGCAATGCAGCTTAAGGCTTGGCAAGTACCAGCATGGGAGACTGGCTGGGAATCCCAAGTTCCGTTGACCTTTTTGAACCTGAAAATTGTGTTAGTTTCTCTATGAGATAGTAAAAGAAGGTTCAAATTGAACAGCTGCTGTCAACGGCCATTCTAAGCTGAATGTGCGTGCGCTTGTCAGATCGCAGCAGCGATGCAGCTTAAGGCTTGGCAAGTTCCAGCATGGGAGACTGGCTGGGAATCCCAAGTTCTGTTGACCTTTTTGAACTTGAAAATTGTTTTAGTTTCTCTATGAGATAGTAAAAGAAGGTTCAAATTGAACAACTGCTGTCAACGGCCATTCTAAGCTGAATGTGTGTGCCCTTGTCAGATCGCAGCAGCGATGCAGCTTAAGGCTTGGCAAGTACCAGCATGGGAGACTGGCTGGGAATCCCAAGTTCTGTTGACCTTTTTGAACCTGAAAATTGTGTTAGTTTCTCTATGAGATAGTAAAAGAAGGTTCAAATTGAACAGCTGCTGTCAATGGCCATTCTAAGCTGAATGTGCCTGCTCTCGTCAGATCGCAGCAGCAATGCAGCTTAAGGCTTGGCAAGTACCAGCATGGGAGACTGGCTGGGAATCCCAAGTTCCGTTTACCTTTTTGAACCTGAAAATTGTGTTAGTTTCTCTATGAGATAGTAAAAGAAGGTTCAAATTGAACAGCTGCTGTCAACGGCCATTCTAAGCTGAATGTGCGTGCTCTTGTCAGATCGCAGCAGCGATGCAGCTTAAGGCTTGGCAAGTACCAGCATGGGAGACTGGCTGGGAATCCCAAGTTCTGGTGACTTTTTTGAACCTGAAAATTGTGTTAGTTTCTCTATGAGATAGTAGAAGAAGGTTCAAATTGAACAGCTGCTGTCAACGGCCATTCTAAGCTGAATGTGCCTGCTCTTGTCAGATCGCGGCAGCGATGCAGCTTAAGGCTTGGCAAGTACCAGCATGGGAGACTGGCTGGGAATCCCAAGTTCTGTTGACCTTTTTGAACCTGAAAATTGTGTTAGGTTCTCTATGAGATAGTAAAAGAAGGTTCAAATTGAACAGCTGCTGTCAATGGCCATTCTAAGCTGAATGTGCCTGCTCTCGTCAGATCGCAGCAGCAATGCAGCTTAAGGCTTGGCAAGTACCAGCATGGGAGACTGGCTGGGAATCCCAAGTTCCGTTGACCTTTTTGAACCTGAAAATTGTGTTAGTTTCCCTATGAGATAGTAAAAGAAGGTTCAAATTGAAAAGCTGCTGTCAACGGCCATTCTAAGCTGAATGTGCGTGCTCTTGTCAGATCGCAGCAGCAATGCAGCTTAAGGCTTGGCAAGTACCAGCATGGGAGACTGGCTGGGAATCCCAAGTTCCGTTGACCTTTTTGAACCTGAAAATTGTGTTAGTTTCTCTATGAGATAGTAAAAGAAGGTTCAAATTGAACAGCTGCTGTCAACGGCCATTCTAAGCTGAATGTGTGTGCTCTTGTCAGATCGCAGCAGCGATGCAGCTTAAGGCTTGGCAAGTACCAGCATGGGAGACTGGCTGGGAATCCCAAGTTCTGGTGACTTTTTTGAACCTGAAAATTGTGTTAGTTTCTCTATGAGATAGTAGAAGAAGGTTCAAATTGAACAACTGCTGTCAACGGCCATTCTAAGCTGAATGTGTGTGCTCTTGTCAGATCGCAGCAGCGATGCAGCTTAAGGCTTGGCAAGTACCAGCATGGGAGACTGGCTGGGAATCCCAAGTTCCGTTTACCTTTTTGAACCTGAAAATTGTGTTAGTTTCTCTATGAGATAGTAAAAGAAGGTTCAAATTGAACAGCTGCTGTCAACGGCCATTCTAAGCTGAATGTGCGTGCTCTTGTCAGATCGCAGCAGCGATGCAGCTTAAGGCTTGGCAAGTACCAGCATGGGAGACTGGCTGGGAATCCCAAGTTCTGGTGACCTTTTTGAACCTGAAAATTGTGTTAGTTTCTCTATGAGATAGTGGAAGAAGGTTCAAATTGAACAACTGCTGTCAACGGCCATTCTAAGCTGAATGTGTGTGCTCTTTTCAGATCGCAGCAGCGATGCAGCTTAAGGCTTGGCAAGTACCAGCATGGGAGACTGGCTGGGAATCCCAAGTTCTGTTGACCTTTTTGAACCTGAAAATTGTGTTAGTTTCTCTATGAGATAGTAAAAGAAGGTTCAAATTGAACAGCTGCTGTCAACGGCAATTCTAAGCTGAATGTGCCTTCTCTCATCAGATCGCAGCAGCAATGCAGCTTAAGGCTTGGCAAGTACCAGCATGGGAGACTGGCTGGGAATCCCAAGTTCCGTTGACCTTTTTGAACCTGAAAATTGTGTTAGTTTCTCTATGAGATAGCAAAAGCGGGTTCAAATTGAACAGCTGCTGTCAACGGCCATTCTAAGCTGAATGTGCCTGCTCTCGTCAGATCGCAGCAGCAATGCAGCTTAAGGCTTGGCAAGTACCAGCATGGGAGACTGGCTGGGAATCCCAAGTTCCGTTGACCTTTTTTAACCTGAAAATTGTGTTAGTTTCTATATAAGATAGTAAAAGAAGGTTCAAATTGAACAGCTGCTGTCAACGGCCATTCTAAGCTGAATTTGCCTGCTCTCGTCAGATCGCAGCAGCAATGCAGCTTAAGGCTTGGCAAGTACCAGCATGGGAGACTGGCTGGGAATTCCAAGTTCCGTTGACCTTTTTGAACCTGAAAATGTGTTAGTTTCTCTATGAGATAGTAAAAGAAGGTTCAAATTGAACAGCTGCTGTCAATGGCCATTCTAAGCTGAATGTGCCTGCTCTCGTCAGATCGCAGCAGCAATGCAGCTTAAGGCTTGGCAAGTACCAGCATGGGAGACTGGCTGGGAATCCCAAGTTCCCTTGACCTTTTTGAACCTGAAAATTGTGTTAGTTTCTCTATGAGATAGTAAAAGAAGGTTCAAATTGAACAGCTGCTGTCAATGGCCATTCTAAGCTGAATGTGCCTGCTCTCATCAGATCGCAGCAGCAATGCAGCTTAAGGCTTGGCAAGTACCAGCATGGGAGACTGGCTGGGAATCCCAAGTTCCGTTGACCTTTTTGAACCTGAAAATTGTGTTAGTTTCTCTATGAGATAGTAAAAGAAGGTTCAAATTGAAAAGCTGCTGTCAACGGCCATTCTAAGCGGAATGTGCGTGCTCTTGTCAGATCGCAGCAGCAATGCAGCTTAAGGCTTGGCAAATACCAGCATGGGAGACTGCCTGGGAATCCCAAGTTCTGGTGACCTTTTTGAACCTGAAAATTGTGTTAGTTTCTCTATGAGATAGTAAAAGAAGGTTCAAATTGAACAGCTGCTGTCAACGGCAATTCTAAGCTGAATGTGTGTGCTCTTTTCAGATCGCAGCAGCGATGCAGCTTAAGGCTTGGCAAGTACCAGCATGGGAGACTGGCTGGGAATCCCAAGTTCTGTTGACCTTTTTGAACCTGAAAATTGTGTTAGTTTCTCTATGAGATAGTAAAAGAAGGTTCAAATTGAACAGCTGCTGTCAACGGCAATTCTAAGCTGAATGTGCCTGCTCTCGTCAGATCGCAGCAGCAATGCAGCTTAAGGCTTGGCAAGTACAAGCATGGGAGACTGGCTGGGAATCCCAAGTTCCGTTGACCGTTTTGAACCTGAAAATTGTGTTAGTTTCTCTATGAGATAGCAAAAGAAGGTTCAAATTGAACAGCTGCTGTCAATGGCCATTCTAAGCTGAATGTGCCTGCTCTCGTCAGATCGCAGCAGCAATGCAGCTTAAGGCTTGGCAAGTACCAGCATGGGAGACTGGCTGGGAATCCCAAGTTCTGTTGACCTTTTTGAACCTGAAAATGTGTTAGTTTCTCTATGAGATAGTAAAAGAAGGTTCAAATTGAACAGCTGCTGTCAACGGCCATTCTAAGCTGAATGTGCCTGCTCTCGTCAGATTGCAGCAGCAATGCAGCTTAAGGCTTGGCAAGTACCAGCATGGGAGACTGGCTGGGAATCCCATGTTCCGTTGACCTTTTTGAACCTGAAAATTGTGTTAGTTTCTCTATGAGATAGTAAAAGAAGGTTCAAATTGAACAGCTGCTGTCAACGGCCATTCTAAGCTGAATGTGCCTGCTCTCGTCAGATCGCAGCAGCAATGCAGCTTAAGGCTTGGCAAGTACCAGCATGGGAGACTGGGTAGGAATCCCAAGATCCGTTGACCTTTTTGAACCTGAAAATTGAGTTATTTTCTCTATGAGATAGTAAAAGAAGGTTCAAATTGAACAGCTGCTGTCAACGGCCATTCTAAGCTGAATGTGCCTGCTCTCGTCAGATCACAGCAGCAATGCAGCTTAAGGCTTGGCAAGTACCAGCATGGGAGACTGGCTGAAAATCCCAAGTTCTGTTGACCTTTTTGAACCTGAAAATTGTGTTAGTTTCTCTATGAGATAGTTAAAGAAGGTTCAAATTGAACAGCTGCTGTCAATGGCCATTCTAAGCTGAATGTGCCTGCTCTCGTCAGATCGCAGCAGCAATGCAGCTTAAGGCTTGGCAAGTACCAGCATGGGAGACTGGCTGGGAATCCCAAGTTCCCTTGACCTTTTTGAACCTGAAAATTGTGTTAGTTTCTCTATGAGATAGTAAAAGAAGGTTCAAATTGAACAGCTGCTGTCAATGGCCATTCTAAGCTGAATGTGCCTGCTCTCATCAGATCGCAGCAGCAATGCAGCTTAAGGCTTGGCAAGTACCAGCATGGGAGACTGGCTGGGAATCCCAAGTTCCGTTGACCTTTTTGAACCTGAAAATTGTGTTAGTTTCTCTATGAGATAGTAAAAGAAGGTTCAAATTGAAAAGCTGCTGTCAACGGCCATTCTAAGCGGAATGTGCGTGCTCTTGTCAGATCGCAGCAGCAATGCAGCTTAAGGCTTGGCAAATACCAGCATGGGAGACTGCCTGGGAATCCCAAGTTCTGGTGACCTTTCTGAACCTGAAAATTGTGTTAGTTTCTCTATGAGATAGTAAAAGAAGGTTCAAATTGAACAGCTGCTGTCAACGGCAATTCTAAGCTGAATGTGTGTGCTCTTTTCAGATCGCAGCAGCGATGCAGCTTAAGGCTTGGCAAGTACCAGCATGGGAGACTGGCTGGGAATCCCAAGTTCTGTTGACCTTTTTGAACCTGAAAATTGTGTTAGTTTCTCTATGAGATAGTAAAAGAAGGTTCAAATTGAACAGCTGCTGTCAACGGCAATTCTAAGCTGAATGTGCCTGCTCTCGTCAGATCGCAGCAGCAATGCAGCTTAAGGCTTGGCAAGTACAAGCATGGGAGACTGGCTGGGAATCCCAAGTTCCGTTGACCGTTTTGAACCTGAAAATTGTGTTAGTTTCTCTATGAGATAGCAAAAGAAGGTTCAAATTGAACAGCTGCTGTCAATGGCCATTCTAAGCTGAATGTGCCTGCTCTCGTCAGATCGCAGCAGCAATGCAGCTTAAGGCTTGGCAAGTACCAGCATGGGAGACTGGCTGGGAATCCCAAGTTCTGTTGACCTTTTTGAACCTGAAAATGTGTTAGTTTCTCTATGAGATAGTAAAAGAAGGTTCAAATTGAACAGCTGCTGTCAACGGCCATTCTAAGCTGAATGTGCCTGCTCTCGTCAGATTGCAGCAGCAATGCAGCTTAAGGCTTGGCAAGTACCAGCATGGGAGACTGGCTGGGAATCCCATGTTCCGTTGACCTTTTTGAACCTGAAAATTGTGTTAGTTTCTCTATGAGATAGTAAAAGAAGGTTCAAATTGAACAGCTGCTGTCAACGGCCATTCTAAGCTGAATGTGCCTGCTCTCGTCAGATCGCAGCAGCAATGCAGCTTAAGGCTTGGCAAGTACCAGCATGGGAGACTGGGTAGGAATCCCAAGATCCGTTGACCTTTTTGAACCTGAAAATTGAGTTATTTTCTCTATGAGATAGTAAAAGAAGGTTCAAATTGAACAGCTGCTGTCAACGGCCATTCTAAGCTGAATGTGCCTGCTCTCGTCAGATCACAGCAGCAATGCAGCTTAAGGCTTGGCAAGTACCAGCATGGGAGACTGGCTGAAAATCCCAAGTTCTGTTGACCTTTTTGAACCTGAAAATTGTGTTAGTTTCTCTATGAGATAGTTAAAGAAGGTTCAAATTGAACAGCTGCTGTCAATGGCCATTCTAAGCTGAATGTGCCTGCTCTCGTCAGATCGCAGCAGCAATGCAGCTTAAGGCTTGGCAAGTACCAGCATGGGAGACTGGCTGGGAATCCCAAGTTCCCTTGACCTTTTTGAACCTGAAAATTGTGTTAGTTTCTCTATGAGATAGTAAAAGAAGGTTCAAATTGAACAGCTGCTGTCAATGGCCATTCTAAGCTGAATGTGCCTGCTCTCATCAGATCGCAGCAGCAATGCAGCTTAAGGCTTGGCAAGTACCAGCATGGGAGACTGGCTGGGAATCCCAAGTTCCGTTGACCTTTTTGAACCTGAAAATTGTGTTAGTTTCTCTATGAGATAGTAAAAGAAGGTTCAAATTGAAAAGCTGCTGTCAACGGCCATTCTAAGCGGAATGTGCGTGCTCTTGTCAGATCGCAGCAGCAATGCAGCTTAAGACTTGGCAAATACCAGCATGGGAGACTGCCTGGGAATCCCAAGTTCTGGTGACCTTTCTGAACCTGAAAATTGTGTTAGTTTCTCTATGAGATAGTAAAAGAAGGTTCAAATTGAACAGCTGCTGTCAACGGCAATTCTAAGCTGAATGTGTGTGCTCTTTTCAGATCGCAGCAGCGATGCAGCTTAAGGCTTGGCAAGTACCAGCATGGGAGACTGGCTGGGAATCCCAAGTTCTGTTGACCTTTTTGAACCTGAAAATTGTGTTAGTTTCTCTATGAGATAGTAAAAGAAGGTTCAAATTGAACAGCTGCTGTCAACGGCAATTCTAAGCTGAATGTGCCTGCTCTCGTCAGATCGCAGCAGCAATGCAGCTTAAGGCTTGGCAAGTACAAGCATGGGAGACTGGCTGGGAATCCCAAGTTCCGTTGACCGTTTTGAACCTGAAAATTGTGTTAGTTTCTCTATGAGATAGCAAAAGAAGGTTCAAATTGAACAGCTGCTGTCAATGGCCATTCTAAGCTGAATGTGCCTGCTCTCGTCAGATCGCAGCAGCAATGCAGCTTAAGGCTTGGCAAGTACCAGCATGGGAGACTGGCTGGGAATCCCAAGTTCTGTTGACCTTTTTGAACCTGAAAATGTGTTAGTTTCTCTATGAGATAGTAAAAGAAGGTTCAAATTGAACAGCTGCTGTCAACGGCCATTCTAAGCTGAATGTGCCTGCTCTCGTCAGATTGCAGCAGCAATGCAGCTTAAGGCTTGGCAAGTACCAGCATGGGAGACTGGCTGGGAATCCCATGTTCCGTTGACCTTTTTGAACCTGAAAATTGTGTTAGTTTCTCTATGAGATAGTAAAAGAAGGTTCAAATTGAACAGCTGCTGTCAAAGGCTATTCTAAGCTGAATGTGCCTGCTCTCGTCAGATCGCAGCAGCAATGCAGCTTAAGGCTTGGCAAGTACCAGCATGGGAGACTGGGTAGGAATCCCAAGATCCGTTGACCTTTTTGAACCTGAAAATTGAGTTATTTTCTCTATGAGATAGTAAAAGAAGGTTCAAATTGAACAGCTGCTGTCAACGGCCATTCTAAGCTGAATGTGCCTGCTCTCGTCAGATCACAGCAGCAATGCAGCTTAAGGCTTGGCAAGTACCAGCATGGGAGACTGGCTGAAAATCCCAAGTTCTGTTGACCTTTTTGAACCTGAAAATTGTGTTAGTTTCTCTATGAGATAGTTAAAGAAGGTTCAAATTGAACAGCTGCTGTCAATGGCCATTCTAAGCTGAATGTGCCTGCTCTCGTCAGATCGCAGCAGCAATGCAGCTTAAGGCTTGGCAAGTACCAGCATGGGAGACTGGCTGGGAATTCCAAGTTCCGTTGACCTTTTTGAACCTGAAAATGTGTTAGTTTGTCTATGAGATAGTAAAAGAAGGTTCAAATTGAACAACTGCTGTCAACGGCCATTCTAAGCTGAATGTGCCTGCTCTCGTCAGATCGCAGCAGCAATGCAGCTTAAGGCTTGGCAAGTACCAGCATGGGAGACTGGCTGGGAATCCCAAGTTCCGTTGACCTTTTTGAACCTGAAAATTGTGTTAGTTTCTCTATGAGATAGTAAAAGAAGGTTCAAATTGAACAGCTGCTGTCAACGGCCATTTTAAGCTGAATGAGCCTGCTCTCGTCAGATCACAGCAGCAATGCAGCTTAAGGCTTGGCAAGTACCAGCATGGGAGACTGGCTGAAAATCCCAAGTTCTGTTGACCTTTTTGAACCTGAAAATTGTGTTAGTTTCTCTATGAGATAGTTAAAGAAGGTTCAAATTGAACAGCTGCTGTCAATGGCCATTCTAAGCTGAATGTGCCTGCTCTCGTCAGATCGCAGCAGCAATGCAGCTTAAGGCTTGGCAAGTACCAGCATGGGAGACTGGCTGGGAATCCCAAGTTCCCTTGACCTTTTTGAACCTGAAAATTGTGTTAGTTTCTCTATGAGATAGTAAAAGAAGGTTCAAATTGAACAGCTGCTGTCAATGGCCATTCTAAGCTGAATGTGCCTGCTCTCATCAGATCGCAGCAGCAATGCAGCTTAAGGCTTGGCAAGTACCAGCATGGGAGACTGGCTGGGAATCCCAAGTTCCGTTGACCTTTTTTAACCTGAAAATTGTGTTAGTTTCTATATAAGATAGTAAAAGAAGGTTCAAATTGAACAGCTGCTGTCAACGGCCATTCTAAGCTGAATTTGCCTGCTCTCGTCAGATCGCAGCAGCAATGCAGCTTAAGGCTTGGCAAGTACCAGCATGGGAGACTGGCTGGGAATTCCAAGTTCCGTTGACCTTTTTGAACCTGAAAATGTGTTAGTTTCTCTATGAGATAGTAAAAGAAGGTTCAAATTGAACAGCTGCTGTCAATGGCCATTCTAAGCTGAATGTGCCTGCTCTCGTCAGATCGCAGCAGCAATGCAGCTTAAGGCTTGGCAAGTACCAGCATGGGAGACTGGCTGGGAATCCCAAGTTCCCTTGACCTTTTTGAACCTGAAAAT
This sequence comes from Engystomops pustulosus, assembly GCF_040894005.1. NCBI lineage: Eukaryota > Metazoa > Chordata > Amphibia > Anura > Leptodactylidae > Engystomops > Engystomops pustulosus. Next base: position 61,522,841 of record NC_092419.1, read on the forward strand.
TGTGTTAGTTTCTCTATGAGATAGTAAAAGAAGGTTCAAATTGAACAGCTGCTGTCAATGGCCATTCTAAGCTGAATGTGCCTGCTCTCATCAGATCGCAGCAGCAATGCAGCTTAAGGCTTGGCAAGTACCAGCATGGGAGACTGGCTGGGAATCCCAAGTTCCGTTGACCTTTTTGAACCTGAAAATTGTGTTAGTTTCTCTATGAGATAGTAAAAGAAGGTTCAAATTGAAAAGCTGCTGTCAACGGCCATTCTAAGCGGAATGTGCGTGCTCTTGTCAGATCGCAGCAGCAATGCAGCTTAAGGCTTGGCAAATACCAGCATGGGAGACTGCCTGGGAATCCCAAGTTCTGGTGACCTTTTTGAACCTGAAAATTGTGTTAGTTTCTCTATGAGATAGTAAAAGAAGGTTCAAATTGAACAGCTGCTGTCAACGGCAATTCTAAGCTGAATGTGTGTGCTCTTTTCAGATCGCAGCAGCGATGCAGCTTAAGGCTTGGCAAGTACCAGCATGGGAGACTGGCTGGGAATCCCAAGTTCTGTTGACCTTTTTGAACCTGAAAATTGTGTTAGTTTCTCTATGAGATAGTAAAAGAAGGTTCAAATTGAACAGCTGCTGTCAACGGCAATTCTAAGCTGAATGTGCCTGCTCTCGTCAGATCGCAGCAGCAATGCAGCTTAAGGCTTGGCAAGTACAAGCATGGGAGACTGGCTGGGAATCCCAAGTTCCGTTGACCGTTTTGAACCTGAAAATTGTGTTAGTTTCTCTATGAGATAGCAAAAGAAGGTTCAAATTGAACAGCTGCTGTCAATGGCCATTCTAAGCTGAATGTGCCTGCTCTCGTCAGATCGCAGCAGCAATGCAGCTTAAGGCTTGGCAAGTACCAGCATGGGAGACTGGCTGGGAATCCCAAGTTCTGTTGACCTTTTTGAACCTGAAAATGTGTTAGTTTCTCTATGAGATAGTAAAAGAAGGTTCAAATTGAACAGCTGCTGTCAACGGCCATTCTAAGCTGAATGTGCCTGCTCTCGTCAGATTGCAGCAGCAATGCAGCTTAAGGCTTGGCAAGTACCAGCATGGGAGACTGGCTGGGAATCCCATGTTCCGTTGACCTTTTTGAACCTGAAAATTGTGTTAGTTTCTCTATGAGATAGTAAAAGAAGGTTCAAATTGAACAGCTGCTGTCAACGGCCATTCTAAGCTGAATGTGCCTGCTCTCGTCAGATCGCAGCAGCAATGCAGCTTAAGGCTTGGCAAGTACCAGCATGGGAGACTGGGTAGGAATCCCAAGATCCGTTGACCTTTTTGAACCTGAAAATTGAGTTATTTTCTCTATGAGATAGTAAAAGAAGGTTCAAATTGAACAGCTGCTGTCAACGGCCATTCTAAGCTGAATGTGCCTGCTCTCGTCAGATCACAGCAGCAATGCAGCTTAAGGCTTGGCAAGTACCAGCATGGGAGACTGGCTGAAAATCCCAAGTTCTGTTGACCTTTTTGAACCTGAAAATTGTGTTAGTTTCTCTATGAGATAGTTAAAGAAGGTTCAAATTGAACAGCTGCTGTCAATGGCCATTCTAAGCTGAATGTGCCTGCTCTCGTCAGATCGCAGCAGCAATGCAGCTTAAGGCTTGGCAAGTACCAGCATGGGAGACTGGCTGGGAATCCCAAGTTCCCTTGACCTTTTTGAACCTGAAAATTGTGTTAGTTTCTCTATGAGATAGTAAAAGAAGGTTCAAATTGAACAGCTGCTGTCAATGGCCATTCTAAGCTGAATGTGCCTGCTCTCATCAGATCGCAGCAGCAATGCAGCTTAAGGCTTGGCAAGTACCAGCATGGGAGACTGGCTGGGAATCCCAAGTTCCGTTGACCTTTTTGAACCTGAAAATTGTGTTAGTTTCTCTATGAGATAGTAAAAGAAGGTTCAAATTGAAAAGCTGCTGTCAACGGCCATTCTAAGCGGAATGTGCGTGCTCTTGTCAGATCGCAGCAGCAATGCAGCTTAAGGCTTGGCAAATACCAGCATGGGAGACTGCCTGGGAATCCCAAGTTCTGGTGACCTTTCTGAACCTGAAAATTGTGTTAGTTTCTCTATGAGATAGTAAAAGAAGGTTCAAATTGAACAGCTGCTGTCAACGGCAATTCTAAGCTGAATGTGTGTGCTCTTTTCAGATCGCAGCAGCGATGCAGCTTAAGGCTTGGCAAGTACCAGCATGGGAGACTGGCTGGGAATCCCAAGTTCTGTTTACCTTTTTGAACCTGAAAATTGTGTTAGTTTCTCTATGAGATAGTAAAAGAAGGTTCAAATTGAACAGCTGCTGTCAACGGCAATTCTAAGCTGAATGTGCCTGCTCTCGTCAGATCGCAGCAGCAATGCAGCTTAAGGCTTGGCAAGTACAAGCATGGGAGACTGGCTGGGAATCCCAAGTTCCGTTGACCGTTTTGAACCTGAAAATTGTGTTAGTTTCTCTATGAGATAGCAAAAGAAGGTTCAAATTGAACAGCTGCTGTCAATGGCCATTCTAAGCTGAATGTGCCTGCTCTCGTCAGATCGCAGCAGCAATGCAGCTTAAGGCTTGGCAAGTACCAGCATGGGAGACTGGCTGGGAATCCCAAGTTCTGTTGACCTTTTTGAACCTGAAAATGTGTTAGTTTCTCTATGAGATAGTAAAAGAAGGTTCAAATTGAACAGCTGCTGTCAACGGCCATTCTAAGCTGAATGTGCCTGCTCTCGTCAGATTGCAGCAGCAATGCAGCTTAAGGCTTGGCAAGTACCAGCATGGGAGACTGGCTGGGAATCCCATGTTCCGTTGACCTTTTTGAACCTGAAAATTGTGTTAGTTTCTCTATGAGATAGTAAAAGAAGGTTCAAATTGAACAGCTGCTGTCAACGGCCATTCTAAGCTGAATGTGCCTGCTCTCGTCAGATCGCAGCAGCAATGCAGCTTAAGGCTTGGCAAGTACCAGCATGGGAGACTGGGTAGGAATCCCAAGATCCGTTGACCTTTTTGAACCTGAAAATTGAGTTATTTTCTCTATGAGATAGTAAAAGAAGGTTCAAATTGAACAGCTGCTGTCAACGGCCATTCTAAGCTGAATGTGCCTGCTCTCGTCAGATCACAGCAGCAATGCAGCTTAAGGCTTGGCAAGTACCAGCATGGGAGACTGGCTGAAAATCCCAAGTTCTGTTGACCTTTTTGAACCTGAAAATTGTGTTAGTTTCTCTATGAGATAGTTAAAGAAGGTTCAAATTGAACAGCTGCTGTCAATGGCCATTCTAAGCTGAATGTGCCTGCTCTCGTCAGATCGCAGCAGCAATGCAGCTTAAGGCTTGGCAAGTACCAGCATGGGAGACTGGCTGGGAATCCCAAGTTCCCTTGACCTTTTTGAACCTGAAAATTGTGTTAGTTTCTCTATGAGATAGTAAAAGAAGGTTCAAATTGAACAGCTGCTGTCAATGGCCATTCTAAGCTGAATGTGCCTGCTCTCATCAGATCGCAGCAGCAATGCAGCTTAAGGCTTGGCAAGTACCAGCATGGGAGACTGGCTGGGAATCCCAAGTTCCGTTGACCTTTTTGAACCTGAAAATTGTGTTAGTTTCTCTATGAGATAGTAAAAGAAGGTTCAAATTGAAAAGCTGCTGTCAACGGCCATTCTAAGCGGAATGTGCGTGCTCTTGTCAGATCGCAGCAGCAATGCAGCTTAAGGCTTGGCAAATACCAGCATGGGAGACTGCCTGGGAATCCCAAGTTCTGGTGACCTTTCTGAACCTGAAAATTGTGTTAGTTTCTCTATGAGATAGTAAAAGAAGGTTCAAATTGAACAGCTGCTGTCAACGGCAATTCTAAGCTGAATGTGTGTGCTCTTTTCAGATCGCAGCAGCGATGCAGCTTAAGGCTTGGCAAGTACCAGCATGGGAGACTGGCTGGGAATCCCAAGTTCTGTTGACCTTTTTGAACCTGAAAATTGTGTTAGTTTCTCTATGAGATAGTAAAAGAAGGTTCAAATTGAACAGCTGCTGTCAACGGCAATTCTAAGCTGAATGTGCCTGCTCTCGTCAGATCGCAGCAGCAATGCAGCTTAAGGCTTGGCAAGTACAAGCATGGGAGACTGGCTGGGAATCCCAAGTTCCGTTGACCGTTTTGAACCTGAAAATTGTGTTAGTTTCTCTATGAGATAGCAAAAGAAGGTTCAAATTGAACAGCTGCTGTCAATGGCCATTCTAAGCTGAATGTGCCTGCTCTCGTCAGATCGCAGCAGCAATGCAGCTTAAGGCTTGGCAAGTACCAGCATGGGAGACTGGCTGGGAATCCCAAGTTCTGTTGACCTTTTTGAACCTGAAAATGTGTTAGTTTCTCTATGAGATAGTAAAAGAAGGTTCAAATTGAACAGCTGCTGTCAACGGCCATTCTAAGCTGAATGTGCCTGCTCTCGTCAGATTGCAGCAGCAATGCAGCTTAAGGCTTGGCAAGTACCAGCATGGGAGACTGGCTGGGAATCCCATGTTCCGTTGACCTTTTTGAACCTGAAAATTGTGTTAGTTTCTCTATGAGATAGTAAAAGAAGGTTCAAATTGAACAGCTGCTGTCAAAGGCTATTCTAAGCTGAATGTGCCTGCTCTCGTCAGATCGCAGCAGCAATGCAGCTTAAGGCTTGGCAAGTACCAGCATGGGAGACTGGGTAGGAATCCCAAGATCCGTTGACCTTTTTGAACCTGAAAATTGAGTTATTTTCTCTATGAGATAGTAAAAGAAGGTTCAAATTGAACAGCTGCTGTCAACGGCCATTCTAAGCTGAATGTGCCTGCTCTCGTCAGATCACAGCAGCAATGCAGCTTAAGGCTTGGCAAGTACCAGCATGGGAGACTGGCTGAAAATCCCAAGTTCTGTTGACCTTTTTGAACCTGAAAATTGTGTTAGTTTCTCTATGAGATAGTTAAAGAAGGTTCAAATTGAACAGCTGCTGTCAATGGCCATTCTAAGCTGAATGTGCCTGCTCTCGTCAGATCGCAGCAGCAATGCAGCTTAAGGCTTGGCAAGTACCAGCATGGGAGACTGGCTGGGAATTCCAAGTTCCGTTGACCTTTTTGAACCTGAAAATGTGTTAGTTTGTCTATGAGATAGTAAAAGAAGGTTCAAATTGAACAACTGCTGTCAACGGCCATTCTAAGCTGAATGTGCCTGCTCTCGTCAGATCGCAGCAGCAATGCAGCTTAAGGCTTGGCAAGTACCAGCATGGGAGACTGGCTGGGAATCCCAAGTTCCGTTGACCTTTTTGAACCTGAAAATTGTGTTAGTTTCTCTATGAGATAGTAAAAGAAGGTTCAAATTGAACAGCTGCTGTCAACGGCCATTTTAAGCTGAATGAGCCTGCTCTCGTCAGATCACAGCAGCAATGCAGCTTAAGGCTTGGCAAGTACCAGCATGGGAGACTGGCTGGGAATCCCAAGTTCTGTTGACCTTTTTGAACCTGAAAATTGTGTTAGTTTCTCTATGAGATAGTTAAAGAAGGTTCAAATTGAACAGCTGCTGTCAACGGCCATTCTAAGCTGAATGTGCCTGCTCTCGTCAGATCGCAGCAGCAATGCAGCTTAAGGCTTGGCAAGTACCAGCATGGGAGACTGGCTGGGAATTCCAAGTTCCGTTGACCTTTTTGAACCTGAAAATGTGTTAGTTTCTCTATGAGATAGTAAAAGAAGGTTCAAATTGAACAGCTGCTGTCAACGGCCATTCTAAGCTGAATGTGCCTGCTCTCGTCAGATCGCAGCAGCAATGCAGCTTAAGGCTTGGCAAGTACCAGCATGGGAGACTGGCTGGGAATCCCAAGTTCCGTTGACCTTTTTGAACCTGAAAATTGTGTTAGTTTCTCTATGAGATAGTAAAAGAAGGTTCAAATTGAACGGCTGCTGTCAACGGCCATTCTAAGCTGAATGTGCCTGCTCTCGTCAGATCGCAGCAGCAATGCAGCTTAAGGCTTGGCAAGTACCAGCATGGGAGACTGGGTAGGAATCCCAAGATCCGTTGACCTTTTTGAACCTGAAGATTGAGTTATTTTCTCTATGAGATAGTAAAAGAAGGTTCAAATTGAACAGCTGCTGTCAACGGCCATTCTAAGCTGAATGTGCCTGCTCTCGTCAGATCACAGCAGCAATGCAGCTTAAGGCTTGGCAAGTACCAGCATGGGAGACTGGCTGGGAATCCCAAGTTCTGTTGACCTTTTTGAACCTGAAAATTGTGTTAGTTTCTCTATGAGATAGTTAAAGAAGGTTCAAATTGAACAGCTGCTGTCAACGGCCATTCTAAGCTGAATGTGCCTGCTCTCGTCAGATCGCAGCAGCAATGCAGCTTAAGGCTTGGCAAGTACCAGCATGGGAGACTGGCTGGGAATTCCAAGTTCCGTTGACCTTTTTGAACCTGAAAATGTGTTAATTTGTCTATGAGATAGTAAAAGAAGGTTCAAATTGAACAGCTGCTGTCAACGGCCATTCTAAGCTGAATGTGCCTACTCTCGTCAGATCGCAGCAGCAATGCAGCTTAAGGCTTGGCAAGTACCAGCATGGGAGACTGGCTGGGAATCCCAAGTTCCGTTGACCTTTTTGAACCTGAAAATTGTGTTAGTTTCTCTATGAGATAGTAAAAGAAGGTTCAAATTGAACAGCTGCTGTCAACGGCCATTCTAAGCTGAATGAGTCTGCTCTCGTCAGATCACAGCAGCAATGCAGCTTAAGGCTTGGCAAGTACCAGCATGGGAGACTGGCTGGGAATCCCAAGTTCTGTTGACCTTTTTGAACCTGAAAATTGTGTTAGTTTCTCTATGAGATAGTTAAAGAAGGTTCAAATTGAACAGCTGCTGTCAACGGCCATTCTAAGCTGAATGTGCCTGCTCTCGTCAGATCGCAGCAGCAATGCAGCTTAAGGCTTGGCAAGTACCAGCATGGGAGACTGGCTGGGAATTCCAAGTTCCGTTGACCTTTTTGAACCTGAAAATGTGTTAGTTTCTCTATGAGATAGTAAAAGAAGGTTCAAATTGAACAGCTGCTGTCAACGGCCATTCTAAGCTGAATGTGCCTGTTCTCGTCAGATCGCAGCAGCAATGCAGCTTAAGGCTTGGCAAGTACCAGCATGGGAGACTGGCTGGGAATCCCAAGTTCCGTTGACCTTTTTGAACCTGAAAATTGTGTTAGTTTCTCTATGAGATAGTAAAAGAAGGTTCAAATTGAACAGCTGCTGTCAACGGCCATTCTAAGCTGAATGTGCCTGCTCTCGTCAGATCGCAGCAGCAATGCAGCTTAAGGCTTGGCAAGTACCAGCATGGGAGACTGGCTGGGAATCCCAAGTTCTGTTGACCTTTTTGAACCTGAAAATGTGTTAGTTTCTCTATGAGATAGTAAAAGAAGGTTCAAATTGAACAGCTGCTGTCAACGGCCATTCTAAGCTGAATGTGCCTGCTCTCGTCAGATTGCAGCAGCAATGCAGCTTAAGGCTTGGCAAGTACCAGCATGGGAGACTGGCTGGGAATCCCATGTTCCGTTGACCTTTTTGAACCTGAAAATTGTGTTAGTTTCTCTATGAGATAGTAAAAGAAGGTTCAAATTGAACAGCTGCTGTCAAAGGCTATTCTAAGCTGAATGTGCCTGCTCTCGTCAGATCGCAGCAGCAATGCAGCTTAAGGCTTGGCAAGTACCAGCATGGGAGACTGGGTAGGAATCCCAAGATCCGTTGACCTTTTTGAACCTGAAAATTGAGTTATTTTCTCTATGAGATAGTAAAAGAAGGTTCAAATTGAACAGCTGCTGTCAACGGCCATTCTAAGCTGAATGTGCCTGCTCTCGTCAGATCACAGCAGCAATGCAGCTTAAGGCTTGGCAAGTACCAGCATGGGAGACTGGCTGAAAATCCCAAGTTCTGTTGACCTTTTTGAACCTGAAAATTGTGTTAGTTTCTCTATGAGATAGTTAAAGAAGGTTCAAATTGAACAGCTGCTGTCAATGGCCATTCTAAGCTGAATGTGCCTGCTCTCGTCAGATCGCAGCAGCAATGCAGCTTAAGGCTTGGCAAGTACCAGCATGGGAGACTGGCTGGGAATTCCAAGTTCCGTTGACCTTTTTGAACCTGAAAATGTGTTAGTTTGTCTATGAGATAGTAAAAGAAGGTTCAAATTGAACAACTGCTGTCAACGGCCATTCTAAGCTGAATGTGCCTGCTCTCGTCAGATCGCAGCAGCAATGCAGCTTAAGGCTTGGCAAGTACCAGCATGGGAGACTGGCTGGGAATCCCAAGTTCCGTTGACCTTTTTGAACCTGAAAATTGTGTTAGTTTCTCTATGAGATAGTAAAAGAAGGTTCAAATTGAACAGCTGCTGTCAACGGCCATTTTAAGCTGAATGAGCCTGCTCTCGTCAGATCACAGCAGCAATGCAGCTTAAGGCTTGGCAAGTACCAGCATGGGAGACTGGCTGGGAATCCCAAGTTCTGTTGACCTTTTTGAACCTGAAAATTGTGTTAGTTTCTCTATGAGATAGTTAAAGAAGGTTCAAATTGAACAGCTGCTGTCAACGGCCATTCTAAGCTGAATGTGCCTGCTCTCGTCAGATCGCAGCAGCAATGCAGCTTAAGGCTTGGCAAGTACCAGCATGGGAGACTGGCTGGGAATTCCAAGTTCCGTTGACCTTTTTGAACCTGAAAATGTGTTAGTTTCTCTATGAGATAGTAAAAGAAGGTTCAAATTGAACAGCTGCTGTCAACGGCCATTCTAAGCTGAATGTGCCTGCTCTCGTCAGATCGCAGCAGCAATGCAGCTTAAGGCTTGGCAAGTACCAGCATGGGAGACTGGCTGGGAATCCCAAGTTCCGTTGACCTTTTTGAACCTGAAAATTGTGTTAGTTTCTCTATGAGATAGTAAAAGAAGGTTCAAATTGAACGGCTGCTGTCAACGGCCATTCTAAGCTGAATGTGCCTGCTCTCGTCAGATCGCAGCAGCAATGCAGCTTAAGGCTTGGCAAGTACCAGCATGGGAGACTGGGTAGGAATCCCAAGATCCGTTGACCTTTTTGAACCTGAAGATTGAGTTATTTTCTCTATGAGATAGTAAAAGAAGGTTCAAATTGAACAGCTGCTGTCAACGGCCATTCTAAGCTGAATGTGCCTGCTCTCGTCAGATCACAGCAGCAATGCAGCTTAAGGCTTGGCAAGTACCAGCATGGGAGACTGGCTGGGAATCCCAAGTTCTGTTGACCTTTTTGAACCTGAAAATTGTGTTAGTTTCTCTATGAGATAGTTAAAGAAGGTTCAAATTGAACAGCTGCTGTCAACGGCCATTCTAAGCTGAATGTGCCTGCTCTCGTCAGATCGCAGCAGCAATGCAGCTTAAGGCTTGGCAAGTACCAGCATGGGAGACTGGCTGGGAATTCCAAGTTCCGTTGACCTTTTTGAACCTGAAAATGTGTTAATTTGTCTATGAGATAGTAAAAGAAGGTTCAAATTGAACAGCTGCTGTCAACGGCCATTCTAAGCTGAATGTGCCTACTCTCGTCAGATCGCAGCAGCAATGCAGCTTAAGGCTTGGCAAGTACCAGCATGGGAGACTGGCTGGGAATCCCAAGTTCCGTTGACCTTTTTGAACCTGAAAATTGTGTTAGTTTCTCTATGAGATAGTAAAAGAAGGTTCAAATTGAACAGCTGCTGTCAACGGCCATTCTAAGCTGAATGAGTCTGCTCTCGTCAGATCACAGCAGCAATGCAGCTTAAGGCTTGGCAAGTACCAGCATGGGAGACTGGCTGGGAATCCCAAGTTCTGTTGACCTTTTTGAACCTGAAAATTGTGTTAGTTTCTCTATGAGATAGTTAAAGAAGGTTCAAATTGAACAGCTGCTGTCAACGGCCATTCTAAGCTGAATGTGCCTGCTCTCGTCAGATCGCAGCAGCAATGCAGCTTAAGGCTTGGCAAGTACCAGCATGGGAGACTGGCTGGGAATTCCAAGTTCCGTTGACCTTTTTGAACCTGAAAATGTGTTAGTTTCTCTATGAGATAGTAAAAGAAGGTTCAAATTGAACAGCTGCTGTCAACGGCCATTCTAAGCTGAATGTGCCTGTTCTCGTCAGATCGCAGCAGCAATGCAGCTTAAGGCTTGGCAAGTACCAGCATGGGAGACTGGCTGGGAATCCCAAGTTCCGTTGACCTTTTTGAACCTGAAAATTGTGTTAGTTTCTCTATGAGATAGTAAAAGAAGGTTCAAATTGAACAGCTGCTGTCAACGGCCATTCTAAGCTGAATGTGCCTGCTCTCGTCAGATCGCAGCAGCAATGCAGCTTAAGGCTTGGCAAGTACCAGCATGGGAGACTGGGTAGGAATCCCAAGATCCGTTGACCTTTTTGAACCTAAAAATTGAGTTATTTTCTCTATGAGATAGTAAAAGAAGGTTCAAATTGAACAGCTGCTGTCAACGGCCATTCTAAGCTGAATGTGCCTGCTCTCGTCAGATCACAGCAGCAATGCAGCTTAAGGCTTGGCAAGTACCAGCATGGGAGACTGGCTGGGAATCCCAAGTTCTGTTGACCTTTTTGAACCTGAAAATTGTGTTAGTTTCTCTATGAGATAGTTAAAGAAGGTTCAAATTGAACAGCTGCTGTCAACGGCCATTCTAAGCTGAATGTGCCTGCTCTCGTCAGATCGCAGCAGCAATGCAGCTTAAGGCTTGGCAAGTACCAGCATGGGAGACTGGCTGGGAATTCCAAGTTCCGTTGACCTTTTTGAACCTGAAAATGTGTTAGTTTGTCTATGAGATAGTAAAAGAAGGTTCAAATTGAACAGCTGCTGTCAACGGCCATTCTAAGCTGAATGTGCCTACTCTCGTCAGATCGCAGCAGCAATGCAGCTTAAGGCTTGGCAAGTACCAGCATGGGAGACTGGCTGGGAATCCCAAGTTCTGTTGACCTTTTTTAACCTGAAAATTGTGTTAGTTTCTATATGAGATAGTAAAAGAAGGTTCAAATTGAACAGCTGCTGTCAACGGCCATTCTAAGCTGAATTTGCCTGCTCTCGTCAGATCGCAGCAGCAATGCAACTTAAGGTTTGGCAAGTACCAGCATGGGAGACTGGCTGGGAATTCCAAATTCCATTGACCTTTTTGAACCTGAAAATGTGTTAGTTTCTCTATGAGATAGTAAAAGAAGGTTCAAATTGAACAGCTGCTGTCAACGGCCATTCTAAGCTGAATGTGCCTGCTCTCGTCAGATCGCAGCAGCAATGCAGCTTAAGGCTTGGCAAGTACCAGCCTGGGAGACTGGGTAGGAATCCCAAGATCCGTTGACCTTTTTGAACCTGAAAATTGAGTTATTTTCTCTATGAGATAGTAAAAGAAGGTTCAAATTGAACAGCTGCTGTCAACGGCCATTCTAAGCTGAATGTGCCTGCTCTCGTCAGATCGCAGCAGCAATGCAGCTTAAGGCTTGGCAAGTACCAGCATGGGAGGCTGGGTAGGAATCCCAAGATCCGTTGACCTTTTTGAACCTGAAAATTGAGTTATTTTCTCTATGAGATAGTAAAAGAAGGTTCAAATTGAACAGCTGCTGTCAACGGCCATTCTAAGCTGAATGTGCCTGCTCTCGTCAGATCACAGCAGCAATGCAGCTTAAGGCTTGGCAAGTACCAGCATGGGAGACTGGCTGGGAATCCCAAGTTCTGTTGACCTTTTTGAACCTTAAAATTGTGTTAGTTTCTCTATGAGATAGTTAAAGAAGGTTCAAATTGAACAGCTGCTGTCAACGGCCATTCTAAGCTGAATGTGCCTGCTCTCGTCAGATCGCAGCAGCAATGCAGCTTAAGGCTTGGCAAGTACCAGCATGGGAGACTGGCTGGGAATTCCAAGTTCCGTTGACCTTTTTGAACCTGAAAACGTGTTAGTTTGTCTATGAGATAGTAAAAGAAGGTTCAAATTGAACAGCTGCTGTCAACGGCCATTCTAAGCTGAATGTGCCTACTCTCGTCAGATCGCAGCAGCAATGCAGCTTAAGGCTTGGCAAATACCAGCATGGGAGACTGGCTGGGAATCCCAAGTTCCGTTGACCTTTTTGAACCTGAAAATTGTGTTAGTTTCTCTATGAGATAGTAAAAGAAGGTTCAAATTGAACAGCTGCTGTCAACGGCCATTCTAAGCTGAATGAGCCTGCTCTCGTCAGATCACAGCAGCAATGCAGCTTAAGGCTTGGCAAGTACCAGCATGGGAGACTGGCTGGGAATCCCAAGTTCTGTTGACCTTTTTGAACCTGAAAATTGTGTTAGTTTCTCTATGAGATAGTTAAAGAAGGTTCAAATTGAACAGCTGCTGTCAACGGCCATTCTAAGCTGAATGTGCCTGCTCTCGTCAGATCGCAGCAGCAATGCAGCTTAAGGCTTGGCAAATACCAGCATGGGAGACTGGCTGGGAATCCCAAGTTCCGTTGACCTTTTTGAACCTGAAAATTGTGTTAGTTTCTCTATGAGATAGTAAAAGAAGGTTCAAATTGAACAGCTGCTGTCAACGGCCATTCTAAGCTGAATGAGCCTGCTCTCGTCAGATCACAGCAGCAATGCAGCTTAAGGCTTGGCAAGTACCAGCATGGGAGACTGGCTGGGAATTCCAAGTTCCGTTGACCTTTTTGAACCTGAAAATGTGTTAGTTTCTCTATGAGATAGTAAAAGAAGGTTCAAATTGAACAGCTGCTGTCAACGGCCATTCTAAGCTGAATGTGCCTGCTCTCGTCAGATCGCAGCAGCAATGCAGCTTAAGGCTTGGCAAGTACCAGCATGGGAGACTGGCTGGGAATCCCAAGTTCCGTTGACCTTTTTGAACCTGAAAATTGTGTTAGTTTCTCTATGAGATAGTAAAAGAAGGTTCAAATTGAACGGCTGCTGTCAACGGCCATTCTAAGCTGAATGTGCCTGCTCTCGTCAGATCGCAGCAGCAATGCAGCTTAAGGCTTGGCAAGTACCAGCATGGGAGACTGGGTAGGAATCCCAAGATCCGTTGACCTTTTTGAACCTGAAGATTGAGTTATTTTCTCTATGAGATAGTAAAAGAAGGTTCAAATTGAACAGCTGCTGTCAACGGCCATTCTAAGCTGAATGTGCCTGCTCTCGTCAGATCACAGCAGCAATGCAGCTTAAGGCTTGGCAAGTACCAGCATGGGAGACTGGCTGGGAATCCCAAGTTCTGTTGACCTTTTTGAACCTGAAAATTGTGTTAGTTTCTCTATGAGATAGTTAAAGAAGGTTCAAATTGAACAGCTGCTGTCAACGGCCATTCTAAGCTGAATGTGCCTGCTCTCGTCAGATCGCAGCAGCAATGCAGCTTAAGGCTTGGCAAGTACCAGCATGGGAGACTGGCTGGGAATTCCAAGTTCCGTTGACCTTTTTGAACCTGAAAATGTGTTAATTTGTCTATGAGATAGTAAAAGAAGGTTCAAATTGAACAGCTGCTGTCAACGGCCATTCTAAGCTGAATGTGCCTACTCTCGTCAGATCGCAGCAGCAATGCAGCTTAAGGCTTGGCAAGTACCAGCATGGGAGACTGGCTGGGAATCCCAAGTTCCGTTGACCTTTTTGAACCTGAAAATTGTGTTAGTTTCTCTATGAGATAGTAAAAGAAGGTTCAAATTGAACAGCTGCTGTCAACGGCCATTCTAAGCTGAATGAGTCTGCTCTCGTCAGATCACAGCAGCAATGCAGCTTAAGGCTTGGCAAGTACCAGCATGGGAGACTGGCTGGGAATCCCAAGTTCTGTTGACCTTTTTGAACCTGAAAATTGTGTTAGTTTCTCTATGAGATAGTTAAAGAAGGTTCAAATTGAACAGCTGCTGTCAACGGCCATTCTAAGCTGAATGTGCCTGCTCTCGTCAGATCGCAGCAGCAATGCAGCTTAAGGCTTGGCAAGTACCAGCATGGGAGACTGGCTGGGAATTCCAAGTTCCGTTGACCTTTTTGAACCTGAAAATGTGTTAGTTTCTCTATGAGATAGTAAAAGAAGGTTCAAATTGAACAGCTGCTGTCAACGGCCATTCTAAGCTGAATGTGCCTGTTCTCGTCAGATCGCAGCAGCAATGCAGCTTAAGGCTTGGCAAGTACCAGCATGGGAGACTGGCTGGGAATCCCAAGTTCCGTTGACCTTTTTGAACCTGAAAATTGTGTTAGTTTCTCTATGAGATAGTAAAAGAAGGTTCAAATTGAACAGCTGCTGTCAACGGCCATTCTAAGCTGAATGTGCCTGCTCTCGTCAGATCGCAGCAGCAATGCAGCTTAAGGCTTGGCAAGTACCAGCATGGGAGACTGGGTAGGAATCCCAAGATCCGTTGACCTTTTTGAACCTAAAAATTGAGTTATTTTCTCTATGAGATAGTAAAAGAAGGTTCAAATTGAACAGCTGCTGTCAACGGCCATTCTAAGCTGAATGTGCCTGCTCTCGTCAGATCACAGCAGCAATGCAGCTTAAGGCTTGGCAAGTACCAGCATGGGAGACTGGCTGGGAATCCCAAGTTCTGTTGACCTTTTTGAACCTGAAAATTGTGTTAGTTTCTCTATGAGATAGTTAAAGAAGGTTCAAATTGAACAGCTGCTGTCAACGGCCATTCTAAGCTGAATGTGCCTGCTCTCGTCAGATCGCAGCAGCAATGCAGCTTAAGGCTTGGCAAGTACCAGCATGGGAGACTGGCTGGGAATTCCAAGTTCCGTTGACCTTTTTGAACCTGAAAATGTGTTAGTTTGTCTATGAGATAGTAAAAGAAGGTTCAAATTGAACAGCTGCTGTCAACGGCCATTCTAAGCTGAATGTGCCTACTCTCGTCAGATCGCAGCAGCAATGCAGCTTAAGGCTTGGCAAGTACCAGCATGGGAGACTGGCTGGGAATCCCAAGTTCTGTTGACCTTTTTTAACCTGAAAATTGTGTTAGTTTCTATATGAGATAGTAAAAGAAGGTTCAAATTGAACAGCTGCTGTCAACGGCCATTCTAAGCTGAATTTGCCTGCTCTCGTCAGATCGCAGCAGCAATGCAACTTAAGGTTTGGCAAGTACCAGCATGGGAGACTGGCTGGGAATTCCAAATTCCATTGACCTTTTTGAACCTGAAAATGTGTTAGTTTCTCTATGAGATAGTAAAAGAAGGTTCAAATTGAACAGCTGCTGTCAACGGCCATTCTAAGCTGAATGTGCCTGCTCTCGTCAGATCGCAGCAGCAATGCAGCTTAAGGCTTGGCAAGTACCAGCCTGGGAGACTGGGTAGGAATCCCAAGATCCGTTGACCTTTTTGAACCTGAAAATTGAGTTATTTTCTCTATGAGATAGTAAAAGAAGGTTCAAATTGAACAGCTGCTGTCAACGGCCATTCTAAGCTGAATGTGCCTGCTCTCGTCAGATCGCAGCAGCAATGCAGCTTAAGGCTTGGCAAGTACCAGCATGGGAGGCTGGGTAGGAATCCCAAGATCCGTTGACCTTTTTGAACCTGAAAATTGAGTTATTTTCTCTATGAGATAGTAAAAGAAGGTTCAAATTGAACAGCTGCTGTCAACGGCCATTCTAAGCTGAATGTGCCTGCTCTCGTCAGATCACAGCAGCAATGCAGCTTAAGGCTTGGCAAGTACCAGCATGGGAGACTGGCTGGGAATCCCAAGTTCTGTTGACCTTTTTGAACCTTAAAATTGTGTTAGTTTCTCTATGAGATAGTTAAAGAAGGTTCAAATTGAACAGCTGCTGTCAACGGCCATTCTAAGCTGAATGTGCCTGCTCTCGTCAGATCGCAGCAGCAATGCAGCTTAAGGCTTGGCAAGTACCAGCATGGGAGACTGGCTGGGAATTCCAAGTTCCGTTGACCTTTTTGAACCTGAAAACGTGTTAGTTTGTCTATGAGATAGTAAAAGAAGGTTCAAATTGAACAGCTGCTGTCAACGGCCATTCTAAGCTGAATGTGCCTACTCTCGTCAGATCGCAGCAGCAATGCAGCTTAAGGCTTGGCAAATACCAGCATGGGAGACTGGCTGGGAATCCCAAGTTCCGTTGACCTTTTTGAACCTGAAAATTGTGTTAGTTTCTCTATGAGATAGTAAAAGAAGGTTCAAATTGAACAGCTGCTGTCAACGGCCATTCTAAGCTGAATGAGCCTGCTCTCGTCAGATCACAGCAGCAATGCAGCTTAAGGCTTGGCAAGTACCAGCATGGGAGACTGGCTGGGAATCCCAAGTTCTGTTGACCTTTTTGAACCTGAAAATTGTGTTAGTTTCTCTATGAGATAGTTAAAGAAGGTTCAAATTGAACAGCTGCTGTCAACGGCCATTCTAAGCTGAATGTGCCTGCTCTCGTCAGATCGCAGCAGCAATGCAGCTTAAGGCTTGGCAAGTACCAGCATGGGAGACTGGCTGGGAATTCCAAGTTCCGTTGACCTTTTTGAACCTTAAAATGTGTTAGTTTTTCTATGAGATAGTAAAAGAAGGTTCAAATTGAACAGCTGCTGTCAACGGCCATTCTAAGCTGAATGTGCCTGCTCTCGTCAGATCGCAGCAGCAATGCAGCTTAAGGCTTGGCAAGTACCAGCATGGGAGACTGGCTGGAAATCCCAAGTTCCGCTGACCTTTTTGAACCTGAAAATTGTGTTAGTTTCTCTATGAGATAGTAAAAGAAGGTTCAAATTGAACAGCTGCTGTCAATGGCCATTCTAAGCTGAATGTGCCTGCTCTCGTCAGATCGCAGCAGCAATGCAGCTTAAGGCTTGGCAAGTACCAGCATGGGAGACTGGCTGGGAATCCCAAGTTCCGTTGACCTTTTTGAACCTGAAAATTGTGTTAGTTTCTCTATGAGATAGTAAAAGAAGGTTCAAATTGAAAAACTGCTGTCAACGGCCATTCTAAGCGAAATGTGCGTGCTCTTGTCAGATCGCAGCAGCGATGCAGCTTAAGACTTGGCAAATACCAGCATGGGAGACTGGCTGGGAATCCCAAGTTCTGGTGACCTTTTTGAACCTGAAAATTGTGTTAGTTTCTCTATGAGATAGTAGAAGAAGGTTCAAATTGAACAACTGCTGTCAACGGCCATTCTAAGCTGAATGTGTGTTCTCTTTTCAGATCGCAGCAGCGATGCAGCTTAAGGCTTGGCAAGTACCAGCATGGGAGACTGGCTGGGAATCCCAAGTTCTGTTGACCTTTTTGAACCTGAAAATTGTGTTAGTTTCTCTATGAGATAGTAAAAGAAGGTTTAAATTGAACAGCTGCTGTCAACGGCAATTCTAAGCTGAATGTGCCTGCTCTCGTCAGATCGCAGCAGCAATGCAGCTTAAGGCTTGGCAAGTACCAGCATGGGAGACTGGCTGGGAATCCCAAGTTCCGTTGACCGTTTTGAACCTGAAAATTGTGTTAGTTTCTCTATGAGATAGCAAAAGAAGGTTCAAATTGAACAGCTGCTGTCAACGGCCATTCTAAGCTGAATGTGCCTGCTCTCGTCAGATCGCAGCAGCAATGCAGCTTAAGGCTTGGCAAGTACCAGCATGGGAGACTGGCTTGGAATTCCAAGTTCCGTTAACCTTTTTGAACCTGAAAATTGAGTTATTTTCTCTATGAGATAGTAAAAGAAGGTTCAAATTGAACAGCTGCTGTCAACGGCCATTCTAAGCTGAATGTGCCTGCTCTCGTCAGATCACAGCAGCAATGCAGCTTAAGGCTTGGCAAGTACCAGCATGGGAGACTGGCTGAAAATCCCAAGTTCTGTTGACCTTTTTGAACCTGAAAATTGTGTTAGTTTCTCTATGAGATAGTTAAAGAAGGTTCAAATTGAACAGCTGCTGTCAACGGCCATTCTAAGCTGAATGTGCCTGCTCTCGTCAGATCGCAGCAGCAATGCAGCTTAAGGCTTGGCAAGTACCAGCATGGGAGACTGGCTGGGAATCCCAAGTTCTGTTGACCTTTTTGAACCTGAAAATGTGTTAGTTTCTCTATGAGATAGTAAAAGAAGGTTCAAATTGAACAGCTGCTGTCAACGGCCATTCTAAGCTGAATGTGCCTGCTCTCGTCAGATTGCAGCAGCAATGCAGCTTAAGGCTTGGCAAGTACCAGCATGGGAGACTGGCTGGGAATCCCATGTTCCGTTGACCTTTTTGAACCTGAAAATTGTGTTAGTTTCTCTATGAGATAGTAAAAGAAGGTTCAAATTGAACAGCTGCTGTCAACGGCCATTCTAAGCTGAATGTGCCTGCTCTCGTCAGATCGCAGCAGCAATGCAGCTTAAGGCTTGGCAAGTACCAGCATGGGAGACTGGGTAGGAATCCCAAGATCCGTTGACCTTTTTGAACCTGAAAATTGAGTTATTTTCTCTATGAGATAGTAAAAGAAGGTTCAAATTGAACAGCTGCTGTCAACGGCCATTCTAAGCTGAATGTGCCTGCTCTCGTCAGATCACAGCAGCAATGCAGCTTAAGGCTTGGCAAGTACCAGCATGGGAGACTGGCTGAAAATCCCAAGTTCTGTTGACCTTTTTGAACCTGAAAATTGTGTTAGTTTCTCTATGAGATAGTTAAAGAAGGTTCAAATTGAACAGCTGCTGTCAATGGCCATTCTAAGCTGAATGTGCCTGCTCTCGTCAGATCGCAGCAGCAATGCAGCTTAAGGCTTGGCAAGTACCAGCATGGGAGACTGGCTGGGAATTCCAAGTTCCGTTGACCTTTTTGAACCTGAAAATGTGTTAGTTTGTCTATGAGATAGTAAAAGAAGGTTCAAATTGAACAACTGCTGTCAACGGCCATTCTAAGCTGAATGTGCCTGCTCTCGTCAGATCGCAGCAGCAATGCAGCTTAAGGCTTGGCAAGTACCAGCATGGGAGACTGGCTGGGAATCCCAAGTTCCGTTGACCTTTTTGAACCTGAAAATTGTGTTAGTTTCTCTATGAGATAGTAAAAGAAGGTTCAAATTGAACAGCTGCTGTCAACGGCCATTTTAAGCTGAATGAGCCTGCTCTCGTCAGATCACAGCAGCAATGCAGCTTAAGGCTTGGCAAGTACCAGCATGGGAGACTGGCTGGGAATCCCAAGTTCTGTTGACCTTTTTGAACCTGAAAATTGTGTTAGTTTCTCTATGAGATAGTTAAAGAAGGTTCAAATTGAACAGCTGCTGTCAACGGCCATTCTAAGCTGAATGTGCCTGCTCTCGTCAGATCGCAGCAGCAATGCAGCTTAAGGCTTGGCAAGTACCAGCATGGGAGACTGGCTGGGAATTCCAAGTTCCGTTGACCTTTTTGAACCTGAAAATGTGTTAGTTTCTCTATGAGATAGTAAAAGAAGGTTCAAATTGAACAGCTGCTGTCAACGGCCATTCTAAGCTGAATGTGCCTGCTCTCGTCAGATCGCAGCAGCAATGCAGCTTAAGGCTTGGCAAGTACCAGCATGGGAGACTGGCTGGGAATCCCAAGTTCCGTTGACCTTTTTGAACCTGAAAATTGTGTTAGTTTCTCTATGAGATAGTAAAAGAAGGTTCAAATTGAACGGCTGCTGTCAACGGCCATTCTAAGCTGAATGTGCCTGCTCTCGTCAGATCGCAGCAGCAATGCAGCTTAAGGCTTGGCAAGTACCAGCATGGGAGACTGGGTAGGAATCCCAAGATCCGTTGACCTTTTTGAACCTGAAGATTGAGTTATTTTCTCTATGAGATAGTAAAAGAAGGTTCAAATTGAACAGCTGCTGTCAACGGCCATTCTAAGCTGAATGTGCCTGCTCTCGTCAGATCACAGCAGCAATGCAGCTTAAGGCTTGGCAAGTACCAGCATGGGAGACTGGCTGGGAATCCCAAGTTCTGTTGACCTTTTTGAACCTGAAAATTGTGTTAGTTTCTCTATGAGATAGTTAAAGAAGGTTCAAATTGAACAGCTGCTGTCAACGGCCATTCTAAGCTGAATGTGCCTGCTCTCGTCAGATCGCAGCAGCAATGCAGCTTAAGGCTTGGCAAGTACCAGCATGGGAGACTGGCTGGGAATTCCAAGTTCCGTTGACCTTTTTGAACCTGAAAATGTGTTAATTTGTCTATGAGATAGTAAAAGAAGGTTCAAATTGAACAGCTGCTGTCAACGGCCATTCTAAGCTGAATGTGCCTACTCTCGTCAGATCGCAGCAGCAATGCAGCTTAAGGCTTGGCAAGTACCAGCATGGGAGACTGGCTGGGAATCCCAAGTTCCGTTGACCTTTTTGAACCTGAAAATTGTGTTAGTTTCTCTATGAGATAGTAAAAGAAGGTTCAAATTGAACAGCTGCTGTCAACGGCCATTCTAAGCTGAATGAGTCTGCTCTCGTCAGATCACAGCAGCAATGCAGCTTAAGGCTTGGCAAGTACCAGCATGGGAGACTGGCTGGGAATCCCAAGTTCTGTTGACCTTTTTGAACCTGAAAATTAGTGTTAGTTTCTCTATGAGATAGTTAAAGAAGGTTCAAATTGAACAGCTGCTGTCAACGGCCATTCTAAGCTGAATGTGCCTGCTCTCGTCAGATCGCAGCAGCAATGCAGCTTAAGGCTTGGCAAGTACCAGCATGGGAGACTGGCTGGGAATTCCAAGTTCCGTTGACCTTTTTGAACCTGAAAATGTGTTAGTTTCTCTATGAGATAGTAAAAGAAGGTTCAAATTGAACAGCTGCTGTCAACGGCCATTCTAAGCTGAATGTGCCTGTTCTCGTCAGATCGCAGCAGCAATGCAGCTTAAGGCTTGGCAAGTACCAGCATGGGAGACTGGCTGGGAATCCCAAGTTCCGTTGACCTTTTTGAACCTGAAAATTGTGTTAGTTTCTCTATGAGATAGTAAAAGAAGGTTCAAATTGAACAGCTGCTGTCAACGGCCATTCTAAGCTGAATGTGCCTGCTCTCGTCAGATCGCAGCAGCAATGCAGCTTAAGGCTTGGCAAGTACCAGCATGGGAGACTGGGTAGGAATCCCAAGATCCGTTGACCTTTTTGAACCTAAAAATTGAGTTATTTTCTCTATGAGATAGTAAAAGAAGGTTCAAATTGAACAGCTGCTGTCAACGGCCATTCTAAGCTGAATGTGCCTGCTCTCGTCAGATCACAGCAGCAATGCAGCTTAAGGCTTGGCAAGTACCAGCATGGGAGACTGGCTGGGAATCCCAAGTTCTGTTGACCTTTTTGAACCTGAAAATTGTGTTAGTTTCTCTATGAGATAGTTAAAGAAGGTTCAAATTGAACAGCTGCTGTCAACGGCCATTCTAAGCTGAATGTGCCTGCTCTCGTCAGATCGCAGCAGCAATGCAGCTTAAGGCTTGGCAAGTACCAGCATGGGAGACTGGCTGGGAATTCCAAGTTCCGTTGACCTTTTTGAACCTGAAAATGTGTTAGTTTGTCTATGAGATAGTAAAAGAAGGTTCAAATTGAACAGCTGCTGTCAACGGCCATTCTAAGCTGAATGTGCCTACTCTCGTCAGATCGCAGCAGCAATGCAGCTTAAGGCTTGGCAAGTACCAGCATGGGAGACTGGCTGGGAATCCCAAGTTCTGTTGACCTTTTTTAACCTGAAAATTGTGTTAGTTTCTATATGAGATAGTAAAAGAAGGTTCAAATTGAACAGCTGCTGTCAACGGCCATTCTAAGCTGAATTTGCCTGCTCTCGTCAGATCGCAGCAGCAATGCAACTTAAGGTTTGGCAAGTACCAGCATGGGAGACTGGCTGGGAATTCCAAATTCCATTGACCTTTTTGAACCTGAAAATGTGTTAGTTTCTCTATGAGATAGTAAAAGAAGGTTCAAATTGAACAGCTGCTGTCAACGGCCATTCTAAGCTGAATGTGCCTGCTCTCGTCAGATCGCAGCAGCAATGCAGCTTAAGGCTTGGCAAGTACCAGCCTGGGAGACTGGGTAGGAATCCCAAGATCCGTTGACCTTTTTGAACCTGAAAATTGAGTTATTTTCTCTATGAGATAGTAAAAGAAGGTTCAAATTGAACAGCTGCTGTCAACGGCCATTCTAAGCTGAATGTGCCTGCTCTCGTCAGATCGCAGCAGCAATGCAGCTTAAGGCTTGGCAAGTACCAGCATGGGAGACTGGGTAGGAATCCCAAGATCCGTTGACCTTTTTGAACCTGAAAATTGAGTTATTTTCTCTATGAGATAGTAAAAGAAGGTTCAAATTGAACAGCTGCTGTCAACGGCCATTCTAAGCTGAATGTGCCTGCTCTCGTCAGATCACAGCAGCAATGCAGCTTAAGGTTTGGCAAGTACCAGCATGGGAGACTGGCTGGGAATCCCAAGTTCTGTTGACCTTTTTGAACCTGAAAATTGTGTTAGTTTCTCTATGAGATAGTTAAAGAAGGTTCAAATTGAACAGCTGCTGTCAACGGCCATTCTAAGCTGAATGTGCCTGCTCTCGTCAGATCGCAGCAGCAATGCAGCTTAGGGCTTGGCAAGTACCAGCATGGGAGACTGGCTGGGAATTCCAAGTTCCGTTGACCTTTTTGAACCTGAAAACGTGTTAGTTTGTCTATGAGATAGTAAAAGAAGGTTCAAATTGAACAGCTGCTGTCAACGGCCATTCTAAGCTGAATGTGCCTACTCTCGTCAGATCGCAGCAGCAATGCAGCTTAAGGCTTGGCAAGTACCAGCATGGGAGACTGGCTGGGAATCCCAAGTTCCGTTGACCTTTTTGAACCTGAAAATTGTGTTAGTTTCTCTATGAGATAGTAAAAGAAGGTTCAAATTGAACAGCTGCTGTCAACGGCCATTCTAAGCTGAATGAGCCTGCTCTCGTCAGATCACAGCAGCAATGCAGCTTAAGGCTTGGCAAGTACCAGCATGGGAGACTGGCTGGGAATCCCAAGTTCTGTTGACCTTTTTGAACCTGAAAATTGTGTTAGTTTCTCTATGAGATAGTTAAAGAAGGTTCAAATTGAACAGCTGCTGTCAACGGCCATTCTAAGCTGAATGTGCCTGCTCTCGTCAGATCGCAGCAGCAATGCAGCTTAAGGCTTGGCAAGTACCAGCATGGGAGACTGGCTGGGAATTCCAAGTTCCGTTGACCTTTTTGAACCTTAAAATGTGTTAGTTTCTCTATGAGATAGTAAAAGAAGGTTCAAATTGAACAGCTGCTGTCAACGGCCATTCTAAGCTGAATGTGCCTGCTCTCGTCAGATCGCAGCAGCAATGCAGCTTAAGGCTTGGCAAGTACCAGCATGGGAGACTGGCTGGAAATCCCAAGTTCCGCTGACCTTTTTGAACCTGAAAATTGTGTTAGTTTCTCTATGAGATAGTAAAAGAAGGTTCAAATTGAACAGCTGCTGTCAATGGCCATTCTAAGCTGAATGTGCCTGCTCTCGTCAGATCGCAGCAGCAATGCAGCTTAAGGCTTGGCAAGTACCAGCATGGGAGACTGGCTGGGAATCCCAAGTTCCGTTGACCTTTTTGAACCTGAAAATTGTGTTAGTTTCTCTATGAGATAGTAAAAGAAGGTTCAAATTGAAAAACTGCTGTCAACGGCCATTCTAAGCGGAATGTGCGTGCTCTTGTCAGATCGCAGCAGCGATGCAGCTTAAGACTTGGCAAATACCAGCATGGGAGACTGGCTGGGAATCCCAAGTTCTGGTGACCTTTTTGAACCTGAAAATTGTGTTAGTTTCTCTATGAGATAGTAGAAGAAGGTTCAAATTGAACAACTGCTGTCAACGGCCATTCTAAGCTGAATGTGTGTGCTCTTTTCAGATCGCAGCAGCGATGCAGCTTAAGGCTTGGCAAGTACCAGCATGGGAGACTGGCTGGGAATCCCAAGTTCTGTTGACCTTTTTGAACCTGAAAATTGTGTTAGTTTCTCTATGAGATAGTAAAAGAAGGTTTAAATTGAACAGCTGCTGTCAACGGCAATTCTAAGCTGAATGTGCCTGCTCTCGTCAGATCGCAGCAGCAATGCAGCTTAAGGCTTGGCAAGTACCAGCATGGGAGACTGGCTGGGAATCCCAAGTTCCGTTGACCGTTTTGAACCTGAAAATTGTGTTAGTTTCTCTATGAGATAGCAAAAGAAGGTTCAAATTGAACAGCTGCTGTCAACGGCCATTCTAAGCTGAATGTGCCTGCTCTCGTCAGATCGCAGCAGCAATGCAGCTTAAGGCTTGGCAAGTACCAGCATGGGAGACTGGCTTGGAATTCCAAGTTCCGTTAACCTTTTTGAACCTGAAAATTGAGTTATTTTCTCTATGAGATAGTAAAAGAAGGTTCAAATTGAACAGCTGCTGTCAACGGCCATTCTAAGCTGAATGTGCCTGCTCTCGTCAGATCACAGCAGCAATGCAGCTTAAGGCTTGGCAAGTACCAGCATGGGAGACTGGCTGAAAATCCCAAGTTCTGTTGACCTTTTTGAACCTGAAAATTGTGTTAGTTTCTCTATGAGATAGTTAAAGAAGGTTCAAATTGAACAGCTGCTGTCAACGGCCATTCTAAGCTGAATGTGCCTGCTCTCGTCAGATCGCAGCAGCAATGCAGCTTAAGGCTTGGCAAGTACCAGCATGGGAGACTGGCTGGGAATTCCAAGTTCCGTTGACCTTTTTGAACCTGAAAATGTGTTAGTTTGTCTATGAGATAGTAAAAGAAGGTTCAAATTGAACAGCTGCTGTCAACGGCCATTCTAAGCTGAATGTGCCTGCTCTCGTCAGATCGCAGCAGCAATGCAGCTTAAGGCTTGGCAAGTACCAGCATGGGAGACTGGCTGGGAATCCCAAGTTCCGTTGACCTTTTTGAACCTGAAAATTGTGTTAGTTTCTCTATGAGATAGTAAAAGAAGGTTCAAATTGAACAGCTGCTGTCAACGGCCATTCTAAGCTGAATGAGCCTGCTCTCGTCAGATCACAGCAGCAATGCAGCTTAAGGCTTTGCAAGTACCAGCATGGGAGACTGGCTGGGAATCCCAAGTTCTGTTGACCTTTTTGAACCTGAAAATTGTGTTAGTTTCTCTATGAGATAGTTAAAGAAGGTTCAAATTGAACAGCTGCTGTCAACGGCCATTCTAAGCTGAATGTGCCTGCTCTCGTCAGATCGCAGCAGCAATGCAGCTTAAGGCTTGGCAAGTACCAGCATGGGAGACTGGCTGGGAATTCCAAGTTCCGTTGACCTTTTTGAACCTGAAAATGTGTTAGTTTCTCTATGAGATAGTAAAAGAAGGTTCAAATTGAACAGCTGCTGTCAACGGCCATTCTAAGCTAAATGTGCCTGCTCTCGTCAGATCGCAGCAGCAATGCAGCTTAAGGCTTGGCAAGTACCAGCATGGGAGACTGGCTGGGAATTCCAAGTTCCGTTGACCTTTTTGAACCTGAAAATGTGTTAGTTTCTCTATGAGATAGTAAAAGAAGGTTCAAATTGAACAGCTGCTGTCAACGGCCATTCTAAGCTGAATGTGCCTGCTCTCGTCAGATCGCAGCAGCAATGCAGCTTAAGGCTTGGCAAGTACCAGCATGGGAGACTGGCTGGGAATCCCAAGTTCCGTTGACCTTTTTGAACCTGAAAATTGTGTTAGTTTCTCTATGAGATAGTAAAAGAAGGTTCAAATTGAACAGCTGCTGTCAACGGCCATTCTAAGCTAAATGTGCCTGCTCTCGTCAGATCACAGCAGCAATGCAGCTTAAGGCTTGGCAAGTACCAGCATGGGAGACTGGGTAAGAATCCCAAGATCCGTTGACCTTTTTGAACCTGAAGATTGAGTTATTTTCTCTATGAGATAGTAAAAGAAGGTTCAAATTGAACAGCTGCTGTCAACGGCCATTCTAAGCTGAATGTGCCTGCTCTCGTCAGATCACAGCAGCAATGCAGCTTAAGGCTTGGCAAGTACCAGCATGGGAGACTGGCTGGGAATCCCAAGTTCTGTTGACCTTTTTGAAACTGAAAATTGTGTTAGTTTCTCTATGAGATAGTTAAAGAAGGTTCAAATTGAACAGCTGCTGTCAACGGCCATTCTAAGCTGAATGTGCCTGCTCTCGTCAGATCACAGCAGCAATGCAGCTTAAGGCTTGGCAAGTACCAGCATGGGAGACTGGCTGGGAATTCCAAGTTCCGTTGACCTTTTTGAACCTGAAAATGTGTTAATTTGTCTATGAGATAGTAAAAGAAGGTTCAAATTGAACAGCTGCTGTCAACGGCCATTCTAAGCTGAATGTGCCTACTCTCGTCAGATCGCAGCAGCAATGCAGCTTAAGGCTTGGCAAGTACCAGCATGGGAGACTGGCTGGGAATCCCAAGTTCCGTTGACCTTTTTGAACCTGAAAATTGTGTTAGTTTCTCTATGAGATAGTAAAAGAAGGTTCAAATTGAACAGCTGCTGTCAACGGCCATTCTAAGCTGAATGAGCCTGCTCTCGTCAGATCACAGCAGCAATGCAGCTTAAGGCTTGGCAAGTACCAGCATGGGAGACTGGCTGGGAATCCCAAGTTCTGTTGACCTTTTTGAACCTGAAAATTGTGTTAGTTTCTCTATGAGATAGTTAAAGAAGGTTCAAATTGAACAGCTGCTGTCAATGGCCATTCTAAGCTGAATGTGCCTGCTCTCGTCAGATCGCAGCAGCAATGCAGCTTAAGGCTTGGCAAGTACCAGCATGGGAGACTGGCTGGGAATCCCAAGTTCCGTTGACCTTTTTGAACCTGAAAATTGTGTTAGTTTCTCTATGAGATAGTAAAAGAAGGTTCAAATTGAAAAACTGCTGTCAACGGCCATTCTAAGCGGAATGTGCGTGCTCTTGTCAGATCGCAGCAGCGATGCAGCTTAAGGCTTGGCAAATACCAGCATGGGAGACTGGCTGGGAATCCCAAGTTCTGGTGCCCTTTTTGAACCTGAAAATTGTGTTAGTTTCTCTATGAGATAGTAGAAGAAGGTTCAAATTGAACAACTGCTGTCAACGGCCATTCTAAGCTGAATGTGTGTGCTCTTTTCAGATCGCAGCAGCGATGCAGCTTATAGCTTGGCAAGTACCAGCATGGGAGACTGGCTGGGAATCCCAAGTTCAGTTGACCTTTTTGAACCTGAAAATTGTGTTAGTTTCTCTATGAGATAGTAAAAGAAGGTTCAAATTGAACAGTGTTGTCAACGGCAATTCTAAGCTGAATGTGCCTGCTCTCGTCAGATCGCAGCAGCAATGCAGCTTAAGGCTTGGCAAGTACCAGCATGGGAGACTGGCTGGGAATCCCAAGTTCTGTTGACCTTTTTGAACCTGAAAATTGTGTTAGTTTCTCTATGAGATAGTAAAAGAAGGTTCAAATTGAACAGCTGCTGTCAACGGCCATTCTAAGCTGAATGTGCGTGCTCTTGTCAGATCGCAGCAGCGATGCAGCTTAAGGCTTGGCAAGTTCCAGCATGGGAGACTGGCTGGGAATCCCAAGTTCTGTTGAACTTTTTGAACTTGAAAATTGTTTTAGTTTCTCTATGAGATAGTAAAAGAAGGTTCAATTTGAAATGCTGCTGTCAACGGCCATTCTAAGCTGAATGTGCCTGCTCTTGTCAGATCGCAGCAGCAATGCAGCTTAAGGCTTGGCAAGTACCAGCATGGGAGACTGGCTGGGAATCCCAAGTTCCGTTGACCTTTTTGAACCTGAAAATTGTGTTAGTTTCTCTATGAGATAGTAAAAGAAGGTTCAAATTGAACAGCTGCTGTCAACGGCCATTCTAAGCTGAATGTGTGTGCTCTTTTCAGATCGCAGCAGCAATGCAGCTTAAGGCTTGGCAAGTACCAGCATGGGAGACTGGCTGGGAAACCCAAGTTCCGTTGACCTTTTTGAACCTGAAAATTGTGTTAGTTTCTCTATGAGATAGTAAAAGAAGGTTCAAATTGAACAGTGTTGTCAACGGCAATTCTAAGCTGAATGTGCCTGCTCTCGTCAGATCGCAGCAGCTTAAGGCTTGGCAAGTACCAGCATGGGAGACTGGCTGGGAATCCCAAGTTCTGTTGACCTTTTTGAACCTGAAAATATGTTAGTTTCTCTATGAGATAGTAAAAGAAGGTTCAAATTGAACAGCTGCTGTCAACGGCCATTCTAAGCTGAATGTGCGTGCTCTTGTCAGATCGCAGCAGCGATGCAGCTTAAGGCTTGGCAAGTTCCAGCATGGGAGACTGGCTGGGAATCCCAAGTTCTGTTGAACTTTTTGAACTTGAAAATTGTTTTAGTTTCTCTATGAGATAGTAAAAGAAGGTTCAATTTGAAATGCTGCTGTCAACGGCCATTCTAAGCTGAATGTGCCTGCTCTTGTCAGATCGCAGCAGCAATGCAGCTTAAGGCTTGGCAAGTACCAGCATGGGAGACTGGCTGGGAATCCCAAGTTCCGTTGACCTTTTTGAACCTGAAAATTGTGTTAGTTTCTCTATGAGATAGTAAAAGAAGGTTCAAATTGAACAGCTGCTGTCAACGGCCATTCTAAGCTGAATGTGCCTGCTCTCGTCAGATCGCAGCAGCAATGCAGCTTAAGGCTTGGCAAGTACCAGCATGGGAGACTGGCTGGGAATCCCAAGTTCCGTTGACCTTTTTGAACCTGAAAATTGTGTTAGTTTCTCTATGAGATAGTAAAAGAAGGTTCAAATTGAACAGCTGCTGTCAACGGCCATTCTAAGCTGAATGAGCCTGCTCTCGTCAGATCACAGCAGCAATGCAGCTTAAGGCTTTGCAAGTACCAGCATGGGAGACTGGCTGGGAATCCCAAGTTCTGTTGACCTTTTTGAACCTGAAAATTGTGTTAGTTTCTCTATGAGATAGTTAAAGAAGGTTCAAATTGAACAGCTGCTGTCAACGGCCATTCTAAGCTGAATGTGCCTGCTCTCGTCAGATCGCAGCAGCAATGCAGCTTAAGGCTTGGCAAGTACCAGCATGGGAGACTGGCTGGGAATTCCAAGTTCCGTTGACCTTTTTGAACCTGAAAATTGTGTTAGTTTCTCTATGAGATAGTAAAAGAAGGTTCAAATTGAACAGCTGCTGTCAACGGCCATTCTAAGCTGAATGTGCCTGCTCTCGTCAGATCGCAGCAGCAATGCAGCTTAAGGCTTTGCAAGTACCAGCATGGGAGACTGGGTAGGAATCCCAAGATCCGTTGACCTTTTTGAACCTGAAAATTGAGTTATTTTCTCTATGAGATAGTAAAAGAAGGTTCAAATTGAACGGCTGCTGTCAACGGCCATTCTAAGCTGAATGTGCCTGCTCTCGTCAGATCACAGCAGCAATGCAGCTTAAGGCTTGGCAAGTACCAGCATGGGAGACTGGCTGGGAATCCCAAGTTCTGTTGACCTTTTTGAACCTGAAAATTGTGTTAGTTTCTCTATGAGATAGTTAAAGAAGGTTCAAATTGAACAGCTGCTGTCAACGGCCATTCTAAGCTGAATGTGCCTGCTCTCGTCAGATCGCAGCAGCAATGCAGCTTAAGGCTTGGCAAGTACCAGCATGGGAGACTGGCTGGGAATTCCAAGTTCCGTTGACCTTTTTGAACCTGAAAACGTGTTAGTTTGTCTATGAGATAGTAAAAGAAGGTTCAAATTGAACAGCTGCTGTCAACGGCCATTCTAAGCTGAATGTGCCTACTCTCGTCAGATCGCAGCAGCAATGCAGCTTAAGGCTTGGCAAGTACCAGCATGGGAGACTGGCTGGGAATCCCAAGTTCCGTTGACCTTTTTGAACCTGAAAATTGTGTTAGTTTCTCTATGAGATAGTAAAAGAAGGTTCAAATTGAACAGCTGCTGTCAACGGCCATTCTAAGCTGAATGAGCCTGCTCTCGTCAGATCACAGCAGCAATGCAGCTTAAGGCTTGGCAAGTACCAGCATGGGAGACTGGCTGGGAATCCCAAGTTCTGTTGACCTTTTTAAACCTGAAAATTGTGTTAGTTTCTCTATGAGATAGTTAAAGAAGGTTCAAATTGAACAGCTGCTGTCAACGGCCATTCTAAGCTGAATGTGCCTGCTCTCGTCAGATCGCAGCAGCAATGCAGCTTAAGGCTTGGCAAGTACCAGCATGGGAGACTGGCTGGGAATTCCAAGTTCCGTTGACCTTTTTGAACCTTAAAATGTGTTAGTTTCTCTATGAGATAGTAAAAGAAGGTTCAAATTGAACAGCTGCTGTCAACGGCCATTCTAAGCTGAATGTGCCTGCTCTCGTCAGATCGCAGCAGCAATGCAGCTTAAGGCTTGGCAAGTACCAGCATGGGAGACTGGCTGGAAATCCCAAGTTCCGCTGACCTTTTTGAACCTGAAAATTGTGTTAGTTTCTCTATGAGATAGTAAAAGAAGGTTCAAATTGAACAGCTGCTGTCAATGGCCATTCTAAGCTGAATGTGCCTGCTCTCGTCAGATCGCAGCAGCAATGCAGCTTAAGGCTTGGCAAGTACCAGCATGGGAGACTGGCTGGGAATCCCAAGTTCCGTTGACCTTTTTGAACCTGAAAATTGTGTTAGTTTCTCTATGAGATAGTAAAAGAAGGTTCAAATTGAAAAACTGCTGTCAACGGCCATTCTAAGCGGAATGTGCGTGCTCTTGTCAGATCGCAGCAGCGATGCAGCTTAAGACTTGGCAAATACCAGCATGGGAGACTGGCTGGGAATCCCAAGTTCTGGTGACCTTTTTGAACCTGAAAATTGTGTTAGTTTCTCTATGAGATAGTAGAAGAAGGTTCAAATTGAACAACTGCTGTCAACGGCCATTCTAAGCTGAATGTGTGTGCTCTTTTCAGATCGCAGCAGCGATGCAGCTTAAGGCTTGGCAAGTACCAGCATGGGAGACTGTCTGGGAATCCCAAGTTCCGTTGACCTTTTTGAACCTGAAAATTGTGTTAGTTTCTCTATGAGATAGTAAAAGAAGGTTTAAATTGAACAGCTGCTGTCAACGGCAATTCTAAGCTGAATGTGCCTGCTCTCGTCAGATCGCAGCAGCAATGCAGCTTAAGGCTTGGCAAGTACCAGCATGGGAGACTGGCTGGGAATCCCAAGTTCCGTTGACCGTTTTGAACCTGAAAATTGTGTTAGTTTCTCTATGAGATAGCAAAAGAAGGTTCAAATTGAACAGCTGCTGTCAACGGCCATTCTAAGCTGAATGTGCCTGCTCTCGTCAGATCGCAGCAGCAATGCAGCTTAAGGCTTGGCAAGTACCAGCATGGGAGACTGGCTTGGAATTCCAAGTTCCGTTAACCTTTTTGAACCTGAAAATTGAGTTATTTTCTCTATGAGATAGTAAAAGAAGGTTCAAATTGAACAGCTGCTGTCAACGGCCATTCTAAGCTGAATGTGCCTGCTCTCGTCAGAACACAGCAGCAATGCAGCTTAAGGCTTGGCAAGTACCAGCATGGGAGACTGGCTGAAAATCCCAAGTTCTGTTGACCTTTTTGAACCTGAAAATTGTGTTAGTTTCTCTATGAGATAGTTAAAGAAGGTTCAAATTGAACAGCTGCTGTCAACGGCCATTCTAAGCTGAATGTGCCTGCTCTCGTCAGATCGTAGCAGCAATGCAGCTTAAGGCTTGGCAAGTACCAGCATGGGAGACTGGCTGGGAATTCCAAGTTCCGTTGACCTTTTTGAACCTGAAAATGTGTTAGTTTGTCTATGAGATAGTAAAAGAAGGTTCAAATTGAACAGCTGCTGTCAACGGCCATTCTAAGCTGAATGTGCCTGCTCTCGTCAGATCGCAGCAGCAATGCAGCTTAAGGCTTGGCAAGTACCAGCATGGGAGACTGTCTGGGAATCCCAAGTTCCGTTGACCTTTTTGAACCTGAAAATTGTGTTAGTTTCTCTATGAGATAGTAAAAGAAGGTTCAAATTGAACAGCTGCTGTCAACGGCCATTCTAAGCTGAATGAGCCTGCTCTCGTCAGATCACAGCAGCAATGCAGCTTAAGGCTTTGCAAGTACCAGCATGGGAGACTGGCTGGGAATCCCAAGTTCTGTTGACCTTTTTGAACCTGAAAATTGTGTTAGTTTCTCTATGAGATAGTTAAAGAAGGTTCAAATTGAACAGCTGCTGTCAACGGCCATTCTAAGCTGAATGTGCCTGCTCTCGTCAGATCGCAGCAGCAATGCAGCTTAAGGCTTGGCAAGTACCAGCATGGGAGACTGGCTGGGAATTCCAAGTTCCGTTGACCTTTTTGAACCTGAAAATGTGTTAGTTTCTCTATGAGATAGTAAAAGAAGGTTCAAATTGAACAGCTGCTGTCAACGGCCATTCTAAGCTAAATGTGCCTGCTCTCGTCAGATCGCAGCAGCAATGCAGCTTAAGGCTTGGCAAGTACCAGCATGGGAGACTGGCTGGGAATTCCAAGTTCCGTTGACCTTTTTGAACCTGAAAATGTGTTAGTTTCTCTATGAGATAGTAAAAGAAGGTTCAAATTGAACAGCTGCTGTCAACGGCCATTCTAAGCTAAATGTGCCTGCTCTCGTCAGATCGCAGCAGCAATGCAGCTTAAGGCTTGGCAAGTACCAGCATGGGAGACTGGCTGGGAATTCCAAGTTCCGTTGACCTTTTTGAACCTGAAAATGTGTTAGTTTCTCTATGAGATAGTAAAAGAAGGTTCAAATTGAACAGCTGCTGTCAACGGCCATTCTAAGCTGAATGTGCCTGCTCTCGTCAGATCGCAGCAGCAATGCAGCTTAAGGCTTGGCAAGTACCAGCATGGGAGACTGGCTGAAAATCCCAAGTTCTGTTGACCTTTTTGAACCTGAAAATTGTGTTAGTTTCTCTATGAGATAGTTAAAGAAGGTTCAAATTGAACAGCTGCTGTCAACGGCCATTCTAAGCTGAATGTGCCTGCTCTCGTCAGATCGCAGCAGCAATGCAGCTTAAGGCTTGGCAAGTACCAGCATGGGAGACTGGCTGGGAATTCCAAGTTCCGTTGACCTTTTTGAACCTGAAAATGTGTTAGTTTGTCTATGAGATAGTAAAAGAAGGTTAAAATTGAACAGCTGCTGTCAACGGCCATTCTAAGCTGAATGTGCCTGCTCTCGTCAGATCGCAGCAGCTATGCAGCTTAAGGCTTGGCAAGTACCAGCATGGGAGACTGGCTGGGAATCCCAAGTTCCGTTGACCTTTTTGAACCTGAAAATTGTGTTAGTTTCTCTATGAGATAGTAAAAGAAGGTTCAAATTGAACAGCTGCTGTCAACGGCCATTCTAAGCTGAATGAGCCTGCTCTCGTCAGATCACAGCAGCAATGCAGCTTAAGGCTTTGCAAGTACCAGCATGGGAGACTGGCTGGGAATCCCAAGTTCTGTTGACCTTTTTGAACCTGAAAATTGTGTTAGTTTCTCTATGAGATAGTTAAAGAAGGTTCAAATTGAACAGCTGCTGTCAACGGCCATTCTAAGCTGAATGTGCCTGCTCTCGTCAGATCGCAGCAGCAATGCAGCTTAAGGCTTGGCAAGTACCAGCATGGGAGACTGGCTGGGAATTCCAAGTTCCGTTGACCTTTTTGAACCTGAAAATGTGTTAGTTTCTCTATGAGATAGTAAAAGAAGGTTCAAATTGAACAGCTGCTGTCAACGGCCATTCTAAGCTAAATGTGCCTGCTCTCGTCAGATCGCAGCAGCAATGCAGCTTAAGGCTTGGCAAGTACCAGCATGGGAGACTGGCTGGGAATTCCAAGTTCCGTTGACCTTTTTGAACCTGAAAATGTGTTAGTTTCTCTATGAGATAGTAAAAGAAGGTTCAAATTGAACAGCTGCTGTCAACAGCCATTCTAAGCTGAATGTGCCTGCTCTCGTCAGATCGCAGCAGCAATGCAGCTTAAGGCTTGGCAAGTACCAGCATGGGAGACTGGCTGGGAATCCCAAGTTCCGTTGACCTTTTTGAACCTGAAAATTGTGTTAGTTTCTCTATGAGATAGTAAAAGAAGGTTCAAATTGAACAGCTGCTGTCAACGGCCATTCTAAGCTAAATGTGCCTGCTCTCGTCAGATCGCAGCAGCAATGCAGCTTAAGGCTTGGCAAGTACCAGCATGGGAGACTGGGTAGGAATCCCAAGATCCGTTGACCTTTTTGAACCTGAAGATTGAGTTATTTTCTCTATGAGATAGTAAAAGAAGGTTCAAATTGAACAGCTGCTGTCAACGGCCATTCTAAGCTGAATGTGCCTGCTCTCGTCAGATCACAGCAGCAATGCAGCTTAAGGCTTGGCAAGTACCAGCATGGGAGACTGGCTGGGAATCCCAAGTTCTGTTGACCTTTTTGAAACTGAAAATTGTGTTAGTTTCTCTATGAGATAGTTAAAGAAGGTTCAAATTGAACAGCTGCTGTCAACGGCCATTCTAAGCTGAATGTGCCTGCTCTCGTCAGATCACAGCAGCAATGCAGCTTAAGGCTTGGCAAGTACCAGCATGGGAGACTGGCTGGGAATTCCAAGTTCCGTTGACCTTTTTGAACCTGAAAATGTGTTAATTTGTCTATGAGATAGTAAAAGAAGGTTCAAATTGAACAGCTGCTGTCAACGGCCATTCTAAGCTGAATGTGCCTACTCTCGTCAGATCGCAGCAATAATGCAGCTTAAGGCTTGGCAAGTACCAGCATGGGAGACTGGCTGGGAATCCCAAGTTCCGTTGACCTTTTTGAACCTGAAAATTGTGTTAGTTTCTCTATGAGATAGTAAAAGAAGGTTCAAATTGAACAGCTGCTGTCAACGGCCATTCTAAGCTGAATGAGCCTGCTCTCGTCAGATCACAGCAGCAATGCAGCTTAAGGCTTGGCAAGTACCAGCATGGGAGACTGGCTGGGAATCCCAAGTTCTGTTGACCTTTTTGAACCTGAAAATTGTGTTAGTTTCTCTATGAGATAGTTAAAGAAGGTTCAAATTGAACAGCTGCTGTCAACGGCCATTCTAAGCTGAATGTGCCTGCTCTCGTCAGATCGCAGCAGCAATGCAGCTTAAGGCTTGGCAAGTACCAGCATGGGAGACTGGCTGGGAATTCCAAGTTCCGTTGACCTTTTTGAACCTGAAAATGTGTTAGTTTGTCTATGAGATAGTAAAAGAAGGTTCAAATTGAACAGCTGCTGTCAACGGCCATTCTAAGCTGAATGTGCCTACTCTCGTCAGATCGCAGCAGCAATGCAGCTTAAGGCTTGGCAAGTACCAGCATGGGAGACTGGCTGGGAATCCCAAGTTCCGTTGACCTTTTTGAACCTGAAAATTGTGTTAGTTTCTCTATGAGATAGTAAAAGAAGGTTCAAATTGAACAGCTGCTGTCAACGGCCATTCTAAGCTGAATGAGCCTGCTCTCGTCAGATCACAGCAGCAATGCAGCTTAAGGCTTGGCAAGTACCAGCATGGGAGACTGGCTGGGAATCCCAAGTTCTGTTGACCTTTTTGAACCTGAAAATTGTGTTAGTTTCTCTATGAGATAGTTAAAGAAGGTTCAAATTGAACAGCTGCTGTCAATGGCCATTCTAAGCTGAATGTGCCTGCTCTCGTCAGATCGCAGCAGCAATGCAGCTTAAGGCTTGGCAAGTACCAGCATGGGAGACTGGCTGGGAATCCCAAGTTCCGTTGACCTTTTTGAACCTGAAAATTGTGTTAGTTTCTCTATGAGATAGTAAAAGAAGGTTCAAATTGAAAAACTGCTGTCAACGGCCATTCTAAGCGGAATGTGCGTGCTCTTGTCAGATCGCAGCAGCGATGCAGCTTAAGGCTTGGCAAATACCAGCATGGGAGACTGGCTGGGAATCCCAAGTTCTGGTGCCCTTTTTGAACCTGAAAATTGTGTTAGTTTCTCTATGAGATAGTAGAAGAAGGTTCAAATTGAACAACTGCTGTCAACGGCCATTCTAAGCTGAATGTGTGTGCTCTTTTCAGATCGCAGCAGCGATGCAGCTTATGGCTTGGCAAGTACCAGCATGGGAGACTGGCTGGGAATCCCAAGTTCAGTTGACCTTTTTGAACCTGAAAATTGTGTTAGTTTCTCTATGAGATAGTAAAAGAAGGTTCAAATTGAACAGTGTTGTCAACGGCAATTCTAAGCTGAATGTGCCTGCTCTTGTCAGATCGCAGCAGCGATGCAGCTTAAGGCTTGGCAAGTTCCAGCATGGGAGACTGGCTGGGAATCCCAAGTTCTGTTGAACTTTTTGAACTTGAAAATTGTTTTAGTTTCTCTATGAGATAGTAAAAGAAGGTTCAATTTGAAATGCTGCTGTCAACGGCCATTCTAAGCTGAATGTGCCTGCTCTTGTCAGATCGCAGCAGCAATGCAGCTTAAGGCTTGGCAAGTACCAGCATGGGAGACTGGCTGGGAATCCCAAGTTCCGTTGACCTTTTTGAACCTGAAAATTGTGTTAGTTTCTCTATGAGATAGTAAAAGAAGGTTCAAATTGAACAGCTGCTGTCAACGGCCATTCTAAGCTGAATGTGCGTGCTCTTGTCAGATCGCAGCAGCGATGCAGCTTAAGGCTTAGCAAGTACCAGCATGGGAGACTGGCTGGGAATCCCAAGTTCTGGTGACTTTTTTGAACCTGAAAATTGTGTTAGTTTCTCTATGAGATAGTAGAAGAAGGTTCAAATTGAACAACTGCTGTCAACGGCCATTCTAAGCTGAATCTGTGTGCTCTTGTCAGATCGCAGCAGCGATGCAGCTTAAGACTTGGCAAGTACCAGCATGGGAGACTGGCAGGGAATCCCAAGTTCTGTTGACCTTTTTGAACCTGAAAATTGTGTTAGTTTCTCTATGAGATAGTAAAAGAAGGTTCAAATTGAAAAGCTGCTGTCAATGGCCATTCTAAGCTGAATGTGCCTGCTCTCGTCAGATCGCAGCAGCAATGCAGCTTAAGGCTTGGCAAGTACCAGCATGGGAGACTGGCTGGGAATCCCAAGTTCCGTTGACCTTTTTGAACCTGAAAATTGTGTTAGTTTCTGTATGAGATAGTAAAAGAAGGTTCAAATTGAAAAGCTGCTGTCAACGGCAATTCTAAGCTGAATGTGCGTGCTCTTCTCAGATCGCAGCAGCGATGCAGCTTAAGGCTTGGCAAGTACCAGCATGGGAGACTGGCTGGGAATCCCAAGTTCTGGTGACCTTTTTGAACCTGAAAATTGTGTTAGTTTCTCTATGAGATAGTAGAAGAAGGTTCAAATTGAACAACTGCTGTCAACGGCCATTCTAAGCTGAATGTGTGTGCTCTTTTCAGATCGCAGCAGCGATGCAGCTTAAGGCTTGGCAAGTACCAGCATGGGAGACTGGCTGGGAATCCCAAGTTCTGTTGACCTTTTTGAACCTGAAAATTGCTATCTATGAGATAGTAAAAGAAGGTTCAAATTGAACAGCTGCTGTCAACGGCAATTCTAAGCTGAATGTGCCTGCTCTCGTCAGATCGCAGCAGCAATGCAACTTAAGGCTTGGCAAGTACCAGCATGGGAGACTGGCTGGGAATTCCAAGTTCCGTTGACCTTTTTGAACCTGAAAATGTGTTAGTTTCTCTATGAGATAGTAAAAGAAGGTTCAAATTGAACAGCTGCTGTCAACGGCCATTCTAAGCTGAATGTGCCTGCTCTCGTCAGATCGCAGCAGCAATGCAGCTTAAGGCTTGGCAAGTACCAGCATGGGAGACTGGCTTGGAATCCCAAGTTCTGGTGACCTTTTTGAACCTGAAAATTGTGTTAGTTTCTCTATGAGATAGCAAAAGAAGGTTCAAATTGAACAGCTGCTGTCAACGGCCATTCTAAGCTGAATGTGCCTGCTCTCGTCAGATCGCAGCAGCAATGCAGCTTAAGGCTTGGCAAGTACCAGCATGGGAGACTGGCTTGGAATCCCAAGTTCTGTTGACCTTTTTGAACCTGAAAATGTGTTAGTTTCTCTATGAGATAGTAAAAGAAGGTTCAAATTGAACAGCTGCTGTCAACGGCCATTCTAAGCTGAATGTGCATGCTTATGTCAGATTGCAGCAGCGATGCAGCTTCAGGCTTGGCAAGTACCAGCATGGGAGACTGGCTTGGAATCCCAAGTTCTGGTGACCTTTTTGAACCTGAAAATTGTGTTAGTTTCTCTATGAGATAGTAAAAGAAGGTTCAAATTGAACAGCTGCTGTCAACGGCCATTCTAAGCTGAATGTGCCTGCTCTCGTCAGATCGCAGCAGCAATGCAGCTTAAGGCTTGGCAAGTACCAGCATGGGAGACTGGCTGGGAATCCCAAGTTCTGTTGACCTTTTTGAACCTGAAAATTGTGTTAGTTTCTCTATGAGATAGTAGAAGAAGGTTCAAATTGAACAACTGCTGTCAACGGCCATTCTAAGCTGAATGTGTGTGCTCTTTTCAGATCGCAGCAGCGATGCAGCTTAAGGCTTGGCAAGTACCAGCATGGGAGACTGGCTGGGAATCCCAAGTTCTGTTGACCTTTTTGAACCTGAAAATTGTGTTAGTTTCTCTATGAGATAGTTAAAGAAGGTTCAAATTGAACAGCTGCTGTCAACGGCCATTCTAAGCTGAATGTGCCTGCTCTCGTCAGATCGCAGCAGCAATGCAGCTTAAGGCTTGGCAAGTACCAGCATGGGAGACTGGCTGGGAATTCCAAGTTCCGTTGACCTTTTTGAACCTGAAAATGTGTTAGTTTGTCTATGAGATAGTAAAAGAAGGTTCAAATTGAACAGCTGCTGTCAACGGCCATTCTAAGCTGAATGTGCCTGCTCTCGTCAGATCGCAGCAGCAATGCAGCTTAAGGCTTGGCAAGTACCAGCATGGGAGACTGGCTGGGAATCCCAAGTTCCGTTGACCTTTTTGAACCTGAAAATTGTGTTAGTTTCTCTATGAGATAGTAAAAGAAGGTTCAAATTGAACAGCTGCTGTCAACGGCCATTCTAAGCTGAATGAGCCTGCTCTCGTCAGATCACAGCAGCAATGCAGCTTAAGGCTTTGCAAGTACCAGCATGGGAGACTGGCTGGGAATCCCAAGTTCTGTTGACCTTTTTGAACCTGAAAATGTGTTAGTTTCTCTATGAGATAGTAAAAGAAGGTTCAAATTGAACAGCTGCTGTCAACGGCCATTCTAAGCTAAATGTGCCTGCTCTCGTCAGATCGCAGCAGCAATGCAGCTTAAGGCTTGGCAAGTACCAGCATGGGAGACTGGCTGGGAATTCCAAGTTCCGTTGACCTTTTTGAACATGAAAATGTGTTAGTTTCTCTATGAGATAGTAAAAGAAGGTTCAAATTGAACAGCTGCTGTCAACGGCCATTCTAAGCTGAATGTGCCTGCTCTCGTCAGATCGCAGCAGCAATGCAGCTTAAGGCTTGGCAAGTACCAGCATGGGAGACTGGCTGGGAATCCCAAGTTCCGTTGACCTTTTTGAACCTGAAAATTGTGTTAGTTTCTCTATGAGATAGTAAAAGAAGGTTCAAATTGAACAGCTGCTGTCAACGGCCATTCTAAGCTGAATGTGCCTGCTCTCGTCAGATCGCAGCAGCAATGCAGCTTAAGGCTTGGCAAGTACCAGCATGGGAGACTGGGTAGGAATCCCAAGATCCGTTGACCTTTTTGAACCTGAAAATTGAGTTATTTTCTCTATGAGATAGTAAAAGAAGGTTCAAATTGAACAGCTGCTGTCAACGGCCATTCTAAGCTGAATGTGCCTGCTCTCGTCAGATCACAGCAGCAATGCAGCTTAAGGCTTGGCAAGTACCAGCATGGGAGACTGGCTGGGAATCCCAAGTTCTGTTGACCTTTTTGAACCTGAAAATTGTGTTAGTTTCTCTATGAGATAGTTAAAGAAGGTTCAAATTGAACAGCTGCTGTCAACGGCCATTCTAAGCTGAATGTGCCTGCTCTCGTCAGATCGCAGCAGCAATGCAGCTTAAGGCTTGGCAAGTACCAGCATGGGAGACTGGCTGGGAATTCCAAGTTCCGTTGACCTTTTTGAACCTGAAAATGTGTTAGTTTCTCTATGAGATAGTAAAAGAAGGTTCAAATTGAACAGCTGCTGTCAACGGCCATTCTAAGCTGAATGTGCCTGCTCTCGTCAGATCGCAGCAGCAATGCAGCTTAAGGCTTGGCAAGTACCAGCATGGGAGACTGGCTGGGAATCCCAAGTTCCGTTGACCTTTTTGAACCTGAAAATTGTGTTAGTTTCTCTATGAGATAGTAAAAGAAGGTTCAAATTGAACAGCTGCTGTCAACGGCCATTCTAAGCTGAATGTGCCTGCTCTCGTCAGATCGCAGCAGCAATGCAGCTTAAGGCTTGGCAAGTACCAGCATGGGAGACTGGGTAGGAATCCCAAGATCCGTTGACCTTTTTGAACCTGAAAATTTAGTTATTTTCTCTATGAGATAGTAAAAGAAGGTTCAAATTGAACAGCTGCTGTCAACGGCCATTCTAAGCTGAATGTGCCTGCTCTCGTCAGATCACAGCAGCAATGCAGCTTAAGGCTTGGCAAGTACCAGCATGGGAGACTGGCTGGGAATCCCAAGTTCTGTTGACCTTTTTGAACCTGAAAATTGTGTTAGTTTCTCTATGAGATAGTTAAAGAAGGTTCAAATTGAACAGCTGCTGTCAACGGCCATTCTAAGCTGAATGTGCCTGCTCTCGTCAGATCGCAGCAGCAATGCAGCTTAAGGCTTGGCAAGTACCAGCATGGGAGACTGGCTGGGAATTCCAAGTTCCGTTGACCTTTTTGAACCTGAAAATGTGTTAGTTTGTCTATGAGATAGTAAAAGAAGGTTCAAATTGAACAGCTGCTGTCAACGGCCATTCTAAGCTGAATGTGCCTACTCTCGTCAGATCGCAGCAGCAATGCAGCTTAAGGCTTGGCAAGTACCAGCATGGGAGACTGGCTGGGAATCCCAAGTTCCGTTGACCTTTTTGAACCTGAAAATTGTGTTAGTTTCTCTATGAGATAGTAAAAGAAGGTTCAAATTGAACAGCTGCTGTCAACGGCCATTCTAAGCTGAATGAGCCTGCTCTCGTCAGATCACAGCAGCAATGCAGCTTAAGGCTTGGCAAGTACCAGCATGGGAGACTGGCTGGGAATCCCAAGTTCTGTTGACCTTTTTGAACCTGAAAATTGTGTTAGTTTCTCTATGAGATAGTTAAAGAAGGTTCAAATTGAACAGCTGCTGTCAATGGCCATTCTAAGCTGAATGTGCCTGCTCTCGTCAGATCGCAGCAGCAATGCAGCTTAAGGCTTGGCAAGTACCAGCATGGGAGACTGGCTGGGAATCCCAAGTTCCGTTGACCTTTTTGAACCTGAAAATTGTGTTAGTTTCTCTATGAGATAGTAAAAGAAGGTTCAAATTGAAAAACTGCTGTCAACGGCCATTCTAAGCGGAATGTGCGTGCTCTTGTCAGATCGCAGCAGCGATGCAGCTTAAGGCTTGGCAAATACCAGCATGGGAGACTGGCTGGGAATCCCAAGTTCTGGTGCCCT
The DNA here is from genome assembly GCF_040894005.1 of Engystomops pustulosus. Taxonomy (NCBI): domain Eukaryota; kingdom Metazoa; phylum Chordata; class Amphibia; order Anura; family Leptodactylidae; genus Engystomops; species Engystomops pustulosus. Next base: position 61,564,145 of record NC_092419.1, read on the forward strand.
TTTTGAACCTGAAAATTGTGTTAGTTTCTCTATGAGATAGTAGAAGAAGGTTCAAATTGAACAACTGCTGTCAACGGCCATTCTAAGCTGAATGTGTGTGCTCTTTTCAGATCGCAGCAGCGATGCAGCTTATGGCTTGGCAAGTACCAGCATGGGAGACTGGCTGGGAATCCCAAGTTCTGTTGACCTTTTTGAACCTGAAAATTGTGTAAGTTTCTCTATGAGATAGTTAAAGAAGGTTCAAATTGAACAGCTGCTGTCAATGGCCATTCTAAGCTGAATGTGCCTGCTCTCGTCAGATCGCAGCAGCAATGCAGCTTAAGGCTTGGCAAGTACCAGCATGGGAGACTGGCTGGGAATCCCAAGTTCCGTTGACCTTTTTGATCCTGAAAATTGTGTTAGTTTCTCTATGAGATAGTAAAAGAAGGTTCAAATTGAAAAACTGCTGTCAACGGCCATTCTAAGCGGAATGTGCGTGCTCTTGTCAGATCGCAGCAGCGATGCAGCTTAAGGCTTGGCAAATACCAGCATGGGAGACTGGCTGGGAATCCCAAGTTCTGGTGCCCTTTTTGAACCTGAAAATTGTGTTAGTTTCTCTATGAGATAGTAGAAGAAGGTTCAAATTGAACAACTGCTGTCAACGGCCATTCTAAGCTGAATGTGTGTGCTCTTTTCAGATCGCAGCAGCGATGCAGCTTATGGCTTGGCAAGTACCAGCATGGGAGACTGGCTGGGAATCCCAAGTTCTGTTGACCTTTTTGAACCTGAAAATTGTGTTAGTTTCTCTATGAGATAGTTAAAGAAGGTTCAAATTGAACAGCTGCTGTCAATGGCCATTCTAAGCTGAATGTGCCTGCTCTCGTCAGATCGCAGCAGCAATGCAGCTTAAGGCTTGGCAAGTACCAGCATGGGAGACTGGCTGGGAATCCCAAGTTCCGTTGACCTTTTTGAACCTGAAAATTGTGTTAGTTTCTCTATGAGATAGTAAAAGAAGGTTCAAATTGAAAAACTGCTGTCAACGGCCATTCTAAGCGGAATGTGCGTGCTCTTGTCAGATCGCAGCAGCGATGCAGCTTAAGGCTTGGCAAATACCAGCATGGGAGACTGGCTGGGAATCCCAAGTTCTGGTGCCCTTTTTGAACCTGAAAATTGTGTTAGTTTCTCTATGAGATAGTAAAAGAAGGTTCAAATTGAACAGTGTTGTCAACGGCAATTCTAAGCTGAATGTGCCTGCTCTCGTCAGATCGCAGCAGCAATGCAGCTTAAGGCTTGGCAAGTACCAGCATGGGAGACTGGCTGGGAATCCCAAGTTCTGTTGACCTTTTTTAACCTGAAAATTGTGTTAGTTTCTATATGAGATAGTAAAAGAAGGTTCAAATTGAACAGCTGCTGTCAACGGCCATTCTAAGCTGAATTTGCCTGCTCTCGTCAGATCGCAGCAGCAATGCAACTTAAGGCTTGGCAAGTACCAGCATGGGAGACTGGCTGGGAATTCCAAGTTCCATTGACCTTTTTGAACCTGAAAATGTGTTAGTTTCTCTATGAGATAGTAAAAGAAGGTTCAAATTGAACAGCTGCTGTCAACGGCCATTCTAAGCTGAATGTGCCTGCTCTCGTCAGATCGCAGCAGCAATGCAGCTTAAGGCTTGGCAAGTACCAGCATGGGAGACTGGCTGGGAATCCCAAGTTCCGTTGACCTTTTTGAACCTGAAAATTGTGTTAGTTTCTCTATGAGATAGTAAAAGAAGGTTCAAATTGAACAGCTGCTGTCAACGGCCATTCTAAGCTGAATGTGCCTGCTCTCGTCAGATCGCAGCAGCAATGCAGCTTAAGGCTTGGCAAGTACCAGCCTGGGAGACTGGGTAGGAATCCCAAGATCCGTTGACCTTTTTGAACCTGAAAATTGAGTTATTTTCTCTATGAGATAGTAAAAGAAGGTTCAAATTGAACAGCTGCTGTTAACGGCCATTCTAAGCTGAATGTGCCTGCTCTCGTCAGATCGCAGCAGCAATGCAGCTTAAGGCTTGGCAAGTAACAGCATGGGAGACTGGCTGGGAATCCCAAGTTCTGTTGACCTTTTTGAACCTGAAAATTGTTTTAGTTTCTCTATGAGATAGTTAAAGCAGGTTCAAATTGAACAGCTGCTGTCAACGGCCATTCTAAGCTGAATGTGCCTGCTCTTGTCAGATCGCAGCAGCAATGCAGCTTAAGGCTTGGCAAGTACCAGCATGGGAGACTGGCTGGGAATCCCAAGTTCCGTTGACCTTTTTGAACCTGAAAATTGTGTTAGTTTCTCTATGAGATAGTAAAAGAAGGTTCAAATTGAACAGCTGCTGTCAACGGCCATTCTAAGCTGAATGAGCCTGCTCTCGTCAGATCACAGCAGCAATGCAGCTTAAGGCTTGGCAAGTACCAGCATGGGAGACTGGCTGGGAATCCCAAGTTCTGTTGACCTTTTTGAACCTGAAAATTGTGTTAGTTTCTCTATGAGATAGTTAAAGAAGGTTCAAATTGAACAGCTGCTGTCAATGGCCATTCTAAGCTGAATGTGCCTGCTCTCGTCAGATCGCAGCAGCAATGCAGCTTAAGGCTTGGCAAGTACCAGCATGGGAGACTGGCTGGGAATCCCAAGTTCCGTTGACCTTTTTGAACCTGAAAATTGTGTTAGTTTCTCTATGAGATAGTAAAAGAAGGTTCAAATTGAAAAACTGCTGTCAACGGCCATTCTAAGCGGAATGTGCGTGCTCTTGTCAGATCGCAGCAGCGATGCAGCTTAAGGCTTGGCAAATACCAGCATGGGAGACTGGCTGGGAATCCCAAGTTCTGGTGCCCTTTTTGAACCTGAAAATTGTGTTAGTTTCTCTATGAGATAGTAGAAGAAGGTTCAAATTGAACAACTGCTGTCAACGGCCATTCTAAGCTGAATGTGTGTGCTCTTTTCAGATCGCAGCAGCGATGCAGCTTATGGCTTGGCAAGTACCAGCATGGGAGACTGGCTGGGAATCCCAAGTTCTGTTGACCTTTTTGAACCTGAAAATTGTGTTAGTTTCTCTATGAGATAGTAAAAGAAGGTTCAAATTGAACAGTGTTGTCAACGGCAATTCTAAGCTGAATGTGCCTGCTCTCGTCAGATCGCAGCAGCAATGCAGCTTAAGGCTTGGCAAGTACCAGCATGGGAGACTGGCTGGGAATCCCAAGTTCTGTTGACCTTTTTTAACCTGAAAATTGTGTTAGTTTCTATATGAGATAGTAAAAGAAGGTTCAAATTGAACAGCTGCTGTCAACGGCCATTCTAAGCTGAATTTGCCTGCTCTCGTCAGATCGCAGCAGCAATGCAACTTAAGGCTTGGCAAGTACCAGCATGGGAGACTGGCTGGGAATTCCAAGTTCCATTGACCTTTTTGAACCTGAAAATGTGTTAGTTTCTCTATGAGATAGTAAAAGAAGGTTCAAATTGAACAGCTGCTGTCAACGGCCATTCTAAGCTGAATGTGCCTGCTCTCGTCAGATCGCAGCAGCAATGCAGCTTAAGGCTTGGCAAGTACCAGCATGGGAGACTGGCTGGGAATCCCAAGTTCTGTTGACCTTTTTGAACCTGAAAATTGTGTTAGTTTCTCTATGAGATAGTAAAAGAAGGTTCAAATTGAACAGCTGCTGTCAACGGCCATTCTAAGCTGAATGTGCCTGCTCTCGTCAGATCGCAGCAGCAATGCAGCTTAAGGCTTGGCAAGTACCAGCCTGGGAGACTGGGTAGGAATCCCAAGATCCGTTGACCTTTTTGAACCTGAAAATTGAGTTATTTTCTCTATGAGATAGTAAAAGAAGGTTCAAATTGAACAGCTGCTGTTAACGGCCATTCTAAGCTGAATGTGCCTGCTCTCGTCAGATCACAGCAGCAATGCAGCTTAAGGCTTGGCAAGTACCAGCATGGGAGACTGGCTGGGAATCCCAAGTTCTGTTGACCTTTTTGAACCTGAAAATTGTTTTAGTTTCTCTATGAGATAGTTTAAGAAGGTTCAAATTGAACAGCTGCTGTCAACGGCCATTCTAAGCTGAATGTGCCTGCTCTCGTCAGATCGCAGCAGCAATGCAGCTTAAGGCTTGGCAAGTACCAGCATGGGAGACTGGCTGGGAATCCCAAGTTCCGTTGACCTTTTTGAACCTGAAAATTGTGTTAGTTTCTCTATGAGATAGTAAAAGAAGGTTCAAATTGAACAGCTGCTGTCAACGGCCATTCTAAGCTGAATGAGCCTGCACTCGTCAGATCACAGCAGCAATGCAGCTTAAGGCTTGGCAAGTACCAGCATGGGAGACTGGCTGGGAATCCCAAGTTCTGTTGACCTTTTTGAACCTGAAAATTGTGTTAGTTTCTCTATGAGATAGTTAAAGAAGGTTCAAATTGAACAGCTGCTGTCAATGGCCATTCTAAGCTGAATGTGCCTGCTCTCGTCAGATCGCAGCAGCAATGCAGCTTAAGGCTTGGCAAGTACCAGCATGGGAGACTGGCTGGGAATCCCAAGTTCCGTTGACCTTTTTGAACCTGAAAATTGTGTTAGTTTCTCTATGAGATAGTAAAAGAAGGTTCAAATTGAAAAACTGCTGTCAACGGCCATTCTAAGCGGAATGTGCGTGCTCTTGTCAGATCGCAGCAGCGATGCAGCTTAAGGCTTGGCAAATACCAGCATGGGAGACTGGCTGGGAATCCCAAGTTCTGGTGCCCTTTTTGAACCTGAAAATTGTGTTAGTTTCTCTATGAGATAGTAGAAGAAGGTTCAAATTGAACAACTGCTGTCAACGGCCATTCTAAGCTGAATGTGTGTGCTCTTTTCAGATCGCAGCAGCGATGCAGCTTATGGCTTGGCAAGTACCAGCATGGGAGACTGGCTGGGAATCCCAAGTTCAGTTGACCTTTTTGAACCTGAAAATTGTGTTAGTTTCTCTATGAGATAGTAAAAGAAGGTTCAAATTGAACAGTGTTGTCAACGGCAATTCTAAGCTGAATGTGCCTGCTCTCGTCAGATCGCAGCAGCAATGCAGCTTAAGGCTTGGCAAGTACCAGCATGGGAGACTGGCTGGGAATCCCAAGTTCTGTTGACCTTTTTGAACCTGAAAATTGTGTTAGTTTCTCTATGAGATAGTAAAAGAAGGTTCAAATTGAACAGCTGCTGTCAACGGCCATTCTAAGCTGAATGTGCGTGCTCTTGTCAGATCGCAGCAGCGATGCAGCTTAAGGCTTGGCAAGTTCCAGCATGGGAGACTGGCTGGGAATCCCAAGTTCTGTTGAACTTTTTGAACTTGAAAATTGTTTTAGTTTCTCTATGAGATAGTAAAAGAAGGTTCAATTTGAAATGCTGCTGTCAACGGCCATTCTAAGCTGAATGTGCCTGCTCTTGTCAGATCGCAGCAGCAATGCAGCTTAAGGCTTGGCAAGTACCAGCATGGGAGACTGGCTGGGAATCCCAAGTTCCGTTGACCTTTTTGAACCTGAAAATTGTGTTAGTTTCTCTATGAGATAGTAAAAGAAGGTTCAAATTGAACAGCTGCTGTCAACGGCCATTCTAAGCTGAATGTGCGTGCTCTTGTCAGATCGCAGCAGCGATGCAGCTTAAGGCTTAGCAAGTACCAGCATGGGAGACTGGCTGGGAATCCCAAGTTCTGGTGACTTTTTTGAACCTGAAAATTGTGTTAGTTTCTCTATGAGATAGTAGAAGAAGGTTCAAATTGAACAACTGCTGTCAACGGCCATTCTAAGCTGAATCTGTGTGCTCTTGTCAGATCGTAGCAGCGATGCAGCTTAAGACTTGGCAAGTACCAGCATGGGAGACTGGCAGGGAATCCCAAGTTCTGTTGACCTTTTTGAACCTGAAAATTGTGTTAGTTTCTCTATGAGATAGTAAAAGAAGGTTCAAATTGAAAAGCTGCTGTCAATGGCCATTCTAAGCTGAATGTGCCTGCTCTCGTCAGATCGCAGCAGCAATGCAGCTTAAGGCTTGGCAAGTACCAGCATGGGAGACTGGCTGGGAATCCCAAGTTCCGTTGACCTTTTTGAACCTGAAAATTGTGTTAGTTTCTGTATGAGATAGTAAAAGAAGGTTCAAATTGAAAAGCTGCTGTCAACGGCAATTCTAAGCTGAATGTGCGTGCTCTTCTCAGATCGCAGCAGCGATGCAGCTTAAGGCTTGGCAAGTACCAGCATGGGAGACTGGCTGGGAATCCCAAGTTCTGTTGACCTTTTTGAACCTGAAAATTGTGTTAGTTTCTCTATGAGATAGTTAAAGAAGGTTCAAATTGAACAGTTTCTGTCAATGGCCATTCTAAGCTGAATGTGCCTGCTCTCGTCAGATCGCAGCAGCAATGCAGCTTAAGGCTTGGCAAGTACCAGCATGGGAGACTGGCTGGGAATCCCAAGTTCCGTTGACCTTTTTGAACCTGAAAATTGTGTTAGTTTCTCTATGAGATAGTAAAAGAAGGTTCAAATTGAAAAACTGCTGTCAACGGCCATTCTAAGCGGAATGTGCGTGCTCTTGTCAGATCGCAGCAGCGATGCAGCTTAAGGCTTGGCAAATACCAGCATGGGAGACTGGCTGGGAATCCCAAGTTCTGGTGCCCTTTTTGAACCTGAAAATTGTGTTAGTTTCTCTATGAGATAGTAGAAGAAGGTTCAAATTGAACAATTGCTGTCAACGGCCATTCTAAGCTGAATGTGTCTGCTCTTTTCAGATCGCAGCAGCGATGCAGCTTATGGCTTGGCAAGTACCAGCATGGGAGACTGGCTGGGAATCCCAAGTTCTGTTGACCTTTTTGAACCTGAAAATTGTGTTAGTTTCTCTATGAGATAGTTAAAGAAGGTTCAAATTGAACAGCTGCTGTCAATGGCCATTCTAAGCTGAATGTGCCTGCTCTCGTCAGATCGCAGCAGCAATGCAGCTTAAGGCTTGGCAAGTACCAGCATGGGAGACTGGCTGGGAATCCCAAGTTCCGTTGACCTTTTTGAACCTGAAAATTGTGTTAGTTTCTCTATGAGATAGTAAAAGAAGGTTCAAATTGAAAAACTGCTGTCAATGGCCATTCTAAGCGGAATGTGCGTGCTCTTGTCAGATCGCAGCAGCGATGCAGCTTAAGGCTTGGCAAATACCAGCATGGGAGACTGGCTGGGAATCCCAAGTTCTGGTGCCCTTTTTGAACCTGAAAATTGTGTTAGTTTCTCTATGAGATAGTAGAAGAAGGTTCAAATTGAACAACTGCTGTCAACGGCCATTCTAAGCTGAATGTGTGTGCTCTTTTCAGATCGCAGCAGCGATGCAGCTTATGGCTTGGCAAGTACCAGCATGGGAGACTGGCTGGGAATCCCAAGTTCCGTTGACCTTTTTGAACCTGAAAATTGTGTTAGTTTCTCTATGAGATAGTAAAAGAAGGTTCAAATTGAACAGTGTTGTCAACGGCAATTCTAAGCTGAATGTGCCTGCTCTCGTCAGATCGCAGCAGCAATGCAGCTTAAGGCTTGGCAAGTACCAGCATGGGAGACTGGCTGGGAATCCCAAGTTCTGTTGACCTTTTTGAACCTGAAAATTGTGTTAGTTTCTCTATGAGATAGTAAAAGAAGGTTCAAATTGAACAGCTGCTGTCAACGGCCATTCTAAGCTGAATGTGCGTGCTCTTGTCAGATCGCAGCAGCGATGCAGCTTAAGGCTTGGCAAGTTCCAGCATGGGAGACTGGCTGGGAATCCCAAGTTCTGTTGAACTTTTTGAACTTGAAAATTGTTTTAGTTTCTCTATGAGATAGTAAAAGAAGGTTCAATTTGAAATGCTGCTGTCAACGGCCATTCTAAGCTGAATGTGCCTGCTCTTGTCAGATCGCAGCAGCAATGCAGCTTAAGGCTTGGCAAGTACCAGCATGGGAGACTGGCTGGGAATCCCAAGATCCGTTGACCTTTTTGAACCTGAAAATTGTGTTAGTTTCTCTATGAGATAGTAAAAGAAGGTTCAAATTGAACAGCTGCTGTCAACGGCCATTCTAAGCTGAATGTGCGTGCTCTTGTCAGATCGCAGCAGCGATGCAGCTTAAGGCTTAGCAAGTACCAGCATGGGAGACTGGCTGGGAATCCCAAGTTCTGGTGACTTTTTTGAACCTGAAAATTGTGTTAGTTTCTCTATGAGATAGTAGAAGAAGGTTCAAATTGAACAACTGCTGTCAACGGCCATTCTAAGCTGAATCTGTGTGCTCTTGTCAGATCGCAGCAGCGATGCAGCTTAAGACTTGGCAAGTACCAGCATGGGAGACTGGCAGGGAATCCCAAGTTCTGTTGACCTTTTTGAACCTGAAAATTGTGTTAGTTTCTCTATGAGATAGTAAAAGAAGGTTCAAATTGAAAAGCTGCTGTCAATGGCCATTCTAAGCTGAATGTGCCTGCTCTCGTCAGATCGCAGCAGCAATGCAGCTTAAGGCTTGGCAAGTACTAGCATGGGAGACTGGCTGGGAATCCCAAGTTCCGTTGACCTTTTTGAACCTGAAAATTGTGTTAGTTTCTGTATGAGATAGTAAAAGAAGGTTCAAATTGAAAAGCTGCTGTCAACGGCAATTCTAACCTGAATGTGCGTGCTCTTCTCAGATCGCAGCAGCGATGCAGCTTAAGGCTTGACAAGTACCAGCATGGGAGACTGGCTGGGAATCCCAAGTTCTGGTGACCTTTTTGAACCTGAAAATTGTGTTAGTTTCTCTATGAGATAGTAGAAGAAGGTTCAAATTGAACAACTGCTGTCAACGGCCATTCTAAGCTTAATGTGTGTGCTCTTTTCAGATCGCAGCAGCGATGCAGCTTAAGGCTTGGCAAGTACCAGCATGGGAGACTGGCTGGGAATCCCAAGTTCTGTTGACCTTTTTGAACCTGAAAATTGCTATCTATGAGATAGTAAAAGAAGGTTCAAATTGAACAGCTGCTGTCAACGGCAATTCTAAGCTGAATGTGCCTGCTCTCGTCAGATCGCAGCAGCAATGCAACTTAAGGCTTGGCAAGTACCAGCATGGGAGACTGGCTGGGAATTCCAAGTTCCGTTGACCTTTTTGAACCTGAAAATGTGTTAGTTTCTCTATGAGATAGTAAAAGAAGGTTCAAATTGAACAGCTGCTGTCAACGGCCATTCTAAGCTGAATGTGCCTGCTCTCGTCAGATCGCAGCAGCAATGCAGCTTAAGGCTTGGCAAGTACCAGCATGGGAGACTGGCTGGGAATCCCAAGTTCTGTTGACCTTTTTGAACCTGAAAATGTGTTAGTTTCTCTATGAGATAGTAAAAGAAGGTTCAAATTGAACAGCTGCTGTCAACGGCCATTCTAAGCTGAATGTGCATGCTTATGTCAGATCGCAGCAGCGATGCAGCTTCAGGCTTGGCAAGTACCAGCATGGGAGACTGGCTTGGAATCCCAAGTTCTGGTGACCTTTTTGAACCTGAAAATTGTGTTAGTTTCTCTATGAGATAGCAAAAGAAGGTTCAAATTGAACAGCTGCTGTCAATGGCCATTCTAAGCTGAATGTGCCTGCTCTCGTCAGATCGCAGCAGCAATGCAGCTTAAGGCTTGGCAAGTACCAGCATGGGAGACTGGCTGGGAATCCCAAGTTCCGTTGACCTTTTTGAACCTGAAAATTGTGTTAGTTTCTGTATGAGATAGTAAAAGAAGGTTCAAATTGAAAAGCTGCTGTCAACGGCAATTCTAAGCTGAATGTGCGTGCTCTTCTCAGATCGCAGCAGCGATGCAGCTTAAGGCTTGGCAAGTACCAGCATGGGAGACTGGCTGGGAATCCCAAGTTCTGGTGACCTTTTTGAACCTGAAAATTGTGTTAGTTTCTCTATGAGATAGTAGAAGAAGGTTCAAATTGAACAACTGCTGTCAACGGCCATTCTAAGCTGAATGTGTGTGCTCTTTTCAGATCGCAGCAGCAATGCAGCTTAAGGCTTGGCAAGTACCAGCATGGGAGACTGGCTGGGAATCCCAAGTTCTGTTGACCTTTTTGAACCTGAAAATTGTGTTAGTTTCTCTATGAGATAGTAAAAGAAGGTTCAAATTGAACAGCTGCTGTCAACGGCCATTCTAAGCTGAATGTGCCTGCTCTCGTCAGATCGCAGCAGCAATGCAGCTTAAGGCTTGGCAAGTACCAGCATGGGAGACTGGCTGGGAATCCCAAGTTCTGTTGACCTTTTTGAACCTGAAAATTGTGTTAGTTTCTCTATGAGATAGTAGAAGAAGGTTCAAATTGAACAACTGCTGTCAACGGCCATTCTAAGCTGAATGTGTGTGCTCTTTTCAGATCGCAGCAGCGATGCAGCTTAAGGCTTGGCAAGTACCAGCATGGGAGACTGGCTGGGAATCCCAAGTTCTGTTGACCTTTTTGAACCTGAAAATTGTGTTAGTTTCTCTATGAGATAGTTAAAGAAGGTTCAAATTGAACAGCTGCTGTCAACGGCCATTCTAAGCTGAATGTGCCTGCTCTCGTCAGATCGCAGCAGCAATGCAGCTTAAGGCTTGGCAAGTACCAGCATGGGAGACTGGCTGGGAATTCCAAGTTCCGTTGACCTTTTTGAACCTGAAAATGTGTTAGTTTGTCTATGAGATAGTAAAAGAAGGTTCAAATTGAACAGCTGCTGTCAACGGCCATTCTAAGCTGAATGTGCCTGCTCTCGTCAGATCGCAGCAGCAATGCAGCTTAAGGCTTGGCAAGTACCAGCATGGGAGACTGGCTGGGAATCCCAAGTTCCGTTGACCTTTTTGAACCTGAAAATTGTGTTAGTTTCTGTATGAGATAGTAAAAGAAGGTTCAAATTGTAAAGCTGCTGTCAACGGCAATTCTAAGCTGAATGTGCGTGCTCTTCTCAGATCGCAGCAGCGATGCAGCTTAAGGCTTGGCAAGTACCAGCATGGGAGACTGGCTGGGAATCCCAAGTTCTGGTGACCTTTTTGAACCTGAAAATTGTGTTAATTTCTCTATGAGATAGTAGAAGAAGGTTCAAATTGAACAACTGCTGTCAACGGCCATTCTAAGCTGAATGTGTGTGCTCTTTTCAGATCACAGCAGCGATGCAGCTTAAGGCTTGGCAAGTACCAGCATGGGAGACTGGCTGGGAATCCCAAGTTCTGTTGACCTTTTTGAACCTGAAAATTGTGTTAGTTTCTCTATGAGATAGTAAAAGAAGGTTCAAATTGAACAGCTGCTGCCAACGGCCATTCTAAGCTAAATGTGCCTGCTCTCGTCAGATCGCAGCAGCAATGCAGCTTAAGGCTTGGCAAGTACCAGCATGGGAGACTGGCTGGGAATTCCAAGTTCCGTTGACCTTTTTGAACCTGAAAATGTGTTAGTTTCTCTATGAGATAGTAAAAGAAGGTTCAAATTGAACAGCTGCTGTCAACGGCCATTCTAAGCTGAATGTGCCTGCTCTCGTCAGATCGCAGCAGCAATGCAGCTTAAGGCTTGGCAAGTACCAGCATGGGAGACTGGCTGGGAATCCCAAGTTCCGTTGACCTTTTTGAACCTGAAAATTGTGTTAGTTTCTCTATGAGATAGTAAAAGAAGGTTCAAATTGAACAGCTGCTGTCAACGGCCATTCTAAGCTGAATGAGCCTGCTCTCGTCAGATCACAGCAGCAATGCAGCTTAAGGCTTGGCAAGTACCAGCATGGGAGACTGGCTGGGAATCCCAAGTTCTGTTGACCTTTTTGAACCTGAAAATTGTGTTAGTTTCTCTATGAGATAGTTAAAGAAGGTTCAAATTGAACAGCTGCTGTCAACGGCCATTCTAAGCTGAATGTGCCTGCTCTCATCAGATCGCAGCAGCAATGCAGCTTAAGGCTTGGCAAGTACCAGCATGGGAGACTGGCTGGGAATTCCAAGTTCCGTTGACCTTTTTGAACCTGAAAATGTGTTAGTTTCTCTATGAGATAGTAAAAGAAGGTTCAAATTGAACAGCTGCTGTCAACGGCCATTCTAAGCTGAATGTGCCTGCTCTCGTCAGATCGCAGCAGCAATGCAGCTTAAGGCTTGGCAAGTACCAGCATGGGAGACTGGGTAGGAATCCCAAGATCCGTTGACCTTTTTGAACCTGAAAATTGAGTTATTTTCTCTATGAGATAGTAAAAGAAGGTTCAAATTGAACAGCTGCTGTCAACGGCCATTCTAAGCTGAATGTGCCTGCTCTCGTCAGATCACAGCAGCAATGCAGCTTAAGGCTTGGCAAGTACCAGCATGGGAGACTGGCTGGGAATCCCAAGTTCTGTTGACCTTTTTGAACCTGAAAATTGTGTTAGTTTCTCTATGAGATAGTTAAAGAAGGTTCAAATTGAACAGCTGCTGTCAACGGCCATTCTAAGCTGAATGTGCCTGCTCTCGTCAGATCGCAGCAGCAATGCAGCTTAAGGCTTGGCAAGTACCAGCATGGGAGACTGGCTGGGAATTCCAAGTTTCGTTGACCTTTTTGAACCTGAAAATGTGTTAGTTTGTCTATGAGATAGTAAAAGAAGGTTCAAATTGAACAGCTGCTGTCAACGGCCATTCTAAGCTGAATGTGCCTACTCTCGTCAGATCGCAGCAGCAATGCAGCTTAAGGCTTGGCAAGTACCAGCATGGGAGACTGGCTGGGAATCCCAAGTTCCGTTGACCTTTTTGAACCTGAAAATTGTGTTAGTTTCTCTATGAGATAGTAAAAGAAGGTTCAAATTGAACAGCTGCTGTCAACGGCCATTCTAAGCTGAATGAGCCTGCTCTCGTCAGATCACAGCAGCAATGCAGCTTAAGGCTTGGCAAGTACCAGCATGGGAGACTGGCTGGGAATCCCAAGTTCTGTTGACCTTTTTGAACCTGAAAATTGTGTTAGTTTCTCTATGAGATAGTTAAAGAAGGTTCAAATTGAACAGCTGCTGTCAATGGCCATTCTAAGCTGAATGTGCCTGCTCTCGTCAGATCGCAGCAGCAATGCAGCTTAAGGCTTGGCAAGTACCAGCATGGGAGACTGGCTGGGAATCCCAAGTTCCGTTGACCTTTTTGAACCTGAAAATTGTGTTAGTTTCTCTATGAGATAGTAAAAGAAGGTTCAAATTGAAAAACTGCTGTCAACGGCCATTCTAAGCGGAATGTGCGTGCTCTTGTCAGATCGCAGCAGCGATGCAGCTTAAGGCTTGGCAAATACCAGCATGGGAGACTGGCTGGGAATCCCAAGTTCTGGTGCCCTTTTTGAACCTGAAAATTGTGTTAGTTTCTCTATGAGATAGTAGAAGAAGGTTCAAATTGAACAACTGCTGTCAACGGCCATTCTAAGCTGAATGTGTGTGCTCTTTTCAGATCGCAGCAGCGATGCAGCTTATGGCTTGGCAAGTACCAGCATGGGAGACTGGCTGGGAATCCCAAGTTCTGTTGACCTTTTTGAACCTGAAAATTGTGTTAGTTTCTCTATGAGATAGTAAAAGAAGGTTCAAATTGAACAGTGTTGTCAACGGCAATTCTAAGCTGAATGTGCCTGCTCTCGTCAGATCGCAGCAGCAATGCAGCTTAAGGCTTGGCAAGTACCAGCATGGGAGACTGGCTGGGAATCCCAAGTTCTGTTGACCTTTTTTAACCTGAAAATTGTGTTAGTTTCTATATGAGATAGTAAAAGAAGGTTCAAATTGAACAGCTGCTGTCAACGGCCATTCTAAGCTGAATTTGCCTGCTCTCGTCAGATCGCAGCAGCAATGCAACTTAAGGCTTGGCAAGTACCAGCATGGGAGACTGGCTGGGAATTCCAAGTTCCATTGACCTTTTTGAACCTGAAAATGTGTTAGTTTCTCTATGAGATAGTAAAAGAAGGTTCAAATTGAACAGCTGCTGTCAACGGCCATTCTAAGCTGAATGTGCCTGCTCTCGTCAGATCGCAGCAGCAATGCAGCTTAAGGCTTGGCAAGTACCAGCATGGGAGACTGGCTGGGAATCCCAAGTTCCGTTGACCTTTTTGAACCTGAAAATTGTGTTAGTTTCTCTATGAGATAGTAAAAGAAGGTTCAAATTGAACAGCTGCTGTCAACGGCCATTCTAAGCTGAATGTGCCTGCTCTCGTCAGATCGCAGCAGCAATGCAGCTTAAGGCTTGGCAAGTACCAGCCTGGGAGACTGGGTAGGAATCCCAAGATCCGTTGACCTTTTTGAACCTGAAAATTGAGTTATTTTCTCTATGAGATAGTAAAAGAAGGTTCAAATTGAACAGCTGCTGTTAACGGCCATTCTAAGCTGAATGTGCCTGCTCTCGTCAGATCACAGCAGCAATGCAGCTTAAGGCTTGGCAAGTACCAGCATGGGAGACTGGCTGGGAATCCCAAGTTCTGTTGACCTTTTTGAACCTGAAAATTGTTTTAGTTTCTCTATGAGATAGTTAAAGAAGGTTCAAATTGAACAGCTGCTGTCAACGGCCATTCTAAGCTGAATGTGCCTGCTCTCGTCAGATCGCAGCAGCAATGCAGCTTAAGGCTTGGCAAGTACCAGCATGGGAGACTGGCTGGGAATTCCAAGTTCCGTAGACCTTTTTGAACCTGAAAATGTGTTAGTTTGTCTATGAGATAGTAAAAGAAGGTTCAAATTGAACAGCTGTTGTCAACGGCCATTCTAAGCTGAATGTGCCTGCTCTCGTCAGATCGCAGCAGCAATGCAGCTTAAGGCTTGGCAAGTACCAGCATGGGAGACTGGCTGGGAATCCCAAGTTCCGTTGACCTTTTTGAACCTGAAAATTGTGTTAGTTTCTCTATGAGATAGTAAAAGAAGGTTCAAATTGAACAGCTGCTGTCAACGGCCATTCTAAGCTGAATGAGCCTGCTCTCGTCAGATCACAGCAGCAATGCAGCTTAAGGCTTGGCAAGTACCAGCATGGGAGACTGGGTAGGAATCCCAAGATCCGTTGACCTTTTTGAACCTGAAAATTGAGTTATTTTCTCTATGAGATAGTAAAAGAAGGTTCAAATTGAACAGCTGCTGTCAACGGCCATTCTAAGCTGAATGTGCCTGCTCTCGTCAGATCACAGCAGCAATGCAGCTTAAGGCTTGGCAAGTACCAGCATGGGAGACTGGCTGGGAATCCCAAGTTCTGTTGACCTTTTTGAACCTGAAAATTGTGTTAGTTTCTCTATGAGATAGTTAAAGAAGGTTCAAATTGAACAGCTGCTGTCAACGGCCATTCTAAGCTGAATGTGCCTGCTCTCGTCAGATCGCAGCAGCAATGCAGCTTAAGGCTTGGCAAGTACCAGCATGGGAGACTGGCTGGGAATTCCAAGTTCCGTTGACCTTTTTGAACCTGAAAATGTGTTAGTTTGTCTATGAGATAGTAAAAGAAGGTTCAAATTGAACAGCTGCTGTCAACGGCCATTCTAAGCTGAATGTGCCTACTCTCGTCAGATCGCAGCAGCAATGCAGCTTAAGGCTTGGCAAGTACCAGCATGGGAGACTGGCTGGGAATCCCAAGTTCCGTTGACCTTTTTGAACCTGAAAATTGTGTTAGTTTCTCTATGAGATAGTAAAAGAAGGTTCAAATTGAACAGCTGCTGTCAACGGCCATTCTAAGCTGAATGAGCCTGCTCTCGTCAGATCACAGCAGCAATGCAGCTTAAGGCTTGGCAAGTACCAGCATGGGAGACTGGCTGGGAATCCCAAGTTCTGTTGACCTTTTTGAACCTGAAAATTGTGTTAGTTTCTCTATGAGATAGTTAAAGAAGGTTCAAATTGAACAGCTGCTGTCAATGGCCATTCTAAGCTGAATGTGCCTGCTCTCGTCAGATCGCAGCAGCAATGCAGCTTAAGGCTTGGCAAGTACCAGCATGGGAGACTGGCTGGGAATCCCAAGTTCCGTTGACCTTTTTGAACCTGAAAATTGTGTTAGTTTCTCTATGAGATAGTAAAAGAAGGTTCAAATTGAAAAACTGCTGTCAACGGCCATTCTAAGCGGAATGTGCGTGCTCTTGTCAGATCGCAGCAGCGATGCAGCTTAAGGCTTGGCAAATACCAGCATGGGAGACTGGCTGGGAATCCCAAGTTCTGGTGACCTTTTTGAACCTGAAAATTGTGTTAGTTTCTCTATGAGATAGTAGAAGAAGGTTCAAATTGAACAACTGCTGTCAACGGCCATTCTAAGCTGAATGTGTGTGCTCTTTTCAGATCGCAGCAGCGATGCAGCTTATGGCTTGGCAAGTACCAGCATGGGAGACTGGCTGGGAATCCCAAGTTCTGGTGACCTTTTTGAACCTGAAAATTGTGTTAGTTTCTCTATGAGATAGTAAAAGAAGGTTCAAATTGAACAGTGTTGTCAACGGCCATTCTAAGCTGAATGTGCCTGCTCTCGTCAGATCGCAGCAGCAATGCAGCTTAAGGCTTGGCAAGTACCAGCATGGGAGACTGGCTGGGAATCCCAAGTTCTGTTGACCTTTTTGAACCTGAAAATTGTTTTAGTTTCTCTATGAGATAGTTAAAGAAGGTTCAAATTGAACAGCTGCTGTCAACGGCCATTCTAAGCTGAATGTGCCTGCTCTCGTCAGATCGCAGCAGCAATGCAGCTTAAGGCTTGGCAAGTACCAGCATGGGAGACTGGCTGGGAATTCCAAGTTCCGTAGACCTTTTTGAACCTGAAAATGTGTTAGTTTGTCTATGAGATAGTAAAAGAAGGTTCAAATTGAACAGCTGTTGTCAACGGCCATTCTAAGCTGAATGTGCCTGCTCTCGTCAGATCGCAGCAGCAATGCAGCTTAAGGCTTGGCAAGTACCAGCATGGGAGACTGGCTGGGAATCCCAAGTTCTGTTGACCTTTTTGAACCTGAAAATTGTGTTAGTTTCTCTATGAGATAGTAAAAGAAGGTTCAAATTGAACAGCTGCTGTCAACGGCCATTCTAAGCTGAATGAGCCTGCTCTCGTCAGATCGCAGCAGCAATGCAGCTTAAGGCTTGGCAAGTACCAGCATGGGAGACTGGGTAGGAATCCCAAGATCCGTTGACCTTTTTGAACCTGAAAATTGAGTTATTTTCTCTATGAGATAGTAAAAGAAGGTTCAAATTGAACAGCTGCTGTCAACGGCAATTCTAAGCTGAATGTGCCTGCTCTCGTCAGATCACAGCAGCAATGCAGCATAAGGCTTGGCAAGTACCAGCATGGGAGACTGGCTGGGAATCCCAAGTTCTGTTGACCTTTTTGAACCTGAAAATTGTGTTAGTTTCTCTATGAGATAGTTAAAGAAGGTTCAAATTGAACAGCTGCTGTCAACGGCCATTCTAAGCTGAATGTGCCTGCTCTCGTCAGATCGCAGCAGCAATGCAGCTTAAGGCTTGGCAAGTACCAGCATGGGAGACTGGCTGGGAATTCCAAGTTCTGTTGACCTTTTTGAACCTGAAAATGTGTTAGTTTGTCTATGAGATAGTAAAAGAAGGTTCAAATTGAACAGCTGCTGTCAACGGCCATTCTAAGCTGAATGTGCCTGCTCTCGTCAGATCGCAGCAGCAATGCAGCTTAAGGCTTGGCAAGTACCAGCATGGGAGACTGGCTGGGAATCCCAAGTTCCGTTGACCTTTTTGAACCTGAAAATTGTGTTAGTTTCTCTATGAGATAGTTAAAGAAGGTTCAAATTGAACAGCTGCTGTCAACGGCCATTCTAAGCTGAATGTGCCTGCTCTCGTCAGATCGCAGCAGCAATGCAGCTTAAGGCTTGGCAAGTACCAGCATGGGAGACTGGCTGGGAATTCCAAGTTCCGTTGACCTTTTTGAACCTGAAAATGTGTTAGTTTCTCTATGAGATAGTAAAAGAAGGTTCAAATTGAACAGCTGCTGCCAACGGCCATTCTAAGCTAAATGTGCCTGCTCTCGTCAGATCGCAGCAGCAATGCAGCTTAAGGCTTGGCAAGTACCAGCATGGGAGACTGGCTGGGAATTCCAAGTTCCGTTGACCTTTTTGAACCTGAAAATGTGTTAGTTTCTCTATGAGATAGTAAAAGAAGGTTCAAATTGAACAGCTGCTGTCAACGGCCATTCTAAGCTGAATGTGCCTGCTCTCGTCAGATCGCAGCAGCAATGCAGCTTAAGGCTTGGCAAATACCAGCATGGGAGACTGGCTGGGAATCCCAAGTTCCGTTGACCTTTTTGAACCTGAAAATTGTGTTAGTTTCTCTATGAGATAGTAAAAGAAGGTTCAAGTTGAACAGCTGCTGTCAACGGCCATTCTAAGCTAAATGTGCCTGCTCTCGTCAGATCGCAGCAGCAATGCAGCTTAAGGCTTGGCAAGTACCAGCATGGGAGACTGGGTAGGAATCCCAAGATCCGTTGACCTTTTTGAACCTGAAGATTGAGTTATTTTCTCTATGAGATAGTAAAAGAAGGTTCAAATTGAACAGCTGCTGTCAACGGCCATTCTAAGCTGAATGTGCCTGCTCTCGTCAGATCACAGCAGCAATGCAGCTTAAGGCTTGGCAAGTACCAGCATGGGAGACTGGCTGGGAATCCCAAGTTCTGTTGACCTTTTTGAAACTGAAAATTGTGTTAGTTTCTCTATGAGATAGTTAAAGAAGGTTCAAATTGAACAGCTGCTGTCAACGGCCATTCTAAGCTGAATGTGCCTGCTCTCGTCAGATCACAGCAGCAATGCAGCTTAAGGCTTGGCAAGTACCAGCATGGGAGACTGGCTGGGAATTCCAAGTTCCGTTGACCTTTTTGAACCTGAAAATGTGTTAATTTGTCTATGAGATAGCAAAAGAAGGTTCAAATTGAACAGCTGCTGTCAACGGCCATTCTAAGCTGAATGTGCCTACTCTCGTCAGATCGCAGCAGCAATGCAGCTTAAGGCTTGGCAAGTACCAGCATGGGAGACTGGCTGGGAATCCCAAGTTCCGTTGACCTTTTTGAACCTGAAAATTGTGTTAGTTTCTCTATGAGATAGTAAAAGAAGGTTCAAATTGAACAGCTGCTGTCAACGGCCATTCTAAGCTGAATGAGCCTGCTCTCGTCAGATCACAGCAGCAATGCAGCTTAAGGCTTGGCAAGTACCAGCATGGGAGACTGGCTGGGAATCCCAAGTTCTGTTGACCTTTTTGAACCTGAAAATTGTGTTAGTTTCTCTATGAGATAGTTAAAGAAGGTTCAAATTGAACAGCTGCTGTCAACGGCCATTCTAAGCTGAATGTGCCTGCTCTCGTCAGATCGCAGCAGCAATGCAGCTTAAGGCTTGGCAAGTACCAGCATGGGAGACTGGCTGGGAATTCCAAGTTCCGTTGACCTTTTTGAACCTGAAAATGTGTTAGTTTGTCTATGAGATAGTAAAAGAAGGTTCAAATTGAACAGCTGCTGTCAACGGCCATTCTAAGCTGAATGTGCCTGCTCTCGTCAGATCGCAGCAGCAATGCAGCTTAAGGCTTGGCAAGTACCAGCATGGGAGACTGGCTGGGAATCCCAAGTTCCGTTGACCTTTTTGAACCTGAAAATTGTGTTAGTTTCTCTATGAGATAGTAAAAGAAGGTTCAAATTGAACAGCTGCTGTCAACGGCCATTCTAAGCTGAATGTGCCTGCTCTCGTCAGATCGCAGCAGCAATGCAGCTTAAGGCTTGGCAAGTACCAGCATGGGAGACTGGGTAGGAATCCCAAGATCCGTTGACCTTTTTGAACCTGAAAATTGAGTTATTTTCTCTATGAGATAGTAAAAGAAGGTTCAAATTGAACAGCTGCTGTCAACGGCCATTCTAAGCTGAATGTGCCTGCTCTCGTCAGATCACAGCAGCAATGCAGCTTAAGGCTTGGCAAGTACCAGCATGGGAGACTGGCTGGGAATCCCAAGTTCTGTTGACCTTTTTGAACCTGAAAATTGTGTTAGTTTCTCTATGAGATAGTTAAAGAAGGTTCAAATTGAACAGCTGCTGTCAACGGCCATTCTAAGCTGAATGTGCCTGCTCTCGTCAGATCGCGGCAGCAATGCAGCTTAAGGCTTGGCAAGTACCAGCATGGGAGACTGGCTGGGAATTCCAAGTTCCGTTGACCTTTTTGAACCTGAAAATGTGTTAGTTTGTCTATGAGATAGTAAAAGAAGGTTCAAATTGAACAGCTGCTGTCAACGGCCATTCTAAGCTGAATGTGCCTACTCTCGTCAGATCGCAGCAGCAATGCAGCTTAAGGCTTGGCAAGTACCAGCATGGGAGACTGGCTGGGAATCCCAAGTTCCGTTGACCTTTTTGAACCTGAAAATTGTGTTAGTTTCTCTATGAGATAGTAAAAGAAGGTTCAAATTGAACAGCTGCTGTCAACGGCCATTCTAAGCTGAATGAGCCTGCTCTCGTCAGATCACAGCAGCAATGCAGCTTAAGGCTTGGCAAGTACCAGCATGGGAGACTGGCTGGGAATCCCAAGTTCTGTTGACCTTTTTGAACCTGAAAATTGTGTTAGTTTCTCTATGAGATAGTTAAAGAAGGTTCAAATTGAACAGCTGCTGTCAATGGCCATTCTAAGCTGAATGTGCCTGCTCTCGTCAGATCGCAGCAGCAATGCAGCTTAAGGCTTGGCAAGTACCAGCATGGGAGACTGGCTGGGAATCCCAAGTTCCGTTGACCTTTTTGAACCTGAAAATTGTGTTAGTTTCTCTATGAGATAGTAAAAGAAGGTTCAAATTGAAAAACTGCTGTCAACGGCCATTCTAAGCGGAATGTGCGTGCTCTTGTCAGATCGCAGCAGCGATGCAGCTTAAGGCTTGGCAAATACCAGCATGGGAGACTGGCTGGGAATCCCAAGTTCTGGTGACCTTTTTGAACCTGAAAATTGTGTTAGTTTCTCTATGAGATAGTAGAAGAAGGTTCAAATTGAACAACTGCTGTCAACGGCCATTCTAAGCTGAATGTGTGTGCTCTTTTCAGATCGCAGCAGCGATGCAGCTTATGGCTTGGCAAGTACCAGCATGGGAGACTGGCTGGGAATCCCAAGTTCTGGTGACCTTTTTGAACCTGAAAATTGTGTTAGTTTCTCTATGAGATAGTAAAAGAAGGTTCAAATTGAACAGTGTTGTCAACGGCCATTCTAAGCTGAATGTGCCTGCTCTCGTCAGATCGCAGCAGCAATGCAGCTTAAGGCTTGGCAAGTACCAGCATGGGAGACTGGCTGGGAATCCCAAGTTCTGTTGACCTTTTTGAACCTGAAAATTGTTTTAGTTTCTCTATGAGATAGTTAAAGAAGGTTCAAATTGAACAGCTGCTGTCAACGGCCATTCTAAGCTGAATGTGCCTGCTCTCGTCAGATCGCAGCAGCAATGCAGCTTAAGGCTTGGCAAGTACCAGCATGGGAGACTGGCTGGGAATTCCAAGTTCCGTAGACCTTTTTGAACCTGAAAATGTGTTAGTTTGTCTATGAGATAGTAAAAGAAGGTTCAAATTGAACAGCTGTTGTCAACGGCCATTCTAAGCTGAATGTGCCTGCTCTCGTCAGATCGCAGCAGCAATGCAGCTTAAGGCTTGGCAAGTACCAGCATGGGAGACTGGCTGGGAATCCCAAGTTCTGTTGACCTTTTTGAACCTGAAAATTGTGTTAGTTTCTCTATGAGATAGTAAAAGAAGGTTCAAATTGAACAGCTGCTGTCAACGGCCATTCTAAGCTGAATGAGCCTGCTCTCGTCAGATCGCAGCAGCAATGCAGCTTAAGGCTTGGCAAGTACCAGCATGGGAGACTGGGTAGGAATCCCAAGATCCGTTGACCTTTTTGAACCTGAAAATTGAGTTATTTTCTCTATGAGATAGTAAAAGAAGGTTCAAATTGAACAGCTGCTGTCAACGGCAATTCTAAGCTGAATGTGCCTGCTCTCGTCAGATCACAGCAGCAATGCAGCATAAGGCTTGGCAAGTACCAGCATGGGAGACTGGCTGGGAATCCCAAGTTCTGTTGACCTTTTTGAACCTGAAAATTGTGTTAGTTTCTCTATGAGATAGTTAAAGAAGGTTCAAATTGAACAGCTGCTGTCAACGGCCATTCTAAGCTGAATGTGCCTGCTCTCGTCAGATCGCAGCAGCAATGCAGCTTAAGGCTTGGCAAGTACCAGCATGGGAGACTGGCTGGGAATTCCAAGTTCTGTTGACCTTTTTGAACCTGAAAATGTGTTAGTTTGTCTATGAGATAGTAAAAGAAGGTTCAAATTGAACAGCTGCTGTCAACGGCCATTCTAAGCTGAATGTGCCTGCTCTCGTCAGATCGCAGCAGCAATGCAGCTTAAGGCTTGGCAAGTACCAGCATGGGAGACTGGCTGGGAATCCCAAGTTCCGTTGACCTTTTTGAACCTGAAAATTGTGTTAGTTTCTCTATGAGATAGTAAAAGAAGGTTCAAATTGAACAGCTGCTGTCAACGGCCATTCTAAGCTGAATGAGCCTGCTCTCGTCAGATCACAGCAGCAATGCAGCTTAAGGCTTTGCAAGTACCAGCATGGGAGACTGGCTGGGAATCCCAAGTTCTGTTGACCTTTTTGAACCTGAAAATTGTGTTAGTTTCTCTATGAGATAGTTAAAGAAGGTTCAAATTGAACAGCTGCTGTCAACGGCCATTCTAAGCTGAATGTGCCTGCTCTCGTCAGATCGCAGCAGCAATGCAGCTTAAGGCTTGGCAAGTACCAGCATGGGAGACTGGCTGGGAATTCCAAGTTCCGTTGACCTTTTTGAACCTGAAAATGTGTTAGTTTCTCTATGAGATAGTAAAAGAAGGTTCAAATTGAACAGCTGCTGTCAACGGCCATTCTAAGCTAAATGTGCCTGCTCTCGTCAGATCGCAGCAGCAATGCAGCTTAAGGCTTGGCAAGTACCAGCATGGGAGACTGGCTGGGAATTCCAAGTTCCGTTGACCTTTTTGAACCTGAAAATGTGTTAGTTTCTCTATGAGATAGTAAAAGAAGGTTCAAATTGAACAGCTGCTGTCAACGGCCATTCTAAGCTGAATGTGCCTGCTCTCGTCAGATCGCAGCAGCAATGCAGCTTAAGGCTTGGCAAATACCAGCATGGGAGACTGGCTGGGAATCCCAAGTTCCGTTGACCTTTTTGAACCTGAAAATTGTGTTAGTTTCTCTATGAGATAGTAAAAGAAGGTTCAAGTTGAACAGCTGCTGTCAACGGCCATTCTAAGCTAAATGTGCCTGCTCTCGTCAGATCGCAGCAGCAATGCAGCTTAAGGCTTGGCAAGTACCAGCATGGGAGACTGGGTAGGAATCCCAAGATCCGTTGACCTTTTTGAACCTGAAGATTGAGTTATTTTCTCTATGAGATAGTAAAAGAAGGTTCAAATTGAACAGCTGCTGTCAACGGCCATTCTAAGCTGAATGTGCCTGCTCTCGTCAGATCACAGCAGCAATGCAGCTTAAGGCTTGGCAAGTACCAGCATGGGAGACTGGCTGGGAATCCCAAGTTCTGTTGACCTTTTTGAAACTGAAAATTGTGTTAGTTTCTCTATGAGATAGTAAAAGAAGGTTCAAATTGAACAGCTGCTGTCAACGGCAATTCTAAGCTGAATGTGCCTGCTCTCGTCAGATCACAGCAGCAATGCAGCATAAGGCTTGGCAAGTACCAGCATGGGAGACTGGCTGGGAATCCCAAGTTCTGTTGACCTTTTTGAACCTGAAAATTGTGTTAGTTTCTCTATGAGATAGTTAAAGAAGGTTCAAATTGAACAGCTGCTGTCAACGGCCATTCTAAGCTGAATGTGCCTGCTCTCGTCAGATCGCAGCAGCAATGCAGCTTAAGGCTTGGCAAGTACCAGCATGGGAGACTGGCTGGGAATTCCAAGTTCTGTTGACCTTTTTGAACCTGAAAATGTGTTAGTTTGTCTATGAGATAGTAAAAGAAGGTTCAAATTGAACAGCTGCTGTCAACGGCCATTCTAAGCTGAATGTGCCTGCTCTCGTCAGATCGCAGCAGCAATGCAGCTTAAGGCTTGGCAAGTACCAGCATGGGAGACTGGCTGGGAATCCCAAGTTCCGTTGACCTTTTTGAACCTGAAAATTGTGTTAGTTTCTCTATGAGATAGTAAAAGAAGGTTCAAATTGAACAGCTGCTGTCAACGGCCATTCTAAGCTGAATGAGCCTGCTCTCGTCAGATCACAGCAGCAATGCAGCTTAAGGCTTTGCAAGTACCAGCATGGGAGACTGGCTGGGAATCCCAAGTTCTGTTGACCTTTTTGAACCTGAAAATTGTGTTAGTTTCTCTATGAGATAGTTAAAGAAGGTTCAAATTGAACAGCTGCTGTCAACGGCCATTCTAAGCTGAATGTGCCTGCTCTCGTCAGATCGCAGCAGCAATGCAGCTTAAGGCTTGGCAAGTACCAGCATGGGAGACTGGCTGGGAATTCCAAGTTCCGTTGACCTTTTTGAACCTGAAAATGTGTTAGTTTCTCTATGAGATAGTAAAAGAAGGTTCAAATTGAACAGCTGCTGTCAACGGCCATTCTAAGCTAAATGTGCCTGCTCTCGTCAGATCGCAGCAGCAATGCAGCTTAAGGCTTGGCAAGTACCAGCATGGGAGACTGGCTGGGAATTCCAAGTTCCGTTGACCTTTTTGAACCTGAAAATGTGTTAGTTTCTCTATGAGATAGTAAAAGAAGGTTCAAATTGAACAGCTGCTGTCAACGGCCATTCTAAGCTGAATGTGCCTGCTCTCGTCAGATCGCAGCAGCAATGCAGCTTAAGGCTTGGCAAATACCAGCATGGGAGACTGGCTGGGAATCCCAAGTTCCGTTGACCTTTTTGAACCTGAAAATTGTGTTAGTTTCTCTATGAGATAGTAAAAGAAGGTTCAAGTTGAACAGCTGCTGTCAACGGCCATTCTAAGCTAAATGTGCCTGCTCTCGTCAGATCGCAGCAGCAATGCAGCTTAAGGCTTGGCAAGTACCAGCATGGGAGACTGGGTAGGAATCCCAAGATCCGTTGACCTTTTTGAACCTGAAGATTGAGTTATTTTCTCTATGAGATAGTAAAAGAAGGTTCAAATTGAACAGCTGCTGTCAACGGCCATTCTAAGCTGAATGTGCCTGCTCTCGTCAGATCACAGCAGCAATGCAGCTTAAGGCTTGGCAAGTACCAGCATGGGAGACTGGCTGGGAATCCCAAGTTCTGTTGACCTTTTTGAAACTGAAAATTGTGTTAGTTTCTCTATGAGATAGTTAAAGAAGGTTCAAATTGAACAGCTGCTGTCAACGGCCATTCTAAGCTGAATGTGCCTGCTCTCGTCAGATCACAGCAGCAATGCAGCTTAAGGCTTGGCAAGTACCAGCATGGGAGACTGGCTGGGAATTCCAAGTTCCGTTGACCTTTTTGAACCTGAAAATGTGTTAATTTGTCTATGAGATAGCAAAAGAAGGTTCAAATTGAACAGCTGCTGTCAACGGCCATTCTAAGCTGAATGTGCCTACTCTCGTCAGATCGCAGCAGCAATGCAGCTTAAGGCTTGGCAAGTACCAGCATGGGAGACTGGCTGGGAATCCCAAGTTCCGTTGACCTTTTTGAACCTGAAAATTGTGTTAGTTTCTCTATGAGATAGTAAAAGAAGGTTCAAATTGAACAGCTGCTGTCAACGGCCATTCTAAGCTGAATGAGCCTGCTCTCGTCAGATCACAGCAGCAATGCAGCTTAAGGCTTGGCAAGTACCAGCATGGGAGACTGGCTGGGAATCCCAAGTTCTGGTGACCTTTTTGAACCTGAAAATTGTGTTAGTTTCTCTATGAGATAGTAAAAGAAGGTTCAAATTGAACAGTGTTGTCAACGGCCATTCTAAGCTGAATGTGCCTGCTCTCGTCAGATCGCAGCAGCAATGCAGCTTAAGGCTTGGCAAGTACCAGCATGGGAGACTGGCTGGGAATCCCAAGTTCTGTTGACCTTTTTGAACCTGAAAATTGTTTTAGTTTCTCTATGAGATAGTTAAAGAAGGTTCAAATTGAACAGCTGCTGTCAACGGCCATTCTAAGCTGAATGTGCCTGCTCTCGTCAGATCGCAGCAGCAATGCAGCTTAAGGCTTGGCAAGTACCAGCATGGGAGACTGGCTGGGAATTCCAAGTTCCGTAGACCTTTTTGAACCTGAAAATGTGTTAGTTTGTCTATGAGATAGTAAAAGAAGGTTCAAATTGAACAGCTGTTGTCAACGGCCATTCTAAGCTGAATGTGCCTGCTCTCGTCAGATCGCAGCAGCAATGCAGCTTAAGGCTTGGCAAGTACCAGCATGGGAGACTGGCTGGGAATCCCAAGTTCTGTTGACCTTTTTGAACCTGAAAATTGTGTTAGTTTCTCTATGAGATAGTAAAAGAAGGTTCAAATTGAACAGCTGCTGTCAACGGCCATTCTAAGCTGAATGAGCCTGCTCTCGTCAGATCGCAGCAGCAATGCAGCTTAAGGCTTGGCAAGTACCAGCATGGGAGACTGGGTAGGAATCCCAAGATCCGTTGACCTTTTTGAACCTGAAAATTGAGTTATTTTCTCTATGAGATAGTAAAAGAAGGTTCAAATTGAACAGCTGCTGTCAACGGCAATTCTAAGCTGAATGTGCCTGCTCTCGTCAGATCACAGCAGCAATGCAGCATAAGGCTTGGCAAGTACCAGCATGG
This sequence comes from Engystomops pustulosus, assembly GCF_040894005.1. Classification (NCBI taxonomy): domain Eukaryota; kingdom Metazoa; phylum Chordata; class Amphibia; order Anura; family Leptodactylidae; genus Engystomops; species Engystomops pustulosus. The sequence goes on from NC_092419.1 coordinate 61,590,718, forward strand.
GAGACTGGCTGGGAATCCCAAGTTCTGTTGACCTTTTTGAACCTGAAAATTGTGTTAGTTTCTCTATGAGATAGTTAAAGAAGGTTCAAATTGAACAGCTGCTGTCAACGGCCATTCTAAGCTGAATGTGCCTGCTCTCGTCAGATCGCAGCAGCAATGCAGCTTAAGGCTTGGCAAGTACCAGCATGGGAGACTGGCTGGGAATTCCAAGTTCCGTTGACCTTTTTGAACCTGAAAATGTGTTAGTTTGTCTATGAGATAGTAAAAGAAGGTTCAAATTGAACAGCTGCTGTCAACGGCCATTCTAAGCTGAATGTGCCTGCTCTCGTCAGATCGCAGCAGCAATGCAGCTTAAGGCTTGGCAAGTACCAGCATGGGAGACTGGCTGGGAATCCCAAGTTCCGTTGACCTTTTTGAACCTGAAAATTGTGTTAGTTTCTCTATGAGATAGTAAAAGAAGGTTCAAATTGAACAGCTGCTGTCAACGGCCATTCTAAGCTGAATGAGCCTGCTCTCGTCAGATCACAGCAGCAATGCAGCTTAAGGCTTTGCAAGTACCAGCATGGGAGACTGGCTGGGAATCCCAAGTTCTGTTGACCTTTTTGAACCTGAAAATTGTGTTAGTTTCTCTATGAGATAGTTAAAGAAGGTTCAAATTGAACAGCTGCTGTCAACGGCCATTCTAAGCTGAATGTGCCTGCTCTCGTCAGATCGCAGCAGCAATGCAGCTTAAGGCTTGGCAAGTACCAGCATGGGAGACTGGCTGGGAATTCCAAGTTCCGTTGACCTTTTTGAACCTGAAAATGTGTTAGTTTCTCTATGAGATAGTAAAAGAAGGTTCAAATTGAACAGCTGCTGTCAACGGCCATTCTAAGCTAAATGTGCCTGCTCTCGTCAGATCGCAGCAGCAATGCAGCTTAAGGCTTGGCAAGTACCAGCATGGGAGACTGGCTGGGAATTCCAAGTTCCGTTGACCTTTTTGAACCTGAAAATGTGTTAGTTTCTCTATGAGATAGTAAAAGAAGGTTCAAATTGAACAGCTGCTGTCAACGGCCATTCTAAGCTGAATGTGCCTGCTCTCGTCAGATCGCAGCAGCAATGCAGCTTAAGGCTTGGCAAATACCAGCATGGGAGACTGGCTGGGAATCCCAAGTTCCGTTGACCTTTTTGAACCTGAAAATTGTGTTAGTTTCTCTATGAGATAGTAAAAGAAGGTTCAAGTTGAACAGCTGCTGTCAACGGCCATTCTAAGCTAAATGTGCCTGCTCTCGTCAGATCGCAGCAGCAATGCAGCTTAAGGCTTGGCAAGTACCAGCATGGGAGACTGGGTAGGAATCCCAAGATCCGTTGACCTTTTTGAACCTGAAGATTGAGTTATTTTCTCTATGAGATAGTAAAAGAAGGTTCAAATTGAACAGCTGCTGTCAACGGCCATTCTAAGCTGAATGTGCCTGCTCTCGTCAGATCACAGCAGCAATGCAGCTTAAGGCTTGGCAAGTACCAGCATGGGAGACTGGCTGGGAATCCCAAGTTCTGTTGACCTTTTTGAAACTGAAAATTGTGTTAGTTTCTCTATGAGATAGTTAAAGAAGGTTCAAATTGAACAGCTGCTGTCAACGGCCATTCTAAGCTGAATGTGCCTGCTCTCGTCAGATCACAGCAGCAATGCAGCTTAAGGCTTGGCAAGTACCAGCATGGGAGACTGGCTGGGAATTCCAAGTTCCGTTGACCTTTTTGAACCTGAAAATGTGTTAATTTGTCTATGAGATAGCAAAAGAAGGTTCAAATTGAACAGCTGCTGTCAACGGCCATTCTAAGCTGAATGTGCCTACTCTCGTCAGATCGCAGCAGCAATGCAGCTTAAGGCTTGGCAAGTACCAGCATGGGAGACTGGCTGGGAATCCCAAGTTCCGTTGACCTTTTTGAACCTGAAAATTGTGTTAGTTTCTCTATGAGATAGTAAAAGAAGGTTCAAATTGAACAGCTGCTGTCAACGGCCATTCTAAGCTGAATGAGCCTGCTCTCGTCAGATCACAGCAGCAATGCAGCTTAAGGCTTGGCAAGTACCAGCATGGGAGACTGGCTGGGAATCCCAAGTTCTGTTGACCTTTTTGAACCTGAAAATTGTGTTAGTTTCTCTATGAGATAGTTAAAGAAGGTTCAAATTGAACAGCTGCTGTCAACGGCCATTCTACGCTGAATGTGCCTGCTCTCGTCAGATCGCAGCAGCAATGCAGCTTAAGGCTTGGCAAGTACCAGCATGGGAGACTGGCTGGGAATTCCAAGTTCCGTTGACCTTTTTGAACCTGAAAATTGTGTTAGTTTCTCTATGAGATAGTTAAAGAAGGTTCAAATTGAACAGCTGCTGTCAACGGCCATTCTAAGCTGAATGTGCCTGCTCTCGTCAGATCACAGCAGCAATGCAGCTTAAGGCTTGGCAAGTACCAGCATGGGAGACTGGCTGGGAATTCCAAGTTCCGTTGACCTTTTTGAACCTGAAAATGTGTTAATTTGTCTATGAGATAGCAAAAGAAGGTTCAAATTGAACAGCTGCTGTCAACGGCCATTCTAAGCTGAATGTGCCTACTCTCGTCAGATCGCAGCAGCAATGCAGCTTAAGGCTTGGCAAGTACCAGCATGGGAGACTGGCTGGGAATCCCAAGTTCCGTTGACCTTTTTGAACCTGAAAATTGTGTTAGTTTCTCTATGAGATAGTAAAAGAAGGTTCAAATTGAACAGCTGCTGTCAACGGCCATTCTAAGCTGAATGAGCCTGCTCTCGTCAGATCACAGCAGCAATGCAGCTTAAGGCTTGGCAAGTACCAGCATGGGAGACTGGCTGGGAATCCCAAGTTCTGTTGACCTTTTTGAACCTGAAAATTGTGTTAGTTTCTCTATGAGATAGTTAAAGAAGGTTCAAATTGAACAGCTGCTGTCAACGGCCATTCTAAGCTGAATGTGCCTGCTCTCGTCAGATCGCAGCAGCAATGCAGCTTAAGGCTTGGCAAGTACCAGCATGGGAGACTGGCTGGGAATTCCAAGTTCCGTTGACCTTTTTGAACCTGAAAATGTGTTAGTTTGTCTATGAGATAGTAAAAGAAGGTTCAAATTGAACAGCTGCTGTCAACGGCCATTCTAAGCTGAATGTGCCTGCTCTCGTCAGATCGCAGCAGCAATGCAGCTTAAGGCTTGGCAAGTACCAGCATGGGAGACTGGCTGGGAATCCCAAGTTCCGTTGACCTTTTTGAACCTGAAAATTGTGTTAGTTTCTCTATGAGATAGTAAAAGAAGGTTCAAATTGAACAGCTGCTGTCAACGGCCATTCTAAGCTGAATGAGCCTGCTCTCGTCAGATCACAGCAGCAATGCAGCTTAAGGCTTGGCAAGTACCAGCATGGGAGACTGGCTGGGAATCCCAAGTTCTGTTGACCTTTTTGAACCTGAAAATTGTGTTAGTTTCTCTATGAGATAGTTAAAGAAGGTTCAAATTGAACAGCTGCTGTCAATGGCCATTCTAAGCTGAATGTGCCTGCTCTCGTCAGATCGCAGCAGCAATGCAGCTTAAGGCTTGGCAAGTACCAGCATGGGAGACTGGCTGGGAATCCCAAGTTCCGTTGACCTTTTTGAACCTGAAAATTGTGTTAGTTTCTCTATGAGATAGTAAAAGAAGGTTCAAATTGAAAAACTGCTGTCAACGGCCATTCTAAGCGGAATGTGCGTGCTCTTGTCAGATCGCAGCAGCGATGCAGCTTAAGGCTTGGCAAATACCAGCATGGGAGACTGGCTGGGAATCCCAAGTTCTGGTGCCCTTTTTGAACCTGAAAATTGTGTTAGTTTCTCTATGAGATAGTAGAAGAAGGTTCAAATTGAACAACTGCTGTCAACGGCCATTCTAAGCTGAATGTGTGTGCTCTTTTCAGATCGCAGCAGCGATGCAGCTTATGGCTTGGCAAGTACCAGCATGGGAGACTGGCTGGGAATCCCAAGTTCTGTTGACCTTTTTGAACCTGAAAATTGTGTTAGTTTCTCTATGAGATAGTTAAAGAAGGTTCAAATTGAACAGCTGCTGTCAATGGCCATTCTAAGCTGAATGTGCCTGCTCTCGTCAGATCGCAGCAGCAATGCAGCTTAAGGCTTGGCAAGTACCAGCATGGGAGACTGGCTGGGAATCCCAAGTTCCGTTGACCTTTTTGAACCTGAAAATTGTGTTAGTTTCTCTATGAGATAGTAAAAGAAGGTTCAAATTGAAAAACTGCTGTCAACGGCCATTCTAAGCGGAATGTGCGTGCTCTTGTCAGATCGCAGCAGCGATGCAGCTTAAGGCTTGGCAAATACCAGCATGGGAGACTGGCTGGGAATCCCAAGTTCTGGTGCCCTTTTTGAACCTGAAAATTGTGTTAGTTTCTCTATGAGATAGTAGAAGAAGGTTCAAATTGAACAACTGCTGTCAACGGCCATTCTAAGCTGAATGTGTGTGCTCTTTTCAGATCGCAGCAGCGATGCAGCTTATGGCTTGGCAAGTACCAGCATGGGAGACTGGCTGGGAATCCCAAGTTCTGTTGACCTTTTTGAACCTGAAAATTGTGTTAGTTTCTCTATGAGATAGTAAAAGAAGGTTCAAATTGAACAGTGTTGTCAACGGCAATTCTAAGCTGAATGTGCCTGCTCTCGTCAGATCGCAGCAGCAATGCAGCTTAAGGCTTGGCAAGTACCAGCATGGGAGACTGGCTGGGAATCCCAAGTTCTGTTGACCTTTTTTAACCTGAAAATTGTGTTAGTTTCTATATGAGATAGTAAAAGAAGGTTCAAATTGAACAGCTGCTGTCAACGGCCATTCTAAGCTGAATTTGCCTGCTCTCGTCAGATCGCAGCAGCAATGCAACTTAAGGCTTGGCAAGTACCAGCATGGGAGACTGGCTGGGAATTCCAAGTTCCATTGACCTTTTTGAACCTGAAAATGTGTTAGTTTCTCTATGAGATAGTAAAAGAAGGTTCAAATTGAACAGCTGCTGTCAACGGCCATTCTAAGCTGAATGTGCCTGCTCTCGTCAGATCGCAGCAGCAATGCAGCTTAAGGCTTGGCAAGTACCAGCATGGGAGACTGGCTGGGAATCCCAAGTTCCGTTGACCTTTTTGAACCTGAAAATTGTGTTAGTTTCTCTATGAGATAGTAAAAGAAGGTTCAAATTGAACAGCTGCTGTCAACGGCCATTCTAAGCTGAATGTGCCTGCTCTCGTCAGATCGCAGCAGCAATGCAGCTTAAGGCTTGGCAAGTACCAGCCTGGGAGACTGGGTAGGAATCCCAAGATCCGTTGACCTTTTTGAACCTGAAAATTGAGTTATTTTCTCTATGAGATAGTAAAAGAAGGTTCAAATTGAACAGCTGCTGTTAACGGCCATTCTAAGCTGAATGTGCCTGCTCTCGTCAGATCACAGCAGCAATGCAGCTTAAGGCTTGGCAAGTACCAGCATGGGAGACTGGCTGGGAATCCCAAGTTCTGTTGACCTTTTTGAACCTGAAAATTGTTTTAGTTTCTCTATGAGATAGTTAAAGAAGGTTCAAATTGAACAGCTGCTGTCAATGGCCATTCTAAGCTGAATGTGCCTGCTCTCGTCAGATCGCAGCAGCAATGCAGCTTAAGGCTTGGCAAGTACCAGCATGGGAGACTGGCTGGGAATTCCAAGTTCCGTAGACCTTTTTGAACCTGAAAATGTGTTAGTTTGTCTATGAGATAGTAAAAGAAGGTTCAAATTGAACAGCTGTTGTCAACGGCCATTCTAAGCTGAATGTGCCTGCTCTCGTCAGATCGCAGCAGCAATGCAGCTTAAGGCTTGGCAAGTACCAGCATGGGAGACTGGCTGGGAATCCCAAGTTCCGTTGACCTTTTTGAACCTGAAAATTGTGTTAGTTTCTCTATGAGATAGTAAAAGAAGGTTCAAATTGAACAGCTGCTGTCAACGGCCATTCTAAGCTGAATGAGCCTGCTCTCGTCAGATCACAGCAGCAATGCAGCTTAAGGCTTGGCAAGTACCAGCATGGGAGACTGGGTAGGAATCCCAAGATCCGTTGACCTTTTTGAACCTGAAAATTGAGTTATTTTCTCTATGAGATAGTAAAAGAAGGTTCAAATTGAACAGCTGCTGTCAACAGCCATTCTAAGCTGAATGTGCCTGCTCTCGTCAGATCACAGCAGCAATGCAGCTTAAGGCTTGGCAAGTACCAGCATGGGAGACTGGCTGGGAATCCCAAGTTCTGTTGACCTTTTTGAACCTGAAAATTGTGTTAGTTTCTCTATGAGATAGTTAAAGAAGGTTCAAATTGAACAGCTGCTGTCAACGGCCATTCTAAGCTGAATGTGCCTGCTCTCGTCAGATCGCAGCAGCAATGCAGCTTAAGGCTTGGCAAGTACCAGCATGGGAGACTGGCTGGGAATTCCAAGTTCCGTTGACCTTTTTGAACCTGAAAATGTGTTATTTTCTCTATGAGATAGTAAAAGAAGGTTCAAATTGAACAGCTGCTGTCAACGGCCATTCTAAGCTGAATGTGCCTACTCTCGTCAGATCGCAGCAGCAATGCAGCTTAAGGCTTGGCAAGTACCAGCATGGGAGACTGGCTGGGAATCCCAAGTTCCGTTGACCTTTTTGAACCTGAAAATTGTGTTAGTTTCTCTATGAGATAGTAAAAGAAGGTTCAAATTGAACAGCTGCTGTCAACGGCCATTCTAAGCTGAATGAGCCTGCTCTCGTCAGATCACAGCAGCAATGCAGCTTAAGGCTTGGCAAGTACCAGCATGGGAGACTGGCTGGGAATCCCAAGTTCTGTTGACCTTTTTGAACCTGAAAATTGTGTTAGTTTCTCTATGAGATAGTTAAAGAAGGTTCAAATTGAACAGCTGCTGTCAATGGCCATTCTAAGCTGAATGTGCCTGCTCTCGTCAGATCGCAGCAGCAATGCAGCTTAAGGCTTGGCAAGTACCAGCATGGGAGACTGGCTGGGAATCCCAAGTTCCGTTGACCTTTTTGAACCTGAAAATTGTGTTAGTTTCTCTATGAGATAGTAAAAGAAGGTTCAAATTGAAAAACTGCTGTCAACGGCCATTCTAAGCGGAATGTGCGTGCTCTTGTCAGATCGCAGCAGCGATGCAGCTTAAGGCTTGGCAAGTACCAGCATGGGAGACTGGCTGGGAATTCCAAGTTCCGTTGACCTTTTTGAACCTGAAAATGTGTTAGTTTCTCTATGAGATAGTAAAAGAAGGTTCAAATTGAACAGCTGCTGTCAACGGCCATTCTAAGCTGAATGTGCCTGCTCTCGTCAGATCGCAGCAGCAATGCAGCTTAAGGCTTGGCAAGTACCAGCATGGGAGACTGGCTGGGAATCCCAAGTTCTGTTGACCTTTTTGAACCTGAAAATTGTTTTAGTTTCTCTTTGAGATAGTTAAAGAAGGTTCAAATTGAACAGCTGCTGTCAACGGCCATTCTAAGCTGAATGTGCCTGCTCTCGTCAGATCGCAGCAGCAATGCAGCTTAAGGCTTGGCAAGTACCAGCATGGGAGACTGGCTGGGAATTCCAAGTTCCGTAGACCTTTTTGAACCTGAAAATGTGTTAGTTTGTCTATGAGATAGTAAAAGAAGGTTCAAATTGAACAGCTGTTGTCAACGGCCATTCTAAGCTGAATGTGCCTGCTCTCGTCAGATCGCAGCAGCAATGCAGCTTAAGGCTTGGCAAGTACCAGCATGGGAGACTGGCTGGGAATCCCAAGTTCTGTTGACCTTTTTGAACCTGAAAATTGTGTTAGTTTCTCTATGAGATAGTAAAAGAAGGTTCAAATTGAACAGCTGCTGTCAACGGCCATTCTAAGCTGAATGAGCCTGCTCTCGTCAGATCGCAGCAGCAATGCAGCTTAAGGCTTGGCAAGTACCAGCATGGGAGACTGGGTAGGAATCCCAAGATCCGTTGACCTTTTTGAACCTGAAAATTGAGTTATTTTCTCTATGAGATAGTAAAAGAAGGTTCAAATTGAACAGCTGCTGTCAACGGCAATTCTAAGCTGAATGTGCCTGCTCTCGTCAGATCACAGCAGCAATGCAGCATAAGGCTTGGCAAGTACCAGCATGGGAGACTGGCTGGGGATCCCAAGTTCTGTTGACCTTTTTGAACCTGAAAATTGTGTTAGTTTCTCTATGAGATAGTTAAAGAAGGTTCAAATTGAACAGCTGCTGTCAACGGCCATTCTAAGCTGAATGTGCCTGCTCTCGTCAGATCGCAGCAGCAATGCAGCTTAAGGCTTGGCAAGTACCAGCATGGGAGACTGGCTGGGAATTCCAAGTTCCGTTGACATTTTTGAACCTGAAAATGTGTTAGTTTGTCTATGAGATAGTAAAAGAAGGTTCAAATTGAACAGCTGCTGTCAACGGCCATTCTAAGCTGAATGTGCCTGCTCTCGTCAGATCGCAGCAGCAATGCAGCTTAAGGCTTGGCAAGTACCAGCATGGGAGACTGGCTGGGAATCCCAAGTTCCGTTGACCTTTTTGAACCTGAAAATTGTGTTAGTTTCTCTATGAGATAGTAAAAGAAGGTTCAAATTGAACAGCTGCTGTCAACGGCCATTCTAAGCTGAATGAGCCTGCTCTCGTCAGATCACAGCAGCAATGCAGCTTAAGGCTTTGCAAGTACCAGCATGGGAGACTGGCTGGGAATCCCAAGTTCTGTTGACCTTTTTGAACCTGAAAATTGTGTTAGTTTCTCTATGAGATAGTTAAAGAAGGTTCAAATTGAACAGCTGCTGTCAACGGCCATTCTAAGCTGAATGTGCCTGCTCTCGTCAGATCACAGCAGCAATGCAGCTTAAGGCTTGGCAAGTACCAGCATGGGAGACTGGCTGGGAATCCCAAGTTCTGTTGACCTTTTTGAACCTGAAAATTGTGTTAGTTTCTCTATGAGATAGTTAAAGAAGGTTCAAATTGAACAGCTGCTGTCAACGGCCATTCTAAGCTGAATGTGCCTGCTCTCGTCAGATCACAGCAGCAATGCAGCTTAAGGCTTGGCAAGTACCAGCATGGGAGACTGGCTGGGAATTCCAAGTTCCGTTGACCTTTTTGAACCTGAAAATGTGTTAATTTGTCTATGAGATAGTAAAAGAAGGTTCAAATTGAACAGCTGCTGTCAACGGCCATTCTAAGCTGAATGTGCCTACTCTCGTCAGATCGCAGCAGCAATGCAGCTTAAGGCTTGGCAAGTACCAGCATGGGAGACTGGCTGGGAATCCCAAGTTCCGTTGACCTTTTTGAACCTGAAAATTGTGTTAGTTTCTCTATGAGATAGTAAAAGAAGGTTCAAATTGAACAGCTGCTTTCAACGGCCATTCTAAGCTGAATGAGCCTGCTCTCGTCAGATCACAGCAGCAATGCAGCTTAAGGCTTGGCAAGTACCAGCATGGGAGACTGGCTGGGAATCCCAAGTTCTGTTGACCTTTTTGAACCTGAAAATTGTGTTAGTTTCTCTATGAGATAGTTAAAGAAGGTTCAAATTGATCAGCTGCTGTCAACGGCCATTCTAAGCTGAATGTGCCTGCTCTCGTCAGATCGCAGCAGCAATGCAGCTTAAGGCTTGGCAAGTACCAGCATGGGAGACTGGCTGGGAATTCCAAGTTCCGTTGACCTTTTTGAACCTGAAAATGTGTTAGTTTCTCTATGAGATAGTAAAAGAAGGTTCAAATTGAACAGCTGCTGTCAACGGCCATTCTAAGCTGAATGTGCCTGCTCTCGTCAGATCGCAGCAGCAATGCAGCTTAAGGCTTGGCAAGTACCAGCATGGGAGACTGGCTGGGAATCCCAAGTTCCGTTGACCTTTTTGAACCTGAAAATTGTGTTAGTTTCTCTATGAGATAGTAAAAGAAGGTTCAAATTGAACAGCTGCTGTCAACGGCCATTCTAAGCTGAATGTGCCTGCTCTCGTCAGATCGCAGCAGCAATGCAGCTTAAGGCTTGGCAAGTACCAGCATGGGAGACTGGGTAGGAATCCCAAGATCCGTTGACCTTTTTGAACCTGAAAATTGAGTTATTTTCTCTATGAGATAGTAAAAGAAGGTTCAAATTGAACAGCTGCTGTCAACGGCCATTCTAAGCTGAATGTGCCTGCTCTCGTCAGATCACAGCAGCAATGCAGCTTGAGGCTTGGCAAGTACCAGCATGGGAGACTGGCTGGGAATCCCAAGTTCTGTTGACCTTTTTGAACCTGAAAATTGTGTTAGTTTCTCTATGAGATAGTTAAAGAAGGTTCAAATTGAACAGCTGCTGTCAACGGCCATTCTAAGCTGAATGTGCCTGCTCTCGTCAGATCGCAGCAGCAATGCAGCTTAAGGCTTGGCAAGTACCAGCATGGGAGACTGGCTGGGAATTCCAAGTTCCGTTGACCTTTTTGAACCTGAAAATGTGTTAGTTTGTCTATGAGATAGTAAAAGAAGGTTCAAATTGAACAGCTGCTGTCAACGGCCATTCTAAGCTGAATGTGCCTACTCTCGTCAGATCGCAGCAGCAATGCAGCTTAAGGCTTGGCAAGTACCAGCATGGGAGACTGGCTGGGAATCCCAAGTTCCGTTGACCTTTTTGAACCTGAAAATTGTGTTAGTTTCTCTATGAGATAGTAAAAGAAGGTTCAAATTGAACAGCTGCTGTCAACGGCCATTCTAAGCTGAATGAGCCTGCTCTCGTCAGATCACAGCAGCAATGCAGCTTAAGGCTTGGCAAGTACCAGCATGGGAGACTGGCTGGGAATCCCAAGTTCTGTTGACCTTTTTGAACCTGAAAATTGTGTTAGTTTCTCTATGAGATAGTTAAAGAAGGTTCAAATTGAACAGCTGCTGTCAATGGCCATTCTAAGCTGAATGTGCCTGCTCTCGTCAGATCGCAGCAGCAATGCAGCTTAAGGCTTGGCAAGTACCAGCATGGGAGACTGGCTGGGAATCCCAAGTTCCGTTGACCTTTTTGAACCTGAAAATTGTGTTAGTTTCTCTATGAGATAGTAAAAGAAGGTTCAAATAGAAAAACTGCTGTCAACGGCCATTCTAAGCGGAATGTGCGTGCTCTTGTCAGATCGCAGCAGCGATGCAGCTTAAGGCTTGGCAAATACCAGCATGGGAGACTGGCTGGGAATCCCAAGTTCTGGTGCCCTTTTTGAACCTGAAAATTGTGTTAGTTTCTCTATGAGATAGTAGAAGAAGGTTCAAATTGAACAACTGCTGTCAACGGCCATTCTAAGCTGAATGTGTGTGCTCTTTTCAGATCGCAGCAGCGATGCAGCTTATGGCTTGGCAAGTACCAGCATGGGAGACTGGCTGGGAATCCCAAGTTCTGTTGACCTTTTTGAACCTGAAAATTGTGTTAGTTTCTCTATGAGATAGTAAAAGAAGGTTCAAATTGAACAGTGTTGTCAACGGCAATTCTAAGCTGAATGTGCCTGCTCTCGTCAGATCGCAGCAGCAATGCAGCTTAAGACTTGGCAAGTACCAGCATGGGAGACTGGCTGGGAATCCCAAGTTCTGTTGACCTTTTTTAACCTGAAAATTGTGTTAGTTTCTATATGAGATAGTAAAAGAAGGTTCAAATTGAACAGCTGCTGTCAACGGCCATTCTAAGCTGAATTTGCCTGCTCTCGTCAGATCGCAGCAGCAATGCAACTTAAGGCTTGGCAAGTACCAGCATGGGAGACTGGCTGGGAATTCCAACTTCCATTGACCTTTTTGAACCTGAAAATGTGTTAGTTTCTCTATGAGATAGTAAAAGAAGGTTCAAATTGAACAGCTGCTGTCAACGGCCATTCTAAGCTGAATGTGCCTGCTCTCGTCAGATCGCAGCAGCAATGCAGCTTAAGGCTTGGCAAGTACCAGCATGGGAGACTGGCTGGGAATCCCAAGTTCCGTTGACCTTTTTGAACCTGAAAATTGTGTTAGTTTCTCTATGAGATAGTAAAAGAAGGTTCAAATTGAACAGCTGCTGTCAACGGCCATTCTAAGCTGAATGTGCCTGCTCTCGTCAGATCGCAGCAGCAATGCAGCTTAAGGCTTGGCAAGTACCAGCCTGGGAGACTGGGTAGGAATCCCAAGATCCGTTGACCTTTTTGAACCTGAAAATTGAGTTATTTTCTCTATGAGATAGTAAAAGAAGGTTCAAATTGAACAGCTGCTGTTAACGGCCATTCTAAGCTGAATGTGCCTGCTCTCGTCAGATCACAGCAGCAATGCAGCTTAAGGCTTGGCAAGTACCAGCATGGGAGACTGGCTGGGAATCCCAAGTTCTGTTGACCTTTTTGAACCTGAAAATTGTTTTAGTTTCTCTATGAGATAGTTAAAGAAGGTTCAAATTGAACAGCTGCTGTCAACGGCCATTCTAAGCTGAATGTGCCTGCTCTCGTCAGATCGCAGCAGCAATGCAGCTTAAGGCTTGGCAAGTACCAGCATGGGAGACTGGCTGGGAATTCCAAGTTCCGTAGACCTTTTTGAACCTGAAAATGTGTTAGTTTGTCTATGAGATAGTAAAAGAAGGTTCAAATTGAACAGCTGTTGTCAACGGCCATTCTAAGCTGAATGTGCCTGCTCTCGTCAGATCGCAGCAGCAATGCAGCTTAAGGCTTGGCAAGTACCAGCATGGGAGACTGGCTGGGAATCCCAAGTTCCGTTGACCTTTTTGAACCTGAAAATTGTGTTAGTTTCTCTATGAGATAGTAAAAGAAGGTTCAAATTGAACAGCTGCTGTCAACGGCCATTCTAAGCTGAATGAGCCTGCTCTCGTCAGATCACAGCAGCAATGCAGCTTAAGGCTTGGCAAGTACCAGCATGGGAGACTGGCTGGGAATCCCAAGTTCCGTTGACCTTTTTGAACCTGAAAATTGTGTTAGTTTCTCTATGAGATAGTAAAAGAAGGTTCAAATTGAAAAACTGCTGTCAACGGCCATTCTAAGCGGAATGTGCGTGCTCTTGTCAGATCGCAGCAGCGATGCAGCTTAAGGCTTGGCAAATACCAGCATGGGAGACTGGCTGGGAATCCCAAGTTCTGGTGCCCTTTTTGAACCTGAAAATTGTGTTAGTTTCTCTATGAGATAGTAGAAGAAGGTTCAAATTGAACAACTGCTGTCAACGGCCATTCTAAGCTGAATGTGTGTGCTCTTTTCAGATCGCAGCAGCGATGCAGCTTATGGCTTGGCAAGTACCAGCATGGGAGACTGGCTGGGAATCCCAAGTTCTGTTGACCTTTTTGAACCTGAAAATTGTGTTAGTTTCTCTATGAGATAGTAAAAGAAGGTTCAAATTGAACAGTGTTGTCAACGGCAATTCTAAGCTGAATGTGCCTGCTCTCGTCAGATCGCAGCAGCAATGCAGCTTAAGACTTGGCAAGTACCAGCATGGGAGACTGGCTGGGAATCCCAAGTTCTGTTGACCTTTTTTAACCTGAAAATTGTGTTAGTTTCTATATGAGATAGTAAAAGAAGGTTCAAATTGAACAGCTGCTGTCAACGGCCATTCTAAGCTGAATTTGCCTGCTCTCGTCAGATCGCAGCAGCAATGCAACTTAAGGCTTGGCAAGTACCAGCATGGGAGACTGGCTGGGAATTCCAACTTCCATTGACCTTTTTGAACCTGAAAATGTGTTAGTTTCTCTATGAGATAGTAAAAGAAGGTTCAAATTGAACAGCTGCTGTCAACGGCCATTCTAAGCTGAATGTGCCTGCTCTCGTCAGATCGCAGCAGCAATGCAGCTTAAGGCTTGGCAAGTACCAGCATGGGAGACTGGCTGGGAATCCCAAGTTCCGTTGACCTTTTTGAACCTGAAAATTGTGTTAGTTTCTCTATGAGATAGTAAAAGAAGGTTCAAATTGAACAGCTGCTGTCAACGGCCATTCTAAGCTGAATGTGCCTGCTCTCGTCAGATCGCAGCAGCAATGCAGCTTAAGGCTTGGCAAGTACCAGCCTGAGAGACTGGGTAGGAATCCCAAGATCCGTTGACCTTTTTGAACCTGAAAATTGAGTTATTTTCTCTATGAGATAGTAAAAGAAGGTTCAAATTGAACAGCTGCTGTTAACGGCCATTCTAAGCTGAATGTGCCTGCTCTCGTCAGATCACAGCAGCAATGCAGCTTAAGGCTTGGCAAGTACCAGCATGGGAGACTGGCTGGGAATCCCAAGTTCTGTTGACCTTTTTGAACCTGAAAATTGTTTTAGTTTCTCTATGAGATAGTTAAAGAAGGTTCAAATTGAACAGCTGCTGTCAACGGCCATTCTAAGCTGAATGTGCCTGCTCTCGTCAGATCGCAGCAGCAATGCAGCTTAAGGCTTGGCAAGTACCAGCATGGGAGACTGGCTGGGAATTCCAAGTTCCGTAGACCTTTTTGAACCTGAAAATGTGTTAGTTTGTCTATGAGATAGTAAAAGAAGGTTCAAATTGAACAGCTGTTGTCAACGGCCATTCTAAGCTGAATGTGCCTGCTCTCGTCAGATCGCAGCAGCAATGCAGCTTAAGGCTTGGCAAGTACCAGCATGGGAGACTGGCTGGGAATCCCAAGTTCCGTTGACCTTTTTGAACCTGAAAATTGTGTTAGTTTCTCTATGAGATAGTAAAAGAAGGTTCAAATTGAACAGCTGCTGTCAACGGCCATTCTAAGCTGAATGAGCCTGCTCTCGTCAGATCACAGCAGCAATGCAGCTTAAGGCTTGGCAAGTACCAGCATGGGAGACTGGGTAGGAATCCCAAGATCCGTTGACCTTTTTGAACCTGAAAATTGAGTTATTTTCTCTATGAGATAGTAAAAGAAGGTTCAAATTGAACAGCTTCTGTCAACGGCCATTCTAAGCTGAATGTGCCTGCTCTCGTCAGATCACAGCAGCAATGCAGCTTAAGGCTTGGCAAGTACCAGCATGGGAGACTGGCTGGGAATCCCAAGTTCTGTTGACCTTTTTGAACCTGAAAATTGTGTTAGTTTCTCTATGAGATAGTTAAAGAAGGTTCAAATTGAACAGCTGCTGTCAACGGCCATTCTAAGCTGAATGTGCCTGCTCTCGTCAGATCGCAGCAGCAATGCAGCTTAAGGCTTGGCAAGTACCAGCATGGGAGACTGGCTGGGAATTCCAAGTTCCGTTGACCTTTTTGAACCTGAAAATGTGTTAGTTTGTCTATGAGATAGTAAAAGAAGGTTCAAATTGAACAGCTGCTGTCAACGGCCATTCTAAGCTGAATGTGCCTACTCTCGTCAGATCGCAGCAGCAATGCAGCTTAAGGCTTGGCAAGTACCAGCATGGGAGACTGGCTGGGAATCCCAAGTTCCGTTGACCTTTTTGAACCTGAAAATTGTGTTAGTTTCTCTATGAGATAGTAAAAGAAGGTTCAAATTGAACAGCTGCTGTCAACGGCCATTCTAAGCTGAATGAGCCTGCTCTCGTCAGATCACAGCAGCAATGCAGCTTAAGGCTTGGCAAGTACCAGCATGGGAGACTGGCTGGGAATCCCAAGTTCTGTTGACCTTTTTGAACCTGAAAATTGTGTTAGTTTCTCTATGAGATAGTTAAAGAAGGTTCAAATTGAACAGCTGCTGTCAATGGCCATTCTAAGCTGAATGTGCCTGCTCTCGTCAGATCGCAGCAGCAATGCAGCTTAAGGCTTGGCAAGTACCAGCATGGGAGACTGGCTGGGAATCCCAAGTTCCGTTGACCTTTTTGAACCTGAAAATTGTGTTAGTTTCTCTATGAGATAGTAAAAGAAGGTTCAAATTGAAAAACTGCTGTCAACGGCCATTCTAAGCGGAATGTGCGTGCTCTTGTCAGATCGCAGCAGCGATGCAGCTTAAGGCTTGGCAAATACCAGCATGGGAGACTGGCTGGGAATCCCAAGTTCCGTTGACCTTTTTGAACCTGAAAATTGTGTTAGTTTCTCTATGAGATAGTAAAAGAAGGTTCAAATTGAACAGCTGCTGTCAACGGCCATTCTAAGCTGAATGAGCCTGCTCTCGTCAGATCACAGCAGCAATGCAGCTTAAGGCTTGGCAAGTACCAGCATGGGAGACTGGCTGGGAATCCCAAGTTCTGTTGACCTTTTTGAACCTGAAAATTGTGTTAGTTTCTCTATGAGATAGTTAAAGAAGGTTCAAATTGAACAGCTGCTGTCAATGGCCATTCTAAGCTGAATGTGCCTGCTCTCGTCAGATCGCAGCAGCAATGCAGCTTAAGGCTTGGCAAGTACCAGCATGGGAGACTGGCTGGGAATCCCAAGTTCCGTTGACCTTTTTGAACCTGAAAATTGTGTTAGTTTCTCTATGAGATAGTAAAAGAAGGTTCAAATTGAAAAACTGCTGTCAACGGCCATTCTAAGCGGAATGTGCGTGCTCTTGTCAGATCGCAGCAGCGATGCAGCTTAAGGCTTGGCAAATACCAGCATGGGAGACTGGCTGGGAATCCCAAGTTCTGGTGACCTTTTTGAACCTGAAAATTGTGTTAGTTTCTCTATGAGATAGTAGAAGAAGGTTCAAATTGAACAACTGCTGTCAACGGCCATTCTAAGCTGAATGTGTGTGCTCTTTTCAGATCGCAGCAGCGATGCAGCTTATGGCTTGGCAAGTACCAGCATGGGAGACTGGCTGGGAATCCCAAGTTCTGTTGACCTTTTTGAACCTGAAAATTGTGTTAGTTTCTCTATGAGATAGTAAAAGAAGGTTCAAATTGAACAGTGTTGTCAACGGCAATTCTAAGCTGAATGTGCCTGCTCTCGTCAGATCGCAGCAGCAATGCAGCTTAAGGCTTGGCAAGTACCAGCATGGGAGACTGGCTGGGAATCCCAAGTTCTGTTGACCTTTTTGAACCTGAAAATTGTTTTAGTTTCTCTATGAGATAGTTAAAGAAGGTTTAAATTGAACAGCTGCTGTCAACGGCCATTCTAAGCTGAATGTGCCTGCTCTCGTCAGATCGCAGCAGCAATGCAGCTTAAGGCTTGGCAAGTACCAGCCTGGGAGACTGGGTAGGAATCCCAAGATCCGTTGACCTTTTTGAACCTGAAAATTGAGTTATTTTCTCTATGAGATAGTAAAAGAAGGTTCAAATTGAACAGCTGCTGTTAACGGCCATTCTAAGCTGAATGTGCCTGCTCTCGTCAGATCACAGCAGCAATGCAGCTTAAGGCTTGGCAAGTACCAGCATGGGAGACTGGCTGGGAATCCCAAGTTCTGTTGACCTTTTTGAACCTGAAAATTGTTTTAGTTTCTCTATGAGATAGTTAAAGAAGGTTCAAATTGAACAGCTGCTGTCAACGGCCATTCTAAGCTGAATGTGCCTGCTCTCGTCAGATCGCAGCAGCAATGCAGCTTAAGGCTTGGCAAGTACCAGCATGGGAGACTGGCTGGGAATTCCAAGTTCCGTAGACCTTTTTGAACCTGAAAATGTGTTAGTTTGTCTATGAGATAGTAAAAGAAGGTTCAAATTGAACAGCTGTTGTCAACGGCCATTCTAAGCTGAATGTGCCTGCTCTCGTCAGATCGCAGCAGCAATGCAGCTTAAGGCTTGGCAAGTACCAGCATGGGAGACTGGCTGGGAATCCCAAGTTCCGTTGACCTTTTTGAACCTGAAAATTGTGTTAGTTTCTCTATGAGATAGTAAAAGAAGGTTCAAATTGAACAGCTGCTGTCAACGGCCATTCTAAGCTGAATGAGCCTGCTCTCGTCAGATCACAGCAGCAATGCAGCTTAAGGCTTGGCAAGTACCAGCATGGGAGACTGGGTAGGAATCCCAAGATCCGTTGACCTTTTTGAACCTGAAAATTGAGTTATTTTCTCTATGAGATAGTAAAAGAAGGTTCAAATTGAACAGCTTCTGTCAACGGCCATTCTAAGCTGAATGTGCCTGCTCTCGTCAGATCACAGCAGCAATGCAGCTTAAGGCTTGGCAAGTACCAGCATGGGAGACTGGCTGGGAATCCCAAGTTCTGTTGACCTTTTTGAACCTGAAAATTGTGTTAGTTTCTCTATGAGATAGTTAAAGAAGGTTCAAATTGAACAGCTGCTGTCAACGGCCATTCTAAGCTGAATGTGCCTGCTCTCGTCAGATCGCAGCAGCAATGCAGCTTAAGGCTTGGCAAGTACCAGCATGGGAGACTGGCTGGGAATTCCAAGTTCCGTTGACCTTTTTGAACCTGAAAATGTGTTAGTTTGTCTATGAGATAGTAAAAGAAGGTTCAAATTGAACAGCTGCTGTCAACGGCCATTCTAAGCTGAATGTGCCTACTCTCGTCAGATCGCAGCAGCAATGCAGCTTAAGGCTTGGCAAGTACCAGCATGGGAGACTGGCTGGGAATCCCAAGTTCCGTTGACCTTTTTGAACCTGAAAATTGTGTTAGTTTCTCTATGAGATAGTAAAAGAAGGTTCAAATTGAACAGCTGCTGTCAACGGCCATTCTAAGCTGAATGAGCCTGCTCTCGTCAGATCACAGCAGCAATGCAGCTTAAGGCTTGGCAAGTACCAGCATGGGAGACTGGCTGGGAATCCCAAGTTCTGTTGACCTTTTTGAACCTGAAAATTGTGTTAGTTTCTCTATGAGATAGTTAAAGAAGGTTCAAATTGAACAGCTGCTGTCAATGGCCATTCTAAGCTGAATGTGCCTGCTCTCGTCAGATCGCAGCAGCAATGCAGCTTAAGGCTTGGCAAGTACCAGCATGGGAGACTGGCTGGGAATCCCAAGTTCCGTTGACCTTTTTGAACCTGAAAATTGTGTTAGTTTCTCTATGAGATAGTAAAAGAAGGTTCAAATTGAAAAACTGCTGTCAACGGCCATTCTAAGCGGAATGTGCGTGCTCTTGTCAGATCGCAGCAGCGATGCAGCTTAAGGCTTGGCAAATACCAGCATGGGAGACTGGCTGGGAATCCCAAGTTCCGTTGACCTTTTTGAACCTGAAAATTGTGTTAGTTTCTCTATGAGATAGTAAAAGAAGGTTCAAATTGAACAGCTGCTGTCAACGGCCATTCTAAGCTGAATGAGCCTGCTCTCGTCAGATCACAGCAGCAATGCAGCTTAAGGCTTGGCAAGTACCAGCATGGGAGACTGGCTGGGAATCCCAAGTTCTGTTGACCTTTTTGAACCTGAAAATTGTGTTAGTTTCTCTATGAGATAGTTAAAGAAGGTTCAAATTGAACAGCTGCTGTCAATGGCCATTCTAAGCTGAATGTGCCTGCTCTCGTCAGATCGCAGCAGCAATGCAGCTTAAGGCTTGGCAAGTACCAGCATGGGAGACTGGCTGGGAATCCCAAGTTCCGTTGACCTTTTTGAACCTGAAAATTGTGTTAGTTTCTCTATGAGATAGTAAAAGAAGGTTCAAATTGAAAAACTGCTGTCAACGGCCATTCTAAGCGGAATGTGCGTGCTCTTGTCAGATCGCAGCAGCGATGCAGCTTAAGGCTTGGCAAATACCAGCATGGGAGACTGGCTGGGAATCCCAAGTTCTGGTGACCTTTTTGAACCTGAAAATTGTGTTAGTTTCTCTATGAGATAGTAGAAGAAGGTTCAAATTGAACAACTGCTGTCAACGGCCATTCTAAGCTGAATGTGTGTGCTCTTTTCAGATCGCAGCAGCGATGCAGCTTATGGCTTGGCAAGTACCAGCATGGGAGACTGGCTGGGAATCCCAAGTTCTGTTGACCTTTTTGAACCTGAAAATTGTGTTAGTTTCTCTATGAGATAGTAAAAGAAGGTTCAAATTGAACAGTGTTGTCAACGGCAATTCTAAGCTGAATGTGCCTGCTCTCGTCAGATCGCAGCAGCAATGCAGCTTAAGGCTTGGCAAGTACCAGCATGGGAGACTGGCTGGGAATCCCAAGTTCTGTTGACCTTTTTGAACCTGAAAATTGTTTTAGTTTCTCTATGAGATAGTTAAAGAAGGTTTAAATTGAACAGCTGCTGTCAACGGCCATTCTAAGCTGAATGTGCCTGCTCTCGTCAGATCGCAGCAGCAATGCAGCTTAAGGCTTGGCAAGTACCAGCATGGGAGACTGGCTGGGAATTCCAAGTTCCGTGGACCTTTTTGAACCTGAAAATGTGTTAGTTTGTCTATGAGATAGTAAAAGAAGGTTCAAATTGAACAGCTGTTGTCAACGGCCATTCTAAGCTGAATGTGCCTGCTCTCGTCAGATCGCAGCAGCAATGCAGCTTAAGGCTTGGCAAGTACCAGCATGGGAGACTGGCTGGGAATCCCAAGTTCTGTTGACCTTTTTGAACCTGAAAATTGTGTTAGTTTCTCTATGAGATAGTAAAAGAAGGTTCAAATTGAACAGCTGCTGTCAACGGCCATTCTAAGCTGAATGAGCCTGCTCTCGTCAGATCGCAGCAGCAATGCAGCTTAAGGCTTGGCAAGTACCAGCATGGGAGACTGGGTAGGAATCCCAAGATCCGTTGACCTTTTTGAACCTGAAAATTGAGTTATTTTCTCTATGAGATAGTAAAAGAAGGTTCAAATTGAACAGCTGCTGTCAACGGCCATTCTAAGCTGAATGTGCCTGCTCTCGTCAGATCACAGCAGCAATGCAGCATAAGGCTTGGCAAGTACCAGCATGGGAGACTGGCTGGGAATCCCAAGTTCTGTTGACCTTTTTGAACCTGAAAATTGTGTTAGTTTCTCTATGAGATAGTTAAAGAAGGTTCAAATTGAACAGCTGCTGTCAACGGCCATTCTAAGCTGAATGTGCCTGCTCTCGTCAGATCGCAGCAGCAATGCAGCTTAAGGCTTGGCAAGTACCAGCATGGGAGACTGGCTGGGAATTCCAAGTTCCGTTGACCTTTTTGAACCTGAAAATGTGTTAGTTTGTCTATGAGATAGTAAAAGAAGGTTCAAATTGAACAGCTGCTGTCAACGGCCATTCTAAGCTGAATGTGCCTACTCTCGTCAGATCGCAGCAGCAATGCAGCTTAAGGCTTGGCAAGTACCAGCATGGGAGACTGGCTGGGAATCCCAAGTTCTGTTGACCTTTTTGAACCTGAAAATTGTGTTAGTTTCTCTATGAGATAGTTAAAGAAGGTTCAAATTGAACAGCTGCTGTCAACGGCCATTCTAAGCTGAATGTGCCTGCTCTCGTCAGATCGCAGCAGCAATGCAGCTTAAGGCTTGGCAAGTACCAGCATGGGAGACTGGCTGGGAATTCCAAGTTCCGTTGACCTTTTTGAACCTGAAAATGTGTTAGTTTCTCTATGAGATAGTAAAAGAAGGTTCAAATTGAACAGCTGCTGTCAACGGCCATTCTAAGCTGAATGTGCCTGCTCTCCTCAGATCGCAGCAGCAATGCAGCTTAAGGCTTGGCAAGTACCAGCATGGGAGACTGGCTGGAAATCCCAAGTTCCGCTGACCTTTTTGAACCTGAAAATTGTGTTAGTTTCTCTATGAGATAGTAAAAGAAGGTTCAAATTGAACAGCTGCTGTCAATGGCCATTCTAAGCTGAATGTGCCTGCTCTCGTCAGATCGCAGCAGCAATGCAGCTTAAGGCTTGGCAAGTACCAGCATGGGAGACTGGCTGGGAATCCCAAGTTCCGTTGACCTTTTTGAACCTGAAAATTGTGTTAGTTTCTCTATGAGATAGTAAAAGAAGGTTCAAATTGAAAAACTGCTGTCAACGGCCATTCTAAGCGGAATGTGCGTGTGTGTGCTCTTTTCAGATCGCAGCAGCGATGCAGCTTAAGGCTTGGCAAGTACCAGCATGGGAGACTGGCTGGGAATCCCAAGTTCTGTTGACCTTTTTGAACCTGAAAATTGTGTTAGTTTCTCTATGAGATAGTAAAAGAAGGTTCAAATTGAACAGTGTTGTCAACGGCAATTCTAAGCTGAATGTGCCTGCTCTCGTCAGATCGCAGCAGCAATGCAGCTTAAGGCTTGGCAAGTACCAGCATGGGAGACTGGCTGGGAATTCCAAGTTCCGTTGACCTTTTTGAACCTGAAAATGTGTTAGTTTCTCTATGAGATAGTAAAAGAAGGTTCAAATTGAACAGCTGCTGTCAACGGCCATTCTAAGCTGAATGTGCCTGCTCTCGTCAGATCGCAGCAGCAATGCAGTTTAAGGCTTGGCAAGTACCAGCATGGGAGACTGGCTGGGAATCCCAAGTTCCGTTGACCTTTTTGAACCTGAAAATTGTGTTAGTTTCTCTATGAGATAGTAAAAGAAGGTTCAAATTGAACAGCTGCTGTCAACGGCCATTCTAAGCTGAATGTGCCTGCTCTCGTCTGATCGCAGCAGCAATGCAGCTTAAGGCTTGGCAAGTACCAGCCTGGGAGACTGGGTAGGAATCCCAAGATCCGTTGACCTTTTTGAACCTGAAAATTGAGTTATTTTCTCTATGAGATAGTAAAAGAAGGTTCAAATTGAACAGCTGCTGTCAACGGCCATTCTAAGCTGAATGTGCCTGCTCTCGTCAGATCACAGCAGCAATGCAGCTTAAGGCTTGGCAAGTACCAGCATGGGAGACTGGCTGGGAATCCCAAGTTCTGTTGACCTTTTTGAACCTGAAAATTGTTTTAGTTTCTCTATGAGATAGTTAAAGAAGGTTCAAATTGAACAGCTGCTGTCAACGGCCATTCTAAGCTGAATGTGCCTGCTCTCGTCAGATCGCAGCAGCAATGCAGCTTAAGGCTTGGCAAGTACCAGCATGGGAGACTGGCTGGGAATTCCAAGTTCCGTAGACCTTTTTGAACCTGAAAATGTGTTAGTTTGTCTATGAGATAGTAAAAGAAGGTTCAAATTGAACAGCTGTTGTCAACGGCCATTCTAAGCTGAATGTGCCTGCTCTCGTCAGATCACAGCAGCAATGCAGCTTAAGGCTTGGCAAGTACCAGCATGGGAGACTGGCTGGGAATCCCAAGTTCTGTTTACCTTTTTGAACCTGAAAATTGTGTTAGTTTCTCTATGAGATAGTTAAAGAAGGTTCAAATTGAACAGCTGCTGTCAACGGCCATTCTAAGCTGAATGTGCCTGCTCTCGTCAGATCGCAGCAGCTTAAGGCTTGGCAAGTACCAGCATGGGAGATTGGCCGGGAATTCCAAGTTTCGTTGACCTTTTTGAACCTGAAAATGTGTTAGTTTCTCTATGAGATAGTAAAAGAAGGTTCAAATTGAACAGCTGCTGTCAACGGCCATTCTAAGCTGAATGTGCCTGCTCTCGTCAGATCGCAGCAGCAATGCAGCTTAA
The DNA here is from genome assembly GCF_040894005.1 of Engystomops pustulosus. Lineage (NCBI taxonomy): Eukaryota > Metazoa > Chordata > Amphibia > Anura > Leptodactylidae > Engystomops > Engystomops pustulosus. Next base: position 61,613,907 of record NC_092419.1, read on the forward strand.
GGCTTGGCAAGTACCAGCATGGGAGACTGGCTGGAAATCCAAAGTTCCGTTGACCTTTTTGAACCTGAAAATTGTGTTAGTTTCTCTATGAGATAGTAAAAGAAGGTTCAAATTGAACAGCTGCTGTCAACGGCCATTCTAAGCTGAATGTGCCTGCTCTCGTCAGATCGCAGCAGCAATGCAGCTTAAGGCTTGGCAAGTACCAGCATGGGAGACTGGCTGGGAATCCCAAGTTCTGGTGACCTTTTTGAACCTGAAAATTGTGTTAGTTTCTCTATGAGATAGTAGAAGAAGGTTCAAATTGAACAACTGCTGTCAACGGCCATTCTAAGCTGAATGTGTGTGCTCTTTTCAGATCGCAGCAGCGATGCAGCTTAAGGCTTGGCAAGTACCAGCATGGGAGACTGGCTGGGAATCCCAAGTTCCGTTGACCTTTTTGAACCTGAAAATTGTGTTAGTTTCTCTATGAGATAGTAAAAGAAGGTTCAAATTGAACAGCTGCTGTCAACGGCCATTCTAAGCTGAATGTGCCTGCTCTCGTCAGATCGCAGCAGCAATGCAGCTTAAGGCTTGGCAAGTACCAGCCTGGGAGACTGGGTAGGAATCCCAAGATCCGTTGACCTTTTTGAACCTGAAAATTGAGTTATTTTCTCTATGAGATAGTAAAAGAAGGTTCAAATTAAACAGCTGCTGTCAACGGCCATTCTAAGCTGAATGTGCCTGCTCTCGTCAGATCACAGCAGCAATGCAGCTTAAGGCTTGGCAAGTACCAGCATGGGAGACTGGCTGGGAATCCCAAGTTCTGTTGACCTTTTTGAACCTGAAAATTGTGTTAGTTTCTCTATGAGATAGTTAAAGAAGGTTCAAATTGAACAGCTGCTGTCAACGGCCATTCTAAGCTGAATGTGCCTGCTCTCGTCAGATCGCAGCAGCAATGCAGCTTAAGGCTTGGCAAGTACCAGCATGGGAGACTGGCTGGGAATTCCAAGTTCCGTTGACCTTTTTGAACCTGAAAATGTGTTAGTTTGTCTATGAGATAGTAAAAGAAGGTTCAAATTGAACAGCTGCTGTCAACGGCCATTCTAAGCTGAATGTGCGTGCTCTTGTCAGATCGCAGCAGTGATGCAGCTTAAGGCTTGGCAAGTACCAGCATGGGAGACTGGCTGGGACTCCCAAGTTCTGGTGACTTTTTTGAACCTGAAAATTGTGTTAGTTTCTCTATGAGATAGTAGAAGAAGGTTCAAATTGAACAGCTGCTGTCAACGGCCATTCTAAGCTGAATGTGCCTGCTCTTGTCAGATCGCGGCAGCGATGCAGCTTAAGGCTTGGCAAGTACCAGCATGGGAGACTGGCTGGGAATCCCAAGTTCTGTTGACCTTTTTGAACCTGAAAATGTGTTAGTTTCTCTATGAGATAGTAAAAGAAGGTTCAAATTGAACAGCTGCTGTCAACGGCCATTCTAAGCTGAATGTGCGTGCTCTTGTCAGATCGCAGCAGTGATGCAGCTTAAGGCTTGGCAAGTACCAGCATGGGAGACTGGCCTGGAATCCCAAGTTCTGGTGACCTTTTGAACCTGAAAATTGTGTTAGTTTCTCTATGAGATAGCAAAAGAAGGTTCAAATTGAACAGCTGCTGTCACCGGCCATTCTAAGCTGAATGTGCCTGCTCTTGTCAGATTGCAGCAGCAATGCAGCTTAAGGCTTGGCAAGTACCAGCATGGGAGACTGGCTTGGAATCCCAAGTTCCGTTGCCCTTTTTGAACCTGAAAATTGTGTTAGTTTCTCTATGAGATAGTAAAAGAAGGTTCAAATTGAACAGCTCCTGTCAACGGCCATTCTAAGCTGAATGTGCGTGCTCTTGTCAGATCGCAGCAGTGATGCAGCTTAAGGCTTGGCAAGTACCAGCATGGGAGACTGGCTGGGAATCCCAAGTTCTGTTGACCTTTTTGAACCTGAAAATTGTGTTAGTTTCTCTATGAGATAGTTAAAGAAGGTTCAAATTGAACAGCTGCTGTCAATGGCCATTCTAAGCTGAATGTGCCTGCTCTCGTCAGATCGCAGCAGCAATGCAGCTTAAGGCTTGGCAAGTACCAGCATGGGAGACTGGCTGGGAATCCCAAGTTCCGTTGACCTTTTTGAACCTGAAAATTGTGTTAGTTTCTCTATGAGATAGTAAAAGAAGGTTCAAATTGAAAAACTGCTGTCAACGGCCATTCTAAGCGGAATGTGCGTGCTCTTGTCAGATCGCAGCAGCGATGCAGCTTAAGGCTTGGCAAATACCAGCATGGGAGACTGGCTGGGAATCCCAAGTTCCGTTGACCTTTTTGAACCTGAAAATTGTGTTAGTTTCTCTATGAGATAGTAAAAGAAGGTTCAAATTGAACAGCTGCTGTCAACGGCCATTCTAAGCTGAATGAGCCTGCTCTCGTCAGATCACAGCAGCAATGCAGCTTAAGGCTTGGCAAGTACCAGCATGGGAGACTGGCTGGGAATCCCAAGTTCTGTTGACCTTTTTGAACCTGAAAATTGTGTTAGTTTCTCTATGAGATAGTTAAAGAAGGTTCAAATTGAACAGCTGCTGTCAATGGCCATTCTAAGCTGAATGTGCCTGCTCTCGTCAGATCGCAGCAGCAATGCAGCTTAAGGCTTGGCAAGTACCAGCATGGGAGAGTGGCTGGGAATCCCAAGTTCCGTTGACCTTTTTGAACCTAAAAAATTGTGTTAGTTTCTCTATGAGATAGTAAAAGAAGGTTCAAATTGAAAAACTGCTGTCAACGGCCATTCTAAGCGGAATGTGCGTGCTCTTGTCAGATCGCAGCAGCGATGCAGCTTAAGGCTTGGCAAATACCAGCATGGGAGACTGGCTGGGAATCCCAAGTTCTGGTGACCTTTTTGAACCTGAAAATTGTGTTAGTTTCTCTATGAGATAGTAGAAGAAGGTTCAAATTGAACAACTGCTGTCAACGGCCATTCTAAGCTGAATGTGTGTGCTCTTTTCAGATCGCAGCAGCGATGCAGCTTATGGCTTGGCAAGTACCAGCATGGGAGACTGGCTGGGAATCCCAAGTTCTGTTGACCTTTTTGAACCTGAAAATTGTGTTAGTTTCTCTATGAGATAGTTAAAGAAGGTTTAAATTGAACAGCTGCTGTCAACGGCCATTCTAAGCTGAATGTGCCTGCTCTCGTCAGATCGCAGCAGCAATGCAGCTTAAGGCTTGGCAAGTACCAGCATGGGAGACTGGCTGGGAATTCCAAGTTCCGTGGACCTTTTTGAACCTGAAAATGTGTTAGTTTGTCTATGAGATAGTAAAAGAAGGTTCAAATTGAACAGCTGTTGTCAACGGCCATTCTAAGCTGAATGTGCCTGCTCTCGTCAGATCGCAGCAGCAATGCAGCTTAAGGCTTGGCAAGTACCAGCATGGGAGACTGGCTGGGAATCCCAAGTTCTGTTGACCTTTTTGAACCTGAAAATTGTGTTAGTTTCTCTATGAGATAGTAAAAGAAGGTTCAAATTGAACAGCTGCTGTCAACGGCCATTCTAAGCTGAATGAGCCTGCTCTCGTCAGATCGCAGCAGCAATGCAGCTTAAGGCTTGGCAAGTACCAGCATGGGAGACTGGGTAGGAATCCCAAGATCCGTTGACCTTTTTGAACCTGAAAATTGAGTTATTTTCTCTATGAGATAGTAAAAGAAGGTTCAAATTGAACAGCTGCTGTCAACGGCCATTCTAAGCTGAATGTGCCTGCTCTCGTCAGATCACAGCAGCAATGCAGCATAAGGCTTGGCAAGTACCAGCATGGGAGACTGGCTGGGAATCCCAAGTTCTGTTGACCTTTTTGAACCTGAAAATTGTGTTAGTTTCTCTATGAGATAGTTAAAGAAGGTTCAAATTGAACAGCTGCTGTCAACGGCCATTCTAAGCTGAATGTGCCTGCTCTCGTCAGATCGCAGCAGCAATGCAGCTTAAGGCTTGGCAAGTACCAGCATGGGAGACTGGCTGGGAATTCCAAGTTCCGTTGACCTTTTTGAACCTGAAAATGTGTTAGTTTGTCTATGAGATAGTAAAAGAAGGTTCAAATTGAACAGCTGCTGTCAACGGCCATTCTAAGCTGAATGTGCCTACTCTCGTCAGATCGCAGCAGCAATGCAGCTTAAGGCTTGGCAAGTACCAGCATGGGAGACTGGCTGGGAATCCCAAGTTCTGTTGACCTTTTTGAACCTGAAAATTGTGTTAGTTTCTCTATGAGATAGTTAAAGAAGGTTCAAATTGAACAGCTGCTGTCAACGGCCATTCTAAGCTGAATGTGCCTGCTCTCGTCAGATCGCAGCAGCAATGCAGCTTAAGGCTTGGCAAGTACCAGCATGGGAGACTGGCTGGGAATTCCAAGTTCCGTTGACCTTTTTGAACCTGAAAATGTGTTAGTTTCTCTATGAGATAGTAAAAGAAGGTTCAAATTGAACAGCTGCTGTCAACGGCCATTCTAAGCTGAATGTGCCTGCTCTCCTCAGATCGCAGCAGCAATGCAGCTTAAGGCTTGGCAAGTACCAGCATGGGAGACTGGCTGGAAATCCCAAGTTCCGCTGACCTTTTTGAACCTGAAAATTGTGTTAGTTTCTCTATGAGATAGTAAAAGAAGGTTCAAATTGAACAGCTGCTGTCAATGGCCATTCTAAGCTGAATGTGCCTGCTCTCGTCAGATCGCAGCAGCAATGCAGCTTAAGGCTTGGCAAGTACCAGCATGGGAGACTGGCTGGGAATCCCAAGTTCCGTTGACCTTTTTGAACCTGAAAATTGTGTTAGTTTCTCTATGAGATAGTAAAAGAAGGTTCAAATTGAAAAACTGCTGTCAACGGCCATTCTAAGCGGAATGTGCGTGTGTGTGCTCTTTTCAGATCGCAGCAGCGATGCAGCTTAAGGCTTGGCAAGTACCAGCATGGGAGACTGGCTGGGAATCCCAAGTTCTGTTGACCTTTTTGAACCTGAAAATTGTGTTAGTTTCTCTATGAGATAGTAAAAGAAGGTTCAAATTGAACAGTGTTGTCAACGGCAATTCTAAGCTGAATGTGCCTGCTCTCGTCAGATCGCAGCAGCAATGCAGCTTAAGGCTTGGCAAGTACCAGCATGGGAGACTGGCTGGGAATTCCAAGTTCCGTTGACCTTTTTGAACCTGAAAATGTGTTAGTTTCTCTATGAGATAGTAAAAGAAGGTTCAAATTGAACAGCTGCTGTCAACGGCCATTCTAAGCTGAATGTGCCTGCTCTCGTCAGATCGCAGCAGCAATGCAGTTTAAGGCTTGGCAAGTACCAGCATGGGAGACTGGCTGGGAATCCCAAGTTCCGTTGACCTTTTTGAACCTGAAAATTGTGTTAGTTTCTCTATGAGATAGTAAAAGAAGGTTCAAATTGAACAGCTGCTGTCAACGGCCATTCTAAGCTGAATGTGCCTGCTCTCGTCTGATCGCAGCAGCAATGCAGCTTAAGGCTTGGCAAGTACCAGCCTGGGAGACTGGGTAGGAATCCCAAGATCCGTTGACCTTTTTGAACCTGAAAATTGAGTTATTTTCTCTATGAGATAGTAAAAGAAGGTTCAAATTGAACAGCTGCTGTCAACGGCCATTCTAAGCTGAATGTGCCTGCTCTCGTCAGATCACAGCAGCAATGCAGCTTAAGGCTTGGCAAGTACCAGCATGGGAGACTGGCTGGGAATCCCAAGTTCTGTTGACCTTTTTGAACCTGAAAATTGTTTTAGTTTCTCTATGAGATAGTTAAAGAAGGTTCAAATTGAACAGCTGCTGTCAACGGCCATTCTAAGCTGAATGTGCCTGCTCTCGTCAGATCGCAGCAGCAATGCAGCTTAAGGCTTGGCAAGTACCAGCATGGGAGACTGGCTGGGAATTCCAAGTTCCGTAGACCTTTTTGAACCTGAAAATGTGTTAGTTTGTCTATGAGATAGTAAAAGAAGGTTCAAATTGAACAGCTGTTGTCAACGGCCATTCTAAGCTGAATGTGCCTGCTCTCGTCAGATCACAGCAGCAATGCAGCTTAAGGCTTGGCAAGTACCAGCATGGGAGACTGGCTGGGAATCCCAAGTTCTGTTTACCTTTTTGAACCTGAAAATTGTGTTAGTTTCTCTATGAGATAGTTAAAGAAGGTTCAAATTGAACAGCTGCTGTCAACGGCCATTCTAAGCTGAATGTGCCTGCTCTCGTCAGATCGCAGCAGCTTAAGGCTTGGCAAGTACCAGCATGGGAGATTGGCCGGGAATTCCAAGTTTCGTTGACCTTTTTGAACCTGAAAATGTGTTAGTTTCTCTATGAGATAGTAAAAGAAGGTTCAAATTGAACAGCTGCTGTCAACGGCCATTCTAAGCTGAATGTGCCTGCTCTCGTCAGATCGCAGCAGCAATGCAGCTTAAGGCTTGGCAAGTACCAGCATGGGAGACTGGCTGGAAATCCAAAGTTCCGTTGACCTTTTTGAACCTGAAAATTGTGTTAGTTTCTCTATGAGATAGTAAAAGAAGGTTCAAATTGAACAGCTGCTGTCAACGGCCATTCTAAGCTGAATGTGCCTGCTCTCGTCAGATCGCAGCAGCAATGCAGCTTAAGGCTTGGCAAGTACCAGCATGGGAGACTGGCTGGGAATCCCAAGTTCTGGTGACCTTTTTGAACCTGAAAATTGTGTTAGTTTCTCTATGAGATAGTAGAAGAAGGTTCAAATTGAACAACTGCTGTCAACGGCCATTCTAAGCTGAATGTGTGTGCTCTTTTCAGATCGCAGCAGCGATGCAGCTTAAGGCTTGGCAAGTACCAGCATGGGAGACTGGCTGGGAATCCCAAGTTCCGTTGACCTTTTTGAACCTGAAAATTGTGTTAGTTTCTCTATGAGATAGTAAAAGAAGGTTCAAATTGAACAGCTGCTGTCAACGGCCATTCTAAGCTGAATGTGCCTGCTCTCGTCAGATCGCAGCAGCAATGCAGCTTAAGGCTTGGCAAGTACCAGCCTGGGAGACTGGGTAGGAATCCCAAGATCCGTTGACCTTTTTGAACCTGAAAATTGAGTTATTTTCTCTATGAGATAGTAAAAGAAGGTTCAAATTAAACAGCTGCTGTCAACGGCCATTCTAAGCTGAATGTGCCTGCTCTCGTCAGATCACAGCAGCAATGCAGCTTAAGGCTTGGCAAGTACCAGCATGGGAGACTGGCTGGGAATCCCAAGTTCTGTTGACCTTTTTGAACCTGAAAATTGTGTTAGTTTCTCTATGAGATAGTTAAAGAAGGTTCAAATTGAACAGCTGCTGTCAACGGCCATTCTAAGCTGAATGTGCCTGCTCTCGTCAGATCGCAGCAGCAATGCAGCTTAAGGCTTGGCAAGTACCAGCATGGGAGACTGGCTGGGAATTCCAAGTTCCGTTGACCTTTTTGAACCTGAAAATGTGTTAGTTTGTCTATGAGATAGTAAAAGAAGGTTCAAATTGAACAGCTGCTGTCAACAGCCATTCTAAGCTGAATGTGCGTGCTCTTGTCAGATCGCAGCAGTGATGCAGCTTAAGGCTTGGCAAGTACCAGCATGGGAGACTGGCTGGGACTCCCAAGTTCTGGTGACTTTTTTGAACCTGAAAATTGTGTTAGTTTCTCTATGAGATAGTAGAAGAAGGTTCAAATTGAACAGCTGCTGTCAACGGCCATTCTAAGCTGAATGTGCCTGCTCTTGTCAGATCGCGGCAGCGATGCAGCTTAAGGCTTGGCAAGTACCAGCATGGGAGACTGGCTGGGAATCCCAAGTTCTGTTGACCTTTTTGAACCTGAAAATGTGTTAGTTTCTCTATGAGATAGTAAAAGAAGGTTCAAATTGAACAGCTGCTGTCAACGGCCATTCTAAGCTGAATGTGCGTGCTCTTGTCAGATCGCAGCAGTGATGCAGCTTAAGGCTTGGCAAGTACCAGCATGGGAGACTGGCCTGGAATCCCAAGTTCTGGTGACCTTTTGAACCTGAAAATTGTGTTAGTTTCTCTATGAGATAGCAAAAGAAGGTTCAAATTGAACAGCTGCTGTCACCGGCCATTCTAAGCTGAATGTGCCTGCTCTTGTCAGATTGCAGCAGCAATGCAGCTTAAGGCTTGGCAAGTACCAGCATGGGAGACTGGCTTGGAATCCCAAGTTCCGTTGCCCTTTTTGAACCTGAAAATTGTGTTAGTTTCTCTATGAGATAGTAAAAGAAGGTTCAAATTGAACAGCTCCTGTCAACGGCCATTCTAAGCTGAATGTGCGTGCTCTTGTCAGATCGCAGCAGTGATGCAGCTTAAGGCTTGGCAAGTACCAGCATGGGAGACTGGCTGGGAATCCCAAGTTCTGTTGACCTTTTTGAACCTGAAAATTGTGTTAGTTTCTCTATGAGATAGTTAAAGAAGGTTCAAATTGAACAGCTGCTGTCAATGGCCATTCTAAGCTGAATGTGCCTGCTCTCGTCAGATCGCAGCAGCAATGCAGCTTAAGGCTTGGCAAGTACCAGCATGGGAGACTGGCTGGGAATCCCAAGTTCCGTTGACCTTTTTGAACCTGAAAATTGTGTTAGTTTCTCTATGAGATAGTAAAAGAAGGTTCAAATTGAAAAACTGCTGTCAACGGCCATTCTAAGCGGAATGTGCGTGCTCTTGTCAGATCGCAGCAGCGATGCAGCTTAAGGCTTGGCAAATACCAGCATGGGAGACTGGCTGGGAATCCCAAGTTCCGTTGACCTTTTTGAACCTGAAAATTGTGTTAGTTTCTCTATGAGATAGTAAAAGAAGGTTCAAATTGAACAGCTGCTGTCAACGGCCATTCTAAGCTGAATGAGCCTGCTCTCGTCAGATCACAGCAGCAATGCAGCTTAAGGCTTGGCAAGTACCAGCATGGGAGACTGGCTGGGAATCCCAAGTTCTGTTGACCTTTTTGAACCTGAAAATTGTGTTAGTTTCTCTATGAGATAGTTAAAGAAGGTTCAAATTGAACAGCTGCTGTCAATGGCCATTCTAAGCTGAATGTGCCTGCTCTCGTCAGATCGCAGCAGCAATGCAGCTTAAGGCTTGGCAAGTACCAGCATGGGAGAGTGGCTGGGAATCCCAAGTTCCGTTGACCTTTTTGAACCTGAAAATTGTGTTAGTTTCTCTATGAGATAGTAAAAGAAGGTTCAAATTGAAAAACTGCTGTCAACGGCCATTCTAAGCGGAATGTGCGTGCTCTTGTCAGATCGCAGCAGCGATGCAGCTTAAGGCTTGGCAAATACCAGCATGGGAGACTGGCTGGGAATCCCAAGTTCTGGTGACCTTTTTGAACCTGAAAATTGTGTTAGTTTCTCTATGAGATAGTAGAAGAAGGTTCAAATTGAACAACTGCTGTCAACGGCCATTCTAAGCTGAATGTGTGTGCTCTTTTCAGATCGCAGCAGCGATGCAGCTTATGGCTTGGCAAGTACCAGCATGGGAGACTGGCTGGGAATCCCAAGTTCTGTTGACCTTTTTGAACCTGAAAATTGTGTTAGTTTCTCTATGAGATAGTAAAAGAAGGTTCAAATTGAACAGTGTTGTCAACGGCAATTCTAAGCTGAATGTGCCTGCTCTCGTCAGATCGCAGCAGCAATGCAGCTTAAGGCTTGGCAAGTACCAGCATGGGAGACTGGCTGGGAATCCCAAGTTCTGTTGACCTTTTTGAACCTGAAAATTGTTTTAGTTTCTCTATGAGATAGTTAAAGAAGGTTTAAATTGAACAGCTGCTGTCAACGGCCATTCTAAGCTGAATGTGCCTGCTCTCGTCAGATCGCAGCAGCAATGCAGCTTAAGGCTTGGCAAGTACCAGCATGGGAGACTGGCTGGGAATTCCAAGTTCCGTGGACCTTTTTGAACCTGAAAATGTGTTAGTTTGTCTATGAGATAGTAAAAGAAGGTTCAAATTGAACAGCTGTTGTCAACGGCCATTCTAAGCTGAATGTGCCTGCTCTCGTCAGATCGCAGCAGCAATGCAGCTTAAGGCTTGGCAAGTACCAGCATGGGAGACTGGCTGGGAATCCCAAGTTCTGTTGACCTTTTTGAACCTGAAAATTGTGTTAGTTTCTCTATGAGATAGTAAAAGAAGGTTCAAATTGAACAGCTGCTGTCAACGGCCATTCTAAGCTGAATGAGCCTGCTCTCGTCAGATCGCAGCAGCAATGCAGCTTAAGGCTTGGCAAGTACCAGCATGGGAGACTGGGTAGGAATCCCAAGATCCGTTGACCTTTTTGAACCTGAAAATTGAGTTATTTTCTCTATGAGATAGTAAAAGAAGGTTCAAATTGAACAGCTGCTGTCAACGGCCATTCTAAGCTGAATGTGCCTGCTCTCGTCAGATCACAGCAGCAATGCAGCATAAGGCTTGGCAAGTACCAGCATGGGAGACTGGCTGGGAATCCCAAGTTCTGTTGACCTTTTTGAACCTGAAAATTGTGTTAGTTTCTCTATGAGATAGTTAAAGAAGGTTCAAATTGAACAGCTGCTGTCAACGGCCATTCTAAGCTGAATGTGCCTGCTCTCGTCAGATCGCAGCAGCAATGCAGCTTAAGGCTTGGCAAGTACCAGCATGGGAGACTGGCTGGGAATTCCAAGTTCCGTTGACCTTTTTGAACCTGAAAATGTGTTAGTTTGTCTATGAGATAGTAAAAGAAGGTTCAAATTGAACAGCTGCTGTCAACGGCCATTCTAAGCTGAATGTGCCTACTCTCGTCAGATCGCAGCAGCAATGCAGCTTAAGGCTTGGCAAGTACCAGCATGGGAGACTGGCTGGGAATCCCAAGTTCTGTTGACCTTTTTGAACCTGAAAATTGTGTTAGTTTCTCTATGAGATAGTTAAAGAAGGTTCAAATTGAACAGCTGCTGTCAACGGCCATTCTAAGCTGAATGTGCCTGCTCTCGTCAGATCGCAGCAGCAATGCAGCTTAAGGCTTGGCAAGTACCAGCATGGGAGACTGGCTGGGAATTCCAAGTTCCGTTGACCTTTTTGAACCTGAAAATGTGTTAGTTTCTCTATGAGATAGTAAAAGAAGGTTCAAATTGAACAGCTGCTGTCAACGGCCATTCTAAGCTGAATGTGCCTGCTCTCCTCAGATCGCAGCAGCAATGCAGCTTAAGGCTTGGCAAGTACCAGCATGGGAGACTGGCTGGAAATCCCAAGTTCCGCTGACCTTTTTGAACCTGAAAATTGTGTTAGTTTCTCTATGAGATAGTAAAAGAAGGTTCAAATTGAACAGCTGCTGTCAATGGCCATTCTAAGCTGAATGTGCCTGCTCTCGTCAGATCGCAGCAGCAATGCAGCTTAAGGCTTGGCAAGTACCAGCATGGGAGACTGGCTGGGAATCCCAAGTTCCGTTGACCTTTTTGAACCTGAAAATTGTGTTAGTTTCTCTATGAGATAGTAAAAGAAGGTTCAAATTGAAAAACTGCTGTCAACGGCCATTCTAAGCGGAATGTGCGTGTGTGTGCTCTTTTCAGATCGCAGCAGCGATGCAGCTTAAGGCTTGGCAAGTACCAGCATGGGAGACTGGCTGGGAATCCCAAGTTCTGTTGACCTTTTTGAACCTGAAAATTGTGTTAGTTTCTCTATGAGATAGTAAAAGAAGGTTCAAATTGAACAGTGTTGTCAACGGCAATTCTAAGCTGAATGTGCCTGCTCTCGTCAGATCGCAGCAGCAATGCAGCTTAAGGCTTGGCAAGTACCAGCATGGGAGACTGGCTGGGAATTCCAAGTTCCGTTGACCTTTTTGAACCTGAAAATGTGTTAGTTTCTCTATGAGATAGTAAAAGAAGGTTCAAATTGAACAGCTGCTGTCAACGGCCATTCTAAGCTGAATGTGCCTGCTCTCGTCAGATCGCAGCAGCAATGCAGTTTAAGGCTTGGCAAGTACCAGCATGGGAGACTGGCTGGGAATCCCAAGTTCCGTTGACCTTTTTGAACCTGAAAATTGTGTTAGTTTCTCTATGAGATAGTAAAAGAAGGTTCAAATTGAACAGCTGCTGTCAACGGCCATTCTAAGCTGAATGTGCCTGCTCTCGTCTGATCGCAGCAGCAATGCAGCTTAAGGCTTGGCAAGTACCAGCCTGGGAGACTGGGTAGGAATCCCAAGATCCGTTGACCTTTTTGAACCTGAAAATTGAGTTATTTTCTCTATGAGATAGTAAAAGAAGGTTCAAATTGAACAGCTGCTGTCAACGGCCATTCTAAGCTGAATGTGCCTGCTCTCGTCAGATCACAGCAGCAATGCAGCTTAAGGCTTGGCAAGTACCAGCATGGGAGACTGGCTGGGAATCCCAAGTTCTGTTGACCTTTTTGAACCTGAAAATTGTTTTAGTTTCTCTATGAGATAGTTAAAGAAGGTTCAAATTGAACAGCTGCTGTCAACGGCCATTCTAAGCTGAATGTGCCTGCTCTCGTCAGATCGCAGCAGCAATGCAGCTTAAGGCTTGGCAAGTACCAGCATGGGAGACTGGCTGGGAATTCCAAGTTCCGTAGACCTTTTTGAACCTGAAAATGTGTTAGTTTGTCTATGAGATAGTAAAAGAAGGTTCAAATTGAACAGCTGTTGTCAACGGCCATTCTAAGCTGAATGTGCCTGCTCTCGTCAGATCACAGCAGCAATGCAGCTTAAGGCTTGGCAAGTACCAGCATGGGAGACTGGCTGGGAATCCCAAGTTCTGTTTACCTTTTTGAACCTGAAAATTGTGTTAGTTTCTCTATGAGATAGTTAAAGAAGGTTCAAATTGAACAGCTGCTGTCAACGGCCATTCTAAGCTGAATGTGCCTGCTCTCGTCAGATCGCAGCAGCTTAAGGCTTGGCAAGTACCAGCATGGGAGATTGGCCGGGAATTCCAAGTTTCGTTGACCTTTTTGAACCTGAAAATGTGTTAGTTTCTCTATGAGATAGTAAAAGAAGGTTCAAATTGAACAGCTGCTGTCAACGGCCATTCTAAGCTGAATGTGCCTGCTCTCGTCAGATCGCAGCAGCAATGCAGCTTAAGGCTTGGCAAGTACCAGCATGGGAGACTGGCTGGAAATCCAAAGTTCCGTTGACCTTTTTGAACCTGAAAATTGTGTTAGTTTCTCTATGAGATAGTAAAAGAAGGTTCAAATTGAACAGCTGCTGTCAACGGCCATTCTAAGCTGAATGTGCCTGCTCTCGTCAGATCGCAGCAGCAATGCAGCTTAAGGCTTGGCAAGTACCAGCATGGGAGACTGGCTGGGAATCCCAAGTTCTGGTGACCTTTTTGAACCTGAAAATTGTGTTAGTTTCTCTATGAGATAGTAGAAGAAGGTTCAAATTGAACAACTGCTGTCAACGGCCATTCTAAGCTGAATGTGTGTGCTCTTTTCAGATCGCAGCAGCGATGCAGCTTAAGGCTTGGCAAGTACCAGCATGGGAGACTGGCTGGGAATCCCAAGTTCCGTTGACCTTTTTGAACCTGAAAATTGTGTTAGTTTCTCTATGAGATAGTAAAAGAAGGTTCAAATTGAACAGCTGCTGTCAACGGCCATTCTAAGCTGAATGTGCCTGCTCTCGTCAGATCGCAGCAGCAATGCAGCTTAAGGCTTGGCAAGTACCAGCCTGGGAGACTGGGTAGGAATCCCAAGATCCGTTGACCTTTTTGAACCTGAAAATTGAGTTATTTTCTCTATGAGATAGTAAAAGAAGGTTCAAATTAAACAGCTGCTGTCAACGGCCATTCTAAGCTGAATGTGCCTGCTCTCGTCAGATCACAGCAGCAATGCAGCTTAAGGCTTGGCAAGTACCAGCATGGGAGACTGGCTGGGAATCCCAAGTTCTGTTGACCTTTTTGAACCTGAAAATTGTGTTAGTTTCTCTATGAGATAGTTAAAGAAGGTTCAAATTGAACAGCTGCTGTCAACGGCCATTCTAAGCTGAATGTGCCTGCTCTCGTCAGATCGCAGCAGCAATGCAGCTTAAGGCTTGGCAAGTACCAGCATGGGAGACTGGCTGGGAATTCCAAGTTCCGTTGACCTTTTTGAACCTGAAAATGTGTTAGTTTGTCTATGAGATAGTAAAAGAAGGTTCAAATTGAACAGCTGCTGTCAACGGCCATTCTAAGCTGAATGTGCGTGCTCTTGTCAGATCGCAGCAGTGATGCAGCTTAAGGCTTGGCAAGTACCAGCATGGGAGACTGGCTGGGACTCCCAAGTTCTGGTGACTTTTTTGAACCTGAAAATTGTGTTAGTTTCTCTATGAGATAGTAGAAGAAGGTTCAAATTGAACAGCTGCTGTCAACGGCCATTCTAAGCTGAATGTGCCTGCTCTTGTCAGATCGCGGCAGCGATGCAGCTTAAGGCTTGGCAAGTACCAGCATGGGAGACTGGCTGGGAATCCCAAGTTCTGTTGACCTTTTTGAACCTGAAAATGTGTTAGTTTCTCTATGAGATAGTAAAAGAAGGTTCAAATTGAACAGCTGCTGTCAACGGCCATTCTAAGCTGAATGTGCGTGCTCTTGTCAGATCGCAGCAGTGATGCAGCTTAAGGCTTGGCAAGTACCAGCATGGGAGACTGGCCTGGAATCCCAAGTTCTGGTGACCTTTTGAACCTGAAAATTGTGTTAGTTTCTCTATGAGATAGCAAAAGAAGGTTCAAATTGAACAGCTGCTGTCACCGGCCATTCTAAGCTGAATGTGCCTGCTCTTGTCAGATTGCAGCAGCAATGCAGCTTAAGGCTTGGCAAGTACCAGCATGGGAGACTGGCTTGGAATCCCAAGTTCCGTTGCCCTTTTTGAACCTGAAAATTGTGTTAGTTTCTCTATGAGATAGTAAAAGAAGGTTCAAATTGAACAGCTCCTGTCAACGGCCATTCTAAGCTGAATGTGCGTGCTCTTGTCAGATCGCAGCAGTGATGCAGCTTAAGGCTTGGCAAGTACCAGCATGGGAGACTGGCTGGGAATCCCAAGTTCTGTTGACCTTTTTGAACCTGAAAATTGTGTTAGTTTCTCTATGAGATAGTTAAAGAAGGTTCAAATTGAACAGCTGCTGTCAATGGCCATTCTAAGCTGAATGTGCCTGCTCTCGTCAGATCGCAGCAGCAATGCAGCTTAAGGCTTGGCAAGTACCAGCATGGGAGACTGGCTGGGAATCCCAAGTTCCGTTGACCTTTTTGAACCTGAAAATTGTGTTAGTTTCTCTATGAGATAGTAAAAGAAGGTTCAAATTGAAAAACTGCTGTCAACGGCCATTCTAAGCGGAATGTGCGTGCTCTTGTCAGATCGCAGCAGCGATGCAGCTTAAGGCTTGGCAAATACCAGCATGGGAGACTGGCTGGGAATCCCAAGTTCCGTTGACCTTTTTGAACCTGAAAATTGTGTTAGTTTCTCTATGAGATAGTAAAAGAAGGTTCAAATTGAACAGCTGCTGTCAACGGCCATTCTAAGCTGAATGAGCCTGCTCTCGTCAGATCACAGCAGCAATGCAGCTTAAGGCTTGGCAAGTACCAGCATGGGAGACTGGCTGGGAATCCCAAGTTCTGTTGACCTTTTTGAACCTGAAAATTGTGTTAGTTTCTCTATGAGATAGTTAAAGAAGGTTCAAATTGAACAGCTGCTGTCAATGGCCATTCTAAGCTGAATGTGCCTGCTCTCGTCAGATCGCAGCAGCAATGCAGCTTAAGGCTTGGCAAGTACCAGCATGGGAGAGTGGCTGGGAATCCCAAGTTCCGTTGACCTTTTTGAACCTGAAAATTGTGTTAGTTTCTCTATGAGATAGTAAAAGAAGGTTCAAATTGAAAAACTGCTGTCAACGGCCATTCTAAGCGGAATGTGCGTGCTCTTGTCAGATCGCAGCAGCGATGCAGCTTAAGGCTTGGCAAATACCAGCATGGGAGACTGGCTGGGAATCCCAAGTTCTGGTGACCTTTTTGAACCTGAAAATTGTGTTAGTTTCTCTATGAGATAGTAGAAGAAGGTTCAAATTGAACAACTGCTGTCAACGGCCATTCTAAGCTGAATGTGTGTGCTCTTTTCAGATCGCAGCAGCGATGCAGCTTATGGCTTGGCAAGTACCAGCATGGGAGACTGGCTGGGAATCCCAAGTTCTGTTGACCTTTTTGAACCTGAAAATTGTGTTAGTTTCTCTATGAGATAGTAAAAGAAGGTTCAAATTGAACAGTGTTGTCAACGGCAATTCTAAGCTGAATGTGCCTGCTCTCGTCAGATCGCAGCAGCAATGCAGCTTAAGGCTTGGCAAGTACCAGCATGGGAGACTGGCTGGGAATCCCAAGTTCTGTTGACCTTTTTGAACCTGAAAATTGTTTTAGTTTCTCTATGAGATAGTTAAAGAAGGTTTAAATTGAACAGCTGCTGTCAACGGCCATTCTAAGCTGAATGTGCCTGCTCTCGTCAGATCGCAGCAGCAATGCAGCTTAAGGCTTGGCAAGTACCAGCATGGGAGACTGGCTGGGAATTCCAAGTTCCGTGGACCTTTTTGAACCTGAAAATGTGTTAGTTTGTCTATGAGATAGTAAAAGAAGGTTCAAATTGAACAGCTGTTGTCAACGGCCATTCTAAGCTGAATGTGCCTGCTCTCGTCAGATCGCAGCAGCAATGCAGCTTAAGGCTTGGCAAGTACCAGCATGGGAGACTGGCTGGGAATCCCAAGTTCTGTTGACCTTTTTGAACCTGAAAATTGTGTTAGTTTCTCTATGAGATAGTAAAAGAAGGTTCAAATTGAACAGCTGCTGTCAACGGCCATTCTAAGCTGAATGAGCCTGCTCTCGTCAGATCGCAGCAGCAATGCAGCTTAAGGCTTGGCAAGTACCAGCATGGGAGACTGGGTAGGAATCCCAAGATCCGTTGACCTTTTTGAACCTGAAAATTGAGTTATTTTCTCTATGAGATAGTAAAAGAAGGTTCAAATTGAACAGCTGCTGTCAACGGCCATTCTAAGCTGAATGTGCCTGCTCTCGTCAGATCACAGCAGCAATGCAGCATAAGGCTTGGCAAGTACCAGCATGGGAGACTGGCTGGGAATCCCAAGTTCTGTTGACCTTTTTGAACCTGAAAATTGTGTTAGTTTCTCTATGAGATAGTTAAAGAAGGTTCAAATTGAACAGCTGCTGTCAACGGCCATTCTAAGCTGAATGTGCCTGCTCTCGTCAGATCGCAGCAGCAATGCAGCTTAAGGCTTGGCAAGTACCAGCATGGGAGACTGGCTGGGAATTCCAAGTTTCGTTGACCTTTTTGAACCTGAAAATGTGTTAGTTTGTCTATGAGATAGTAAAAGAAGGTTCAAATTGAACAGCTGCTGTCAACGGCCATTCTAAGCTGAATGTGCCTACTCTCGTCAGATCGCAGCAGCAATGCAGCTTAAGGCTTGGCAAGTACCAGCATGGGAGACTGGCTGGGAATCCCAAGTTCTGTTGACCTTTTTGAACCTGAAAATTGTGTTAGTTTCTCTATGAGATAGTTAAAGAAGGTTCAAATTGAACAGCTGCTGTCAACGGCCATTCTAAGCTGAATGTGCCTGCTCTCGTCAGATCGCAGCAGCAATGCAGCTTAAGGCTTGGCAAGTACCAGCATGGGAGACTGGCTGGGAATTCCAAGTTCCGTTGACCTTTTTGAACCTGAAAATGTGTTAGTTTCTCTATGAGATAGTAAAAGAAGGTTCAAATTGAACAGCTGCTGTCAACGGCCATTCTAAGCTGAATGTGCCTGCTCTCCTCAGATCGCAGCAGCAATGCAGCTTAAGGCTTGGCAAGTACCAGCATGGGAGACTGGCTGGAAATCCCAAGTTCCGCTGACCTTTTTGAACCTGAAAATTGTGTTAGTTTCTCTATGAGATAGTAAAAGAAGGTTCAAATTGAACAGCTGCTGTCAATGGCCATTCTAAGCTGAATGTGCCTGCTCTCGTCAGATCGCAGCAGCAATGCAGCTTAAGGCTTGGCAAGTACCAGCATGGGAGACTGGCTGGGAATCCCAAGTTCCGTTGACCTTTTTGAACCTGAAAATTGTGTTAGTTTCTCTATGAGATAGTAAAAGAAGGTTCAAATTGAAAAACTGCTGTCAACGGCCATTATAAGCGGAATGTGCGTGTGTGTGCTCTTTTCAGATCGCAGCAGCGATGCAGCTTAAGGCTTGGCAAGTACCAGCATGGGAGACTGGCTGGGAATCCCAAGTTCTGTTGACCTTTTTGAACCTGAAAATTGTGTTAGTTTCTCTATGAGATAGTAAAAGAAGGTTCAAATTGAACAGTGTTGTCAACGGCCATTCTAAGCTGAATGTGCCTGCTCTCGTCAGATCGCAGCAGCAATGCAGTTTAAGGCTTGGCAAGTACCAGCATGGGAGACTGGCTGGGAATCCCAAGTTCCGTTGACCTTTTTGAACCTGAAAATTGTGTTAGTTTCTCTATGAGATAGTAAAAGAAGGTTCAAATTGAACAGCTGCTGTCAACGGCCATTCTAAGCTGAATGTGCCTGCTCTCGTCTGATCGCAGCAGCAATGCAGCTTAAGGCTTGGCAAGTACCAGCCTGGGAGACTGGGTAGGAATCCCAAGATCCGTTGACCTTTTTGAACCTGAAAATTGAGTTATTTTCTCTATGAGATAGTAAAAGAAGGTTCAAATTGAACAGCTGCTGTCAACGGCCATTCTAAGCTGAATGTGCCTGCTCTCGTCAGATCACAGCAGCAATGCAGCTTAAGGCTTGGCAAGTACCAGCATGGGAGACTGGCTGGGAATCCCAAGTTCTGTTGACCTTTTTGAACCTGAAAATTGTTTTAGTTTCTCTATGAGATAGTTAAAGAAGGTTCAAATTGAACAGCTGCTGTCAACGGCCATTCTAAGCTGAATGTGCCTGCTCTCGTCAGATCGCAGCAGCAATGCTGCTTAAGGCTTGGCAAGTACCAGCATGGGAGACTGGCTGGGAATTCCAAGTTCCGTAGACCTTTTTGAACCTGAAAATGTGTTAGTTTGTCTATGAGATAGTAAAAGAAGGTTCAAATTGAACAGCTGTTGTCAACGGCCATTCTAAGCTGAATGTGCCTGCTCTCGTCAGATCACAGCAGCAATGCAGCTTAAGGCTTGGCAAGTACCAGCATGGGAGACTGGCTGGGAATCCCAAGTTCTGTTTACCTTTTTGAACCTGAAAATTGTGTTAGTTTCTCTATGAGATAGTTAAAGAAGGTTCAAATTGAACAGCTGCTGTCAACGGCCATTCTAAGCTGAATGTGCCTGCTCTCGTCAGATCGCAGCAGCTTAAGGCTTGGCAAGTACCAGCATGGGAGATTGGCCGGGAATTCCAAGTTTCGTTGACCTTTTTGAACCTGAAAATGTGTTAGTTTCTCTATGAGATAGTAAAAGAAGGTTCAAATTGAACAGCTGCTGTCAACGGCCATTCTAAGCTGAATGTGCCTGCTCTCGTCAGATCGCAGCAGCAATGCAGCTTAAGGCTTGGCAAGTACCAGCATGGGAGACTGGCTGGAAATCCAAAGTTCCGTTGACCTTTTTGAACCTGAAAATTGTGTTAGTTTCTCTATGAGATAGTAAAAGAAGGTTCAAATTGAACAGCTGCTGTCAACGGCCATTCTAAGCTGAATGTGCCTGCTCTCGTCAGATCGCAGCAGCAATGCAGCTTAAGGCTTGGCAAGTACCAGCATGGGAGACTGGCTGGGAATCCCAAGTTCTGGTGACCTTTTTGAACCTGAAAATTGTGTTAGTTTCTCTATGAGATAGTAGAAGAAGGTTCAAATTGAACAACTGCTGTCAACGGCCATTCTAAGCTGAATGTGTGTGCTCTTTTCAGATCGCAGCAGCGATGCAGCTTAAGGCTTGGCAAGTACCAGCATGGGAGACTGGCTGGGAATCCCAAGTTCCGTTGACCTTTTTGAACCTGAAAATTGTGTTAGTTTCTCTATGAGATAGTAAAAGAAGGTTCAAATTAAACAGCTGCTGTCAACGGCCATTCTAAGCTGAATGTGCCTGCTCTCGTCAGATCACAGCAGCAATGCAGCTTAAGGCTTGGCAAGTACCAGCATGGGAGACTGGCTGGGAATCCCAAGTTCTGTTGACCTTTTTGAACCTGAAAATTGTGTTAGTTTCTCTATGAGATAGTTAAAGAAGGTTCAAATTGAACAGCTGCTGTCAACGGCCATTCTAAGCTGAATGTGCCTGCTCTCGTCAGATCGCAGCAGCAATGCAGCTTAAGGCTTGGCAAGTACCAGCATGGGAGACTGGCTGGGAATTCCAAGTTCCGTTGACCTTTTTGAACCTGAAAATGTGTTAGTTTGTCTATGAGATAGTAAAAGAAGGTTCAAATTGAACAGCTGCTGTCAACGGCCATTCTAAGCTGAATGTGCGTGCTCTTGTCAGATCGCAGCAGTGATGCAGCTTAAGGCTTGGCAAGTACCAGCATGGGAGACTGGCTGGGACTCCCAAGTTCTGGTGACTTTTTTGAACCTGAAAATTGTGTTAGTTTCTCTATGAGATAGTAGAAGAAGGTTCAAATTGAACAGCTGCTGTCAACGGCCATTCTAAGCTGAATGTGCCTGCTCTTGTCAGATCGCGGCAGCGATGCAGCTTAAGGCTTGGCAAGTACCAGCATGGGAGACTGGCTGGGAATCCCAAGTTCTGTTGACCTTTTTGAACCTGAAAATGTGTTAGTTTCTCTATGAGATAGTAAAAGAAGGTTCAAATTGAACAGCTGCTGTCAACGGCCATTCTAAGCTGAATGTGCGTGCTCTTGTCAGATCGCAGCAGTGATGCAGCTTAAGGCTTGGCAAGTACCAGCATGGGAGACTGGCCTGGAATCCCAAGTTCTGGTGACCTTTTGAACCTGAAAATTGTGTTAGTTTCTCTATGAGATAGCAAAAGAAGGTTCAAATTGAACAGCTGCTGTCACCGGCCATTCTAAGCTGAATGTGCCTGCTCTTGTCAGATTGCAGCAGCAATGCAGCTTAAGGCTTGGCAAGTACCAGCATGGGAGACTGGCTTGGAATCCCAAGTTCCGTTGCCCTTTTTGAACCTGAAAATTGTGTTAGTTTCTCTATGAGATAGTAAAAGAAGGTTCAAATTGAACAGCTCCTGTCAACGGCCATTCTAAGCTGAATGTGCGTGCTCTTGTCAGATCGCAGCAGTGATGCAGCTTAAGGCTTGGCAAGTACCAGCATGGGAGACTGGCTGGGAATTCCAAGTTCCGTAGACCTTTTTGAACCTGAAAATGTGTTAGTTTGTCTATGAGATAGTAAAAGAAGGTTCAAATTGAACAGCTGTTGTCAACGGCCATTCTAAGCTGAATGTGCCTGCTCTCGTCAGATCACAGCAGCAATGCAGCTTAAGGCTTGGCAAGTACCAGCATGGGAGACTGGCTGGGAATCCCAAGTTCTGTTTACCTTTTTGAACCTGAAAATTGTGTTAGTTTCTCTATGAGATAGTTAAAGAAGGTTCAAATTGAACAGCTGCTGTCAACGGCCATTCTAAGCTGAATGTGCCTGCTCTCGTCAGATCGCAGCAGCTTAAGGCTTGGCAAGTACCAGCATGGGAGATTGGCCGGGAATTCCAAGTTTCGTTGACCTTTTTGAACCTGAAAATGTGTTAGTTTCTCTATGAGATAGTAAAAGAAGGTTCAAATTGAACAGCTGCTGTCAACGGCCATTCTAAGCTGAATGTGCCTGCTCTCGTCAGATCGCAGCAGCAATGCAGCTTAAGGCTTGGCAAGTACCAGCATGGGAGACTGGCTGGAAATCCAAAGTTCCGTTGACCTTTTTGAACCTGAAAATTGTGTTAGTTTCTCTATGAGATAGTAAAAGAAGGTTCAAATTGAACAGCTGCTGTCAACGGCCATTCTAAGCTGAATGTGCCTGCTCTCGTCAGATCGCAGCAGCAATGCAGCTTAAGGCTTGGCAAGTACCAGCATGGGAGACTGGCTGGGAATCCCAAGTTCCGTTGACCTTTTTGAACCTGAAAATTGTGTTAGTTTCTCTATGAGATAGTAAAAGAAGGTTCAAATTGAACAGCTGCTGTCAACGGCCATTCTAAGCTGAATGTGCCTGCTCTCGTCTGATCGCAGCAGCAATGCAGCTTAAGGCTTGGCAAGTACCAGCCTGGGAGACTGGGTAGGAATCCCAAGATCCGTTGACCTTTTTGAACCTGAAAATTGAGTTATTTTCTCTATGAGATAGTAAAAGAAGGTTCAAATTGAACAGCTGCTGTCAACGGCCATTCTAAGCTGAATGTGCCTGCTCTCGTCAGATCACAGCAGCAATGCAGCTTAAGGCTTGGCAAGTACCAGCATGGGAGACTGGCTGGGAATCCCAAGTTCTGTTGACCTTTTTGAACCTGAAAATTGTTTTAGTTTCTCTATGAGATAGTTAAAGAAGGTTCAAATTGAACAGCTGCTGTCAACGGCCATTCTAAGCTGAATGTGCCTGCTCTCGTCAGATCGCAGCAGCAATGCAGCTTAAGGCTTGGCAAGTACCAGCATGGGAGACTGGCTGGGAATTCCAAGTTCCGTAGACCTTTTTGAACCTGAAAATGTGTTAGTTTGTCTATGAGATAGTAAAAGAAGGTTCAAATTGAACAGCTGTTGTCAACGGCCATTCTAAGCTGAATGTGCCTGCTCTCGTCAGATCACAGCAGCAATGCAGCTTAAGGCTTGGCAAGTACCAGCATGGGAGACTGGCTGGGAATCCCAAGTTCTGTTTACCTTTTTGAACCTGAAAATTGTGTTAGTTTCTCTATGAGATAGTTAAAGAAGGTTCAAATTGAACAGCTGCTGTCAACGGCCATTCTAAGCTGAATGTGCCTGCTCTCGTCAGATCGCAGCAGCTTAAGGCTTGGCAAGTACCAGCATGGGAGATTGGCCGGGAATTCCAAGTTTCGTTGACCTTTTTGAACCTGAAAATGTGTTAGTTTCTCTATGAGATAGTAAAAGAAGGTTCACATTGAACAGCTGCTGTCAACGGCCATTCTAAGCTGAATGTGCCTGCTCTCGTCAGATCGCAGCAGCAATGCAGCTTAAGGCTTGGCAAGTACCAGCATGGGAGACTGGCTGGAAATCCAAAGTTCCGTTGACCTTTTTGAACCTGAAAATTGTGTTAGTTTCTCTATGAGATAGTAAAAGAAGGTTCAAATTGAACAGCTGCTGTCAACGGCCATTCTAAGCTGAATGTGCCTGCTCTCGTCAGATCGCAGCAGCAATGCAGCTTAAGGCTTGGCAAGTACCAGCATGGGAGACTGGCTGGGAATCCCAAGTTCTGGTGACCTTTTTGAACCTGAAAATTGTGTTAGTTTCTCTATGAGATAGTAGAAGAAGGTTCAAATTGAACAACTGCTGTCAACGGCCATTCTAAGCTGAATGTGTGTGCTCTTTTCAGATCGCAGCAGCGATGCAGCTTAAGGCTTGGCAAGTACCAGCATGGGAGACTGGCTGGGAATCCCAAGTTCCGTTGACCTTTTTGAACCTGAAAATTGTGTTAGTTTCTCTATGAGATAGTAAAAGAAGGTTCAAATTGAACAGCTGCTGTCAACGGCCATTCTAAGCTGAATGTGCCTGCTCTCGTCAGATCGCAGCAGCAATGCAGCTTAAGGCTTGGCAAGTACCAGCCTGGGAGACTGGGTAGGAATCCCAAGATCCGTTGACCTTTTTGAACCTGAAAATTGAGTTATTTTCTCTATGAGATAGTAAAAGAAGGTTCAAATTAAACAGCTGCTGTCAACGGCCATTCTAAGCTGAATGTGCCTGCTCTCGTCAGATTACAGCAGCAATGCAGCTTAAGGCTTGGCAAGTACCAGCATGGGAGACTGGCTGGGAATCCCAAGTTCTGTTGACCTTTTTGAACCTGAAAATTGTGTTAGTTTCTCTATGAGATAGTTAAAGAAGGTTCAAATTGAACAGCTGCTGTCAACGGCCATTCTAAGCTGAATGTGCCTGCTCTCGTCAGATCGCAGCAGCAATGCAGCTTAAGGCTTGGCAAGTACCAGCATGGGAGACTGGCTGGGAATTCCAAGTTCCGTTGACCTTTTTGAACCTGAAAATGTGTTAGTTTGTCTATGAGATAGTAAAAGAAGGTTCAAATTGAACAGCTGCTGTCAACGGCCATTCTAAGCTGAATGTGCGTGCTCTTGTCAGATCGCAGCAGTGATGCAGCTTAAGGCTTGGCAAGTACCAGCATGGGAGACTGGCTGGGACTCCCAAGTTCTGGTGACTTTTTTGAACCTGAAAATTGTGTTAGTTTCTCTATGAGATAGTAGAAGAAGGTTCAAATTGAACAGCTGCTGTCAACGGCCATTCTAAGCTGAATGTGCCTGCTCTTGTCAGATCGCGGCAGCGATGCAGCTTAAGGCTTGGCAAGTACCAGCATGGGAGACTGGCTGGGAATCCCAAGTTCTGTTGACCTTTTTGAACCTGAAAATGTGTTAGTTTCTCTATGAGATAGTAAAAGAAGGTTCAAATTGAACAGCTGCTGTCAACGGCCATTCTAAGCTGAATGTGCGTGCTCTTGTCAGATCGCAGCAGTGATGCAGCTTAAGGCTTGGCAAGTACCAGCATGGGAGACTGGCCTGGAATCCCAAGTTCTGGTGACCTTTTGAACCTGAAAATTGTGTTAGTTTCTCTATGAGATAGCAAAAGAAGGTTCAAATTGAACAGCTGCTGTCACCGGCCATTCTAAGCTGAATGTGCCTGCTCTTGTCAGATTGCAGCAGCAATGCAGCTTAAGGCTTGGCAAGTACCAGCATGGGAGACTGGCTTGGAATCCCAAGTTCCGTTGCCCTTTTTGAACCTGAAAATTGTGTTAGTTTCTCTATGAGATAGTAAAAGAAGGTTCAAATTGAACAGCTCCTGTCAACGGCCATTCTAAGCTGAATGTGCGTGCTCTTGTCAGATCGCAGCAGTGATGCAGCTTAAGGCTTGGCAAGTACCAGCATGGGAGACTGGCTGGGAATCCCAAGTTCTGTTGACCTTTTTGAACCTGAAAATTGTGTTAGTTTCTCTATGAGATAGTTAAAGAAGGTTCAAATTGAACAGCTGCTGTCAATGGCCATTCTAAGCTGAATGTGCCTGCTCTCGTCAGATCGCAGCAGCAATGCAGCTTAAGGCTTGGCAAGTACCAGCATGGGAGACTGGCTGGGAATCCCAAGTTCCGTTGACCTTTTTGAACCTGAAAATTGTGTTAGTTTCTCTATGAGATAGTAAAAGAAGGTTCAAATTGAAAAACTGCTGTCAACGGCCATTCTAAGCGGAATGTGCGTGCTCTTGTCAGATCGCAGCAGCGATGCAGCTTAAGGCTTGGCAAATACCAGCATGGGAGACTGGCTGGGAATCCCAAGTTCCGTTGACCTTTTTGAACCTGAAAATTGTGTTAGTTTCTCTATGAGATAGTAAAAGAAGGTTCAAATTGAACAGCTGCTGTCAACGGTCATTCTAAGCTGAATGAGCCTGCTCTCGTCAGATCACAGCAGCAATGCAGCTTAAGGCTTGGCAAGTACCAGCATGGGAGACTGGCTGGGAATCCCAAGTTCTGTTGACCTTTTTGAACCTGAAAATTGTGTTAGTTTCTCTATGAGATAGTTAAAGAAGGTTCAAATTGAACAGCTGCTGTCAATGGCCATTCTAAGCTGAATGTGCCTGCTCTCGTCAGATCGCAGCAGCAATGCAGCTTAAGGCTTGGCAAGTACCAGCATGGGAGACTGGCTGGGAATCCCAAGTTCTGTTTACCTTTTTGAACCTGAAAATTGTGTTAGTTTCTCTATGAGATAGTTAAAGAAGGTTCAAATTGAACAGCTGCTGTCAACGGCCATTCTAAGCTGAATGTGCCTGCTCTCGTCAGATCGCAGCAGCTTAAGGCTTGGCAAGTACCAGCATGGGAGATTGGCCGGGAATTCCAAGTTTCGTTGACCTTTTTGAACCTGAAAATGTGTTAGTTTCTCTATGAGATAGTAAAAGAAGGTTCAAATTGAACAGCTGCTGTCAACGGCCATTCTAAGCTGAATGTGCCTGCTCTCGTCAGATCGCAGCAGCAATGCAGCTTAAGGCTTGGCAAGTACCAGCATGGGAGACTGGCTGGAAATCCAAAGTTCCGTTGACCTTTTTGAACCTGAAAATTGTGTTAGTTTCTCTATGAGATAGTAAAAGAAGGTTCAAATTGAACAGCTGCTGTCAACGGCCATTCTAAGCTGAATGTGCCTGCTCTCGTCAGATCGCAGCAGCAATGCAGCTTAAGGCTTGGCAAGTACCAGCATGGGAGACTGGCTGGGAATCCCAAGTTCTGGTGACCTTTTTGAACCTGAAAATTGTGTTAGTTTCTCTATGAGATAGTAGAAGAAGGTTCAAATTGAACAACTGCTGTCAACGGCCATTCTAAGCTGAATGTGTGTGCTCTTTTCAGATCGCAGCAGCGATGCAGCTTAAGGCTTGGCAAGTACCAGCATGGGAGACTGGCTGGGAATCCCAAGTTCCGTTGACCTTTTTGAACCTGAAAATTGTGTTAGTTTCTCTATGAGATAGTAAAAGAAGGTTCAAATTGAACAGCTGCTGTCAACGGCCATTCTAAGCTGAATGTGCCTGCTCTCGTCAGATCGCAGCAGCAATGCAGCTTAAGGCTTGGCAAGTACCAGCCTGGGAGACTGGGTAGGAATCCCAAGATCCGTTGACCTTTTTGAACCTGAAAATTGAGTTATTTTCTCTATGAGATAGTAAAAGAAGGTTCAAATTAAACAGCTGCTGTCAACGGCCATTCTAAGCTGAATGTGCCTGCTCTCGTCAGATCACAGCAGCAATGCAGCTTAAGGCTTGGCAAGTACCAGCATGGGAGACTGGCTGGGAATCCCAAGTTCTGTTGACCTTTTTGAACCTGAAAATTGTGTTAGTTTCTCTATGAGATAGTTAAAGAAGGTTCAAATTGAACAGCTGCTGTCAACGGCCATTCTAAGCTGAATGTGCCTGCTCTCGTCAGATCGCAGCAGCAATGCAGCTTAAGGCTTGGCAAGTACCAGCATGGGAGACTGGCTGGGGATTCCAAGTTCCGTTGACCTTTTTGAACCTGAAAATGTGTTAGTTTGTCTATGAGATAGTAAAAGAAGGTTCAAATTGAACAGCTGCTGTCAACGGCCATTCTAAGCTGAATGTGCGTGCTCTTGTCAGATCGCAGCAGTGATGCAGCTTAAGGCTTGGCAAGTACCAGCATGGGAGACTGGCTGGGACTCCCAAGTTCTGGTGACTTTTTTGAACCTGAAAATTGTGTTAGTTTCTCTATGAGATAGTAGAAGAAGGTTCAAATTGAACAGCTGCTGTCAACGGCCATTCTAAGCTGAATGTGCCTGCTCTTGTCAGATCGCGGCAGCGATGCAGCTTAAGGCTTGGCAAGTACCAGCATGGGAGACTGGCTGGGAATCCCAAGTTCTGTTGACCTTTTTGAACCTGAAAATGTGTTAGTTTCTCTATGAGATAGTAAAAGAAGGTTCAAATTGAACAGCTGCTGTCAACGGCCATTCTAAGCTGAATGTGCGTGCTCTTGTCAGATCGCAGCAGTGATGCAGCTTAAGGCTTGGCAAGTACCAGCATGGGAGACTGGCCTGGAATCCCAAGTTCTGGTGACCTTTTGAACCTGAAAATTGTGTTAGTTTCTCTATGAGATAGCAAAAGAAGGTTCAAATTGAACAGCTGCTGTCACCGGCCATTCTAAGCTGAATGTGCCTGCTCTTGTCAGATTGCAGCAGCAATGCAGCTTAAGGCTTGGCAAGTACCAGCATGGGAGACTGGCTTGGAATCCCAAGTTCCGTTGCCCTTTTTGAACCTGAAAATTGTGTTAGTTTCTCTATGAGATAGTAAAAGAAGGTTCAAATTGAACAGCTCCTGTCAACGGCCATTCTAAGCTGAATGTGCGTGCTCTTGTCAGATCGCAGCAGTGATGCAGCTTAAGGCTTGGCAAGTACCAGCATGGGAGACTGGCAGGGAATCCCAAGTTCTGTTGACCTTTTTAAACCTGAAAGTTGTGTTAGTTTCTCTATGAGATAGTAAAAGAAGGTTCAAATTGAACAGCTGCTGTCAATGGCCATTCTAAGCTGAATGTGCCTGCTCTCGTCAGATCGCAGCAGCAATGCAGCTTAAGGCTTGGCAAGTACCAGCATGGGAGACTGGCTGGGAATCCCAAGTTCTGTTGACCTTTTTGAACCTGAAAATTGTGTTAGTTTCTCTATGAGATAGTAAAAGAAGGTTCAAATTGAACAGCTGCTGTCAACGGCCATTCTAAGCTGAATGTGCGTGCTCTTATCAGATCGCAGCAGCGATGCAGCTTAAGGCTTGGCAAGTTCCAGCATGGGAGACTGGCTGGGAATCCCAAGTTCTGTTGACCTTTTTGAACTTGAAAATTGTTTTAGTTTCTCTATGAGATAGTAAAAGAAGGTTCAATTTGAAATGCTGCTGTCAACGGCCATTCTAAGCTGAATGTGCCTGCTCTTGTCAGATCGTAACAGCAATGCAGCTTAAGGCTTGGCAAGTACCAGCATGGGAGACTGACTGGGAATCCCAAGTTCCGTTGACCTTTTTGAACCTGAAAATTGTGTTAGTTTCTCTATGAGATAGTAAAAGAAGGTTCAAATTGAACAGCTGCTGTCAACGGCCATTCTAAGCTGAATGTGCGTGCTCTTGTCAGATCGCAGCAGCGATGCAGCTTAAGGCTTGGCAAGTACCAGCATGGGAGACTGGCTGGGAAACCCAAGTTCTGGTGACTTTTTTGAACCTGAAAATTGTGTTAGTTTCTCTATGAGATAGTAGAAGAAGGTTCAAATTGAACAACTGCTGTCAACGGCCATTCTAAGCAGAATGTGTGTGCTCTTGTCAGATCGCAGCAGCGATGCAGCTTAAGGCTTGGCAAGTACCAGCATGGGAGACTGGCAGGGAATCCCAAGTTCTGTTGACCTTTTTGAACCTGAAAATTGTGTTAGTTTCTCTATGAGATAGTAAAAGAAGGTTCAAATTGAACAGCTGCTGTCAATGGCCATTCTAAGCTGAATGTGCCTGCTCTCGTCAGATCGCAGCAGCAATGCAGCCTAAGGCTTGGCAAGTACCAGCATGGGAGACTGGCTGGGAATCCCAAGTTCCGTTGACCTTTTTGAACCTGAAAATTGTGTTAGTTTCTGTATGAGATAGTAAAAGAAGGTTCAAATTGAAAAGCTGCTGTCAACGGCAATTCTAAGCTGAATGTGCGTGCTCTTCTCAGATCGCAGCAGCGATGCAGCTTAAGGCTTGGCAAGTACCAGCATGGGAGACTGGCTGGGAATCCCAAGTTCTGGTGACCATTTTGAACCTGAAAATTGTGTTAGTTTCTCTATGAGATAGTAGAAGAAGGTTCAAATTGAACAACTGCTGTCAACGGCCATTCTAAGCTGAATGTGTGTGCTCTTTTCAGATCGCAGCAGCGATGCAGCTTAAGGCTTGGCAAGTACCAGCATGGGAGACTGGCTGGGAATCCCAAGTTCTGTTGACCTTTTTGAACCTGAAAATTGTGTTAGTTTCTCTATGAGATAGTAAAAGAAGGTTCAAATTGAACAGCTGCTGTCAACGGCAATTCTAAGCTGAATGTGCCTGCTCTCGTCAGATTGCAGCAGCAATGCAGCTTAAGGCTTGGCAAGTACCAGCATGGGAGACTGGCTGGGAATCCCAAGTTCCGTTGACCGTTTTGAACCTGAAAATTGTGTTAGTTTCTTTATGAGATAGCAAAAGAAGGTTCAAATTGAACAGCTGCTGTCAACGGCCATTCTAAGCTGAATTTGCCTGCTCTCGTCAGATCGCAGCAGCAATGCAACTTAAGGCTTGGCAAGTACCAGCATGGGAGACTGGCTGGGAATTCCAAGTTCCGTTGACCTTTTTGAACCTGAAAATGTGTTTGTTTCTCTATGAGATAGTAAAAGAAGGTTCAAATTGAACAGCTGCTGTCAACTGCCATTCTAAGCTGAATGTGCGTGCTCTTGTCAGATCGCAGCAGCGATGCAGCTTAAGGCTTGGCAAGTACCAGCATGGGAGACTGGCTTGGAATCCCAAGTTCTGGTGACCTTTTTGAACCTGAAAATTGTGTTAGTTTCTCTATGAGATAGCAAAAGAAGGTTCAAATTGAACAGCTGCTGTCAATGGCCATTCTAAGCTGAATGTGCCTGCTCTCGTCAGATCGCAGCAGCAATGCAGCTTAAGGCTTGGCAAGTACCAGCATGGGAGACTGGCTGGGAATCCCAAGTTCTGGTGACCTTTTTGAACCTGTAAATTGTGTTAGTTTCTCTATGAGATAGTAGAAGAAGGTTCAAATTGAACAACTGCTGTCAACGGACATTCTAAGCTGAATGTGTGTGCTCTTTTCAGATCGCAGCAGCGATGCAGCTTAAGGCTTGGCAAGTACCAGCATGGGAGACTGGCTGGGAATCCCAAGTTCTGTTGACCTTTTTGAACCTGAAAATTGTGTTAGTTTCTCTATGAGATAGTAAAAGAAGGTTCAAATTGAACAGCTGCTGTCAACGGCAATTCTAAGCTGAATGTGCCTGCTCTCGTCAGATTGCAGCAGCAATGCAGCTTAAGGCTTGGCAAGTACCAGCATGGGAGACTGGCTGGGAATCCCAAGTTCCGTTGACCGTTTTGAACCTGAAAATTGTGTTAGTTTCTCTATGAGATAGCAAAAGAAGGTTCAAATTGAACAGCTGCTGTCAACGGCCATTCTAAGCTGAATGTGCCTGCTCTCGTCAGATCGCAGCAGCAATGCAGCTTAAGGCTTGGCAAGTACCAGCATGGGAGGCTGGCTTGGAATCCCAAGTTCTGGTGACCTTTTTGAACCTGAAAATTGTGTTAGTTTCTCTATGAGATAGCAAAAGAAGGTTCAAATTGAACAGCTGCTGTCAACGGCCATTCTAAGCTGAATGTGCCTGCTCTTGTCAGATTGCAGCAGCAATGCAGCTTAAGGCTTGGCAAGTACCAGCAAGGGAGACTGGCTTGGAATCCCAAGTTCTGGTGACCTTTTTGAACCTGAAAATTGTGTTAGTTTCTATATAAGATAGTAGAAGAAGGTTCAAATTGAACAACTGCTGTCAATGGCCATTCTAAGCTGAATGTGCCTGC
Organism: Engystomops pustulosus; assembly: GCF_040894005.1. NCBI lineage: Eukaryota > Metazoa > Chordata > Amphibia > Anura > Leptodactylidae > Engystomops > Engystomops pustulosus. The sequence goes on from NC_092419.1 coordinate 61,644,985, forward strand.
TCTCGCCAGATCGCAGCAGCAATGCAGCATAAGGCTTGGCAAGTACCAGCATGGGAGACTGGCTGGGAATCCCAAGTTCCGTTGCCCTTTTTGAACCTGAAAATTGTGTTAGTTTCTCTATGAGATAGTAAAAGAAGGTTCAAATTGAACAGCTGCTGTCAACGGCCATTCTAAGCTGAATGTGCGTGCTCTTGTCAGATCGCAGCTTAAGGCTTGGCAAGTACCAGCATGGGAGACTGGCTTGGAATCCCAAGTTCTGGTGACCTTTTTGAACCTGAAAATTGTGTTAGTTTCTCTATGAGATAGTAAAAGAAGGTTCAAATTGAACAGCTGCTGTCAACGGCCATTCTAAGCTGAATGTGCGTGCTCTTGTCAGATCGCAGCAGCGATGCAGCTTAAGGCTTGGCAAGTTCCAGCATGGGAGACTGGCTGGGAATCCCAAGTTTTGTTGACCTTTTTGAACTTGAAAATTGTTTTAGTTTCTCTATGAGATAGTAAAAGAAGGTTCAATTTGAAATGCTGCTGTCAACGGCCATTCTAAGCTGAATGTGCCTGCTCTTGTCAGATCGCAGCAGCAATGCAGCTTAAGGCTTGGCAAGTACCAGCATGGGAGACTGGCTGGGAATCCCAAGTTCCGTTGACCTTTTTGAACCTGAAAATTGTGTTAGTTTCTCTATGAGATAGTAAAAGAAGGTTCAAATTGAACAGCTGCTGTCAACGGCCATTCTAAGCTGAATGTGCGTGCTCTTGTCAGATCGCAGCAGCGATGCAGCTTAATGCTTGGCAAGTACCAGCATGGGAGACTGGCTGGGAATCCCAAGTTCTGGTTACTTTTTTGAACCTGAAAATTGTGTTAGTTTCTCTATGAGATAGTAGAAGAAGGTTCAAATTGAACAACTGCTGTCAACGGCCATTCTAAGCAGAATGTGTGTGCTCTTGTCAGATCACAGCAGCGATGCAGCTTAAGGCTTGGCAAGTACCAGCATGGGAGACTGGCAGGGAATCCCAAGTTCTGTTGACCTTTTTGAACCTGAAAATTGTGTTAGTTTCTCTATGAGATAGTAAAAGAAGGTTCAAATTGAACAGCTGCTGTCAATGGCCATTCTAAGCTGAATGTGCCTGCTCTCGTCAGATCGCAGCAGCAATGCAGCTTAAGGCTTGGCAAGTACCAGCATGGGAGACTGGCTGGGAATCCCAAGTTCCGTTGACCTTTTTGAACCTGAAAATTGTGTTAGTTTCTGTATGAGATAGTAAAAGAAGGTTCAAATTGAAAAGCTGCTGTCAACGGCAATTCTAAGCTGAATGTGCGTGCTCTTCTCAGATCGCAGCAGCGATGCAGCTTAAGGCTTGGCAAGTACCAGCATGGGAGACTGGCTGGGAATCCCAAGTTCTGGTGACCTTTTTGAACCTGAAAATTGTGTTAGCTTCTCTATGAGATAGTAGAAGAAGGTTCAAATTGAACAACTGCTGTCAACGGCCATTCTAAGCTGAATATGTGTGCTCTTTTCAGATCGCAGCAGCGATGCAGCTTAAGGCTTGGCAAGTACTAGCATGGGAGACTGGCTGGGAATCCCAAGTTCTGGTGACTTTTTTGAACCTGAAAATTGTGTTAGTTTCTCTATGAGATAGCAAAAGAAGGTTCAAATTGAACAGCTGCTGTCAACGGCCATTCTAAGCTGAATTTGCCTGCTCTCGTCAGATCGCAGCAGCAATGCAACTTAAGGCTTGGCAAGTACCAGCATGGGAGACTGGCTGGGAATTCCAAGTTCCGTTGACCTTTTTGAACCTGAAAATGTGTTAGTTTCTCTATGAGATAGTAAAAGAAGGTTCAAATTGAACAGCTGCTGTCAACGGCCATTCTAAGCTGAATGTGCCTGCTCTCGTCAGATCGCAGCAGCAATGCAGCTTAAGGCTTGGCAAGTACCAGCATGGGAGACTGGCTGGGAATCCCAAGTTCTGTTGACCTTTTTGAACCTGAAAATGTGTTAGTTTCTCTATGAGATAGTAAAAGAAGGTTCAAATTGAACAGCTGCTGTCAACGGCCATTCTAAGCTGAATGTGCGTGCTCTTGTCAGATTGCAGCAGCGATGCAGCTTAAGGCTTGGCAAGTACCAGCATGGGAGACTGGCTTGGAATCCCAAGTTCTGGTGACCTTTTTGAACCTGAAAATTGTGTTAGTTTCTCTATGAGATAGCAAAAGAAGGTTCAAATTGAACAGCTGCTGTCAATGGCCATTCTAAGCTGAATGTGCCTGCTCTCGTCAGATCGCAGCAGCAATGCAGCTTAAGGCTTGGCAAGTACCAGCATGGGAGACTGGCTGGGAATTCCAAGTTCCGTTGACCGTTTTGAACCTGAAAATTGTGTTAGTTTCTCTATGAGATAGTAAAAGAAGGTTCAAATTGAACAGCTGCTGTCAACGGCCATTCTAAGCTGAATGTGCGTGCTCTCGTCAGATCGCAGCAGCAATGCAGCTTAAGGCTTGGCAAGTACCAGCATGGGAGACTGGCTGGGAATCCCAAGTTCTGTTGACCTTTTTGAACCTGAAAATGTGTTAGTTTCTGTATGAGATAGTAAAAGAAGGTTCAAATTGAAAAGCTGCTGTCAACGGCAATTCTAAGCTGAATGTGCGTGCTCTTCTCAGATCGCAGCAGCGATGCAGCTTAAGGCTTGGCAAGTACCAGCATGGGAGACTGTCTGGGAATCCCAAGTTCTGGTGACCTTTTTGAACCTGAAAATTGTGTTAGTTTCTCTATGAGATAGTAAAAGAAGGTTCAAATTGAACAGCTGCTGTCAACGGCCATTCTAAGCTGAATGTGCGTGCTCTTGTCAGATCGCAGCAGCGATGCAGCTTAAGGCTTGGCAAGTACCAGCATGGGAGACTGGCTGGGAATCCCAAGTTCTGGTGACTTTTTTGAACCTGAAAATTGTGTTAGTTTCTCTATGAGATAGTAGAAGAAGGTTCAAATTGAACAACTGCTGTCAACGGCCATTCTAAGCTGAATGTGTGTGCTCTTGTCAGATCGCAGCAGCGATGCAGCTTAAGGCTTGGCAAGTACCAGCATGGGAGACTGGCTGGTAATCCCAAGTTCTGTTGACCTTTTTGAACCTGAAAATGTGTTAGTTTCTCTATGAGATAGTAAAAGAAGGTTCAAATTGAACAGCTGCTGTCAACGCCCATTCTAAGCTGAATGTGCGTGCTCATGTCAGATCGCAGCAGTGATGCAGCTTAAGGCTTGGCAAGTACCAGCATGGGAGACTGGCCTGGAATCCCAAGTTCCGTTGCCCTTTTTGAACCTGAAAATTGTGTTAGTTTCTCTATGAGATAGCAAAAGAAGGTTCAAATTGAACAACTGCTGTCAACGGCCATTCTAAGCTGAATGTGTGTGCTCTTGTCAGATCGCAGCAGCGATGCAGCTTAAGGCTTGGCAAGTACCAGCATGGGAGACTGGCAGGGAATCCCAAGTTCTGTTGACCTTTTTGAACCTGAAAATTGTGTTAGTTTCTCCATGAGATAGTAAAAGAAGGTTCAAATTGAACAGCTGCTGTCAACGGCCATTCTAAGCTGAATGTGCGTGCTCTTGTCAGATCGCAGCAGCGATGCAGCTTAAGGCTTGGCAAGTACCAGCATGGGAGACTGGCTGGGAATCCCAAGTTCTGTTGACCTTTTTGAACTTGAAAATTGTTTTAGTTTCTCTATGAGATAGTAAAAGAAGGTTCAATTTGAAATGCTGCTGTCAACGGCCATTCTAAGCTGAATGTGCCTGCTCTCGTCAGATCGCAGCAGCGATGCAGCTTAAGGCTTGGCAAGTTCCAGCATGGGAGACTGGCTGGGAATCCCAAGTTCTGTTGACCTTTTTGAACTTGAAAATTGTTTTAGTTTCTGTATGAGATAGTAAAAGAAGGTTCAATTTGAAATGCTGCTGTCAACGGCCATTCAAAGCTGAATGTGCCTGCTCTTGTCAGATCGCAGCAGCAATGCAGCTTAAGGCTTGGCAAGTACCAGCATGGGAGACTGGCTGGGAATCCCAAGTTCCGTTGACATTTTTGAACCTGAAAATTGTGTTAGTTTCTCTATGAGATAGGAAAAGAAGGTTCAAATTTAACAGCTGCTGTCAACGGCTATTCTAAGCTGAATGTGCGTGCTCTTGTCAGATCGCAGCAGCGATGCAGCTTAAGGCTTGGCAAGTACCAGCATGGGAGACTGGCTGGGAATCCCAAGTTCTGGTGACTTTTTTGAACCTGAAAATTGTGTTAGTTTCTCTATGAGATAGTAGAAGATGGTTCAAATTGAACAACTGCTGTCAACGGCCATTCTAAGCTGAATGTGTGTGCTCTTGTCAGATCGCAGCAGCGATGCAGCTTAAGGCTTGGCAAGTACCAGCATGGGAGACTGGCTGGGAATCCCAAGTTCTGTTGACCTTTTTGAACCTGAAAATGTGTTAGTTTCTCTATGAGATAGTAGAAGAAGGTTCAAATTGAACAACTGCTGTCAACGGCCATTCTAAGCTGAATGTGTCTGCTCTTGTCAGATCGCAGCAGCGATGCAGCTTAAGGCTTGGCAAGTACCAGCATGGGAGACTGGCAGGGAATCCCAAGTTCTGTTGACCTTTTTGAACCTGAAAATTGTGTTAGTTTCTCTATGAGATAGTAAAAGAAGGTTCAAATTGAACAGCTGCTGTCAACGGCCATTCTAAGCTGAATGTGCGTGCTCTTGTCAGATCGCAGCAGCGATGCAGCTTAAGGCTTGGCAAGTACCAGCATGGGAGACTGGCAGGGAATCCCAAGTTCTGTTGACCTTTTTGAACCTGAAAATTGTGTTAGTTTCTCCATGAGATAGTAAAAGAAGGTTCAAATTGAACAGCTGCTGTCAACGGCCATTCTAAGCTGAATGTGCGTGCTCTTGTCAGATCGCAGCAGCGATGCAGCTTAAGGCTTGGCAAGTACCAGCATGGGAGACTGGCTGGGAATCCCAAGTTCTGTTGACCTTTTTGAACTTGAAAATTGTTTTAGTTTCTCTATGAGATAGTAAAAGAAGGTTCAATTTGAAATGCTGCTGTCAACGGCCATTCTAAGCTGAATGTGCCTGCTCTCGTCAGATCGCAGCAGCGATGCAGCTTAAGGCTTGGCAAGTTCCAGCATGGGAGACTGGCTGGGAATCCCAAGTTCTGTTGACCTTTTTGAACTTGAAAATTGTTTTAGTTTCTGTATGAGATAGTAAAAGAAGGTTCAATTTGAAATGCTGCTGTCAACGGCCATTCAAAGCTGAATGTGCCTGCTCTTGTCAGATCGCAGCAGCAATGCAGCTTAAGGCTTGGCAAGTACCAGCATGGGAGACTGGCTGGGAATCCCAAGTTCCGTTGACATTTTTGAACCTGAAAATTGTGTTAGTTTCTCTATGAGATAGTAAAAGAAGGTTCAAATTTAACAGCTGCTGTCAACGGCTATTCTAAGCTGAATGTGCGTGCTCTTGTCAGATCGCAGCAGCGATGCAGCTTAAGGCTTGGCAAGTACCAGCATGGGAGACTGGCTGGGAATCCCAAGTTCTGGTGACTTTTTTGAACCTGAAAATTGTGTTAGTTTCTCTATGAGATAGTAGAAGAAGGTTCAAATTGAACAACTGCTGTCAACGGCCATTCTAAGCTGAATGTGTGTGCTCTTGTCAGATCGCAGCAGCGATGCAGCTTAAGGCTTGGCAAGTACCAGCATGGGAGACTGGCTGGGAATCCCAAGTTCTGTTGACCTTTTTGAACCTGAAAATGTGTTAGTTTCTCTATGAGATAGTAAAAGAAGGTTCAAATTGAACAGCTGCTGTCAACGGCCATTCTAAGCTGAATGTGCGTGCTCTTGTCAGATCGCAGCAGTGATGCAGCTTAAGGCTTGGCAAGTACCAGCATGGGAGACTGGCCTGGAATCCCAAGTTCTGGTGACCTTTTGAACCTGAAAATTGTGTTAGTTTCTCTATGAGATAGCAAAAGAAGGTTCAAATTGAACAGCTGCTGTCACCGGCCATTCTAAGCTGAATGTGCCTGCTCTTGTCAGATTGCAGCAGCAATGCAGCTTAAGGCTTGGCAAGTACCAGCATGGGAGACTGGCTTGGAATCCCAAGTTCCGTTGCCCTTTTTGAACCTGAAAATTGTGTTAGTTTCTCTATGAGATAGTAAAAGAAGGTTCAAATTGAACAGCTCCTGTCAACGGCCATTCTAAGCTGAATGTGCGTGCTCTTGTCAGATCGCAGCAGTGATGCAGCTTAAGGCTTGGCAAGTACCAGCATGGGAGACTGGCAGGGAATCCCAAGTTCTGTTGACCTTTTTAAACCTGAAAGTTGTGTTAGTTTCTCTATGAGATAGTAAAAGAAGGTTCAAATTGAACAGCTGCTGTCAATGGCCATTCTAAGCTGAATGTGCCTGCTCTCGTCAGATCGCAGCAGCAATGCAGCTTAAGGCTTGGCAAGTACCAGCATGGGAGACTGGCTGGGAATCCCAAGTTCTGTTGACCTTTTTGAACCTGAAAATTGTGTTAGTTTCTCTATGAGATAGTAAAAGAAGGTTCAAATTGAACAGCTGCTGTCAACGGCCATTCTAAGCTGAATGTGCGTGCTCTTATCAGATCGCAGCAGCGATGCAGCTTAAGGCTTGGCAAGTTCCAGCATGGGAGACTGGCTGGGAATCCCAAGTTCTGTTGACCTTTTTGAACTTGAAAATTGTTTTAGTTTCTCTATGAGATAGTAAAAGAAGGTTCAATTTGAAATGCTGCTGTCAACGGCCATTCTAAGCTGAATGTGCCTGCTCTTGTCAGATCGTAACAGCAATGCAGCTTAAGGCTTGGCAAGTACCAGCATGGGAGACTGACTGGGAATCCCAAGTTCCGTTGACCTTTTTGAACCTGAAAATTGTGTTAGTTTCTCTATGAGATAGTAAAAGAAGGTTCAAATTGAACAGCTGCTGTCAACGGCCATTCTAAGCTGAATGTGCGTGCTCTTGTCAGATCGCAGCAGCGATGCAGCTTAAGGCTTGGCAAGTACCAGCATGGGAGACTGGCTGGGAATCCCAAGTTCTGGTGACTTTTTTGAACCTGAAAATTGTGTTAGTTTCTCTATGAGATAGTAGAAGAAGGTTCAAATTGAACAACTGCTGTCAACGGCCATTCTAAGCAGAATGTGTGTGCTCTTGTCAGATCGCAGCAGCGATGCAGCTTAAGGCTTGGCAAGTACCAGCATGGGAGACTGGCAGGGAATCCCAAGTTCTGTTGACCTTTTTGAACCTGAAAATTGTGTTAGTTTCTCTATGAGATAGTAAAAGAAGGTTCAAATTGAACAGCTGCTGTCAATGGCCATTCTAAGCTGAATGTGCCTGCTCTCGTCAGATCGCAGCAGCAATGCAGCCTAAGGCTTGGCAAGTACCAGCATGGGAGACTGGCTGGGAATCCCAAGTTCCGTTGACCTTTTTGAACCTGAAAATTGTGTTAGTTTCTGTATGAGATAGTAAAAGAAGGTTCAAATTGAAAAGCTGCTGTCAACGGCAATTCTAAGCTGAATGTGCGTGCTCTTCTCAGATCGCAGCAGCGATGCAGCTTAAGGCTTGGCAAGTACCAGCATGGGAGACTGGCTGGGAATCCCAAGTTCTGGTGACCATTTTGAACCTGAAAATTGTGTTAGTTTCTCTATGAGATAGTAGAAGAAGGTTCAAATTGAACAACTGCTGTCAACGGCCATTCTAAGCTGAATGTGTGTGCTCTTTTCAGATCGCAGCAGCGATGCAGCTTAAGGCTTGGCAAGTACCAGCATGGGAGACTGGCTGGGAATCCCAAGTTCTGTTGACCTTTTTGAACCTGAAAATTGTGTTAGTTTCTCTATGAGATAGTAAAAGAAGGTTCAAATTGAACAGCTGCTGTCAACGGCAATTCTAAGCTGAATGTGCCTGCTCTCGTCAGATTGCAGCAGCAATGCAGCTTAAGGCTTGGCAAGTACCAGCATGGGAGACTGGCTGGGAATCCCAAGTTCCGTTGACCGTTTTGAACCTGAAAATTGTGTTAGTTTCTTTATGAGATAGCAAAAGAAGGTTCAAATTGAACAGCTGCTGTCAACGGCCATTCTAAGCTGAATTTGCCTGCTCTCGTCAGATCGCAGCAGCAATGCAACTTAAGGCTTGGCAAGTACCAGCATGGGAGACTGGCTGGGAATTCCAAGTTCCGTTGACCTTTTTGAACCTGAAAATGTGTTTGTTTCTCTATGAGATAGTAAAAGAAGGTTCAAATTGAACAGCTGCTGTCAACGGCCATTCTAAGCTGAATGTGCGTGCTCTTGTCAGATCGCAGCAGCGATGCAGCTTAAGGCTTGGCAAGTACCAGCATGGGAGACTGGCTTGGAATCCCAAGTTCTGGTGACCTTTTTGAACCTGAAAATTGTGTTAGTTTCTCTATGAGATAGCAAAAGAAGGTTCAAATTGAACAGCTGCTGTCAATGGCCATTCTAAGCTGAATGTGCCTGCTCTCGTCAGATCGCAGCAGCAATGCAGCTTAAGGCTTGGCAAGTATCAGCATGGGAGACTGGCTGGGAATCCCAAGTTCCGTTGACCTTTTTGAACCTGAAAATTGTGTTAGTTTCTGTATGAGATAGTAAAAGAAGGTTCAAATTGAAAAGCTGCTGTCAACGGCCATTCTAAGCTGAATGTGCGTGCTCTTCTCAGATCGCAGCAGCGATGCAGCTTAAGGCTTGGCAAGTACCAGCATGGGAGACTGGCTGGGAATCCCAAGTTCTGGTGACCTTTTTGAACCTGTAAATTGTGTTAGTTTCTCTATGAGATAGTAGAAGAAGGTTCAAATTGAACAACTGCTGTCAACGGACATTCTAAGCTGAATGTGTGTGCTCTTTTCAGATCGCAGCAGCGATGCAGCTTAAGGCTTGGCAAGTACCAGCATGGGAGACTGGCTGGGAATCCCAAGTTCTGTTGACCTTTTTGAACCTGAAAATTGTGTTAGTTTCTCTATGAGATAGTAAAAGAAGGTTCAAATTGAACAGCTGCTGTCAACGGCAATTCTAAGCTGAATGTGCCTGCTCTCGTCAGATTGCAGCAGCAATGCAGCTTAAGGCTTGGCAAGTACCAGCATGGGAGACTGGCTGGGAATCCCAAGTTCCGTTGACCGTTTTGAACCTGAAAATTGTGTTAGTTTCTCTATGAGATAGCAAAAGAAGGTTCAAATTGAACAGCTGCTGTCAACGGCCATTCTAAGCTGAATGTGCCTGCTCTCGTCAGATCGCAGCAGCAATGCAGCTTAAGGCTTGGCAAGTACCAGCATGGGAGGCTGGCTTGGAATCCCAAGTTCTGGTGACCTTTTTGAACCTGAAAATTGTGTTAGTTTCTCTATGAGATAGCAAAAGAAGGTTCAAATTGAACAGCTGCTGTCAACGGCCATTCTAAGCTGAATGTGCCTGCTCTTGTCAGATTGCAGCAGCAATGCAGCTTAAGGCTTGGCAAGTACCAGCAAGGGAGACTGGCTTGGAATCCCAAGTTCTGGTGACCTTTTTGAACCTGAAAATTGTGTTAGTTTCTATATAAGATAGTAGAAGAAGGTTCAAATTGAACAACTGCTGTCAATGGCCATTCTAAGCTGAATGTGCCTGCTCTCGCCAGATCGCAGCAGCAATGCAGCATAAGGCTTGGCAAGTACCAGCATGGGAGACTGGCTGGGAATCCCAAGTTCCGTTGCCCTTTTTGAACCTGAAAATTGTGTTAGTTTCTCTATGAGATAGTAAAAGAAGGTTCAAATTGAACAGCTGCTGTCAACGGCCATTCTAAGCTGAATGTGCGTGCTCTTGTCAGATCGCAGCTTAAGGCTTGGCAAGTACCAGCATGGGAGACTGGCTTGGAATCCCAAGTTCTGGTGACCTTTTTGAACCTGAAAATTGTGTTAGTTTCTCTATGAGATAGTAAAAGAAGGTTCAAATTGAACAGCTGCTGTCAACGGCCATTCTAAGCTGAATGTGCGTGCTCTTGTCAGATCGCAGCAGCGATGCAGCTTAAGGCTTGGCAAGTTCCAGCATGGGAGACTGGCTGGGAATCCCAAGTTTTGTTGACCTTTTTGAACTTGAAAATTGTTTTAGTTTCTCTATGAGATAGTAAAAGAAGGTTCAATTTGAAATGCTGCTGTCAACGGCCATTCTAAGCTGAATGTGCCTGCTCTTGTCAGATCGCAGCAGCAATGCAGCTTAAGGCTTGGCAAGTACCAGCATGGGAGACTGGCTGGGAATCCCAAGTTCCGTTGACCTTTTTGAACCTGAAAATTGTGTTAGTTTCTCTATGAGATAGTAAAAGAAGGTTCAAATTGAACAGCTGCTGTCAACGGCCATTCTAAGCTGAATGTGCGTGCTCTTGTCAGATCGCAGCAGCGATGCAGCTTAATGCTTGGCAAGTACCAGCATGGGAGACTGGCTGGGAATCCCAAGTTCTGGTTACTTTTTTGAACCTGAAAATTGTGTTAGTTTCTCTATGAGATAGTAGAAGAAGGTTCAAATTGAACAACTGCTGTCAACGGCCATTCTAAGCAGAATGTGTGTGCTCTTGTCAGATCACAGCAGCGATGCAGCTTAAGGCTTGGCAAGTACCAGCATGGGAGACTGGCAGGGAATCCCAAGTTCTGTTGACCTTTTTGAACCTGAAAATTGTGTTAGTTTCTCTATGAGATAGTAAAAGAAGGTTCAAATTGAACAGCTGCTGTCAATGGCCATTCTAAGCTGAATGTGCCTGCTCTCGTCAGATCGCAGCAGCAATGCAGCTTAAGGCTTGGCAAGTACCAGCATGGGAGACTGGCTGGGAATCCCAAGTTCCGTTGACCTTTTTGAACCTGAAAATTGTGTTAGTTTCTGTATGAGATAGTAAAAGAAGGTTCAAATTGAAAAGCTGCTGTCAACGGCAATTCTAAGCTGAATGTGCGTGCTCTTCTCAGATCGCAGCAGCGATGCAGCTTAAGGCTTGGCAAGTACCAGCATGGGAGACTGGCTGGGAATCCCAAGTTCTGGTGACCTTTTTGAACCTGAAAATTGTGTTAGCTTCTCTATGAGATAGTAGAAGAAGGTTCAAATTGAACAACTGCTGTCAACGGCCATTCTAAGCTGAATGTGTGTGCTCTTTTCAGATCGCAGCAGCGATGCAGCTTAAGGCTTGGCAAGTACTAGCATGGGAGACTGGCTGGGAATCCCAAGTTCTGGTGACTTTTTTGAACCTGAAAATTGTGTTAGTTTCTCTATGAGATAGCAAAAGAAGGTTCAAATTGAACAGCTGCTGTCAACGGCCATTCTAAGCTGAATTTGCCTGCTCTCGTCAGATCGCAGCAGCAATGCAACTTAAGGCTTGGCAAGTACCAGCATGGGAGACTGGCTGGGAATTCCAAGTTCCGTTGACCTTTTTGAACCTGAAAATGTGTTAGTTTCTCTATGAGATAGTAAAAGAAGGTTCAAATTGAACAGCTGCTGTCAACGGCCATTCTAAGCTGAATGTGCGTGCTCTCGTCAGATCGCAGCAGCAATGCAGCTTAAGGCTTGGCAAGTACCAGCATGGGAGACTGGCTGGGAATCCCAAGTTCTGTTGACCTTTTTGAACCTGAAAATGTGTTAGTTTCTGTATGAGATAGTAAAAGAAGGTTCAAATTGAAAAGCTGCTGTCAACGGCAATTCTAAGCTGAATGTGCGTGCTCTTGTCAGATCGCAGCAGCGATGCAGCTTAAGGCTTGGCAAGTACCAGCATGGGAGACTGGCTGGGAATCCCAAGTTCTGGTGACCTTTTTGAACCTGAAAATTGTGTTAGTTTCTCTATGAGATAGTAAAAGAAGGTTCAAATTGAACAGCTGCTGTCAACGGCCATTCTAAGCTGAATGTGCGTGCTCTTGTCAGATCGCAGCAGCGATGCAGCTTAAGGCTTGGCAAGTACCAGCATGGGAGACTGGCTGGGAATCCCAAGTTCTGGTGACTTTTTTGAACCTGAAAATTGTGTTAGTTTCTCTATGAGATAGTAGAAGAAGGTTCAAATTGAACAACTGCTGTCAACGGCCATTCTAAGCTGAATGTGTGTGCTCTTGTCAGATCGCAGCAGCGATGCAGCTTAAGGCTTGGCAAGTACCAGCATGGGAGACTGGCTGGTAATCCCAAGTTCTGTTGACCTTTTTGAACCTGAAAATGTGTTAGTTTCTCTATGAGATAGTAAAAGAAGGTTCAAATTGAACAGCTGCTGTCAACGCCCATTCTAAGCTGAATGTGCGTGCTCATGTCAGATCGCAGCAGTGATGCAGCTTAAGGCTTGGCAAGTACCAGCATGGGAGACTGGCCTGGAATCCCAAGTTCCGTTGCCCTTTTTGAACCTGAAAATTGTGTTAGTTTCTCTATGAGATAGCAAAAGAAGGTTCAAATTGAACAACTGCTGTCAACGGCCATTCTAAGCTGAATGTGTGTGCTCTTGTCAGATCGCAGCAGCGATGCAGCTTAAGGCTTGGCAAGTACCAGCATGGGAGACTGGCAGGGAATCCCAAGTTCTGTTGACCTTTTTGAACCTGAAAATTGTGTTAGTTTCTCCATGAGATAGTAAAAGAAGGTTCAAATTGAACAGCTGCTGTCAACGGCCATTCTAAGCTGAATGTGCGTGCTCTTGTCAGATCGCAGCAGCGATGCAGCTTAAGGCTTGGCAAGTACCAGCATGGGAGACTGGCTGGGAATCCCAAGTTCTGTTGACCTTTTTGAACTTGAAAATTGTTTTAGTTTCTCTATGAGATAGTAAAAGAAGGTTCAATTTGAAATGCTGCTGTCAACGGCCATTCTAAGCTGAATGTGCCTGCTCTCGTCAGATCGCAGCAGCGATGCAGCTTAAGGCTTGGCAAGTTCCAGCATGGGAGACTGGCTGGGAATCCCAAGTTCTGTTGACCTTTTTGAACTTGAAAATTGTTTTAGTTTCTGTATGAGATAGTAAAAGAAGGTTCAATTTGAAATGCTGCTGTCAACGGCCATTCAAAGCTGAATGTGCCTGCTCTTGTCAGATCGCAGCAGCAATGCAGCTTAAGGCTTGGCAAGTACCAGCATGGGAGACTGGCTGGGAATCCCAAGTTCCGTTGACATTTTTGAACCTGAAAATTGTGTTAGTTTCTCTATGAGATAGTAAAAGAAGGTTCAAATTTAACAGCTGCTGTCAACGGCTATTCTAAGCTGAATGTGCGTGCTCTTGTCAGATCGCAGCAGTGATGCAGCTTAAGGCTTGGCAAGTACCAGCATGGGAGACTGGCCTGGAATCCCAAGTTCTGGTGACCTTTTGAACCTGAAAATTGTGTTAGTTTCTCTATGAGATAGCAAAAGAAGGTTCAAATTGAACAGCTGCTGTCACCGGCCATTCTAAGCTGAATGTGCCTGCTCTTGTCAGATTGCAGCAGCAATGCAGCTTAAGGCTTGGCAAGTACCAGCATGGGAGACTGGCTTGGAATCCCAAGTTCCGTTGCCCTTTTTGAACCTGAAAATTGTGTTAGTTTCTCTATGAGATAGTAAAAGAAGGTTCAAATTGAACAGCTCCTGTCAACGGCCATTCTAAGCTGAATGTGCGTGCTCTTGTCAGATCGCAGCAGTGATGCAGCTTAAGGCTTGGCAAGTACCAGCATGGGAGACTGGCAGGGAATCCCAAGTTCTGTTGACCTTTTTAAACCTGAAAGTTGTGTTAGTTTCTCTATGAGATAGTAAAAGAAGGTTCAAATTGAACAGCTGCTGTCAATGGCCATTCTAAGCTGAATGTGCCTGCTCTCGTCAGATCGCAGCAGCAATGCAGCTTAAGGCTTGGCAAGTACCAGCATGGGAGACTGGCTGGGAATCCCAAGTTCTGTTGACCTTTTTGAACCTGAAAATTGTGTTAGTTTCTCTATGAGATAGTAAAAGAAGGTTCAAATTGAACAGCTGCTGTCAACGGCCATTCTAAGCTGAATGTGCGTGCTCTTATCAGATCGCAGCAGCGATGCAGCTTAAGGCTTGGCAAGTTCCAGCATGGGAGACTGGCTGGGAATCCCAAGTTCTGTTGACCTTTTTGAACTTGAAAATTGTTTTAGTTTCTCTATGAGATAGTAAAAGAAGGTTCAATTTGAAATGCTGCTGTCAACGGCCATTCTAAGCTGAATGTGCCTGCTCTTGTCAGATCGTAACAGCAATGCAGCTTAAGGCTTAGCAAGTACCAGCATGGGAGACTGACTGGGAATCCCAAGTTCCGTTGACCTTTTTGAACCTGAAAATTGTGTTAGTTTCTCTATGAGATAGTAAAAGAAGGTTCAAATTGAACAGCTGCTGTCAACGGCCATTCTAAGCTGAATGTGCGTGCTCTTGTCAGATCGCAGCAGCGATGCAGCTTAAGGCTTGGCAAGTACCAGCATGGGAGACTGGCTGGGAATCCCAAGTTCTGGTGACTTTTTTGAACCTGAAAATTGTGTTAGTTTCTCTATGAGATAGTAGAAGAAGGTTCAAATTGAACAACTGCTGTCAACGGCCATTCTAAGCAGAATGTGTGTGCTCTTGTCAGATCGCAGCAGCGATGCAGCTTAAGGCTTGGCAAGTACCAGCATGGGAGACTGGCAGGGAATCCCAAGTTCTGTTGACCTTTTTGAACCTGAAAATTGTGTTAGTTTCTCTATGAGATAGTAAAAGAAGGTTCAAATTGAACAGCTGCTGTCAATGGCCATTCTAAGCTGAATGTGCCTGCTCTCGTCAGATCGCAGCAGCAATGCAGCCTAAGGCTTGGCAAGTACCAGCATGGGAGACTGGCTGGGAATCCCAAGTTCCGTTGACCTTTTTGAACCTGAAAATTGTGTTAGTTTCTGTATGAGATAGTAAAAGAAGGTTCAAATTGAAAAGCTGCTGTCAACGGCAATTCTAAGCTGAATGTGCGTGCTCTTCTCAGATCGCAGCAGCGATGCAGCTTAAGGCTTGGCAAGTACCAGCATGGGAGACTGGCTGGGAATCCCAAGTTCTGGTGACCATTTTGAACCTGAAAATTGTGTTAGTTTCTCTATGAGATAGTAGAAGAAGGTTCAAATTGAACAACTGCTGTCAACGGCCATTCTAAGCTGAATGTGTGTGCTCTTTTCAGATCGCAGCAGCGATGCAGCTTAAGGCTTGGCAAGTACCAGCATGGGAGACTGGCTGGGAATCCCAAGTTCTGTTGACCTTTTTGAACCTGAAAATTGTGTTAGTTTCTCTATGAGATAGTAAAAGAAGGTTCAAATTGAACAGCTGCTGTCAACGGCAATTCTAAGCTGAATGTGCCTGCTCTCGTCAGATTGCAGCAGCAATGCAGCTTAAGGCTTGGCAAGTACCAGCATGGGAGACTGGCTGGGAATCCCAAGTTCCGTTGACCGTTTTGAACCTGAAAATTGTGTTAGTTTCTTTATGAGATAGCAAAAGAAGGTTCAAATTGAACAGCTGCTGTCAACGGCCATTCTAAGCTGAATTTGCCTGCTCTCGTCAGATCGCAGCAGCAATGCAACTTAAGGCTTGGCAAGTACCAGCATGGGAGACTGGCTGGGAATTTCTAGTTCCGTTGACCTTTTTGAACCTGAAAATGTGTTAGTTTCTCTATGAGATAGTAAAAGAAGGTTCAAATTGAACAGCTGCTGTCAACGGCCATTCTAAGCTGAATGTGCGTGCTCTTGTCAGATCGCAGCAGCGATGCAGCTTAAGGCTTGGCAAGTACCAGCATGGGAGACTGGCTTGGAATCCCAAGTTCTGGTGACCTTTTTGAACCTGAAAATTGTGTTAGTTTCTCTATGAGATAGCAAAAGAAGGTTCAAATTGAACAGCTGCTGTCAATGGCCATTCTAAGCTGAATGTGCCTGCTCTCGTCAAATCGCAGCAGCAATGCAGCTTAAGGCTTGGCAAGTATCAGCATGGGAGACTGGCTGGGAATCCCAAGTTCCGTTGACCTTTTTGAACCTGAAAATTGTGTTAGTTTCTGTATGAGATAGTAAAAGAAGGTTCAAATTGAAAAGCTGCTGTCAACGGCAATTCTAAGCTGAATGTGCGTGCTCTTCTCAGATCGCAGCAGCGATGCAGCTTAAGGCTTGGCAAGTACCAGCATGGGAGACTGGCTGGGAATCCCAAGTTCTGGTGACCTTTTTGAACCTGTAAATTGTGTTAGTTTCTCTATGAGATAGTAGAAGAAGGTTCAAATTGAACAACTGCTGTCAACGGACATTCTAAGCTGAATGTGTGTGCTCTTTTCAGATCGTAGCAGCGATGCAGCTTAAGGCTTGGCAAGTACCAGCATGGGAGACTGGCTGGGAATCCCAAGTTCTGTTGCCCTTTTTGAACCTGAAAATTGTGTTAGTTTCTCTATGAGATAGTAAAAGAAGGTTCAAATTGAACAGCTGCTGTCAACGGCAATTCTAAGCTGAATGTGCCTGCTCTCGTCAGATTGCAGCAGCAATGCAGCTTAAGGCTTGGCAAGTACCAGCATGGGAGACTGGCTGGGAATCCCAAGTTCCGTTGACCGTTTTGAACCTGAAAATTGTGTTAGTTTCTCTATGAGATAGCAAAAGAAGGTTCAAATTGAACAGCTGCTGTCAACGGCCATTCTAAGCTGAATGTGCCTGCTCTCGTCAGATCGCAGCAGCAATGCAGCTTAAGGCTTGGCAAGTACCAGCATGGGAGGCTGGCTTGGAATCCCAAGTTCTGGTGACCTTTTTGAACCTGAAAATTGTGTTAGTTTCTCTATGAGATAGCAAAAGAAGGTTCAAATTGAACAGCTGCTGTCAACGGCCATTCTAAGCTGAATGTGCCTGCTCTTGTCAGATTGCAGCAGCAATGCAGCTTAAGGCTTGGCAAGTACCAGCAAGGGAGACTGGCTTGGAATCCCAAGTTCTGGTGACCTTTTTGAACCTGAAAATTGTGTTAGTTTCTATATAAGATAGTAGAAGAAGGTTCAAATTGAACAACTGCTGTCAGTGGCCATTCTAAGCTGAATGTGCCTGCTCTCGCCAGATCACAGCAGCAATGCAGCATAAGGCTTGGCAAGTACCAGCATGGGAGACTGGCTGGGAATCCCAAGTTCCGTTGCCCTTTTTGAATCTGAAAATTGTGTTAGTTTCTCTATGAGATAGTAAAAGAACTTTCAAATTGAACAGTTGCTGTCAACGGCCATTCTAAGCTGAATGTGCGTGCTCTTGTCAGATCGCAGCAGTGATGCAGCTTTAGGCTTGGCAAGTACCAGCATGGGAGACTGGCTTGGAATCCCAAGTTCTGGTGACCTTTTTGAACCTGAAAATTGTGTTAGTTTCTATATGAGATAGTAGAAGAAGGTTCAAATTGAACAACTGCTGTCAATGGCCATTCTAAGCTGAATGTGCCTGCTCTCGCCAGATCGCAGCAGCAATGCAGCTTAAGGCTTGGCAAGTACCAGCATGGGAGACTGGCTGGGAATTCCAAGTTCTGTTGACCTTTTTGAACCTGAAAATTGTGTTAGTTTCTCTATGAGATAGTAAAAGAACTTTCAAATTGAACAGTTGCTGTCAACGGCCATTCTAAGCTGAATGTGCGTGCTCTTGTCAGATCGCAGCAGCGATGCAGCTTAAGGCTTGGCAAGTACCAGCATGGGAGACTGGCTTGGAATCCCAAGTTCTGGTGACCTTTTTGAACCTGAAAATTGTGTTAGTTTCTATATGAGATAGTAGAAGAAGGTTCAAATTGAACAACTGCTGTCAATGGCCATTCTAAGCTGAATGTGCCTGCTCTCGTCAGATCGCAGCAGCAATGCAGCTTAAGGCTTGGCAAGTACCAGCATGGGAGACTGGCTGGGAATTCCAAGTTCCGTTGACCTTTTTGAACCTGAAAATTGTGTTAGTTTCTCTATGAGATAGTAAAAGAAGGTTCAAATTGAACAGCTGCTGTCAACGGCAATTCTAAGCTGAATGTGCCTGCTCTCGTCAGATCGCAGCAGCGATGCAGCTTAAGGCTTGGCAAGTTCCAGCATGTGAGACTGGCTGGGAATCCCAAGTTCTGTTGACCTTTTTGAACTTGAAAATTGTTTTAGTTTCTCTATGAGATAGTAAAAGAAGGTTCAATTTGAAATGCTGCTGTCAATGGCCATTCAAAGCTGAATGTGCCTGCTCTTGTCAGATCGCAGCAGCAATGCAGCTTAAGGCTTGGCAAGTTCCAGCATGGGAGACTGGCTTGGAATCCCAAGTTCTGTTGACCTTTTTGAACTTGAAAATTGTGTTAGTTTCTCTATGAGATAGTAAAAGAAGGTTCAAATTGAACAGCTGCTGTCAACGGCCATTCTAAGCTGAATGTGCGTGCTCTTGTCAGATCGCAGCAGTGATGCAGCTTAAGGCTTGGCAAGTACCAGCATGGGAGACTGGCTGGGAATCCCAAGTTCTGGTGACTTTTTTGAACCTGAAAATTGTGTTAGTTTCTCTATGAGATAGTAGAAGAAGGTTCAAATTGAACAACTGCTGTCAACGGCCATTTTAAGCTGAATGTGTGTGCTCTTGTCAGATCGCAGCAGCGATGCAGCTTAAGGCTTGGCAAGTACCAGCATGGGAGACTGGCTGGGAATCCCAAGTTCTGTTGACCTTTTTGAACCTGAAAATTGTGTTAGTTTCTCTATGAGATAGTAAAAGAAGGTTCAAATTGAACAGCTGCTGTCAATGGCCATTCTAAGCTGAATGTGCCTGCTCTCGTCAGATCGCAGCAGCAATGCAGCTTAAGGTTTGGCAAGTACCAGCATGGGAGACTGGCTGGGAATCCCAAGTTCCGTTGACCTTTTTGAACCTGAAAATTGTGTTAGTTTCTGTATGAGATAGTAAAAGAAGGTTCAAATTGAAAAGCTGCTGTCAACGGCAATTCTAAGCTGAATGTGCGTGCTCTTGTCAGATCGCAGCAGGGATGCAGCTTAAGGCTTGGCAAGTACCAGCATGGGAGACTGGCTGGGAATCCCAAGTTCTGGTGACCTTTTTGAACCTGAAAATTGTGTTAGTTTCTCTATGAGATAGTAGAAGAAGGTTCAAATTGAACAACTGCTGTCAACGGCCATTCTTAGCTGAATGTGTGTGCTCTTTTCCGATCGCAGCAGCAATGCAGCTTAAGGCTTGGCAAGTACCAGCATGGGAGACTGGCTTGGAATCCCAAGTTCTGGTGACCTTTTTGAACCTGAAAATTGTGTTAGTTTCTATATTAGATAGTAGAAGAAGGTTCAAATTGAACAACTGCTGTCAATGGCCATTCTAAGCTGAATGTGCCTGCTCTCGCCAGATCGCAGCAGCAATGCAGCTTAAGGCTTGGCAAGTACCAGCATGGGAGACTGGCTGGGAATCCCAAGTTCCGTTGCCCTTTTTGAACCTGAAAATTGTGTTAGTTTCTCTATGAGATAGTAGAAGAAGGTTCAAATTGAACAACTGCTTTCAATGGCCATTCTAAGCTGAATGTGCCTGCTCTCGTCAGATCGCAGCAGCAATGCAGCTTAAGGCTTGGCAAGTACCAGCATGGGAGACTGGCTGGGAATCCCAAGTTCCGTTGACCTTTTTGAACCTGAAAATTGTGTTAGTTTCTATATAAGATAGTAGAAGAAGGTTCAAATTGAACAACTTCTGTCAATGGCCATTCTAAGCTGAATGTGCCTGCTCTCGCCAGATCGCAGCAGCAATGCAGCTTAAGGCTTGGCAAGTACCAGCATGGGAGACTGGCTGGGAATCCCAAGTTCCGTTGCCCTTTTTGAACCTGAAAATTGTGTTAGTTTCTCTATGAGATAGTAAAA
This sequence comes from Engystomops pustulosus, assembly GCF_040894005.1. Taxonomy (NCBI): domain Eukaryota; kingdom Metazoa; phylum Chordata; class Amphibia; order Anura; family Leptodactylidae; genus Engystomops; species Engystomops pustulosus. Next base: position 61,664,739 of record NC_092419.1, read on the forward strand.
GAACTTTCAAATTGAACAGTTGCTGTCAACGGCCATTCTAAGCTGAATGTGCGTGCTCTTGTCAGATCGCAGCAGCGATGCAGCTTAAGGCTTGGCAAGTACCAGCATGGGAGACTGGCTTGGAATCCCAAGTTCTGGTGACCTTTTTGAACCTGAAAATTGTGTTAGTTTCTATATGAGATAGTAGAAGAAGGTTCAAATTGAACAACTGCTGTCAATGGCCATTCTAAGCTGAATGTGCCTGCTCTCGTCAGATCGCAGCAGCTTAAGGCTTGGCAAGTACCAGCATGGGAGACTGGCTGGGAATCCCAAGTTCCGTTGACCTTTTTGAACCTGAAAATTGTGTTAGTTTCTCTATGAGATAGTAAAAGAAGGTTCAAATTGAACAGCTGCTGTCAACGGCCATTCTAAGCTGAATGTGCGTGTTCTTGTCAGATCGCAGCAGCGATGCAGCTTAAGGCTTGGCAAGTTCCAGCATGTGAGACTGGCTGGGAATTCCAAGTTCTGTTGACCTTTTTGAACTTGAAAATTGTTTTAGTTTCTCTATGAGATAGTAAAAGAAGGTTCAATTTGAAATGCTGCTGTCAATGGCCATTCAAAGCTGAATGTGCCTGCTCTTGTCAGATCGCAGCAGCAATGCAGCTTAAGGCTTGGCAAGTTCCAGCATGGGAGACTGGCTGGGAATCCCAAGTTCTGTTGACCTTTTTGAACTTGAAAATTGTGTTAGTTTCTCTATGAGATAGTAAAAGAAGGTTCAAATTGAACAGCTGCTGTCAACGGCCATTCTAAGCTGAATGTGCGTGCTCTTGTCAGATCGCAGCAGCGATGCAGCTTAAGCCTTGGCAAGTACCAGCATGGGAGACTGGCTGGGAATCCCAAGTTCTGGTGACTTTTTTGAACCTGAAAATTGTGTTAGTTTCTCTATGAGATAGTAGAAGAAGGTTCAAATTGAACAACTGCTGTCAACGGCCATTCTAAGCTGAATGTGTGTGCTCTTGTCAGATCGCAGCAGCGATGCAGCTTAAGGCTTGGCAAGTACCAGCATGGGAGACTGGCTGGGAATCCCAAGTTCTGTTGACCTTTTTGAACCTGAAAATTGTGTTAGTTTCTCTATGAGATAGTAAAAGAAGGTTCAAATTGAACAGCTGCTGTCAATGGCCATTCTAAGCTGAATGTGCCTGCTCTCGTCAGATCGCAGCAGCAATGCAGCTTAAGGCTTGGCAAGTACCAGCATGGGAGACTGGCTGGGAATCCCAAGTTCCGTTGACCTTTTTGAACCTGAAAATTGTGTTAGTTTCTGTATGAGATAGTAAAAGAAGGTTCAAATTGAAAAGCTGCTGTCAACGGCAATTCTAAGCTGAATGTGCGTGCTCTTGTCAGATCGCAGCAGGGATGCAGCTTAAGGCTTGGCAAGTACCAGCATGGGAGACTGGCTGGGAATCCCAAGTTCTGGTGACCTTTTTGAACCTGAAAATTGTGTTAGTTTCTCTATGAGATAGTAGAAGAAGGTTCAAATTGAACAACTGCTGTCAACGGCCATTCTTAGCTGAATGTGTGTGCTCTTTTCAGATCGCAGCAGCGATGCAGCTTAAGGCTTGGCAAGTACCAGCATGGGAGACTGGCTGGGAATCCCAAGTTCCGTTGACCTTTTTGAACATGAAAATTGTGTTAGTTTCTCTATGAGATAGTAAAAGAAGGTTCAAATTGAACAGCTGCTGTCAACGGCAATTCTAAGCTGAATGTGCCTGCTCTCGTCAGATTGCAGCAGCAATGCAGCTTAAGGCTTGGCAAGTACCAGCATGGGAGACTGGCTGGGAATCCCAAGTTCTGATGACCATTTTGAACCTGAAAATGTGTTAGTTTCTCTATGAGATAGTAAAAGAAGGTTCAAATTGAACAGCTGCTGTCAACGGCCATTCTAAGCTGAATTTGCCTGCTCTCGTCAGATCGCAGCAGCAATGCAACTTAAGGCTTGGCAAGTACCAGCATGGGAGACTGGCTGGGAATTCCAAGTTCCGTTGACCTTTTTGAACCTGAAAATGTGTTAGTTTCTCTATGAGATAGTAAAAGAAGGTTCAAATTGAACAGCTGCTGTCAACGGCCATTCTAAGCTGAATGTGCCTGCTCTCGTCAGATCGCAGCAGCAATGCAGCTTAAGGCTTGGCAAGTACCAGCATGGGAGACTGGCTGGGAATCCCAAGTTCCGTTGACCTTTTTGAACCTGAAAATTGTGTTAGTTTCTCTATGAGATAGTAAAAGAAGGTTCAAATTGAACAGCTGCTGTCAATGGCCATTCTAAGCTGAATGTGCCTGCTCTCGCCAGATCGCAGCAGCAATGCAGCTTAAGGCTTGGCAAGTACCAGCATGGGAGACTGGCTGGGAATCCCAAGTTCTGCTGACCTTTTTGAACCTGAAAATGTGTTAGTTTCTCTATGAGATAGTAAAAGAAGGTTCAAATTGAACAGCTGCTGTCAACGGCCATTCTAAGCTGAATGTGCGTGCTCTTGTCAGATCGCAGCAGCGATGCAGCTTAAGGCTTGGCAAGTACCAGCATGGGAGACTGGCTTGGAATCCCAAGTTCTGGTGACCTTTTTGAACCTGAAAATTGTGTTAGTTTCTATATGAGATAGTAGAAGAAGGTTCAAATTGAACAACTGCTGTCAATGGCAATTCTAAGCTGAATGTGCCTGCTCTCGCCAGATCGCAGCAGCAATGCAGCTTAAGGCTTGGCAAGTACCAGCATGGGAGACTGGCTGGGAATCCCAAGTTCCGTTGACCTTTTTGAACCTGAAAATTGTGTTAGTTTCTCTATGAGATAGCAAAAGAAGGTTCAAATTGAACAGCTGCTGTCAACGGCCATTCTAAGCTGAATGTGCGTGCTCTTGTCAGATCGCAGCAGCGATGCAGCTTAAGGCTTGGCAAGTTCCAGCATGGGAGACTGGCTGGGAATCCCAAGTTCTGGTGACTTTTTTGAACCTGAAAATTGTGTTAGTTTCTCTATGAGATAGTAGAAGAAGGTTCAAATTGAACAACTGCTGTCAACGGCCATTCTAAGCTGAATGTGCCTGCTCTCGTCAGATCGCAGCAGCAATGCAGCTTAAGGCTTGGCAAGTACCAGCATGGGAGACTGGCTGGGAATCCCAAGTTCTGTTGACCTTTTTGAACCTGAAAATGTGTTAGTTTCTCTATGAGATAGTAAAAGAAGGTTCAAATTGAACAGCTGCTGTCAACGGCCATTCTAAGCTGAATGTGCGTGCTCTTGTCAGATCGCAGCAGTGATGCAGCTTAAGGCTTGGCAAGTACCAGCATGGGAGACTGGCCTGGAATCCCAAGTTCTGGTGACCTTTTTGAACCTGAAAATTGTGTTAGTTTCTCTATGAGATAGCAAAAGAAGGTTCAAATTGAACAGCTGCTGTCACCGGCCATTCTAAGCTGAATGTGCCTGCTCTTGTCAGATTGCAGCAGCAATGCAGCTTAAGGCTTGGCAAGTACCAGCATGGGAGACTGGCTTGGAATCCCAAGTTCCGTTGCCCTTTTTGAACCTGAAAATTGTGTTAGTTTCTCTATGAGATAGTAAAAGAAGGTTCAAATTGAACAGCTGCTGTCAACGGCCATTCTAAGCTGAATGTGCGTGCTCTTGTCAGATCGCAGCAGTGATGCAGCTTAAGGCTTGGCAAGTACCAGCATGGGAGACTGGCTGGGAATCCCAAGTTCCGTTGACCTTTTTGAACCTGAAAATTGTGTTAGTTTCTATATAAGATAGTAGAAGAAGGTTCAAATTGAACAACTGCTGTCAATGGCCATTCTAAGCTGAATGTGCCTGCTCTCGCCAGATCGCAGCAGCAATGCAGCTTAAGGCTTGGCAAGTACCAGCATGGGAGACTGGCTGGGAATCCCAAGTTCCGTTGCCCTTTTTGAACCTGAAAATTGTGTTAGTTTCTCTATGAGATAGTAAAAGAACTTTCAAATTGAACAGTTGCTGTCAACGGCCATTCTAAGCTGAATGTGCGTGCTCTTGTCAGATCGCAGCAGCGATGCAGCTTAAGGCTTGGCAAGTACCAGCATGGGAGACTGGCTTGGAATCCCAAGTTCTGGTGACCTTTTTGAACCTGAAAATTGTGTTAGTTTCTATATGAGATAGTAGAAGAAGGTTCAAATTGAACAACTGCTGTCAATGGCCATTCTAAGCTGAATGTGCCTGCTCTTGTCAGATCGCAGCAGCAATGCAGCTTAAGGCTTGGCAAGTACCAGCATGGGAGACTGGCTGGGAATCCCAAGTTCCGTTGACCTTTTTGAACCTGAAAATTGTGTTAGTTTCTCTATGAGATAGTAAAAGAAGGTTCAAATTGAACAGCTGCTGTCAACGGCCATTCTAAGCTGAATGTGCGTGTTCTTGTCAGATCGCAGCAGCGATGCAGCTTAAGGCTTGGCAAGTTCCAGCATGTGAGACTGGCTGGGAATTCCAAGTTCTGTTGACCTTTTTGAACTTGAAAATTGTTTTAGTTTCTCTATGAGATAGTAAAAGAAGGTTCAATTTGAAATGCTGCTGTCAATGGCCATTCAAAGCTGAATGTGCCTGCTCTTGTCAGATCGCAGCAGCAATGCAGCTTAAGGCTTGGCAAGTTCCAGCATGGGAGACTGGCTGGGAATCCCAAGTTCTGTTGACCTTTTTGAACTTGAAAATTGTGTTAGTTTCTCTATGAGATAGTAAAAGAAGGTTCAAATTGAACAGCTGCTGTCAACGGCCATTCTAAGCTGAATGTGCGTGCTCTTGTCAGATCGCAGCAGCGATGCAGCTTAAGGCTTGGCAAGTACCAGCATGGGAGACTGGCTGGGAATCCCAAGTTCTGGTGACTTTTTTGAACCTGAAAATTGTGTTAGTTTCTCTATGAGATAGTAGAAGAAGGTTCAAATTGAACAACTGCTGTCAACGGCCATTCTAAGCTGAATGTGTGTGCTCTTGTCAGATCGCAGCAGCGATGCAGCTTAAGGCTTGGCAAGTACCAGCATGGGAGACTGGCTGGGAATCCCAAGTTCTGTTGACCTTTTTGAACCTGAAAATTGTGTTAGTTTCTCTATGAGATAGTAAAAGAAGGTTCAAATTGAACAGCTGCTGTCAATGGCCATTCTAAGCTGAATGTGCCTGCTCTTGTCAGATCGCAGCAGCAATGCAGCTTAAGGCTTGGCAAGTACCAGCATGGGAGACTGGCTGGGAATCTCAAGTTCCGTTGACCTTTTTGAACCTGAAAATTGTGTTAGTTTCTCTATGAGATAGTAAAAGAAGGTTCAAATTGAACATCTGCTGTCAACGGCCATTCTAAGCTGAATGTGCGTGCTCTTGTCAGATCGCAGCAGCGATGCAGCTTACGGCTTGGCAAGTTCCAGCATGGGAGACTGGCTGGGAATCCCAAGTTCTGTTGACCTTTTTGAACTTGAAAATTGTTTTAGTTTCTCTATGAGATAGTAAAAGAAGGTTCAATTTGAAATGCTGCTGTCAACGGCCATTCTAAGCTGAATGTGCCTGCTCTTGTCAGATCGCAGCAGCGATGCAGCTTAAGGCTTGGCAAGTACCAGCATGGGAGACTGGCTGGGAATCCCAAGTTCCGTTGACCTTTTTGAACCTGAAAATTGTGTTAGTTTCTCTATGAGATAGTAGAAGTAGGTTCAAATTGAACAACTGCTGTCAACGGCCATTCTAAGCTGAATGTGTGTGCTCTTTTCAGATCGTAGCAGCGATGCAGCTTAAGGCTTGGCAAGTACCAGCATGGGAGACTGGCTGGGAATCCCAAGTTCCGTTGACCTTTTTGAACCTTAAAATTGTGTTAGTTTCTCTATGAGATAGCAAAAGAAGGTTCAAATTAAACAGCTGCTGTAAACGGCCATTCTAAGCTGAATGTGCGTGCTCTTGTCAGATCGCAGCGATGCAGCTTAAGGCTTGGCAAGTACCAGCATGGGAGACTGGCTGGGAATCCCAAGTTCTGTTGACCATTTTTAACCTGAAAATTGTGTTAGTTTCTCTATGAGATAGTAGAAGAAGGTTCAAATTGAACAACTGCTGTCAACGGCCATTCTAAGCAGAATGTGTGTGCTCTTGTCAGATCGCAGCAGCGATGCAGCTTAAGGCTTGGCAAGTACCAGCATGGGAGACTGGCAGGGAATCCCAAGTTCTGTTGACCTTTTTGAACCTGAAAATTGTGTTAGTTTCTCTATGAGATAGTAAAAGAAGGTTCAAATTGAACAGCTGCTGTCAATGGCCGTTCTAAGCTGAATGTTCCTGCTCTCGTCAGATCGCAGCAGCAATGCAGCTTAAGGCTTGGCAAGTACCAGCATGGGAGACTGGCTGGGAATCCCAAGTTCTGTTGACCTTTTTGAACTTGAAAATTGTTTTAGTTTCTCTATGAGATAGTAAAAGAAGGTTCAAATTGAACAGCTGCTGTCAATGGCCATTCTAAGCTGAATGTTCCTGCTCTCGTCAGATCGCAGCAGCAATGCAGCTTAAGGCTTGGCAAGTACCAGCATGGGAGACTGGCTGGGAATCCCAAGTTCTGTTGACCTTTTTGAACCTGAAAATTGTGTTAGTTTCTCTATGAGATAGTAAAAGAAGGTTCAAATTGAACAGCTGCTGTCAACGGCCATTCTAAGCTGAATGTGCGTGCTCTTGTCAGATCGCAGCAGCGATACAGCTTAAGGCTTGGCAAGTTCCAGCATGGGAGACTGGCTGGGAATCCCAAGTTCTGTTGACCTTTTTGAACTTGAAAATTGTTTTAGTTTCTCTATGAGATAGTAAAAGAAGGTTCAATTTGAAATGCTGCTGTCAACGGCCATTCTAAGCTGAATGTGCCTGCTCTTGTCAGATCGCAGCAGCAATGCAGCTTAAGGCTTGGCAAGTACCAGCATGGGAGACTGGCTGGGAATCCCAAGTTCCGTTGACCGTTTTGAACCTGAAAATTGTGTTAGTTTCTCTATGAGATAGCAAAAGAAGGTTCAAATTAAACAGCTGCTGTCAACGGCCATTCTAAGCTGAATTTGCCTGCTCTCGTCAGATCGCAGCAGCAATGCAACTTAAGGCTTGGCAAGTACCAGCATGGGAGACTGGCTGGGAATTCCAAGTTCCGTTGACCTTTTTGAACCTGAAAATGTGTTAGTTTCTCTATGAGATAGTAAAAGAAGGTTCAAATTGAACAGCTGCTGTCAACGGCCATTCTAAGCAGAATGTGCCTGCTCTCGTCAGATCGCAGCAGCAATGCAGCTTAAGGCTTGGCAAGTACCAGCATGGGAGACTGGCTGGGAATCCCAAGTTCTGTTGACCTTTTTGAACCTGAAAATGTGTTAGTTTCTCTATGAGATAGTAAAAGAAGGTTCAAATTGAACAGCTGCTGTCAACGGCCATTCTAAGCTGAATGTGCGTGCTCTTGTCAGATCGCAGCAGCGATGCAGCTTAAGGCTTGGCAAGTACCAGCATGGGAGACTGGCTTGGAATCCCAAGTTCTGGTGACATTTTTGAACCTGAAAATTGTGTTAGTTTCTCTATGAGATAGCAAAAGAAGGTTCAAATTGAACAGCTGCTATCAATGGCCATTCTAAGCTGAATGTGCCTGCTCTCGTCAGATCGCAGCAGCAATGCAGCTTAAGGCTTGGCAAGTACCAGCATGGGAGACTGGCTGGGAATCCCAAGTTCCGTAGACCTTTTTGAACCTGAAAATTGTGTTAGTTTCTGTATGAGATAGTAAAAGAAGGTTCAAATTGAAAAGCTGCTGTCAACGGCAATTCTAAGCTGAATGTGCGTGCTCTTCTCAGATCGCAGCAGCGATGCAGCTTAAGGCTTGGCAAGTACCAGCATGGGAGACTGGCTGGGAATCCCAAGTTCTGGTGACCTTTTTGAACCTGAAAATTGTGTTAGTTTCTCTATGAGATAGTAAAAGAAGGTTCAAATTGAACAGCTGCTGTCAACGGCCATTCTAAGCTGAATGTGCGTGCTCTTGTCAGATCGCAGCAGCGATGCAGCTTAAGGCTTGGCAAGTACCAGCATGGGAGACTGGCTGGGAATCCCAAGTTCTGGTGACTTTTTTGAACCTGAAAATTGTGTTAGTTTCTCTATGAGATAGTAGAAGAAGGTTCAAATTGAACAACTGCTGTCAACGGCCATTCTAAGCTGAATGTGTGTGCTCTTGTCAGATCGCAGCAGCGATGCAGCTTAAGGCTTGGCAAGTACCAGCATGGGAGACTGGCTGGGAATCCAAAGTTCTGTTGACCTTTTTGAACCTGAAAATTGTGTTAGTTTCTCTATGAGATAGTAAAAGAAGGTTCAAATTGAACAGCTGCTGTCAATGGCCATTCTAAGCTGAATGTGCCTGCTCTCGTCAGATCGCAGCAGCAATGCAGCTTAAGGCTTGGCAAGTACCAGCATGGGAGACTGGCTGGGAATCCCAAGTTCCGTTGACCTTTTTGAACCTGAAAATTGTGTTAGTTTCTCTATGAGATAGTAGAAGAAGGTTCAAATTTTACAACTGCTGTCAACGGCCATTCTAAGCTGAATGTGTGTGCTCTTGTCAGATCGCAGCAGCGATGCAGCTTAAGGCTTGGCAAGTACCAGCATGGGAGACTGGCTGGGAATCCCAAGTTCCGTTGACCTTTTTGAACCTGAAAATTGTGTTAGTTTCTCTATGAGATAGTAAAAGAAGGTTCAAATTGAACAGCTGCTGTCAACGGCCATTCTAAGCTGAATGTGCGTGCTCTTGTCAGATCGCAGCAGCGATGCAGCTTACGGCTTGGCAAGTTCCAGCATGGGAGACTGGCTGGGAATCCCAAGTTCTGTTGACCTTTTTGAACTTGAAAATTGTTTTAGTTTCTCTATGAGATAGTAAAAGAAGGTTCAATTTGAAATGCTGCTGTCAACGGCCATTCTAAGCTGAATGTGCCTGCTCTTGTCAGATCGCAGCAGCGATGCAGCTTAAGGCTTGGCAAGTACCAGCATGGGAGACTGGCTGGGAATCCCAAGTTCCGTTGACCTTTTTGAACCTGAAAATTGTGTTAGTTTCTCTATGAGATAGTAGAAGTAGGTTCAAATTGAACAACTGCTGTCAACGGCCATTCTAAGCTGAATGTGTGTGCTCTTTTTAGATCGTAGCAGCGATGCAGCTTAAGGCTTGGCAAGTACCAGCATGGGAGACTGGCTGGGAATCCCAAGTTCCGTTGACCTTTTTGAACCTTAAAATTGTGTTAGTTTCTCTATGAGATAGCAAAAGAAGGTTCAAATTAAACAGCTGCTGTAAACGGCCATTCTAAGCTGAATGTGCGTGCTCTTGTCAGATCGCAGCGATGCAGCTTAAGGCTTGGCAAGTACCAGCATGGGAGACTGGCTGGGAATCCCAAGTTCTGTTGACCATTTTTAACCTGAAAATTGTGTTAGTTTCTCTATGAGATAGTAGAAGAAGGTTCAAATTGAACAACTGCTGTCAACGGCCATTCTAAGCAGAATGTGTGTGCTCTTGTCAGATCGCAGCAGCGATGCAGCTTAAGGCTTGGCAAGTACCAGCATGGGAGACTGGCAGGGAATCCCAAGTTCTGTTGACCTTTTTGAACCTGAAAATTGTGTTAGTTTCTCTATGAGATAGTAAAAGAAGGTTCAAATTGAACAGCTGCTGTCAATGGCCATTCTAAGCTGAATGTTCCTGCTCTCGTCAGATCGCAGCAGCAATGCAGCTTAAGGCTTGGCAAGTACCAGCATGGGAGACTGGCTGGGAATCCCAAGTTCTGTTGACCTTTTTGAACTTGAAAATTGTTTTAGTTTCTCTATGAGATAGTAAAAGAAGGTTCAAATTGAACAGCTGCTGTCAATGGCCATTCTAAGCTGAATGTTCCTGCTCTCGTCAGATCGCAGCAGCAATGCAGCTTAAGGCTTGGCAAGTACCAGCATGGGAGACTGGCTGGGAATCCCAAGTTCTGTTGACCTTTTTGAACCTGAAAATTGTGTTAGTTTCTCTATGAGATAGTAAAAGAAGGTTCAAATTGAACAGCTGCTGTCAACGGCCATTCTAAGCTGAATGTGCGTGCTCTTGTCAGATCGCAGAAGCGATACAGCTTAAGGCTTGGCAAGTTCCAGCATGGGAGACTGGCTGGGAATCCCAAGTTCTGTTGACCTTTTTGAACTTGAAAATTGTTTTAGTTTCTCTATGAGATAGTAAAAGAAGGTTCAATTTGAAATGCTGCTGTCAACGGCCATTCTAAGCTGAATGTGCCTGCTCTTGTCAGATCGCAGCAGCAATGCAGCTTAAGGCTTGGCAAGTACCAGCATGGGAGACTGGCTGGGAATCCCAAGTTCCGTTGACCGTTTTGAACCTGAAAATTGTGTTAGTTTCTCTATGAAATAGCAAAAGAAGGTTCAAATTAAACAGCTGCTGTCAACGGCCATTCTAAGCTGAATTTGCCTGCTCTCGTCAGATCGCAGCAGCAATGCAACTTAAGGCTTGGCAAGTACCAGCATGGGAGACTGGCTGGGAATTCCAAGTTCCGTTGACCTTTTTGAACCTGAAAATGTGTTAGTTTCTCTATGAGATAGTAAAAGAAGGTTCAAATTGAACAGCTGCTGTCAACGGCCATTCTAAGCTGAATGTGCCTGCTCTCGTCAGATCGCAGCAGCAATGCAGCTTAAGGCTTGGCAAGTACCAGCATGGGAGACTGGCTGGGAATCCCAAGTTCTGTTGACCTTTTTGAACCTGAAAATGTGTTAGTTTCTCTATGAGATAGTAAAAGAAGGTTCAAATTGAACAGCTGCTGTCAACGGCCATTCTAAGCTGAATGTGCGTGCTCTTGTCAGATCGCAGCAGCGATGCAGCTTAAGGCTTGGCAAGTACCAGCATGGGAGACTGGCTTGGAATCCCAAGTTCTGGTGACCTTTTTGAACCTGAAAATTGTGTTAGTTTCTCTATGAGATAGCAAAAGAAGGTTCAAATTGAACAGCTGCTATCAATGGCCATTCTAAGCTGAATGTGCCTGCTCTCGTCAGATCGCAGCAGCAATGCAGCTTAAGGCTTGGCAAGTACCAGCATGGGAGACTGGCTGGGAATCCCAAGTTCCGTAGACCTTTTTGAACCTGAAAATTGTGTTAGTTTCTGTATGAGATAGTAAAAGAAGGTTCAAATTGAAAAGCTGCTGTCAACGGCAATTCTAAGCTGAATGTGCGTGCTCTTCTCAGATCGCAGCAGCGATGCAGCTTAAGGCTTGGCAAGTACCAGCATGGGAGACTGGCTGGGAATCCCAAGTTCTGGTGACCTTTTTGAACCTGAAAATTGTGTTAGTTTCTCTATGAGATAGTAAAAGAAGGTTCAAATTGAACAGCTGCTGTCAACGGCCATTCTAAGCTGAATGTGCGTGCTCTTGTCAGATCGCAGCAGCGATGCAGCTTAAGGCTTGGCAAGTACCAGCATGGGAGACTGGCTGGGAATCCCAAGTTCTGGTGACTTTTTTGAACCTGAAAATTGTGTTAGTTTCTCTATGAGATAGTAGAAGAAGGTTCAAATTGAACAACTGCTGTCAACGGCCATTCTAAGCTGAATGTGTGTGCTCTTTTCAGATCGCAGCAGCAATGCAGCTTAAGGCTTGGCAAGTACCAGCATGGGAGACTGGCTGGGAATCCCAAGTTCTGTTGACCTTTTTGAACCTGAAAATGTGTTAGTTTCTCTATGAGATAGTAAAAGAAGGTTCAAATTGAACAGCTGCTGTCAACGCCCATTCTAAGCTGAATGTGCGTGCTCTTGTCAGATCGCAGCAGCGATGCAGCTTAAGGCTTGGCAAGTACCAGCATGGGAGACTGGCTTGGAATCCCAAGTTCTGGTGACCTTTTTGAACCTGAAAATTGTGTTAGTTTCTCTATGAGATAGCAAAAGAAGGTTCAAATTGAACAGCTGCTATCAATGGCCATTCTAAGCTGAATGTGCCTGCTCTCGTCAGATCGCAGCAGCAATGCAGCTTAAGGCTTGGCAAGTACCAGCATGGGAGACTGGCTGGGAATCCCAAGTTCCGTAGACCTTTTTGAACCTGAAAATTGTGTTAGTTTCTGTATGAGATAGTAAAAGAAGGTTCAAATTGAAAAGCTGCTGTCAACGGCAATTCTAAGCTGAATGTGCGTGCTCTTCTCAGATCGCAGCAGCGATGCAGCTTAACGCTTGGCAAGTACCAGCATGGGAGACTGGCTGGGAATCCCAAGTTCTGGTGACCTTTTTGAACCTGAAAATTGTGTTAGTTTCTCTATGAGATAGTAAAAGAAGGTTCAAATTGAACAGCTGCTGTCAACGGCCATTCTAAGCTGAATGTGCGTGCTCTTGTCAGATCGCAGCAGCGATGCAGCTTAAGGCTTGGCAAGTACCAGCATGGGAGACTGGCTGGGAATCCCAAGTTCTGGTGACTTTTTTGAACCTGAAAATTGTGTTAGTTTCTCTATGAGATAGTAGAAGAAGGTTCAAATTGAACAACTGCTGTCAACGGCCATTCTAAGCTGAATGTGTGTGCTCTTTTCAGATCGCAGCAGCAATGCAGCTTAAGGCTTGGCAAGTACCAGCATGGGAGACTGGCTGGGAATCCCAAGTTCTGTTGACCTTTTTGAACCTGAAAATGTGTTAGTTTCTCTATGAGATAGTAAAAGAAGGTTCAAATTGAACAGCTGCTGTCAACGCCCATTCTAAGCTGAAGGTGCGTGCTCTTGTCAGATCGCAGCAGTGATGCAGCTTAAGGCTTGGCAAGTACCAGCATGGGAGACTGGCCTGGAATCCCAAGTTCTGGTGACCTTTTTGAACCTGAAAATTGTGTTAGTTTCTCTATGAGATAGAAAAAGAAGGTTCAAATTGAACAGCTGCTGTCACCGGCCATTCTAAGCTGAATGTGCCTGCTCTTGTCAGATTGCAGCAGCAATGCAGCTTAAGGCTTGGCAAGTACCAGCATGGGAGACTGGCTTGGAATCCCAAGTTCCGTTGCCCTTTTTGAACCTGAAAATTGTGTTAGTTTCTCTATGAGATAGTAAAAGAAGGTTCAAATTGAACAGCTGCTGTCAACGGCCATTCTAAGCTGAATGTGCGTGCTCTTGTCAGATCGCAGCAGTGATGCAGCTTAAGGCTTGGCAAGTACCAGCATGGGAGACTGGCTGGGAATCCCAAGTTCCGTTGACCTTTTTTAACCTGAAAATTGTGTTAGTTTCTCTATGAGATAGCAAAAGAAGGTTCAAATTGAACAGCTGCTGTCAACGGCAATTCTAAGCTGAATGTGCCTGCTCTTGTCAGATTGCAGCAGCAATGCAGCTTAAGGCTTGGCAAGTACCAGCATGGGAGACTGGCTTGGAATCCCAAGTTCTGGTGACCTTTTTGAACCTGAAAATTGTGTTAGTTTCTATATTAGATAGTAGAAGAAGGTTCAAATTGAACAACTGCTGTCAATGGCCATTCTAAGCTGAATGTGCCTGCTCTCGCCAGATCGCAGCAGCAATGCAGCTTAAGGCTTGGCAAGTACCAGCATGGGAGACTGGCTGGGAATCCCAAGTTCCGTTGCCCTTTTTGAACCTGAAAATTGTGTTAGTTTCTCTATGAGATAGTAAAAGAAGGTTCAAATTGAACAGCTGCTGTCAACGGCCATTCTAAGCTGAATGTGCGTGCTCTTGTCAGATCGCAGCAGCGATGCAGCTTAAGGCTTGGCAAGTACCAGCATGGGAGACTGGCTTGGAATCCCAAGTTCTGGTGACCTTTTTGAACCTGAAAATTGTGTTAGTTTCTATATGAGATAGTAGAAGAAGGTTCAAATTGAACAACTGCTTTCAATGGCCATTCTAAGCTGAATGTGCCTGCTCTCGTCAGATCGCAGCAGCAATGCAGCTTAAGGCTTGGCAAGTACCAGCATGGGAGACTGGCTGGGAATCCCAAGTTCCGTTGACCTTTTTGAACCTGAAAATTGTGTTAGTTTCTATATAAGATAGTAGAAGAAGGTTCAAATTGAACAACTTCTGTCAATGGCCATTCTAAGCTGAATGTGCCTGCTCTCGCCAGATCGCAGCAGCAATGCAGCTTAAGGCTTGGCAAGTACCAGCATGGGAGACTGGCTGGGAATCCCAAGTTCCGTTGCCCTTTTTGAACCTGAAAATTGTGTTAGTTTCTCTATGAGATAGTAAAAGAACTTTCAAATTGAATAGTTGCTGTCAACGGCCATTCTAAGCTGAATGTGCGTGCTCTTGTCAGATCGCAGCAGCAATGCAGCTTAAGGCTTGGCAAGTACCAGCATGGGAGACTGGCTTGGAATCCCAAGTTCTGGTGACCTTTTTGAACCTGAAAATTGTGTTAGTTTCTATATGAGATAGTAGAAGAAGGTTCAAATTGAACAACTGCTGTCAATGGCCATTCTAAGCTGAATGTGCCTGCTCTCGTCAGATCGCAGCAGCAATGCAGCTTAAGGCTTGGCAAGTACCAGCATGGGAGACTGGCTGGGAATCCCAAGTTCCGTTGACCTTTTTGAACCTGAAAATTGTGTTAGTTTCTCTATGAGATAGTAAAAGAAGGTTCAAATTGAACAGCTGCTGTCAACGGCCATTCTAAGCTGAATGTGCGTGTTCTTGTCAGATCGCAGCAGCGATGCAGCTTAAGGCTTGGCAAGTTCCAGCATGTGAGACTGGCTGGGAATTCCAAGTTCTGTTGACCTTTTTGAACTTGAAAATTGTTTTAGTTTCTCTATGAGATAGTAAAAGAAGGTTCAATTTGAAATGCTGCTGTCAATGGCCATTCAAAGCTGAATGTGCCTGCTCTTGTCAGATCGCAGCAGCAATGCAGCTTAAGGCTTGGCAAGTTCCAGCATGGGAGACTGGCTGGGAATCCCAAGTTCTGTTGACCTTTTTGAACTTGAAAATTGTGTTAGTTTCTCTATGAGATAGTAAAAGAAGGTTCAAATTGAACAGCTGCTGTCAACGGCCATTCTAAGCTGAATGTGCGTGCTCTTGTCAGATCGCAGCAGCGATGCAGCTTAAGCCTTGGCAAGTACCAGCATGGGAGACTGGCTGGGAATCCCAAGTTCTGGTGACTTTTTTGAACCTGAAAATTGTGTTAGTTTCTCTATGAGATAGTAGAAGAAGGTTCAAATTGAACAACTGCTGTCAACGGCCATTCTAAGCTGAATGTGTGTGCTCTTGTCAGATCGCAGCAGCGATGCAGCTTAAGGCTTGGCAAGTACCAGCATGGGAGACTGGCTGGGAATCCCAAGTTCCGTTGACCTTTTTGAACCTGAAAATTGTGTTAGTTTCTGTATGAGATAGTAAAAGAAGGTTCAAATTGAAAAGCTGCTGTCAACGGCAATTCTAAGCTGAATGTGCGTGCTCTTGTCAGATCGCAGCAGGGATGCAGCTTAAGGCTTGGCAAGTACCAGCATGGGAGACTGGCTGGGAATCCCAAGTTCTGGTGACCTTTTTGAACCTGAAAATTGTGTTAGTTTCTCTATGAGATAGTAGAAGAAGGTTCAAATTGAACAACTGCTGTCAACGGCCATTCTTAGCTGAATGTGTGTGCTCTTTTCAGATCGCAGCAGCGATGCAGCTTAAGGCTTGGCAAGTACCAGCATGGGAGACTGGCTGGGAATCCCAAGTTCCGTTGACCTTTTTGAACATGAAAATTGTGTTAGTTTCTCTATGAGATAGTAAAAGAAGGTTCAAATTGAACAGCTGCTGTCAACGGCAATTCTAAGCTGAATGTGCCTGCTCTCGTCAGATTGCAGCAGCAATGCAGCTTAAGGCTTGGCAAGTACCAGCATGGGAGACTGGCTGGGAATCCCAAGTTCTGATGACCATTTTGAACCTGAAAATGTGTTAGTTTCTCTATGAGATAGTAAAAGAAGGTTCAAATTGAACAGCTGCTGTCAGCGGCCATTCTAAGCTGAATTTGCCTGCTCTCGTCAGATCGCAGCAGCAATGCAGCTTAAGGCTTGGCAAGTACCAGCATGGGAGACTGGCTGGGAATTCCAAGTTCCGTTGACCTTTTTGAACCTGAAAATTGTGTTAGTTTCTCTATGAGATAGTAAAAGAAGGTTCAAATTGAACAGCTGCTGTCAATGGCCATTCTAAGCTGAATGTGCCTGCTCTCGACAGATCGCAGCAGCAATGCAGCTTAAGGCTTGGCAAGTACCAGCATGGGAGACTGGCTGGGAATCCCAAGTTCTGCTGACCTTTTTGAACCTGAAAATGTGTTAGTTTCTCTATGAGATAGTAAAAGAAGGTTCAAATTGAACAGCTGCTGTCAACGGCCATTCTAAGCTGAATGTGCGTGCTCTTGTCAGATCGCAGCAGCGATGCAGCTTAAGGCTTGGCAAGTACCAGCATGGGAGACTGGCTTGGAATCCCAAGTTCTGGTGACCTTTTTGAACCTGAAAATTGTGTTAGTTTCTCTATGAGATAGCAAAAGAAGGTTCAAATTGAACAGCTGCTGTCAACGGCCATTCTAAGCTGAATGTGCCTGCTCTTGTCAGATTGCAGCAGCAATGCAGCTTAAGGCTTGGCAAGTACCAGCATGGGAGACTGGCTTGGAATCCCAAGTTCTGGTGACCTTTTTGAACCTGAAAATTGTGTTAGTTTCTATATAAGATAGTAGAAGAAGGTTCAAATTGAACAACTGCTGTCAATGGCCATTCTAAGCTGAATGTGCCTGCTCTCGCCAGATCGCAGCAGCAATGCAGCTTAAGGCTTGGCAAGTACCAGCATGGGAGACTGGCTGGGAATCCCAAGTTCCGTTGCCCTTTTTGAACCTGAAAATTGTGTTAGTTTCTCTATGAGATAGTAAAAGAAGGTTCAAATTGAACAGCTGCTGTCAACGGCCATTCTAAGCTGAATGTGCGTGCTCTTGTCAGATCGCAGCAGCGATGCAGCTTAAGGCTTGGCAAGTACCAGCATGGGAGACTGGCTTGGAATCCCAAGTTCTGGTGACCTTTTTGAACCTGAAAATTGTGTTAGTTTCTATATGAGATAGTAGAAGAAGTTTCAAATTGAACAACTGCTGTCAATGGCCATTCTAAGCTGAATGTGCCTGCTCTCGCCAGATCGCAGCAGCAATGCAGCTTAAGGCTTGGCAAGTACCAGCATGGGAGACTGGCTGGGAATCCCAAGTTCCGTTGACCTTTTTGAACCTGAAAATTGTGTTAGTTTCTCTATGAGATAGCAAAAGAAGGTTCAAATTGAACAGCTGCTGTCAACGGCCATTATAAGCTGAATGTGCGTGCTCTTGTCAGATCGCAGCAGCAATGCAGCTTAAGGCTTGGCAAGTTCCAGCATGGGAGACTGGCTGGGAATCCCAAGTTCTGGTGACTTTTTTGAACCTGAAAATTGTGTTAGTTTCTCTATGAGATAGTAGAAGAAGGTTCAAATTGAACAACTGCTGTCAACGGCCATTCTAAGCTGAATGTGCCTGCTCTCGTCAGATCGCAGCAGCAATGCAGCTTAAGGCTTGGCAAGTACCAGCATGGGAGACTGGCTGGGAATCCCAAGTTCTGTTGACCTTTTTGAACCTGAAAATGTGTTAGTTTCTCTATGAGATAGTAAAAGAAGGTTCAAATTGAACAGCTGCTGTCAACGCCCATTCTAAGCTGAATGTGCGTGCTCTTGTCAGATCGCAGCAGTGATGCAGCTTAAGGCTTGGCAAGTACCAGCATGGGAGACTGGCCTGGAATCCCAAGTTCTGGTGACCTTTTTGAACCTGAAAATTGTGTTAGTTTCTCTATGAGATAGCAAAAGAAGGTTCAAATTGAACAGCTGCTGTCACCGGCCATTCTAAGCTGAATGTGCCTGCTCTTGTCAGATTGCAGCAGCAATGCAGCTTAAGGCTTGGCAAGTACCAGCATGGGAGACTGGCTTGGAATCCCAAGTTCCGTTGCCCTTTTTGAACCTGAAAATTGTGTTAGTTTCTCTATGAGATAGTAAAAGAAGGTTCAAATTGAACAGCTGCTGTCAACGGCCATTCTAAGCTGAATGTGCGTGCTCTTGTCAGATCGCAGCAGTGATGCAGCTTAAGGCTTGGCAAGTACCAGCATGGGAGACTGGCTGGGAGTCCCAAGTTCCGTTGACCTTTTTTAACCTGAAAATTGTGTTAGTTTCTCTATGAGATAGCAAAAGAAGGTTCAAATTGAACAGCTGCTGTCAACGGCAATTCTAAGCTGAATGTGCCTGCTCTTGTCAGATTGCAGCAGCAATGCAGCTTAAGGCTTGGCAAGTACCAGCATGGGAGACTGGCTTGGAATCCCAAGTTCTGGTGACCTTTTTGAACCTGAAAATTGTGTTAGTTTCTATATAAGATAGTAGAAGAAGGTTCAAATTGAACAACTGCTGTCAATGGCCATTCTAAGCTGAATGTGCCTGCTCTCGCCAGATCGCAGCAGCAATGCAGCTTAAGGCTTGGCAAGTACCAGCATGGGAGACTGGCTGGGAATCCCAAGTTCCGTTGCCCTTTTTGAACCTGAAAATTGTGTTAGTTTCTCTATGAGATAGTAAAAGAAGGTTCAAATTGAACAGCTGCTGTCAACGGCCATTCTAAGCTGAATGTGCGTGCTCTTGTCAGATCGCAGCAGCGATGCAGCTTAAGGCTTGGCAAGTACCAGCATGGGAGACTGGCTTGGAATCCCAAGTTCTGGTGACCTTTTTGAACCTGAAAATTGTGTTAGTTTCTATATGAGATAGTAGAAGAAGGTTCAAATTGAACAACTGCTTTCAATGGCCATTCTAAGCTGAATGTGCCTGCTCTCGTCAGATCGCAGCAGCAATGCAGCTTAAGGCTTGGCAAGTACCAGCATGGGAGACTGGCTGGGAATCCCAAGTTCCGTTGACCTTTTTGAACCTGAAAATTGTGTTAGTTTCTATATAAGATAGTAGAAGAAGGTTCAAATTGAACAACTTCTGTCAATGGCCATTCTAAGCTGAATGTGCCTGCTCTCGCCAGATCGCAGCAGCAATGCAGCTTAAGGCTTGGCAAGTACCAGCATGGGAGACTGGCTGGGAATCCCAAGTTCCGTTGCCCTTTTTGAACCTGAAAATTGTGTTAGTTTCTCTATGAGATAGTAAAAGAACTTTCAAATTGAACAGTTGCTGTCAACGGCCATTCTAAGCTGAATGTGCGTGCTCTTGTCAGATCGCAGCAGCGATGCAGCTTAAGGCTTGGCAAGTACCAGCATGGGAGACTGGCTTGGAATCCCAAGTTCTGGTGACCTTTTTGAACCTGAAAATTGTGTTAGTTTCTATATGAGATAGTAGAAGAAGGTTCAAATTGAACAACTGCTGTCAATGGCCATTCTAAGCTGAATGTGCCTGCTCTCGTCAGATCGCAGCAGCAATGCAGCTTAAGGCTTGGCAAGTACCAGCATGGGAGACTGGCTGGGAATCCCAAGTTCCGTTGACCTTTTTGAACCTGAAAATTGTGTTAGTTTCTCTATGAGATAGTAAAAGAAGGTTCAAATTGAACAGCTGCTGTCAACGGCCATTCTAAGCTGAATGTGCGTGTTCTTGTCAGATCGCAGCAGCGATGCAGCTTAAGGCTTGGCAAGTTCCAGCATGTGAGACTGGCTGGGAATTCCAAGTTCTGTTGACCTCTTTGAACTTGAAAATTGTTTTAGTTTCTCTATGAGATAGTAAAAGAAGGTTCAATTTGAAATGCTGCTGTCAATGGCCATTCAAAGCTGAATGTGCCTGCTCTTGTCAGATCGCAGCAGCAATGCAGCTTAAGGCTTGGCAAGTTCCAGCATGGGAGACTGGCTGGGAATCCCAAGTTCTGTTGACCTTTTTGAACTTGAAAATTGTGTTAGTTTCTCTATGAGATAGTAAAAGAAGGTTCAAATTGAACAGCTGCTGTCAACGGCCATTCTAAGCTGAATGTGCGTGCTCTTGTCAGATCGCAGCAGCGATGCAGCTTAAGCCTTGGCAAGTACCAGCATGGGAGACTGGCTGGGAATCCCAAGTTCTGGTGACTTTTTTGAACCTGAAAATTGTGTTAGTTTCTCTATGAGATAGTAGAAGAAGGTTCAAATTGAACAACTGCTGTCAACGGCCATTCTAAGCTGAATGTGTGTGCTCTTGTCAGATCGCAGCAGCGATGCAGCTTAAGGCTTGGCAAGTACCAGCATGGGAGACTGGCTGGGAATCCCAAGTTCTGCTGACCTTTTTGAACCTGAAAATGTGTTAGTTTCTCTATGAGATAGTAAAAGAAGGTTCAAATTGAACAGCTGCTGTCAACGGCCATTCTAAGCTGAATGTGCGTGCTCTTGTCAGATCGCAGCAGCGATGCAGCTTAAGGCTTGGCAAGTACCAGCATGGGAGACTGGCTTGGAATCCCAAGTTCTGGTGACCTTTTTGAACCTGAAAATTGTGTTAGTTTCTATATGAGATAGTAGAAGAAGGTTCAAATTGAACAACTGCTGTCAATGGCCATTCTAAGCTGAATGTGCCTGCTCTCGCCAGATCGCAGCAGCAATGCAGCTTAAGGCTTGGCAAGTACCAGCATGGGAGACTGGCTGGGAATCCCAAGTTCCGTTGACCTTTTTGAACCTGAAAATTGTGTTAGTTTCTGTATGAGATAGTAAAAGAAGGTTCAAATTGAAAAGCTGCTGTCAACGGCAATTCTAAGCTGAATGTGCGTGCTCTTGTCAGATCGCAGCAGCGATGCAGCTTAAGGCTTGGCAAGTACCAGCATGGGAGACTGGCAGGGAATCCCAAGTTCTGGTGACCTTTTTGAACCTGAAATTTGTGTTAGTTTCTCTATGAGATAGTAGAAGAAGGTTCAAATTGAACAACTGCTGTCAACGGCCATTCTAAGCTGAATGTGTGTGCTCTTTTCAGATCGCAGCAGCGATGCAGCTTAAGGCTTGGCAAGTACCAGCATGGGAGACTTGCTGGGAATCCCAAGTTCTGTTGACCTTTTTGAACCTGAAAATTGTGTTAGTTTCTCTATGAGATAGTAAAAGAAGGTTCAAATTGAACAGCAGCTGTCAACGGCAATTCTAAGCTGAATGTGCCTGCTCTCGTCAGATTGCAGCAGCAATGCAGCTTAAGGCTTGGCAAGTACCAGCATGGGAGACTGGCTGGGAATCCCAAGTTCTGTTGACCTTTTTGAACCTGAAAATGTGTTAGTTTCTCTATGAGATAGTAAAAGAAGGTTCAAATTGAACAGCTGCTGTCAACGGCCATTCTAAGCTGAATGTGCCTGCTCTCATCAGATCGCAGCAGCAATGCAGCTTAAGGCTTGGCAAGTACCAGCATGGGAGACTGGCTGGGAATCCGAAGTTCCGTTGACCTTTTTGAACCTGAAAATTGTGTTAGTTTCTCTATGAGATAGTAAAAGAAGGTTCAAATTGAACAGCTGCTGTCAACGGCCATTCTAAGCTGAATGTGCCTGCTCTCGTCAGATCGCAGCAGCAATGCAGCTTAAGGCTTGGCAAGTACCAGCATGGGAGACTGGCTGGGAATCCCAAGTTCTGTTGACTTTTTTGAACCTGAAAATTGTGTTAGTTTCTCTATGAGATAGTAAAAGAAGGTTCAAATTGAACAGCTGCTGTCAACGGCCATTCTAAGCTGAATGTGCGTGCTCTTGTCATATTGCAGCAGCGATGCAGCTTAAGGCTTCGCAAGTTCCAGCATGGGAGACTGGCTGGGAATCCCAAGTTCTGTTGACCTTTTTGAACTTGAAAATTGTTTTAGTTTCTCTATGAGATAGTAAAAGAAGGTTCAATTTGAAATGCTGCTGTCAACGGCCATTCTAAGCTGAATGTGCCTGCTCTTGTCAGATCGCAGCAGCAATGCAGCTTAAGGCTTGGCAAGTACCAGCATGGGAGACTGGCTGGGAATCCCAAGTTCCGTTGACCTTTTTGAACCTGAAAATTGTGTTATTTTCTCTATGAGATAGTAAAAGAAGGTTCAAATTGAACAGCTGCTGTCAACGGCCATTCTAAGCTGAATGTGTGTGCTCTTGTCAGATCGCAGCAGCGATGCAGCTTAAGGCTTGGCAAGTACCAACATGGGAGACTGGCTGGGAATCCCAAGTTCTGTTGACCTTTTTGAACCTGAAAATTGTGTTAGTTTCTCTATGAGATAGTAAAAGAAGGTTCAAATTGAACAGCTGCTGTCAACGGCCATTCTAAGCTGAATGTGTGTGCTCTTGTCAGATCGCAGCAGCGATGCAGCTTAAGGCTTGGCAAGTACCAACATGGGAGACTGGCTGGGAATCCCAAGTTCTGTTGACCTTTTTGAACCTGAAAATTGTGTTAGTTTCTCTATGAGATAGTAAAAGAAGGTTCAAATTGAACAGCTGCTGTCAATGGCCATTCTAAGCTGAATTTGCCTGCTCTTGTCAGATCGCAGCAGCAATGCAGCTTAATGCTTGGCAAGTACCAGCATGGGAGACTGGCTGGGAATCCCAAGTTCCGTTGACCTTTTTGAACCTGAAAATTGTGTTAGTTTCTCTATGAGATAGCAAAAGAAGGTTCAAATTAAACAGCTGCTGTAAACGGCCATTCTAAGCTGAATGTGCGTGCTCTTGTCAGATCGCAGCAGCGATGCAGCTTAAGGCTTGGCAAGTACCAGCATGGGAGACTGGCTGGGAATCCCAAGTTCTGTTGACCATTTTTAACCTGAAAATTGTGTTAGTTTCTCTATGAGATAGTAGAAGTAGGTTCAAATTGAACAACTGCTGTCAACGGCCATTCTAAGCTGAATGTGTGTGCTCTTTTCAGATCGTAGCAGTGATGCAGCTTAAGGCTTGGCAAGTACCAGCATGGGAGACTGGCTGGAATCCCAAGTTCCGTTGACCTTTTTGAACCTGAAAATTGTGTTAGTTTCTCTATGAGATAGCAAAAGAAGGTTCAAATTAAACAGCTGCTGTAAACGGCCATTCTAAGCTGAATGTGCGTGCTCTTGTCAGATCGCAGCAGCGATGCAGCTTAAGGCTTGGCAAGTACCAGCATGGGAGACTGGCTGGGAATCCCAAGTTCTGTTGACCATTTTTAACCTGAAAATTGTGTTAGTTTCTCTATGAGATAGTAAAAGAAGGTTCAAATTGAACAGCTGCTGTCAACGGCCATTCTAAGCTGAATGTGCGTGCTCTTGTCAGATCGCAGCAGCGATGCAGCTTAAGGCTTGGCAAGTTCCAGCATGGGAGACTGTCTGGGAATCCCAAGTTCTGTTGACCTTTTTGAACTTGAAAATTGTTTTAGTTTCTCTATGAGATAGTAAAAGAAGGTTCAATTTGAAATGCTGCTGTCAACGGCCATTCTAAGCTGAATGTGCCTGCTCTCGTCAGATCGCAGCAGCAATGCAGCTTAAGGCTTGGCAAGTACCAGCATGGGAGACTGGGTAGGAATCCCACGATCCGTTGACCTTTTTGAACCTGAAAATTGAGTTATTTTCTCTATGAGATAGTAAAAGAAGGTTCAAATTGAACAGCTGCTGTCAACGGCCATTCTAAGCTAAATGTGCCTGCTCTCGTCAGATCGCAGCAGCAATGCAGCTTAAGGCTTGGCAAGTACCAGCATGGGAGACTGGCTGGGAATCCCAAGTTCCGTTGACCTTTTTGAACCTGAAAATTGTGTTAGTTTCTCTATGAGATAGTAAAAGAAGGTTCAAATTGAACAGCTGCTGTCAACGGCCATTCTAAGCTGAATGAGCCTGCTCTCGTCAGATCGCAGCAGCAATGCAGCTTAAGGCTTGGCAAGTACCAGCATGGGAGACTAGCTGGGAATCCCAAGTTCTTTTGACCTTTTTGAACCTGAAAATTGTGTTAGTTTCTCTATGAGATAGTTATAGAAGGTTCAAATTGAACAGCTGCTGTCAACGGCCATTCTAAGCTGAATGTGCCTGCTCTCGTCAGATCGCAGCAGCAATGTAGCTTAAGGCTTGGCAAGTACCAGCATGGGAGACTGGCTGGGAATTCCAAGTTCTGTTGACCTTTTTGAACCTGAAAATGTGTTAGTTTCTCTATGAGATAGTAAAAGAAGGTTCAAATTGAACAGCTGCTGTCAACGGCCATTCTAAGCTGAATGTGCCTGCTCTCGTCAGATCGCAGCAGCAATGTAGCTTAAGGCTTGGCAAGTACCAGCATGGGAGACTGGCTGGGAATTCCAAGTTCCTTTGACCTTTTTGAACCTGAAAATGTGTTAGTTTCTCTATGAGATAGTAAAAGAAGGTTCAAATTGAACAGCTGCTGTCAACGGCCATTCTAAGCTGAATGTGCCTGCTCTCGTCAGATCGCAGCAGCAATGCAGCTTAAGGCTTGGCAAGTACCAGCATGGGAGACTGGCTGGGAATCCCAAGTTCTGTTGACCTTTTTGAACTTGAAAATTGTTTTAGTTTCTCTATGAGATAGTAAAAGAAGGTTCAATTTGAAATGCTGCTGTCAACGGCCATTCTAAGCTGAATGTGCCTGCTCTTGTCAGATCGCAGCAGCAATGCAGCTTAAGGCTTGGCAAGTACCAGCATGGGAGACTGGCTGGGAATCCCAAGTTCCTTTGACCTTTTTGAACCTGAAAATTGTGTTAGTTTCTCTATGAGATAGTAAAAGAAGGTTCAAATTGAACAGCTGCTGTCAACGGCCATTCTAAGCTGAATGTGCGTGCTCTTGTCAGATTGCAGCAGCGATGCAGCTTAAGGCTTGGCAAGTACCAGCATGGGAGACTGGCTGGGAATCCCAAGTTCTGGTGACTTTTTTGAACCTGAAAATTGTGTTAGTTTCTCTATGAGATAGTAGAAGAAGGTCCAAATTGAACAACTGCTGTCAACGGCCATTCTAAGCTGAATGTGTGTGCTCTTGTCAGATCGCAGCAGCGATGCAGCTTAAGGCTTGGCAAGTACCAGCATGGGAGACTGGCTGGGAATCCCAAGTTCTGTTGACCTTTTTGAACCTGAAAATTGTGTTAGTTTCTCTATGAGATAGTAAAAGAAGGTTCAAATTGAACAGCTGCTGTCAATGGCCATTCTAAGCTGAATGTGCCTGCTCTCGTCAGATCGCAGCAGCAATGCAGCTTAAGGCTTGGCAAGTACCAGCATGGGAGACTGGCTGGGAATCCCAAGTTCCGTTGACCTTTTTGAACCTGAAAATTGTGTTAGTTTCTGTATGAGATAGTAAAAGAAGGTTCAAATTGAAAAGCTGCTGTCAACGGCTATTCTAAGCTGAATGTGCGTGCTCTTGTCAGATCGCAGCAGCGATGCAGCTTAAGGCTTGGCAAGTTCCAGCATGGAAGACTGGCTGGGAATCCCAAGTTCTGTTGACCTTTTTGAACTTGAAAATTGTTTTAGTTTCTCTATGAGATAGTAAAAGAAGGTTCAATTTGAAATGCTGCTGTCAACGGCCATTCTAAGCTGAATGTGCCTGCTCTTGTCAGATCGCAGCAGCAATGCAGCTTAAGGCTTGGCAAGTACCAGCATGGGAGACTGGCTGGGAATCCCAAGTTCCGTTGACCTTTTTGAACCTGAAAATTGTGTTAGTTTCTCTATGAGATAGTAAAAGAAGGTTCAAATTGAACAGCTGCTGTCACCGGCCATTCTAAGCTGAATGTGCGTGCTCTTGTCAGATCGCAGCAGTGATGCAGCTTAAGGCTTGGCAAGTACCAGCATGGGAGACTGGCTGGGAATCCTAAGTTCTGGTGACTTTTTTGAACCTGAAAATTGTGTTAGTTTCTCTATGAGATAGTAGAAGAAGGTTCAAATTGAACAACTGCTGTCAACGGCCATTCTAAGCTGAATGTGTGTGCTCTTGTCAGATCGCAGCAGTGATGCAGCTTAAGGCTTGGCAAGTACCAGCATGGAAGACTGGCTGGGAATCCCAAGTTCCGTTGACCTTTTTGAACCTGAAAATTGTGTTAGTTTCTCTATGAGATAGCAAAAGAAGGTTCAAATTGAACAGCTGCTGTAAACGGCCATTCTAAGCTGAATGTGCGTGCTCTTGTCAGATCGCAGCAGCGATGCAGCTTAAGGCTTGGCAAGTACCAGCATGGGAGACTGGCTTGGAATCCCAAGTTCTGTTGACCATTTTTAACCTGAAAATTGTGTTAGTTTCTCTATGAGATAGTAGAAGAAGGTTCAAATTGAACAACTGCTGTCAACGGCCATTCTAAGCAGAATGTGTGTGCTCTTGTCAGATCGCAGCAGCGATGCAGCTTAAGGCTTGGCAAGTACCAGCATGGGAGACTGGCAGGGAATCCCAAGTTCTGTTGACCTTTTTGAACCTGAAAATTGTGTTAGTTTCTCTATGAGATAGTAAAAGAAGGTTCAAATTGAACAGCTGCTGTCAATGGCCATTCTAAGCTGAATGTGCCTGCTCTCGTCAGATCGCAGCAGCAATGCAGCTTAAGGCTTGGCAAGTACCAGCATGGGAGACTGGCTGGGAATCCCAAGTTCCGTTGACCTTTTTGAACCTGAAAATTGTGTTAGTTTCTCTATGAGATAGTAAAAGAAGGTTCAAATTGAAAAGCTGCTGTCAACGGCAATTCTAAGCTGAATGTGCGTGCTCTTCTCAGATCGCAGAAGCGATGCAGCTTAAGGCTTGGCAAGTACCAGCATGGGAGACTGGCTGGGAATCCCAAGTTCTGTTGACCTTTTTGAACCTGAAAATTGTGTTAGTTTCTCTATGAGATAGTAAAAGAAGGTTCAAATTGAACAGCTGCTGTCAACGGCCATTCTAAGCTGAATGTGCGTGCTCTTGTCAGATCGCAGCAGCGATGCAGCTTAAGGCTTGGCAAGTTCCAGCATGGGAGACTGGCTGGGAATCCCAAGTTCTGTTGACCTTTTTGAACTTGAAAATTGTTTTAGTTTCTCTATGAGATAGTAAAAGAAGGTTCAATTTGAAATGCTGCTGTCAACGGCCATTCTAAGCTGAATGTGCCTGCTCTTGTCAGATCGCAGCAGCAATGCAGCTTAAGGCTTGGCAAGTACCAGCATGGGAGACTGGCTGGGAATCCCAAGTTCTGGTGACTTTTTTGAACCTGAAAATTGTGTTAGTTTCTCTATGAGATAGTAGAAGAAGGTTCAAATTGAACAACTGCTGTCAACGGCCATTCTAAGCAGAATGTGTGTGCTCTTGTCAGATCGCAGCAGCGATGCAGCTTAAGGCTTGGCAAGTACCAGCATGGGAGACTGGCAGGGAATCCCAAGTTCTGTTGACCTTTTTGAACCTGAAAATTGTGTTAGTTTCTCTATGAGATAGTAAAAGAAGGTTCAAATTGAACAGCTGCTGTCAATGGCCATTCTAAGCTGAATGTGCCTGCTCTCGTCAGATCGCAGCAGCAATGCAGCTTAAGGCTTGGCAAGTACCAGCATGGGAGACTGGCTGGTAATCCCAAGTTCCGTTGACCTTTTTGAACCTGAAAATTGTGTTAGTTTCTGTATGAGATAGTAAAAGAAGGTTCAAATTGAAAAGCTGCTGTCAACGGCAATTCTAAGCTGAATGTGCGTGCTCTTCTCAGATCGCAGCAGCGATGCAGCTTAAGCCTTGGCAAGTACCAGCATGGGAGACTGGCTGGGAATCCCAAGTTCTGTTGACCTTTTTGAACCTGAAAATTGTGTTAGTTTCTCTATGAGATAGTAAAAGAAGGTTCAAATTGAACAGCTGCTGTCAACAGCAATTCTAAGCTGAATGTGCCTGCTCTCGTCAGATTGCAGCAGCAATGCAGCTTAAGGCTTGGCAAGTACCAGCATGGGAGACTGGCTGGGAATCCCAAGTTCCGTTGACCGTTTTGAACCTGAAAATTGTGTTAGTTTCTCTATGAGATAGCAAAAGAAGGTTCAAATTGAACAGCTGCTGTCAACGGCCATTCTAAGATGAATTTGCCTGCTCTCGTCAGATCGCAGCAGCAATGCAGCTTAAGGCTTGGCAAGTACCAGCATGGGAGACTGGCTGGGAATCCCAAGTTCTGTTGACCTTTTTGAACCTGAAAATGTGTTAGTTTCTCTATGAGATAGTAAAAGAAGGTTCAAATTGAACAGCTGCTGTCAACGGCCATTCTAAGCTGAATGTGCGTGCTCTTGTCAGATCGCAGCAGCGATGCATCTTAAGGTTTGGCAAGTACCAGCATGGGAGACTGGCTTGGAATCCCAAGTTCTGGTGACCTTTTTGAACCTGAAAATTGTGTTAGTTTCTCTATGAGATAGCAAAAGAAGGTTCAAATTGAACAGCTGCTGTCAATGGCCATTCTAAGCTGAATGTGCCTGCTCTCGTCAGATCGCAGCAGCAATGCAGCTTAAGGCTTGGCAAGTACCAGCATGGGAGACTGGCTGGGAATCCTAAGTTCCGTAGACCTTTTTGAACCTGAAAATTGTGTTAGTTTCTGTATGAGATAGTAAAAGAAGGTTCAAATTGAAAAGCTGCTGTCAACGGCAATTCTAAGCTGAATGTGCGTGCTCTTCTCAGATCGCAGCAGCGATGCAGCTTAAGGCTTGGCAAGTACCAGCATGGGAGACTGGCTGGGAATCCCAAGTTCTGGTCACCTTTTTGAACCTGAAAATTGTGTTAGTTTCTCTATGAGATAGTAAAAGAAGGTTCAAATTGAACAGCTGCTGTCAACGGCCATTCTAAGCTGAATGTGCGTGCTCTTGTCAGATCGCAGCAGCGATGCAGCTTAAGGCTTGGCAAGTACCAGCATGGGAGACTGGCTGGGAATCCCAAGTTCTGGTGACTTTTTTGAACCTGAAAATTGTGTTAGTTTCTCTATGAGATAGTAGAAGAAGGTTCAAATTGAACAACTGCTGTCAACGGCCATTCTAAGCTGAATGTGTGTGCTCTTTTCAGATCGCAGCAGCGATGCAGCTTAAGGCTTGGCAAGTACCAGCATGGGAGACTGGCTGGGAATCCCAAGTTCTGTTGACCTTTTTGAACCTGAAAATGTGTTAGTTTCTCTATGAGATAGTAAAAGAAGGTTCAAATTGAACAGCTGCTGTCAACGCCCATTCTAAGCTGAATGTGCGTGCTCTTGTCAGATCGCAGCAGTGATGCAGCTTAAGGCTTGGCAAGTACCAGCATGGGAGACTGGCCTGGAATCCCAAGTTCTGGTGACCTTTTTGAACCTGAAAATTGTGTTAGTTTCTCTATGAGATAGTAAAAGAAGGTTCAAATTGAACAGCTGCTGTCAACGGCCATTCTAAGCTGAATGTGCGTGCTCTTCTCAGATCGCAGCAGCGATGCAGCTTAAGGCTTGGCAAGTACCAGCATGGGAGACTGGCTGGGAATCCCAAGTTCTGGTGACCTTTTTGAACCTGAAAATTGTGTTAGTTTCTCTATGAGATAGTAGAAGAAGGTTCAAATTGAACAACTGCTGTCAACGGCCATTCTAAGCTGAATGTGTGTGCTCTTTTCAGATCGCAGCAGCGATGCAGCTTAAGGCTTGGCAAGTACCAGCATGGGAGACAGGCTGGGAATCCCAAGTTCTGTTGACCTTTTTGAACCTGAAAATTGTGTTAGTTTCTCTATGAGATAGTAAAAGAAGGTTCAAATTGAACAGCTGCTGTCAACGGCCATTCTAAGCTGAATTTGCCTGCTCTCGTCAGATCGCAGCAGCAATGCAACTTAAGGCTTGGCAAGTACCAGCATGGGAGACTGGCTGGGAATTCCAAGTTCCGTTGACCTTTTTGAACCTGAAAATGTGTTAGTTTCTCTATGAGATAGTAAAAGAAGGTTCAAATTGAACAGCTGCTGTCAACGGCCATTCTAAGCTGAATGTGCCTGCTCTCGTCAGATCGCAGCAGCAATGCAGCTTAAGGCTTGGCAAGTACCAGCATGGGAGACTGGCTGGGAATCCCAAGTTCTGTTGACCTTTTTGAACCTGAAAATGTGTTAGTTTCTCTATTAGATAGTAAAAGAAGGTTCAAATTGAACAGCTGCTGTCAGCGGCCATTCTAAGCTGAATGTGCGTGCTCTTGTCAGATCGCAGCAGCGATGCAGCTTAAGGCTTGGCAAGTACCAGCATGGGAGACTGGCTTGGAATCCCAAGTTCTGGTGACCTTTTTGAACCTGAAAATTGTGTTAGTTTCTCTATGAGATAGCAAAAGAAGGTTCAAATTGAACAGCTGCTGTCAATGGCCATTCTAAGCTGAATGTGCCTGCTCTCGTCAGATCGCAGCAGCAATGCAGCTTAAGGCTTGGCAAGTACCAGCATGGGAGACTGGCTGGGAATCCCAAGTTCCGTAGACCTTTTTGAACCTGAAAATTGTGTTAGTTTCTCTATGAGATAGTAAAAGAAGGTTCAAATTGAACAGCTGCTGTCAACGGCCATTCTAAGCTGAATGTGCGTGCTCTTGTCAGATCGCAGCAGCGATGCAGCTTAAGGCTTGGCAAGTACCAGCATGGGAGACTGGCTGGGAATCCCAAGTTCTGGTGACTTTTTTGAACCTGAAAATTGTGTTAGTTTCTCTATGAGATAGTAGAAGAAGGTTCAAATTGAACAACTGCTGTCAACGGCCATTCTAAGCTGAATGTGTGTGCTCTTTTCAGATCGCAGCAGCGATGCAGCTTAAGGCTTGCCAAGTACCAGCATGGGAGACTGGCTGGGAATCCCAAGTTCTGTTGACCTTTTTGAACCTGAAAATGTGTTAGTTTCTCTATGAGATAGTAAAAGAAGGTTCAAATTGAACAGCTGCTGTCAACGCCCATTCTAAGCTGAATGTGCGTGCTCTTGTCAGATCGCAGCAGTGATGCAGCTTAAGGCTTGGCAAGTACCAGCATGGGATACTGGCCTGGAATCCCAAGTTCTGGTGACCTTTTTGAACCTGAAAATTGTGTTAGTTTCTCTATGAGATAGCAAAAGAAGGTTCAAATTGAACAGCTGCTGTCACCGGCCATTCTAAGCTGAATGTGCCTGCTCTTGTCAGATTGCAGCAGCAATGCAGCTTAAGGCTTGGCAAGTACCAGCATGGGAGACTGGCTGGGAATCCCAAGTTCCGTTGCCCTTTTTGAACCTGAAAATTGTGTTAGTTTCTCTATGAGATAGTAAAAGAAGGTTCAAATTGAAAAACTGCTGTCAACGGCCATTCTAAGCTGAATGTGCGTGCTCTTCTCAGATCGCAGCAGCGATGCAGCTTAAGGCTTGGCAAGTACCAGCATGGGAGACTGGCTGGGAATCCCAAGTTCTGGTGACCTTTTTGAACCTGAAAATTGTGTTAGTTTCTCTATGAGATAGTAAAAGAAGGTTCAAATTGAACAGCTGCTGTCAACGGCCATTCTAAGCTGAATGTGCGTGCTCTTGTCAGATCGCAGCAGCGATGCAGCTTAAGGCTTGGCAAGTACCAGCATGGGAGACTGGCTTGGAATCCCAAGTTCTGTTGACCTTTTTGAACCTGAAAATGTGTTAGTTTCTCTATGAGATAGTAAAAGAAGGTTCAAATTGAACAGCTGCTGTCAACGCCCATTCTAAGCTGAATGTGCGTGCTCTTGTCAGATCGCAGCAGTGATGCAGCTTAAGGCTTGGCAAGTACCAGCATGGGAGACTGGCCTGGAATCTCAAGTTCTGGTGACCTTTTTGAACCTGAAAATTGTGTTAGTTTCTCTATGAGATAGCAAAAGAAGGTTCAAATTGAACAGCTGCTGTCACAGGCCATTCTAAGCTGAATGTGCCTGCTCTTGTCAGATTGCAGCAGCAATGCAGCTTAAGGCTTGGCAAGTACCAGCATGGGAGACTGGCTTGGAATCCCTAGTTCCGTTGCCCTTTTTGAACCTGAAAATTGTGTTAGTTTCTCTATGAGATAGTAAAAGAAGGTTCAAATTGAACAGCTGCTGTCAACGGCCATTCTAAGCTGAATGTGCGTGCTCTTGTCAGATCGCAGCAGCGATGCAGCTTAAGGCTTGGCAAGTACCAGCATGGGAGACTGGCTGGGAATCCCAAGTTCTGGTGACCTTTTTGAACCTGAAAATTGTGTTAGTTTCTCTATGAGATAGTAGAAGAAGGTTCAAATTGAACAACTGCTGTCAACGGCCATTCTAAGCTGAATGTGTGTGCTCTTTTCAGATCGCAGCAGCGATGCAGCTTAAGGCTTGGCAAGTACCAGCATGGGAGACTGGCTGGGAATCCCAAGTTCCGTTGACCGTTTTGAACCTGAAAATTGTGTTAGTTTCTCTATGAGATAGCAAAAGAAGGTTCAAATTGAACAGCTGCTGTCAACGGCCATTCTAAGCTGAATTTGCCTGCTCTCGTCAGATCGCAGCAGCAATGCAACTTAAGGCTTGGCAAGTACCAGCATGGGAGACTGGCTGGGAATTCCAAGTTCCGTTGACCTTTTTGAACCTGAAAATGTGTTAGTTTCTCTATGAGATAGTAAAAGAAGGTTCAAATTGAACAGCTGCTGTCAACGGCCATTTTAAGCTGAATGTGCCTGCTCTCGTCAGATCGCAGCAGCAATGCAGCTTAAGGCTTGGCAAGTACCAGCATGGGAGACTGGCTGGGAATCCCAAGTTCTGTTGACCTTTTTGAACCTGAAAATGTGTTAGTTTCTCTATGAGATAGTAAAAGAAGGTTCAAATTGAACAGCTGCTGTCAACGGCCATTCTAAGCTGAATGTGTGTGCTCTTTTCAGATCGCAGCAGCGATGCAGCTTAAGGCTTGGCAAGTACCAGCATGGGAGACTGGCTGGGAATCCCAAGTTCTGTTGACCTTTTTGAACCTGAAAATGTGTTAGTTTCTCTATGAGATAGTAAAAGAAGGTTCAAATTGAACAGCTGCTGTCAACGCCCATTCTAAGCTGAATGTGCGTGCTCTTGTCAGATCGCAGCAGTGATGCAGCTTAAGGCTTGGCAAGTACCAGCATGGGATACTGGCCTGGAATCCCAAGTTCTGGTGACCTTTTTGAACCTGAAAATTGTGTTAGTTTCTCTATGAGATAGCAAAAGAAGGTTCAAATTGAACAGCTGCTGTCACCGGCCATTCTAAGCTGAATGTGCCTGCTCTTGTCAGATTGCAGCAGCAATGCAGCTTAAGGCTTGGCAAGTACCAGCATGGGAGACTGGCTTGGAATCCCAAGTTCCGTTGCCCTTTTTGAACCTGAAAATTGTGTTAGTTTCTCTATGAGATAGTAAAAGAAGGTTCAAATTGAACAGCTGCTGTCAACGGCCATTCTAAGCTGAATGTGCGTGCTCTTCTCAGATCGCAGCAGCGATGCAGCTTAAGGCTTGGCAAGTACCAGCATGGGAGACTGGCTGGGAATCCCAAGTTCTGGTGACCTTTTTGAACCTGAAAATTGTGTTAGTTTCTCTATGAGATAGTAAAAGAAGGTTCAAATTGAACAGCTGCTGTCAACGGCCATTCTAAGCTGAATGTGCGTGCTCTTATCAGATCGCAGCAGCGATGCAGCTTAAGGCTTGGCAAGTACCAGCATGGGAGACTGGCTTGGAATTCCAAGTTCCGTTGACCTTTTTGAACCTGAAAATGTGTTAGTTTCTCTATGAGATAGTAAAAGAAGGTTCAAATTGAACAGCTGCTGTCAACGGCCATTTTAAGCTGAATGTGCCTGCTCTCGTCAGATCGCAGCAGCAATGCAGCTTAAGGCTTGGCAAGTACCAGCATGGGAGACTGGCTGGGAATCCCAAGTTCTGTTGACCTTTTTGAACCTGAAAATGTGTTAGTTTCTCTATGAGATAGTAAAAGAAGGTTCAAATTGAACAGCTGCTGTCAACGGCCATTCTAAGCTGAATGTGTGTGCTCTTTTCAGATCGCAGCAGCGATGCAGCTTAAGGCTTGGCAAGTACCAGCATGGGAGACTGGCTGGGAATCCCAAGTTCTGTTGACCTTTTTGAACCTGAAAATGTGTTAGTTTCTCTATGAGATAGTAAAAGAAGGTTCAAATTGAACAGCTGCTGTCAACGCCCATTCTAAGCTGAATGTGCGTGGTCTTGTCAGATCGCAGCAGCGATGCAGCTTAAGGCTTGGCAAGTACCAGCATGGGAGACTGGCTGGGAATCCCAAGTTCTGGTGACTTTTTTGAACCTGAAAATTGTGTTAGTTTCTCTATGAGATAGTAGAAGAAGGTTCAAATTGAACAACTGCTGTCAACGGCCATTCTAAGCTGAATGTGTGTGCTCTTTTCAGATCGCAGCAGCGATGCAGCTTAAGGCTTGGCAAGTACCAGCATGGGAGACTGGCTTGGAATTCCAAGTTCCGTTGACCTTTTTGAACCTGAAAATGTGTTAGTTTCTCTATGAGATAGTAAAAGAAGGTTCAAATTGAACAGCTGCTGTCAACGTCTATTCTAAGCTGAATGTGCGTGCTCTTGTCAGATCGCAGCAGTGATGCAGCTTAAGGCTTGGCAAGTACCAGCATGGGAGACTGGCTGGGAATCCCAAGTTCTGTTGACCTTTTTGAACCTGAAAATTGTGTTAGTTTCTCTATGAGATAGTAAAAGAAGGTTCAAATTGAACAGCTGCTGTCAACGGCCATTCTAAGCTGAATGTGCCTGCTCTCGTCAGATCGCAGCAGCAATGCAGCTTAAGGCTTGGCAAGTACCAGCATGGGAGACTGGCTGGGAATCCCAAGTTCTGTTGACCTTTTTGAACCTGAAAATGTGTTAGTTTCTCTATGAGATAGTAAAAGAAGGTTCAAATTGAGCAGCTGCTGTCAATGGCCATTCTAAGCTGAATGTGCGTGCTCTTGTCAGATCGCAGCAGCGATGCAGCTTAAGGCTTGGCAAGTACCAGCATGGGAGACTGGCTTGGAATCCCATGTTCTGGTGACCTTTTTGAACCTGAAAATTGTGTTAGTTTCTCTATGAGATAGCAAAAGAAGGTTCAAATTGAACAGCTGCTGTCAATGGCCATTCTAAGCTGAATGTGCCTGCTCTCGTCAGATCGCAGCAGCAATGCAGCTTAAGGCTTGGAAAGTACCAGCATGGGAGACTGGCTGGGAATCCCAAGTTCCGTTGACCTTTTTGAACCTGAAAATTGTGTTAGTTTCTCTATGAGATAGCAAAAGAAGGTTCAAATTGAACAGCTGCTGTCAACGGCCATTCTAAGCTGAATGTGCGTGCTCTTGTCAGATCGCAGCAGCGATGCAGCTTAAGGCTTGGCAAGTTCCAGCATGGGAGACTGGCTGGGAATCCCAAGTTCTGTTGACCTTTTTGAACTTGAAAATTGTTTTAGTTTCTCTATGAGATAGTAAAAGAAGGTTCAATTTGAAATGCTGCTGTCAACGGCCATTCTAAGCTGAATGTGCCTGCTCTTGTCAGATCGCAGCAGCAATGCAGCTTAAGGCTTGGCAAGTACCAGCATGGGAGACTGGCTGGGAATCCCAAGTTCTGGTGACTTTTTTGAACCTGAAAATTGTGTTAGTTTCTCTATGAGATAGTAGAAGAAGGTTCAAATTGAACAACTGCTGTCAACGGCCATTCTAAGCTGAATGTGTGTGCTCTTGTCAGATCGCAGCAGCGATGCAGCTTAAGGCTTGGCAAGTACCAGCATGGGAGACTGGCTGGGAATCCCAAGTTCTGGTGACTTTTTTGAACCTGAAAATTGTGTTAGTTTCTCTATGAGATAGTAGAAGAAGGTTCAAATTGAACAACTGCTGTCAACGGCCATTCTAAGCTGAATGTGTGTGCTCTTGTCAGATCGCAGCAGCAATGCAGCTTAAGGCTTGGCAAGTACCAGCATGGGAGACTGGCTGGGAATCCCAAGTTCTGTTGACCTTTTTGAACCTGAAAATTGTGTTAGTTTCTCTATGAGATAGTAAAAGAAGGTTCAAATTGAACAGCTGCTGTCAATGGCCATTCTAAGCTGAATGTGCCTGCTCTCGTCAGATCGCAGCAGCAATGCAGCTTAAGGCTTGGCAATTACCAGCATGGGAGACTGGCTGGGAATTCCAAGTTCCGTTGACCTTTTTGAACCTGAAAATTGTGTTAGTTTCTGTATGAGATAGTAAAAGAAGGTTCAAATTGAAAAGCTGCTGTCAACGGCAATTCTAAGCTGAATGTGCGTGTTCTTGTCAGATCGCAGCAGCGATGCAGCTTAAGGCTTGGCAAGTACCAGCATGGGAGACTGGCTGGGAATCCCAAGTTCTGGTGACCTTTTTGAACCTGAAAATTGTGTTAGTTTCTCTATGAGATAGTAGAAGAAGGTTCAAATTGAACAACTGCTGTCAACGGCCATTCTAAGCTGAATGTGTGTGCTCTTTTCAGATCGCAGCAGCGATGCAGCTTAAGGCTTGGCAAGTACCAGCATGGGAGACTGGCTGGGAATCCCAAGTTCTGTTGACCTTTTTGAACCTGAAAATTGTGTTAGTTTCTCTATGAGATAGTAAAAGAAGGTTCAAATTGAACAGCTGCTGTCAACGGCAATTCTAAGCTGAATGTGCCTGCTCTCGTCAGATTGCAGCAGCAATGCAGCTTAAGGCTTGGCAAGTACCAGCATGGGAGACTGGCTGGGAATCCCAAGTTCTGTTGACCTTTTTGAACCTGAAAATTGTGTTAGTTTCTCTATGAGATAGTAAAAGAAGGTTCAAATTGAAAAGCTGCTGTCAACGGCCATTCTAAGCGGAATGTGTGTGCTCTGGTCAGATCGCAGCAGCAATGCAGCTTAAGGCTTGGCAAATACCAGCATGGGAGACTGGCTGGGAATCCCAAGTTCTGGTGACCTTTTTGAACCTGAAAATTGTGTTAGTTTCTCTATGAGATAGTAGAAGAAGGTTCAAATTGAACAACTGCTGTCAACGGCCATTCTAAGCTGAATGTGTGTGCTCTTTTCAGATCGCAGCAGCGATGCAGCTTAAGGCTTGGCAAGTACCAGCATGGGAGACTGGCTGGGAATCCCAAGTTCTGTTGACCTTTTTGAACCTGAAAATTGTGTTAGTTTCTCTATGAGATAGTAAAAGAAGGTTCAAATTGAACAGCTGCTGTCAACGGCCATTCTAAGCTGAATTTGCTTGCTCTTGTCAGATCGCAGCAGCAATGCAGCTTAAGGCTTGGCAAGTACCAGCATGGGAGACTGGCTGGGAATTCCAAGTTCCGTTGACCTTTTTGAACCTGAAAATGTGTTAGTTTTTCTATGAGATAGTAAAAGAAGGTTCAAATTGAACAGATGCTGTCAACGGCCATTCTAAGCTGAATGTGCCTGCTCTCGTTAGATCGCAGCAGCAATGCAGCTTAAGGCTTGGCAAGTACCAGCATGGGAGACTGGCTGGGAATCCCAAGTTCCGTTGACATTTTTGAACCTGAAAATTGTGTTAGTTTCTCTATGAGATAGTAAAAGAAGGTTCAAATTGAACAGCTGCTGTCAACGGCCATTCTAAGCTGAATGTGCCTGCTCTCGTCAGATCGCAGCAGCAATGCAGCTTAAGGCTTGGCAAGTACCAGCATGGGAGACTGGGTAGGAATACCAAGATCCGTTGACCTTTTTGAACCTGAAAATTGAGTTATTTTCTCTATGAGATAGTAAAAGAAGGTTCAAATTGAACAGCTGCTGTCAACAGCCATTCTAAGCTGAATGTGCCTGCTCTCGTCAGATCACAGCAGCAATGCAGCTTAAGGCTTGGCAAGTACCAGCATGGGAGACTGGCTGGGAATCCCAAGTTCTGCTGACCTTTTTGAACCTGAAAATTGTGTTAGTTTCTCTATGAGATAGTTAAAGAAGGTTCAAATTGAACAGCTGCTGTCAACGGCCATTCTAAGCTGAATGTGCCTGCTCTCGTCAGATCGCAGCAGCAATGCAGCTTAAGGCTTGGCAAGTACAAGCATGGGAGACTGGCTGGGAATTCCAAGTTCCGTTGACCTTTTTGAACCTGAAAATGTGTTAGTTTCTCTATGAGATAGTAAAAGAAGGTTCAAATTGAACAGCTGCTGTCAACGGCCATTCTAAGCTGAATGTGCCTGCTCTCGTTAGATCGCAGCAGCAATGCAGCTTAAGGCTTGGCAAGTACCAGCATGGGAGACTGGCTGGGAATCCCAAGTTCCGTTGACCTTTTTGAACCTGAAAATTGTGTTAGTTTCTCTATGAGATAGTAAAAGAAGGTTCAAATTGAACAGCTGCTGTCAACGGCCATTCTAAGCTGAATGTGCCTGCTCTCCTCAGATCGCAGCAGCAATGCAGCTTAAGGCTTGGCAAGTACCAGCATGGGAGACTGGGTAGGAATCCCAAGATCCGTTGACCTTTTTGAACCTGAAAATTGAGTTATTTTCTCTATGAGATAGTAAAAGAAGGTTCAAATTGAACAGCTGCTGTCAACGGCCATTCTAAGCTGAATGTGCCTGCTCTCGTCAGATCACAGCAGCAATGCAGCTTAAGGCTTGGCAAGTACCAGCATGGGAGACTGGCTGGGAATCCCAAGTTCTGTTGACCTTTTTGAACCTGAAAATTGTGTTAGTTTCTTTATGAGATAGTTAAAGAAGGTTCAAATTGAACAGCTGCTATCAACGGCCATTCTAAGCTGAATGTGCCTGCTCTCGTCAGATCGCAGCAGCAATGCAGCTTAAGGCTTGGCAAGTACCAGCATGGGAGACTGGCTGGGAATTCCAAGTTCCGTTGACCTTTTTGAACCTGAAAATGTGTTAGTTTGTCTATGAGATAGTAAAAGAAGGTTCAAATTGAACAGCTGCTGTCAACGGCCATTCTAAGCTGAATGTGCCTGCTCTCGTCAGATCGCAGCAGCAATGCAGCTTAAGGCTTGGCAAGTACCAGCTTGGGAGACTGGCTGGGAATCCCAAGTTCCGTTGACCTTTTTGAACCTGAAAATTGTGTTAGTTTCTCTATGAGATAGTAAAAGAAGGTTCAAATTGAACAGCTGCTGTCAACGGCCATTCTAAGCTGAATGAGCCTGCTCTCGTCAGATCACAGCAGCAATGCAGCTTAAGGCTTGGCAAGTACCAGCATGGGAGACTGGCTGGGAATCCCAAGTTCTGTTGACCTTTTTGAACCTGAAAATTGTGTTAGTTTCTCTATGAGATAGTTAAAGAAGGTTCAAATTGAACAGCTGCTGTCAACGGCCATTCTAAGCTGAATGTGCCTGCTCTCGTCAGATCGCAGCAGCAATGCAGCTTAAGGCTTGGCAAGTACCAGCATGGGAGACTGGCTGGGAATTCCAAGTTCCGTTGACCTTTTTGAACCTGAAAATGTGTTAGTTTCTCTATGAGATAGTAAAAGAAGGTTCAAATTGAACAGCTGCTGTCAACGGCCATTCTAAGCTGAATGTGCCTGCTCTCGTCAGATCGCAGCAGCAATGCAGCTTAAGGCTTGGCAAGTACCAGCATGGGAGACTGGCTGGAAATCCCAAGTTCCGTTGACCTTTTTGAACCTGAAAATTGTGTTAGTTTCTCTATGAGATAGTAAAAGAAGGTTCAAATTGAAAAACTGCTGTCAACGGCCATTCTAAGCGGAATGTGCGTGCTCTTGTCAGATCGCAGCAGCGATGCAGCTTAAGGCTTGGCAAATACCAGCATGGGAGACTGGCTGAAAAACCCAAGTTCTGGTGACCTTTTTGAACCTGAAAATTGTGTTAGTTTCTCTATGAGATAGTAGAAGAAGGTTCAAATTGAACAACTGCTGTCAACGGCCATTCTAAGCTGAATGTGTGTGCTCTTTTCAGATCGCAGCAGCGATGCAGCTTAAGGCTTGGCAAGTACCAGCATGGGAGACTGGCTGGGAATCCCAAGTTCTGTTGACCTTTATGAACCTGAAAATTGTGTTAGTTTCTCTATGAGATAGTAAAAGAAGGTTCAAATTGAACAGCTGCTGTCAACGGCCATTCTAAGCTGAATTTGCCTGCTCTCGTCAGATCGCAGCAGCAATGCAACTTAAGGCTTGGCAAGTACCAGCATGGGAGACTGGCTGGGAATTCCAAGTTCCGTTGACCTTTTTGAACCTGAAAATGTGTTAGTTTCTCTATGAGATAGTAAAAGAAGGTTCAAATTGAACAGCTGTTGTCAACGGCCATTCTAAGCTGAATGTGCCTGCTCTCGTTAGATCGCAGCAGCAATGCAGCTTAAGGCTTGGCAAGTACCAGCATGGGAGACTGGCTGGGAATCCCAAGTTCTGGTGACCTTTTTGAACCTGAAAATTGTGTTAGTTTCTCTATGAGATAGTAAAAGAAGGTTCAAATTGAACAGCTGCTGTCAATGGCCATTCTAAGCTGAATGTGCCTGCTCTTGTCAGATCGCAGCAGCAATGCAGCTTAAGGCTTGGCAAGTACCAGCATGGGAGACTGGGTAGGAATCCCAAGATCCGTTGACCTTTTTGAACCTGAAAATTGAGTTATTTTCTCTATGAGATAGTAAAAGAAGGTTCAAATTGAACAGCTGCCGTCAACGGCCATTCTAAGCTGAATGTGCCTGCTCTCGTCAGATCACAGCAGCAATGCAGCTTAAGGCTTGGCAAGTACCAGCATGGGAGACTGGCTGGGAATCCCAAGTTCTGTTGACCTTTTTGAACCTGAAAATTGTGTTAGTTTCTCTATGAGATAGTTAAAGAAGGTTCAAATTGAACAGCTGCTGTCAACGGCCATTCTAAGCTGAATGTGCCTGCTCTCGTCAGATCGCAGCAGCAATGCAGCTTAAGGCTTGGCAAGTACCAGCATGGGAGACTGGCTGGGAATCCCAAGTTCTGGTGACCTTTTTGAACCTTAAAATTGTGTTAGTTTCTCTATGAGAAAGTAGAAGAAGGTTCAAATTGAACAACTGCTGTCAACGGCCATTCTAAGCGGAATGTGCGTGCTCTGGTCAGATCGCAGCAGCAATGCAGCTTAAGGCTTGGCAAATACCAGCATGGGAGACTGGCTGGGAATCCCAAGTTCTGGTGACCTTTTTGAACCTGAAAATTGTGTTAGTTTCTCTATGAGAAAGTAGAAGAAGGTTCAAATTGAACAACTGCTGTCAACGGCCATTCTAAGCTGAATGTGTGTGCTCTTGTCAGATCGCAGCAGCGATGCAGCTTAAGGCTTGGCAAGTACCAGCATGGGAGACTGGCTGGGAATCCCAAGTTCTGTTGACCTTTTTTAACCTGAAAATTGTGTTAGTTTCTCTATGAGATAGTTAAAGAAGGTTCAAATTGAACAGCTGCTGTCAACGGCCATTCTAAGCTGAATGTGCCTGCTCTCGTCAGATCGCAGCAGCAATGCAGCTTAAGGCTTGGCAAGTACCAGCATGGGAGACTGGCTGGGAATCCCAAGTTCCGTTGACCTTTTTGAACCTGAAAATTGTGTTAGTTTCTCTATGAGATAGTAAAAGAAGGTTCAAATTGAACAGCTGCTGTCAATGGCCATTCTAAGCTGAATGTGCCTGCTCTCGTCAGATCGCAGCAGCAATGCAGCTTAAGGCTTGGCAAGTACCAGCATGGGAGACTGGCTGGGAATCCCAAGTTCCGTTGACCTTTTTGAACCTGAAAATTGTGTTAGTTTCTCTATGAGATAGTAAAAGAAGGTTCAAATTGAAAAGCTGCTGTCAACGGCCATTCTAAGCGGAATGTGCGTGCTCTGGTCAGATCGCAGCAGCAATGCAGCTTAAGGCTTGGCAAATACCAGCTTGGGAGACTGGCTGGGAATCCCAAGTTCTGGTGACCTTTTTGAACCTTAAAATTGTGTTAGTTTCTCTATGAGAAAGTAGAAGAAGGTTCAAATTGAACAACTGCTGTCAACGGCCATTCTAAGCTGAATGTGTGTGCTCTTGTCAGATCGCAGCAGCGATGCAGCTTAAGGCTTGGCAAGTACCAGCATGGGAGACTGGCTGGGAATCCCAAGTTCTGTTGACCTTTTTGAACCTGAAAATTGTGTTAGTTTCTCTATGAGATAGTAAAAGAAGGTTCAAATTGAACAGCTGCTGTCAATGGCCATTCTAAGCTGAATGTGCCTGCTCTCGTCAGATCGCAGCAGCAATGCAGCTTAAGGCTTGGCAAGTACCAGCATGGGAGACTGGCTGGGAATCCCAAGTTCTGTTGACCTTTTTTAACCTGAAAATTGTGTTAGTTTCTATATGAGATAGTAAAAGAAGGTTCAAATTGAACAGCTGCTGTCAACGGCCATTCTAAGCTGAATTTGCCTGCTCTCGTCAGATCGCAGCAGCAATGCAACTTAAGGCTTGGCAAGTACCAGCATGGGAGACTGGCTGGGAATTCCAAGTTCCGTTGACCTTTTTGAACCTGAAAATGTGTTAGTTTCTCTATGAGATAGTAAAAGAAGGTTCAAATTGAAAAACTGCTGTCAACGGCCATTCTAAGCGGAATGTGCGTGCTCTTGTCAGATCGCAGCAGCGATGCAGTTTAAGGCTTGGCAAATACCAGCATGGGAGACTGGCTGAAAAACCCAAGTTCTGGTGACCTTTTTGAACCTGAAAATTGTGTTAGTTTCTCTATGAGATAGTAGAAGAAGGTTCAAATTGAACAACTGCTGTCAACTGCCATTCTAAGCTGAATGTGTGTGCTCTTTTCAGATCGCAGCAGCGATGCAGCTTAAGGCTTGGCAAGTACCAGCATGGGAGATTGGCTGGGAATCCCAAGTTCTGTTGACCTTTATGAACCTGAAAATTGTGTTAGTTTCTCTATGAGATAGTAAAAGAAGGTTCAAATTGAACAGCTGCTGTCAACGGCCATTCTAAGCTGAATTTGCCTGCTCTCGTCAGATCGCAGCAGCAATGCAACTTAAGGCTTGGCAAGTACCAGCATGGGAGACTGGCTGGGAATTCCAAGTTCCGTTGACCTTTTTGAACCTGAAAATGTGTTAGTTTCTCTATGAGATAGTAAAAGAAGGTTCAAATTGAACAGCTGCTGTCAACGGCCATTCTAAGCTGAATGTGCCTGCTCTCGTGAGATCGCAGCAGCAATGCAGCTTAAGGATTGGCAAGTACCAGCATGGGAGACTGGCTGGGAATCCCAAGTTCCGTTGACCTTTTTGAACCTGAAAATTGTGTTAGTTTCTCTATGAGATAGTAAAAGAAGGTTCAAATTGAACAGCTGCTGTCAACGGCCATTCTAAGCTGAATGTGCCTGCTCTCGTCAGATCGCAGCAGCAATGCAGCTTAAGGCTTGGCAAGTACCAGCATGGGAGACTGGGTAGGAATCCCAAGATCCGTTGACCTTTTTGAACCTGAAAATTGAGTTATTTTCTCTATGAGATAGTAAAAGAAGGTTCAAATTGAACAGCTGCTGTCAACGGCCATTCTAAGCTGAATGTGCGTGCTCTTGTCAGATCGCAGCAGCGATGCAGCTTAAGGCTTGGCAAGTACCAGCATGGGAGACTGGCTGGG
Source organism: Engystomops pustulosus (assembly GCF_040894005.1). Classification (NCBI taxonomy): domain Eukaryota; kingdom Metazoa; phylum Chordata; class Amphibia; order Anura; family Leptodactylidae; genus Engystomops; species Engystomops pustulosus. The sequence continues at coordinate 61,707,901 of NC_092419.1, forward strand.
AATCCCAAGTTCTGGTGACTTTTTGAACCTGAAAATTGTGTTAGTTTCTCTATGAGATAGTAGAAGAAGGTTCAAATTGAACAACTGCTGTCAACGGCCATTCTAAGCTGAATGTGTGTGCTCATGTCAGATCGCAGCAGCGATGCAGCTTAAGGCTTGGCAAGTACCAGCATGGGAGACTGGCTGGGAATCCCAAGTTCCGTTGACCTATTTGAACCTGAGAATTGTGTTAGTTTCTCTATGAGATAGCAAAAGAAGGTTCAAATTGAACAGCTGCTGTCAACGGCCATTCTAAGCTGAATGTGCCTGCTCTCGTCAGATCGCAGCAGCAATGCAGCTTAAGGCTTGGCAAGTACCAGCATGGGAGACTGGCTGGGAATCCCAAGTTCTGTTGACCTTTTTTAACCTGAAAATTGTGTTAGTTTATCTATGAGATAGTAAAAGAAGGTTCAAATTGAACAGCTGCTGTCAACAGCCATTCTTAGCTGAATTTGCCTGCTCTCGTCAGATCGCAGCAGCAATGCAACTTAAGGCTTGGCAAGTATCAGCATGGGAGACTGGCTGGGAATTCCAAGTTCCGTTGACCTTTTTGAACCTGAAAATGTGTTAGTTTCTCTATGAGATAGTAAAAGAAGGTTCAAATTGAACAGCTGCTGTCAACGGCCATTCTAAGCTGAATGTGCCTGCTCTCGTCAGATCGCAGCAGCAATGCATCTTAAGGCTTGGCAAGTACCAGCATGGGAGACTGGCTGGGAATCCCAAGTTCCGTTGACCTTTTTGAACCTGAAAATTGTGATAGTTTCTCTATGAGATAGTAAAAGAAGGTTCAAATTGAACAGCTGCTGTCAACGGCCATTCTAAGCTGAATGTGCCTGCTCTCGTCAGATCGCAGCAGCAATGCAGCTTAAGGCTTGGCAAGTACCAGCATGGGAGACTGGCTGGGAATCCCAAGTTCCGTTGACCTTTTTGAACCTGAAAATTGTGTTAGTTTCTCTATGAGATAGTAAAAGAAGGTTCAAATTGAACAGCTGCTGTCAACGGCCATTCTAAGCTGCATGTGCCTGCTCTCGTCAGATTGCAGCAGCAATGCAGCTTAAGGCTTGGCAAGTACCAGCATGGGAGACTGGGTAGGAATCGCAAGATCTGTTGACCTTTTTGAACCTGAAAATTGAGTTATTTTCTCTATGAGATAGTAAAAGAAGGTTCAAATTGAACGGCTGCTGTCAATGGCCATTCTAAGCTGAATGTGCCTGCTCTCGTCAGATCACAGCAGCAATGCAGCTTAAGGCTTGGCAAGTACCAGCATGGGAGACTGGCTGGGAATCCCAAGTTATGTTGACCTTTTTGAACCTGAAAATTGTGTTAGTTTCTCTATGAGATAATAAAAGAAGGTTCAAATTGAACAGCTGCTGTCAACGGCCATTCTAAGCTGAATGTGCCTGCTCTCGTGAGATCGCAGCAGCAATGCAGCTTAAGGCTTGGCAAGTACCAGCATGGGAGACTGGCTGGGAATTCCAAGTTCTGTTGACCTTTTTGAACCTGAAAATGTGTTAGTTTCTCTATGAGATAGTAAAAGAAGGTTCAAATTGAACAGCTGCTGTCAACGGCCATTCTAAGCTGAATGTGCCTGCTCTCCTCAGATCGCAGCAGCAATGCAGCTTAAGGCTTGGCAAGTACCAGCATGGGAGACTGGCTGGGAATCCCAAGTTCCGTTGACCTTTTTGAACCTGAAAATTGTGTTAGTTTCTCTATGAGATAGTAAAAGAAGGTTCAAATTGAACAGCTGCTTTCAACGGCCATTCTAAGCTGAATGTGCCTGCTCTTGTCAGATCGCAGCAGCAATGCAGCTTAAGGCTTGGCAAGTACCAGCATGGGAGACTGGCTGGGAATCCCAAGTTCTGTTGACCTTTTTGAACCTGAAAATGTGTTAGTTTCTCTATGAGATAGTAAAAGAAGATTCAAATTGAACAGCTGCTGTCAAAGGCCATTCGAAGCTGAATGTGCGTGCTCTTGTCAGATCGCAGCAGCGATGCAGCTTAAGGCTTGGCAAGTACCAGCATGGGAGACTGCCTTGGAATCCCAAGTTCCGTTGACCTTTTTTAACCTGAAAATTGTGTTAGTTTCTCTATGAGATAGCAAAAGAAGGTTCAAATTGAACAGCTGCTGTCAACGGCCATTCTAAGCTGAATGTGCCTACTCTCGTCAGATCGCAGCAGCAATGCAGCTTAAGGCTTGGCAAGTACCAGCATGGGAGACTGGCTGGGAATCCCAAGTTCTGTTGACCTTTTTGAACCTGAAAATTGTGTTAGTTTCTCTATGAGATAGTAAAAGAAGGTTCAAATTGAACAGCTGCTGTCAACGGCCATTCTAAGCTGAATGTGCGTGCTCTTGTCAGATCGCAGCAGCGATGCAGCTTAAGGCTTGGCAAGTACCAGCATGGGAGACTGGCTGGGAATCCCAAGTTCTGTTGACCTTTTTGAACTTGAAAATTGTTTTAGTTTCTCTATGAGATAGTAAAAGAAGGTTCAATTTGAAATGCTGCTGTCAACGGCCATTCTAAGTTGAATGTGCCTCCTCTCGTCAGATCACAGCAGCAATGCAGCTTAAGGCTTGGCAAGTACCAGCATGGGAGACTGGCTGGGAATCCCAAGTTCCCTTGACCTTTTTGAACCTGAAAATTGTTTTAGTTTCTCTATGAGATAGTAAAAGAAGGTTCAAATTGAACAGCTGCTGTCAACGGCCATTCTAAGCTGAATGTGCCTGCTCTCGTCAGATCGCAGCAGCAATGCAGCTTAAGGCTTGGCAAGTACCAGCATGGGAGACTGGCTGGGAATCCCAAGTTCCGTTGACCTTTTTGAACCTGAAAATTGTGTTAGTTTCTGTATGAGATAGTAAAAGAAGGTTCAAATAGAACAGCTGCTTTCAACGGCCATTCTAAGCTGAATGTGCCTGCTCTTGTCAGATCGCAGCAGCAATGCAGCTTAAGGCTTGGCAAGTACCAGCATGGGAGACTGGCTGGGAATCCCAAGTTCTGTTGACCTTTTTGAACCTGAAAATGTGTTAGTTTCTCTATGAGATAGTAAAAGAAGATTCAAATTGAACAGCTGCTGTCAAAGGCCATTCGAAGCTGAATGTGCGTGCTCTTGTCAGATCGCAGCAGCGATGCAGCTTAAGGCTTGGCAAGTACCAGCATGGGAGACTGCCTTGGAATCCCAAGTTCCGTTGACCTTTTTTAACCTGAAAATTGTGTTAGTTTCTCTATGAGATAGCAAAAGAAGGTTCAAATTGAACAGCTGCTGTCAACGGCCATTCTAAGCTGAATGTGCCTACTCTCGTCAGATCGCAGCAGCAATGCAGCTTAAGGCTTGGCAAGTACCAGCATGGGAGACTGGCTGGGAATCCCAAGTTCTGTTGACCTTTTTGAACCTGAAAATTGTGTTAGTTTCTCTATGAGATAGTAAAAGAAGGTTCAAATTGAACAGCTGCTGTCAACGGCCATTCTAAGCTGAATGTGCGTGCTCTTGTCAGATCGCAGCAGCGATGCAGCTTAAGGCTTGGCAAGTACCAGCATGGGAGACTGGCTGGGAATCCCAAGTTCTGTTGACCTTTTTGAACTTGAAAATTGTTTTAGTTTCTCTATGAGATAGTAAAAGAAGGTTCAATTTGAAATGCTGCTGTCAACGGCCATTCTAAGCTGAATGTGCCTCCTCTCGTCAGATCACAGCAGCAATGCAGCTTAAGGCTTGGCAAGTACCAGCATGGGAGACTGGCTGGGAATCCCAAGTTCCCTTGACCTTTTTGAACCTGAAAATTGTTTTAGTTTCTCTATGAGATAGTAAAAGAAGGTTCAAATTGAACAGCTGCTGTCAACGGCCATTCTAAGCTGAATGTGCCTGCTCTCGTCAGATCGCAGCAGCAATGCAGCTTAAGGCTTGGCAAGTACCAGCATGGGAGACTGGCTGGGAATCCCAAGTTCCGTTGACCTTTTTGAACCTGAAAATTGTGTTAGTTTCTGTATGAGATAGTAAAAGAAGGTTCAAATTGAACAGCTGCTTTCAACGGCCATTCTAAGCTGAATGTGCCTGCTCTTGTCAGATCGCAGCAGCAATGCAGCTTAAGGCTTGGCAAGTACCAGCATGGGAGACTGGCTGGGAATCCCAAGTTCTGTTGACCTTTTTGAACCTGAAAATGTGTTAGTTTCTCTATGAGATAGTAAAAGAAGATTCAAATTGAACAGCTGCTGTCAAAGGCCATTCGAAGCTGAATGTGCGTGCTCTTGTCAGATCGCAGCAGCGATGCAGCTTAAGGCTTGGCAAGTACCAGCATGGGAGACTGCCTTGGAATCCCAAGTTCCGTTGACCTTTTTTAACCTGAAAATTGTGTTAGTTTCTCTATGAGATAGCAAAAGAAGGTTCAAATTGAACAGCTGCTGTCAACGGCCATTCTAAGCTGAATGTGCCTACTCTCGTCAGATCGCAGCAGCAATGCAGCTTAAGGCTTGGCAAGTACCAGCATGGGAGACTGGCTGGGAATCCCAAGTTCTGTTGACCTTTTTGAACCTGAAAATTGTGTTAGTTTCTCTATGAGATAGTAAAAGAAGGTTCAAATTGAACAGCTGCTGTCAACGGCCATTCTAAGCTGAATGTGCGTGCTCTTGTCAGATCGCAGCAGCGATGCAGCTTAAGGCTTGGCAAGTACCAGCATGGGAGACTGGCTGGGAATCCCAAGTTCTGTTGACCTTTTTGAACTTGAAAATTGTTTTAGTTTCTCTATGAGATAGTAAAAGAAGGTTCAATTTGAAATGCTGCTGTCAACGGCCATTCTAAGCTGAATGTGCCTCCTCTCGTCAGATCACAGCAGCAATGCAGCTTAAGGCTTGGCAAGTACCAGCATGGGAGACTGGCTGGGAATCCCAAGTTCCCTTGACCTTTTTGAACCTGAAAATTGTTTTAGTTTCTCTATGAGATAGTAAAAGAAGGTTCAAATTGAACAGCTGCTGTCAACGGCCATTCTAAGCTGAATGTGCATGCTCTTGTCAGATCGCAGCAGCGATGCAGCTTAAGGCTTGGCAAGTACCAGCATGGGAGACTGGCTGGGAATCCCAAGTTCTGGTGACTTTTTTGAACCTGAAAATTGTGTTAGTTTCTCTATGAGATAGTAGAAGAAGGTTCAAATTGAACAACTGCTGTCAACGGCCATTCTAAGCTGAATGTGTGTGCTCTTGTCAGATCGCAGCAGCGATGCAGCTTAAGGCTTGGCAAGTACCAGCATGGGAGACTGGCTGGGAATCCCAAGTTCCGTTGACCTTTTTGAACCTGAAAATTGTGTTAGTTTCTCTATGAGATAGCAAAAGAAGGTTCAAATTGAACAGCTGCTGTCAACGGCCATTCTAAGCTGAATGTGCCTGCTCTCGTCAGATCGCAGCAGCAATGCATCTTAAGGCTTGGCAAGTACCAGCATGGGAGACTGGCTGGGAATCCCAAGTTCCGTTGACCTTTTTGAACCTGAAAATTGTGATAGTTTCTCTATGAGATAGTAAAAGAAGGTTCAAATTGAACAGCTGCTGTCAACGGCCATTCTAAGCTGAATGTGCCTGCTCTCGTCAGATCGCAGCAGCAATGCAGCTTAAGGCTTGGCAAGTACCAGCATGGGAGACTGGCTGGGAATCCCAAGTTCCGTTGACCTTTTTGAACCTGAAAATTGTGTTAGTTTCTGTATGAGATAGTAAAAGAAGGTTCAAATTGAAAAGCTGCTGTCAACGGCAATTCTAAGCTGAATGTGCGTGTTCTTGTCAGATCGCAGCAGCGATGCAGCTTAAGGCTTGGCAAGTACCAGCATGGGAGACTGGCTGGGAATCCCAAGTTCTGGTGACCTTTTTGAACCTGAAAATTGTGTTAGTTTCTCTATGAGATAGTAGAAGAAGGTTCAAATTGAACAACTGCTGTCAACGGCCATTCTAAGCTGAATGTGTGTGCTCTTTTCAGATCGCAGCAGCGATGCAGCTTAAGGCTTGGCAAGTACCAGCATGGGAGACTGGCTGGGAATCCCAAGTTCTGTTGACCTTTTTGAACCTGAAAATTGTGTTAGTTTCTCTATGAGATAGTAAAAGAAGGTTCAAATTGAACAGCTGCTGTCAACGGCAATTCTAAGCTGAATGTGCCTGCTCTCGTCAGATTGCAGCAGCAATGCAGCTTAAGGCTTGGCAAGTACCAGCATGGGAGACTGGCTGGGAATCCCAAGTTCCGTTGACCTTTTTGAACCTGAAAATTGTGTTAGTTTCTCTATGAGATAGTAAAAGAAGGTTCAAATTGAAAAGCTGCTGTCAACGGCCATTCTAAGCGGAATGTGTGTGCTCTGGTCAGATCGCAGCAGCAATGCAGCTTAAGGCTTGGCAAATACCAGCATGGGAGACTGGCTGGGAATCCCAAGTTCTGGAGACCTTTTTGAACCTGAAAATTGTGTTAGTTTCTCTATGAGATAGTAAAAGAAGGTTCAAATTGAACAGCTGCTGTCAACGGCCATTCTAAGCGGAATGTGTGTGCTCTGGTCAGATCGCAGCAGCAATGCAGCTTAAGGCTTGGCAAATACCAGCATGGGAGACTGGCTGGGAATCCCAAGTTCTGGAGACCTTTTTGAACCTGAAAATTGTGTTAGTTTCTCTATGAGATAGTAGAAGAAGGTTCAAATTGAACAACTGCTGTCAACGGCCATTCTAAGCTGAATGTGTGTGCTCTTTTCAGATCGCAGCAGCGATGCAGCTTAAGGCTTGGCAAGTATCAGCATGGGAGACTGGCTGGGAATCCCAAGTTCTGTTGACCTTTTTGAACCTGAAAATTGTGTTAGTTTCTCTATGAGATAGTAAAAGAAGGTTCAAATTGAACAGCTGCTGTCAACGGCCATTCTAAGCTGAATTTGCTTGCTCTTGTCAGATCGCAGCAGCAATGCAGCTTAAGGCTTGGCAAGTACCAGCATGGGAGACTGGCTGGGAATTCCAAGTTCCGTTGACCTTTTTGAACCTGAAAATGTGTTAGTTTTTCTATGAGATAGTAAAAGAAGGTTCAAATTGAACAGATGCTGTCAACGGCCATTCTAAGCTGAATGTGCCTGCTCTCGTTAGATCGCAGCAGCAATGCAGCTTAAGGCTTGGCAAGTACCAGCATGGGAGACTGGCTGGGAATCCCAAGTTCCGTTGACATTTTTGAACCTGAAAATTGTGTTAGTTTCTCTATGAGATAGTAAAAGAAGGTTCAAATTGAACAGCTGCTGTCAACGGCCATTCTAAGCTGAATGTGCCTGCTCTCGTCAGATCGCAGCAGCAATGCAGCTTAAGGCTTGGCAAGTACCAGCATGGGAGACTGGGTAGGAATACCAAGATCCGTTGACCTTTTTGAACCTGAAAATTGAGTTATTTTCTCTATGAGATAGTAAAAGAAGGTTCAAATTGAACAGCTGCTGTCAACAGCCATTCTAAGCTGAATGTGCCTGCTCTCGTCAGATCACAGCAGCAATGCAGCTTAAGGCTTGGCAAGTACCAGCATGGGAGACTGGCTGGGAATCCCAAGTTCTGTTGACCTTTTTGAACCTGAAAATTGTGTTAGTTTCTCTATGAGATAGTTAAAGAAGGTTCAAATTGAACAGCTGCTGTCAACGGCCATTCTAAGCTGAATGTGCCTGCTCTCGTCAGATCGCAGCAGCAATGCAGCTTAAGGCTTGGCAAGTACAAGCATGGGAGACTGGCTGGGAATTCCAAGTTCCGTTGACCTTTTTGAACCTGAAAATGTGTTAGTTTCTCTATGAGATAGTAAAAGAAGGTTCAAATTGAACAGCTGCTGTCAACGGCCATTCTAAGCTGAATGTGCCTGCTCTCGTTAGATCGCAGCAGCAATGCAGCTTAAGGCTTGGCAAGTACCAGCATGGGAGACTGGCTGGGAATCCCAAGTTCCGTTGACCTTTTTGAACCTGAAAATTGTGTTAGTTTCTCTATGAGATAGTAAAAGAAGGTTCAAATTGAACAGCTGCTGTCAACGGCCATTCTAAGCTGAATGTGCCTGCTCTCCTCAGATCGCAGCAGCAATGCAGCTTAAGGCTTGGCAAGTACCAGCATGGGAGACTGGGTAGGAATCCCAAGATCCGTTGACCTTTTTGAACCTGAAAATTGAGTTATTTTCTCTATGAGATAGTAAAAGAAGGTTCAAATTTAACAGCTGCTGTCAACGGCCATTCTAAGCTGAATGTGCCTGCTCTCGTCAGATCACAGCAGCAATGCAGCTTAAGGCTTGGCAAGTACCAGCATGGGAGACTGGCTGGGAATCCCAAGTTCTGTTGACCTTTTTGAACCTGAAAATTGTGTTAGTTTCTTTATGAGATAGTTAAAGAAGGTTCAAATTGAACAGCTGCTATCAACGGCCATTCTAAGCTGAATGTGCCTGCTCTCGTCAGATCGCAGCAGCAATGCAGCTTAAGGCTTGGCAAGTACCAGCATGGGAGACTGGCTGGGAATTCCAAGTTCCGTTGACCTTTTTGAACCTGAAAATGTGTTAGTTTGTCTATGAGATAGTAAAAGAAGGTTCAAATTGAACAGCTGCTGTCAACGGCCATTCTAAGCTGAATGTGCCTGCTCTCGTCAGATCGCAGCAGCAATGCAGCTTAAGGCTTGGCAAGTACCAGCATGGGAGACTGGCTGGGAATCCCAAGTTCCGTTGACCTTTTTGAACCTGAAAATTGTGTTAGTTTCTCTATGAGATAGTAAAAGAAGGTTCAAATTGAACAGCTGCTGTCAACGGCCATTCTAAGCTGAATGAGCCTGCTCTCGTCAGATCACAGCAGCAATGCAGCTTAAGGCTTGGCAAGTACCAGCATGGGAGACTGGCTGGGAATCCCAAGTTCTGTTGACCTTTTTGAACCTGAAAATTGTGTTAGTTTCTCTATGAGATAGTTAAAGAAGGTTCAAATTGAACAGCTGCTGTCAACGGCCATTCTAAGCTGAATGTGCCTGCTCTCGTCAGATCGCAGCAGCAATGCAGCTTAAGGCTTGGCAAGTACCAGCATGGGAGACTGGCTGGGAATTCCAAGTTCCGTTGACCTTTTTGAACCTGAAAATGTGTTAGTTTCTCTATGAGATAGTAAAAGAAGGTTCAAATTGAACAGCTGCTGTCAACGGCCATTCTAAGCTGAATGTGCCTGCTCTCGTCAAATCGCAGCAGCAATGCAGCTTAAGGCTTGGCAAGTACCAGCATGGGAGACTGGCTGGGAATTCCAAGTTCCGTTGACCTTTTTGAACCTGAAAATGTGTTAGTTTCTCTATGAGATAGTAAAAGAAGGTTCAAATTGAACAGCTGCTGTCAACGGCCATTCTAAGCTGAATGTGCCTGCTCTCGTCAGATCGCAGCAGCAATGCAGCTTAAGGCTTGGCAAGTACCAGCATGGGAGACTGGCTGGAAATCCCAAGTTCCGTTGACCTTTTTGAACCTGAAAATTGTGTTAGTTTCTCTATGAGATAGTAAAAGAAGGTTCAAATTGAAAAACTGCTGTCAACGGCCATTCTAAGCGGAATGTGCGTGCTCTTGTCAGATCGCAGCAGCGATGCAGCTTAAGGCTTGGCAAATACCAGCATGGGAGACTGGCTGAAAAACCCAAGTTCTGGTGACCTTTTTGAACCTGAAAATTGTGTTAGTTTCTCTATGAGATAGTAGAAGAAGGTTCAAATTGAACAACTGCTGTCAACGGCCATTCTAAGCTGAATGTGTGTGCTCTTTTCAGATCGCAGCAGCGATGCAGCTTAAGGCTTGGCAAGTACCAGCATGGGAGACTGGCTGGGAATCCCAAGTTCTGTTGACCTTTATGAACCTGAAAATTGTGTTAGTTTCTCTATGAGATAGTAAAAGAAGGTTCAAATTGAACAGCTGCTGTCAACGGCAATTCTAAGCTGAATGTGCCTGCTCTCGTCAGATCGCAGCAGCAATGCAGCTTAAGGCTTGGCAAGTACCAGCATGGGAGACTGGCTGGGAATCCCAAGTTCTGTTGACCTTTTTTAACCTGAAAATTGTGTTAGTTTCTCTATGATATAGTAAAAGAAGGTTCAAATTGAACAGCTGCTGTCAACGGCCATTCTAAGCTGAATTTGCCTGCTCTCGTCAGATCGCAGCAGCAATGCAACTTAAGGCTTGGCAAGTACCAGCATGGGAGACTGGCTGGGAATTCCAAGTTCCGTTGACCTTTTTGAACCTGAAAATGTGTTAGTTTCTCTATGAGATAGTAAAAGAAGGTTCAAATTGAACAGCTGTTGTCAACGGCCATTCTAAGCTGAATGTGCCTGCTCTCGTTAGATCGCAGCAGCAATGCAGCTTAAGGCTTGGCAAGTACCAGCATGGGAGACTGGCTGGGAATCCCAAGTTCTGGTGACCTTTTTGAACCTGAAAATTGTGTTAGTTTCTCTATGAGATAGTAAAAGAAGGTTCAAATTGAACAGCTGCTGTCAATGGCCATTCTAAGCTGAATGTGCCTGCTCTCGTCAGATCGCAGCAGCAATGCAGCTTAAGGCTTGGCAAGTACCAGCATGGGAGACTGGGTAGGAATCCCAAGATCCGTTGACCTTTTTGAACCTGAAAATTGAGTTATTTTCTCTATGAGATAGTAAAAGAAGGTTCAAATTGAACAGCTGCCGTCAACGGCCATTCTAAGCTGAATGTGCCTGCTCTCGTCAGATCACAGCAGCAATGCAGCTTAAGGCTTGGCAAGTACCAGCATGGGAGACTGGCTGGGAATCCCAAGTTCTGTTGACCTTTTTGAACCTGAAAATTGTGTTAGTTTCTCTATGAGATAGTTAAAGAAGGTTCAAATTGAACAGCTGCTATCAACGGCCATTCTAAGCTGAATGTGCCTGCTCTCGTCAGATCGCAGCAGCAATGCAGCTTAAGGCTTGGCAAGTACCAGCATGGGAGACTGGCTGGGAATTCCAAGTTCCGTTGACCTTTTTGAACCTGAAAATGTGTTAGTTTGTCTATGAGATAGTAAAAGAAGGTTCAAATTGAACAGCTGCTGTCAACGGCCATTCTAAGCTGAATGTGCCTGCTCTCGTCAGATCGCAGCAGCAATGCAGCTTAAGGCTTGGCAAGTACCAGCATGGGAGACTGGCTGGGAATCCCAAGTTCCGTTGACCTTTTTGAACCTGAAAATTGTGTTAGTTTCTCTATGAGATAGTAAAAGAAGGTTCAAATTGAACAGCTGCTGTCAACGGCCATTCTAAGCTGAATGAGCCTGCTCTCGTCAGATCACAGCAGCAATGCAGCTTAAGGCTTGGCAAGTACCAGCATGGGAGACTGGCTGGGAATCCCAAGTTCTGTTGACCTTTTTGAACCTGAAAATTGTGTTAGTTTCTCTATGAGATAGTTAAAGAAGGTTCAAATTGAACAGCTGCTGTCAACGGCCATTCTAAGCTGAATGTGCCTGCTCTCGTCAGATCGCAGCAGCAATGCAGCTTAAGGCTTGGCAAGTACCAGCATGGGAGACTGGCTGGGAATTCCAAGTTCCGTTGACCTTTTTGAACCTGAAAATGTGTTAGTTTCTCTATGAGATAGTAAAAGAAGGTTCAAATTGAACAGCTGCTGTCAACGGCCATTCTAAGCTGAATGTGCCTGCTCTCGTCAAATCGCAGCAGCAATGCAGCTTAAGGCTTGGCAAGTACCAGCATGGGAGACTGGCTGGGAATTCCAAGTTCCGTTGACCTTTTTGAACCTGAAAATGTGTTAGTTTCTCTATGAGATAGTAAAAGAAGGTTCAAATTGAACAGCTGCTGTCAACGGCCATTCTAAGCTGAATGTGCCTGCTCTCGTCAGATCGCAGCAGCAATGCAGCTTAAGGCTTGGCAAGTACCAGCATGGGAGACTGGCTGGAAATCCCAAGTTCCGTTGACCTTTTTGAACCTGAAAATTGTGTTAGTTTCTCTATGAGATAGTAAAAGAAGGTTCAAATTGAAAAACTGCTGTCAACGGCCATTCTAAGCGGAATGTGCGTGCTCTTGTCAGATCGCAGCAGCGATGCAGCTTAAGGCTTGGCAAATACCAGCATGGGAGACTGGCTGAAAAACCCAAGTTCTGGTGACCTTTTTGAACCTGAAAATTGTGTTAGTTTCTCTATGAGATAGTAGAAGAAGGTTCAAATTGAACAACTGCTGTCAACGGCCATTCTAAGCTGAATGTGTGTGCTCTTTTCAGATCGCAGCAGCGATGCAGCTTAAGGCTTGGCAAGTACCAGCATGGGAGACTGGCTGGGAATCCCAAGTTCTGTTGACCTTTATGAACCTGAAAATTGTGTTAGTTTCTCTATGAGATAGTAAAAGAAGGTTCAAATTGAACAGCTGCTGTCAACGGCAATTCTAAGCTGAATGTGCCTGCTCTCGTCAGATCGCAGCAGCAATGCAGCTTAAGGCTTGGCAAGTACCAGCATGGGAGACTGGCTGGGAATCCCAAGTTCTGTTGACCTTTTTTAACCTGAAAATTGTGTTAGTTTCTCTATGATATAGTAAAAGAAGGTTCAAATTGAACAGCTGCTGTCAACGGCCATTCTAAGCTGAATTTGCCTGCTCTCGTCAGATCGCAGCAGCAATGCAACTTAAGGCTTGGCAAGTACCAGCATGGGAGACTGGCTGGGAATTCCAAGTTCCGTTGACCTTTTTGAACCTGAAAATGTGTTAGTTTCTCTATGAGATAGTAAAAGAAGGTTCAAATTGAACAGCTGTTGTCAACGGCCATTCTAAGCTGAATGTGCCTGCTCTCGTTAGATCGCAGCAGCAATGCAGCTTAAGGCTTGGCAAGTACCAGCATGGGAGACTGGCTGGGAATCCCAAGTTCTGGTGACCTTTTTGAACCTGAAAATTGTGTTAGTTTCTCTATGAGATAGTAAAAGAAGGTTCAAATTGAACAGCTGCTGTCAATGGCCATTCTAAGCTGAATGTGCCTGCTCTCGTCAGATCGCAGCAGCAATGCAGCTTAAGGCTTGGCAAGTACCAGCATGGGAGGCTGGGTAGGAATCCCAAGATCCGTTGACCTTTTTGAACCTGAAAATTGAGTTATTTTCTCTATGAGATAGTAAAAGAAGGTTCAAATTGAACAGCTGCCGTCAACGGCCATTCTAAGCTGAATGTGCCTGCTCTCGTCAGATCACAGCAGCAATGCAGCTTAAGGCTTGGCAAGTACCAGCATGGGAGACTGGCTGGGAATCCCAAGTTCTGTTGACCTTTTTGAACCTGAAAATTGTGTTAGTTTCTCTATGAGATAGTTAAAGAAGGTTCAAATTGAACAGCTGCTATCAACGGCCATTCTAAGCTGAATGTGCCTGCTCTCGTCAGATCGCAGCAGCAATGCAGCTTAAGGCTTGGCAAGTACCAGCATGGGAGACTGGCTGGGAATTCCAAGTTCCGTTGACCTTTTTGAACCTGAAAATGTGTTAGTTTCTCTATGAGATAGTAAAAGAAGGTTCAAATTGAACAGCTGCTGTCAACGGCCATTCTAAGCTGAATGAGCCTGCTCTCGTCAGATCACAGCAGCAATGCAGCTTAAGGCTTGGCAAGTACCAGCATGGGAGACTGGCTGGGAATCCCAAGTTCTGTTGACCTTTTTGAACCTGAAAATTGTGTTAGTTTCTCTATGAGATAGTTAAAGAAGGTTCAAATTGAACAGCTGCTGTCAACGGCCATTCTAAGCTGAATGTGCCTGCTCTCGTCAGATCGCAGCAGCAATGCAGCTTAAGGCTTGGCAAGTACCAGCATGGGAGACTGGCTGGGAATTCCAAGTTCCGTTGACCTTTTTGAACCTGAAAATGTGTTAGTTTCTCTATGAGATAGTAAAAGAAGGTTCAAATTGAACAGCTGCTGTCAACGGCCATTCTAAGCTGAATGTGCCTGCTCTCGTCAAATCGCAGCAGCAATGCAGCTTAAGGCTTGGCAAGTACCAGCATGGGAGACTGGCTGGGAATTCCAAGTTCCGTTGACCTTTTTGAACCTGAAAATGTGTTAGTTTCTCTATGAGATAGTAAAAGAAGGTTCAAATTGAACAGCTGCTGTCAACGGCCATTCTAAGCTGAATGTGCCTGCTCTCGTCAGATCGCAGCAGCAATGCAGCTTAAGGCTTGGCAAGTACCAGCATGGGAGACTGGCTGGAAATCCCAAGTTCCGTTGACCTTTTTGAACCTGAAAATTGTGTTAGTTTCTCTATGAGATAGTAAAAGAAGGTTCAAATTGAAAAACTGCTGTCAACGGCCATTCTAAGCGGAATGTGCGTGCTCTTGTCAGATCGCAGCAGCGATGCAGCTTAAGGCTTGGCAAATACCAGCATGGGAGACTGGCTGAAAAACCCAAGTTCTGGTGACCTTTTTGAACCTGAAAATTGTGTTAGTTTCTCTATGAGATAGTAGAAGAAGGTTCAAATTGAACAACTGCTGTCAACGGCCATTCTAAGCTGAATGTGTGTGCTCTTTTCAGATCGCAGCAGCGATGCAGCTTAAGGCTTGGCAAGTACCAGCATGGGAGACTGGCTGGGAATCCCAAGTTCTGTTGACCTTTATGAACCTGAAAATTGTGTTAGTTTCTCTATGAGATAGTAAAAGAAGGTTCAAATTGAACAGCTGCTGTCAACGGCAATTCTAAGCTGAATGTGCCTGCTCTCGTCAGATCGCAGCAGCAATGCAGCTTAAGGCTTGGCAAGTACCAGCATGGGAGACTGGCTGGGAATCCCAAGTTCTGTTGACCTTTTTTAACCTGAAAATTGTGTTAGTTTCTCTATGATATAGTAAAAGAAGGTTCAAATTGAACAGCTGCTGTCAACGGCCATTCTAAGCTGAATTTGCCTGCTCTCGTCAGATCGCAGCAGCAATGCAACTTAAGGCTTGGCAAGTACCAGCATGGGAGACTGGCTGGGAATTCCAAGTTCCGTTGACCTTTTTGAACCTGAAAATGTGTTAGTTTCTCTATGAGATAGTAAAAGAAGGTTCAAATTGAACAGCTGTTGTCAACGGCCATTCTAAGCTGAATGTGCCTGCTCTCGTTAGATCGCAGCAGCAATGCAGCTTAAGGCTTGGCAAGTACCAGCATGGGAGACTGGCTGGGAATCCCAAGTTCCGTTGACCTTTTTGAACCTGAAAATTGTGTTAGTTTCTCTATGAGATAGTAAAAGAAGGTTCAAATTGAACAGCTGCTGTCAATGGCCATTCTAAGCTGAATGTGCCTGCTCTCGTCAGATCGCAGCAGCAATGCAGCTTAAGGCTTGGCAAGTACCAGCATGGGAGACTGGGTAGGAATCCCAAGATCCGTTGACCTTTTTGAACCTGAAAATTGAGTTATTTTCTCTATGAGATAGTAAAAGAAGGTTCAAATTGAACAGCTGCCGTCAACGGCCATTCTAAGCTGAATGTGCCTGCTCTCGTCAGATCACAGCAGCAATGCAGCTTAAGGCTTGGCAAGTACCAGCATGGGAGACTGGCTGGGAATCCCAAGTTCTGTTGACCTTTTTGAACCTGAAAATTGTGTTAGTTTCTCTATGAGATAGTTAAAGAAGGTTCAAATTGAACAGCTGCTATCAACGGCCATTCTAAGCTGAATGTGCCTGCTCTCGTCAGATCGCAGCAGCAATGCAGCTTAAGGCTTGGCAAGTACCAGCATGGGAGACTGGCTGGGAATTCCAAGTTCCGTTGACCTTTTTGAACCTGAAAATGTGTTAGTTTGTCTATGAGATAGTAAAAGAAGGTTCAAATTGAACAGCTGCTGTCAACGGCCATTCTAAGCTGAATGTGCCTGCTCTCGTCAGATCGCAGCAGCAATGCAGCTTAAGGCTTGGCAAGTACCAGCATGGGAGACTGGCTGGGAATCCCAAGTTCCGTTGACCTTTTTGAACCTGAAAATTGTGTTAGTTTCTCTATGAGATAGTAAAAGAAGGTTCAAATTGAACAGCTGCTGTCAACGGCCATTCTAAGCTGAATGAGCCTGCTCTCGTCAGATCACAGCAGCAATGCAGCTTAAGGCTTGGCAAGTACCAGCATGGGAGACTGGCTGGGAATCCCAAGTTCTGTTGACCTTTTTGAACCTGAAAATTGTGTTAGTTTCTCTATGAGATAGTTAAAGAAGGTTCAAATTGAACAGCTGCTGTCAACGGCCATTCTAAGCTGAATGTGCCTGCTCTCGTCAGATCGCAGCAGCAATGCAGCTTAAGGCTTGGCAAGTACCAGCATGGGAGACTGGCTGGGAATTCCAAGTTCCGTTGACCTTTTTGAACCTGAAAATGTGTTAGTTTCTCTATGAGATAGTAAAAGAAGGTTCAAATTGAACAGCTGCTGTCAACGGCCATTCTAAGCTGAATGTGCCTGCTCTCGTCAAATCGCAGCAGCAATGCAGCTTAAGGCTTGGCAAGTACCAGCATGGGAGACTGGCTGGGAATTCCAAGTTCCGTTGACCTTTTTGAACCTGAAAATGTGTTAGTTTCTCTATGAGATAGTAAAAGAAGGTTCAAATTGAACAGCTGCTGTCAACGGCCATTCTAAGCTGAATGTGCCTGCTCTCGTCAGATCGCAGCAGCAATGCAGCTTAAGGCTTGGCAAGTACCAGCATGGGAGACTGGCTGGAAATCCCAAGTTCCGTTGACCTTTTTGAACCTGAAAATTGTGTTAGTTTCTCTATGAGATAGTAAAAGAAGGTTCAAATTGAAAAACTGCTGTCAACGGCCATTCTAAGCGGAATGTGCGTGCTCTTGTCAGATCGCAGCAGCGATGCAGCTTAAGGCTTGGCAAATACCAGCATGGGAGACTGGCTGAAAAACCCAAGTTCTGGTGACCTTTTTGAACCTGAAAATTGTGTTAGTTTCTCTATGAGATAGTAGAAGAAGGTTCAAATTGAACAACTGCTGTCAACGGCCATTCTAAGCTGAATGTGTGTGCTCTTTTCAGATCGCAGCAGCGATGCAGCTTAAGGCTTGGCAAGTACCAGCATGGGAGACTGGCTGGGAATCCCAAGTTCTGTTGACCTTTATGAACCTGAAAATTGTGTTAGTTTCTCTATGAGATAGTAAAAGAAGGTTCAAATTGAACAGCTGCTGTCAACGGCAATTCTAAGCTGAATGTGCCTGCTCTCGTCAGATCGCAGCAGCAATGCAGCTTAAGGCTTGGCAAGTACCAGCATGGGAGACTGGCTGGGAATCCCAAGTTCTGTTGACCTTTTTTAACCTGAAAATTGTGTTAGTTTCTCTATGATATAGTAAAAGAAGGTTCAAATTGAACAGCTGCTGTCAACGGCCATTCTAAGCTGAATTTGCCTGCTCTCGTCAGATCGCAGCAGCAATGCAACTTAAGGCTTGGCAATTACCAGCATGGGAGACTGGCTGGGAATTCCAAGTTCCGTTGACCTTTTTGAACCTGAAAATGTGTTAGTTTCTCTATGAGATAGTAAAAGAAGGTTCAAATTGAACAGCTGTTGTCAACGGCCATTCTAAGCTGAATGTGCCTGCTCTCGTTAGATCGCAGCAGCAATGCAGCTTAAGGCTTGGCAAGTACCAGCATGGGAGACTGGCTGGGAATCCCAAGTTCCGTTGACCTTTTTGAACCTGAAAATTGTGTTAGTTTCTCTATGAGATAGTAAAAGAAGGTTCAAATTGAACAGCTGCTGTCAATGGCCATTCTAAGCTGAATGTGCCTGCTCTCGTCAGATCGCAGCAGCAATGCAGCTTAAGGCTTGGCAAGTACCAGCATGGGAGACTGGGTAGGAATCCCAAGATCCGTTGACCTTTTTGAACCTGAAAATTGAGTTATTTTCTCTATGAGATAGTAAAAGAAGGTTCAAATTGAACAGCTGCCGTCAACGGCCATTCTAAGCTGAATGTGCCTGCTCTCGTCAGATCACAGCAGCAATGCAGCTTAAGGCTTGGCAAGTACCAGCATGGGAGACTGGCTGGGAATCCCAAGTTCTGTTGACCTTTTTGAACCTGAAAATTGTGTTAGTTTCTCTATGAGATAGTTAAAGAAGGTTCAAATTGAACAGCTGCTATCAACGGCCATTCTAAGCTGAATGTGCCTGCTCTCGTCAGATCGCAGCAGCAATGCAGCTTAAGGCTTGGCAAGTACCAGCATGGGAGACTGGCTGGGAATTCCAAGTTCCGTTGACCTTTTTGAACCTGAAAATGTGTTAGTTTGTCTATGAGATAGTAAAAGAAGGTTCAAATTGAACAGCTGCTGTCAACGGCCATTCTAAGCTGAATGTGCCTGCTCTCGTCAGATCGCAGCAGCAATGCAGCTTAAGGCTTGGCAAGTACCAGCATGGGAGACTGGCTGGGAATCCCAAGTTCCGTTGACCTTTTTGAACCTGAAAATTGTGTTAGTTTCTCTATGAGATAGTAAAAGAAGGTTCAAATTGAACAGCTGCTGTCAACGGCCATTCTAAGCTGAATGAGCCTGCTCTCGTCAGATCACAGCAGCAATGCAGCTTAAGGCTTGGCAAGTACCAGCATGGGAGACTGGCTGGGAATCCCAAGTTCTGTTGACCTTTTTGAACCTGAAAATTGTGTTAGTTTCTCTATGAGATAGTTAAAGAAGGTTCAAATTGAACAGCTGCTGTCAACGGCCATTCTAAGCTGAATGTGCCTGCTCTCGTCAGATCGCAGCAGCAATGCAGCTTAAGGCTTGGCAAGTACCAGCATGGGAGACTGGCTGGGAATTCCAAGTTCCGTTGACCTTTTTGAACCTGAAAATGTGTTAGTTTCTCTATGAGATAGTAAAAGAAGGTTCAAATTGAACAGCTGCTGTCAACGGCCATTCTAAGCTGAATGTGCCTGCTCTCGTCAAATCGCAGCAGCAATGCAGCTTAAGGCTTGGCAAGTACCAGCATGGGAGACTGGCTGGGAATTCCAAGTTCCGTTGACCTTTTTGAACCTGAAAATGTGTTAGTTTCTCTATGAGATAGTAAAAGAAGGTTCAAATTGAACAGCTGCTGTCAACGGCCATTCTAAGCTGAATGTGCCTGCTCTCGTCAGATCGCAGCAGCAATGCAGCTTAAGGCTTGGCAAGTACCAGCATGGGAGACTGGCTGGAAATCCCAAGTTCCGTTGACCTTTTTGAACCTGAAAATTGTGTTAGTTTCTCTATGAGATAGTAAAAGAAGGTTCAAATTGAAAAACTGCTGTCAACGGCCATTCTAAGCGGAATGTGCGTGCTCTTGTCAGATCGCAGCAGCGATGCAGCTTAAGGCTTGGCAAATACCAGCATGGGAGACTGGCTGAAAAACCCAAGTTCTGGTGACCTTTTTGAACCTGAAAATTGTGTTAGTTTCTCTATGAGATAGTAGAAGAAGGTTCAAATTGAACAACTGCTGTCAACGGCCATTCTAAGCTGAATGTGTGTGCTCTTTTCAGATCGCAGCAGCGATGCAGCTTAAGGCTTGGCAAGTACCAGCATGGGAGACTGGCTGGGAATCCCAAGTTCTGTTGACCTTTATGAACCTGAAAATTGTGTTAGTTTCTCTATGAGATAGTAAAAGAAGGTTCAAATTGAACAGCTGCTGTCAACGGCAATTCTAAGCTGAATGTGCCTGCTCTCGTCAGATCGCAGCAGCAATGCAGCTTAAGGCTTGGCAAGTACCAGCATGGGAGACTGGCTGGGAATCCCAAGTTCTGTTGACCTTTTTTAACCTGAAAATTGTGTTAGTTTCTCTATGATATAGTAAAAGAAGGTTCAAATTGAACAGCTGCTGTCAACGGCCATTCTAAGCTGAATTTGCCTGCTCTCGTCAGATCGCAGCAGCAATGCAACTTAAGGCTTGGCAATTACCAGCATGGGAGACTGGCTGGGAATTCCAAGTTCCGTTGACCTTTTTGAACCTGAAAATGTGTTAGTTTCTCTATGAGATAGTAAAAGAAGGTTCAAATTGAACAGCTGTTGTCAACGGCCATTCTAAGCTGAATGTGCCTGCTCTCGTTAGATCGCAGCAGCAATGCAGCTTAAGGCTTGGCAAGTACCAGCATGGGAGACTGGCTGGGAATCCCAAGTTCTGGTGACCTTTTTGAACCTGAAAATTGTGTTAGTTTCTCTATGAGATAGTAAAAGAAGGTTCAAATTGAACAGCTGCTGTCAATGGCCATTCTAAGCTGAATGTGCCTGCTCTCGTCAGATCGCAGCAGCAATGCAGCTTAAGGCTTGGCAAGTACCAGCATGGGAGACTGGGTAGGAATCCCAAGATCCGTTGACCTTTTTGAACCTGAAAATTGAGTTATTTTCTCTATGAGATAGTAAAAGAAGGTTCAAATTGAACAGCTGCCGTCAACGGCCATTCTAAGCTGAATGTGCCTGCTCTCGTCAGATCACAGCAGCAATGCAGCTTAAGGCTTGGCAAGTACCAGCATGGGAGACTGGCTGGGAATCCCAAGTTCTGTTGACCTTTTTGAACCTGAAAATTGTGTTAGTTTCTCTATGAGATAGTTAAAGAAGGTTCAAATTGAACAGCTGCTATCAACGGCCATTCTAAGCTGAATGTGCCTGCTCTCGTCAGATCGCAGCAGCAATGCAGCTTAAGGCTTGGCAAGTACCAGCATGGGAGACTGGCTGGGAATTCCAAGTTCCGTTGACCTTTTTGAACCTGAAAATGTGTTAGTTTGTCTATGAGATAGTAAAAGAAGGTTCAAATTGAACAGCTGCTGTCAACGGCCATTCTAAGCTGAATGTGCCTGCTCTCGTCAGATCGCAGCAGCAATGCAGCTTAAGGCTTGGCAAGTACCAGCATGGGAGACTGGCTGGGAATCCCAAGTTCCGTTGACCTTTTTGAACCTGAAAATTGTGTTAGTTTCTCTATGAGATAGTAAAAGAAGGTTCAAATTGAACAGCTGCTGTCAACGGCCATTCTAAGCTGAATGAGCCTGCTCTCGTCAGATCACAGCAGCAATGCAGCTTAAGGCTTGGCAAGTACCAGCATGGGAGACTGGCTGGGAATCCCAAGTTCTGTTGACCTTTTTGAACCTGAAAATTGTGTTAGTTTCTCTATGAGATAGTTAAAGAAGGTTCAAATTGAACAGCTGCTGTCAACGGCCATTCTAAGCTGAATGTGCCTGCTCTCGTCAGATCGCAGCAGCAATGCAGCTTAAGGCTTGGCAAGTACCAGCATGGGAGACTGGCTGGGAATTCCAAGTTCCGTTGACCTTTTTGAACCTGAAAATGTGTTAGTTTCTCTATGAGATAGTAAAAGAAGGTTCAAATTGAACAGCTGCTGTCAACGGCCATTCTAAGCTGAATGTGCCTGCTCTCGTCAAATCGCAGCAGCAATGCAGCTTAAGGCTTGGCAAGTACCAGCATGGGAGACTGGCTGGGAATTCCAAGTTCCGTTGACCTTTTTGAACCTGAAAATGTGTTAGTTTCTCTATGAGATAGTAAAAGAAGGTTCAAATTGAACAGCTGCTGTCAACGGCCATTCTAAGCTGAATGTGCCTGCTCTCGTCAGATCGCAGCAGCAATGCAGCTTAAGGCTTGGCAAGTACCAGCATGGGAGACTGGCTGGAAATCCCAAGTTCCGTTGACCTTTTTGAACCTGAAAATTGTGTTAGTTTCTCTATGAGATAGTAAAAGAAGGTTCAAATTGAAAAACTGCTGTCAACGGCCATTCTAAGCGGAATGTGCGTGCTCTTGTCAGATCGCAGCAGCGATGCAGCTTAAGGCTTGGCAAATACCAGCATGGGAGACTGGCTGAAAAACCCAAGTTCTGGTGACCTTTTTGAACCTGAAAATTGTGTTAGTTTCTCTATGAGATAGTAGAAGAAGGTTCAAATTGAACAACTGCTGTCAACGGCCATTCTAAGCTGAATGTGTGTGCTCTTTTCAGATCGCAGCAGCGATGCAGCTTAAGGCTTGGCAAGTACCAGCATGGGAGACTGGCTGGGAATCCCAAGTTCTGTTGACCTTTATGAACCTGAAAATTGTGTTAGTTTCTCTATGAGATAGTAAAAGAAGGTTCAAATTGAACAGCTGCTGTCAACGGCAATTCTAAGCTGAATGTGCCTGCTCTCGTCAGATCGCAGCAGCAATGCAGCTTAAGGCTTGGCAAGTACCAGCATGGGAGACTGGCTGGGAATCCCAAGTTCTGTTGACCTTTTTTAACCTGAAAATTGTGTTAGTTTCTCTATGATATAGTAAAAGAAGGTTCAAATTGAACAGCTGTTGTCAACGGCCATTCTAAGCTGAATGTGCCTGCTTTCGTTAGATCGCAGCAGCAATGCAGCTTAAGGCTTGGCAAGTACCAGCATGGGAGACTGGCTGGGAATCCCAAGTTCTGGTGACCTTTTTGAACCTGAAAATTGTGTTATTTTCTCTATGAGATAGTAAAAGAAGGTTCAAATTGAACAGCTGCTGTCAATGGCCATTCTAAGCTGAATGTGCCTGCTCTCGTCAGATCGCAGCAGCAATGCAGCTTAAGGCTTGGCAAGTACCAGCATGGGAGACTGGGTATGAATCCCAAGATCCGTTGACCTTTTTGAACCTGAAAATTGAGTTATTTTCTCTATGAGATAGTAAAAGAAGGTTCAAATTGAACAGCTGCCGTCAACGGCCATTCTAAGCTGAATGTGCCTGCTCTCGTCAGATCACAGCAGCAATGCAGCTTAAGGCTTGGCAAGTACCAGCATGGGAGACTGGCTGGGAATCCCAAGTTCTGTTGACCTTTTTGAACCTGAAAATTGTGTTAGTTTCTCTATGAGATAGTTAAAGAAGGTTCAAATTGAACAGCTGCTATCAACGGCCATTCTAAGCTGAATGTGCCTGCTCTCGTCAGATCGCAGCAGCAATGCAGCTTAAGGCTTGGCAAGTACCAGCATGGGAGACTGGCTGGGAATTCCAAGTTCCGTTGACCTTTTTGAACCTGAAAATGTGTTAGTTTGTCTATGAGATAGTAAAAGAAGGTTCAAATTGAACAGCTGCTGTCAACGGCCATTCTAAGCTGAATGTGCCTGCTCTCGTCAGATCGCAGCAGCAATGCAGCTTAAGGCTTGGCAAGTACCAGCATGGGAGACTGGCTGGGAATCCCAAGTTCCGTTGACCTTTTTGAACCTGAAAATTGTGTTAGTTTCTCTATGAGATAGTAAAAGAAGGTTCAAATTGAACAGCTGCTGTCAACGGCCATTCTAAGCTGAATGAGCCTGCTCTCGTCAGATCACAGCAGCAATGCAGCTTAAGGCTTGGCAAGTACCAGCATGGGAGACTGGCTGGGAATCCCAAGTTCTGTTGACCTTTTTGAACCTGAAAATTGTGTTAGTTTCTCTATGAGATAGTTAAAGAAGGTTCAAATTGAACAGCTGCTGTCAACGGCCATTCTAAGCTGAATGTGCCTGCTCTCGTCAGATCGCAGCAGCAATGCAGCTTAAGGCTTGGCAAGTACCAGCATGGGAGACTGGCTGGGAATTCCAAGTTCCGTTGACCTTTTTGAACCTGAAAATGTGTTAGTTTCTCTATGAGATAGTAAAAGAAGGTTCAAATTGAACAGCTGCTGTCAACGGCCATTCTAAGCTGAATGTGCCTGCTCTCGTCAAATCGCAGCAGCAATGCAGCTTAAGGCTTGGCAAGTACCAGCATGGGAGACTGGCTGGGAATTCCAAGTTCCGTTGACCTTTTTGAACCTGAAAATGTGTTAGTTTCTCTATGAGATAGTAAAAGAAGGTTCAAATTGAACAGCTGCTGTCAACGGCTATTCTAAGCTGAATGTGCCTGCTCTCGTCAGATCGCAGCAGCAATGCAGCTTAAGGCTTGGCAAGTACCAGCATGGGAGACTGGCTGGAAATCCCAAGTTCCGTTGACCTTTTTGAACCTGAAAATTGTGTTAGTTTCTCTATGAGATAGTAAAAGAAGGTTCAAATTGAAAAACTGCTGTCAACGGCCATTCTAAGCGGAATGTGCGTGCTCTTGTCAGATCGCAGCAGCGATGCAGCTTAAGGCTTGGCAAATACCAGCATGGGAGACTGGCTGAAAAACCCAAGTTCTGGTGACCTTTTTGAACCTGAAAATTGTGTTAGTTTCTCTATGAGATAGTAGAAGAAGGTTCAAATTGAACAACTGCTGTCAACGGCCATTCTAAGCTGAATGTGTGTGCTCTTTTCAGATCGCAGCAGCGATGCAGCTTAAGGCTTGGCAAGTACCAGCATGGGAGACTGGCTGGGAATCCCAAGTTCTGTTGACCTTTATGAACCTGAAAATTGTGTTAGTTTCTCTATGAGATAGTAAAAGAAGGTTCAAATTGAACAGCTGCTGTCAACGGCAATTCTAAGCTGAATGCGCCTGCTCTCGTCAGATCGCAGCAGCAATGCAGCTTAAGGCTTGGCAAGTACCAGCATGGGAGACTGGCTGGGAATCCCAAGTTCTGTTGACCTTTTTTAACCTGAAAATTGTGTTAGTTTCTCTATGATATAGTAAAAGAAGGTTCAAATTGAACAGCTGCTGTCAACGGCCATTCTAAGCTAAATTTGCCTGCTCTCGTCAGATCGCAGCAGCAATGCAACTTAAGGCTTGGCAAGTACCAGCATGGGAGACTGGCTGGGAATTCCAAGTTCCGTTGACCTTTTTGAACCTGAAAATGTGTTAGTTTCTCTATGAGATAGTAAAAGAAGGTTCAAATTGAACAGCTGTTGTCAACGGCCATTCTAAGCTGAATGTGCCTGCTCTCGTTAGATCGCAGCAGCAATGCAGCTTAAGGCTTGGCAAGTACCAGCATGGGAGACTGGCTGGGAATCCCAAGTTCTGGTGACCTTTTTGAACCTGAAAATTGTGTTAGTTTCTCTATGAGATAGTAAAAGAAGGTTCAAATTGAACAGCTGCTGTCAATGGCCATTCTAAGCTGAATGTGCCTGCTCTCGTCAGATCGCAGCAGCAATGCAGCTTAAGGCTTGGCAAGTACCAGCATGGGAGACTGGGTAGGAATCCCAAGATCTGTTGACCTTTTTGAACCTGAAAATTGAGTTATTTTCTCTATGAGATAGTAAAAGAAGGTTCAAATTGAACAGCTGCCGTCAACGGCCATTCTAAGCTGAATGTGCCTGCTCTCGTCAGATCACAGCAGCAATGCAGCTTAAGGCTTGGCAAGTACCAGCATGGGAGACTGGCTGGGAATCCCAAGTTCTGTTGACCTTTTTGAACCTGAAAATTGTGTTAGTTTCTCTATGAGATAGTAAAAGAAGGTTCAAATTGAAAAACTGCTGTCAACGGCCATTCTAAGCGGAATGTGCGTGCTCTTGTCAGATCGCAGCAGCGATGCAGCTTAAGGCTTGGCAAATACCAGCATGGGAGACTGGCTGAAAAACCCAAGTTCTGGTGACCTTTTTGAACCTGAAAATTGTGTTAGTTTCTCTATGAGATAGTAGAAGAAGGTTCAAATTGAACAACTGCTGTCAACGGCCATTCTAAGCTGAATGTGTGTGCTCTTTTCAGATCGCAGCAGCGATGCAGCTTAAGGCTTGGCAAGTACCAGCATGGGAGACTGGCTGGGAATCCCAAGTTCTGTTGACCTTTATGAACCTGAAAATTGTGTTAGTTTCTCTATGAGATAGTAAAAGAAGGTTCAAATTGAACAGCTGCTGTCAACGGCAATTCTAAGCTGAATGTGCCTGCTCTCGTCAGATCGCAGCAGCAATGCAGCTTAAGGCTTGGCAAGTACCAGCATGGGAGACTGGCTGGGAATCCCAAGTTCTGTTGACCTTTTTTAACCTGAAAATTGTGTTAGTTTCTCTATGATATAGTAAAAGAAGGTTCAAATTGAACAGCTGCTGTCAACGGCCATTCTAAGCTGAATTTGCCTGCTCTCGTCAGATCGCAGCAGCAATGCAACTTAAGGCTTGGCAAGTACCAGCATGGGAGACTGGCTGGGAATTCCAAGTTCCGTTGACCTTTTTGAACCTGAAAATGTGTTAGTTTCTCTATGAGATAGTAAAAGAAGGTTCAAATTGAACAGCTGTTGTCAACGGCCATTCTAAGCTGAATGTGCCTGCTCTCGTTAGATCGCAGCAGCAATGCAGCTTAAGGCTTGGCAAGTACCAGCATGGGAGACTGGCTGGGAATCCCAAGTTCTGGTGACCTTTTTGAACCTGAAAATTGTGTTAGTTTCTCTATGAGATAGTAAAAGAAGGTTCAAATTGAACAGCTGCTGTCAATGGCCATTCTAAGCTGAATGTGCCTGCTCTCGTCAGATCGCAGCAGCAATGCAGCTTAAGGCTTGGCAAGTACCAGCATGGGAGACTGGGTAGGAATCCCAAGATCCGTTGACCTTTTTGAACCTGAAAATTGAGTTATTTTCTCTATGAGATAGTAAAAGAAGGTTCAAATTGAACAGCTGCCGTCAACGGCCATTCTAAGCTGAATGTGCCTGCTCTCGTCAGATCACAGCAGCAATGCAGCTTAAGGCTTGGCAAGTACCAGCATGGGAGACTGGCTGGGAATCCCAAGTTCGGTTGACCTTTTTGAACCTGAAAATTGTGTTAGTTTCTCTATGAGATAGTTAAAGAAGGTTCAAATTGAACAGCTGCTATCAACGGCCATTCTAAGCTGAATGTGCTTGCTCTCGTCAGATCGCAGCAGCAATGCAGCTTAAGGCTTGGCAAGTACCAGCATGGGAGACTGGCTGGGAATTCCAAGTTCCGTTGACCTTTTTGAACCTGAAAATGTGTTAGTTTGTCTATGAGATAGTAAAAGAAGGTTCAAATTGAACAGCTGCTGTCAACGGCCATTCTAAGCTGAATGTGCCTGCTCTCGTCAGATCGCAGCAGCAATGCAGCTTAAGGCTTGGCAAGTACCAGCATGGGAGACTGGCTGGGAATCCCAAGTTCCGTTGACCTTTTTGAACCTGAAAATTGTGTTAGTTTCTCTATGAGATAGTAAAAGAAGGTTCAAATTGAACAGCTGCTGTCAACGGCCATTCTAAGCTGAATGAGCCTGCTCTCGTCAGATCACAGCAGCAATGCAGCTTAAGGCTTGGCAAGTACCAGCATGGGAGACTGGCTGGGAATCCCAAGTTCTGTTGACCTTTTTGAACCTGAAAATTGTGTTAGTTTCTCTATGAGATAGTTAAAGAAGGTTCAAATTGAACAGCTGCTGTCAACGGCCATTCTAAGCTGAATGTGCCTGCTCTCGTCAGATCGCAGCAGCAATGCAGCTTAAGGCTTGGCAAGTACCAGCATGGGAGACTGGCTGGGAATTCCAAGTTCCGTTGACCTTTTTGAACCTGAAAATGTGTTAGTTTCTCTATGAGATAGTAAAAGAAGGTTCAAATTGAACAGCTGCTGTCAACGGCCATTCTAAGCTGAATGTGCCTGCTCTCGTCAAATCGCAGCAGCAATGCAGCTTAAGGCTTGGCAAGTACCAGCATGGGAGACTGGCTGGGAATTCCAAGTTCCGTTGACCTTTTTGAACCTGAAAATGTGTTAGTTTCTCTATGAGATAGTAAAAGAAGGTTCAAATTGAACAGCTGCTGTCAACGGCCATTCTAAGCTGAATGTGCCTGCTCTCGTCAGATCGCAGCAGCAATGCAGCTTAAGGCTTGGCAAGTACCAGCATGGGAGACTGGCTGGAAATCCCAAGTTCCGTTGACCTTTTTGAACCTGAAAATTGTGTTAGTTTCTCTATGAGATAGTAAAAGAAGGTTCAAATTGAAAAACTGCTGTCAACGGCCATTCTAAGCGGAATGTGCGTGCTCTTGTCAGATCGCAGCAGCGATGCAGCTTAAGGCTTGGCAAATACCAGCATGGGAGACTGGCTGAAAAACCCAAGTTCTGGTGACCTTTTTGAACCTGAAAATTGTGTTAGTTTCTCTATGAGATAGTAGAAGAAGGTTCAAATTGAACAACTGCTGTCAACGGCCATTCTAAGCTGAATGTGTGTGCTCTTTTCAGATCGCAGCAGCGATGCAGCTTAAGGCTTGGCAAGTACCAGCATGGGAGACTGGCTGGGAATCCCAAGTTCTGTTGACCTTTATGAACCTGAAAATTGTGTTAGTTTCTCTATGAGATAGTAAAAGAAGGTTCAAATTGAACAGCTGCTGTCAACGGCAATTCTAAGCTGAATGTGCCTGCTCTCGTCAGATCGCAGCAGCAATGCAGCTTAAGGCTTGGCAAGTACCAGCATGGGAGACTGGCTGGGAATCCCAAGTTCTGTTGACCTTTTTTAACCTGAAAATTGTGTTAGTTTCTCTATGATATAGTAAAAGAAGGTTCAAATTGAACAGCTGCTGTCAACGGCCATTCTAAGCTGAATTTGCCTGCTCTCGTCAGATCGCAGCAGCAATGCAACTTAAGGCTTGGCAAGTACCAGCATGGGAGACTGGCTGGGAATTCCAAGTTCCGTTGACCTTTTTGAACCTGAAAATGTGTTAGTTTCTCTATGAGATAGTAAAAGAAGGTTCAAATTGAACAGCTGTTGTCAACGGCCATTCTAAGCTGAATGTGCCTGGTCTCGTTAGATCGCAGCAGCAATGCAGCTTAAGGCTTGGCAAGTACCAGCATGGGAGACTGGCTGGGAATCCCAAGTTCTGGTGACCTTTTTGAACCTGAAAATTGTGTTAGTTTCTCTATGAGATAGTAAAAGAAGGTTCAAATTGAACAGCTGCTGTCAATGGCCATTCTAAGCTGAATGTGCCTGCTCTCGTCAGATCGCAGCAGCAATGCAGCTTAAGGCTTGGCAAGTACCAGCATGGGAGACTGGGTAGGAATCCCAAGATCCGTTGACCTTTTTGAACCTGAAAATTGAGTTATTTTCTCTATGAGATAGTAAAAGAAGGTTCAAATTGAACAGCTGCCGTCAACGGCCATTCTAAGCTGAATGTGCCTGCTCTCGTCAGATCACAGCAGCAATGCAGCTTAAGGCTTGGCAAGTACCAGCATGGGAGACTGGCTGGGAATCCCAAGTTCTGTTGACCTTTTTGAACCTGAAAATTGTGTTAGTTTCTCTATGAGATAGTTAAAGAAGGTTCAAATTGAACAGCTGCTATCAACGGCCATTCTAAGCTGAATGTGCCTGCTCTCGTCAGATCGCAGCAGCAATGCAGCTTAAGGCTTGGCAAGTACCAGCATGGGAGACTGGCTGGGAATCCCAAGTTCCGTTGACCTTTTTGAACCTGAAAATTGTGTTAGTTTCTCTATGAGATAGTAAAAGAAGGTTCAAATTGAACAGCTGCTGTCAACGGCCATTCTAAGCTGAATGAGCCTGCTCTCGTCAGATCACAGCAGCAATGCAGCTTAAGGCTTGGCAAGTACCAGCATGGGAGACTGGCTGGGAATCCCAAGTTCTGTTGACCTTTTTGAACCTGAAAATTGTGTTAGTTTCTCTATGAGATAGTTAAAGAAGGTTCAAATTGAACAGCTGCTGTCAACGGCCATTCTAAGCTGAATGTGCCTGCTCTCGTCAGATCGCAGCAGCAATGCAGCTTAAGGCTTGGCAAGTACCAGCATGGGAGACTGGCTGGGAATTCCAAGTTCCGTTGACCTTTTTGAACCTGAAAATGTGTTAGTTTCTCTATGAGATAGTAAAAGAAGGTTCAAATTGAACAGCTGCTGTCAACGGCCATTCTAAGCTGAATGTGCCTGCTCTCGTCAAATCGCAGCAGCAATGCAGCTTAAGGCTTGGCAAGTACCAGCATGGGAGACTGGCTGGGAATTCCAAGTTCCGTTGACCTTTTTGAACCTGAAAATGTGTTAGTTTCTCTATGAGATAGTAAAAGAAGGTTCAAATTGAACAGCTGCTGTCAACGGCCATTCTAAGCTGAATGTGCCTGCTCTCGTCAGATCGCAGCAGCAATGCAGCTTAAGGCTTGGCAAGTACCAGCATGGGAGACTGGCTGGAAATCCCAAGTTCCGTTGACCTTTTTGAACCTGAAAATTGTGTTAGTTTCTCTATGAGATAGTAAAAGAAGGTTCAAATTGAAAAACTGCTGTCAACGGCCATTCTAAGCGGAATGTGCGTGCTCTTGTCAGATCGCAGCAGCGATGCAGCTTAAGGCTTGGCAAATACCAGCATGGGAGACTGGCTGAAAAACCCAAGTTCTGGTGACCTTTTTGAACCTGAAAATTGTGTTAGTTTCTCTATGAGATAGTAGAAGAAGGTTCAAATTGAACAACTGCTGTCAACGGCCATTCTAAGCTGAATGTGTGTGCTCTTTTCAGATCGCAGCAGCGATGCAGCTTAAGGCTTGGCAAGTACCAGCATGGGAGACTGGCTGGGAATCCCAAGTTCTGTTGACCTTTATGAACCTGAAAATTGTGTTAGTTTCTCTATGAGATAGTAAAAGAAGGTTCAAATTGAACAGCTGCTGTCAACGGCAATTCTAAGCTGAATGTGCCTGCTCTCGTCAGATCGCAGCAGCAATGCAGCTTAAGGCTTGGCAAGTACCAGCATGGGAGACTGGCTGGGAATCCCAAGTTCTGTTGACCTTTTTTAACCTGAAAATTGTGTTAGTTTCTCTATGATATAGTAAAAGAAGGTTCAAATTGAACAGCTGTTGTCAACGGCCATTCTAAGCTGAATGTGCCTGCTCTCGTTAGATCGCAGCAGCAATGCAGCTTAAGGCTTGGCAAGTACCAGCATGGGAGACTGGCTGGGAATCCCATGTTCTGGTGACCTTTTTGAACCTGAAAATTGTGTTAGTTTCTCTATGAGATAGTAAAAGAAGGTTCAAATTGAACAGCTGCTGTCAATGGCCATTCTAAGCTGAATGTGCCTGCTCTCGTCAGATCGCAGCAGCAATGCAGCTTAAGGCTTAGCAAGTACCAGCATGGGAGACTGGGTAGGAATCCCAAGATCCGTTGACCTTTTTGAACCTGAAAATTGAGTTATTTTCTCTATGAGATAGTAAAAGAAGGTTCAAATTGAACAGCTGCCGTCAACGGCCATTCTAAGCTGAATGTGCCTGCTCTCGTCAGATCACAGCAGCAATGCAGCTTAAGGCTTGGCAAGTACCAGCATGGGAGACTGGCTGGGAATCCCAAGTTCTGTTGACCTTTTTGAACCTGAAAATTGTGTTAGTTTCTCTATGAGATAGTTAAAGAAGGTTCAAATTGAACAGCTGCTATCAACGGCCATTCTAAGCTGAATGTGCCTGCTCTCGTCAGATCGCAGCAGCAATGCAGCTTAAGGCTTGGCAAGTACCAGCATGGGAGACTGGCTGGGAATTCCAAGTTCCGTTGACCTTTTTGAACCTGAAAATGTGTTAGTTTGTCTATGAGATAGTAAAAGAAGGTTCAAATTGAACAGCTGCTGTCAACGGCCATTCTAAGCTGAATGTGCCTGCTCTCGTCAGATCGCAGCAGCAATGCAGCTTAAGGCTTGGCAAGTACCAGCATGGGAGACTGGCTGGGAATCCCAAGTTCCGTTGACCTTTTTGAACCTGAAAATTGTGTTAGTTTCTCTATGAGATAGTAAAAGAAGGTTCAAATTGAACAGCTGCTGTCAACGGCCATTCTAAGCTGAATGAGCCTGCTCTCGTCAGATCACAGCAGCAATGCAGCTTAAGGCTTGGCAAGTACCAGCATGGGAGACTGGCTGGGAATCCCAAGTTCTGTTGACCTTTTTGAACCTGAAAATTGTGTTAGTTTCTCTATGAGATAGTTAAAGAAGGTTCAAATTGAACAGCTGCTGTCAACGGCCATTCTAAGCTGAATGTGCCTGCTCTCGTCAGATCGCAGCAGCAATGCAGCTTAAGGCTTGGCAAGTACCAGCATGGGAGACTGGCTGGGAATTCCAAGTTCCGTTGACCTTTTTGAACCTGAAAATGTGTTAGTTTCTCTATGAGATAGTAAAAGAAGGTTCAAATTGAACAGCTGCTGTCAACGGCCATTCTAAGCTGAATGTGCCTGCTCTCGTCAAATCGCAGCAGCAATGCAGCTTAAGGCTTGGCAAGTACCAGCATGGGAGACTGGCTGGGAATTCCAAGTTCCGTTGACCTTTTTGAACCTGAAAATGTGTTAGTTTCTCTATGAGATAGTAAAAGAAGGTTCAAATTGAACAGCTGCTGTCAACGGCCATTCTAAGCTGAATGTGCCTGCTCTCGTCAGATCGCAGCAGCAATGCAGCTTAAGGCTTGGCAAGTACCAGCATGGGAGACTGGCTGGAAATCCCAAGTTCCGTTGACCTTTTTGAACCTGAAAATTGTGTTAGTTTCTCTATGAGATAGTAAAAGAAGGTTCAAATTGAAAAACTGCTGTCAACGGCCATTCTAAGCGGAATGTGCGTGCTCTTGTCAGATCGCAGCAGCGATGCAGCTTAAGGCTTGGCAAATACCAGCATGGGAGACTGGCTGAAAAACCCAAGTTCTGGTGACCTTTTTGAACCTGAAAATTGTGTTAGTTTCTCTATGAGATAGTAGAAGAAGGTTCAAATTGAACAACTGCTGTCAACGGCCATTCTAAGCTGAATGTGTGTGCTCTTTTCAGATCGCAGCAGCGATGCAGCTTAAGGCTTGGCAAGTACCAGCATGGGAGACTGGCTGGGAATCCCAAGTTCTGTTGACCTTTATGAACCTGAAAATTGTGTTAGTTTCTCTATGAGATAGTAAAAGAAGGTTCAAATTGAACAGCTGCTGTCAACGGCAATTCTAAGCTGAATGTGCCTGCTCTCGTCAGATCGCAGCAGCAATGCAGCTTAAGGCTTGGCAAGTACCAGCATGGGAGACTGGCTGGGAATCCCAAGTTCTGTTGACCTTTTTTAACCTGAAAATTGTGTTAGTTTCTCTATGATATAGTAAAAGAAGGTTCAAATTGAACAGCTGCTGTCAACGGCCATTCTAAGCTGAATTTGCCTGCTCTCGTCAGATCGCAGCAGCAATGCAACTTAAGGCTTGGCAAGTACCAGCATGGGAGACTGGCTGGGAATTCCAAGTTCCGTTGACCTTTTTGAACCTGAAAATGTGTTAGTTTCTCTATGAGATAGTAAAAGAAGGTTCAAATTGAACAGCTGTTGTCAACGGCCATTCTAAGCTGAATGTGCCTGGTCTCGTTAGATCGCAGCAGCAATGCAGCTTAAGGCTTGGCAAGTACCAGCATGGGAGACTGGCTGGGAATCCCAAGTTCTGGTGACCTTTTTGAACCTGAAAATTGTGTTAGTTTCTCTATGAGATAGTAAAAGAAGGTTCAAATTGAACAGCTGCTGTCAATGGCCATTCTAAGCTGAATGTGCCTGCTCTCGTCAGATCACAGCAGCAATGCAGCTTAAGGCTTGGCAAGTACCAGCATGGGAGACTGGCTGGGAATCCCAAGTTCTGTTGACCTTTTTGAACCTGAAAATTGTGTTAGTTTCTCTATGAGATAGTTAAAGAAGGTTCAAATTGAACAGCTGCTATCAACGGCCATTCTAAGCTGAATGTGCTTGCTCTCGTCAGATCGCAGCAGCAATGCAGCTTAAGGCTTGGCAAGTACCAGCATGGGAGACTGGCTGGGAATTCCAAGTTCCGTTGACCTTTTTGAACCTGAAAATGTGTTAGTTTGTCTATGAGATAGTAAAAGAAGGTTCAAATTGAACAGCTGCTGTCAACGGCCATTCTAAGCTGAATGTGCCTGCTCTCGTCAGATCGCAGCAGCAATGCAGCTTAAGGCTTGGCAAGTACCAGCATGGGAGACTGGCTGGGAATCCCAAGTTCCGTTGACCTTTTTGAACCTGAAAATTGTGTTAGTTTCTCTATGAGATAGTAAAAGAAGGTTCAAATTGAACAGCTGCTGTCAACGGCCATTCTAAGCTGAATGAGCCTGCTCTCGTCAGATCACAGCAGCAATGCAGCTTAAGGCTTGGCAAGTACCAGCATGGGAGACTGGCTGGGAATCCCAAGTTCTGTTGACCTTTTTGAACCTGAAAATTGTGTTAGTTTCTCTATGAGATAGTTAAAGAAGGTTCAAATTGAACAGCTGCTGTCAACGGCCATTCTAAGCTGAATGTGCCTGCTCTCGTCAGATCGCAGCAGCAATGCAGCTTAAGGCTTGGCAAGTACCAGCATGGGAGACTGGCTGGGAATTCCAAGTTCCGTTGACCTTTTTGAACCTGAAAATGTGTTAGTTTCTCTATGAGATAGTAAAAGAAGGTTCAAATTGAACAGCTGCTGTCAACGGCCATTCTAAGCTGAATGTGCCTGCTCTCGTCAAATCGCAGCAGCAATGCAGCTTAAGGCTTGGCAAGTACCAGCATGGGAGACTGGCTGGGAATTCCAAGTTCCGTTGACCTTTTTGAACCTGAAAATGTGTTAGTTTCTCTATGAGATAGTAAAAGAAGGTTCAAATTGAACAGCTGCTGTCAACGGCCATTCTAAGCTGAATGTGCCTGCTCTCGTCAGATCGCAGCAGCAATGCAGCTTAAGGCTTGGCAAGTACCAGCATGGGAGACTGGCTGGAAATCCCAAGTTCCGTTGACCTTTTTGAACCTGAAAATTGTGTTAGTTTCTCTATGAGATAGTAAAAGAAGGTTCAAATTGAAAAACTGCTGTCAACGGCCATTCTAAGCGGAATGTGCGTGCTCTTGTCAGATCGCAGCAGCGATGCAGCTTAAGGCTTGGCAAATACCAGCATGGGAGACTGGCTGAAAAACCCAAGTTCTGGTGACCTTTTTGAACCTGAAAATTGTGTTAGTTTCTCTATGAGATAGTAGAAGAAGGTTCAAATTGAACAACTGCTGTCAACGGCCATTCTAAGCTGAATGTGTGTGCTCTTTTCAGATCGCAGCAGCGATGCAGCTTAAGGCTTGGCAAGTACCAGCATGGGAGACTGGCTGGGAATCCCAAGTTCTGTTGACCTTTATGAACCTGAAAATTGTGTTAGTTTCTCTATGAGATAGTAAAAGAAGGTTCAAATTGAACAGCTGCTGTCAACGGCAATTCTAAGCTGAATGTGCCTGCTCTCGTCAGATCGCAGCAGCAATGCAGCTTAAGGCTTGGCAAGTACCAGCATGGGAGACTGGCTGGGAATCCCAAGTTCTGTTGACCTTTTTTAACCTGAAAATTGTGTTAGTTTCTCTATGATATAGTAAAAGAAGGTTCAAATTGAACAGCTGCTGTCAACGGCCATTCTAAGCTGAATTTGCCTGCTCTCGTCAGATCGCAGCAGCAATGCAACTTAAGGCTTGGCAAGTACCAGCATGGGAGACTGGCTGGGAATTCCAAGTTCCGTTGACCTTTTTGAACCTGAAAATGTGTTAGTTTCTCTATGAGATAGTAAAAGAAGGTTCAAATTGAACAGCTGTTGTCAACGGCCATTCTAAGCTGAATGTGCCTGGTCTCGTTAGATCGCAGCAGCAATGCAGCTTAAGGCTTGGCAAGTACCAGCATGGGAGACTGGCTGGGAATCCCAAGTTCTGGTGACCTTTTTGAACCTGAAAATTGTGTTAGTTTCTCTATGAGATAGTAAAAGAAGGTTCAAATTGAACAGCTGCTGTCAATGGCCATTCTAAGCTGAATGTGCCTGCTCTCGTCAGATCGCAGCAGCAATGCAGCTTAAGGCTTGGCAAGTACCAGCATGGGAGACTGGGTAGGAATCCCAAGATCCGTTGACCTTTTTGAACCTGAAAATTGAGTTATTTTCTCTATGAGATAGTAAAAGAAGGTTCAAATTGAACAGCTGCCGTCAACGGCCATTCTAAGCTGAATGTGCCTGCTCTCGTCAGATCACAGCAGCAATGCAGCTTAAGGCTTGGCAAGTACCAGCATGGGAGACTGGCTGGGAATCCCAAGTTCTGTTGACCTTTTTGAACCTGAAAATTGTGTTAGTTTCTCTATGAGATAGTTAAAGAAGGTTCAAATTGAACAGCTGCTATCAACGGCCATTCTAAGCTGAATGTGCCTGCTCTCGTCAGATCGCAGCAGCAATGCAGCTTAAGGCTTGGCAAGTACCAGCATGGGAGACTGGCTGGGAATCCCAAGTTCCGTTGACCTTTTTGAACCTGAAAATTGTGTTAGTTTCTCTATGAGATAGTAAAAGAAGGTTCAAATTGAACAGCTGCTGTCAACGGCCATTCTAAGCTGAATGAGCCTGCTCTCGTCAGATCACAGCAGCAATGCAGCTTAAGGCTTGGCAAGTACCAGCATGGGAGACTGGCTGGGAATCCCAAGTTCTGTTGACCTTTTTGAACCTGAAAATTGTGTTAGTTTCTCTATGAGATAGTTAAAGAAGGTTCAAATTGAACAGCTGCTGTCAACGGCCATTCTAAGCTGAATGTGCCTGCTCTCGTCAGATCGCAGCAGCAATGCAGCTTAAGGCTTGGCAAGTACCAGCATGGGAGACTGGCTGGGAATTCCAAGTTCCGTTGACCTTTTTGAACCTGAAAATGTGTTAGTTTCTCTATGAGATAGTAAAAGAAGGTTCAAATTGAACAGCTGCTGTCAACGGCCATTCTAAGCTGAATGTGCCTGCTCTCGTCAAATCGCAGCAGCAATGCAGCTTAAGGCTTGGCAAGTACCAGCATGGGAGACTGGCTGGGAATTCCAAGTTCCGTTGACCTTTTTGAACCTGAAAATGTGTTAGTTTCTCTATGAGATAGTAAAAGAAGGTTCAAATTGAACAGCTGCTGTCAACGGCCATTCTAAGCTGAATGTGCCTGCTCTCGTCAGATCGCAGCAGCAATGCAGCTTAAGGCTTGGCAAGTACCAGCATGGGAGACTGGCTGGAAATCCCAAGTTCCGTTGACCTTTTTGAACCTGAAAATTGTGTTAGTTTCTCTATGAGATAGTAAAAGAAGGTTCAAATTGAAAAACTGCTGTCAACGGCCATTCTAAGCGGAATGTGCGTGCTCTTGTCAGATCGCAGCAGCGATGCAGCTTAAGGCTTGGCAAATACCAGCATGGGAGACTGGCTGAAAAACCCAAGTTCTGGTGACCTTTTTGAACCTGAAAATTGTGTTAGTTTCTCTATGAGATAGTAGAAGAAGGTTCAAATTGAACAACTGCTGTCAACGGCCATTCTAAGCTGAATGTGTGTGCTCTTTTCAGATCGCAGCAGCGATGCAGCTTAAGGCTTGGCAAGTACCAGCATGGGAGACTGGCTGGGAATCCCAAGTTCTGTTGACCTTTATGAACCTGAAAATTGTGTTAGTTTCTCTATGAGATAGTAAAAGAAGGTTCAAATTGAACAGCTGCTGTCAACGGCAATTCTAAGCTGAATGTGCCTGCTCTCGTCAGATCGCAGCAGCAATGCAGCTTAAGGCTTGGCAAGTACCAGCATGGGAGACTGGCTGGGAATCCCAAGTTCTGTTGACCTTTTTTAACCTGAAAATTGTGTTAGTTTCTCTATGATATAGTAAAAGAAGGTTCAAATTGAACAGCTGTTGTCAACGGCCATTCTAAGCTGAATGTGCCTGCTCTCGTTAGATCGCAGCAGCAATGCAGCTTAAGGCTTGGCAAGTACCAGCATGGGAGACTGGCTGGGAATCCCATGTTCTGGTGACCTTTTTGAACCTGAAAATTGTGTTAGTTTCTCTATGAGATAGTAAAAGAAGGTTCAAATTGAACAGCTGCTGTCAATGGCCATTCTAAGCTGAATGTGCCTGCTCTCGTCAGATCGCAGCAGCAATGCAGCTTAAGGCTTAGCAAGTACCAGCATGGGAGACTGGGTAGGAATCCCAAGATCCGTTGACCTTTTTGAACCTGAAAATTGAGTTATTTTCTCTATGAGATAGTAAAAGAAGGTTCAAATTGAACAGCTGCCGTCAACGGCCATTCTAAGCTGAATGTGCCTGCTCTCGTCAGATCACAGCAGCAATGCAGCTTAAGGCTTGGCAAGTACCAGCATGGGAGACTGGCTGGGAATCCCAAGTTCTGTTGACCTTTTTGAACCTGAAAATTGTGTTAGTTTCTCTATGAGATAGTTAAAGAAGGTTCAAATTGAACAGCTGCTATCAACGGCCATTCTAAGCTGAATGTGCCTGCTCTCGTCAGATCGCAGCAGCAATGCAGCTTAAGGCTTGGCAAGTACCAGCATGGGAGACTGGCTGGGAATTCCAAGTTCCGTTGACCTTTTTGAACCTGAAAATGTGTTAGTTTGTCTATGAGATAGTAAAAGAAGGTTCAAATTGAACAGCTGCTGTCAACGGCCATTCTAAGCTGAATGTGCCTGCTCTCGTCAGATCGCAGCAGCAATGCAGCTTAAGGCTTGGCAAGTACCAGCATGGGAGACTGGCTGGGAATCCCAAGTTCCGTTGACCTTTTTGAACCTGAAAATTGTGTTAGTTTCTCTATGAGATAGTAAAAGAAGGTTCAAATTGAACAGCTGCTGTCAACGGCCATTCTAAGCTGAATGAGCCTGCTCTCGTCAGATCACAGCAGCAATGCAGCTTAAGGCTTGGCAAGTACCAGCATGGGAGACTGGCTGGGAATCCCAAGTTCTGTTGACCTTTTTGAACCTGAAAATTGTGTTAGTTTCTCTATGAGATAGTTAAAGAAGGTTCAAATTGAACAGCTGCTGTCAACGGCCATTCTAAGCTGAATGTGCCTGCTCTCGTCAGATCGCAGCAGCAATGCAGCTTAAGGCTTGGCAAGTACCAGCATGGGAGACTGGCTGGGAATTCCAAGTTCCGTTGACCTTTTTGAACCTGAAAATGTGTTAGTTTCTCTATGAGATAGTAAAAGAAGGTTCAAATTGAACAGCTGCTGTCAACGGCCATTCTAAGCTGAATGTGCCTGCTCTCGTCAAATCGCAGCAGCAATGCAGCTTAAGGCTTGGCAAGTACCAGCATGGGAGACTGGCTGGGAATTCCAAGTTCCGTTGACCTTTTTGAACCTGAAAATGTGTTAGTTTCTCTATGAGATAGTAAAAGAAGGTTCAAATTGAACAGCTGCTGTCAACGGCCATTCTAAGCTGAATGTGCCTGCTCTCGTCAGATCGCAGCAGCAATGCAGCTTAAGGCTTGGCAAGTACCAGCATGGGAGACTGGCTGGAAATCCCAAGTTCCGTTGACCTTTTTGAACCTGAAAATTGTGTTAGTTTCTCTATGAGATAGTAAAAGAAGGTTCAAATTGAAAAACTGCTGTCAACGGCCATTCTAAGCGGAATGTGCGTGCTCTTGTCAGATCGCAGCAGCGATGCAGCTTAAGGCTTGGCAAATACCAGCATGGGAGACTGGCTGAAAAACCTAAGTTCTGGTGACCTTTTTGAACCTGAAAATTGTGTTAGTTTCTCTATGAGATAGTAGAAGAAGGTTCAAATTGAACAACTGCTGTCAACGGCCATTCTAAGCTGAATGTGTGTGCTCTTTTCAGATCGCAGCAGCGATGCAGCTTAAGGCTTGGCAAGTACCAGCATGGGAGACTGGCTGGGAATCCCAAGTTCTGTTGACCTTTATGAACCTGAAAATTGTGTTAGTTTCTCTATGAGAT
Source organism: Engystomops pustulosus (assembly GCF_040894005.1). NCBI lineage: Eukaryota > Metazoa > Chordata > Amphibia > Anura > Leptodactylidae > Engystomops > Engystomops pustulosus. The sequence continues at coordinate 61,747,217 of NC_092419.1, forward strand.
AGTAAAAGAAGGTTCAAATTGAACAGCTGCTGTCAACGGCAATTCTAAGCTGAATGTGCCTGCTCTCGTCAGATCGCAGCAGCAATGCAGCTTAAGGCTTGGCAAGTACCAGCATGGGAGACTGGCTGGGAATCCCAAGTTCTGTTGACCTTTTTTAACCTGAAAATTGTGTTAGTTTCTCTATGATATAGTAAAAGAAGGTTCAAATTGAACAGCTGCTGTCAACGGCCATTCTAAGCTGAATTTGCCTGCTCTCGTCAGATCGCAGCAGCAATGCAACTTAAGGCTTGGCAAGTACCAGCATGGGAGACTGGCTGGGAATTCCAAGTTCCGTTGACCTTTTTGAACCTGAAAATGTGTTAGTTTCTCTATGAGATAGTAAAAGAAGGTTCAAATTGAACAGCTGTTGTCAACGGCCATTCTAAGCTGAATGTGCCTGCTCTCGTTAGATCGCAGCAGCAATGCAGCTTAAGGCTTGGCAAGTACCAGCATGGGAGACTGGCTGGGAATCCCAAGTTCTGGTGACCTTTTTGAACCTGAAAATTGTGTTAGTTTCTCTATGAGATAGTAAAAGAAGGTTCAAATTGAACAGCTGCTGTCAATGGCCATTCTAAGCTGAATGTGCCTGCTCTCGTCAGATCGCAGCAGCAATGCAGCTTAAGGCTTGGCAAGTACCAGCATGGGAGACTGGGTAGGAATCCCAAGATCCGTTGACCTTTTTGAACCTGAAAATTGAGTTATTTTCTCTATGAGATAGTAAAAGAAGGTTCAAATTGAACAGCTGCCGTCAACGGCCATTCTAAGCTGAATGTGCCTGCTCTCGTCAGATCACAGCAGCAATGCAGCTTAAGGCTTGGCAAGTACCAGCATGGGAGACTGGCTGGGAATCCCAAGTTCTGTTGACCTTTTTGAACCTGAAAATTGTGTTAGTTTCTCTATGAGATAGTTAAAGAAGGTTCAAATTGAACAGCTGCTGTCAACGGCCATTCTAAGCTTAATGTGCCTGCTCTCGTCAGATCGCAGCAGCAATGCAGCTTAAGGCTTGGCAAGTACCAGCATGGGAGACTGGCTGGGAATCCCAAGTTCCGTTGACCTTTTTGAACCTGAAAATTGTGTTAGTTTCTCTATGAGATAGTAAAAGAAGGTTCAAATTGAACAGCTGCTGTCAATGGCCATTCTAAGCTGAATGTGCCTGCTCTCGTCAGATCGCAGCAGCAATGCAGCTTAAGGCTTGGCAAGTACCAGCATGGGAGACTGGCTGGGAATCCCAAGTTCCGTTGACCTTTTTGAACCTGAAAATTGTGTTAGTTTCTCTATGAGATAGTAAAAGAAGGTTCAAATTGAAAAGCTGCTGTCAACGGCCATTCTAAGCGGAATGTGCGTGCTCTGGTCAGATCGCAGCAGCAATGCAGCTTAAGGCTTGGCAAATACCAGCATGGGAGACTGGCTGGGAATCCCAAGTTCTGGTGACCTTTTTGAACCTGAAAATTGTGTTAGTTTCTCTATGAGAAAGTAGAAGAAGGTTCAAATTGAACAACTGCTGTCAACGGCCATTCTAAGCTGAATGTGTGTGCTCTTGTCAGATCGCAGCAGCGATGCAGCTTAAGGCTTGGCAAGTACCAGCATGGGAGACTGGCTGGGAATCCCAAGTTCTGTTGACCTTTTTGAACCTGAAAATTGTGTTAGTTTCTCTATGAGATAGTAAAAGAAGGTTCAAATTGAACAGCTGCTGTCAATGGCCATTCTAAGCTGAATGTGCCTGCTCTCGTCAGATCGCAGCAGCAATGCAGCTTAAGGCTTGGCAAGTACCAGCATGGGAGACTGGCTGGGAATCCCAAGTTCTGTTGACCTTTTTTAACCTGAAAATTGTGTTAGTTTCTCTATGAGATAGTTAAAGAAGGTTCAAATTGAACAGCTGCTGTCAACGGCCATTCTAAGCTGAATGTGCCTGCTCTCGTCAGATCGCAGCAGCAATGCAGCTTAAGGCTTGGCAAGTACCAGCATGGGAGACTGGCTGGGAATCCCAAGTTCCGTTGACCTTTTTGAACCTGAAAATTGTGTTAGTTTCTCTATGAGATAGTAAAAGAAGGTTCAAATTGAACAGCTGCTGTCAATGGCCATTCTAAGCTGAATGTGCCTGCTCTCGTCAGATCGCAGCAGCAATGCAGCTTAAGGCTTGGCAAGTACCAGCATGGGAGACTGGCTGGGAATCCCAAGTTCCGTTGACCTTTTTGAACCTGAAAATTGTGTTAGTTTCTCTATGAGATAGTAAAAGAAGGTTCAAATTGAATAGCTGCTGTCAACGGCCATTCTAAGCGGAATGTGCGTGCTCTGGTCAGATCGCAGCAGCAATGCAGCTTAAGGCTTGGCAAATACCAGCATGGGAGACTGGCTGGGAATCCCAAGTTCTGGTGACCTTTTTGAACCTGAAAATTGTGTTAGTTTCTCTATGAGAAAGTAGAAGAAGGTTCAAATTGAACAACTGCTGTCAACGGCCATTCTAAGCTGAATGTGTGTGCTCTTGTCAGATCGCAGCAGCGATGCAGCTTAAGGCTTGGCAAGTACCAGCATGGGAGACTGGCTGGGAATCCCAAGTTCTGTTGACCTTTTTGAACCTGAAAATTGTGTTAGTTTCTCTATGAGATAGTAAAAGAAGGTTCAAATTGAACAGCTGCTGTCAATGGCCATTCTAAGCTGAATGTGCCTGCTCTCGTCAGATCGCAGCAGCAATGCAGCTTAAGGCTTGGCAAGTACCAGCATGGGAGACTGGCTGGGAATCCCAAGTTCTGTTGACCTTTTTTAACCTGAAAATTGTGTTAGTTTCTATATGAGATAGTAAAAGAAGGTTCAAATTGAACAGCTGCTGTCAACGGCCATTCTAAGCTGAATTTGCCTGCTCTCGTCAGATCGCAGCAGCAATGCAACTTAAGGCTTGGCAAGTACCAGCATGGGAGACTGGCTGGGAATTCCAAGTTCCGTTGACCTTTTTGAACCTGAAAATGTGTTAGTTTCTCTATGAGATAGTAAAAGAAGGTTCAAATTGAAAAACTGCTGTCAACGGCCATTCTAAGCGGAATGTGCGTGCTCTTGTCAGATCGCAGCAGCGATGCAGTTTAAGGCTTGGCAAATACCAGCATGGGAGACTGGCTGAAAAACCCAAGTTCTGGTGACCTTTTTGAACCTGAAAATTGTGTTAGTTTCTCTATGAGATAGTAGAAGAAGGTTCAAATTGAACAACTGCTGTCAACTGCCATTCTAAGCTGAATGTGTGTGCTCTTTTCAGATCGCAGCAGCGATGCAGCTTAAGGCTTGGCAAGTACCAGCATGGGAGATTGGCTGGGAATCCCAAGTTCTGTTGACCTTTATGAACCTGAAAATTGTGTTAGTTTCTCTATGAGATAGTAAAAGTAGGTTCAAATTGAACAGCTGCTGTCAACAGCAATTCTAAGCTGAATGTGCCTGCTCTCGTCAGATCGCAGCAGCAATGCAGCTTAAGGCTTGGCAAGTACCAGCATGGGAGACTGGCTGGGAATCCCAAGTTCTGTTGACCTTTTTTAACCTGAAAATTGTGTTAGTTTCTATATGAGATAGTAAAAGAAGGTTCAAATTGAACAGCTGCTGTCAACGGCCATTCTAAGCTGAATTTGCCTGCTCTCGTCAGATCGCAGCAGCAATGCAACTTAAGGCTTGGCAAGTACCAGCATGGGAGACTGGCTGGGAATTCCAAGTTCCGTTGACCTTTTTGAACCTGAAAATGTGTTAGTTTCTCTATGAGATAGTAAAAGAAGGTTCAAATTGAACAGCTGCTGTCAACGGCCATTCTAAGCTGAATGTGCCTGCTCTCGTCAGATCGCAGCAGCAATGCAGCTTAAGGATTGGCAAGTACCAGCATGGGAGACTGGCTGGGAATCCCAAGTTCCGTTGACCTTTTTGAACCTGAAAATTGTGTTAGTTTCTCTATGAGATAGTAAAAGAAGGTTCAAATTGAACAGCTGCTGTCAACGGCCATTCTAAGCTGAATGTGCCTGCTCTCGTCAGATCGCAGCAGCAATGCAGCTTAAGGCTTGGCAAGTACCAGCATGGGAGACTGGGTAGGAATCCCAAGATCCGTTGACCTTTTTGAACCTGAAAATTGAGTTATTTTCTCTATGAGATAGTAAAAGAAGGTTCAAATTGAACAGCTGCTGTCAACGGCCATTCTAAGCTGAATGTGCGTGCTCTTGTCAGATCGCAGCAGCGATGCAGCTTAAGGCTTGGCAAGTACCAGCATGGGAGACTGGCTGGGAATCCCAAGTTCTGGTGACTTTTTTGAACCTGAAAATTGTGTTAGTTTCTCTATGAGATAGTAGAAGAAGGTTCAAATTGAACAACTGCTGTCAACGGCCATTCTAAGCTGAATGTGTGTGCTCTTGTCAGATCGCAGCAGCGATGCAGCTTAAGGCTTGGCAAGTACCAGCATGGGAGACTGGCTGGGAATCCCAAGTTCCGTTGACCTATTTGAACCTGAAAATTGTGTTAGTTTCTCTATGAGATAGCAAAAGAAGGTTCAAATTGAACAGCTGCTGTCAACAACCATTCTAAGCTGAATGCGCCTGCTCTCGTCAGATCGCAGCAGCAATGCAGCTTAAGGCTTGGCAAGTACCAGCATGGGAGACTGGCTGGGAATCCCAAGTTCTGTTAACCTTTTTTAACCTGAAAATTGTGTTAGTTTATCTATGAGATAGTAAAAGAAGGTTCAAATTGAACAGCTGCTGTCAACAGCCATTCTAAGCTGAATTTGCCTGCTCTCGTCAGATCGCAGCAGCAATGCAACTTAAGGCTTGGCAAGTATCAGCATGGGAGACTGGCTGGGAATCCCAAGTTCCGTTGACCTTTTTGAACCTGAAAATTGTGTTAGTTTCTCTATGAGATAGTAAAAGAAGGTTCAAATTGAAAAGCTGCTGTCAACGGCCATTCTAAGCGGAATGTGCGTGCTCTGGTCAGATCGCAGCAGCAATGCAGCTTAAGGCTTGGCAAATACCAGCATGGGAGACTGGCTGGGAATCCCAAGTTCTGGTGACCTTTTTGAACCTGAAAATTGTGTTAGTTTCTCTATGAGAAAGTAGAAGAAGGTTCAAATTGAACAACTGCTGTCAACGGCCATTCTAAGCTGAATGTGTGTGCTCTTGTCAGATCGCAGCAGCGATGCAGCTTAAGGCTTGGCAAGTACCAGCATGGGAGACTGGCTGGGAATCCCAAGTTCTGTTGACCTTTTTGAACCTGAAAATTGTGTTAGTTTCTCTATGAGATAGTAAAAGAAGGTTCAAATTGAACAGCTGCTGTCAATGGCCATTCTAAGCTGAATGTGCCTGCTCTCGTCAGATCGCAGCAGCAATGCAGCTTAAGGCTTGGCAAGTACCAGCATGGGAGACTGGCTGGGAATCCCAAGTTCTGTTGACCTTTTTTAACCTGAAAATTGTGTTAGTTTCTATATGAGATAGTAAAAGAAGGTTCAAATTGAACAGCTGCTGTCAACGGCCATTCTAAGCTGAATTTGCCTGCTCTCGTCAGATCGCAGCAGCAATGCAACTTAAGGCTTGGCAAGTACCAGCATGGGAGACTGGCTGGGAATTCCAAGTTCCGTTGACCTTTTTGAACCTGAAAATGTGTTAGTTTCTCTATGAGATAGTAAAAGAAGGTTCAAATTGAAAAACTGCTGTCAACGGCCATTCTAAGCGGAATGTGCGTGCTCTTGTCAGATCGCAGCAGCGATGCAGTTTAAGGCTTGGCAAATACCAGCATGGGAGACTGGCTGAAAAACCCAAGTTCTGGTGACCTTTTTGAACCTGAAAATTGTGTTAGTTTCTCTATGAGATAGTAGAAGAAGGTTCAAATTGAACAACTGCTGTCAACTGCCATTCTAAGCTGAATGTGTGTGCTCTTTTCAGATCGCAGCAGCGATGCAGCTTAAGGCTTGGCAAGTACCAGCATGGGAGATTGGCTGGGAATCCCAAGTTCTGTTGACCTTTATGAACCTGAAAATTGTGTTAGTTTCTCTATGAGATAGTAAAAGTAGGTTCAAATTGAACAGCTGCTGTCAACAGCAATTCTAAGCTGAATGTGCCTGCTCTCGTCAGATCGCAGCAGCAATGCAGCTTAAGGCTTGGCAAGTACCAGCATGGGAGACTGGCTGGGAATCCCAAGTTCTGTTGACCTTTTTTAACCTGAAAATTGTGTTAGTTTCTATATGAGATAGTAAAAGAAGGTTCAAATTGAACAGCTGCTGTCAACGGCCATTCTAAGCTGAATTTGCCTGCTCTCGTCAGATCGCAGCAGCAATGCAACTTAAGGCTTGGCAAGTACCAGCATGGGAGACTGGCTGGGAATTCCAAGTTCCGTTGACCTTTTTGAACCTGAAAATGTGTTAGTTTCTCTATGAGATAGTAAAAGAAGGTTCAAATTGAACAGCTGCTGTCAACGGCCATTCTAAGCTGAATGTGCCTGCTCTCGTCAGATCGCAGCAGCAATGCAGCTTAAGGATTGGCAAGTACCAGCATGGGAGACTGGCTGGGAATCCCAAGTTCCGTTGACCTTTTTGAACCTGAAAATTGTGTTAGTTTCTCTATGAGATAGTAAAAGAAGGTTCAAATTGAACAGCTGCTGTCAACGGCCATTCTAAGCTGAATGTGCCTGCTCTCGTCAGATCGCAGCAGCAATGCAGCTTAAGGCTTGGCAAGTACCAGCATGGGAGACTGGGTAGGAATCCCAAGATCCGTTGACCTTTTTGAACCTGAAAATTGAGTTATTTTCTCTATGAGATAGTAAAAGAAGGTTCAAATTGAACAGCTGCTGTCAACGGCCATTCTAAGCTGAATGTGCGTGCTCTTGTCAGATCGCAGCAGCGATGCAGCTTAAGGCTTGGCAAGTACCAGCATGGGAGACTGGCTGGGAATCCCAAGTTCTGGTGACTTTTTTGAACCTGAAAATTGTGTTAGTTTCTCTATGAGATAGTAGAAGAAGGTTCAAATTGAACAACTGCTGTCAACGGCCATTCTAAGCTGAATGTGTGTGCTCTTGTCAGATCGCAGCAGCGATGCAGCTTAAGGCTTGGCAAGTACCAGCATGGGAGACTGGCTGGGAATCCCAAGTTCCGTTGACCTATTTGAACCTGAAAATTGTGTTAGTTTCTCTATGAGATAGCAAAAGAAGGTTCAAATTGAACAGCTGCTGTCAACAACCATTCTAAGCTGAATGCGCCTGCTCTCGTCAGATCGCAGCAGCAATGCAGCTTAAGGCTTGGCAAGTACCAGCATGGGAGACTGGCTGGGAATCCCAAGTTCTGTTAACCTTTTTTAACCTGAAAATTGTGTTAGTTTATCTATGAGATAGTAAAAGAAGGTTCAAATTGAACAGCTGCTGTCAACAGCCATTCTAAGCTGAATTTGCCTGCTCTCGTCAGATCGCAGCAGCAATGCAACTTAAGGCTTGGCAAGTATCAGCATGGGAGACTGGCTGGGAATCCCAAGTTCCGTTGACCTTTTTGAACCTGAAAATTGTGTTAGTTTCTCTATGAGATAGTAAAAGAAGGTTCAAATTGAAAAGCTGCTGTCAACGGCCATTCTAAGCGGAATGTGCGTGCTCTGGTCAGATCGCAGCAGCAATGCAGCTTAAGGCTTGGCAAATACCAGCATGGGAGACTGGCTGGGAATCCCAAGTTCTGGTGACCTTTTTGAACCTGAAAATTGTGTTAGTTTCTCTATGAGAAAGTAGAAGAAGGTTCAAATTGAACAACTGCTGTCAACGGCCATTCTAAGCTGAATGTGTGTGCTCTTGTCAGATCGCAGCAGCGATGCAGCTTAAGGCTTGGCAAGTACCAGCATGGGAGACTGGCTGGGAATCCCAAGTTCTGTTGACCTTTTTGAACCTGAAAATTGTGTTAGTTTCTCTATGAGATAGTAAAAGAAGGTTCAAATTGAACAGCTGCTGTCAATGGCCATTCTAAGCTGAATGTGCCTGCTCTCGTCAGATCGCAGCAGCAATGCAGCTTAAGGCTTGGCAAGTACCAGCATGGGAGACTGGCTGGGAATCCCAAGTTCTGTTGACCTTTTTTAACCTGAAAATTGTGTTAGTTTCTCTATGAGATAGTTAAAGAAGGTTCAAATTGAACAGCTGCTGTCAACGGCCATTCTAAGCTGAATGTGCCTGCTCTCGTCAGATCGCAGCAGCAATGAAGCTTAAGGCTTGGCAAGTACCAGCATGGGAGACTGGCTGGGAATCCCAAGTTCCGTTGACCTTTTTGAACCTGAAAATTGTGTTAGTTTCTCTATGAGATAGTAAAAGAAGGTTCAAATTGAACAGCTGCTGTCAATGGCCATTCTAAGCTGAATGTGCCTGCTCTCGTCAGATCGCAGCAGCAATGCAGCTTAAGGCTTGGCAAGTACCAGCATGGGAGACTGGCTGGGAATCCCAAGTTCCGTTGACCTTTTTGAACCTGAAAATTGTGTTAGTTTCTCTATGAGATAGTAAAAGAAGGTTCAAATTGAATAGCTGCTGTCAACGGCCATTCTAAGCGGAATGTGCGTGCTCTGGTCAGATCGCAGCAGCAATGCAGCTTAAGGCTTGGCAAATACCAGCATGGGAGACTGGCTGGGAATCCCAAGTTCTGGTGACCTTTTTGAACCTGAAAATTGTGTTAGTTTCTCTATGAGAAAGTAGAAGAAGGTTCAAATTGAACAACTGCTGTCAACGGCCATTCTAAGCTGAATGTGTGTGCTCTTGTCAGATCGCAGCAGCGATGCAGCTTAAGGCTTGGCAAGTACCAGCATGGGAGACTGGCTGGGAATCCCAAGTTCTGTTGACCTTTTTGAACCTGAAAATTGTGTTAGTTTCTCTATGAGATAGTAAAAGAAGGTTCAAATTGAACAGCTGCTGTCAATGGCCATTCTAAGCTGAATGTGCCTGCTCTCGTCAGATCGCAGCAGCAATGCAGCTTAAGGCTTGGCAAGTACCAGCATGGGAGACTGGCTGGGAATCCCAAGTTCTGTTGACCTTTTTTAACCTGAAAATTGTGTTAGTTTCTATATGAGATAGTAAAAGAAGGTTCAAATTGAACAGCTGCTGTCAACGGCCATTCTAAGCTGAATTTGCCTGCTCTCGTCAGATCGCAGCAGCAATGCAACTTAAGGCTTGGCAAGTACCAGCATGGGAGACTGGCTGGGAATTCCAAGTTCCGTTGACCTTTTTGAACCTGAAAATGTGTTAGTTTCTCTATGAGATAGTAAAAGAAGGTTCAAATTGAAAAACTGCTGTCAACGGCCATTCTAAGCGGAATGTGCGTGCTCTTGTCAGATCGCAGCAGCGATGCAGTTTAAGGCTTGGCAAATACCAGCATGGGAGACTGGCTGAAAAACCCAAGTTCTGGTGACCTTTTTGAACCTGAAAATTGTGTTAGTTTCTCTATGAGATAGTAGAAGAAGGTTCAAATTGAACAACTGCTGTCAACTGCCATTCTAAGCTGAATGTGTGTGCTCTTTTCAGATCGCAGCAGCGATGCAGCTTAAGGCTTGGCAAGTACCAGCATGGGAGATTGGCTGGGAATCCCAAGTTCTGTTGACCTTTATGAACCTGAAAATTGTGTTAGTTTCTCTATGAGATAGTAAAAGTAGGTTCAAATTGAACAGCTGCTGTCAACAGCAATTCTAAGCTGAATGTGCCTGCTCTCGTCAGATCGCAGCAGCAATGCAGCTTAAGGCTTGGCAAGTACCAGCATGGGAGACTGGCTGGGAATCCCAAGTTCTGTTGACCTTTTTTAACCTGAAAATTGTGTTAGTTTCTATATGAGATAGTAAAAGAAGGTTCAAATTGAACAGCTGCTGTCAACGGCCATTCTAAGCTGAATGTGCCTGCTCTCGTCAGATCGCAGCAGCAATGCAGCTTAAGGCTTGGCAAGTACCAGCATGGGAGACTGGGTAGGAATCCCAAGATCCGTTGACCTTTTTGAACCTGAAAATTGAGTTATTTTCTCTATGAGATAGTAAAAGAAGGTTCAAATTGAACAGCTGCTGTCAACGGCCATTCTAAGCTGAATGTGCGTGCTCTTGTCAGATCGCAGCAGCGATGCAGCTTAAGGCTTGGCAAGTACCAGCATGGGAGACTGGCTGGGAATCCCAAGTTCTGGTGACTTTTTTGAACCTGAAAATTGTGTTAGTTTCTCTATGAGATAGTAGAAGAAGGTTCAAATTGAACAACTGCAGTCAACGGCCATTCTAAGCTGAATGTGTGTGCTCTTGTCAGATCGCAGCAGCGATGCAGCTTAAGGCTTGGCAAGTACCAGCATGGGAGACTGGCTGGGAATCCCAAGTTCCGTTGACCTATTTGAACCTGAAAATTGTGTTAGTTTCTCTATGAGATAGCAAAAGAAGGTTCAAATTGAACAGCTGCTGTCAACGGCCATTCTAAGCTGAATGCGCCTGCTCTCGTCAGATCGCAGCAGCAATGCAGCTTAAGGCTTGGCAAGTACCAGCATGGGAGACTGGCTGGGAATCCCAAGTTCTGTTGACCTTTTTTAACCTGAAAATTGTGTTAGTTTATCTATGAGATAGTAAAAGAAGGTTCAAATTGAACAGCTGCTGTCAACAGCCATTCTAAGCTGAATTTGCCTGCTCTCGTCAGATCGCAGCAGCAATGCAACTTAAGGCTTGGCAAGTATCAGCATGGGAGACTGGCTGGGAATTCCAAGTTCCGTTGACCTTTTTGAACCTGAAAATGTGTTAGTTTCTCTATGAGATAGTAAAAGAAGGTTCAAATTGAACAGCTGCTGTCAACGGCCATTCTAAGCTGAATGTGCCTGCTCTCGTCAGATCGCAGCAGCAATGCATCTTAAGGCTTGGCAAGTACCAGCATGGGAGACTGGCTGGGAATCCCAAGTTCCGTTGACCTTTTTGAACCTGAAAATTGTGATAGTTTCTCTATGAGATAGTAAAAGAAGGTTCAAATTGAACAGCTGCTGTCAACGGCCATTCTAAGCTGAATGTGCCTGCTCTCGTCAGATCGCAGCAGCAATGCAGCTTAAGGCTTGGCAAGTACCAGCATGGGAGACTGGCTGGGAATCCCAAGTTCCGTTGACCTTTTTGAACCTGAAAATTGTGTTAGTTTCTCTATGAGATAGTAAAAGAAGGTTCAAATTGAACAGCTGCTGTCAACGGCCATTCTAAGCTGCATGTGCCTGCTCTCGTCAGATTGCAGCAGCAATGCAGCTTAAGGCTTGGCAAGTACCAGCATGGGAGACTGGGTAGGAATCGCAAGATCTGTTGACCTTTTTGAACCTGAAAATTGTGTTAGTTTCTCTATGAGATAATAAAAGAAGGTTCAAATTGAACTGCTGCTGTCAACGGCCATTCTAAGCTGAATGTGCCTGCTCTCGTGAGATCGCAGCAGCAATGCAGCTTAAGGCTTGGCAAGTACCAGCATGGGAGACTGGCTGGGAATTCCAAGTTCTGTTGACCTTTTTGAACCTGAAAATGTGTTAGTTTCTCTATGAGATAGTAAAAGAAGGTTCAAATTGAACAGCTGCTGTCAACGGCCATTCTAAGCTGAATGTGCCTGCTCTCGTCAGATCGCAGCAGCAATGCAGCTTAAGGCTTGGCAAGTACCAGCATGGGAGACTGGCTGGGAATCCCAAGTTCCGTTGACCTTTTTGAACCTGAAAATTGTGTTAGTTTCTCTATGAGATAGTAAAAGAAGGTTCAAATTGAACAGCTGCTTTCAACGGCCATTCTAAGCTGAATGTGCCTGCTCTTGTCAGATCGCAGCAGCAATGCAGCTTAAGGCTTGGCAAGTACCAGCATGGGAGACTGGCTGGGAATCCCAAGTTCTGTTGACCTTTTTGAACCTGAAAATGTGTTAGTTTCTCTATGAGATAGTAAAAGAAGATTCAAATTGAACAGCTGCTGTCAAAGGACATTCGAAGCTGAATGTGCGTGCTCTTGTCAGATCGCAGCAGCGATGCAGCTTAAGGCTTGGCAAGTACCAGCATGGGAGACTGCCTTGGAATCCCAAGTTCCGTTGACCTTTTTTAACCTGAAAATTGTGTTAGTTTCTCTATGAGATAGCAAAAGAAGGTTCAAATTGAACAGCTGCTGTCAACGGCCATTCTAAGCTGAATGTGCCTACTCTCGTCAGATCGCAGCAGCAATGCAGCTTAAGGCTTGGCAAGTACCAGCATGGGAGACTGGCTGGGAATCCCAAGTTCTGTTGACCTTTTTGAACCTGAAAATTGTGTTAGTTTCTCTATGAGATAGTAAAAGAAGGTTCAAATTGAACAGCTGCTGTCAACGGCCATTCTAAGCTGAATGTGCGTGCTCTTGTCAGATCGCAGCAGCGATGCAGCTTAAGGCTTGGCAAGTACCAGCATGGGAGACTGGCTGGGAATCCCAAGTTCTGTTGACCTTTTTGAACTTGAAAATTGTTTTAGTTTCTCTATGAGATAGTAAAAGAAGGTTCAATTTGAAATGCTGCTGTCAACGGCCATTCTAAGCTGAATGTGCCTCCTCTCATCAGATCACAGCAGCAATGCAGCTTAAGGCTTGGCAAGTACCAGCATGGGAGACTGGCTGGGAATCCCAAGTTCCCTTGACCTTTTTGAACCTGAAAATTGTTTTAGTTTCTCTATGAGATAGTAAAAGAAGGTTCAAATTGAACAGCTGCTGTCAACGGCCATTCTAAGCTGAATGTGCATGCTCTTGTCAGATCGCAGCAGCGATGCAGCTTAAGGCTTGGCAAGTACCAGCATGGGAGACTGGCTGGGAATCCCAAGTTCCGTTGACCTTTTTGAACCTGAAAATTGTGTTAGTTTCTCTATGAGATAGCAAAAGAAGGTTCAAATTGAACAGCTGCTGTCAACGGCCATTCTAAGCTGAATGTGCCTGCTCTCGTCAGATCGCAGCAGCAATGCATCTTAAGGCTTGGCAAGTACCAGCATGGGAGACTGGCTGGGAATCCCAAGTTCCGTTGACCTTTTTGAACCTGAAAATTGTGATAGTTTCTCTATGAGATAGTAAAAGAAGGTTCAAATTGAACAGCTGCTGTCAACGGCCATTCTAAGCTGAATGTGCCTGCTCTCGTCCGATCGCAGCAGCAATGCAGCTTAAGGCTTGGCAAGTACCAGCATGGGAGACTGGCTGGGAATCCCAAGTTCCGTTGACCTTTTTGAACCTGAAAATTGTGTTAGTTTCTCTATGAGATAGTAAAAGAAGGTTCAAATTGAACAGCTGCTGTCAACGGCCATTCTAAGCTGAATGTGCCTGCTCTCGTCAGATTGCAGCAGCAATGCAGCTTAAGGCTTGGCAAGTACCAGCATGGGAGACTGGGTAGGAATCCCAAGATCTGTTGACCTTTTTGAACCTGAAAATTGAGTTATTTTCTCTATGAGATAGTAAAAGAAGGTTCAAATTGAACGGCTGCTGTCAATGGCCATTCTAAGCTGAATGTGCCTGCTCTCGTCAGATCACAGCAGCAATGCAGCTTAAGGCTTGGCAAGTACCAGCATGGGGGACTGGCTGGGAATCCCAAGTTATGTTGACCTTTTTGAACCTGAAATTTGTGTTAGTTTCTCTATGAGATAATAAAAGAAGGTTCAAATTGAACAGCTGCTGTCAACGGCCATTCTAAGCTGAATGTGCCTGCTCTCGTGAGATCGCAGCAGCAATGCAGCTTAAGGCTTGGCAAGTACCAGCATGGGAGACTGGCTGGGAATTCCAAGTTCTGTTGCCCTTTTTGAACCTGAAAATGTGTTAGTTTCTCTATGAGATAGTAAAAGAAGGTTCAAATTGAACAGCTGCTGTCAATGGCCATTCTAAGCTGAATGTGCCTGCTCTCGTCAGATCGCAGCAGCAATGCAGCTTAAGGCTTGGCAAGTACCAGCATGGGAGACTGGCTGGGAATCCCAAGTTCCGTTGACCTTTTTGAACCTGAAAATTGTGTTAGTTTCTCTATGAGATAGTAAAAGAAGGTTCAAATTGAACAGCTGCTTTCAACGGCCATTCTAAGCTGAATGTGCCTGATCTTGTCAGATCGCAGCAGCAATGCAGCTTAAGGCTTGGCAAGTACCAGCATGGGAGACTGGCTGGGAATCCCAAGTTCTGTTGACCTTTTTGAACCTGAAAATGTGTTAGTTTCTCTATGAGATAGTAAAAGAAGATTCAAATTGAACAGCTGCTGTCAAAGGCCATTCGAAGCTGAATGTGCGTGCTCTTGTCAGATCGCAGCAGCGATGCAGCTTAAGGCTTGGCAAGTACCAGCATGGGAGACTGCCTTGGAATCCCAAGTTCCGTTGACCTTTTTTAACCTGAAAATTGTGTTAGTTTCTCTATGAGATAGCAAAAGAAGGTTCAAATTGAACAGCTGCTGTCAACGGCCATTCTAAGCTGAATGTGCCTACTCTCGTCAGATCGCAGCAGCAATGCAGCTTAAGGCTTGGCAAGTACCAGCATGGGAGACTGGCTGGGAATCCCAAGTTCTGTTGACCTTTTTGAACCTGAAAATTGTGTTAGTTTCTCTATGAGATAGCAAAAGAAGGTTCAAATTGAACAGCTGCTGTCAACGACCATTCTAAGCTGAATGTGCCTACTCTCGTCAGATCGCAGCAGCAATGCAGCTTAAGGCTTGGCAAGTACCAGCATGGGAGACTGGCTGGGAATCCCAAGTTCTGTTGACCTTTTTGAACCTGAAAATTGTGTTAGTTTCTCTATGAGATAGCAAAAGAAGGTTCAAATTGAACAGCTGCTGTCAACGGCCATTCTAAGCTGAATGTGCCTACTCTCGTCAGATCGCAGCAGCAATGCAGCTTAAGGCTTGGCAAGTACCAGCATGGGAGACTGGCTGGGAATCCCAAGTTCTGTTGACCTTTTTGAACCTGAAAATTGTGTTAGTTTCTCTATGAGATAGTAAAAGAAGGTTCAAATTGAACAGCTGCTGTCAACAGCCATTCTAAGCTGAATGTGCCTGCTCTCGTCAGATCGCAGCAGCAATGCAGCTTAAGGCTTGGCAAGTACCAGCATGGGAGACTGGCTGGGAATCCCAAGTTCCGTTGACCTTTTTGAACTTGAAAATTGTTTTAGTTTCTCTATGAGATAGTAAAAGAAGGTTCAATTTGAAATGCTGCTGTCAACGGCCATTCTAAGCTGAATGTGCCTCCTCTCGTCAGATCGCAGCAGCAATGCAGCTTAAGGCTTGGCAAGTACCAGCATGGGAGACTGGCTGGGAATCCCAAGTTCCGTTGACCTTTTTTAACCTGAAAATTGTGTTAGTTTCTCTATGAGATAGCAAAAGAAGGTTCAAATTAAACAGCTGCTGTCAACGGCCATTTTAAGTTGAATGTGCGTGCTCTTGTCAGATCGCAGCAGCGATGCAGCTTAAGGCTCGGCAAGTACCAGCATGGGAGACTGGCTGGGAATCCCAAGTTCTGTTGACCTTTTTGAACTTGAAAATTGTTTTAGTTTCTCTATGAGATAGTAAAAGAAGGTTCAATTTGAAATGCTGCTGTCATCGGCCATTCTAAGCTGAATGTGCGTGCTCTTGTCAGATCGCAGCAGCGATGCAGCTTAAGGCTTGGCAAGTACCAGCATGGGAGACTGGCTGGGAATCCCAAGTTCTGGTGACTTTTTTGAACCTGAAAATTGTGTTAGTTTCTCTATGAGATAGTAGAAGAAGGTTCAAATTGAACAACTTCTGTCAACGGCCATTCTAAGCTGAATGTGTGTGCTCTTGTCAGATCGCAGCAGCGATGCAGCTTAAGGCTTGGCAAGTACCAGCATGGGAGACTGGCTGGGAATCCCAAGTTCCGTTGACCTTTTTTAACCTGAAAATTGTGTTAGTTTCTCTATGAGATAGCAAAAGAAGGTTCAAATTGTACAGCTGCTGTCAACGGCCATTCTAAGCTGAATGTGCCTACTCTCGTCAGATCGCAGCAGCAATGCAGCTTAAGGCTTGGCAAGTACCAGCATGGGAGACTGGCTGGGAATTCCAAGTTCTGTTGACCTTTTTGAACCTGAAAATGTGTTAGTTTCTCTATGAGATAGTAAAAGAAGGTTCAAATTGAACATCTTCTCTCAACGGCCATTCTAAGCTGAATATGCCTGCTCTCGTCAGATCGCAGCAGCAATGCAGCTTAAGGCTTGGCAAGTACCAGCATGGGAGACTGGCTGGGAATCCCAAGTTCCGTTGACCTTTTTGAACCTAAAAATTGTGTTAGTTTCTCTATGAGATAGTAAAAGAAGGTTCAAATTGAACAGCTGCTGTCAACGGCCATTCTAAGCTGAATGTGCCTGCTCTTGTCAGATCGCAGCAGCAATGCAGCTTAAGGCTTGGCAAGTACCAGCATGGGAGACTGGCTGGGAATCCCAAGTTCTGTTGACCTTTTTGAACCTGAAAATGTGTTAGTTTCTCTATGAGATAGTAAAAGAAGGTTCAAATTGAACAGTGTCTGTCAACGGCCATTCTAAGCTGAATGTGCGTGCTCTTGTCAGATCGCAGCAGCGATGCAGCTTAAGGCTTGGCAAGTACCAGCATGGGAGACTGGCTTGGAATCCCAAGATTTGGTGACCTTTTTGAACCTGAAAATTGTGTTAGTTTCTCTATGAGATAGCAAAAGAAGGTTCAAATTTAACAGCTGCTGTCAACGGCTATTCTAAGCTGAATGTGCCTGCTATTGTCAGATTGCAGCAGCAATGCAGCTTAAGGCTTGGCAAGTACCAGCATGGGAGACTGGCTTGAAATCCCAAGTTCTGGTGACCTTTTTGAACCTGAAAATTGTGTTAGTTTCTATATGAGATAGTAGAAGAAGGTTCAAATTGAACAACTGCTGTCAATGGCCATTCTAAGCTGAATGTGCCTGCTCTCGTCAGATCGCAGCAGCAATGCAGCTTAAGGCTTGGCAAGTACCAGCATGGGAGACTGGCTGGGAATCCCAAGTTCCGTTGACCTTTTTGAACCTGAAAATTGTGTTAGTTTCTCTATGAGATAATAAAAGAAGGTTCAAATTGAACAGCTGCTGTCAACGGCCATTCTAAGCTGAATGTGTGTGCTCTTGTCAGATCGCAGCAGCGATGCAGCTTAAGGCTTGGCAAGTACCAGCATGGGAGACTGGCTTGGAATCCCAAGTTCTGGTGACCTTTTTGAACCTGAAAATTGTGTTAGTTTCTATATGAGATAGTAGAAGAAGGTTCAAATTGAAAAACTGCTGTCAATGGCCTTTCTAAGCTGAATGTGCCTGCTCTCGTCAGATCGCAGCAGCAATGCAGCTTAAGGCTTGGCAAGTACCAGCATGGGAGACTGGCTGGGAATCCCAAGTTCTGTTGACCTTTTTGAACCTGAAAATTGTGTTAGTTTCTCTATGAGATAGTAAAAGAAGGTTCAAATTGAACAGCTGCTGTCAACGGCCATTCTAAGCTGAATGTGCGTGCTCTTGTCAGATCGCAGCAGCAATGCAGCTTAAGGCTTGGCAAGTACCAGCATGGGAGACTGGCTGGGAATCCCAAGTTCTGTTGACCTTTTTGAACTTGAAAATTGTTTTAGTTTCTCTATGAGATAGTAAAAGAAGGTTCAATTTGAATTGCTGCTGTCAACGGCCATTCTAAGCTGAATGTGCCTGCTCTCGTCAGATCGCAGCAGCAATGCAGCTTAAGGCTTGGCAAGTACCAGCATGGGAGACTGGCTGGGAATCCCAAGTTCCGTTGACCTTTTTGAACCTGAAAATTGTGTTAGTTTCTCTATGAGATAGTAAAAGAAGGTTCAAATTGAACAGCTGCTGTCAACGGCCATTCTAAGCTGAATGTGCGTGCTCTTGTCAGATCGCAGCAGCGATGCAGCTTAAGGCTTGGCAAGTACCAGCATGGGAGACTGGCTGGGAATCCCAAGTTCTGGTGACTTTTTTGAACCTGAAAATTGTGTTAGTTTCTCTATGAGATAGTAAAAGAAGGTTCAAATTGAACAGCTGCTGTCAACGGCCATTCTAAGCTGAATGTGTATGCTCTTGTCAGGTCGCAGCAGCGATGCAGCTTAAGGCTTGGCAAGTACCAGCATGGGAGACTGGCTGGGAATCCCAAGTTCTGTTGACCTTTTTGAACTTGAAAATTGTTTTAGTTTCTCTATGAGATAGTAAAAGAAGGTTCAATTTGAAATGCTGCTGTCAACGGCTATTCTAAGCTGAATGTGCCTCCTCTCGTCAGATCGCAGCAGCAATGCAGCTTAAGGCTTGGCAAGTACCAGCATGGGAGACTGGCTGGGAATCCCAAGTTCTGTTGACCTTTTTGAACTTGAAAATTGTTTTAGTTTCTCTATGAGATAGTAAAAGAAGGTTCAATTTGAAATGCTGCTGTCAACGGCCATTCTAAGCATAATGTGCCTCCTCTCGTCAGATCGCAGCAGCAATACAGCTTAAGGCTTGGCAAGTACCAGCATGGGAGACTGGCTGGGAATCCCAAGTTCCGTTGAACTTTTTGAACCTTAAAATTGTTTTAGTTTCTCTATGAGATAGTAAAAGAAGGTTCAAATTGAACAGCTGCTGTCAACGGCCATTCTAAGCTGAATGTGCATGCTCTTGTCAGATCGCAGCAGCGATGCAGCTTAAGGCTTGGCAAGTACCAGCATGGGAGACTGGCTGGGAATCCCAAGTTCCGTTGACCTTTTTGAACCTGAAAATTGTGATAGTTTCTCTATGAGATAGTAAAAGAAGGTTCAAATTGAACAGCTGCTGTCAACGGCCATTCTAAGCTGAATGTGCCTGCTCTCGTCAGATCGCAGCAGCAATGCAGCTTAAGGCTTGGCAAGTACCAGCATGGGAGACTGGCTGGGAATCCCAAGTTCCGTTGACCTTTTTGAACCTGAAAATTGTGTTAGTTTCTCTATGAGATAGTAAAAGAAGGTTCAAATTGAACAGCTGCTGTCAACAGCCATTCTAAGCTGAATGTGCCTGCTCTCGTCAGATCGCAGCAGCAATGCAGCTTAAGGCTTGGCAAGTACCAGCATGGGAGACTTGGTAGGAATCCCAAGATCCGTTGACCTTTTTGAACCTGAAAATTGAGTTATTTTCTCTATGAGATAGTAAAAGAAGGTTCAAATTGAACGGCTGCTGTCAGCGGCCATTCTAAGCTGAATGTGCCTGCTCTCGTCAGATCACAGCAGCAATGCAGCTTAAGGCTTGGCAAGTACCAGCATGGGAGACTGGCTGGGAATCCCAAGTTCTGTTGACCTTTTTGAACTTGAAAATTGTTTTAGTTTCTCTATGAGATAGTAAAAGAAGGTTCAATTTGAAATGCAGCTGTCAACGGCCGTTCTAAGCTGAATGTGCCTGCTCTTGTCAGATCGCAGCAGCAATGCAGCTTAAGGCTTGGCAAGTACCAGCATGGGAGACTGGCTGGGAATCCCAAGTTCCGTTGACCTTTTTGAACCTGAAAATTGTGTTAGTTTCTCTATGAGATAGTAAAAGAAGGTTCAAATTGAACAGCTGCTGTCAACGGCCATTCTAAGCTGAATGTGCGTGCTCTTGTCAGATCGCAGCAGCGATGCAGCTTAAGGCTTGGCAAGTACCAGCATGGGAGACTGGCTGGGAATCCCAAGTTCTGTTGACCTTTTTTTACCTGAAAATTGTGTTAGTTTCTCTATGAGATAGTAAAAGAAGGTTCAAATTGAAAAGCTGCTGTCAATGGCCATTCTAAGCTGAATGTGCCTGCTCTCGTCAGATCGCAGCAGCAATGCAGCTTAAGGCTTGGCAAGTACCAGCATGGGAGACTGGCTGGGAATCCCAAGTTCCGTTGACCTTTTTGAACCTGAAAATTGTGTTAGTTTCCCTATGAGATAGTAAAAGAAGGTTCAAATTGAAACGCTGCTGTCAACGGCCATTCTAAGCTGAATGTGCCTGCTCTCGTCAGATCGCAGCAGCAATGCAGCTTAAGGCTTGGCAAGTACCAGCATGGGAGACTGGCTCGGAATCCCAAGTTCCGTTGACCTTTTTTAACCTGAAAATTGTGTTAGTTTCTCTATGAGATAGTAAAAGAAGGTTCAAACTGAACAGCTGCTGTCAACGGCCATTCTAAGCTGAATGTGCCTGCTCTCGTCAGATCGCAGCAGCAATGCAGCTTAAGGCTTGGAAAGTACCAGCATGGGAGACTGTCTGGGAATCCCAAGTTCCGTTGACCTTTTTGAACCTGAAAATTGTGTTAGTTTCTCTATGAGATAGTAAAAGAAGGTTCAAACTGAACAGCTGCTGTCAACGGCCATTCTAAGCTGAATGTGCCTGCTCTCGTCAGATCGCAGCAGCTTAAGGCTTGGCAAGTACCAGCATGGGAGACTGGCTGGGAATCCCAAGTTCCGTTGCCCTTTTTGAACCTGAAAATTGTGTTAGTTTCTCTATGAGATAGTAAAAGAAGGTTCAAATTGAACAGCTGCTGTCAACGGCCATTCTAAGCTGAATGTGCCTGCTCTCGTCAGATCGCAGCAGCAATGCAGCTTAAGGCTTGGCAAGTACCAGCATGGGAGACTGGCTGGGAATCCCAAGTTCCGTTGACCTTTTTGAACCTGAAAATTGTGTTAGTTTCTCTATGAGATAGTAAAAGAAGGTTCAAATTGAACAGCTGCTGTCAACGGCCATTCTAAGCTGAATGTGCCTGCTCTCGTCAGATCGCAGCAGCAATGCAGCTTAAGGCTTGGCAAGTACCAGCATGGGAGACTGGCTGGGAATCCCAAGTTCCGTTCACCTTTTTGAACCTGAAAATTGTTAGTTTCTCTGTCAAAGATGGTAAAAGAAGGTTCAAATTGAACAGCTGCTGTCAACGGCCATTCTAAGCTGAATGTGCCTGCTCTCGTCAGATCGCAGCAGCAATGCAGCTTAAGGCTTGGCAAGTACCAGCATGGGAGACTGGCTGGGAGTCCCAGGTTCCGTTCACCTTTTTGAACCTGAAAATTGTTAGTTTCTCTGTCAAAGATGGTAAAAGAAGGTTCAAATTGAACAGCTGCTGTCAACGGCCATTCTAAGCTGAATGTGCCTGCTCTCGTCAGATCGCAGCAGCAATGCAGCTTAAGGCTTGGCAAGTACCAGCATGGGAGACTGGCTGGGAATCCCAAGTTCTGTTGAACTTTTTGAACCTGAAAATTGTGTTCGTTTTTCTATGAGATAGTAAAAGAAGGTTCAAATTGAACAGCTGCTGTCAACGGCCATTCTAAGCTGAATGTGCCTGCTCTCGTCAGATCGCAGCAGCAATGCAGCTTAAGGCTTGGCAAGTACCAGCATGGGAGACTGGCTGGGAATCCCAAGTTCTGTTGACCTTTTTGAACCTGAAAATTGTGTTAGTTTCTCTATGAGATAGTAAAAGAAGGTTCAAATTGAACAGCTGCTGTCAACGGCCATTCTAAGCTAAATGTGCCTGCTCTCGTCAGATCGATGCAGCAATGCAGCTTAAGCCTTGGCAAGTACCAGCATGGGAGACTGGCTGGGAATCCCAAGTTCCGTTGACCTTTTTGAACCTGAAAATTGTGTTAGTTTCTCTATGAGATAGTAAAAGAAGGTTCAAACTGAACAGCTGCTGTCAACGGCCATTCTAAGCTGAATGTGCCTGCTCTCGTCAGATCGCAGCATCAATGCAGCTTAAGGCTTGGCAAGTACAAGCATGGGAGACTGGCTGGGAATCCCAAGTTCCGTTGACCTTTTTGAACCTAAAAATTGTGTTAGTTTCTCTATGAGATAGTAAAAGAAGGTTCAAATTGAACAGCTGCTGTCAACGGCCCTTCTAAGCTGAATGTGCCTGCTCTCGTCAGATCGCAGCAGCAATGCAGCTTAAGGCTTGGCAAGTACCAGCATGGGAGACTGGCTGGGAATCCCAAGTTCCGTTGAGCTTTTTGAACCTGAAAATTGTGTTAGTTTCTCTATGAGATAGTAAAAGAAAGTAGAAATTAGGCAGCTGCTGTCAACGGCCATTCTAAGCTGAATGTGCCTGCTCTCGTCAGATCGCAGCAGCAATGCAGCTTAAGGCTTGGCAAGTACCAGCATGGGAGACTGGCTGGGAATCCCAAGTTCCGTTGACCTTTTTGAACCTGAAAATTGTTAGTTTCTCTGTCAAAGATGGTAAAAGAAGGTTCAAATTGAACAGCTGCTGTCAACGGCCATTCTAAGCTGAATGTGCCTGCTCTCGTTAGATCGCAGCAGCAATGCAGCTTAAGGCTTGGCAAGTACCAGCATGGGAGACTGGCTGGGAATCCCAAGTTCTGTTGACCTTTTTGAACCTG
Source organism: Engystomops pustulosus (assembly GCF_040894005.1). Taxonomy (NCBI): domain Eukaryota; kingdom Metazoa; phylum Chordata; class Amphibia; order Anura; family Leptodactylidae; genus Engystomops; species Engystomops pustulosus. Next base: position 61,769,471 of record NC_092419.1, read on the forward strand.
AAAATTGTGTTAGTTTTTCTATGAGATAGTAAAAGAAGGTTCAAATTGAACAGCTGCTGTCAACGGCCATTCTAAGCTGAATGTGCCTGCTCTCGTCAGATCGCAGCAGCTTAAGGCTTGGCAAGTACCAGCATGGGAGACTGGCTGGGAATCCCAAGTTCCGTTGACCTTTTTGAACCTGAAAATTGTGTTAGTTTCTCTATGAGATAGTAAAAGAAGGTTCAAATTGAACAGCTGCTGTTAACGGCCATTCTAAGCTGAATGTGCCTGCTCTCGTCAGTTCGCAGCAGCAATGCAGCTTAAGGCTTGGCAAGTACCAGCATGGGAGACTGGCTGGGAATCCTAAGTTCCGTTGACCTTTTTGAACCTGAAAATTGTGTTAGTTTCTCTATGAGATATTAAAAGAAGGTTCAAATTGAACAGCTGCTGTCAACGGCCATTCTAAGCTGAATGTGCCTGCTCTCGTTAGATCGCAGCAGCAATGCAGCTTAAGGCTTGGCAAGTACCAGCATGGGAGACTGGCTTGGAATCCCAAGTTCCGTTGACCTTTTTGAACCTGAAAATTGTTAGTTTCTCTGTCAAAGATGGTAAAAGAAGGTTCAAATTGAACAGCTGCTGTCAACTGCCATTCTAAGCTGAATGTGTGTGCTCTTTTCAGATCGCAGCAGCGATGCAGCTTAAGGCTTGGCAAGTACCAGCATGGGAGATTGGCTGGGAATCCCAAGTTCTGTTGACCTTTATGAACCTGAAAATTGTGTTAGTTTCTCTATGAGATAGTAAAAGTAGGTTCAAATTGAACAGCTGCTGTCAACAGCAATTCTAAGCTGAATGTGCCTGCTCTCGTCAGATCGCAGCAGCAATGCAGCTTAAGGCTTGGCAAGTACCAGCATGGGAGACTGGCTGGGAATCCCAAGTTCTGTTGACCTTTTTTAACCTGAAAATTGTGTTAGTTTCTATATGAGATAGTAAAAGAAGGTTCAAATTGAACAGCTGCTGTCAACGGCCATTCTAAGCTGAATGTGCCTGCTCTCGTCAGATCGCAGCAGCAATGCAGCTTAAGGATTGGCAAGTACCAGCATGGGAGACTGGCTGGGAATCCCAAGTTCCGTTGACCTTTTTGAACCTGAAAATTGTGTTAGTTTCTCTATGAGATAGTAAAAGAAGGTTCAAATTGAACAGCTGCTGTCAACGGCCATTCTAAGCTGAATGTGCCTGCTCTCGTCAGATCGCAGCAGCAATGCAGCTTAAGGCTTGGCAAGTACCAGCATGGGAGACTGGGTAGGAATCCCAAGATCCGTTGACCTTTTTGAACCTGAAAATTGAGTTATTTTCTCTATGAGATAGTAAAAGAAGGTTCAAATTGAACAGCTGCTGTCAACGGCCATTCTAAGCTGAATGTGCGTGCTCTTGTCAGATCGCAGCAGCGATGCAGCTTAAGGCTTGGCAAGTACCAGCATGGGAGACTGGCTGGGAATCCCAAGTTCTGGTGACTTTTTTGAACCTGAAAATTGTGTTAGTTTCTCTATGAGATAGTAGAAGAAGGTTCAAATTGAACAACTGCTGTCAACGGCCATTCTAAGCTGAATGTGTGTGCTCTTGTCAGATCGCAGCAGCGATGCAGCTTAAGGCTTGGCAAGTACCAGCATGGGAGACTGGCTGGGAATCCCAAGTTCCGTTGACCTATTTGAACCTGAAAATTGTGTTAGTTTCTCTATGAGATAGCAAAAGAAGGTTCAAATTGAACAGCTGCTGTCAACGGCCATTCTAAGCTGAATGTGCCTGCTCTCGTCAGATCGCAGCAGCAATGCAGCTTAAGGCTTGGCAAGTACCAGCATGGGAGACTGGCTGGGAATCCCAAGTTCTGTTGACCTTTTTTAACCTGAAAATTGTGTTAGTTTCTCTATGAGATAGTAAAAGAAGGTTCAAATTGAACAGCTGCTGTCAACAGCCATTCTAAGCTGAATTTGCCTGCTCTCGTCAGATCGCAGCAGCAATGCAACTTAAGGCTTGGCAAGTATCAGCATGGGAGACTGGCTGGGAATTCCAAGTTCCGTTGACCTTTTTGAACCTGAAAATGTGTTAGTTTCTCTATGAGATAGTAAAAGAAGGTTCAAATTGAACAGCTGCTGTCAACGGCCATTCTAAGCTGAATGTGCCTGCTCTCGTCAGATCGCAGCAGCAATGCATCTTAAGGCTTGGCAAGTACCAGCATGGGAGACTGGCTGGGAATCCCAAGTTCCGTTGACCTTTTTGAACCTGAAAATTGTGATAGTTTCTCTATGAGATAGTAAAAGAAGGTTCAAATTGAACAGCTGCTGTCAACGGCCATTCTAAGCTGAATGTGCCTGCTCTCGTCAGATCGCAGCAGCAATGCAGCTTAAGGCTTGGCAAGTACCAGCATGGGAGACTGGCTGGGAATCCCAAGTTCCGTTGACCTTTTTGAACCTGAAAATTGTGTTAGTTTCTCTATGAGATAGTAAAAGAAGGTTCAAATTGAACAGCTGCTGTCAACGGCCATTCTAAGCTGCATGTGCCTGCTCTCGTCAGATTGCAGCAGCAATGCAGCTTAAGGCTTGGCAAGTACCAGCATGGGAGACTGGGTAGGAATCGCAAGATCTGTTGACCTTTTTGAACCTGAAAATTGAGTTATTTTCTCTATGAGATAGTAAAAGAAGGTTCAAATTGAACGGCTGCTGTCAATGGCCATTCTAAGCTGAATGTGCCTGCTCTCGTCAGATCACAGCAGCAATGCAGCTTAAGGCTTGGCAAGTACCAGCATGGGAGACTGGCTGGGAATCCCAAGTTATGTTGACCTTTTTGAACCTGAAAATTGTGTTAGTTTCTCTATGAGATAATAAAAGAAGGTTCAAATTGAACTGCTGCTGTCAACGGCCATTCTAAGCTGAATGTGCCTGCTCTCGTGAGATCGCAGCAGCAATGCAGCTTAAGGCTTGGCAAGTACCAGCATGGGAGACTGGCTGGGAATTCCAAGTTCTGTTGACCTTTTTGAACCTGAAAATGTGTTAGTTTCTCTATGAGATAGTAAAAGAAGGTTCAAATTGAACAGCTGCTGTCAACGGCCATTCTAAGCTGAATGTGCCTGCTCTCGTCAGATCGCAGCAGCAATGCAGCTTAAGGCTTGGCAAGTACCAGCATGGGAGACTGGCTGGGAATCCCAAGTTCCGTTGACATTTTTGAACCTGAAAATTGTGTTAGTTTCTGTATGAGATAGTAAAAGAAGGTTCAAATTGAACAGCTGCTTTCAACGGCCATTCTAAGCTGAATGTGCCTGCTCTTGTCAGATCGCAGCAGCAATGCAGCTTAAGGCTTGGCAAGTACCAGCATGGGAGACTGGCTGGGAATCCCAAGTTCTGTTGACCTTTTTGAACCTGAAAATGTGTTAGTTTCTCTATGAGATAGTAAAAGAAGATTCAAATTGAACAGCTGCTGTCAAAGGCCATTCGAAGCTGAATGTGCGTGCTCTTGTCAGATCGCAGCAGCGATGCAGCTTAAGGCTTGGCAAGTACCAGCATGGGAGACTGCCTTGGAATCCCAAGTTCCGTTGACCTTTTTTAACCTGAAAATTGTGTTAGTTTCTCTATGAGATAGCAAAAGAAGGTTCAAATTGAACAGCTGCTGTCAACGGCCATTCTAAGCTGAATGTGCCTACTCTCGTCAGATCGCAGCAGCAATGCAGCTTAAGGCTTGGCAAGTACCAGCATGGGAGACTGGCTGGGAATCCCAAGTTCTGTTGACCTTTTTGAACCTGAAAATTGTGTTAGTTTCTCTATGAGATAGTAAAAGAAGGTTCAAATTGAACAGCTGCTGTCAACGGCCATTCTAAGCTGAATGTGCGTGCTCTTGTCAGATCGCAGCAGCGATGCAGCTTAAGGCTTGGCAAGTACCAGCATGGGAGACTGGCTGGGAATCCCAAGTTCTGTTGACCTTTTTGAACTTGAAAATTGTTTTAGTTTCTCTATGAGATAGTAAAAGAAGGTTCAATTTGAAATGCTGCTGTCAACGGCCATTCTAAGCTGAATGTGCCTCCTCTCGTCAGATCACAGCAGCAATGCAGCTTAAGGCTTGGCAAGTACCAGCATGGGAGACTGGCTGGGAATCCCAAGTTCCCTTGACCTTTTTGAACCTGAAAATTGTTTTAGTTTCTCTATGAGATAGTAAAAGAAGGTTCAAATTGAACAGCTGCTGTCAACGGCCATTCTAAGCTGAATGTGCATGCTCTTGTCAGATCGCAGCAGCGATGCAGCTTAAGGCTTGGCAAGTACCAGCATGGGAGACTGGCTGGGAATCCCAAGTTCTGGTGACTTTTTTGAACCTGAAAATTGTGTTAGTTTCTCTATGAGATAGTAGAAGAAGGTTCAAATTGAACAACTGCTGTCAACGGCCATTCTAAGCTGAATGTGTGTGCTCTTGTCAGATCGCAGCAGCGATGCAGCTTAAGGCTTGGCAAGTACCAGCATGGGAGACTGGCTGGGAATGCCAAGTTCCGTTGACCTTTTTGAACCTGAAAATTGTGTTAGTTTCTCTATGAGATAGCAAAAGAAGGTTCAAATTGAACAGCTGCTGTCAACGGCCATTCTAAGCTGAATGTGCCTGCTCTCGTCAGATCGCAGCAGCAATGCATCTTAAGGCTTGGCAAGTACCAGCATGGGAGACTGGCTGGGAATCCCAAGTTCCGTTGACCTTTTTGAACCTGAAAATTGTGATAGTTTCTCTATGAGATAGTAAAAGAAGGTTCAAATTGAACAGCTGCTGTCAACGGCCATTCTAAGCTGAATGTGCCTGCTCTCGTCAGATCGCAGCAGCAATGCAGCTTAAGGCTTGGCAAGTACCAGCATGGGAGACTGGCTGGGAATCCCAAGTTCCGTTGACCTTTTTGAACCTGAAAATTGTGTTAGTTTCTCTATGAGATAGTAAAAGAAGGTTCAAATTGAACAGCTGCTGTCAACGGCCATTCTAAGCTGAATGTGCCTGCTCTCGTCAGATTGCAGCAGCAATGCAGCTTAAGGCTTGGCAAGTACCAGCATGGGAGACTGGGTAGGAATCCCAAGATCTGTTGACCTTTTTGAACCTGAAAATTGAGTTATTTTCTCTATGAGATAGTAAAAGAAGGTTCAAATTGAACGGCTGCTGTCAATGGCCATTCTAAGCTGAATGTGCCTGCTCTCGTCAGATCACAGCAGCAATGCAGCTTAAGGCTTGGCAAGTACCAGCATGGGAGACTGGCTGGGAATCCCAAGTTCTGTTGACCTTTTTGAACCTGAAAATTGTGTTAGTTTCTCTATGAGATAGCAAAAGAAGGTTCAAATTGAACAGCTGCTGTCAACGGCCATTCTAAGCTGAATGTGCCTACTCTCGTCAGATCGCAGCAGCAATGCAGCTTAAGGCTTGGCAAGTACCAGCATGGGAGACTGGCTGGGAATTCCAAGTTCTGTTGCCCTTTTTGAACCTGAAAATGTGTTAGTTTCTCTATGAGATAGTAAAAGAAGGTTCAAATTGAACAGCTGCTGTCAACGGCCATTCTAAGCTGAATGTGCCTGCTCTCGTCAGATCGCAGCAGCAATGCAGCTTAAGGCTTGGCAAGTACCAGCATGGGAGACTGGCTGGGAATCCCAAGTTCCGTTGACCTTTTTGAACCTGAAAATTGTGTTAGTTTCTCTATGAGATAGTAAAAGAAGGTTCAAATTGAACAGCTGCTTTCAACGGCCATTCTAAGCTGAATGTGCCTGATCTTGTCAGATCGCAGCAGCAATGCAGCTTAAGGCTTGGCAAGTACCAGCATGGGAGACTGGCTGGGAATCCCAAGTTCTGTTGACCTTTTTGAACCTGAAAATGTGTTAGTTTCTCTATGAGATAGTAAAAGAAGATTCAAATTGAACAGCTGCTGTCAAAGGCCATTCGAAGCTGAATGTGCGTGCTCTTGTCAGATCGCAGCAGCGATGCAGCTTAAGGCTTGGCAAGTACCAGCATGGGAGACTGCCTTGGAATCCCAAGTTCCGTTGACCTTTTTTAACCTGAAAATTGTGTTAGTTTCTCTATGAGATAGCAAAAGAAGGTTCAAATTGAACAGCTGCTGTCAACGGCCATTCTAAGCTGAATGTGCCTACTCTCGTCAGATCGCAGCAGCAATGCAGCTTAAGGCTTGGCAAGTACCAGCATGGGAGACTGGCTGGGAATCCCAAGTTCTGTTGACCTTTTTGAACCTGAAAATTGTGTTAGTTTCTCTATGAGATAGCAAAAGAAGGTTCAAATTGAACAGCTGCTGTCAACGGCCATTCTAAGCTGAATGTGCCTACTCTCGTCAGATCGCAGCAGCAATGCAGCTTAAGGCTTGGCAAGTACCAGCATGGGAGACTGGCTGGGAATCCCAAGTTCTGTTGACCTTTTTGAACCTGAAAATTGTGTTAGTTTCTCTATGAGATAGTAAAAGAAGGTTCAAATTGAACAGCTGCTGTCAACGGCCATTCTAAGCTGAATGTGCCTGCTCTCGTCAGATCGCAGCAGCAATGCAGCTTAAGGCTTGGCAAGTACCAGCATGGGAGACTTGGTAGGAATCCCAAGATCCGTTGACCTTTTTGAACCTGAAAATTGAGTTATTTTCTCTATGAGATAGTAAAAGAAGGTTCAAATTGAACAGCTGCTGTCAGCGGCCATTCTAAGCTGAATGTGCCTGCTCTCGTCAGATCACAGCAGCAATGCAGCTTAAGGCTTGGCAAGTACCAGCATGGGAGACTGGCTGGGAATCCCAAGTTCTGTTGACCTTTTTGAACTTGAAAATTGTTTTAGTTTCTCTATGAGATAGTAAAAGAAGCTTCAATTTGAAATGCAGCTGTCAACGGCCATTCTAAGCTGAATGTGCCTGCTCTTGTCAGATCGCAGCAGCAATGCAGCTTAAGGCTTGGCAAGTACCAGCATGGGAGACTGGCTGGGAATCCCAAGTTCCGTTGACCTTTTTGAACCTGAAAATTGTGTTAGTTTCTCTATGAGATAGTAAAAGAAGGTTCAAATTGAACAGCTGCTGTCAACGGCCATTCTAAGCTGAATGTGCGTGCTCTTGTCAGATCGCAGCAGCGATGCAGCTTAAGGCTTGGCAAGTACCAGCATGGGAGACTGGCTGGGAATCCCAAGTTCTGGTGACTTTTTTGAACCTGAAAATTGTGTTAGTTTCTCTATGAGATAGTAGAAGAAGGTTCAAATTGAACAACTGCTGTCAACGGCCATTCTAAGCTGAATGTGCCTGCTCTCGTCAGATCGCAGCAGCAATGCAGCTTAAGGCTTGGCAAGTACCAGCATGGGAGACTGGCTGGGAATTCCAAGTTCTGTTGACCTTTTTGAACCTGAAAATGTGTTAGTTTCTCTATGAGATAGTAAAAGAAGGTTCAAATTGAACAGCTGCTGTCAACAGCCATTCTAAGCTGAATGTGCCTGCTCTCGTCAGATCGCAGCAGCAATGCAGCTTAAGGCTTGGCAAGTACCAGCATGGGAGACTGGCTGGGAATCCCAAGTTCCGTTGACCTTTTTGAACTTGAAAATTGTTTTAGTTTCTCTATGAGATAGTAAAAGAAGGTTCAATTTGAAATGCTGCTGTCAACGGCCATTCTAAGCTGAATGTGCCTCCTCTCGTCAGATCGCAGCAGCAATGCAGCTTAAGGCTTGGCAAGTACCAGCATGGGAGACTGGCTGGGAATCCCAAGTTCCGTTGACCTTTTTTAACCTGAAAATTGTGTTAGTTTCTCTATGAGATAGCAAAAGAAGGTTCAAATTGAACAGCTGCTGTCAACGGCCATTTTAAGTTGAATGTGCGTGCTCTTGTCAGATCGCAGCAGCGATGCAGCTTAAGGCTCGGCAAGTACCAGCATGGGAGACTGGCTGGGAATCCCAAGTTCTGTTGACCTTTTTGAACTTGAAAATTGTTTTAGTTTCTCTATGAGATAGTAAAAGAAGGTTCAATTTGAAATGCTGCTGTCATCGGCCATTCTAAGCTGAATGTGCGTGCTCTTGTCAGATCGCAGCAGCGATGCAGCTTAAGGCTTGGCAAGTACCAGCATGGGAGACTGGCTGGGAATCCCAAGTTCTGGTGACTTTTTTGAACCTGAAAATTGTGTTAGTTTCTCTATGAGATAGTAGAAGAAGGTTCAAATTGAAGAACTGCTGTCAACGGCCATTCTAAGCTGAATGTGTGTGCTCTTGTCATATCGCAGCAGCGATGCAGCTTAAGGCTTGGCAAGTACAAGCATGGGAGACTGGCTGGGAATCCCAAGTTCTGTTGACCTTTTTGAACCTGAAAATTGTGTTAGTTTCTCTATGAGATAGCAAAAGAAGGTTCAAATTGAACAGCTGCTGTCAACGGCCATTCTAAGCTGAATGTGCCTGCTCTCGTCAGATCGCAGCAGCAATGCAGCTTAAGGCTTGGCAAGTACCAGCATGGGAGACTGGCTGGGAATCCCAAGTTCTGTTGACCTTTTTGAACCTGAAAATTGTGTTAGTTTCTCTATGAGATAGCAAAAGAAGGTTCAAATTGAACAGCTGCTGTCAACGGCCATTCTAAGCTGAATGTGCCTGCTCTCGTCAGATCGCAGCAGCAATGCAGCTTAAGGCTTGGCAAGTACCAGCATGGGAGACTGGCTGGGAATCCCAAGTTCCGTTGACCTTTTTGAACCTGAAAATTGTGTTAGTTTCTCTATGAGATAGTAAAAGAAGGTTCAAATTGAACAGCTGCTGTCAACAGCCATTCTAAGCTGAATGTGCCTGCTCTTGTCAGATCGCAGCAGCAATGCAGCTTAAGGCTTGGCAAGTACCAGCATCGGAGACTGGCTGGGAATCCCAAGTTCCGTTGACCTTTTTGAACCTGAAAATTGTGTTAGTTTCTCTATGAGATAGTAAAAGAAGGTTCAAATTGAACAGCTGCTGTCAACGGCCATTCTAAGCTGAATGTGCCTGCTCTCGTCAGATCGCAGCAGCAATGCAGCTTAAGGCTTGGCAAGTACCAGCATGGGAGACTGGGTAGGAATCCCAAGATCCGTTGACCTTTTTGAACCTGAAAATTGAGTTATTTTCTCTATGAGATAGTAAAAGAAGGTTCAAATTGAACAGCTGCTGTCAACGGCCATTCTAAGCTGAATGTGCCTGCTCTCGTCAGATCACAGCAGCAATGCAGCTTAAGGCTTGGCAAGTACCAGCATGGGAGACTGGCTGGGAATCCCAAGTTCTGTTGACCTTTTTGAACCTGAAAATTGTGTTAGTTTCTCTATGAGATAGTAAAAGAAGGTTCAAATTGAACAGCTGCTGTCAACGGCCATTCTAAGCTGAATGTGCCTGCTCTCGTCAGATCGCAGCAGCAATGCAGCTTAAGGCTTGGCAAGTACCAGCATGGGAGACTGGCTGGGAATTCCAAGTTCTGTTGACCTTTTTGAACCTGAAAATGTGTTAGTTTCTCTATGAGATAGTAAAAGAAGGTTCAAATTGAACAGCTGCTGTCAACGGCCATTCTAAGCTGAATGTGCCTGCTCTTGTCAGATTGCAGCAGCAATGCAGCTTAAGGCTTGGCAAGTACCAGCATGGGAGACTGGCTGGGAATCCCAAGTTCTGTTGACCTTTTTGAACCTGAAAATGTGTTAGTTTCTCTATGAGATAGTAAAAGAAGGTTCAAATTGAACAGTGTCTGTCAACGGCCATTCTAAGCTGAATGTGCGTGCTCTTGTCAGATCGCAGCAGCGATGCAGCTTAAGGCTTGGCAAGTACCAGCATGGGAGACTGGCTTGGAATCCCAAGATTTGGTGACCTTTTTGAACCTGAAAATTGTGTTAGTTTCTCTATGAGATAGCAAAAGAAGGTTCAAATTTAACAGCTGCTGTCAACGGCTATTCTAAGCTGAATGTGCCTGCTCTTGTCAGATTGCAGCAGCAATGCAGCTTAAGGCTTGGCAAGTACCAGCATGGGAGACTGGCTTGAAATCCCAAGTTCTGGTGACCTTTTTGAACCTGAAAATTGTGTTAGTTTCTATATGAGATAGTAGAAGAAGGTTCAAATTGAACAACTGCTGTCAATGGCCATTCTAAGCTGAATGTGCCTGCTCTCGTCAGATCGCAGCAGCAATGCAGCTTAAGGCTTGGCAAGTACCAGCATGGGAGACTGGCTGGGAATCCCAAGTTCCGTTGACCTTTTTGAACCTGAAAATTGTGTTAGTTTCTCTATGAGATAATAAAAGAAGGTTCAAATTGAACAGCTGCTGTCAACGGCCATTCTAAGCTGAATGTGTGTGCTTTTGTCAGATCGCAGCAGCGATGCAGCTTAAGGCTTGGCAAGTACCAGCATGGGAGACTGGCTTGGAATCCCAAGTTCTGGTGACCTTTTTGAACCTGAAAATTGTGTTAGTTTCTATATGAGATAGTAGAAGAAGGTTCAAATTGAAAAACTGCTGTCAATGGCCTTTCTAAGCTGAATGTGCCTGCTCTCGTCAGATCGCAGCAGCAATGCAGCTTAAGGCTTGGCAAGTACCAGCATGGGAGACTGGCTGGGAATCCCAAGTTCTGTTGACCTTTTTGAACCTGAAAATTGTGTTAGTTTCTCTATGAGATAGTAAAAGAAGGTTCAAATTGAACAGCTGCTGTCAACGGCCATTCTAAGCTGAATGTGCGTGCTCTTGTCAGATCGCAGCAGCAATGCAGCTTAAGGCTTGGCAAGTACCAGCATGGGAGACTGGCTGGGAATCCCAAGTTCTGTTGACCTTTTTGAACTTGAAAATTGTTTTAGTTTCTCTATGAGATAGTAAAAGAAGGTTCAATTTGAAATGCTGCTGTCAACGGCCATTCTAAGCTGAATGTGCCTGCTCTCGTCAGATCGCAGCAGCAATGCAGCTTAAGGCTTGGCAAGTACCAGCATGGGAGACTGGCTGGGAATCCCAAGTTCCGTTGACCTTTTTGAACCTGAAAATTGTGTTAGTTTCTCTATGAGATAGTAAAAGAAGGTTCAAATTGAACAGCTGCTGTCAACGGCCATTCTAAGCTGAATGTGCGTGCTCTTGTCAGATCGCAGCAGCGATGCAGCTTAAGGCTTGGCAAGTACCAGCATGGGAGACTGGCTGGGAATCCCAAGTTCTGGTGACTTTTTTGAACCTGAAAATTGTGTTAGTTTCTCTATGAGATAGTAAAAGAAGGTTCAAATTGAACAGCTGCTGTCAACGGCCATTCTAAGCTGAATGTGTATGCTCTTGTCAGGTCGCAGCAGCGATGCAGCTTAAGGCTTGGCAAGTACCAGCATGGGAGACTGGCTGGGAATCCCAAGTTCTGTTGACCTTTTTGAACTTGAAAATTGTTTTAGTTTCTCTATGAGATAGTAAAAGAAGGTTCAATTTGAAATGCTGCTGTCAACGGCTATTCTAAGCTGAATGTGCCTCCTCTCGTCAGATCGCAGCAGCAATGCAGCTTAAGGCTTGGCAAGTACCAGCATGGGAGACTGGCTGGGAATCCCAAGTTCTGTTGACCTTTTTGAACTTGAAAATTGTTTTAGTTTCTCTATGAGATAGTAAAAGAAGGTTCAATTTGAAATGCTGCTGTCAACGGCCATTCTAAGCATAATGTGCCTCCTCTCGTCAGATCGCAGCAGCAATACAGCTTAAGGCTTGGCAAGTACCAGCATGGGAGACTGGCTGGGAATCCCAAGTTCCGTTGACCTTTTTGAACCTTAAAATTGTTTTAGTTTCTCTATGAGATAGTAAAAGAAGGTTCAAATTGAACAGCTGCTGTCAACGGCCATTCTAAGCTGAATGTGCATGCTCTTGTCAGATCGCAGCAGCGATGCAGCTTAAGGCTTGGCAAGTACCAGCATGGGAGACTGGCTGGGAATCCCAAGTTCTGGTGACTTTTTTGAACCTGAAAATTGTGTTAGTTTCTCTATGAGATAGTAGAAGAAGGTTCAAATTGAACAGCTGCTGTCAACGGCCATTCTAAGCTGAATGTGTGTGCTCTTGTCAGATCGCAGCAGCGATGCAGCTTAAGGCTTGGCAAGTACCAGCATGGGAGACTGGCTGGGAATCCCAAGTTCCGTTGACCTTTTTGAACCTGAAATTGTGATAGTTTCTCTATGAGATAGTAAAAGAAGGTTCAAATTGAACAGCTGCTGTCAACGGCCATTCTAAGCTGAATGTGCCTGCTCTCGTCAGATCGCAGCAGCAATGCAGCTTAAGGCTTGGCAAGTACCAGCATGGGAGACTGGCTGGGAATCCCAAGTTCTGTTGACCTTTTTGAACTTGAAAATTGTTTTAGTTTCTCTATGAGATAGTAAAAGAAGGTTCAATTTGAAAAGCAGCTGTCAACGGCCGTTCTAAGCTGAATGTGCCTGCTCTTGTCAGATCGCAGCAGCAATGCAGCTTAAGGCTTGGCAAGTACCAGCATGGGAGACTGGCTGGGAATCCCAAGTTCTGTTGACCTTTTTGAACCTGAAAATTGTGTTAGTTTCTCTATGAGATAGTAAAAGAAGGTTCAAATTGAACAGCTGCTGTCAACGGCCATTCTAAGCTGAATGTGCGTGCTCTTGGCAGATCGCAGCAGCGATGCAGCTTAAGGCTTGGCAAGTACCAGCATGGGAGACTGGCTGGGAATCCCAAGTTCTGTTGACCTTTTTTTACCTGAAAATTGTGTTAGTTTCTCTATGAGATAGTAAAAGAAGGTTCAAATTGAAAAGCTGCTGTCAATGGCCATTCTAAGCTGAATGTGCCTGCTCTCGTCAGATCGCAGCAGCAATGCAGCTTAAGGCTTGGCAAGTACCAGCATGGGAGACTGGCTGGGAATCCCAAGTTCCGTTGACCTTTTTGAACCTGAAAATTGTGTTAGTTTCCCTATGAGATAGTAAAAGAAGGTTCAAATTGAAACGCTGCTGTCAACGGCCATTCTAAGCTGAATGTGCGTGCTCTTGTCAGATCGCAGCAGCGATGCAGCTTAAGGCTTGGCAAGTACCAGCATGGGAGACTGGCTGGGAATCCCAAGTTCCGTTGACCTTTTTGAACCTGAAAATTGTGATAGTTTCTCTATGAGATAGTAAAAGAAGGTTCAAATTGAACAGCTGCTGTCAACGGCCATTCTAAGCTGAATGTGCCTGCTCTCGTCAGATCGCAGCAGCAATGCAGCTTAAGGCTTGGCAAGTACCAGCATGGGAGACTGGCTGGGAATCCCAAGTTCTGTTGACCTTTTTGAACCTGAAAATTGTGTTAGTTTCTCTATGAGATAGCAAAAGAAGGTTCAAATTGAACCGCTGCTGTCAACGGCCATTCTAAGCTGAATGTGCCTGCTTTCGTCAGATCGCAGCAGCAATGCAGCTTAAGGCTTGGCAAGTACCAGCATGGGAGACTGGCTGGGAATCCCAAGTTCCGTTGACCTTTTTGAACCTGAAAATTGTGTTAGTTTCTCTATGAGATAGCAAAAGAAGGTTTAAATTTGAAAAGCTGCTGTCAACGGCCATTCTAAGCTGAATGTGCCTGCTCTCGTCAGATCGCAGCAGCAATGCAGCTTAAGGCTTGGCAAGTACCAGCATGGGAGACTGGCTGGGAATCCCAAGTTCTGTTGACCTTTTTTAACCTGAAAATTGTGTTAGTTTCTCTATGAGATAGTAAAAGAAGGTTCAAATTGAACAGCTGCTGTCAACGGCCATTCTAAGCTGAATTTGCCTGCTCTCGTCAGATCGCAGCAGCGATGCAACTTAAGGCTTGGCAAGTACCAGCATGGGAGACTGGCTGGGAATTCCAAGTTCCGTTGACCTTTTTGAACCTGAAAATGTGTTAGTTTCTCTATGAGATAGTAAAAGAAGGTTCAAATTGAACAGCTGCTGTCAACGGCCATTCTAAGCTGAATGTGCCTGCTCTCGTCCGATCGCAGCAGCAATGCAGCTTAAGGCTTGGCAAGTACCAGCATGGGAGACTGGGTAGGAATCCCAAGATCCATTGACCTTTTTGAACCTGAAAATTGAGTTATTTTGTCTATGAGATAGTAAAAGAAAGTTCAAATTGAACAGCTGCTGTCAACGGCCATTCTAAGCTGAATGTGCATGCTCTCGTCAGATCACAGCAGCAATGCAGCTTAAGGCTTGGCAAGTACCAGCATGGGAGACTGGCTGGGAATCCCAAGTTCTGTTGACCTTTTTGAACCTGAAAATTGTGTTAGTTTCTCTATGAGATAGTAAAAGAAGGTTCAAATTGAACAGCTGCTGTCAACGGCCATTCTAAGCTGAATGTGCCTGCTCTCGTCAGATCGCAGCAGCAATGCAGCTTAAGGCTTGGCAAGTACCAGCATGGGAGACTGGCTGGGAATTCCAAGTTCTGTTGACCTTTTTGAACCTGAAAATGTGTTAGCTTCTCTATGAGATAGTAAAAGAAGGTTCAAATTGAACAGCTTCTCTCAACGGCCATTCTAAGCTGAATGTGCCTGCTCTCGTCAGATCGCAGCAGCAATGCAGCTTAAGGCTTGGCAAGTACCAGCATGGGAGACTGGCTGGGAATCCCAAGTTCCGTTGACCTTTTTGAACCTGAAAATTGTGTTAGTTTCTATATGAGATAGTAGAAGAAGGTTCAAATTGAACAGCTGCTGTCAACGGCCATTCTAAGCTGAATGTGCGTGCTCTTGTCAGATCGCAGCAGCGATGCAGCTTAAGGCTTGGCAAGTACCAGCATGGGAGACTGGCTTGGAATCCCAAGTTCTGGTGACCTTTTTGATCCTGAAAATTGTGTTAGTTTCTATATGAGATAGTAGAAGAAGGTTCAAATTGAACAACTGCTGTCAATGGCCTTTCTAAGCTGAATGTGCCTGCTCTCGTCAGATCGCAGCAGCAATGCAGCTTAAGGCTTGGCAAGTACCAGCATGGGAGACTGGCTGGGAATCCCAAGTTCTGTTGACCTTTTTGAACCTGAAAATTGTGTTAGTTTCTATATGAGATAGTAGAAGAAGGTTCAAATTGAACAGCTGCTGTCAACGGCCATTCTAAGCTGAATGTGCCTGCTCTCGTCAGATCGCAGCAGCAATGCAGCTTAAGGCTTGGCAAGTACCAGCATGGGAGACTGGCTGGGAATCCCAAGTTCTGTTGACCTTTTTGAACCTGAAAATTGTGTTAGTTTCTCTATGAGATAGCAAAAGAAGGTTCAAATTGAACCGCTGCTGTCAACGGCCATTCTAAGCTGAATGTGCCTGCTCTCGTCAGATCGCAGCAGCAATGCAGCTTAAGGCTTGGCAAGTACCAGCATGGGAGACTGGCTGGGAATCCCAAGTTCCGTTGACCTTTTTGAACCTGAAAATTGTGTTAGTTTCTCTATGAGATAGCAAAAGAAGGTTTAAATTTGAAAAGCTGCTGTCAACGGCCATTCTAAGCTGAATGTGCCTGCTCTCGTCAGATCGCAGCAGCAATGCAGCTTAAGGCTTGGCAAGTACCAGCATGGGAGACTGGCTGGGAATCCCAAGTTCTGTTGACCTTTTTTAACCTGAAAATTGTGTTAGTTTCTCTATGAGATAGTAAAAGAAGGTTCAAATTGAACAGCTGCTGTCAACGGCCATTCTAAGCTGAATTTGCCTGCTCTCGTCAGATCGCAGCAGCGATGCAACTTAAGGCTTGGCAAGTACCAGCATGGGAGACTGGCTGGGAATTCCAAGTTCCGTTGACCTTTTTGAACCTGAAAATGTGTTAGTTTCTCTATGAGATAGTAAAAGAAGGTTCAAATTGAACAGCTGCTGTCAACGGCCATTCTAAGCTGAATGTGCCTGCTCTCGTCCGATCGCAGCAGCAATGCAGCTTAAGGCTTGGCAAGTACCAGCATGGGAGACTGGGTAGGAATCCCAAGATCCATTGACCTTTTTGAACCTGAAAATTGAGTTATTTTGTCTATGAGATAGTAAAAGAAGGTTCAAATTGAACAGCTGCTGTCAACGGCCATTCTAAGCTGAATGTGCATGCTCTCGTCAGATCACAGCAGCAATGCAGCTTAAGGCTTGGCAAGTACCAGCATGGGAGACTGGCTGGGAATCCCAAGTTCTGTTGACCTTTTTGAACCTGAAAATTGTGTTAGTTTCTCTATGAGATAGTAAAAGAAGGTTCAAATTGAACAGCTGCTGTCAACGGCCATTCTAAGCTGAATGTGCCTGCTCTCGTCAGATCGCAGCAGCAATGCAGCTTAAGGCTTGGCAAGTACCAGCATGGGAGACTGGCTGGGAATTCCAAGTTCTGTTGACCTTTTTGAACCTGAAAATGTGTTAGCTTCTCTATGAGATAGTAAAAGAAGGTTCAAATTGAACAGCTTCTCTCAACGGCCATTCTAAGCTGAATGTGCCTGCTCTCGTCAGATCGCAGCAGCAATGCAGCTTAAGGCTTGGCAAGTACCAGCATGGGAGACTGGCTGGGAATCCCAAGTTCCGTTGACCTTTTTGAACCTGAAAATTGTGTTAGTTTCTATATGAGATAGTAGAAGAAGGTTCAAATTGAACAGCTGCTGTCAACGGCCATTCTAAGCTGAATGTGCGTGCTCTTGTCAGATCGCAGCAGCGATGCAGCTTAAGGCTTGGCAAGTACCAGCATGGGAGACTGGCTTGGAATCCCAAGTTCTGGTGACCTTTTTGATCCTGAAAATTGTGTTAGTTTCTATATGAGATAGTAGAAGAAGGTTCAAATTGAACAACTGCTGTCAATGGCCTTTCTAAGCTGAATGTGCCTGCTCTCGTCAGATCGCAGCAGCAATGCAGCTTAAGGCTTGGCAAGTACCAGCATGGGAGACTGGCTGGGAATCCCAAGTTCTGTTGACCTTTTTGAACCTGAAAATTGTGTTAGTTTCTCTATGAGATAGTAAAAGAAGGTTCAAATTGAACAGCTGCTGTCAACGGCCATTCTAAGCTGAATGTGCGTGCTCTTGTCAGATCGCAGCAGCGATGCAGCTTAAGGCTTGGCAAGTACCAGCATGGGAGACTGGCTGGGAATCCCAAGTTCTGGTGACTTTTTTGAACCTGAAAATTGTGTTAGTTTCTCTATGAGATAGTAAAAGAAGGTTCAAATTGAACAGCTGCTGTCAACGGCCATTCTAAGCTGAATGTGTATGCTCTTGTCAGGTCGCAGCAGCGATGCAGCTTAAGGCTTGGCAAGTACCAGCATGGGAGACTGGCTGGGAATCCCAAGTTCTGTTGACCTTTTTGAACTTGAAAATTGTTTTAGTTTCTCTATGAGATAGTAAAAGAAGGTTCAATTTGAAATGCTGCTGTCAACGGCCATTCTAAGCTGAATGTGCCTCCTCTCGTCAGATCGCAGCAGCAATGCAGCTTAAGGCTTGGCAAGTACCAGCATGGGAGACTGGCTGGGAATCCCAAGTTCTGTTGACCTTTTTGAACTTGAAAATTGTTTTAGTTTCTCTATGAGATAGTAAAAGAAGGTTCAATTTGAAATGCTGCTGTCAACGGCCATTCTAAGCTGAATGTGCCTCCTCTCGTCAGATCGCAGCAGCAATGCAGCTTAAGGCTTGGCAAGTACCAGCATGGGAGACTGGCTGGGAATCCCAAGTTCCGTTGACCTTTTTGAACCTTAAAATTGTTTTAGTTTCTCTATGAGATAGTAAAAGAAGGTTCAAATTGAACAGCTGCTGTCAACGGCCATTCTAAGCTGAATGTGCATGCTCTTGTCAGATCGCAGCAGCGATGCAGCTTAAGGCTTGGCAAGTACCAGCATGGGAGACTGGCTGGGAATCCCAAGTTCTGGTGACTTTTTTGAACCTGAAAATTGTGTTAGTTTCTCTATGAGATAGTAGAAGAAGGTTCAAATTGAACAACTGCTGTCAACGGCCATTCTAAGCTGAATGTGTGTGCTCTTGTCAGATCGCAGCAGCGATGCAGCTTAAGGCTTGGCAAGTACCAGCATGGGAGACTGGCTGGGAATCCCAAGTTCCGTTGACCTTTTTGAACCTGAAAATTGTGTTAGTTTCTCTATGAGATAGCAAAAGAAGGTTCAAATTGAACAGCTGCTGTCAACGGCCATTCTAAGCTGAATGTGCCTGCTCTCGTCAGATTGCAGCAGCAATGCAGCTTAAGGCTTGGCAAGTACCAGCATGGGAGACTGGCTGGGAATCCCAAGTTCTGTGGACCTTTTTTAACCTGAAAATTGTGTTAGTTTCTCTATGAGATAGTAAAAGAAGGTTCAAATTGAACAGCTGCTGTCAACGGCCATTCTAAGCTGAATTTGCCTGCTCTCGTCAGATCGCAGCAGCAATGCATCTTAAGGCTTGGCAAGTACCAGCATGGGAGACTGGCTGGGAATCCCAAGTTCCGTTGACCTTTTTGAACCTGAAAATTGTGTTAGTTTCTCTATGAGATAGTAAAAGAAGGTTCAAATTGAACAGCTGCTGTCAACGGCCATTCTAAGCTGAATGTGCCTGCTCTCGTCAGATCGCAGCAGCAATGCAGCTTAAGGCTTGGCAAGTACCAGCATGGGAGACTGGCTGGGAATCCCAAGTTCTGTTGACCTTTTTGAACCTGAAAATGTGTTAGTTTCTCTATGAGATAGTAAAAGAAGGTTCAAATTGAACAGCTGCTGTCAACGGCCATTCTAAGCTGAATGTGCGTACTCTCGTCAGATGGCAGCAGCAATGCAGCTTAAGGCTTGGCAAGTACCAGCATGGGAGACTGGCTGGGAATCCCAAGTTCTGTTGACCTTTTTGAACTTGAAAATTGTTTTAGTTTCTCTATGAGATAGTAAAAGAAGGTTCAATTTGAAATGCTGCTGTCAACGGCCATTCTAAGCTGAATGTGCCTCCTCTCGTCAGATCGCAGCAGCAATTCAGCTTAAGGCTTGGCAAGTACCAGCATGGGAGACTGGCTGGGAATCCCAAGTTCCGTTGACCTTTTTTAACCTGAAAATTGTGTTAGTTTCTCTATGAGATAGCAAAAGAAGGTTCAAATTGAACGGCTGCTGTCAACGGCCATTCTAAGCTGAATGTGCCTACTCTCGTCAGATCGCAGCAGCAATGCAGCTTAAGGCTTGGCAAGTACCAGCATGGGAGACTGGCTGGGTATCCCAAGTTCTGTTGACATTTTTGAACCTGAAAATTGTGTTAGTTTCTCTATGAGATAGTAAAAGAAGGTTCAAATTGAACAGCTGCTGTCAACGGCCATTCTAAGCTGAATGTGCGTGCTCTTGTCAGATCGCAGCAGCGATGCAGCTTAAGGCTTGGCAAGTACCAGCATGGGAGACTGGCTGTGAATCCCAAGTTCTGTTGACGTTTTTGAACTTGAAAATTGTTTTAGTTTCTCTATGAGATAGTAAAAGAAGGTTCAATTTGAAATGCTGCTGTCAACGGCCATTCTAAGCTGAATGTGCCTCCTCTCGTCAGATCGCAGCAGCAATGCAGCTTAAGGCTTGGCAAGTACCAGCATGGGAGACTGGCTGGGAATCCCAACTTCTGGTGACTTTTTTGAACCTGAAAATTGTGTTAGTTTCTCTATGAGATAGTAGAAGAAGGTTCAAATTGAACAACTGCTGTCAACGGCCATTCTAAGCTGAATGTGTGTGCTCTTGTCAGATCGCAGCAGCGATGCAGCTTAAGGCTTGGCAAGTACCAGCATGGGAGACTGGCTGGGAATCCCAAGTTCCGTTGACCTTTTTGAACCTGAAAATTGTGTTAGTTTCTCTATGAGATAGCAAAAGAAGGTTCAAATTGAACAGCTGCTGTCAACGGCCATTCTAAGCTGAATGTGCCTGCTCTCGTCAGATCGCAGCAGCAATGCAGCTTAAGGCTTGGCAAGTACCAGCATGGGAGACTGGCTGGGAATCCCAAGTTCTGTTGACCTTTTTGAACCTGAAAATTGTGTTAGTTTCTCTATGAGATAGCAAAAGAAGGTTCAAATTGAACAGCTGCTGTCAACGGCCATTCTAAGCTGAATGTGCCTGCTCTCGTCAGATCGCAGCAGCAATGCAGCTTAAGGCTTGGCAAGTACCAGCATGGGAGACTGGCTGGGAATCCCAAGTTCCGTTGACCTTTTTGAACCTGAAAATTGTGTTAGTTTCTCTATGAGATAGTAAAAGAAGGTTCAAATTGAACAGCTGCTATCAACAGCCATTCTAAGCTGAATGTGCCTGCTCTTGTCAGATCGCAGCAGCAATGCAGCTTAAGGCTTGGCAAGTACCAGCATGGGAGACTGGCTGGGAATCCCAAGTTCTGTTGACCTTTTTGAACCTGAAAATTGTGTTAGTTTCTCTATGAGATAGTAAAAGAAGGTTCAAATTGAACAGCTGCTGTCAACGGCCATTCTAAGCTGAATGTGCCTGCTCTCGTCAGATCGCAGCAGCAATGCAGCTTAAGGCTTGGCAAGTACCAGCATGGGAGACTGGGTAGGAATCCCAAGATCCGTTGACCTTTTTGAACCTGAAAATTGAGTTATTTTCTCTATGAGATAGTAAAAGAAGGTTCAAATTGAACAGCTGCTGTCAACGGCCATTCTAAGCTGAATGTGCCTGCTCTTGTCAGATCGCAGCAGCAATGCAGCTTAAGGCTTGGCAAGTACCAGCATGGGAGACTGGCTGGGAATCCCAAGTTCCGTTGACCTTTTTGAACCTGAAAATTGTGTTAGTTTCTCTATGAGATAATAAAAGAAGGTTCAAATTGAACAGCTGCTGTCAACGGCCATTCTAAGCTGAATGTGCGTGCTCTTGTCAGATCGCAGCAGTGATGCAGCTTAAGGCTTGGCAAGTACCAGCATGGGAGACTGGCTTGGAATCCCAAGTTCTGGTGACCTTTTTGAACCTGAAAATTGTGTTAGTTTCTATATGAGATAGTAGAAGAAGGTTCAAATTGAAAAACTGCTGTCAATGGCCTTTCTAAGCTGAATGTGCCTGCTCTCGTCAGATCGCAGCAGCAATGCAGCTTAAGGCTTGGCAAGTACCAGCATGGGAGACTGGCTGGGAATCCCAAGTTCTGTTGACCTTTTTGAACCTGAAAATTGTGTTAGTTTCTCTATGAGATAGTAAAAGAAGGTTCAAATTGAACAGCTGCTTTCAACGGCCATTCTAAGCTGAATGTGCGTGCTCTTGTCAGATCGCAGCAGCAATGCAGCTTAAGGCTTGGCAAGTACCAGCATGGGAGACTGGCTGGGAATCCCAAGTTCTGTTGACTTTTTTGAACTTGAAAATTGTTTTAGTTTCTCTATGAGATAGTAAAAGAAGGTTCAATTTGAAATGCTGCTGTCAACGGCCATTCTAAGCTGAATGTGCCTCCTCTCGTCAGATCGCAGCAGCAATGCAGCTTAAGGCTTGGCAAGTACCAGCATGGGAGATTGGCTGGGAATCCCAAGTTCTGTTGACCTTTTTGAACTTAAAAATTGTTTTAGTTTCTCTATGAGATAGTAAAAGAAGGTTCAATTTGAAATGCTGCTGTCAACGGCCATTCTAAGCTGAATGTGCCTCCTCTCGTCAGATCGCAGCAGCAATGCAGCTTAAGGCTTGGCAAGTACCAGCATGGGAGACTGGCTGGGAATCCCAAGTTCCGTTGACCTTTTTGAACCTTAAAATTGTTTTAGTTTCTCTATGAGATAGTAAAAGAAGGTTCAAATTGAACAGCTGCTGTCAACGGCCATTCTAAGCTGAATGTGCATGCTCTTGTCAGATCGCAGCAGCAATGCAGCTTAAGGCTTGGCAAGTACCAGCATGGGAGACTGGCTGGGAATCCCAAGTTCTGGTGACTTTTTTGAACCTGAAAATTGTGTTAGTTTCTCTATGAGATAGTAGAAGAAGGTTCAAATTGAACAGCTGCTGTCAACGGCCATTCTAAGCTGAATGTGTGTGCTCTTGTCAGATCGCAGCAGCGATGCAGCTTAAGGCTTGGCAAGTACCAGCATGGGAGACTGGCTGGGAATCCCAAGTTCCGTTGACCTTTTTGAACCTGAAAATTGTGTTAGTTTCTCTATGAGATAGCAAACGAAGGTTCAAATTGAACAGCTGCTGTCAACGGCCATTCTAAGCTGAATGTGCCTGCTCTCGTCAGATCGCAGCAGCAATGCAGCTTAAGGCTTGGCAAGTACCAGCATGGGAGACTGGCTGGGAATCCCAAGTTCTGTTGACCTTTTTTAACCTGAAAATTGTGTTAGTTTCTCTATGAGATAGTAAAAGAAGGTTCAAATTGAACAGCTGCTGTCAACGGCCATTCTAAGCTGAATGTGCCTACTCTCGTCAGATCGCAGCAGCAATGCAACTTAAGGCTTGGCAAGTACCAGCATGGGAGACTGGCTGGGAATTCCAAGTTCCGTTGACCTTTTTGAACCTGAAAATGTGTTAGTTTCTCTATGAGATAGTAAAAGAAGGTTCAAATTGAACAGCTGCTGTCAACGGCCATTCTAAGCTGAATGTGCCTGCTCTCGTCAGATCGCAGCAGCAATCCATCTTAAGTCTTGGCAAGTACCAGCATGGGAGACTGGCTGGGAATCCCAAGTTCCGTTGACCTTTTTGAACCTGAAAATTGTGATAGTTTCTCTATGAGATAGTAAAAGAAGGTTCAAATTGAACAGCTGCTGTCAACGGCCATTCTAAGCTGAATGTGCCTGCTCTCGTCAGATCGCAGCAGCAATGCAGCTTAAGGCTTGGCAAGTACCAGCATGGGAGACTGGCTGGGAATCCCAAGTTCCGTTGACCTTTTTGAACCTGAAAATTGTGTTAGTTTCTCTATGAGATAGTAAAAGAAGGTTCAAATTGAACAGCTGCTGTCAACGGCCATTCTAAGCTGAATGTGCCTGCTCTCGTCAGATCGCAGCAGCAATGCAGCTTAAGGCTTGGCAAGTACCAGCATGGGAGACTTGGTAGGAATCCCAAGATCCGCTGACCTTTTTGAACCTGAAAATTGAGTTATTTTCTCTATGAGATAGTAAAAGAAGGTTCAAATTGAACGGCTGCTGTCAGCGGCCATTCTAAGCTGAATGTGCCTGCTCTCGTCAGATCACAGCAGCAATGCAGCTTAAGGCTTGGCAAGTACCAGCATGGGAGACTGGCTTGGAATCCCAAGTTCTGTTGACCTTTTTGAACTTGAAAATTGTTTTAGTTTCTCTATGAGATAGTAAAAGAAGGTTCAATTTGAAATGCAGCTGTCAACGGCCGTTCTAAGCTGAATGTGCCTGCTCTTGTCAGATCGCAGCAGCAATGCAGCTTAAGGCTTGGCAAGTACCAGCATGGGAGACTGGCTGGGAATCCCAAGTTCCGTTGACCTTTTTGAACCTGAAAATTGTGTTAGTTTCTCTATGAGATAGTAAAAGAAGGTTCAAATTGAACAGCTGCTGTCAACGGCCATTCTAAGCTGAATGTGCATGCTCTTGTCAGATCGCAGCAGCGATGCAGCTTAAGGCTTGGCAAGTACCAGCATGGGAGACTGGCTGGGAATCCCAAGTTCTGGTGACTTTTTTGAACCTGAAAATTGTGTTAGTTTCTCTATGAGATAGTAGAAGAAGGTTCAAATTGAACAGCTGCTGTCAACGGCCATTCTAAGCTGAATGTGTGTGCTCTTGTCAGATTGCAGCAGCGATGCAGCTTAAGGCTTGGCAAGTACCAGCATGGGAGACTGGCTGGGAATCCCAAGTTCCGTTGACCTTTTTGAACCTGAAAATTGTGTTAGTTTCTCTATGAGATAGCAAACGAAGGTTCAAATTGAACAGCTGCTGTCAACGGCCATTCTAAGCTGAATGTGCCTGCTCTCGTCAGATCGCAGCAGCAATGCAGCTTAAGGCTTGGCAAGTACCAGCATGGGAGACTGGCTGGGAATCCCAAGTTCTGTTGACCTTTTTTAACCTGAAAATTGTGTTAGTTTCTCTATGAGATAGTAAAAGAAGGTTCAAATTGAACAGCTGCTGTCAACGGCCATTCTAAGCTGAATGTGCCTACTCTCGTCAGATCGCAGCAGCAATGCAACTTAAGGCTTGGCAAGTACCAGCATGGGAGACTGGCTGGGAATTCCAAGTTCCGTTGACCTTTTTGAACCTGAAAATGTGTTAGTTTCTCTATGAGATAGTAAAAGAAGGTTCAAATTGAACAGCTGCTGTCAACGGCCATTCTAAGCTGAATGTGCCTGCTCTCGTCAGATCGCAGCAGCAATCCATCTTAAGTCTTGGCAAGTACCAGCATGGGAGACTGGCTGGGAATCCCAAGTTCCGTTGACCTTTTTGAACCTGAAAATTGTGATAGTTTCTCTATGAGATAGTAAAAGAAGGTTCAAATTGAACAGCTGCTGTCAACGGCCATTCTAAGCTGAATGTGCCTGCTCTCGTCAGATCGCAGCAGCAATGCAGCTTAAGGCTTGGCAAGTACCAGCATGGGAGACTGGCTGGGAATCCCAAGTTCCGTTGACCTTTTTGAACCTGAAAATTGTGTTAGTTTCTCTATGAGATAGTAAAAGAAGGTTCAAATTGAACAGCTGCTGTCAACGGCCATTCTAAGCTGAATGTGCCTGCTCTCGTCAGATCGCAGCAGCAATGCAGCTTAAGGCTTGGCAAGTACCAGCATGGGAGACTTGGTAGGAATCCCAAGATCCGCTGACCTTTTTGAACCTGAAAATTGAGTTATTTTCTCTATGAGATAGTAAAAGAAGGTTCAAATTGAACGGCTGCTGTCAGCGGCCATTCTAAGCTGAATGTGCCTGCTCTCGTCAGATCACAGCAGCAATGCAGCTTAAGGCTTGGCAAGTACCAGCATGGGAGACTGGCTTGGAATCCCAAGTTCTGTTGACCTTTTTGAACTTGAAAATTGTTTTAGTTTCTCTATGAGATAGTAAAAGAAGGTTCAATTTGAAATGCAGCTGTCAACGGCCGTTCTAAGCTGAATGTGCCTGCTCTTGTCAGATCGCAGCAGCAATGCAGCTTAAGGCTTGGCAAGTACCAGCATGGGAGACTGGCTGGGAATCCCAAGTTCCGTTGACCTTTTTGAACCTGAAAATTGTGTTAGTTTCTCTATGAGATAGTAAAAGAAGGTTCAAATTGAACAGCTGCTGTCAACGGCCATTCTAAGCTGAATGTGCATGCTCTTGTCAGATCGCAGCAGCGATGCAGCTTAAGGCTTGGCAAGTACCAGCATGGGAGACTGGCTGGGAATCCCAAGTTCTGGTGACTTTTTTGAACCTGAAAATTGTGTTAGTTTCTCTATGAGATAGTAGAAGAAGGTTCAAATTGAACAGCTGCTGTCAACGGCCATTCTAAGCTGAATGTGTGTGCTCTTGTCAGATTGCAGCAGCGATGCAGCTTAAGGCTTGGCAAGTACCAGCATGGGAGACTGGCTGGGAATCCCAAGTTCCGTTGACCTTTTTGAACCTGAAAATTGTGTTAGTTTCTCTATGAGATAGCAAACGAAGGTTCAAATTGAACAGCTGCTGTCAACGGCCATTCTAAGCTGAATGTGCCTGCTCTCGTCAGATCGCAGCAGCAATGCAGCTTAAGGCTTGGCAAGTACCAGCATGGGAGACTGGCTGGGAATCCCAAGTTCTGTTGACCTTTTTTAACCTGAAAATTGTGTTAGTTTCTCTATGAGATAGTAAAAGAAGGTTCAAATTGAACAGCTGCTGTCAACGGCCATTCTAAGCTGAATGTGCCTACTCTCGTCAGATCGCAGCAGCAATGCAACTTAAGGCTTGGCAAGTACCAGCATGGGAGACTGGCTGGGAATTCCAAGTTCCGTTGACCTTTTTGAACCTGAAAATGTGTTAGTTTCTCTATGAGATAGTAAAAGAAGGTTCAAATTGAACAGCTGCTGTCAACGGCCATTCTAAGCTGAATGTGCCTGCTCTCGTCAGATCGCAGCAGCAATCCATCTTAAGTCTTGGCAAGTACCAGCATGGGAGACTGGCTGGGAATCCCAAGTTCCGTTGACCTTTTTGAACCTGAAAATTGTGATAGTTTCTCTATGAGATAGTAAAAGAAGGTTCAAATTGAACAGCTGCTGTCAACGGCCATTCTAAGCTGAATGTGCCTGCTCTCGTCAGATCGCAGCAGCAATGCAGCTTAAGGCTTGGCAAGTACCAGCATGGGAGACTGGCTGGGAATCCCAAGTTCCGTTGACCTTTTTGAACCTGAAAATTGTGTTAGTTTCTCTATGAGATAGTAAAAGAAGGTTCAAATTGAACAGCTGCTGTCAACGGCCATTCTAAGCTGAATGTGCCTGCTCTCGTCAGATCGCAGCAGCAATGCAGCTTAAGGCTTGGCAAGTACCAGCATGGGAGACTTGGTAGGAATCCCAAGATCCGCTGACCTTTTTGAACCTGAAAATTGAGTTATTTTCTCTATGAGATAGTAAAAGAAGGTTCAAATTGAACGGCTGCTGTCAGCGGCCATTCTAAGCTGAATGTGCCTGCTCTCGTCAGATCACAGCAGCAATGCAGCTTAAGGCTTGGCAAGTACCAGCATGGGAGACTGGCTTGGAATCCCAAGTTCTGTTGACCTTTTTGAACTTGAAAATTGATTTAGTTTCTCTATGAGATAGTAAAAGAAGGTTCAATTTGAAATGCAGCTGTCAACGGCCGTTCTAAGCTGAATGTGCCTGCTCTTGTCAGATCGCAGCAGCAATGCAGCTTAAGGCTTGGCAAGTACCAGCATGGGAGACTGGCTGGGAATCCCAAGTTCCGTTGACCTTTTTGAACCTGAAAATTGTGTTAGTTTCTCTATGAGATAGTAAAAGAAGGTTCAAATTGAACAGCTGCTGTCAACGGCCATTCTAAGCTGAATGTGCGTGCTCTTGTCAGATCGCAGCAGCGATGCAGCTTAAGGCTTGGCAAATACCAGCATGGGAGACTGGCTGGGAATCCCAAGTTCTGTTGACCTTTTTTAACCTGAAAATTGTGATAGTTTCTCTATGAGATAGTAAAAGAAGGTTCAAATTGAAAAGCTGCTGTCAATGGCCATTCTAAGCTGAATGTGCCTGCTCTCGTCAGATCGCAGCAGCAATGCAGCTTAAGGCTTGGCAAGTACCAGCATGGGAGACTGGCTGGGAATCCCAAGTTCCGTTGACCTTTTTGAACCTGAAAATTGTGTTAGTTTCCCTATGAGATATTAAAAGAAGGTTCAAATTGAAACGCTGCTGTCAATGGCCATTCTAAGCTGAATGTGCGTGCTCTTGTCAGATCGCAGCAGCGATGCAGCTTAAGGCTTGGCAAGTACCAGCATGGGAGACTGGCTGGGAATCCCAAGTTCCGTTGACCTTTTTGAACCTGAAAATTGTGATAGTTTCTCTATGAGATAGTAAAAGAAGGTTCAAATTGAACAGCTGCTGTCAACGGCCATTCTAAGCTGAATGTGCCTGCTCTCGTCAGATCGCAGCAGCAATGCAGCTTAAGGCTTGGCAAGTACCAGCATGGGAGACTGGCTGGGAATCCCAAGTTCTGTTGACCTTTTTTAACCTGAAAATTGTGTTAGTTTCTCTATGAGATAGTAAAAGAAGGTTCAAATTGAACAGCTGCTGTCAACGGCCATTCTAAGCTGAATTTGCCTGCTCTCGTCAGATCGCAGCAGCAATGCAACTTAAGGCTTGGCAAGTACCAGCATGGGAGACTGGCTGGGAATTCCAAGTTCCGTTGACCTTTTTGAACCTGAAAATGTGTTAGTTTCTCTATGAGATAGTAAAAGAAGGTTCAAATTGAACAGTTGCTGTCAACGGCCATTCTAAGCTGAATGTGCCTGCTCTCGTCAGATCGCAGCAGCAATGCAGCTTAAGGCTTGGCAAGTACCAGCATGGGAGACTGGCTGGGAATCCCAAGTTCCGTTCACCTTTTTGAACCTGAAAATTGTGTTAGTTTCTCTATGAGATAGTAAAAGAAGGTTCAAATTGAACAGCTGCTGTCAACGGCCATTCTAAGCTGAATGTGCGTGCTCTTGTCAGATCGCAGCAGCGATGCAGCTTAAGGCTTGGCAAGTACCAGCATGGGAGACTGGCTGGGAATCCCAAGTTCTGTTGACCTTTTTGAACTTGAAAATTGTTTTAGTTTCTCAATGAGATAGTAAAAGAAGGTTCAATTTGAAATGCTGCTGTCAACGGCCATTCTAAGCTGAATGTGCCTCCTCTCGTCAGATCGCAGCAGCAATGCAGCTTAAGGCTTGGCAAGTACCAGCATGGGAGACTGGCTGGGAATCCCAAGTTCTGTTGACCTTTTTGAACTTGAAAATTGTTTTAGTTTCTGTATGAGATAGTAAAAGAAGGTTCAATTTGAAACGCTGCTGTCAACGGCCATTCTAAGCTGAATGTGCCTCCTCTCGTCAGATCGCAGCAGCAATGCAGCTTAAGGCTTGGCAAGTACCAGCATGGGAGACTGGCTGGGAAGCCCAAGTTCCGTTGACCTTTTTGAACCTTAAAATTGTTTTAGTTTCTCTATGAGATAGTAAAAGAAGGTTCAAATTGAACAGCTGCTGTCAACGGCCATTCTAAGCTGAATGTGCATGCTCTTGTCAGATCGCAGCAGCGATGCAGCTTAAGGCTTGGCAAGTACCAGCATGGGAGACTGGCTGGGAATCCCAAGTTCTGGTGACTTTTTTGAACCTGAAAATTGTGTTAGTTTCTCTATGAGATAGTAGAAGAAGGTTCAAATTGAACAGCTGCTGTCAACGGCCATTCTAAGCTGAATGTGTGTGCTCTTGTCAGATCGCAGCAGCGATGCAGCTTAAGGCTTGGCAAGTACCAGCATGGGAGACTGGCTGGGAATCCCAAGTTCCGTTGACCTTTTTGAACCTGAAAATTGTGTTAGTTTCACTATGAGATAGCAAACGAAGGTTCAAATTGAACAGCTGCTGTCAACGGCCATTCTAAGCTGAATGTGCCTACTCTCGTCAGATCGCAGCAGCAATGCAGCTTAAGGCTTGGCAAGTACCAGCATGGGAGACTGGCTGGGAATCCCAAGTTCTGTTGACCTTTTTTAACCTGAAAATTGTGTTAGTTTCTCTATGAGATAGTAAAAGAAGGTTCAAATTGAACAGCTGCTGTCAACGGCCATTCTAAGCTGAATTTGCCTGCTCTCGTCAGATCGCAGCAGCAATGCAACTTAAGGCTTGGCAAGTACCAGCATGGGAGACTGGCTGGGAATTCCAAGTTCCGTTGACCTTTTTGAACCTGAAAATGTGTTAGTTTCTCTATGAGATAGTAAAAGAAGGTTCAAATTGAACAGCTGCTGTCAACGGCCATTCTAAGCTGAATGTGCCTGCTCTCGTCAGATCGCAGCAGCAATGCATCCTAAGGCTTGGCAAGTACCAGCATGGGAGACTGGCTGGGAATCCTAAGTTCCGTTGACCTTTTTGAACCTGAAAATTGTGATAGTTTCTCTATGAGATAGTAAAAGAAGGTTCAATTTGAACAGCTGCTGTCAACGGCCATTCTAAGCTGAATGTGCCTGCTCTCGTCAGATCGCAGCAGCAATGCAGCTTAAGGCTTGGCAAGTACCAGCATGGGAGACTGGCTGGGAATCCCAAGTTCCGTTGACCTTTTTGAACCTGAAAATTGTGTTAGTTTCTCTATGAGATAGCAAAAGAAGGTTTAAATTTGAAAAGCTGCTGTCAACGGCCATTCTAAGCTGAATGTGCCTGCTCTCGTCAGATCGCAGCAGCAATGCAGCTTAAGGCTTGGCAAGTACCAGCATGGGAGACTGGCTGGGAATCCCAAGTTCTGTTGACCTTTTTTAACCTGAAAATTGTGTTAGTTTCTCTATGAGATAGTAAAAGAAGGTTCAAATTGAACAGCTGCTGTCAACGGCCATTCTAAGCTGAATTTGCCTGCTCTCGTCAGATCGCAGCAGCAATGCAACTTAAGGCTTGGCAAGTACCAGCATGGGAGACTGGCTGGGAATTCCAAGTTCCGTTGACCTTTTTGAACCTGAAAATTGTGATAGTTTCTCTATGAGATAGTAAAAGAAGGTTCAAATTGAACAGCTGCTGTCAACGGCCATTCTAAGCTGAATGTGCCTGCTCTCGTCAGATCGCAGCAGCAATGCAGCTTAAGGCTTGGCAAGTACCAGCATGGGAGACTTGGTAGGAATCCCAAGATCCGTTGACCTTTTTGAACCTGAAAATTGAGTTATTTTCTCTATGAGATAGTAAAAGAAGGTTCAAATTGAATGGCTGCTGTCAGCGGCCATTCTAAGCTGAATGTGCCTGCTCTCGTCAGATCACAGCAGCAATGCAGCTTAAGGCTTGGCAAGTACCAGCATGGGAGACTGGCTGGGAATCCCAAGTTCTGTTGACCTTTTTGAACTTGAAAATTGTTTTAGTTTCTCTATGAGATAGTAAAAGAAGGTTCAATTTGAAATGCAGCTGTCAACGGCCGTTCTAAGCTGAATGTGCCTGCTCTTGTAAGATCGCAGCAGCAATGCAGCTTAAGGCTTGGCAAGTACCAGCATGGGAGACTGGCTGGGAATCCCAAGTTCTGTTGACCTTTTTGAACCTGAAAATTGTGTTAGTTTCTCTATGAGATAGTAAAAGAAGGTTCAAATTGAACAGCTGCTGTCAACGGCCATTCTAAGCTGAATGTGCGTGCTTTTGTCAGATCGCAGCAGCGATGCAGCTTAAGGCTTGGCAAGTACCAGCATGGGAGACTGGCTGGGAATCCCAAGTTCTGTTGACCTTTTTTAACCTGAAAATTGTGTTAGTTTCTCTATGAGATAGTAAAAGAAGGTTCAAATTGAAAAGCTGTTGTCAACGGCCATTCTAAGCTGAATGTGCCTGCTCTCGTCAGATCGCAGCAGCAATGCAGCTTAAGGCTTGGCAAGTACCAGCATGGGAGACTGGCTGGGAATCCCAAGTTCCGTTGACCTTTTTGAACCTGAAAATTGTGTTAGTTTCCCTATGAGATAGTAAAAGAAGGTTCAAATTGAACAGCTGCTGTCAACGGCCATTCTAAGCTGAATGTGCATGCTCTTGTCAGATCGCAGCAGCGATGCAGCTTAAGGCTTGGCAAGTACCAGCATGGGAGACTGGCTGGGAATCCCAAGTTCTGGTGACTTTTTTGAACCTGAAAATTGTGTTAGTTTCTCTATGAGATAGTAGAAGAAGGTTCAAATTGAACAGCTGCTGTCAACGGCCATTCTAAGCTGAATGTGTGTGCTCTTGTCAGATCGCAGCAGCGATGCAGCTTAAGGCTTGGCAAGTACCAGCATGGGAGACTGGCTGGGAATCCCAAGTTCCGTTGACCTTTTTGAACCTGAAAATTGTGTTAGTTTCTCTATGAGATAGTAAAAGAAGGTTCAAATTGAACAACTGCTGTCAACGGCCATTCTAAGCTGAATGTGCCTACTCTCGTCAGATCGCAGCAGCAATGCAGCTTAAGGCTTGGCAAGTACCAGCATGGGAGACTGGCTGGGAATCCCAAGTTCTGTTGACCTTTTTTAACCTGAAAATTGTGTTAGTTTCTCTATGAGATAGTAAAAGAAGGTTCAAATTGAACAGCTGCTGTCAACGGCCATTCTAAGCTGAATTTGCCTGCTCTCGTCAGATCGCAGCAGCAATGCAACTTAAGGCTTGGCAAGTACCAGCATGGGAGACTGGCTGGGAATTCCAAGTTCCGTTGACCTTTTTGAACCTGAAAATGTGTTAGTTTCTCTATGAGATAGTAAAAGAAGGTTCAAATTGAACAGCTGCTGTCAACGGCCATTCTAAGCTGAATGTGCCTGCTCTCGTCAGATCGCAGCAGCAATGCATCCTAAGGCTTGGCAAGTACCAGCATGGGAGACTGGCTGGGAATCCCAAGTTCCGTTGACCTTTTTGAACCTGAAAATTGTGATAGTTTCTCTATGAGATAGTAAAAGAAGGTTCAAATTGAACAGCTGCTGTCAACGGCCATTCTAAGCTGAATGTGCCTGCTCTCGTCAGATCGCAGCAGCAATGCAGCTTAAGGCTTGGCAAGTACCAGCATGGGAGACTTGGTAGGAATCCCAAGATCCGTTGACCTTTTTGAACCTGAAAATTGAGTTATTTTCTCTATGAGATAGTAAAAGAAGGTTCAAATTGAATGGCTGCTGTCAGCGGCCATTCTAAGCTGAATGTGCCTGCTCTCGTCAGATCACAGCAGCAATGCAGCTTAAGGCTTGGCAAGTACCAGCATGGGAGACTGGCTTGGAATCCCAAGTTCTGTTGACCTTTTTGAACTTGAAAATTGTTTTAGTTTCTCTATGAGATAGTAAAAGAAGGTTCAATTTGAAATGCAGCTGTCAACGGCCGTTCTAAGCTGAATGTGCCTGCTCTTGTAAGATCGCAGCAGCAATGCAGCTTAAGGCTTGGCAAGTACCAGCATGGGAGACTGGCTGGGAATCCCAAGTTCCGTTGACCTTTTTGAACCTGAAAATTGTGTTAGTTTCTCTATGAGATAGTAAAAGAAGGTTCAAATTGAACAGCTGCTGTCAACGGCCATTCTAAGCTGAATGTGCGTGCTCTTGTCAGATCGCAGCAGCGATGCAGCTTAAGGCTTGGCAAGTACCAGCATGGGAGACTGGCTGGGAATCCCAAGTTCTGTTGACCTTTTTTAACCTGAAAATTGTGTTAGTTTCTCTATGAGATAGTAAAAGAAGGTTCAAATTGAAAAGCTGCTCTCAATGGCCATTCTAAGCTGAATGTGCCTGCTCTCGTCAGATCGCAGCAGCAATGCAGCTTAAGGCTTGGCAAGTACCAGCATGGGAGACTGGCTGGGAATCCCAATTTCCGTTGACCTTTTTGAACCTGAAAATTGTGTTAGTTTCCCTATGAGATAGTAAAAGAAGGTTCAAATTGAAACGCTGCTGTCAACGGCCATTCTAAGCTGAATGTGCGTGCTCTTGTCAGATCGCAGCAGCGATGCAGCTTAAGGCTTGGCAAGTACCAGCATGGGAGACTGGCTGGGAATCCCAAGTTCCGTTGACCTTTTTGAACCTGAAAATTGTGATAGTTTCTCTATGAGATAGTAAAAGAAGGTTCAAATTGAACAGCTGCTGTCAACGGCCATTCTAAGCTGAATGTGCCTGCTCTCGTCAGATCGCAGCAGCAATGCAGCTTAAGGCTTGGCAAGTACCAGCATGGGAGACTGGCTGGGAATCCCAAGTTCTGTTGACCTTTTTGAACCTGAAAATTGTGTTAGTTTCTCTATGAGATAGCAAAAGAAGGTTCAAATTGAACAGCTGCTGTCAACGGCCATTCTAAGCTGAATGTGCCTGCTCTCGTCAGATCGCAGCAGCAATGCAGCTTAAGGCTTGGCAAGTACCAGCATGGGAGACTGGCTGGGAATCCCAAGTTCCGTTGACCTTTTTGAACCTGAAAATTGTGTTAGTTTCTCTATGAGATAGCAAAAGAAGGTTCAAATTTGAAAAGCTGCTGTCAACGGCCATTCTAAGCTGAATGTGCCTGCTCTCGTCAGATCGCAGCAGCAATGCAGCTTAAGGCTTGGCAAGTACCAGCATGGGAGACTGGCTGGGAATCCCAAGTTCCGTTGACCTTTTTGAACCTGAAAATTGTGTTAGTTTCTCTATGAGATAGTAAAAGAAGGTTCAAATTGAACAGCTGCTGTCAACAGCCATTCTAAGCTGAATGTGCCTGCTCTCGTCAGATCGCAGCATCAATGCAGCTTAAGGCTTGGCAAGTACCAGCATGGGAGACTGGCTGGGAATCCCAAGTTCCGTTGACCTTTTTGAACCTGAAAATT
Organism: Engystomops pustulosus; assembly: GCF_040894005.1. NCBI lineage: Eukaryota > Metazoa > Chordata > Amphibia > Anura > Leptodactylidae > Engystomops > Engystomops pustulosus. Next base: position 61,803,095 of record NC_092419.1, read on the forward strand.
GTGTTAGTTTCTCTATGAGATAGTAAAAGAAGGTTCAAATTGAACAGCTGCTGTCAACGGCCATTCTAAGCTGAATGTGCCTGCTCTCGTCAGATCGCAGCATCAATGCAGCTTAAGGCTTGGCAAGTACCAGCATGGGAGACTGGCTGGGAATCCCAAGTTCCGTTGACCTTTTTGAACCTGAAAATTGTGTTAGTTTCTCTATGAGATAGTAGAAGAAGGTTCAAATTGAACAAATGCTGTCAACGGCCATTCTAAGCTGAATGTGTGTGCTCTTGTCAGATCGCAGCAGCGATGCAGCTTAAGGCTTGGCAAGTACCAGCATGGGAGACTGGCTGTGAATCCCAAGTTCTGTTGACGTTTTTGAACTTGAAAATTGTTTTAGTTTCTCTATGAGATAGTAAAAGAAGGTTCAATTTGAAATGCTGCTGTCAACGGCCATTCTAAGCTGAATGTGCCTCCTCTCGTCAGATCGCAGCAGCAATGCAGCTTAAAGCTTGGCAAGTACCAGCATGGGAGACTGGCTGGGAATCCCAAGTTCTGGTGACATTTTGAACCTGAAAATTGTGTTAGTTTCTATATGAGATAGTAGAAGAAGGTTCAAATTGAACCACTGCTGTCAACGGCCATTCTAAGCTGAATGTGTGTGCTCTTGTCAGATTGCAGCAGCGATGCAGCTTAAGGCTTGGCAAGTACCAGCATGGGAGACTGGCTGGGAATCCCAAGTTCTGTTGACCTTTTTGAACCTGAAAATTGTGTTAGTTTCTCTATGAGATAGTAAAAGAAGGTTCAAATTGAACAGCTGCTGTCAACGGCAATTCTAAGCTGAATGTGCCTGCTCTCGTCAGATCGCAGCAGTATTGTAGCTTAAGGCTTGGCAAGTACCAGCATGGGAGACTGGCTGGGAATCCCAAGTTCCGTTGACCTTTTTGAACCTGAAAATTGTGTTAGTTTCTCTATGAGATAGCAAAAGAAGGTTCAAATTGAACAGCTGCTGTCAACGGCCATTCTAAGCTGAATGTGCCTGCTCTCGTCAGATCGCAGCAGCTTAAGGCTTGGCAAGTACCAGCATGGGAGACTGGCTGGGAATCCCAAGTTCTGTTGACCTTTTTTAACCTGAAAATTGTGTTAGTTTCTCTATGAGATAGTAAAAGAAGGTTCAAATTGAACAGCTGCTGTCAACGGCCATTCTAAGCTGAATGTGCCTGCTCTCGTCAGATCGCAGCAGCAATGCAGCTTAAGGCTTGGCAAGTACCAGCATGGGAGACTGGCTGGGAATTCCAAGTTCCGTTGACCTTTTTGAACCTGAAAATGTGTTAGTTTCTCTATGAGATAGTAAAAGAAGGTTCAAATTGAACAGCTGCTGTCAACGGCCATTCTAAGCTGAATGTGCCTGCTCTCGTCAGATCGCAGCAGCAATGCAGCTTAAGGCTTGGCAAGTACCAGCATGGGAGACTGGCTGGGAATCCCAAGTTCTGTTGACCTTTTTGAACCTGAAAATTGTGTTAGTTTCTCTATGAAATAGTAAAAGAAGGTTCAAATTGTAAAGCTGCTGTCAACGGCCATTCTAAGCTGAATGTGCCTGCTCTTGTCAGATCGCAGCAGCAATGCAGCTTAAGGCTTGGCAAGTACCAGCATGGGAGACTGGCTTGGAATCCCAAGTTCTGGTGACCTTTTTGAACCTGAAAATTGTGTTAGTTTCTATATGAGATAGTAGAAGAAGGTTCAAATTGAACAACTGCTGTAAACGGCCATTCTAAGCTGAATGTGTGTGCTCTTGTCAGATCGCAGCAGCGATGCAGCTTAAGGCTTGGCAAGTACCAGCATGGGGGACTGGCTGGGAATCCCAAGTTCTGTTGACCTTTTTGAACCTGAAACTTGTGTTAGTTTCTCTATGAGATAGTAAAAGAAGGTTCAAATTGAACAGCTGCTGTCTACGGCAATTCTAAGCTGAATGTGCCTGCTCTTGTCAGATCGCAGCAGCAATGCAGCTTAAGGCTTGGCAAGTACCAGCATGGGAGACTGGCTGGGAATTCCAAGTTCTGTTGACCTTTTTTAACCTGAAAATTGTGTTAGTTTCTCTATGAGATAGTAAAAGAAGGTTCAAATTGAACAGCTGCTGTCAACGGCCATTCTAAGCTGAATGTGCCTGCTCTCGTCAGATCGCAGCAGCAATGCAGCTTAAGGCTTGGCAAGTACTAGCATGGGAGACTGGCTGGGAATCCCAAGTTCCGTTGACCTTTTTGAACCTGAAAATTGTGTTAGTTTCTCTATGAGATAGCAAAAGAAGGTTCAAATTGAACAGCTGCTGTCAATGGCCATTCTAAGCTGAATGTGCCTGCTCTTGTCACATCGCAGCAGCAATGCAGCTTAAGGCTTGGCAAGTACCAGCATGGGAGACTGGCTGGGAATCCCAAGTTCCGTTGACCTTTTTGAACCTGAAAATTGTGTTAGTTTCTCTATGAGATAGCAAAAGAAGGTTCAAATTGAACAGCTGCTGTCAACGGCCATTCTTAGCTGAATGTGCCTGCTCTCGTCAGATCGCAGCAGCAATGCAGCTTAAGGCTTGGCAAGTACCAGCATGGGAGACTGGCTGGGAATCCCAAGTTCCGTTGACCTTTTTTAACCTGAAAATTGTGTTAGTTTCTCTATGAGATAGTAAAAGAAGGTTCAATATGAACAGCTGCTGTCAACGGCCATTCTAAGCTGAATGTGCCTGCTCTCGTCAGATCGCAGCAGCAATGCAGCTTAAGGCTTGGCAAGTACCAGCATGGGAGACTGGCTGGGAATTCCAAGTTCCGTTGACCTTTTTGAACCTGAAAATTGTGTTAGTTTCTCTATGAGATAGTAAAAGAAGGTTCAAATTGAAAAGCTGCTGTCAATGGCCATTCTAAGCTGAATGTGCCTGCTCTCGTCAGATCGCAGCAGCAATGCAGCTTAAGGCTTGGCAAGTACCAGCATGGGAGACTGGCTGGGAATCCCAAGTTCCGTTGACCTTTTTGAACCTGAAAATTGTGTTAGTTTCTCTATGAGATAGCAAAAGAAGGTTCAAATTTGAAAAGCTGCTGTCAACGACCATTCTAAGCTGAATGTGCCTGCTCTCGTCAGATCGCAGCAGCAATGCAGCGTAAGGCTTGGCAAGTACCAGCATGGGAGACTGGCTGGGAATCCCAAGTTCCGTTGACCTTTTTGAACCTGAAAATTGTGTTAGTTTCTCTATGAGATAGTAAAAGAAGGTTCAAATTGAACAGCTGCTGTCAACAGCCATTCTAAGCTGAATGTGCCTGCTCTCGTCAGATCGCAGCAGCAATGCAGCTTAAGGCTTGGCAAGTACCAGCATGGGAGACTGGCTGGGAATCCCAAGTTCCGTTGACCTTTTTGAACCTGAAAATTGTGTTAGTTTCTCTATGAGATAGTAAAATAAGGTTCAAATTGAACAGCTGCTGTCAACGGCCATTCTAAGCTGAATGTGCCTGCTCTCGTCAGATCGCAGCAGCAATGCAGCTTAAGGCTTGGCAAGTACCAGCATGGGAGACTGGGTAGGAATCCCAAGATCCGTTGACCTTTTTGAACCTGAAAATTGAGTTATTTTCTCTATGAGATAGTAAAAGAAGGTTCAAATTGAACAGCTGCTGTCAACGGCCATTCTAAGCTGAATGTGCCTGCTCTCGTCAGATCACAGCAGCAATGCAGCTTAAGGCTTGGCAAGTACCAGCATGGGAGACTGGCTGGGAATCCCAAGTTCTGTTGACCTTTTTGAACCTGAAAATTGTGTTAGTTTCTCTATGAGATAGTAAAAGAAGGTTCAAATTGAACAGCTGCTGTCAACGGCCATTCTAAGCTGAATGTGCGTGCTCTTGTCAGATCGCAGCAGCGATGCAGCTTAAGGCTTGGCAAGTACCAGCATGGGAGACTGGCTGGGAATCCCAAGTTCTGTTGACCTTTTTTAACCTGAAAATTGTGTTAGTTTCTCTATGAGATAGTAAAAGAAGGTTCAAATTGAAAAGCTGCTGTCAATGGCCATTCTAAGCTGAATGTGCCTGCTCTCGTCAGATCGCAGCAGCAATGCAGCTTAAGGCTTGGCAAGTACCAGCATGGGAGACTGGCTGGGAATCCCAAGTTCCGTTGACCTTTTTGAACCTGAAAATTGTGTTAGTTTCCCTATGAGATAGTAAAAGAAGGTTCAAATTGAAACGCTGCTGTCAACGGCCATTCTAAGCTGAATGTGCGTGCTCTTGTCAGATCGCAGCAGCGATGCAGCTTAAGGCTTGGCAAGTACCAGCATGGGAGACTGGCTGGGAATCCCAAGTTCTGGTGACCTTTTTGAACCTGAAAATTGTGTTAGTTTCTCTATGAGATAGTGGAAGAAGGTTCAAATTGAACAACTGCTGTCAACGGCCATTCTAAGCTGAATGTGTGTGCTCTTCTCAGATCGCAGCAGCGATGCAGCTTAAGGCTTGGCAAGTACCAGCATGGGAGACTGGCTGGGAATCCCAAGTTCTGTTGACCTTTTTGAACCTGAAAATTGTGTTAGTTTCTCTATGAGATAGCAAAAGAAGGTTCAAATTGAACAACTGCTGTCAACGGCCATTCTAAGCTGAATGTGCCTGCTCTCGTCAGATCGCAGCAGCAATGCAGCTTAAGGCTTGGCAAGTACCAGCATGGGAGACTGGCTGGGAATCCCAAGTTCCGTTGACCTTTTTGAACCTGAAAATTGTGTTAGTTTCTCTATGAGATAGCAAAAGAAGGTTCAAATTTGAAAAGCTGCTGTCAACGGCCATTCTAAGCTGAATGTGCCTGCTCTCGTCAGATCGCAGCAGCAATGCAGCTTAAGGCTTGGCAAGTACCAGCATGGGAGACTGGCTGGGAATCCCAAGTTCCGTTGACCTTTTTGAACCTGAAAATTGTGTTAGTTTCTCTATGAGATAGTAAAAGAAGGTTCAAATTGAAGAGCTGCTGTCAACAGCCATTCTAAGCTGAATGTGCCTGCTCTCGTCAGATCGCAGCAAAAATGCAGCTTAAGGCTTGGCAAGTACCAGCATGGGAGACTGGCTGGGAATCCCAAGTTCCGTTGAAATTTTTGAACCTGAAAATTGTGTTAGTTTCTCTATGAGATAGTAAAATAAGGTTCAAATTGAACAGCTGCTGTCAACGGCCATTCTAAGCTGAATGTGCCTGCTCTCGTCAGATCGCAGCAGCAATGCAGCTTAAGGCTTGGCAAGTACCAGCATGGGAGACTGGCTGGGAATCCCAAGTTCCGTTGACCTTTTTGAACCTGAAAATTGCGTTAGTTTCTCTATGAGATAGCAAAAGAAGGTTCAAATTGAACAGCTGCTGTCAACGGCCATTCTAAGCTGAATGTGCCTGCTCTTGTCAGATCGCAGCAGCGATGCAGCTTAAGGCTTGGCAAGTACCAGCATGGGAGACTGGCTGGGAATCCCAAGTTCTGTTGACCTTTTTGAACCTGAAAATTGTGTAAGTTTCTCTATGAGATAGTAAAAGAAGGTTCAAATTGAACAGCTGCTGTCAACGGCCATTCTAAGCTGAATGTGCCTGCTCTTGTCAGATCGCAGCAGCAATGCAGCTTAAGGCTTGGCAAGTACCAGCATGGGAGACTGGCTTGGAATCCCAAGTTCTGGTGACCTTTTTGAACCTGAAAATTGTGTTAGTTTCTATATGAGATAGTAGAAGAAGGTTCAAATTGAGCAACTGCTGTCAACGGCCATTCTAAGCTGAATGTGTGTGCTCTTGTCAGATCGCAGCAGCGATGCAGCTTAAGGCTTGGCAAGTACCAGCATGGGAGACTGGCTGGGAATCCCAAGTTCTGTTGACTTTTTTGAACTTGAAAATTGTTTTAGTTTCTCTATGAGATAGTAAAAGAAGGTTCAATTTGAAATGCTGCTGTCAACGGCCATTCTAAGCTGAATGTGCCTGCTCTCGTCAGATCGCAGCAGCAATGCAGCTTAAGGCTTGGCAAGTACCAGCATGGGAGACTGGCTTGGAATCCCAAGTTCTGCTGACTTTTTGAACCTGAAAATTGTGTTAGTTTCTATATGAGATAGTAGAAGAAGGTTCAAATTGAACAACTGCTGTCAACGGCCATTCTAAGCTGAATGTGTGTGCTCTTGTCAGATCGCAGCAGCGATGCAGCTTAAGGCTTGGCAAGTACCAGCATGGGAGACTGGCTGGGAATCCCAAGTTCTGTTGAGCTTTTTGAACCTGAAAATTGTGTTAGTTTCTCTATGAGATAGTAAAAGAAGGTTCAAATTGAACAGCTGCTGTCAACGGTAATTCTTAGCTGAATGTGCCTGCTCTCGTCAGATCGCAGCAGCAATGTAGCTTAAGGCTTGGCAAGTACCAGCATGGGAGACTGGCTGGGAATCCCAAGTTCCGTTGACCTTTTTGAACCTGAAAATTGTGTTAGTTTCTCTATGAGATAGCAAAAGAAGGTTCAAATTGAACAGCTGCTGTCAACGGCCATTCTAAGCTGAATGTGCCTGCTCTCGTCAGATCGCAGCAGCAATGCAGCTTAAGGCTTGGCAAGTACCAGCATGGGAGACTGGCTGGGAAACCCAAGTTCTGTTGACCTTTTTGAACTTGAAAATTGTTTTAGTTTCTCTATGAGATAGTAAAAGAAGGTTCAATTTGAAATGCTGCTGTCAACGGCCATTCTAAGCTGAATGTGCCTGCTCTCGTCAGATCGCAGCAGCAATGCAGCTTAAGGCTTGGCAAGTACCAGCATGGGAGACTGGCTGGGAATCCCAAGTTCTGTTGACCTTTTTGAACCTGAAAATTGTGTTAGTTTCTCTATGAGATAGCAAAAGAAGGTTCAAATTGAACAGCTGCTGTCAACGGCCATTCTAAGCTGAATGTGCCTGCTCTCGTCAGATCGCAGCAGCAATGCAGCTTAAGGCTTGGCAAGTACCAGCATGGGAGACTGGCTGGGAATCCCAAGTTCCGTTGACCTTTTTGAACCTGAAAATTGTGTTAGTTTCTCTATGAGATAGTAGAAGAAGGTTCAAATTGAACAAATGCTGTCAACGGCCATTCTAAGCTGAATGTGTGTGCTCTTGTCAGATCGCAGCAGCGATGCAGCTTAAGGCTTGGCAAGTACCAGCATGGGAGACTGGCTGTGAATCCCAAGTTCTGTTGACGTTTTTGAACTTGAAAATTGTTTTAGTTTCTCTATGAGATAGTAAAAGAAGGTTCAATTTGAAATGCTGCTGTCAACGGCCATTCTAAGCTGAATGTGCCTCCTCTCGTCAGATCGCAGCAGCAATGCAGCTTAAAGCTTGGCAAGTACCAGCATGGGAGACTGGCTGGGAATCCCAAGTTCTGGTGACATTTTGAACCTGAAAATTGTGTTAGTTTCTATATGAGATAGTAGAAGAAGGTTCAAATTGAACCACTGCTGTCAACGGCCATTCTAAGCTGAATGTGTGTGCTCTTGTCAGATTGCAGCAGCGATGCAGCTTAAGGCTTGGCAAGTACCAGCATGGGAGACTGGCTGGGAATCCCAAGTTCTGTTGACCTTTTTGAACCTGAAAATTGTGTTAGTTTCTCTATGAGATAGTAAAAGAAGGTTCAAATTGAACAGCTGCTGTCAACGGCAATTCTAAGCTGAATGTGCCTGCTCTCGTCAGATCGCAGCAGCATTGTAGCTTAAGGCTTGGCAAGTACCAGCATGGGAGACTGGCTGGGAATCCCAAGTTCCGTTGACCTTTTTGAACCTGAAAATTGTGTTAGTTTCTCTATGAGATAGCAAAAGAAGGTTCAAATTGAACAGCTGCTGTCAACGGCCATTCTAAGCTGAATGTGCCTGCTCTCGTCAGATCGCAGCAGCTTAAGGCTTGGCAAGTACCAGCATGGGAGACTGGCTGGGAATCCCAAGTTCTGTTGACCTTTTTTAACCTGAAAATTGTGTTAGTTTCTCTATGAGATAGTAAAAGAAGGTTCAAATTGAACAGCTGCTGTCAACGGCCATTCTAAGCTGAATGTGCCTGCTCTCGTCAGATCGCAGCAGCAATGCAGCTTAAGGCTTGGCAAGTACCAGCATGGGAGACTGGCTGGGAATTCCAAGTTCCGTTGACCTTTTTGAACCTGAAAATGTGTTAGTTTCTCTATGAGATAGTAAAAGAAGGTTCAAATTGAACAGCTGCTGTCAACGGCCATTCTAAGCTGAATGTGCCTGCTCTCGTCAGATCGCAGCAGCAATGCAGCTTAAGGCTTGGCAAGTACCAGCATGGGAGACTGGCTGGGAATCCCAAGTTCTGTTGACCTTTTTGAACCTGAAAATTGTGTTAGTTTCTCTATGAAATAGTAAAAGAAGGTTCAAATTGTAAAGCTGCTGTCAACGGCCATTCTAAGCTGAATGTGCCTGCTCTTGTCAGATCGCAGCAGCAATGCAGCTTAAGGCTTGGCAAGTACCAGCATGGGAGACTGGCTTGGAATCCCAAGTTCTGGTGACCTTTTTGAACCTGAAAATTGTGTTAGTTTCTATATGAGATAGTAGAAGAAGGTTCAAATTGAACAACTGCTGTAAACGGCCATTCTAAGCTGAATGTGTGTGCTCTTGTCAGATCGCAGCAGCGATGCAGCTTAAGGCTTGGCAAGTACCAGCATGGGGGACTGGCTGGGAATCCCAAGTTCTGTTGACCTTTTTGAACCTGAAACTTGTGTTAGTTTCTCTATGAGATAGTAAAAGAAGGTTCAAATTGAACAGCTGCTGTCTACGGCAATTCTAAGCTGAATGTGCCTGCTCTTGTCAGATCGCAGCAGCAATGCAGCTTAAGGCTTGGCAAGTACCAGCATGGGAGACTGGCTGGGAATTCCAAGTTCTGTTGACCTTTTTTAACCTGAAAATTGTGTTAGTTTCTCTATGAGATAGTAAAAGAAGGTTCAAATTGAACAGCTGCTGTCAACGGCCATTCTAAGCTGAATGTGCCTGCTCTCGTCAGATCGCAGCAGCAATGCAGCTTAAGGCTTGGCAAGTACTAGCATGGGAGACTGGCTGGGAATCCCAAGTTCCGTTGACCTTTTTGAACCTGAAAATTGTGTTAGTTTCTCTATGAGATAGCAAAAGAAGGTTCAAATTGAACAGCTGCTGTCAATGGCCATTCTAAGCTGAATGTGCCTGCTCTTGTCACATCGCAGCAGCAATGCAGCTTAAGGCTTGGCAAGTACCAGCATGGGAGACTGGCTGGGAATCCCAAGTTCCGTTGACCTTTTTGAACCTGAAAATTGTGTTAGTTTCTCTATGAGATAGCAAAAGAAGGTTCAAATTGAACAGCTGCTGTCAACGGCCATTCTAAGCTGAATGTGCCTGCTCTCGTCAGATCGCAGCAGCAATGCAGCTTAAGGCTTGGCAAGTACCAGCATGGGAGACTGGCTGGGAATCCCAAGTTCCGTTGACCTTTTTTAACCTGAAAATTGTGTTAGTTTCTCTATGAGATAGTAAAAGAAGGTTCAATATGAACAGCTGCTGTCAACGGCCATTCTAAGCTGAATGTGCCTGCTCTCGTCAGATCGCAGCAGCAATGCAGCTTAAGGCTTGGCAAGTACCAGCATGGGAGACTGGCTGGGAATTCCAAGTTCCGTTGACCTTTTTGAACCTGAAAATTGTGTTAGTTTCTCTATGAGATAGTAAAAGAAGGTTCAAATTGAAAAGCTGCTGTCAATGGCCATTCTAAGCTGAATGTGCCTGCTCTCGTCAGATCGCAGCAGCAATGCAGCTTAAGGCTTGGCAAGTACCAGCATGGGAGACTGGCTGGGAATCCCAAGTTCCGTTGACCTTTTTGAACCTGAAAATTGTGTTAGTTTCTCTATGAGATAGCAAAAGAAGGTTCAAATTTGAAAAGCTGCTGTCAACGACCATTCTAAGCTGAATGTGCCTGCTCTCGTCAGATCGCAGCAGCAATGCAGCTTAAGGCTTGGCAAGTACCAGCATGGGAGACTGGGTAGGAATCCCAAGATCCGTTGACCTTTTTGAACCTGAAAATTGAGTTATTTTCTCTATGAGATAGTAAAAGAAGGTTCAAATTGAACAGCTGCTGTCAACGGCCATTCTAAGCTGAATGTGCCTGCTCTCGTCAGATCACAGCAGCAATGCAGCTTAAGGCTTGGCAAGTACCAGCATGGGAGACTGGCTGGGAATCCCAAGTTCTGTTGACCTTTTTGAACCTGAAAATTGTGTTAGTTTCTCTATGAGATAGTAAAAGAAGGTTCAAATTGAACAGCTGCTGTCAACGGCCATTCTAAGCTGAATGTGCGTGCTCTTGTCAGATCGCAGCAGCGATGCAGCTTAAGGCTTGGCAAGTACCAGCATGGGAGACTGGCTGGGAATCCCAAGTTCTGTTGACCTTTTTTAACCTGAAAATTGTGTTAGTTTCTCTATGAGATAGTAAAAGAAGGTTCAAATTGAAAAGCTGCTGTCAATGGCCATTCTAAGCTGAATGTGCCTGCTCTCGTCAGATCGCAGCAGCAATGCAGCTTAAGGCTTGGCAAGTACCAGCATGGGAGACTGGCTGGGAATCCCAAGTTCCGTTGACCTTTTTGAACCTGAAAATTGTGTTAGTTTCCCTATGAGATAGTAAAAGAAGGTTCAAATTGAAACGCTGCTGTCAACGGCCATTCTAAGCTGAATGTGCGTGCTCTTGTCAGATCGCAGCAGCGATGCAGCTTAAGGCTTGGCAAGTACCAGCATGGGAGACTGGCTGGGAATCCCAAGTTCTGTTGACCTTTTTGAACCTGAAAATTGTGTTAGTTTCTCTATGAGATAGCAAAAGAAGGTTCAAATTGAACAACTGCTGTCAACGGCCATTCTAAGCTGAATGTGCCTGCTCTCGTCAGATCGCAGCAGCAATGCAGCTTAAGGCTTGGCAAGTACCAGCATGGGAGACTGGCTGGGAATCCCAAGTTCCGTTGACCTTTTTGAACCTGAAAATTGTGTTAGTTTCTCTATGAGATAGCAAAAGAAGGTTCAAATTTGAAAAGCTGCTGTCAACGGCCATTCTAAGCTGAATGTGCCTGCTCTCGTCAGATCGCAGCAGCAATGCAGCTTAAGGCTTGGCAAGTACCAGCATGGGAGACTGGCTGGGAATCCCAAGTTCCGTTGACCTTTTTGAACCTGAAAATTGTGTTAGTTTCTCTATGAGATAGTAAAAGAAGGTTCAAATTGAAGAGCTGCTGTCAACAGCCATTCTAAGCTGAATGTGCCTGCTCTCGTCAGATCGCAGCAAAAATGCAGCTTAAGGCTTGGCAAGTACCAGCATGGGAGACTGGCTGGGAATCCCAAGTTCCGTTGAAATTTTTGAACCTGAAAATTGTGTTAGTTTCTCTATGAGATAGTAAAATAAGGTTCAAATTGAACAGCTGCTGTCAACGGCCATTCTAAGCTGAATGTGCCTGCTCTCGTCAGATCGCAGCAGCAATGCAGCTTAAGGCTTGGCAAGTACCAGCATGGGAGACTGGCTGGGAATCCCAAGTTCCGTTGACCTTTTTGAACCTGAAAATTGCGTTAGTTTCTCTATGAGATAGCAAAAGAAGGTTCAAATTGAACAGCTGCTGTCAACGGCCATTCTAAGCTGAATGTGCCTGCTCTTGTCAGATCGCAGCAGCGATGCAGCTTAAGGCTTGGCAAGTACCAGCATGGGAGACTGGCTGGGAATCCCAAGTTCTGTTGACCTTTTTGAACCTGAAAATTGTGTAAGTTTCTCTATGAGATAGTAAAAGAAGGTTCAAATTGAACAGCTGCTGTCAACGGCCATTCTAAGCTGAATGTGCCTGCTCTTGTCAGATCGCAGCAGCAATGCAGCTTAAGGCTTGGCAAGTACCAGCATGGGAGACTGGCTTGGAATCCCAAGTTCTGGTGACCTTTTTGAACCTGAAAATTGTGTTAGTTTCTATATGAGATAGTAGAAGAAGGTTCAAATTGAGCAACTGCTGTCAACGGCCATTCTAAGCTGAATGTGTGTGCTCTTGTCAGATCGCAGCAGCGATGCAGCTTAAGGCTTGGCAAGTACCAGCATGGGAGACTGGCTGGGAATCCCAAGTTCTGTTGACTTTTTTGAACTTGAAAATTGTTTTAGTTTCTCTATGAGATAGTAAAAGAAGGTTCAATTTGAAATGCTGCTGTCAACGGCCATTCTAAGCTGAATGTGCCTGCTCTCGTCAGATCGCAGCAGCAATGCAGCTTAAGGCTTGGCAAGTACCAGCATGGGAGACTGGCTTGGAATCCCAAGTTCTGCTGACCTTTTTGAACCTGAAAATTGTGTTAGTTTCTATATGAGATAGTAGAAGAAGGTTCAAATTGAACAACTGCTGTCAACGGCCATTCTAAGCTGAATGTGTGTGCTCTTGTCAGATCGCAGCAGCGATGCAGCTTAAGGCTTGGCAAGTACCAGCATGGGAGACTGGCTGGGAATCCCAAGTTCTGTTGAGCTTTTTGAACCTGAAAATTGTGTTAGTTTCTCTATGAGATAGGAAAAGAAGGTTCAAATTGAACAGCTGCTGTCAACGGTAATTCTTAGCTGAATGTGCCTGCTCTCGTCAGATCGCAGCAGCAATGTAGCTTAAGGCTTGGCAAGTACCAGCATGGGAGACTGGCTGGGAATCCCAAGTTCCGTTGACCTTTTTGAACCTGAAAATTGTGTTAGTTTCTCTATGAGATAGCAAAAGAAGGTTCAAATTGAACAGCTGCTGTCAACGGCCATTCTAAGCTGAATGTGCCTGCTCTCGTCAGATCGCAGCAGCAATGCAGCTTAAGGCTTGGCAAGTACCAGCATGGGAGACTGGCTGGGAAACCCAAGTTCTGTTGACCTTTTTGAACTTGAAAATTGTTTTAGTTTCTCTATGAGATAGTAAAAGAAGGTTCAATTTGAAATGCTGCTGTCAACGGCCATTCTAAGCTGAATGTGCCTGCTCTCGTCAGATCGCAGCAGCAATGCAGCTTAAGGCTTGGCAAGTACCAGCATGGGAGACTGGCTGGGAATCCCAAGTTCTGTTGACCTTTTTGAACCTGAAAATTGTGTTAGTTTCTCTATGAGATAGCAAAAGAAGGTTCAAATTGAACAGCTGCTGTCAACGGCCATTCTAAGCTGAATGTGCCTGCTCTCGTCAGATCGCAGCAGCAATGCAGCTTAAGGCTTGGCAAGTACCAGCATGGGAGACTGGCTGGGAATCCCAAGTTCCGTTGACCTTTTTGAACCTGAAAATTGTGTTAGTTTCTCTATGAGATAGTAGAAGAAGGTTCAAATTGAACAAATGCTGTCAACGGCCATTCTAAGCTGAATGTGTGTGCTCTTGTCAGATCGCAGCAGCGATGCAGCTTAAGGCTTGGCAAGTACCAGCATGGGAGACTGGCTGTGAATCCCAAGTTCTGTTGACGTTTTTGAACTTGAAAATTGTTTTAGTTTCTCTATGAGATAGTAAAAGAAGGTTCAATTTGAAATGCTGCTGTCAACGGCCATTCTAAGCTGAATGTGCCTCCTCTCGTCAGATCGCAGCAGCAATGCAGCTTAAAGCTTGGCAAGTACCAGCATGGGAGACTGGCTGGGAATCCCAAGTTCTGGTGACATTTTGAACCTGAAAATTGTGTTAGTTTCTATATGAGATAGTAGAAGAAGGTTCAAATTGAACCACTGCTGTCAACGGCCATTCTAAGCTGAATGTGTGTGCTCTTGTCAGATTGCAGCAGCGATGCAGCTTAAGGCTTGGCAAGTACCAGCATGGGAGACTGGCTGGGAATCCCAAGTTCTGTTGACCTTTTTGAACCTGAAAATTGTGTTAGTTTCTCTATGAGATAGTAAAAGAAGGTTCAAATTGAACAGCTGCTGTCAACGGCAATTCTAAGCTGAATGTGCCTGCTCTCGTCAGATCGCAGCAGCATTGTAGCTTAAGGCTTGGCAAGTACCAGCATGGGAGACTGGCTGGGAATCCCAAGTTCCGTTGACCTTTTTGAACCTGAAAATTGTGTTAGTTTCTCTATGAGATAGCAAAAGAAGGTTCAAATTGAACAGCTGCTGTCAACGGCCATTCTAAGCTGAATGTGCCTGCTCTCGTCAGATCGCAGCAGCTTAAGGCTTGGCAAGTACCAGCATGGGAGACTGGCTGGGAATCCCAAGTTCTGTTGACCTTTTTTAACCTGAAAATTGTGTTAGTTTCTCTATGAGATAGTAAAAGAAGGTTCAAATTGAACAGCTGCTGTCAACGGCCATTCTAAGCTGAATGTGCCTGCTCTCGTCAGATCGCAGCAGCAATGCAGCTTAAGGCTTGGCAAGTACCAGCATGGGAGACTGGCTGGGAATTCCAAGTTCCGTTGACCTTTTTGAACCTGAAAATGTGTTAGTTTCTCTATGAGATAGTAAAAGAAGGTTCAAATTGAACAGCTGCTGTCAACGGCCATTCTAAGCTGAATGTGCCTGCTCTCGTCAGATCGCAGCAGCAATGCAGCTTAAGGCTTGGCAAGTACCAGCATGGGAGACTGGCTGGGAATCCCAAGTTCTGTTGACCTTTTTGAACCTGAAAATTGTGTTAGTTTCTCTATGAAATAGTAAAAGAAGGTTCAAATTGTAAAGCTGCTGTCAACGGCCATTCTAAGCTGAATGTGCCTGCTCTCGTCAGATCGCAGCAGCAATGCAGCTTAAGGCTTGGCAAGTACCAGCATGGGAGACTGGCTGGGAATCCCAAGTTCTGTTGACCTTTTTGAACCTGAAAATTGTGTTAGTTTCTCTATGAGATAGCAAAAGAAGGTTCAAATTGAACAGCTGCTGTCAACGGCCATTCTAAGCTGAATGTGCCTGCTCTCGTCAGATCGCAGCAGCAATGCAGCTTAAGGCTTGGCAAGTACCAGCATGGGAGACTGGCTGGGAATCCCAAGTTCCGTTGACCTTTTTGAACCTGAAAATTGTGTTAGTTTCTCTATGAGATAGCAAAAGAAGGTTCAAATTGAACAGCTACTGTCAACGGCCATTCTAAGCTGAATGTGCCTGCTCTCGTCAGATCGCAGCAGCAATGCAGCGTAAGGCTTGGCAAGTACCAGCATGGGAGACTGGCTGGGAATTCCAAGTTCCGTTGACCTTTTTGAACCTGAAAATGTGTTAGTTTCTCTATGAGATAGTAAAAGAAGGTTCAAATTGAACAGCTGCTGTCAACGGCCATTCTAAGCTGAATGTGCCTCCTCTCGTCAGATCGCAGCAGCAATGCAGCGTAAGGCTTGGCAAGTACCAGCATGGGAGACTGGCTGGGAATTCCAAGTTCCGTTGACCTTTTTGAACCTGAAAATGTGTTAGTTTCTCTATGAGATAGTAAAAGAAGGTTCAAATTGAACAGTTGCTGTCAACGGCCATTCTAAGCTGAATGTGCCTGCTCTCGTCAGATCGCAGCAGCAATGCAGCTTAAGGCTTGGCAAGTACCAGCATGGGAGACTGGCTGGGAATCCCAAGTTCCGTTGACCTTTTTGAACCTTAAAATTGTGTTAGTTTCTATATGAGATAGTAGAAGAAGGTTCAAATTGAACAACTGCTGTCAACGGCCATTCTAAGCTGAATGTGTGTGCTCTTGTCAGATCGCAGCAGCGATGCAGCTTAAGGCTTGGCAAGTACCAGCATGGGAGACTGGCTGTGAATCCCAAGTTCTGTTGACGTTTTTGAACTTGAAAATTGTTTTAGTTTCTCTATGAGATAGTAAAAGAAGGTTCAATTTGAAATGCTTCTGTCAACGGCCATTCTAAGCTGAATGTGCCTCCTCTCGTCAGATCGCAGCAGCAATGCAGCTTAAAGCTTGGCAAGTACCAGCATGGGAGACTGGCTGGGAATCCCAAGTTCTGGTGACATTTTGAACCTGAAAATTGTGTTAGTTTCTATATGAGATAGTAGAAGAAGGTTCAAATTGAACCACTGCTGTCAACGGCCATTCTAAGCTGAATGTGTGTGCTCTTGTCAGATTGCAGCAGCGATGCAGCTTAAGGCTTGGCAAGTACCAGCATGGGAGACTGGCTGGGAATCCCAAGTTCTGTTGACCTTTTTGAACCTGAAAATTGTGTTAGTTTCTCTATGAGATAGTAAAAGAAGGTTTAAATTGAACAGCTGCTGTCAACGGCAATTCTAAGCTGAATGTGCCTGCTCTCGTCAGATCGCAGCAGCATTGTAGCTTAAGGCTTGGCAAGTACCAGCATGGGAGACTGGCTGGGAATCCCAAGTTCCGTTGACCTTTTTGAACCTGAAAATTGTGTTAGTTTCTCTATGAGATAGCAAAAGAAGGTTCAAATTGAACAGCTGCTGTCAACGGCCATTCTAAGCTGAATGTGCCTGCTCTCGTCAGATCGCAGCAGCTTAAGGCTTGGCAAGTACCAGCATGGGAGACTGGCTGGGAATCCCAAGTTCTGTTGACCTTTTTTAACCTGAAAATTGTGTTAGTTTCTCTATGAGATAGTAAAAGAAGGTTCAAATTGAACAGCTGCTGTCAACGGCCATTCTAAGCTGAATGTGCCTGCTCTCGTCAGATCGCAGCAGCAATGCAGCTTAAGGCTTGGCAAGTACCAGCATGGGAGACTGGCTGGGAATTCCAAGTTCCGTTGACCTTTTTGAACCTGAAAATGTGTTAGTTTCTCTATGAGATAGTAAAAGAAGGTTCAAATTGAACAGCTGCTGTCAACGGCCATTCTAAGCTGAATGTGCCTGCTCTCGTCAGATCGCAGCAGCAATGCAGCTTAAGGCTTGGCAAGTACCAGCATGGGAGACTGGCTGGGAATCCCAAGTTCTGTTGACCTTTTTGAACCTGAAAATTGTGTTAGTTTCTCTATGAAATAGTAAAAGAAGGTTCAAATTGTAAAGCTGCTGTCAACGGCCATTCTAAGCTGAATGTGCCTGCTCTTGTCAGATCGCAGCAGCAATGCAGCTTAAGGCTTGGCAAGTACCAGCATGGGAGACTGGCTTGGAATCCCAAGTTCTGGTGACCTTTTTGAACCTGAAAATTGTGTTAGTTTCTATATGAGATAGTAGAAGAAGGTTCAAATTGAACAACTGCTGTAAACGGCCATTCTAAGCTGAATGTGTGTGCTCTTGTCAGATCGCAGCAGCGATGCAGCTTAAGGCTTGGCAAGTACCAGCATGGGGGACTGGCTGGGAATCCCAAGTTCTGTTGACCTTTTTGAACCTGAAACTTGTGTTAGTTTCTCTATGAGATAGTAAAAGAAGGTTCAAATTGAACAGCTGCTGTCTACGGCAATTCTAAGCTGAATGTGCCTGCTCTTGTCAGATCGCAGCAGCAATGCAGCTTAAGGCTTGGCAAGTACCAGCATGGGAGACTGGCTGGGAATTCCAAGTTCTGTTGACCTTTTTTAACCTGAAAATTGTGTTAGTTTCTCTATGAGATAGTAAAAGAAGGTTCAAATTGAACAGCTGCTGTCAACGGCCATTCTAAGCTGAATGTGCCTGCTCTCGTCAGATCGCAGCAGCAATGCAGCTTAAGGCTTGGCAAGTACTAGCATGGGAGACTGGCTGGGAATCCCAAGTTCCGTTGACCTTTTTGAACCTGAAAATTGTGTTAGTTTCTCTATGAGATAGCAAAAGAAGGTTCAAATTGAACAGCTGCTGTCAATGGCCATTCTAAGCTGAATGTGCCTGCTCTTGTCACATCGCAGCAGCAATGCAGCTTAAGGCTTGGCAAGTACCAGCATGGGAGACTGGCTGGGAATCCCAAGTTCCGTTGACCTTTTTGAACCTGAAAATTGTGTTAGTTTCTCTATGAGATAGCAAAAGAAGGTTCAAATTGAACAGCTGCTGTCAACGGCCATTCTAAGCTGAATGTGCCTGCTCTCGTCAGATCGCAGCAGCAATGCAGCTTAAGGCTTGGCAAGTACCAGCATGGGAGACTGGCTGGGAATCCCAAGTTCCGTTGACCTTTTTTAACCTGAAAATTGTGTTAGTTTCTCTATGAGATAGTAAAAGAAGGTTCAAATTGAACAGCTGCTGTCAACGGCCATTCTAAGCTGAATGTGCCTGCTCTCGTCAGATCGCAGCAGCAATGCAGCTTAAGGCTTGGCAAGTACCAGCATGGGAGACTGGCTGGGAATTCCAAGTTCCGTTGACCTTTTTGAACCTGAAAATTGTGTTAGTTTCTCTATGAGATAGTAAAAGAAGGTTCAAATTGAACAGCTGCTGTCAACGGCCATTCTAAGCTGAATGTGCCTGCTCTCGTCAGATCGCAGCAGCAATGCAGCTTAAGGCTTGGCAAGTACCAGCATGGGAGACTGGCTGGGAATCCCAAGTTCTGTTGACCTTTTTGAACCTGAAAATTGTGTTAGTTTCTCTATGAGATAGTAAAAGAAGGTTCAAATTGTAAAGCTGCTGTCAACGGCCATTCTAAGCTGAATGTGCCTGCTCTTGTCAGATCGCAGCAGCAATGCAGCTTAAGGCTTGGCAAGTACCAGCATGGGAGACTGGCTTGGAATCCCAAGTTCTGGTGACCTTTTTGAACCTGAAAATTGTGTTAGTTTCTATATGAGATAGTAGAAGAAGGTTCAAATTGAACAACTGCTGTAAACGGCCATTCTAAGCTGAATGTGTGTGCTCTTGTCAGATCGCAGCAGCGATGCAGCTTAAGGCTTGGCAAGTACCAGCATGGGGGACTGGCTGGGAATCCCAAGTTCTGTTGACCTTTTTGAACCTGAAACTTGTGTTAGTTTCTCTATGAGATAGTAAAAGAAGGTTCAAATTGAACAGCTGCTGTCTACGGCAATTCTAAGCTGAATGTGCCTGCTCTTGTCAGATCGCAGCAGCAATGCAGCTTAAGGCTTGGCAAGTACCAGCATGGGAGACTGGCTGGGAATCCCAAGTTCCGTTGACCTTTTTGAACCTGAAAATGTGTTAGTTTCTCTATGAGATAGTAAAAGAAGGTTCAAATTGAACAGCTGCTGTCAACGGCCATTCTAAGCTGAATGTGCCTGCTCTCGTCAGATCGCAGCAGCAATGCAGCGTAAGGCTTGGCAAGTACCAGCATGGGAGACTGGCTGGGAATTCCAAGTTCCGTTGACCTTTTTGAACCTGAAAATGTGTTAGTTTCTCTATGAGATAGTAAAAGAAGGTTCAAATTGAACAGTTGCTGTCAACGGCCATTCTAAGCTGAATGTGCCTGCTCTCGTCAGATCGCAGCAGCAATGCAGCTTAAGGCTTGGCAAGTACCAGCATGGGAGACTGGCTGGGAATCCCAAGTTCCGTTGACCTTTTTGAACCTTAAAATTGTGTTAGTTTCTATATGAGATAGTAGAAGAAGGTTCAAATTGAACAACTGCTGTCAACGGCCATTCTAAGCTGAATGTGTGTGCTCTTGTCAGATCGCAGCAGCGATGCAGCTTAAGGCTTGGCAAGTACCAGCATGGGAGACTGGCTGTGAATCCCAAGTTCTGTTGACGTTTTTGAACTTGAAAATTGTTTTAGTTTCTCTATGAGATAGTAAAAGAAGGTTCAATTTGAAATGCTGCTGTCAACGGCCATTCTAAGCTGAATGTGCCTCCTCTCGTCAGATCGCAGCAGCAATGCAGCTTAAAGCTTGGCAAGTACCAGCATGGGAGACTGGCTGGGAATCCCAAGTTCTGGTGACATTTTGAACCTGAAAATTGTGTTAGTTTCTATATGAGATAGTAGAAGAAGGTTCAAATTGAACCACTGCTGTCAACGGCCATTCTAAGCTGAATGTGTGTGCTCTTGTCAGATTGCAGCAGCGATGCAGCTTAAGGCTTGGCAAGTACCAGCATGGGAGACTGGCTGGGAATCCCAAGTTCTGTTGACCTTTTTGAACCTGAAAATTGTGTTAGTTTCTCTATGAGATAGTAAAAGAAGGTTCAAATTGAACAGCTGCTGTCAACGGCAATTCTAAGCTGAATGTGCCTGCTCTCGTCAGATCGCAGCAGCATTGTAGCTTAAGGCTTGGCAAGTACCAGCATGGGAGACTGGCTGGGAATCCCAAGTTCCGTTGACCTTTTTGAACCTGAAAATTGTGTTAGTTTCTCTATGAGATAGCAAAAGAAGGTTCAAATTGAACAGCTGCTGTCAACGGCCATTCTAAGCTGAATGTGCCTGCTCTCGTCAGATCGCAGCAGCTTAAGGCTTGGCAAGTACCAGCATGGGAGACTGGCTGGGAATCCCAAGTTCTGTTGACCTTTTTTAACCTGAAAATTGTGTTAGTTTCTCTATGAGATAGTAAAAGAAGGTTCAAATTGAACAGCTGCTGTCAACGGCCATTCTAAGCTGAATGTGCCTGCTCTCGTCAGATCGCAGCAGCAATGCAGCTTAAGGCTTGGCAAGTACCAGCATGGGAGACTGGCTGGGAATTCCAAGTTCCGTTGACCTTTTTGAACCTGAAAATGTGTTAGTTTCTCTATGAGATAGTAAAAGAAGGTTCAAATTGAACAGCTGCTGTCAACGGCCATTCTAAGCTGAATGTGCCTGCTCTCGTCAGATCGCAGCAGCAATGCAGCTTAAGGCTTGGCAAGTACCAGCATGGGAGACTGGCTGGGAATCCCAAGTTCTGTTGACCTTTTTGAACCTGAAAATTGTGTTAGTTTCTCTATGAAATAGTAAAAGAAGGTTCAAATTGTAAAGCTGCTGTCAACGGCCATTCTAAGCTGAATGTGCCTGCTCTTGTCAGATCGCAGCAGCAATGCAGCTTAAGGCTTGGCAAGTACCAGCATGGGAGACTGGCTTGGAATCCCAAGTTCTGGTGACCTTTTTGAACCTGAAAATTGTGTTAGTTTCTATATGAGATAGTAGAAGAAGGTTCAAATTGAACAACTGCTGTAAACGGCCATTCTAAGCTGAATGTGTGTGCTCTTGTCAGATCGCAGCAGCGATGCAGCTTAAGGCTTGGCAAGTACCAGCATGGGGGACTGGCTGGGAATCCCAAGTTCTGTTGACCTTTTTGAACCTGAAACTTGTGTTAGTTTCTCTATGAGATAGTAAAAGAAGGTTCAAATTGAACAGCTGCTGTCTACGGCAATTCTAAGCTGAATGTGCCTGCTCTTGTCAGATCGCAGCAGCAATGCAGCTTAAGGCTTGGCAAGTACCAGCATGGGAGACTGGCTGGGAATCCCAAGTTCCGTTGACCTTTTTGAACCTGAAAATGTGTTAGTTTCTCTATGAGATAGTAAAAGAAGGTTCAAATTGAACAGCTGCTGTCAACGGCCATTCTAAGCTGAATGTGCCTGCTCTCGTCAGATCGCAGCAGCAATGCAGCGTAAGGCTTGGCAAGTACCAGCATGGGAGACTGGCTGGGAATTCCAAGTTCCGTTGACCTTTTTGAACCTGAAAATGTGTTAGTTTCTCTATGAGATAGTAAAAGAAGGTTCAAATTGAACAGTTGCTGTCAACGGCCATTCTAAGCTGAATGTGCCTGCTCTCGTCAGATCGCAGCAGCAATGCAGCTTAAGGCTTGGCAAGTACCAGCATGGGAGACTGGCTGGGAATCCCAAGTTCTGTTGACCTTTTTGAACCTGAAAATTGTGTTAGTTTCTCTATGAGATAGTAAAAGAAGGTTCAAATTGAACAGCTGCTGTCTACGGCAATTCTAAGCTGAATGTGCCTGCTCTTGTCAGATCGCAGCAGCAATGCAGCTTAAGGCTTGGCAAGTACCAGCATGGGAGACTGGCTGGGAATTCCAAGTTCTGTTGACCTTTTTTAACCTGAAAATTGTGTTAGTTTCTCTATGAGATAGTAAAAGAAGGTTCAAATTGAACAGCTGCTGTCAACGGCCATTCTAAGCTGAATGTGCCTGCTCTCGTCAGATCGCAGCAGCAATGCAGCTTAAGGCTTGGCAAGTACTAGCATGGGAGACTGGCTGGGAATCCCAAGTTCCGTTGACCTTTTTAAACCTGAAAATTGTGTTAGTTTCTCTATGAGATAGCAAAAGAAGGTTCAAATTGAACAGCTGCTGTCAATGGCCATTCTAAGCTGAATGTGCCTGCTCTTGTCACATCGCAGCAGCAATGCAGCTTAAGGCTTGGCAAGTACCAGCATGGGAGACTGGCTGGGAATCCCAAGTTCCGTTGACCTTTTTGAACCTGAAAATTGTGTTAGTTTCTCTATGAGATAGCAAAAGAAGGTTCAAATTGAACAGCTGCTGTCAACGGCCATTCTAAGCTGAATGTGCCTGCTCTCGTCAGATCGCAGCAGCAATGCAGCTTAAGGCTTGGCAAGTACCAGCATGGGAGACTGGCTGGGAATCCCAAGTTCCGTTGACCTTTTTGAACCTGAAAATTGTGTTAGTTTCTCTATGAGATAGCAAAAGAAGGTTCAAATTGAACAGCTGCTGTCAACGGCCATTCTAAGCTGAATGTGCCTGCTCTTGTCAGATCGCAGCAGCAATGCAGCTTAAGGCTTGGCAAGTACCAGCATGGGAGACTGGCTGGGAATCCCAAGTTCTGTTGACCTTTTTGAACCTGAAAATTGTGTTAGTTTCTCTATGAGATAGTAGAAGAAGGTTCAAATTGAACAACTGC
Source organism: Engystomops pustulosus (assembly GCF_040894005.1). Lineage (NCBI taxonomy): Eukaryota > Metazoa > Chordata > Amphibia > Anura > Leptodactylidae > Engystomops > Engystomops pustulosus. Next base: position 61,825,584 of record NC_092419.1, read on the forward strand.
TGTCAACGGCCATTCTAAGCTGAATGTGTGTGCTCTTGTCAGATCGCAGCAGCGATGCAGCTTAAGGCTTGGCAAGTACCAGCATGGGAGACTGGCTGGAAATCCCAAGTTCTGTTGACCTTTTTGAACCTGAAAATTGTGTTAGTTTCTCTATGAGATAGTAAAAGAAGGTTCAAATTGAACAGCTGCTGTCAATGGCAATTCTAAGCTGAATGTGCCTGCTCTCGTCAGATCGCAGCAGCAATGCAGCTTAAGGCTTGGCAAGTACCAGCATGGGAGACTGGCTGGGAATCCCAAGTTCTGGTGACCTTTTTGAACCTGAAAATTGTGTTAGTTTCTCTATGAGATAGTAAAAGAAGGTTCAAATTGAACAGCTGCTGTCAACGGCCATTCTAAGCTGAATGTGCCTGCTCTTGTCACATCGCAGCAGCAATGCAGCTTAAGGCTTGGCAAGTACCAGCATGGGAGACTGGCTGGGAATCCCAAGTTCTGTTGACCTTTTTGAACCTGAAAATTGTGTTATTTTCTCTATGAGATAGTAAAAGAAGGTTCAAATTGAACAGCTGCTGTCAACGGCCATTCTAAGCTGAATGTGCCTGCTCTTGTCAGATCACAGCAGCAATGCAGCTTAAGGCTTGGCAAGTACCAGCATGGGAGACTGGCTGGGAATCCCAAGTTCTGCTGACCTTTTTGAACCTGAAAATTGTGTTAGTTTCTCTATGAGATAGTAAAAGAAGGTTCAAATTGAACAACTGCTGTCAACGGCCATTCTAAGCTGAATGTGCCTGCTCTCGTCAGATCGCAGCAGCAATGCAGCTTAAGGCTTGGCAAGTACCAGCATGGGAGACTGGCTGGGAATTCCAAGTTCCGTTGACCTTTTTGAACCTGAAAATGTGTTAGTTTCTCTATGAGATAGTAAAAGAAGGTTCAAATTGAACAGCTGCTGTCAACGGCCATTCTAAGCTGAATGTGCCTGCTCTCGTCAGATCGCAGCAGCAATGCAGCTTATGGCTTGGCAAGTACCAGCATGGGAGACTGGCTGGGAATCCCAAGTTCCGTTGACCTTTTTGAACCTGAAAATTGTGATAGTTTCTCTATGAGATAGAAAAAGAAGGTTCAAATTGAACAGCTGCTGTCAACGGCCATTCTAAGCTGAATGTGCGTGCTCTTGTCATATCGCAGCAGCGATGCAGCTTAAGGCTTGGCAAGTACCAGCATGGGAGACTGGCTGGGAATCCCAAGTTCTGTTGACCTTTTTGAACTTGAAAATTGTGTTAGTTTCTCAATGAGATAGTAAATGAAGGTTCAATTTAAACAGCTGCTATCAACCCCCATTCTAAGCTGAATGTGCCTGCTCTCGTCAGATCGCAGCAGCAATGCAGCTTAAGGCTTGGCAAGTACCAGCATGGGAGACTGGCTGGGAATCCCAAGTTCTGTTGACCTTTTTGAACCTGAAAATTGTGTTAGTTTCTCTATGAGATAGTAAAAGAAGGTTCAAATTGAACAGCTGCTGTCAACGGCCATTCTAAGCTGAATGTGCGTGCTCTTGTCAGATCGCAGAAGAGATGCAGCTTAAGGCTTGGCAAGTGACAGCATGGGAGACTGGCTGGGAATCCCAAGATATGTTGACCTTTTTGAACCTGAAAATTGTGTTAGTTTCTCTATGAGATAGTAAAAGAAGGTTCAAATTGAACAGCTGCTGTCAACGGCCATTCTAAGCTGAATGTGCGTGCTCTTGTCATATCGCAGCAGCGATGCAGCTTAAGGCTTGGCAAGTACCAGCATGGGAGACTGGCTGGGAATCCCAAGTTCTGTTGACCTTTTTGAACTTGAAAATTGTGTTAGTTTCTCTATGAGATAGTAAAAGAAGGTTCAATTTGAACAGCTGCTGTCAACGGCCATTCTAAGCTGAATGTGCCTGCTCTCGTCAGATCGCAGCAGCAATGCAGCTTAAGGCTTGGCAAGTACTAACATGGGAGACTGGCTGGGAATCCCAAGTTCCGTTGACCTTTTTGAACATGAAAATTGTGTTAGTTTCTCTATGAGATAGCAAAAGAAGGTTCAAATTTAACAGCTGCTGTCAACGGCCAATCTAAGCTGAATGTGCCTGCTCTTGTCAGATCGCAGCAGCAATGCAGCTTAAGGCTTGGCAAGTACCAGCATGGGAGACTGGCTTGGAATCCCAAGTTCTGGTGACCTTTTTGAACCTGAAAGTTGTGTTAGTTTCTATATGAGATAGTAGAAAAAGGTTCAAATTGAACAGCTGCTGTCAACGGCCATTCTAAGCTGAATGTGCCTGCTCTCGTCAGATCGCAGCAGCAATGCAGCTTAAGGCTTGGCAAGTACCAGCATGGGAGACTGGCTGGGAATCCCAAGTTCCGTTGACCTTTTTGAACCTGAAAATTGTGTTAGTTTCTCTATGAGATAGCAAAAGAAGGTTCAAATTGAACAGCTGCTGTCAACGGCCATTCTAAGCTGAATGTGCCTGCTCTTGTCAGATCGCAGCAGCAATGCAGCTTAAGGCTTGGCAAGTACCAGCATGGGAGACTGGCTGGGAATCCCAAGTTCTGTTGACCTTTTTGAACCTGAAAATTGTGTTAGTTTCTCTATGAGATAGTAGAAGAAGGTTCAAATTGAACAACTGCTGTCAACGGCCATTCTAAGCTGAATGTGTGTGCTCTTGTCAGATCGCAGCAGCGATGCAGCTTAAGGCTTGGCAAGTACCAGCATGGGAGACTGGCTGGAAATCCCAAGTTCTGTTGACCTTTTTGAACCTGAAAATTGTGTTAGTTTCTCTATGAGATAGTAAAAGAAGGTTCAAATTGAACAGCTGCTGTCAATGGCAATTCTAAGCTGAATGTGCCTGCTCTCGTCAGATCGCAGCAGCAATGCAGCTTAAGGCTTGGAAAGTACCAGCATGGGAGACTGGCTGGGAATCCCAAGTTCCGTTGACCTTTATGAACCTGAAAATTGTGTTAGTTTCTCTATGAGATAGTAAAAGATGGTTCAAATTGAACAGCTGCTGTCAACGGCCATTCTAAGCTGAATGTGCCTGCTCTCGTCAGATCGCAGCAGCAATGCAGCTTAAGGCTTGGCAAGTACCAGCATGGGAGACTGGCTGGGAATCCCAAGTTCTGGTGACCTTTTTGAACCTGAAAATTGTGTTAGTTTCTCTATGAGATAGTAAAAGAAGGTTCAAATTGAACAGCTGCTGTCAACGGCCATTCTAAGCTGAATGTGCCTGCTCTTGTCACATCGCAGCAGCAATGCAGCTTAAGGCTTGGCAAGTACCAGCATGGGAGACTGGCTGGGAATCCCAAGTTCTGTTGACCTTTTTGAACCTGAAAATTGTGTTATTTTCTCTATGAGATAGTAAAAGAAGGTTCAAATTGAACAGCTGCTGTCAACGGCCATTCTAAGCTGAATGTGCCTGCTCTTGTCAGATCACAGCAGCAATGCAGCTTAAGGCTTGGCAAGTACCAGCATGGGAGACTGGCTGGGAATCCCAAGTTCTGCTGACCTTTTTGAACCTGAAAATTGTGTTAGTTTCTCTATGAGATAGTAAAAGAAGGTTCAAATTGAACAACTGCTGTCAACGGCCATTCTAAGCTGAATGTGCCTGCTCTCGTCAGATCGCAGCAGCAATGCAGCTTAAGGCTTGGCAAGTACCAGCATGGGAGACTGGCTGGGAATTCCAAGTTCCGTTGACCTTTTTGAACCTGAAAATGTGTTAGTTTCTCTATGAGATAGTAAAAGAAGGTTCAAATTGAACAGCTGCTGTCAACGGCCATTCTAAGCTGAATGTGCCTGCTCTCGTCAGATCGCAGCAGCAATGCAGCTTATGGCTTGGCAAGTACCAGCATGGGAGACTGGCTGGGAATCCCAAGTTCCGTTGACCTTTTTGAACCTGAAAATTGTGATAGTTTCTCTATGAGATAGAAAAAGAAGGTTCAAATTGAACAGCTGCTGTCAACGGCCATTCTAAGCTGAATGTGCGTGCTCTTGTCATATCGCAGCAGCGATGCAGCTTAAGGCTTGGCAAGTACCAGCATGGGAGACTGGCTGGGAATCCCAAGTTCTGTTGACCTTTTTGAACTTGAAAATTGTGTTAGTTTCTCAATGAGATAGTAAATGAAGGTTCAATTTAAACAGCTGCTATCAACCCCCATTCTAAGCTGAATGTGCCTGCTCTCGTCAGATCGCAGCAGCAATGCAGCTTAAGGCTTGGCAAGTACCAGCATGGGAGACTGGCTGGGAATCCCAAGTTCTGTTGACCTTTTTGAACCTGAAAATTGTGTTAGTTTCTCTATGAGATAGTAAAAGAAGGTTCAAATTGAACAGCTGCTGTCAACGGCCATTCTAAGCTGAATGTGCGTGCTCTTGTCAGATCGCAGAAGAGATGCAGCTTAAGGCTTGGCAAGTGACAGCATGGGAGACTGGCTGGGAATCCCAAGATATGTTGACCTTTTTGAACCTGAAAATTGTGTTAGTTTCTCTATGAGATAGTAAAAGAAGGTTCAAATTGAACAGCTGCTGTCAACGGCCATTCTAAGCTGAATGTGCGTGCTCTTGTCATATCGCAGCAGCGATGCAGCTTAAGGCTTGGCAAGTACCAGCATGGGAGACTGGCTGGGAATCCCAAGTTCTGTTGACCTTTTTGAACTTGAAAATTGTGTTAGTTTCTCTATGAGATAGTAAAAGAAGGTTCAATTTGAACAGCTGCTGTCAACGGCCATTCTAAGCTGAATGTGCCTGCTCTCGTCAGATCGCAGCAGCAATGCAGCTTAAGGCTTGGCAAGTACTAACATGGGAGACTGGCTGGGAATCCCAAGTTCCGTTGACCTTTTTGAACATGAAAATTGTGTTAGTTTCTCTATGAGATAGCAAAAGAAGGTTCAAATTTAACAGCTGCTGTCAACGGCCAATCTAAGCTGAATGTGCCTGCTCTTGTCAGATCGCAGCAGCAATGCAGCTTAAGGCTTGGCAAGTACCAGCATGGGAGACTGGCTTGGAATCCCAAGTTCTGGTGACCTTTTTGAACCTGAAAGTTGTGTTAGTTTCTATATGAGATAGTAGAAAAAGGTTCAAATTGAACAACTGCTGTCAACGGCCATTCTAAGCTGAATGTGCGTGCTCTTGTCAGATCGCAGCAGCGATGCAGCTTAAGGCTTGGCAAGTACCAGCATGGGAGACTGGCTGGGAATCCCAAGTTCCGTTGACCATTTTGAACCTGAAAATTGTGTTAGTTTCTCTATGAGATAGCAAAAGAAGGTTCAAATTGAACAGCTGCTGTCAACGGCCATTCTAAGCTGAATGTGCCTGCTCTCGTCAGATCGCAGCAGCAATGCAGCTTAAGGCTTGGCAAGTACCAGCATGGGAGACTGGCTGGGAATCCCAAGTTCTGTTGACCTTTTTGAACCTGAAAATTGTGTTAGTTTCTCTATGAGATAGTAAAAGAAGGTTCAAATTGAACAGCTGCTGTCAACGGCCATTCTAAGCTGAATGTGCCTGCTCTCGTCAGATCGCAGTAGCAATGCAGTTTAAGGCTTGGCAAGTACCAGCATGGGAGACTGGCTGGGAATCATAAGTTCCGTTGACCATTTTGAACCTGAAAATTGTGTTAGTTTCTCTATGAGATAGCAAAAGAAGGTTCAAATTGAACAGCTGCTGTCAACGGCCATTCTAAGCTGAATGTGCCTGCTCTCGTCAGATCGCAGCAGCAATGCAGCTTAAGGCTTGGCAAGTACCAGCATGGGAGACTTGCTGGGAATCCCAAGTTCCGTTGACCTTTTTGAACCTGAAAATTGTGTTAGTTTCTCTATGAGATAGTAAAAGAAGGTTCAAATTGAACAGCTGCTGTCAACGGCCATTCTAAGCTGAATGTGCCTGCTCTCGTCAGATCGCAGCAGCAATGCAGCTTAAGGCTTGGCAAGTACCAGCATGGGAGACTGGGTAGGAATCCCAAGATCCGTTGACCTTTTTGAACCTGAAAATTGAGTTATTTTCTCTATGAGATAGTAAAAGAAGGTTCAAATTGAACAGCTGTTGTCAACGGCCATTCTAAGCTGAATGTGCCTGCTCTCGTCAGATTGCAGCAGCAATGCAGCTTAAGGCTTGGCAAGTACCAGCATGGGAGACTGGCTTGGAATCCCAAGTTCTGGTGACCTTTTTGAACCTGAAAATTGTGTTAGTTTCTATAAGAGATAGTAGAAGAAGGTTCAAGTTGAACAACTGCTGTCAATGGCCATTCTAAGCTGAATGTGCGTGCTCTTGTCAGATCGCAGCAGCTTAAGGCTTGGCAAGTACCAGCATGGGAGACTGGCTGGGAATCCCAAGTTCTGTTGACCTTTTTGAACTTGAAAATTGTTTAAGTTTCTCTATGAGATAGTAAAAGAAGGTTCAATTTTAAATGCTGCTGTCAACGGCCATTCTAAGCTGAATGTGCCTGCTCTCGTCAGATTGCAGCAGCAATGCAGCTTAAGGCTTGGCAAGTACCAGCATGGGAGACTGGCTGGGAATCCCAAGTTCTGTTGACCTTTTTGAACCTGAAAATTGTGTTAGTTTCTCTATGAGATAGCAAAAGAAGGTTCAAATTGAACAGCTGCTGTCAACGGCCATTCTAAGCTGAATGTGCCTGCTCTCGTCAGATCGCAGCAGCAATGCAGCTTAAGGCTTGGCAAGTACCAGCATGGGAGACTGGCTGGGAATCCCAAGTTCTGTTGACCTTTTTGAACCTGAAAATTGTGTTAGTTTCTCTATGAGATAGCAAAAGAAGGTTCAAATTGAACAGCTGCTGTCAACGGCCATTCTAAGCTGAATGTGCCTGCTCTTGTCAGATTGCAGCAGCAATGCAGCTTAAGGCTTGGCAAGAACCAGCATGGGAGACTGGCTGGGAATCCCAAGTTCCGTTGACCTTTTTGAACATGAAAATTGTGTAAGTTTCTCTATGAGATAGTAAAAGAAGATTCAAATTGAACAGCTGCTGTCAACGGCCATTCTAAGCTGAATGTGCCTGCTCTCGTCAGATCGCAGCAGCAATGCAGCTTAAGGCTTGGCAAGTACCAGCATGGGAGACTGGGTTGGAATCCCAAGTTCCGTTGACCTTTTTGAACCTGAAAATTGTGTTAGTTTCTCTATGAGATAGTAAAAGAAGGTTCAAATTGAACAGCTGCTGTCAACGGCCATTCTAAGCTGAATGTGCCTGCTCTCGTCAGATCGCAGCAGCAATGCAGCTTAAGGCTTGGCAAGTACCAGCATAGGAAACTGGGTAGGAATCCCAAGATCCGTTGACCTTTTTGAACCTGAAAATTGAGTTATTTTCTCTATGAGATAGAAAAAGAAGGTTCAAATTGAACAGTTGCTGTCAACGGCCATTCTAAGCTGAATGTGCCTGCTCTCGTCAGATCACAGCAGCAATGCAGCTTAAGGCTTGGCAAGTACCAGCATGGGAGACTGGCTGGGAATCCCAAGTTCTGTTGACCTTTTTGAACCTGAAAATTGTGTTAGTTTCTCTAAGAGATAGTAAAAGAAGGTTCAAATTGAACAGCTGCTGTCAACGGCCATTCTAAGCTGAATGTGCCTGCTCTCGTCAGATCGCAGCAGCAATGCAGCTTAAGGCTTGGCAAGTACCAGCATGGGAGACTGGCTGGGAATCCCAAGTTCCGTTGACCTTTTTGAACCTGAAAATTGTGTTAGTTTCTCTATGAGATAGTAAAAGAAGGTTCAAATTGAACAGCTGCTGTCAACGGCCATTCTAAGCTGAATGTGCCTGCTCTCGTCAGATCGCAGCAGCAATGCAGCTTAAGGCTTGGCAAGTACCAGCATGGGAGACTGGCTTGGAATCCCAAGTTCTGGTGACCTTTTTGAACCTGAAAATTGTGTTAGTTTCTCTATGAGATAGCAAAAGAAGGTTCAAATTGAACAGCTGCTGTCAACGGCCATTCTAAGCTGAATGTGCGTGCTCTTGTCAGATCGCAGCAGCAATGCAGCTTAAGGCTTGGCAAGTACCAGCATGGGAGACTGGCTTGGAATCTCAAGTTCTGGTGACCTTTTTGAACCTGAAAATTGTGTTAGTTTCTCTATGAGATAGTAAAAGAAGGTTCAAATTGAACAGCTACTGTCAACGGCCATTCTAAGCTGAATGTGCCTGCTCTCGTCAGATCGCAGCAGCAATGCAGCTTAAGGCTTGGCAAGTACCAGCATGGGAGACTGGCTTGGAATCCCAAGTTCTGGTGACCTTTTTGAACCTGAAAATTGTGTTAATTTCTCTATGAGATAGCAAAAGAAGGTTCAAATTGAACAACTGCTGTCAATGGCCATTCTAAGCTGAATGTGCGTGCTCTTGTCAGATCGCAGCAGCCATGCAGCTTAAGGCTTGGCAAGTACCAGCATGGGAGACTGGCTTGGAATCCCAAGTTCTGTTGACCTTTTTGAACCTGAAAATTGTGTTAGTTTCTCTATGAGATAGTAAAAGAAGGTTCAAATTGAACAGCTGCTGTCAACGGCCATTCTAAGCTGAATGCGCCTGCTCTCGTCAGATCGCAGCAGCAATGCAGCTTAAGGCTTGGCAAGTACCAGCATGGGAGACTGGCTTGGAATCCCAAGTTCTGGTGACCTTTTTGAACCTGAAAATTGTGTTAGTTTCTCTATGAGATAGCAAAAGAAGGTTCAAATTGAACAACTGCTGTCAACGGCCATTCTAAGCTGAATGTGCCTGCTCTTGTCAGATTGCAGCAGCAATGCAGCTTAAGGCTTGGCAAGTACCAGCATGGGAGACTGGCTGGGAATCCCAAGTTCCGTTGACCTTTTTGAACATGAAAATTGTGTTAGTTTCTCTATGAGATAGTAAAAGAAGGTTCAAATTGAACAGCTGCTGTCAACGGCCATTCTAAGCTGAATGTGCCTGCTCTCGTCAGATCGCAGCAGCAATGCAGCTTAAGGCTTGGCAAGTACCAGCATGGGAGACTGGGTTGGAATCCCAAGTTCCGTTGACCTTTTTGAACCTGAAAATTGTGTTAGTTTCTCTATGAGATAGTAAAAGAAGGTTCAAATTGAACAGCTGCTGTCAACGGCCATTCTAAGCTGAATGTGCCTGCTCTCGTCAGATCGCAGCAGCAATGCAGCTTAAGGCTTGGCAAGTACCAGCATAGGAAACTGGGTAGGAATCCCAAGATCCGTTGACCTTTTTGAACCTGAAAATTGAGTTATTTTCTCTATGAGATAGAAAAAGAAGGTTCAAATTGAACAGTTGCTGTCAACGGCCATTCTAAGCTGAATGTGCCTGCTCTCGTCAGATCACAGCAGCAATGCAGCTTAAGGCTTGGCAAGTACCAGCATGGGAGACTGGCTTGGAATCCCAAGTTCTGGTGACCTTTTTGAACCTGAAAATTGTGTTAGTTTCTATAAGAGATAGTAGAAGAAGGTTCAAGTTGAACAACTGCTGTCAATGGCCATTCTAAGCTGAATGTGCGTGCTCTTGTCAGATCGCAGCAGCTTAAGGCTTGGCAAGTACCAGCATGGGAGACTGGCTGTGAATCCCAAGTTCTGTTGACCTCTTTGATCCTGAAAATTGTGTTAGTTTCTATATGAGATAGCAAAAGAAGGTTCAATTTGAAATGCTGCTGTCAACGGCCATTCTAAGCTGAATGTGCCTGCTCTCGTCAGATCGCAGCAGCAATGCAGCTTAAGGCTTGGCAAGTACCAGCATGGGAGACTGGCTGGGAATCCCAAGTTCTGTTGACCTTTTTGAACCTGAAAATTGTGTTAGTTTCTCTATGAGATAGCAAAAGAAGGTTCAAATTGTACAGCTGCTGTCAACGGCCATTCTAAGCTGAATGTGACTGCTCTCGTCAGATCGCAGCAGCAATGCAGCTTAAGGCTTGGCAAGTACCAGCATGGGAGACTGGCTGGGAATCCCAAGTTCTGTTGACCTTTTTGAACCTGAAAATTGTGTTAGTTTCTCTATGAGATAGCAAAAGAAGGTTCAAATTGAACAACTGCTGTCAACGGCCATTCTAAGCTGAATGTGCCTGCTCTCGTCAGATCGCAGCAGCAATGCAGCTTAAGGCTTGGCAAGTACCAGCATGGGAGACTGGCTGGGAATCCAAAGTTCTGTTGACCTTTTTGAACCTGAAAATTGTGTTAGTTTCTCCATGAGATAGTAAAAGAAGGTTCAAATTGAACAGCTGCTGTCAATGGCCATTCTAAGCTGAATGTGCGTGCTCTTGTCAGATCGCAGCAGCGATGCAGCTTAAGGCTTGGCAAGTACCAGCATGGGAGACTGGCTGGGAATCCCAAGTTCTGTTGACCTTTTTGAACCTGAAAATTGTGTTAGTTTCTCTATGAGATAGCAAAAGAAGGTTCAAATTGTACAGCTGCTGTCAACGGCCATTCTAAGCTGAATGTGACTGCTCTCGTCAGATCGCAGCAGCAATGCAGCTTAAGGCTTGGCAAGTACCAGCATGGGAGACTGGCTGGGAATCCCAAGTTCCGTTGACCTTTTTGAACCTGAAAATTGTGTTAGTTTCTCTATGAGATAGTAAAAGAAGGTTCAAATTGAACAGCTGCTGTCAACGGCCATTCTAAGCTGAATGTGCGTGTTCTTGTCAGATCGCAGCAACAATGCAGCTTAAGGCTTGGCAAGTAACAGCATGGGAGACTGGCTTGGAATCCCAAGTTCTGGTGACCTTTTTGAACCTGAAAATTGTGTTAGTTTCTATATGAGATAGCAGAAGAAGGTTCAAATTGAACAACTGCTGTCAACGGCCATTCTAAGCTGAATGTGTGTGCTCTTGTCAGATCGCAGCAGCGATGCAGCTTAAGGCTTGGCTAGTACCAGCATGGGAGACTGGCTGGGAATCCCAAGTTCTGTTGACCTTTTTGAACCTGAAAATTGTGTTAGTTTCTCCATGAGATAGTAAAAGAAGGTTCAAATTGAACAGCTTCTGTCAACGGCAATTCTAAGCTGAATGTGCCTGCTCTCGTCAGATCGCAGCAGCAATGCAGCTTAAGGCTTGGCAAGTACCAGCATGAGAGACTGGCTGGGAATCCCAAGTTCCGTTGACCTTTTTGAACCTGAAAATTGTGTTAGTTTCTCTATGAGATAGCAAAAGAAGGTTCAAATTGAACAGCTGCTGTCAACGGCCATTCTAAGCTGAATGTGCCTGCTCTCGTCAGATCGCAGCAGCAATGCAGCTTAAGGCTTGGCAAGTACCAGCATGGGGGACTGGCTGGGAATCCCAATTTCTGTTGACCTTTTTGAACCTGAAAATGTGTTAGTTTCTCTATGAGATAGCAAAAGAAGGTTCAAATTGAACAGCTGCTGTCAACGGCCATTCTAAGCTGAATGTGCCTGCTCTTGTCAGATCGCAGCAGCAATGCAGCTTAAGGCTTGGCAAGTACCAGCATGGGAGACTGGCTGGGAATCCCAAGTTCTGTTGACCTTTTTGAACCTGAAAATTGTGTTAGTTTCTCTATGAGATAGTAAAAGAAGGTTCAAATTGAACAGCTGCTGTCAACGGCCATTCTAAGCTGAATGTGCGTGCTCTTGTCAGATCGCAGCAGTGATGCAGCTTAAGGCTTGGCAAGTACCAGCATGGGAGAATGGCTTGGAATCCCAAGTTCTGGTGACCTTTTTGAACCTGAAAATTGTGTTAGTTTCTCTATGAGATAGTAAAAGAAGGTTCAAATTGAACAGCTGCTGTCAACGGCAATTCTAAGCTGAATGTGCCTGCTCTCGTCAGATCGCAGCAGCAATGCAGCTTAAGGCTTGGCAAGTACCAGCATGGGAGACTGGCTTGGAATCCCAAGTTCTGGTGACCTTTTTGAACCTGAAAATTGTGTTAGTTTCTCTATGAGATAGCAAAAGAAGGTTCAAATTGAACAACTGCTGTCAACGGCCATTCTAAGCTGAATGTGTGTGCTCTTGTCAGATCGCAGCAGCGATGCAGCTTAAGGCTTGGCAAGTACCAGCATGGGAGACTGGCTGGGAATCCCAATTTCTGTTGACCTTTTTGAACCTGAAAATGTGTTAGTTTCTCTATGAGATAGCAAAAGAAGGTTCAAATTGAACAGCTGCTGTCAACGGCCATTCTAAGCTGAATGTGCCTGCTCTTGTCAGATCGCAGCAGCAATGCAGCTTAAGGCTTGGCAAGTACCAGCATGGGAGACTGGCTGGGAATCCCAAGTTCTGTTGACCTTTTTGAACCTGAAAATTGTGTTAGTTTCTCTATGAGATAGTAAAAGAAGGTTCAAATTGAACAGCTGCTGTCAACGGCCATTCTAAGCTGAATGTGCGTGCTCTTGTCAGATCGCAGCAGTGATGCAGCTTAAGGCTTGGCAAGTACCAGCATGGGAGAATGGCTTGGAATCCCAAGTTCTGGTGACCTTTTTGAACCTGAAAATTGTGTTAGTTTCTCTATGAGATAGCAAAAGAAGGTTCAAATTGAACAGCTGCTGTCAACGGCCATTCTAAGCTGAATGTGCGTGCTCTTGTCAGATCGCAGCAGCAATGCAGCTTAAGGCTTGGCAAGTACCAGCATGGGAGACTGGCTTGGAATCTCAAGTTCTGGTGACCTTTTTGAACCTGAAAATTGTGTTAGTTTCTCTATGAGATAGTAAAAGAAGGTTCAAATTGAACAGCTGCTGTCAACGGCCATTCTAAGCTGAATGTGCCTGCTCTCGTCAGATCGCAGCAGCAATGCAGCTTAAGGCTTGGCAAGTACCAGCATGGGAGACTGGCTTGGAATCCCAAGTTCTGGTGACCTTTTTGAACCTGAAAATTGTGTTAGTTTCTCTATGAGATAGCAAAAGAAGGTTCAAATTGAACAACTGCTGTCAATGGCCATTCTAAGCTGAATGTGTGTGCTCTTGTCAGATCGCAGCAGCGATGCAGCTTAAGGCTTGGCAAGTACGAGCATGGGAGACTGGCTGGGTATCCCAAGTTCTGTTGACCTTTTTGAACCTGAAAATTGTGTTAGTTTCTCCATGAGATAGTAAAAGAAGGTTCAAATTGAACAGCTGCTGTCAACGGCAATTCTAAGCTGAATGTGCCTGCTCTCGTCAGATCGCAGCAGCAATGCAGCTTAAGGCTTGGCAAGTACCAGCATGGGAGACTGGCTGGGAATCCCAAGTTCCGTTGACCTTTTTGAACCTGAAAATTGTGTTAGTTTCTCTATGAGATAGCAAAAGAAGGTTCAAATTGAACAGCTGCTGTCAACGGCCATTCTAAGCTGAATGTGCCTGCTCTCGTCAGATCGCAGCAGCAATGCAGCTTAAGGCTTGGCAAGTACCAGCATGGGGGACTGGCTGGGAATCCCAAGTTCTGTTGACCTTTTTGAACCTGAAAATGTGTTAGTTTCTCTATGAGATAGCAAAAGAAGGTTCAAATTGAACAGCTGCTGTCAACGGCCATTCTAAGCTGAATGTGCCTGCTCTCGTCAGATCGCAGCAGCAATGCAGCTTAAGGCTTGGCAAGTACCAGCATGGGAGACTGGCTTGGAATCCCAAGTTCTGGTGACCTTTTTGAACCTGAAAATTGTGTTAGTTTCTCTATGAGATAGCAAAAGAAGGTTCAAATTGAACAACTGCTGTCAACGGCCATTCTAAGCTGAATGTGTGTGCTCTTGTCAGATCGCAGCAGCGATGCAGCTTAAGGCTTGGCAAGTACCAGCATGGGAGACTGGCTGGGAATCCCAATTTCTGTTGACCTTTTTGAACCTGAAAATGTGTTAGTTTCTCTATGAGATAGCAAAAGAAGGTTCAAATTGAACAGCTGCTGTCAACGGCCATTCTAAGCTGAATGTGCCTGCTCTTGTCAGATCGCAGCAGCAATGCAGCTTAAGGCTTGGCAAGTACCAGCATGGGAGACTGGCTGGGAATCCCAAGTTCTGTTGACCTTTTTGAACCTGAAAATTGTGTTAGTTTCTCTATGAGATAGTAAAAGAAGGTTCAAATTGAACAGCTGCTGTCAACGGCCATTCTAAGCTGAATGTGCGTGCTCTTGTCAGATCGCAGCAGTGATGCAGCTTAAGGCTTGGCAAGTACCAGCATGGGAGAATGGCTTGGAATCCCAAGTTCTGGTGACCTTTTTGAACCTGAAAATTGTGTTAGTTTCTCTATGAGATAGCAAAAGAAGGTTCAAATTGAACAGCTGCTGTCAACGGCCATTCTAAGCTGAATGTGCGTGCTCTTGTCAGATCGCAGCAGCAATGCAGCTTAAGGCTTGGCAAGTACCAGCATGGGAGACTGGCTTGGAATCTCAAGTTCTGGTGACCTTTTTGAACCTGAAAATTGTGTTAGTTTCTCTATGAGATAGTAAAAGAAGGTTCAAATTGAACAGCTGCTGTCAACGGCCATTCTAAGCTGAATGTGCCTGCTCTCGTCAGATCGCAGCAGCAATGCAGCTTAAGGCTTGGCAAGTACCAGCATGGGAGACTGGCTTGGAATCCCAAGTTCTGGTGACCTTTTTGAACCTGAAAATTGTGTTAGTTTCTCTATGAGATAGCAAAAGAAGGTTCAAATTGAACAACTGCTGTCAATGGCCATTCTAAGCTGAATGTGTGTGCTCTTGTCAGATCGCAGCAGCGATGCAGCTTAAGGCTTGGCAAGTACGAGCATGGGAGACTGGCTGGGTATCCCAAGTTCTGTTGACCTTTTTGAACCTGAAAATTGTGTTAGTTTCTCCATGAGATAGTAAAAGAAGGTTCAAATTGAACAGCTGCTGTCAACGGCAATTCTAAGCTGAATGTGCCTGCTCTCGTCAGATCGCAGCAGCAATGCAGCTTAAGGCTTGGCAAGTACCAGCATGGGAGACTGGCTGGGAATCCCAAGTTCCGTTGACCTTTTTGAACCTGAAAATTGTGTTAGTTTCTCTATGAGATAGCAAAAGAAGGTTCAAATTGAACAGCTGCTGTCAACGGCCATTCTAAGCTGAATGTGCCTGCTCTCGTCAGATCGCAGCAGCAATGCAGCTTAAGGCTTGGCAAGTACCAGCATGGGGGACTGGCTGGGAATCCCAAGTTCTGTTGACCTTTTTGAACCTGAAAATGTGTTAGTTTCTCTATGAGATAGCAAAAGAAGGTTCAAATTGAACAGCTGCTGTCAACGGCCATTCTAAGCTGAATGTGCCTGCTCTCGTCAGATCGCAGCAGTGATGCAGCTTAAGGCTTGGCAAGTACCAGCATGGAAGACTGGCTTGGAATCCCAAGTTCTGGTGACCTTTTTGAACCTGAAAATTGTGTTAGTTTCTCTATGAGATAGTAAAAGAAGGTTCAAATTGAACAGCTGCTGTCAACGGCCATTCTAAGCTGAATGTGCGTGCTCTTGTCAGATCGCAGCAGTGATGCAGCTTAAGGCTTGGCAAGTACCAGCATGGAAGACTGGCTTGGAATCCCAAGTTCTGGTGACCTTTTTGAACCTGAAAATTGTGTTAGTTTCTCTATGAGATAGCAAAAGAAGGTTCAAATTGAACAGCTGCTGTCAACGGCCATTCTAAGCTGAATGTGCGTGCTCTTGTCAGATCGCAGCAGCAATGCAGCTTAAGGCTTGGCAAGTACCAGCATGGGAGACTGGCTTGGAATCTCAAGTTCTGGTGACCTTTTTGAACCTGAAAATTGTGTTAGTTTCTCTATGAGATAGTAAAAGAAGGTTCAAATTGAACAGCTGCTGTCAACGGCCATTCTAAGCTGAATGTGCCTGCTCTCGTCAGATCGCAGCAGCAATGCAGCTTAAGGCTTGGCAAGTACCAGCATGGGAGACTGGCTTGGAATCCCAAGTTCTGGTGACCTTTTTGAACCTGAAAATTGTGTTAGTTTCTCTATGAGATAGCAAAAGAAGGTTCAAATTGAACAACTGCTGTCAACGGCCATTCTAAGCTGAATGTGTGTGCTCTTGTCAGATCGCAGCAGCGATGCAGCTTAAGGCTTGGCAAGTACCAGCATGGGAGACTGGCTTGGAATCCCAAGTTCTGGTGACCTTTTTGAACCTGAAAATTGTGTTAGTTTCTCTATGAGATAGCAAAAGAAGGTTCAAATTGAACAGCTGTTGTCAACGGCCATTCTAAGCTGAATGTGCGTGCTCTTGTCAGATCGCAGCAGCAATGCAGCTTAAGGCTTGGCAAGTACCAGCATGGGAGACTGGCTTGGAATCTCAAGTTCTGGTGACCTTTTTGAACCTGAAAATTGTGTTAGTTTCTCTATGAGATAGTAAAAGAAGGTTCAAATTGAACAGCTGCTGTCAACGGCCATTCTAAGCTGAATGTGCCTGCTCTCGTCAGATCGCAGCAGCAATGCAGCTTAAGGCTTGGCAAGTACCAGCATGGGGGACTGGCTGGGAATCCCAAGTTCTGTTGAACTTTTTGAACCTGAAAATGTGTTAGTTTCTCTATGAGATAGCAAAAGAAGGTTCAAATTGAACAGCTGCTGTCAACGGCCATTCTAAGCTGAATGTGCCTGCTCTCGTCAGATCGCAGCAGTGATGCAGCTTAAGGCTTGGCAAGTACCAGCATGGAAGACTGGCTTGGAATCCCAAGTTCTGGTGACCTTTTTGAACCTGAAAATTGTGTTAGTTTCTCTATGAGATAGTAAAAGAAGGTTCAAATTGAACAGCTGCTGTCAACGGCCATTCTAAGCTGAATGTGCGTGCTCTTGTCAGATCGCAGCAGTGATGCAGCTTAAGGCTTGGCAAGTACCAGCATGGAAGACTGGCTTGGAATCCCAAGTTCTGGTGACCTTTTTGAACCTGAAAATTGTGTTAGTTTCTCTATGAGATAGCAAAAGAAGGTTCAAATTGAACAGCTGCTGTCAACGGCCATTCTAAGCTGAATGTGCGTGCTCTTGTCAGATCGCAGCAGCAATGCAGCTTAAGGCTTGGCAAGTACCAGCATGGGAGACTGGCTTGGAATCTCAAGTTCTGGTGACCTTTTTGAACCTGAAAATTGTGTTAGTTTCTCTATGAGATAGTAAAAGAAGGTTCAAATTGAACAGCTGCTGTCAACGGCAATTCTAAGCTGAATGTGCCTGCTCTCGTCAGATCGCAGCAGCAATGCAGCTTAAGGCTTGGCAAGTACCAGCATGGGAGACTGGCTTGGAATCCCAAGTTCTGGTGACCTTTTTGAACCTGAAAATTGTGTTAGTTTCTCTATGAGATAGCAAAAGAAGGTTCAAATTGAACAACTGCTGTCAACGGCCATTCTAAGCTGAATGTGTGTGCTCTTGTCAGATCGCAGCAGCGATGCAGCTTAAGGCTTGGCAAGTACCAGCATGGGAGACTGGCTGGGAATCCCAAGTTCTGTTGACCTTTTTGAACCTGAAAATTGTGTTAGTTTCTCTATGAGATAATAAAAGAAGGTTCAAATTGAACAGCTGCTGTCAACGGCAATTCTAAGCTGAATGTGCCTGCTCTCGTCAGTTCGCAGCAGCAATGCAGCTTAAGGCTTGGCAAGTACCAGCATGGGAGACTGGCTGGGAATCCCAAGTTCCGTTGACCTTTTTGAACCTGAAAATTGTGTTAGTTTCTCTATGAGATAGCAAAAGAAGGTTCAAATTGAACAGCTGCTGTCAACGGCCATTCTAAGCTGAATGTGCCTGCTCTTGTCAGATCGCAGCAGCAATGCAGCTTAAGGCTTGGCAAGTACCAGCATGGGAGACTGGCTGGGAATCCCAAGTTCTGTTGACTTTTTTTAACCTGAAAATTGTGTTAGTTTCTCTATGAGATAGTGAAAGAAGGTTCAAATTGAACAGCTGCTGTCAACGGCCATTCTAAGCTGAATGTGCCTGCTCTCGTCAGATCGCAGCAGCAATGCAGCTTAAGGCTTGGCAAGTACCAGCATGGGAGACTGGCTGGGAATCCCAAGTTCTGTTGACCTTTTTGAACCTGAAAATTGTGTTAGTTTCTCTATGAGATAGTAAAAGAAGGTTCAAATTGAACAGCTGCTGTCAACGGCAATTCTAAGCTGAATGTGCCTGCTCTCGTCAGTTCGCAGCAGCAATGCAGCTTAAGGCTTGGCAAGTACCAGCATGGGAGACTGGCTGGGAATCCCAAGTTCCGTTGACCTTTTTGAACCTGAAAATTGTGTTAGTTTCTCTATGAGATAGCAAAAGAAGGTTCAAATTGAACAGCTGCTGTCAACGGCCATTCTAAGCTGAATGTGCCTGCTCTTGTCAGATCGCAGCAGCAATGCAGCTTAAGGCTTGGCAAGTACCAGCATGGGAGACTGGCTGGGAATCCCAAGTTCTGTTGACCTTTTTTAACCTGAAAATTGTGTTAGTTTCTCTATGAGATAGTGAAAGAAGGTTCAAATTGAACAGCTGCTGTCAACGGCCATTCTAAGCTGAACGTGCCTGCTCTCGTCAGATCGCAGCAGCAATGCAGCTTAAGGCTTGGCAAGTACCAGCATGGGAGACTGGCTGGGAATTCCAAGTTGCGTTGACCTTTTTGAACCTGAAAATGTGTTAGTTTCTCTATGAGATAGTAAAAGAAGGTTCAAATTGAACAGCTGCTGTCAACGGCCATTCTAAGCTGAATGTGCCTGCTCTCATCAGATCGCAGCAGCAATGCAGCTTAAGGCTTTGCAAGTACCAGCATGGGAGACTGGCTGGGAATCCCAAGTTCTGTTGACCTTTTTGAACCTGAAAATTGTGTTAGTTTCTCTATGAGATAGTAAAAGAAGGTTCAAATTGAACAGCTGCTGTCAACGGCCATTCTAAGCTGAATGTGCCTGCTCTTGTCAGATCGCAGCAGCAATGCAGCTTAAGGCTTGGCAAGTACCAGCATGGGAGACTGGCTTGGAATGCCAAGTTCTGGTGACCTTTTTGAACCTGAAAATTGTGTTAGTTTCTATATGAGATAGTAGAAGAAGGTTCAAATTGAACAACTGCTGTCAACGGCCATTCTAAGCTGAATGTGTGTGCTCTTGTCAGATCGCAGCAGCGATGCAGCTTAAGGCTTGGCAAGTACCAGCATGGGAGACTGGCTGGGAATCCCAAGTTCTGTTGACCTTTTTGAACCTGAAAATTGTGTTAGTTTCTCTATGAGATAGTAAAAGAAGGTTCAAATTGAACAGCTGCTGTCAACGGCAATTCTAAGCTGAATGTGCCTGCTCTCGTCAGATCGCAGCAGCAATGCAGCTTAAGGCTTGGCAAGTACCAGCATGGGAGACTGGCTGGGAATCCCAAGTTCCGTTGACCTTTTTGAACCTGAAAATTGTGTTAGTTTCTCTATGAGATAGTGAAAGAAGGTTCAAATTGAACAGCTGCTGTCAACGGCCATTCTAAGCTGAACGTGCCTGCTCTCGTCAGATCGCAGCAGCAATGCAGCTTAAGGCTTGGCAAGTACCAGCATGGGAGACTGGCTGGGAATTCCAAGTTGCGTTGACCTTTTTGAACCTGAAAATGTGTTAGTTTCTCTATGAGATAGTAAAAGAAGGTTCAAATTGAACAGCTGCTGTCAACGGCCATTCTAAGCTGAATGTGCCTGCTCTTGTCAGATCGCAGCAGCAATGCAGCTTAAGGCTTGGCAAGTACCAGCATGGGAGACTGGCTTGGAATGCCAAGTTCTGGTGACCTTTTTGAACCTGAAAATTGTGTTAGTTTCTATATGAGATAGTAGAAGAAGGTTCAAATTGAACAACTGCTGTCAACGGCCATTCTAAGCTGAATGTGTGTGCTCTTGTCAGATCGCAGCAGCGATGCAGCTTAAGGCTTGGCAAGTACCAGCATGGGAGACTGGCTGGGAATCCCAAGTTCTGTTGACCTTTTTGAACCTGAAAATTGTGTTAGTTTCTCTATGAGATAGTAAAAGAAGGTTCAAATTGAACAGCTGCTGTCAACGGCAATTCTAAGCTGAATGTGCCTGCTCTCGTCAGATCGCAGCAGCAATGCAGCTTAAGGCTTGGCAAGTACCAGCATGGGAGACTGGCTGGGAATCCCAAGTTCCATTGACCTTTTTGAACCTGAAAATTGTGTTAGTTTCTCTATGAGATAGCAAAAGAAGGTTCAAATTGAACAGCTGCTGTCAACGGCCATTCTAAGCTGAATGTGCCTGCTCTCGTCAGATCGCAGCAGCAATGCAGCTTAAGGCTTGGCAAGTACCAGCATGGGAGACTGGCTGGGAATCCCAAGTTCTGTTGACCTTTTTTAAACTGAAAATTGTGTTAGTTTCTCTATGAGATAGTAAAAGAAGGTTCAAATTGAACAGCTGCTGTCAACGGCCATTCTAAGCTGAATGTGCCTGCTCTCGTCAGATCGCAGCAGCAATGCAGCTTAAGGCTTGGCAAGTACCAGCATGGGAGACTGGCTGGGAATCCCAAGTTCTGTTGACCTTTTTGAACCTGAAAATTGTGTTAGTTTCTCTATGAGATAGTAAAAGAAGGTTCAAATTGAACAGCTGCTGTCAACGGCAATTCTAAGCTGAATGTGCCTGCTCTTGTCAGATCGCAGCAGCAATGCAGCTTAAGGCTTGGCAAGTACCAGCATGGGGGACTGGCTGGGAATCCCAAGTTCTGTTGACCTTTTTGAACCTGAAAATGTGTTAGTTTCTCTATGAGATAGCAAAAGAAGGTTCAAATTGAACAGCTGCTGTCAACGGCCATTCTAAGCTGAATGTGCCTGCTCTCGTCAGATCGCAGCAGCAATGCAGCTTAAGGCTTGGCAAGTACCAGCATGGGAGACTGGCTGGGAATTCCAAGTTCCGTTGACCTTTTTGAACCTGAAAATGTGTTAGTTTCTCTATGAGATAGTAAAAGAAGGTTCAAATTGAACAGCTGTTGTCAACGGCCATTCTAGGCTGAATGTGCCTGCTCTCGTCAGATCGCAGCAGCAATGCAGCTTAAGGCTTGGCAAGTACCAGCATGGGAGACTGGCTGGGAATCCCAAGTTCCGTTGACCTTTTTGAACCTGAAAATTGTGTTAGTTTCTCTATGAGATAGTAAAAGAAGGTTCAAATTGAACAGCTGCTGTCAACGGCCATTCTAAGCTGAATGTGCCTGCTCTTGTCAGATCGCAGCAGCGATGCAGCTTAAGGCTTGGCAAGTACCAGCATGGGAGACTGGCTGGGAATCCCAAGTTCCGTTGGCCTTTTTGAACCTGAAAATTGAGTTATTTTCTCTATGAGATAGTAAAAGAAGGTTCAAATTGAACAGCTGCTGTCAACGGCCATTCTAAGCTGAATGTGCCTGCTCTTGTCAGATCGCAGCAGCAATGCAGCTTAAGGCTTGGCAAGTTCCAGCATGGGAGACTGGCTGGGAATCCCAAGTTCTGTTGACCTTTTTGAACCTGAAAATTGTGTTAGTTTCTCTATGAGATAGTAAAAGAAGGTTCAAATTGAACAGCTGCTGTCAACGGCCATTCCAAGCTGAATGTGCCTGCTCTCGTCAGATCGCAGCAGCAATGCAGCTTAAGGCTTGGCAAGTACCAGCATGGGAGACTGGCTGGGAATTCCAAGTTCCGTTGACCTTTTTGAACCTGAAAATGTGTTAGTTTCTCTATGAGATAGTAAAAGAAGGTTCAAATTGAACAGCTGCTGTCAACGGCCATTCTAAGCTGAATGTGCGTGCTCTCATCAGATCGCAGCAGCAATGCAGCTTAAGGCTTGGCAAGTACCAGCATGGGAGACTGGCTGGGAATCCCAAGTTCCATTGACCTTTTTGAACCTGAAAATTGTGTTAGTTTCTCTATGAGATAGCAAAAGAAGGTTCAAATTGAACAGCTGCTGTCAACGGCCATTGTAAGCTGAATGGGCCTGCTCTCGTCAGATCGCAGCAGCAAAGCAGCGTAAGGCTTGGCAAGTACCAGCATGGGAGACTGGCTGGGAATTCCAAGTTCCGTTGACCTTTTTGAACCTGAAAATGTGTTAGTTTCTCTATGAGATAGTAAAAGAAGGTTCAAATTGAACAGCTGCTGTCAACGGCCATTCTAAGCTGAATGTGCCTGCTCTCGTCAGATCGCAGCAGCAATGCAGCGTAAGGCTTGGCAAGTACCAGCATGGGAGACTGGCTGGGAATTCCAAGTTCCGTTGACCTTTTTGAACCTGAAAATGTGTTAGTTTCTCTATGAGATAGTAAAAGAAGGTTCAAATTGAACAGCTGCTGTCAACGGCCATTCTAAGCTGAATGTGCCTGCTCTTGTCAGATCGCAGCAGCAATGCAGCTTAAGGCTTGGCAAGTACCAGCATGGGAGACTGGCTTGGAATCCCAAGTTCTGGTGACCTTTTTGAACCTGAAAATTGTGTTAGTTTCTATATGAGATAGTAGAAGAAGGTTCAAATTGAACAGCTGCTGTCAACGGCCATTCTAAGCTGAATGTGTGTGCTCTTGTCAGATCGCAGCAGCGATGCAGCTTAAGGCTTGGCAAATACCAGCATGGGAGACTGGCTGGGAATCCCAAGTTCTGTTGACCTTTTTTAACCTGAAAATTGTGTTAGTTTCTCTATGAGATAGCAAAAGAAGGTTCAAATTGAACAGCTGCTGTCAACGGCCATTCTAAGCTGAATGTGCCTGCTCTTGTCAGATCGCAGCAGCAATGCAGCTTAAGGCTTGGCAAGTACCAGCATGGGAGACTGGCTTGGAATCCCAAGTTCTGGTGACCTTTTTGAACCTGAAAATTGTGTTAGTTTCTATATGAGATAGTAGAAGAAGGTTCAAATTGAACAACTGCTGTCAACGGGCATTCTAAGCTGAATGTGTGTGCTCTTGTCAGATCGCAGCAGCGATGCAGCTTAAGGCTTGGCAAGTACCAGCATGGGAGACTGGCTGGGATTCCCAAGTTCTGTTGACCTTTTTGAACCTGAAAATTGTGTTAGTTTCTCTATGAGATAGTAAAAGAAGGTTCAAATTGAACAGCTGCTGTCAACGGCAATTCTAAGCTGAATGTGCCTGCTCTCGTCAGTTCGCAGCAGCAATGCAGCTTAAGGCTTGGCAAGTACCAGCATGGGAGACTGGCTGGAAATCCCAAGTTCCGTTGACCTTTTTGAACCTGAAAATTGTGTTAGTTTCTCTATGAGATAGCAAAAGAAGGTTCAAATTGAACAGCTGCTGTCAACGGCCATTCTAAGCTGAATGTGCCTGCTCTCGTCAGATCGCAGCAGCAATGCAGCTTAAGGCTTGGCAAGTACCAGCATGGGAGACTGGCTGGGAATCCCAAGTTCTGTTGACCTTTTTTAACTTGAAAATTGTGTTAGTTTCTCTATGAGATAGTGAAAGAAGGTTCAAATTGAACAGCTCCTGTCAACGGCCATTCTAAGCTGAATGTGCCTGCTCTTGTCAGATCGCAGCAGCAATGCAGCTTAAGGCTTGGCAAGTACCAGCATGGGAGACTGGCTGGGAATTCCAAGTTCCGTTGACCTTTTTGAACCTGAAAATTGTGATAGTTTCTCTATGAGATAGTAAAAGAAGGTTCAAATTGAACAGCTGCTGTCAACGGCCATTCTAAGCTGAATGTGCCTGCTCTTGTCAGATCGCAGCAGCAATGCAGCTTAAGGCTTGGCAAGTACCAGCATGGGAGACTGGCTTGGAATCCCAAGTTCTGGTGACCTTTTTGAACCTGAAAATTGTGTTAGTTTCTATATGACATAGTTGAAGAAGGTTCAAATTGAACAACTGCTGTCAACGGCCATTCTAAGCTGAATGTATGTGCTCTTGTCAGATTGCAGCAGCGATGCAGCTTAAGGCTTGGCAAGTACCAGCATGGGAGACTGGCTGGGAATCCCAAGTTCTGTTGACCTTTTTGAACCTGAAAATTGTGTTAGTTTCTCTATGAGATAGTAAAAGAAGGTTCAAATTGAAGAGCTGCTGTCAACGGCAATTCTAAGCTGAATGTGCCTGCTCTCGTCAGATCGCAGCAGCAATGCAGCTTAAGGCTTGGCAAGTACCAGCATGGGAGACTGGCTGGGAATCCCAAGTTCCGTTGACCTTTTTGAACCTGAAAATTGTGTTAGTTTCTCTATGAGATAGCAAAAGAAGGTTCAAATTGAACAGCTGCTGTCAACGGCCATTCTAAGCTGAATGTGCCTGCTCTCGTCAGATCGCAGCAGCAATGCAGCTTAAGGCTTGGCAAGTACCAGCATGGGAGACTGGCTGGGAATTCCAAGTTCCGTTGACCTTTTTGAACCTGAAAATGTGTTAGTTTCTCTATGAGATAGTAAAAGAAGGTTCAAATTGAACAGCTGCTGTCAACGGCCATTCTAAGCTGAATGTGCCTGCTCTTGTCAGATTGCAGCAGCAATGCAGCTTAAGGCTTGGCAAGTACCAGCATGGGAGACTGGCTTGGAATCCCAAGTTCTGGTGACCTTTTTGAACCTGAAAATTGTGTTAGTTTCTATATGAGATAGTAGAAGAAGGTTCAAATTGAACAACTGCTGTCAACGGCCGTTCTAAGCTGAATGTGTGTGCTCTTGTCAGATCGCAGCAGCGATGCAGCTTAAGGCTTGGCAAGTACCAGCATGGGAGACTGGCTGGGAATTCCAAGTTCCGTTGACCTTTTTGAACCTGAAAATGTGTTAGTTTCTCTATGAGATAGTAAAAGAAGGTTCAAATTGACCAGCTGCTGTCAACGGCCATTCTAAGCTGAATGTGCCTGCTCTCATCAGATCGCAGCAGCAATGCAGCTTAAGGCTTGGCAAGTACCAGCATGGGAGACTGGCTGGGAATCCCAAGTTCCGTTGACCTTTTTGAACCTGAAAATTGTGTTAGTTTCTCTATGAGATAGCAAAAGAAGGTTCAAATTGAACAGCTGCTGTCAACGGCCATTCTAAGCTGAATGTGCCTGCTCTCGTCAGATCGCAGCAGCAATGCAGCTTAAGGCTTGGCAAGTACCAGCATGGGAGACTGGCTGGGAATCCCAAGTTCCGTTGACCTTTTTGAACCTGAAAATTGTGTTAGTTTCTCTATGAGATAGCAAAAGAAGGTTCAAATTGAACAGCTGCTGTCAACGGCCATTCTAAGCTGAATGTGCCTGCTCTTGTCAGATCGCAGCAGCAATGCAGCTTAAGGCTTGGCAAGTACCAGCATGGGAGACTGGCTGGGAATCCCAAGTTTTGTTGACCTTTTTGAACCTGAAAATTGTGTTAGTTTCTCTATGAGATAGTAAAAGAAGGTTCAAATTGAACAGCTGCTGTCAACGGCCATTCTAAGCTGAATGTGCCTGCTCTTGTCAGATCGCAGCAGCAATGCAGCTTAAGGCTTGGCAAGTACCAGCATGGGAGACTGGCTTGGAATCCCAAGTTCTGGTGACCTTTTTGAACCTGAAAATTGTGTTAGTTTCTATATGAGATAGTAGAAGAAGGTTCAAATTGAACAACTGCTGTCAACGGCCATTCTAAGCTGAATGTGCGTGCTCTTGTCAGATCGCAGCAGCGATGCAGCTTAAGGCTTGGCAAGTACCAGCATGGGAGACTGGCTGGGAATCCCAATTTCTGTTGACCTTTTTGAACCTGAAAATTGTGTTAGTTTCTCCATGAGATAGTAAAAGAAGGTTCAAATTGAACAGCTGCTGTCAATGGCCATTCTAAGCTGAATGTGCGTACTCTTGTCAGATCGCAGCAGCGAGGCAGCTTAAGGCTTGGCAAGTACCAGCATGGGAGACTGGCTGGGAATCCCAAGTTCTGTTGAACTTTTTGAACTTGAAAATTGTTTTAGTTTCTCTATGAGATTGTAAAAGAAGGTTCAATTTGAAATGCTGCTGTCAACGGCCATTCTAAGCTGAATGTGCCTGCTCTCGTCAGATCGCAGCAGCAATGCAGCTTAAGGCTTGGCAAGTACCAGCGTGGGAGACTGGCTGGGAATCCCAAGTTCCGTTGACCTTTTTGAACCTGAAAATTGTGTTAGTTTCTCTATGAGATAGTAAAAGAAGGTTCAAATTGAACAGCTGCTGTCAACGGCCATTCTAAGCTGAATGTGCGTGCTCTTGTCAGATCGCAGCAGTGATGCAGCTTAAGGCTTGGCAAGTACCAGCATGGGAGACTGGCTGGGAATCCCAAGTTCCGTTGACCTTTTTGAACCTGAAAATTGTGTTAGTTTCTCTATGAGATAGCAAAAGAAGGTTCAAATTGAACAGCTGCTGTCAACGGCCATTCTAAGCTGAATGTGCCTGCTCTTGTCAGATCGCAGCAGCAATGCAGCTTAAGGCTTGGCAAGTACCAGCATGGGAGACTGGCTTGGAATCCCAAGTTCTGGTGACCTTTTTGAACCTGAAAATTGTGTTAGTTTCTATATGAGATAGTAGAAGAAGGTTCAAATTGAACAACTGCTGTCAACGGCCATTCTAAGCTGAATGTGTGTGCTCTTGTCAGATCGCAGCAACGATGCAGCTTAAGGCTTGGCAAGTACCAGCATGGGAGACTGGCTGGGAATCCCAAGTTCTGTTGACCTTTTTGAACCTTAAAATTGTGTTAGTTTCTCTATGAGATAGTAAAAGAAGGTTCAAATTGAACAGCTGCTGTCAACGGCAATTCTAAGCTGAATGTGCCTGCTCTCGTCAGATCGCAGCAGCAATGCAGCTTAAGGCTTGGCAAGTACCAGCATGGGGGACTGGCTGGGAATCCCAAGTTCTGTTGACCTTTTTGAACCTGAAAATTGTGTTAGTTTCTCTATGAGATAGCAAAAGAAGGTTCAAATTGAACAGCTGCTGTCAACGGCCATTCTAAGCTGAATGTGCCTGCTCTCGTCAGATCGCAGCAGCAATGCAGCTTAAGGCTTGGCAAGTACCAGCATGGGAGACTGGCTGGGAATTCCAAGTTCCGTTGACCTTTTTGAACCTGAAAATGTGTTAGTTTCTCTATGAGATAGTAAAAGAAGGTTCAAATTGAACAGCTGTTGTCAACGGCCATTCTAGGCTGAATGTGCCTGCTCTCGTCAGATCGCAGCAGCAATGCAGCTTAAGGCTTGGCAAGTACCAGCCTGGGAGACTGGCTGGGAATCCCAAGTTCCGTTGACTTTTTTGAACCTGAAAATTGTGTTAGTTTCTCTATGAGATAGTAAAAGAAGGTTCAAATTGAACAGCTGCTGTCAACGGCCATTCTAAGCTGAATGTGCCTGCTCTTGTCAGATCGCAGCAGCAATGCAGCTTAAGGCTTGGCAAGTACCAGCATGGGAGACTGGCTTGGAATCCCAAGTTCTGGTGACCTTTTTGAACCTGAAAATTGTGTTAGTTTCTATATGAGATAGTAGAAGACGGTTCAAATTGAACAACTGCTGTCAACGGCCATTCTAAGCTGAATGTGTGTGCTCTTGTCAGATCGCAGCAGCGATGCAGCTTAAGGCTTGGCAAGTACCAGCATGGGAGACTGGCTGGGAATTCCAAGTTCCGTTGACCTTTTTGAACCTGAAAATGTGTTAGTTTCTCTATGAGATAGTAAAAGAAGGTTCAAATTGACCAGCTGCTGTCAATGGCCATTCTAAGCTGAATGTGCGTGCTCTTGTCAGATTGCAGCAGCGATGCAGCTTAAGGCTTGGCAAGTACCAGCATGGGAGACTGGCTGGGAATCCCAAGTTCTGTTGAACTTTTTGAACTTGAAAATTGTTTTAGTTTCTCTATGAGATAGTAAAAGAAGGTTCAATTTGAAATGCTGCTGTCAACGGCCATTCTAAGCTGAATGTGCCTGCTCTCGTCAGATCGCAGCAGCAATGCAGCTTAAGGCTTGGCAAGTACCAGCGTGGGAGACTGGCTGGGAATCCCAAGTTCCGTTGACCTTTTTGAACCTGAAAATTGTGTTAGTTTCTCTATGAGATAGTAAAAGAAGGTTCAAATTGAACAGCTGCTGTCAACGGCCATTCTAAGCTGAATGTGCGTGCTCTTGTCAGATCGCAGCAGTGATGCAGCTTAAGGCTTGGCAAGTACCAGCATGGGAGACTGGCTGGGAATCCCAAGTTCCGTTGACCTTTTTGAACCTGAAAATTGTGTTAGTTTCTCTATGAGATAGCAAAAGAAGGTTCAAATTGAACAGCTGCTGTCAACGGCCATTCTAAGCTGAATGTGCCTGCTCTTGTCAGATCGCAGCAGCAATGCAGCTTAAGGCTTGGCAAGTACCAGCATGGGAGACTGGCTGGGAATCCCAAGTTCTGGTGACCTTTTTGAACCTGAAAATTGTGTTAGTTTCTATATGAGATAGTAGAAGAAGGTTCAAATTGAACAACTGCTGTCAACGGCCATTCTAAGCTGAATGTGTGTGCTCTTGTCAGATCGCAGCAGCGATGCAGCTTAAGGCTTGGCAAGTACCAGCATGGGAGACTGGCTGGGAATCCCAAGTTCTGTTGACCTTTTTGAACCTGAAAATTGTGTTAGTTTCTCAATGAGATAGTAAAAGAAGGTTCAAATTGAACAGCTGCTGTCAACGGCAATTCTAAGCTGAATGTGCCTGCTCTCGTCAGATCGCAGCAGCAATGCAGCTTAAGGCTTGGCAAGTACCAGCATGGGGGACTGGCTGGGAATCCCAAGTTCTGTTGACCTTTTTGAACCTGAAAATGTGTTAGTTTCTCTATGAGATAGCAAAAGAAGGTTCAAATTGAACAGCTGCTGTCAACGGCCATTCTAAGCTGAATGTGCCTGCTCTTGTCAGATCGCAGCAGCAATGCAGCTTAAGGCTTGGCAAGTACCAGCATGGGAGACTGGCTGGGAATTCCAAGTTCCGTTGACCTTTTTGAACCTGAAAATGTGTTAGTTTCTCTATGAGATAGTAAAAGAAGGTTCAAATTGAACAGCTGTTGTCAACGGCCATTCTAGGCTGAATGTGCCTGCTCTCGTCAGATCGCAGCAGCAATGCAGCTTAAGGCTTGGCAAGTACCAGCATGGGAGACTGGCTGGGAATCCCAAGTTCCGTTGACCTTTTTGAACCTGAAAATTGTGTTAGTTTCTCTATGAGATAGTAAAAGAAGGTTCAAATTGAACAGCTGCTGTCAACGGCCATTCTAAGCTGAATGTGCCTGCTCTTGTCAGATCGCAGCAGCAATGCAGCTTAAGGCTTGGCAAGTACCAACATGGGAGACTGGCTTGGAATCCCAAGTTCTGGTGACCTTTTTGAACCTGAAAATTGTGTTAGTTTCTATATGAGATAGTAGAAGAAGGTTCAAATTGAACAACTGCTGTCAACGGCCATTCTAAGCTGAATGTGTGTGCTCTTGTCAGATCGCAGCAGCGATGCAGCTTAAGGCTTGGCAAGTACCAGCATGGGAGACTGGCTGGGAATTCCAAGTTCCGTTGACCTTTTTGAACCTGAATATGTGTTAGTTTCTCTATGAGATAGTAAAAGAAGGTTCAAATTGACCAGCTGCTGTCAACGGCCATTCTAAGCTGAATGTGCCTGCTCTCATCAGATCGCAGCAGCAATGCAGCTTAAGGCTTGGCAAGTACCAGCATGGGAGACTGGCTGGGAATCCCAAGTTCCGTTGACCTTTTTGAACCTGAAAATTGTGTTAGTTTCTCTATGAGATAGCAAAAGAAGGTTCAAATTGAACAGCTGCTGTCAACGGCCATTCTAAGCTGAATGTGCCTGCTCTCGTCAGATCGCAGCAGCAATGCAGCTTAAGGCTTGGCAAGTACCAGCATGGGAGACTGGCTGGGAATCCCAAGTTCCGTTGACCTTTTTGAACCTGAAAATTGTGTTAGTTTCTCTATGAGATAGCAAAAGAAGGTTCAAATTGAACAGCTGCTGTCAACGGCCATTCTAAGCTGAATGTGCCTGCTCTTGTCAGATCGCAGCAGCAATGCAGCTTAAGGCTTGGCAAGTACCAGCATGGGAGACTGGCTGGGAATCCCAAGTTCTGTTGACCTTTTTGAACCTGAAAATTGTGTTAGTTTCTCTATGAGATAGTAAAAGAAGGTTCAAATTGAACAGCTGCTGTCAACGGCCATTCTAAGCTGAATGTGCCTGCTCTTGTCAGATCGCAGCAGCAATGCAGCTTAAGGCTTGGCAAGTACCAGCATGGGAGACTGGCTTGGAATCCCAAGTTCTGGTGACCTTTTTGAACCTGAAAATTGTGTTAGTTTCTATATGAGATAGTAGAAGAAGGTTCAAATTGAACAACTGCTCTCAACGGCCATTCTAAGCTGAATGTGTGTGCTCTTGTCAGATCGCAGCAGCGATGCAGCTTAAGGCTTGGCAAGTACCAGCATGGGAGACTGGCTGGGAATTCCAAGTTCCGTTGACCTTTTTGAACCTGAAAATGTGTTAGTTTCTCTATGAGATAGTAAAAGAAGGTTCAAATTGACCAGCTGCTGTCAATGGCCATTCTAAGCTGAATGTGCGTGCTCTTGTCAGATTGCAGCAGCGATGCAGCTTAAGGCTTGGCAAGTACCAGCATGGGAGACTGGCTGGGAATCCCAAGTTCTGTTGAACTTTTTGAACTTGAAAATTGTTTTAGTTTCTCTATGAGATAGTAAAAGAAGGTTCAATTTGAAATGCTGCTGTCAACGGCCATTCTAAGCTGAATGTGCCTGCTCTCGTCAGATCGCAGCAGCAATGCAGCTTAAGGCTTGGCAAGTACCAGCGTGGGAGACTGGCTGGGAATCCCAAGTTCCGTTGACCTTTTTGAACCTGAAAATTGTGTTAGTTTCTCTATGAGATAGTAAAAGAAGGTTCAAATTGAACAGCTGCTGTCAACGGCCATTCTAAGCTGAATGTGCGTGCTCTTGTCAGATCGCAGCAGTGATGCAGCTTAAGGCTTGGCAAGTACCAGCATGGGAGACTGGCTGGGAATCCCAAGTTCCGTTGACCTTTTTGAACCTGAAAATTGTGTTAGTTTCTCTATGAGATAGCAAAAGAAGGTTCAAATTGAACAGCTGCTGTCAACGGCCATTCTAAGCTGAATGTGCCTGCTCTTGTCAGATCGCAGCAGCAATGCAGCTTAAGGCTTGGCAAGTACCAGCATGGGAGACTGGCTTGGAATCCCAAGTTCTGGTGACCTTTTTGAACCTGAAAATTGTGTTAGTTTCTATATGAGATAGTAGAAGAAGGTTCAAATTGAACAACTGCTGTCAACGGCCATTCTAAGCTGAATGTGTGTGCTCTTGTCAGATCGCAGCAGCGATGCAGCTTAAGGCTTGGCAAGTACCAGCATGGGAGACTGGCTGGGAATCCCAAGTTCTGTTGACCTTTTTGAACCTGAAAATTGTGTTAGTTTCTCAATGAGATAGTAAAAGAAGGTTCAAATTGAACAGCTGCTGTCAACGGCAATTCTAAGCTGAATGTGCCTGCTCTCGTCAGATCGCAGCAGCAATGCAGCTTAAGGCTTGGCAAGTACCAGCATGGGGGACTGGCTGGGAATCCCAAGTTCTGTTGACCTTTTTGAACCTGAAAATGTGTTAGTTTCTCTATGAGATAGCAAAAGAAGGTTCAAATTGAACAGCTGCTGTCAACGGCCATTCTAAGCTGAATGTGCCTGCTCTTGTCAGATCGCAGCAGCAATGCAGCTTAAGGCTTGGCAAGTACCAGCATGGGAGACTGGCTGGGAATTCCAAGTTCCGTTGACCTTTTTGAACCTGAAAATGTGTTAGTTTCTCTATGAGATAGTAAAAGAAGGTTCAAATTGAACAGCTGTTGTCAACGGCCATTCTAGGCTGAAGGTGCCTGCTCTCGTCAGATCGCAGCAGCAATGCAGCTTAAGGCTTGGCAAGTACCAGCATGGGAGACTGGCTTGGAATCCCAAGTTCTGGTGACCTTTTTGAACCTGAAAATTGTGTTAGTTTCTATATGAGATAGTAGAAGAAGGTTCAAATTGAACAACTGCTGTCAACGGCCATTCTAAGCTGAATGTGTGTGCTCTTGTCAGATCGCAGCAGCGATGCAGCTTAAGGCTTGGCAAGTACCAGCATGGGAGACTGGCTGGGAATTCCAAGTTCCGTTGACCTTTTTGAACCTGAAAATGTGTTAGTTTCTCTATGAGATAGTAAAAGAAGGTTCAAATTGACCAGCTGCTGTCAACGGCCATTCTAAGCTGAATGTGCCTGCTCTCATCAGATCGCAGCAGCAATGCAGCTTAAGGCTTGGCAAGTACCAGCATGGGAGACTGGCTGGGAATCCCAAGTTCCGTTGACCTTTTTGAACCTGAAAATTGTGTTAGTTTCTCTATGAGATAGCAAAAGAAGGTTCAAATTGAACAGCTGCTGTCAACGGCCATTCTAAGCTGAATGTGCCTGCTCTCGTCAGATCGCAGCAGCAATGCAGCTTAAGGCTTGGCAAGTACCAGCATGGGAGACTGGCTGGGAATCCCAAGTTCCGTTGACCTTTTTGAACCTGAAAATTGTGTTAGTTTCTCTATGAGATAGCAAAAGAAGGTTCAAATTGAACAGCTGCTGTCAACGGCCATTCTAAGCTGAATGTGCCTGCTCTTGTCAGATCGCAGCAGCAATGCAGCTTAAGGCTTGGCAAGTACCAGCATGGGAGACTGGCTGGGAATCCCAAGTTCTGTTGACCTTTTTGAACCTGAAAATTGTGTTAGTTTCTCTATGAGATAGTAAAAGAAGGTTCAAATTGAACAGCTGCTGTCAACGGCCATTCTAAGCTGAATGTGCCTGCTCTTGTCAGATCGCAGCAGCAATGCAGCTTAAGGCTTGGCAAGTACCAGCATGGGAGACTGGCTTGGAATCCCAAGTTCTGGTGACCTTTTTGAACCTGAAAATTGTGTTAGTTTCTATATGAGATAGTAGAAGAAGGTTCAAATTGAACAACTGCTGTCAACGGCCATTCTAAGCTGAATGTGTGTGCTCTTGTCAGATCGCAGCAGCGATGCAGCTTAAGGCTTGGCAAGTACCAGCATGGGAGACTGGCTGGGAATCCCAAGTTCTGTTGACCTTTTTGAACCTGAAAATTGTGTTAGTTTCTCCATGAGATAGTAAAAGAAGGTTCAAATTGAACAGCTGCTGTCAATGGCCATTCTAAGCTGAATGTGCGTGCTCTTGTCAGATCGCAGCAGCGATGCAGCTTAAGGCTTGGCAAGTACCAGCATGGGAGACTGGCTGGGAATCCCAAGTTCTGTTGAACTTTTTGAACTTGAAAATTGTTTTAGTTTCTCTATGAGATAGTAAAAGAAGGTTCAATTTGAAATGCTGCTGTCAACGGCCATTCTAAGCTGAATGTGCCTGCTCTCGTCAGATCGCAGCAGCAATGCAGCTTAAGGCTTGGCAAGTACCAGCGTGGGAGACTGGCTGGGAATCCCAAGTTCCGTTGACCTTTTTGAACCTGAAAATTGTGTTAGTTTCTCTATGAGATAGTAAAAGAAGGTTCAAATTGAACAGCTGCTGTCAACGGCCATTCTAAGCTGAATGTGCGTGCTCTTGTCAGATCGCAGCAGTGATGCAGCTTAAGGCTTGGCAAGTACCAGCATGGGAGACTGGCTGGGAATCCCAAGTTCCGTTGACCTTTTTGAACCTGAAAATTGTGTTAGTTTCTCTATGAGATAGCAAAAGAAGGTTCAAATTGAACAGCTGCTGTCAACGGCCATTCTAAGCTGAATGTGCCTGCTCTTGTCAGATCGCAGCAGCAATGCAGCTTAAGGCTTGGCAAGTACCAGCATGGGAGACTGGCTTGGAATCCCAAGTTCTGGTGACCTTTTTGAACCTGAAAATTGTGTTAGTTTCTATATGAGATAGTAGAAGAAGGTTCAAATTGAACAACTGCTGTCAACGGCTATTCTAAGCTGAATGTGTGTGCTCTCGTCAGATCGCAGCAGCGATGCAGCTTAAGGCTTGGCAAGTACCAGCATGGGAGACTGGCTGGGAATCCCAAGTTCTGTTGACCTTTTTGAACCTGAAAATTGTGTTAGTTTCTCTATGAGATAGTAAAAGAAGGTTCAAATTGAACAGCTGCTGTCAACGGCAATTCTAAGCTGAATGTGCCTGCTCTCGTCAGATCGCAGCAGCAATGCAGCTTAAGGCTTGGCAAGTACCAGCATGGGGGACTGGCTGGGAATCCCAAGTTCTGTTGACCTTTTTGAACCTGAAAATGTGTTAGTTTCTCTATGAGATAGCAAAAAAAGGTTCAAATTGAACAGCTGCTGTCAACGGCCATTCTAAGCTGAATGTGCCTGCTCTCGTCAGATCGCAGCAGCAATGCAGCTTAAGGCTTGGCAAGTACCAGCATGGGAGACTGGCTGGGAATTCCAAGTTCCGTTGACCTTTTTGAACCTGAAAATGTGTTAGTTTCTCTATGAGATAGTAAAAGAAGTTTCAAATTGAACAGCTGTTGTCAACGGCCATTCTAGGCTGAATGTGCCTGCTCTCGTCAGATCGCAGCAGCAATGCAGCTTAAGGCTTGGCAAGTACCAGCATGGGAGACTGGCTGGGAATCCCAAGTTCCGTTGACCTTTTTGAACCTGAAAATTGTGTTAGTTTCTCTATGAGATAGTAAAAGAAGGTTCAAATTGAACAGCTGCTGTCAACGGCCATTCTAAGCTGAATGTGCCTGCTCTTGTCAGATCGCAGCAGCAATGCAGCTTAAGGCTTGGCAAGTACCAGCATGGGAGACTGGCTTGGAATCCCAAGTTCTGGTGACCTTTTTGAACCTGAAAATTGTGTTAGTTTCTATATGAGATAGTAGAAGAAGGTTCAAATTGAACAACTGCTGTCAACGGCCATTCTAAGCTGAATGTGTGTGCTCTTGTCAGATCGCAGCAGCGATGCAGCTTAAGGCTTGGCAAGTACCAGCATGGGAGACTGGCTGGGAATTCCAAGTTCCGTTGACCTTTTTGAACCTGAAAATGTGTTAGTTTCTCTATGAGATAGTAAAAGAAGGTTCAAATTGACCAGCTGCTGTCAACGGCCATTCTAAGCTGAATGTGCCTGCTCTCATCAGATCGCAGCAGCAATGCAGCTTAAGGCTTGGCAAGTACCAGCATGGGAGACTGGCTGGGAATCCCAAGTTCCGTTGACCTTTTTGAACCTGAAAATTGTGTTAGTTTCTCTATGAGATAGCAAAAGAAGGTTCAAATTGAACAGCTGCTGTCAACGGCCATTCTAAGCTGAATGTGCCTGCTCTCGTCAGATCGCAGCAGCAATGCAGCTTAAGGCTTGGCAAGTACCAGCATGGGAGACTGGCTGGGAATCCCAAGTTCCGTTGACCTTTTTGAACCTGAAAATTGTGTTAGTTTCTCTATGAGATAGCAAAAGAAGGTTCAAATTGAACAGCTGCTGTCAACGGCCATTCTAAGCTGAATGTGCCTGCTCTTGTCAGATCGCAGCAGCAATGCAGCTTAAGGCTTGGCAAGTACCAGCATGGGAGACTGGCTGGGAATCCCAAGTTCTGTTGACCTTTTTGAACCTGAAAATTGTGTTAGTTTCTCTATGAGATAGTAAAAGAAGGTTCAAATTGAACAGCTGCTGTCAACGGCCATTCTAAGCTGAATGTGCCTGCTCTTGTCAGATCGCAGCAGCAATGCAGCTTAAGGCTTGGCAAGTACCAGCATGGGAGACTGGCTTGGAATCCCAAGTTCTGGTGACCTTTTTGAACCTGAAAATTGTGTTAGTTTCTATATGAGATAGTAGAAGAAGGTTCAAATTGAACAACTGCTGTCAACGGCCATTCTAAGCTGAATGTGTGTGCTCTTGTCAGATCGCAGCAGCGATGCAGCTTAAGGCTTGGCAAGTACCAGCATGGGAGACTGGCTGGGAATCCCAAGTTCTGTTGACCTTTTTGAACCTGAAAATTGTGTTAGTTTCTCCATGAGATAGTAAAAGAAGGTTCAAATTGAACAGCTGCTGTCAATGGCCATTCTAAGCTGAATGTGCGTGCTCTTGTCAGATCGCAGCAGCGATGCAGCTTAAGGCTTGGCAAGTACCAGCATGGGAGACTGGCTGGGAATCCCAATTTCTGTTGAACTTTTTGAACTTGAAAATTGTTTTAGTTTCTCTATGAGATAGTAAAAGAAGGTTCAATTTGAAATGCTGCTGTCAACGGCCATTCTAAGCTGAATGTGCCTGCTCTCGTCAGATCGCAGCAGCAATGCAGCTTAAGGCTTGGCAAGTACCAGCGTGGGAGACTGGCTGGGAATCCCAAGTTCCGTTGACCTTTTTGAACCTGAAAATTGTGTTAGTTTCTCTATGAGATAGTAAAAGAAGGTTCAAATTGAACAGCTGCTGTCAACGGCCATTCTAAGCTGAATGTGCGTGCTCTTGTCAGATCGCAGCAGTGATGCAGCTTAAGGCTTGGCAAGTACCAGCATGGGAGACTGGCTGGGAATCCCAAGTTCCGTTGACCTTTTTGAACCTGAAAATTGTGTTAGTTTCTCTATGAGATAGCAAAAGAAGGTTCAAATTGAACAGCTGCTGTCAACGGCCATTCTAAGCTGAATGTGCCTGCTCTTGTCAGATCGCAGCAGCAATGCAGCTTAAGGCTTGGCAAGTACCAGCATGGGAGACTGGCTTGGAATCCCAAGTTCTGGTGACCTTTTTGAACCTGAAAATTGTGTTAGTTTCTATATGAGATAGTAGAAGAAGGTTCAAATTGAACAACTGCTGTCAACGGCCATTCTAAGCTGAATGTGTGTGCTCTTGTCAGATCGCAGCAGCGATGCAGCTTAAGGCTTGGCAAGTACCAGCATGGGAGACTGGCTGGGAATCCCAAGTTCTGTTGACCTTTTTGAACCTGAAAATTGTGTTAGTTTCTCTATGAGATAGTAAAAGAAGGTTCAAATTGAACAGCTGCTGTCAACGGCAATTCTAAGCTGAATGTGCCTGCTCTCGTCAGATCGCAGCAGCAATGCAGCTTAAGGCTTGGCAAGTACCAGCATGGGGGACTGGCTGGGAATCCCAAGTTCTGTTGACCTTTTTGAACCTGAAAATGTGTTAGTTTCTCTATGAGATAGCAAAAGAAGGTTCAAATTGAACAGCTGCTGTCAACGGCCATTCTAAGCTGAATGTGCCTGCTCTCGTCAGATCGCAGCAGCAATGCAGCTTAAGGCTTGGCAAGTACCAGCATGGGAGACTGGCTGGGAATTCCAAGTTCCGTTGACCTTTTTGAACCTGAAAATGTGTTAGTTTCTCTATGAGATAGTAAAAGAAGGTTCAAATTGAACAACTGCTGTCAACGGCCATTCTAAGCTGAATGTGTGTGCTCTTGTCAGATCGCAGCAGCGATGCAGCTTAAGGCTTGGCAAGTACCAGCATGGGAGACTGGCTGGGAATCCCAAGTTCCGTTGACCTTTTTGAACCTGAAAATTGAGTTATTTTCTCTATGAGATAGTAAAAGAAGGTTCAAATTGAACAGCTGCTGTCAACGGCCATTCTAAGCTGAATGTGCCTGCTCTTGTCAGATCGCAGCAGCAATGCAGCTTAAGGCTTGGCAAGTACCAGCATGGGAGACTGGCTTGGAGTCCCAAGTTCTGGTGACCTTTTTGAACCTGAAAATTGTGTTAGTTTCTATATGAGATAGTAGAAGAAGGTTCAAATTGAACAACTGCTGTCAACGGCCATTCTAAGCTGAATGTGCCTGCTCTTGTCAGATCGCAGCAGCAATGCAGCTTAAGGCTTGGCAAGTACCAGCATGGGAGACTGGCTTGGAGTCCCAAGTTCTGGTGACCTTTTTGAACCTGAAAATTG
Source organism: Engystomops pustulosus (assembly GCF_040894005.1). Classification (NCBI taxonomy): domain Eukaryota; kingdom Metazoa; phylum Chordata; class Amphibia; order Anura; family Leptodactylidae; genus Engystomops; species Engystomops pustulosus. The sequence continues at coordinate 61,863,098 of NC_092419.1, forward strand.
TGTTAGTTTCTATATGAGATAGTAGAAGAAGGTTCAAATTGAACAACTGCTGTCAACGGCCATTCTAAGCTGAATGTTTGTGCTCTTGTCAGATCGCAGCAGCGATGCAGCTTAAGGCTTGGCAAGTACCAGCATGGGAGACTGGCTGGGAATCCCAAGTTCCGTTGACTTTTTTGAACCTGAAAATTGTGTTAGTTTCTCTATGAGATAGCAAAAGAAGGTTCAAATTGAACAGCTGCTGTCAACGGCCATTCTAAGCTGAATGTGCCTGCTCTCGTCAGATCGCAGCAGCAAAGCAGCGTAAGGCTTGGCAAGTACCAGCATGGGAGACTGGCTGGGAATTCCAAGTTCCGTTGACCTTTTTGAACCTGAAAATGTGTTAGTTTCTCTATGAGATAGTAAAAGAAGGTTCAAATTAAACAGCTGCTGTCAACGGCCATTCTAAGCTGAATGTGCCTGCTCTCGTCAGATCGCAGCAGCAATGCAGCGTAAGGCTTGGCAAGTACCAGCATGGGAGACTGGCTGGGAATTCCAAGTTCCGTTGACCTATTTGAACCTGAAAATGTGTTAGTTTCTCTATGAGATAGTAAAAGAAGGTTCAAATTGAACAGCTGCTGTCAACGGCCATTCTAAGCTGAATGTGCCTGCTCTTGTCAGATCGCAGCAGCAATGCAGCTTAAGGCTTGGCAAGTACCAGCATGGGAGACTGGCTTGGAATCCCAAGTTCTGGTGACGTTTTTGAACCTGAAAATTGTGTTAGTTTCTATATGAGATAGTAGAAGAAGGTTCAAATTGAACAGCTGCTGTCAACGGCCATTCTAAGCTGAATGTGTGTGCTCTTGTCAGATCGCAGCAGCGATGCAGCTTAAGGCTTGGCAAGTACCAGCATGGGAGACTGGCTGGGAATCCCAAGTTCTGTTGACCTTTTTGAACCTGAAAATTGTGTTAGTTTCTCTATGAGATAGTAAAAGAAGGTTCAAATTGAACAGCTGCTGTCAACGGCAATTCTAAGCTGAATGTGCCTGCTCTCGTCAGATCGCAGCAGCAATGCAGCTTAAGGCTTGGCAAGTACCAGCATGGGAGACTGGCTGGGAATCCCAAGTTCCGTTGACCTTTTTGAACCTGAAAATTGTGTTAGTTTCTCTATGAGATAGCAAAAGAAGGTTCAAATTGAACAGCTGCTGTCAACGGCCATTCTAAGCTGAATGTGCCTGCTCTCGTCAGATCGCAGCAGCAATGCAGCTTAAGGCTTGGCAAGTACCAGCATGGGGGACTGGCTGGGAATCCCAAGTTCTGTTGACCTTTTTTAACCTGAAAATTGTGTTAGTTTCTCTATGAGATAGCAAAAGAAGGTTCAAATTGAACAGCTGCTGTCAACGGCCATTCTAAGCTGAATGTGCCTGCTCTTGTCAGATCGCAGCAGCAATGCAGCTTAAGGCTTGGCAAGTACCAGCATGGGAGACTGGCTGGGAATCCCAAGTTCTGTTGACCTTTTTGAACCTGAAAATTGTGTTAGTTTCTCTATGAGATAGTAAAAGAAGGTTCAAATTGAACAGCTGCTGTCAACGGCCATTCTAAGCTGAATGTGCCTGCTCTTGTCAGATCGCAGCAGCAATGCAGCTTAAGGCTTGGCAAGTACCAGCATGGGAGACTGGCTTGGAATCCCAAGTTCTGGTGACCTTTTTGAACCTGAAATTTGTGTTAGTTTCTATATGAGATAGTAGAAGAAGGTTCAAATTGAACAACTGCTGTCAACGGCCATTCTAAGCTGAATGTGTGTGCTCTTGTCAGATCGCAGCAGCGATGCAGCTTAAGGCTTGGCAAGTACCAGCATGGGAGACTGGCTGGGATTCCCAAGTTCTGTTGACCTTTTTGAACCTGAAAATTGTGTTAGTTTCTCTATGAGATAGTAAAAGAAGGTTCAAATTGAACAGCTGCTGTCAACGGCAATTCTAAGCTGAATGTGCCTGCTCTCGTCAGTTCGCAGCAGCAATGCAGCTTAAGGCTTGGCAAGTACCAGCATGGGAGACTGGCTGGGAATCCCAAGTTCCGTTGACCTTTTTGAACCTGAAAATTGTGTTAGTTTCTCTATGAGATAGCAAAAGAAGGTTCAAATTGAACAGCTGCTGTCAACGGCCATTCTAAGCTGAATGTGCCTGCTCTCGTCAGATCGCAGCAGCAATGCAGCTTAACGCTTGGCAAGTACCAGCATGGGAGACTGGCTGGGAATCCCAAGTTCTGTTGACCTTTTTTAACTTGAAAATTGTGTTAGTTTCTCTATGAGATAGTGAAAGAAGGTTCAAATTGAACAGCTCCTGTCAACGGCCATTCTAAGCTGAATGTGCCTGCTCTCGTCAGATCGCAGCAGCAATGCAGCTTAAGGCTTGGCAAGTACCAGCATGGGAGACTGGCTGGGAATTCCAAGTTCCGTTGACCTTTTTGAACCTGAAAATGTGTTAGTTTCTCTATGAGATAGTAAAAGAAGGTTCAAATTGAACAGCTGCTGTCAACGGCCATTCTAAGCTGAATGTGCCTGCTCTCATCAGATCGCAGCAGCAATGCAGCTTAAGGCTTGGCAAGTACCAGCATGGGAGACTGGCTGGGAATCCCAAGTTCCGTTGACCTTTTTGAACCTGAAAATTGTGTTAGTTTCTCTATGAGATAGCAAAAGAAGGTTCAAATTGAACAGCTGCTGTCAACGGCCATTCTAAGCTGAATGTGCCTGCTCTCGTCAGATCGCAGCAGCAATGCAGCTTAACGCTTGGCAAGTACCAGCATGGGAGACTGGCTGGGAATCCCAAGTTCTGTTGACCTTTTTTAACTTGAAAATTGTGTTAGTTTCTCTATGAGATAGTGAAAGAAGGTTCAAATTGAACAGCTCCTGTCAACGGCCATTCTAAGCTGAATGTGCCTGCTCTCGTCAGATCGCAGCAGCAATGCAGCTTAAGGCTTGGCAAGTACCAGCATGGGAGACTGGCTGGGAATTCCAAGTTCCGTTGACCTTTTTGAACCTGAAAATGTGTTAGTTTCTCTATGAGATAGTAAAAGAAGGTTCAAATTGAACAGCTGCTGTCAACGGCCATTCTAAGCTGAATGTGCCTGCTCTCATCAGATCGCAGCAGCAATGCAGCTTAAGGCTTGGCAAGTACCAGCATGGGAGACTGGCTGGGAATCCCAAGTTCTGTTGACCTTTTTGAACCTGAAAATTGTGATAGTTTCTCTATGAGATAGTAAAAGAAGGTTCAAATTGAACAGCTGCTGTCAACGGCCATTCTAAGCTGAATGTGCCTGCTCTTGTCAGATCGCAGCAGCAATGCAGCTTAAGGCTTGGCAAGTACCAGCATGGGAGACTGGCTTGGAATCCCAAGTTCTGGTGACCTTTTTGAACCTGAAAATTGTGTTAGTTTCTTTATGAGATAGTAGAAGAAGGTTCAAATTGAACAACTGCTGTCAACGGCCATTCTAAGCTGAATGTGTGTGCTTTTGTCAGATCGCAGCAGCGATGCAGCTTAAGGCTTGGCAAGTACCAGCATGGGAGACTGGCTGGGAATCCCAAGTTCTGTTGACCTTTTTGAACCTGAAAATTGTGTTAGTTTCTCTATGAGATAGTAAAAGAAGGTTCAAATTGAACAGCTGCTGTCAACGGCCATTCTAAGCTGAATGTGCCTGCTCTCGTCAGATCGCAGCAGCAATGCAGCTTAAGGCTTGGCAAGTACCAGCATGGGAGACTGGCTGGGAATCCCAAGTTCTGTTAACCTTTTTTAAACTGAAAATTGTGTTAGTTTCTCTATGAGATAGTAAAAGAAGGTTCAAATTGAACAGCTGCTGTCAACGGCCATTCTAAACTGAATGTGCCTGCTCTCGTCAGATCGCAGCAGCAATGCAGCTTAAGGCTTGGCAAGTACCAGCATGGGAGACTGGCTGGGAATTCCAAGTTCCATTGACCTTTTTGAACCTGAAAATGTGTTAGTTTCTCTATGAGATAGTAAAAGAAGGTTCAAATTGAACAGCTGCTGTCAACGGCCATTCTAAGCTGAATGTGCCTGCTCTCATCAGATCGCAGGAGCAATGCAGCTTAAGGCTTGGCAAGTACCAGCATGGGAGACTGGCTGGGAATCCCAAGTTCCGTTGACCTTTTTGAACCTGAATATTGTGTTAGTTTCTCTATGAGATAGCAAAAGAAGGTTCAAATTGAACAGCTGCTGTCAACGGCCATTCTAAGCTGAATGTGCCTGCTCTCGTCAGATCGCAGCAGCAATGCAGCTTAAGGCTTGGCAAGTACCAGCATGGGAGACTGGCTGGGAATCCCAAGTTCCGTTGACCTTTTTGAACCTGAAAATTGTGTTAGTTTCTCTATGAGATAGCAAAAGAAGGTTCAAATTGAACAGCTGCTGTCAACGGCCATTCTAAGCTGAATGTGCCTGCTCTTGTCAGATCGCAGGAGCAATGCAGCTTAAGGCTTGGCAAGTACCAGCATGGGAGACTGGCTGGGAATCCCAAGTTCCGTTGACCTTTTTGAACCTGAATATTGTGTTAGTTTCTCTATGAGATAGCAAAAGAAGGTTCAAATTGAACAGCTGCTGTCAACGGCCATTCTAAGCTGAATGTGCCTGCTCTCGTCAGATCGCAGCAGCAATGCAGCTTAAGGCTTGGCAAGTACCAGCATGGGAGACTGGCTGGGAATCCCAAGTTCCGTTGACCTTTTTGAACCTGAAAATTGTGTTAGTTTCTCTATGAGATAGCAAAAGAAGGTTCAAATTGAACAGCTGCTGTCAACGGCCATTCTAAGCTGAATGTGCCTGCTCTTGTCAGATCGCAGCAGCAATGCAGCTTAAGGCTTGGCAAGTACCAGCATGGGAGACTGGCTGGGAATCCCAAGTTCTGTTGACCTTTTTGAACCTGAAAATTGTGTTAGTTTCTCTATGAGATAGTAAAAGAAGGTTCAAATTGAACAGCTGCTGTCAACGGCCATTCTAAGCTGAATGTGCCTGCTCTTGTCAGATCGCAGCAGCAATGCAGCTTAAGGCTTGGCAAGTACCAGCATGGGAGACTGGCTTGGAATCCCAAGTTCTGGTGACCTTTTTGAACCTGAAAATTGTGTTAGTTTCTATATGAGATAGTAGAAGAAGGTTCAAATTGAACAACTGCTGTCAACGGCCATTCAAAGCTGAATGTGTGTGCTCTTGTCAGATCGCAGCAGCGATGCAGCTTAAGGCTTGGCAAGTACCAGCATGGGAGACTGGCTGGGAATCCCAAGTTCTGTTGACCTTTTTGAACCTGAAAATTGTGTTAGTTTCTCTATGAGATAGTAAAAGAAGGTTCAAATTGAACAGCTGCTGTCAACGGCAATTCTAAGCTGAATGTGCCTGCTCTCGTCAGATCGCAGCAGCAATGCAGCTTAAGGCTTGGCAAGTACCAGCATGGGAGACTGGCTGGGAATCCCAAGTTCCGTTGACCTCTTTGAACCTGAGAATTGTGTTAGTTTCTCTATGAGATAGCAAAAGAAGGTTCAAATTGAACAGCTGCTGTCAACGGCCATTCTAAGCTGAATGTGCCTGCTCTCGTCAGATCGCAGCAGCAATGCAGCTTAAGGCTTGGCAAGTACCAGCATGGGGGACTGGCTGGGAATCCCAAGTTCTGTTGACCTTTTTTAACCTGAAAATTGTGTTAGTTTCTCTATGAGATAGTAAAAGAAGGTTCAAATTGAACAGCTGCTGTCAACGGCCATTCTAAGCTGAATGTGCCTGCTCTCGTCAGATCGCAGCAGCAATGCAGCTTAAGGCTTGGCAAGTACCAGCATGGGAGACTGGCTGGGAATTCTAAGTTCCGTTGACCTTTTTGAACCTGAAAATGTGTTAGTTTCTCTATCAGATAGTAAAAGAAGGTTCAAATTGAACAGCTGCTGTCAACGGCCATTCTAAGCTGAATGTGCCTGCTCTCGTCAGATCGCAGCAGCAATGCAGCTTAAGGCTTGGCAAGTACCAGCATGGGAGACTGGCTTGGAATCCCAAGTTCTGGTGACCTTTTTGAACCTGAAAATTGTGTTAGTTTCTATATGAGATAGTAGAAGAAGGTTCAAATTGAACAACTGCTGTCAACGGCCATTCTAAGCTGAATGTGTGTGCTATTGTCAGATCGCAGCAGCGATGCAGCTTAAGGCTTGGCAAGTACCAGCATGGGAGACTGGCTGGGAATCCCAAGTTCTGTTGACCTTTTTGAACCTGAAAATTGTGTTAGTTTCTCTATGAGATAGTAAAAGAAGGTTCAAATTGAACAGCTGCTGTCAACGGCCATTCTAAGCTGAATGTGCCTGCTCTTGTCAGATCGCAGCAGCAATGCAGCTTAAGGCTTGGCAAGTACCAGCATGGGAGACTGGCTGGGAATCCCAAGTTCCGTTGACCTTTTTGAACCTGAAAATGTGTTAGTTTCTCTATGAGATAGTAAAAGAAGGTTCAAATTGAACAGCTGCTGTCAACGGCCATTCTAAGCTGAATGTGCCTGCTCTCATCAGATCGCAGCAGCAATGCAGCTTAAGGCTTGGCAAGTACCAGCATGGGAGACTGGCTGGGAATCCCAAGTTCCATTGACCTTTTTGAACCTGAAAATTGTGTTAGTTTCTCTATGAGATAGCAAAAGAAGGTTCAAATTGAACAGCTGCTGTCAACCGCCATTCTAAGCTGAATGTGCCTGCTCTCGTCAGATCGCAGCAGCAATGCAGCGTAAGGCTTAGCAAGTACCAGCATGGGAGACTGGCTGGGAATTCCAAGTTCCGTTGACCTTTTTGAACCTGAAAATTGTGTTAGTTTCTCTATGAGATAGTAAAAGAAGGTTCAAATTGAACAGCTGCTGTCAACGGCCATTCTAAGCTGAATGTGCCTGCTCTCGTCAGATCGCAGCAGCAATGCAGCGTAAGGCTTGGCAAGTAGCAGCATGGGAGACTGGCTGGGAATTCCAAGTTCCGTTGACCTTTTTGAACCTGAAAATGTTGTTAGTTTCTCTATGAGATAGCAAAAGAAGGTTCAAATTGAACAGCTGCTGTCAACGGCCATTCTAAGCTGAATGTGCCTGCTCTTGTCAGATCGCAGCAGCAATGCAGCTTAAGGCTTGGCAAGTACCAGCATGGGAGACTGGCTGGGAATCCCAAGTTCTGTTGACCTTTTTGAACCTGAAAATTGTGTTAGTTTCTCTATGAGATAGTAAAAGAAGGTTCAAATTGAACAGCTGCTGTCAACGGCCATTCTAAGCTGAATGTGCCTGCTCTTGTCAGATCGCAGCAGCAATGCAGCTTAAGGCTTGGCAAGTACCAGCATGGGAGACTGGCTTGGAATCCCAAGTTCTGGTGACCTTTTTGAACCTGAAAATTGTGTTAGTTTCTATATGAGATAGTAGAAGAAGGTTCAAATTGAACAACTGCTGTCAACGGCCATTCTAAGCTGAATGTGTGTGCTCTTGTCAGATCGCAGCAGCGATGCAGCTTAAGGCTTGGCAAGTACCAGCATGGGAGACTGGCTGGGAATCCCAAGTTCTGTTGACCTTTTTGAACCTGAAAATTGTGTTAGTTTCTCTATGAGATAGTAAAAGAAGGTTCAAATTGAACAGCTGCTGTCAACGGCAATTCTAAGCTGAATGTGCCTGCTCTCGTCAGATCGCAGCAGCAATGCAGCTTAAGGCTTGGCAAGTACCAGCATGGGAGACTGGCTGGGAATCCCAAGTTCCGTTGACCTTTTTGAACCTGAAAATTGTGTTAGTTTCTCTTTGAGATAGCAAAAGAAGGTTCAAATTGAACAGCTGCTGTCAACGGCCATTCTAAGCTGAATGTGCCTGCTCTTGTCAGATCGCAGCAGCAATGCAGCTTAAGGCTTGGCAAGTACCAGCATGGGAGACTGGCTGGGAATCCCAAGTTCTGTTGACCTTTTTGAACCTGAAAATTGTGTTAGTTTCTCTATGAGATAGTGAAAGAAGGTTCAAATTGAACAGCTGCTGTCAACGGCCGTTCTAAGCTGAATGTGCCTACTCTCGTCAGATCGCAGCAGCAATACAGCTTAAGGCTTGGCAAGTACCAGCATGGGAGACTGGCTGGGAATTCCAAGTTCCGTTGACCTTTTTGAACCTGAAAATGTGTTAGTTTCTCTATGAGATAGTAAAAGAAGGTTCAAATTGAACAGCTGCTGTCAACGGCCATTCTAAGCTGAATGTGCCTGCTCTTGTCAGATCGCAGCAGCAATGCAGCTTAAGGCTTGGCAAGTACCAGCATGGGAGACTGGCTGGGAATCCCAAGTTCTGTTGACCTTTTTGAACCTGAAAATTGTGTTAGTTTCTATATGAGATAGTAGAAGAAGGTTCAAATTGAACAACTGCTGTCAACGGCCATTCTAAGCTGAATGTGCCTGCTCTCGTCAGATCGCAGCAGCAATGCAGCTTAAGGCTTGGCAAGTACCAGCATGGGAGACTGGCTGGGAATCCCAAGTTCTGTTGACCTTTTTTAACCTGAAAATTGTGTTAGTTTCTCTATGAGATAGTGAAAGAAGGTTCAAATTGAACAGCTGCTGTCAACGGCCATTCTAAGCTGAATGTGCCTGCTCTCGTCAGATCGCAGCAGCAATGCAGCTTAAGGCTTGGCAAGTACCAGCATGGGAGACTGGCTGGGAATTCCAAGTTCCGTTGACCTTTTTGAACCTGAAAATGTGTTAGTTTCTCTATGAGATAGTAAAAGAAGGTTCAAATTGAACAGCTGCTGTCAACGGCCATTCTAAGCTGAATGTGCCTGCTCTCATCAGATCGCAGCAGCAATGCAGCTTAAGGCTTGGCAAGTACCAGCATGGGAGACTGGCTGGGAATCCCAAGTTCTGTTGACCTTTTTGAACCTGAAAATTGTGTTAGTTTCTCTATGAGATAGTAAAAGAAGGTTCAAATTGAACAGCTGCTGTCAACGGCCATTCTAAGCTGAATGTGCCTGCTCTTGTCAGATCGCAGCAGCAATGCAGCTTAAGGCTTGGCAAGTACCAGCATGGGAGACTGGCTTGGAATCCCAAGTTCTGGTGACCTTTTTGAACCTGAAAATTGTGTTAGTTTCTATATGAGATAGTAGAAGAAGGTTCAAATTGAACAACTGCTGTCAACGGCCATTCTAAGCTGAATGTGTGTGCTCTTGTCAAATCGCAGCAGCGATGCAGCTTAAGGCTTGGCAAGTACCAGCATGGGAGACTGGCTGGGAATCCCAAGTTCTGTTGACCTTTTTGAACCTGAAAATTGTGTTAGTTTCTCTATGAGATAGCAAAAGAAGGTTCAAATTGAACAGCTGCTGTCAACGTCCATTCTAAGCTGAATGTGTCTGCTCTCGTCAGATCGCAGCAGCAATGCAGCTTAAGGCTTGGCAAGTACCAGCATGGGAGACTGGCTGGGAATCCCAAGTTCTGTTGACCTTTTTTAACCTAAAAATTGTGTTAGTTTCTCTATGAGATAGTAAAAGAAGGTTCAAATTGAACAGCTGCTGTCAACGGCCATTCTAAGCTGAATGTGCCTGCTCTCGTCAGATCGCAGCAGCAATGCAGCTTAAGGCTTGGCAAGTACCAGCATGGGAGACTAGCTGGGAATCACAAGTTCCGTTGACCTTTTTGAACCTGAAAATTGTGTTAGTTTCTCTTTGAGATAGCAAAAGAAGGTTCAAATTGAACAGCTGCTGTCAACGGCCATTCTAAGCTGAATGTGCCTGCTCTTGTCAGATCGCAGCAGCAATGCAGCTTAAGGCTTGGCAAGTACCAGCATGGGAGACTGGCTGGGAATCCCAAGTTCTGTTGACCTTTTTGAACCTGAAAATTGTGTTAGTTTCTCTATGAGATAGTGAAAGAAGGTTCAAATTGAACAGCTGCTGTCAACGGCCATTCTAAGCTGAATGTGCCTGCTCTCGTCAGATCGCAGCAGCAATGCAGCTTAAGGCTTGGCAAGTACCAGCATGGGAGACTGGCTGGGAATTCCAAGTTCCGTTGACCTTTTTGAACCTGAAAATGTGTTAGTTTCTCTATGAGATAGTAAAAGAAGGTTCAAATTGAACAGCTGCTGTCAACGGCCATTCTAAGCTGAATGTGCCTGCTCTCATCAGATCGCAGCAGCAATGCAGCTTAAGGCTTGGCAAGTACCAGCATGGGAGACTGGCTGGGAATCCCAAGTTCTGTTGACCTTTTTGAACCTGAAATTGTGTTAGTTTCTCTATGAGATAGTAAAAGAAGGTTCAAATTGAACAGCTGCTGTCAACGGCCATTCTAAGCTGAATGTGCCTGCTCTTGTCAGATCGCAGCAGCAATGCAGCTTAAGGCTTGGCAAGTACCAGCATGGGAGACTGGCTTGGAATCCCAAGTTCTGGTGACCTTTTTGAACCTGAAAATTGTGTTAGTTTCTATATGAGATAGTAGAAGAAGGTTCAAATTGAACAACTGCTGTCAACGGCCATTCTAAGCTGAATGTGTGTGCTCTTGTCAGATCGCAGCAGCGATGCAGCTTAAGGCTTGGCAAGTACCAGCATGGGAGACTGGCTGGGAATCCCAAGTTCTGTTGACCTTTTTGAACCTGAAAATTGTGTTAGTTTCTCTATGAGATAGCAAAAGAAGGTTCAAATTGAACAGCTGCTGTCAACGGCCATTCTAAGCTGAATGTGCCTGCTCTCGTCAGATCGCAGCAGCAATGCAGCTTAAGGCTTGGCAAGTACCAGCATGGGAGACTGGCTGGGAATCCCAAGTTCTGTTGACCTTTTTTAACCTGAAAATTGTGTTAGTTTCTCTATGAGATAGTAAAAGAAGGTTCAAATTGAACAGCTGCTGTCAACGGCCATTCTAAGCTGAATGTGTCTGCTCTCGTCAGATCGCAGCAGCAATGCAGCTTAAGGCTTGGCAAGTACCAGCATGGGAGACTGGCTGGGAATTCCAAGTTCCGTTGACCTTTTTGAACCTGAAAATGTGTTAGTTTCTCTATGAGATAGTAAAAGAAGGTTCAAATTGAACAGCTGCTGTCAACGGCCATTCTAAGCTGAATGTGCCTGCTCTCATCAGATCGCAGCAGCAATGCAGCTTAAGGCTTGGCAAGTACCAGCATGGGAGACTGGCTGTGAATCCCAAGTTCCGTTGACCTTTTTGAACCTGAAAATTGTGTTAGTTTCTCTATGAGATAGCAAAAGAAGGTTCAAATTGAACAGCTGCTGTCAACGGCCATTCTAAGCTGAATGTGCCTGCTCTCGTCAGATCGCAGCAGCAATGCAGCTTAAGGCTTGGCAAGTACCAGCATGGGAGACTGGCTGGGAATCCCAAGTTCCGTTGACCTTTTTGAACCTGAAAATTGTGTTAGTTTCTCTATGAGATAGCAAAAGATGGTTCAAATTGAACAGCTGCTGTCAACGGCCATTCTAAGCTGAATGTGCCTGCTCTTGTCAGATCGCAGCAGCAATGCAGCTTAAGGCTTGGCAAGTACCAGCATGGGAGACTGGCTTGGAATGCCAAGTTCTGGTGACCTTTTTGAACCTGACAATTGTGTTAGTTTCTATATGAGATAGTAGAAGAAGGTTCAAATTGAACAACTGCTGTCAATGGCCATTCTAAGCTGAATGTGTGTGCTCTTGTCACATCGCAGCAGCGATGCAGCTTAAGGCTTGGCAAGTACCAGCATGGGAGACTGGCTGGGAATCCCAAGTTCCGTTGACCTTTTTGAACCTGAAAAATGTGTTAGTTTCTCTATGAGATAGCAAAAGAAGGTTCAAATTGAACAGCTGCTGTCAACGGCCATTCTAAGCTGAATGTGCCTGCTCTTGTCAGATCGCAGCAGCAATGCAGCTTAAGGCTTGGCAAGTACCAGCATGGGAGACTGGCTTGGAATCCCAAGTTCTGGTGACCTTTTTGAACCTGAAAATTGTGTTAGTTTCTATATGAGATAGTAGAAGAAGGTTCAAATTGAACAACTGCTGTCAACGGCCATTTTAAGCTGAATGTGTGTGCTCTTGTCAGATCGCAGCAGCGATGCAGCTTAAGGCTTGGCAAGTACCAGCATGGGAGACTGGCTGGGAATCCCAAGTTCTGTTGACCTTTTTGAACCTGAAAATTGTGTTAGTTTCTCTATGAGATAGTAAAAGAAGGTTCAAATTGAACAGCTGCTGTCAACGGCAATTCTAAGCTGAATGTGCCTGCTCTCGTCAGATCGCAGCAGCAATGCAGCTTAAGGCTTGGCAAGTACAAGCATGGGGGACTGGCTGGGAATCCCAAGTTCTGTTGACCTTTTTGAACCTGAAAATGTGTTAGTTTCTCTATGAGATAGCAAAAGAAGGTTCAAATTGAACAGCTGCTGTCAACGGCCATTCTAAGCTGAATGTGCCTGCTCTCGTCAGATCGCAGCAGCAATGCAGCTTAAGGCTTGGCAAGTACCAGCATGGGAGACTGGCTGTGAATCCCAAGTTCCGTTGACCTTTTTGAACCTGAAAATTGTGTTAGTTTCTCTATGAGATAGCAAAAGAAGGTTCAAATTGAACAGCTGCTGTCAACGGCCATTCTAAGCTGAATGTGCCTGCTCTCATCAGATCGCAGCAGCAATGCAGCTTAAGGCTTGGCAAGTACCAGCATGGGAGACTGGCTGTGAATCCCAAGTTCCGTTGACCTTTTTGAACCTGAAAATTGTGTTAGTTTCTCTATGAGATAGCAAAAGAAGGTTCAAATTGAACAGCTGCTGTCAACGGCCATTCTAAGCTGAATGTGCCTGCTCTCGTCAGATCGCAGCAGCAATGCAGCTTAAGGCTTGGCAAGTACCAGCATGGGAGACTGGCTGGGAATCCCAAGTTCCGTTGACCTTTTTGAACCTGAAAATTGTGTTAGTTTCTCTATGAGATAGCAAAAGATGGTTCAAATTGAACAGCTGCTGTCAACGGCAATTCTAAGCTGAATGTGCCTGCTCTCGTCAGATCGCAGCAGCAATGCAGCTTAAGGCTTGGCAAGTACAAGCATGGGGGACTGGCTGGGAATCCCAAGTTCTGTTGACCTTTTTGAACCTGAAAATGTGTTAGTTTCTCTATGAGATAGCAAAAGAAGGTTCAAATTGAACAGCTGCTGTCAACGGCCATTCTAAGCTGAATGTGCCTGCTCTCGTCAGATCGCAGCAGCAATGCAGCTTAAGGCTTGGCAAGTACCAGCATGGGAGACTGGCTGGGAATTCCAAGTTCCGTTGACCTTTTTGAACCTGAAAATGTGTTAGTTTCTCTATGAGATAGTAAAAGAAGGTTCAAATTGAACAGCTGTTGTCAACGGCCATTCTAGGCTGAATGTGCCTGCTCTCGTCAGATCGCAGCAGCAATGCAGCTTAAGGCTTGGCAAGTACCAGCATGGGAGACTGGCTGGGAATCCCAAGTTCCGTTGACCTTTTTGAACCTGAAAATTGTGTTAGTTTCTCTATGAGATAGTAAAAGAAGGTTCAAATTGAACAGCTGCTGTCAACGGCCATTCTAAGCTGAATGTGCCTGCTCTTCTCAGATCGCAGCAGCAATGCAGCTTAAGGCTTGGCAAGTACCAGCATGGGAGACTGGCTTGGAATCCCAAGTTCTGGTGACCTTTTTGAACCTGAAAATTGTGTTAGTTTCTATATGAGATAGTAGAAGAAGGTTCAAATTGAACAACTGCTGTCAACGGCCATTCTAAGCTGTATGTGTGTGCTCTTGTCAGATCGCAGCAGCGATGCAGCTTAAGGCTTGGCAAGTACCAGCATGGGAGACTGGCTGGGAATCCCAAGTTCCGTTGACCTTTTTGAACCTGAAAATTGAGTTATTTTCTCTATGAGATAGTAAAAGAAGGTTCAAATTGAACAGCTGCTGTCAACGGCCATTCTAAGCTGAATGTGCCTGCTCTTGTCAGATCGCAGCAGCAATGCAGCTTAAGGCTTGGCAAGTACCAGCATGGGAGACTGGCTTGGAATCCCAAGTTCTGGTGACCTTTTTGAACCTGAAAATTGTGTTAGTTTCTATATGAGATAGTAGAAGAAGGTTCAAATTGAACAACTGCTGTCAACGGCCATTCTAAGCTGAATGTGTGTGCTCTTGTCAGATCGCAGCAGCGATGCAGCTTAAGGCTTGGCAAGTACAAGCATGGGAGACTGGCTGGGAATCCCAAGTTCCGTTGACCTTTTTGAACCTGAAAATTGTGTTAGTTTCTCTATGAGATAGCAAAAGAAGGTTCAAATTGAGCAGCTGCTGTCAACGGCCATTCTAAGCTGAATGTGCCTGCTCTCGTCAGATCGCAGCAGCAAAGCAGCGTAAGGCTTGGCAAGTACCAGCATGGGAGACTGGCTGGGAATTCCAAGTTCCGTTGACCTTTTTGAACCTGAAAATGTGTTAGTTTCTCTATGAGATAGTAAAAGAAGGTTCAAATTGAACAGCTGCTGTCAACGGCCGTTCTAAGCTGAATGTGCCTGCTCTCGTCAGATCGCAGCAGCAATGCAGCGTAAGGCTTGGCAAGTACCAGCATGGGAGACTGGCTGGGAATTCCAAGTTCCGTTGACCTTTTTGAACCTGAAAATGTGTTAGTTTCTCTATGAGATAGTAAAAGAAGGTTCAAATTGAACAGCTGCTGTCAACGGCCATTCTAAGCTGAATGTGCCTGCTCTCGTCAGATCGCAGCAGCAATGCAGCGTAAGGCTTGGCAAGTACCAGCATGGGAGACTGGCTGGGAATTCCAAGTTCCGTTGACCTTTTTGAACCTGAAAATGTGTTAGTTTCTCTATGAGATAGTAAAAGAAGGTTCAAATTGAACAGCTGCTGTCAACGGCCATTCTAAGCTGAATGTGCCTGCTCTCGTCAGATCGCAGCAGCAATGCAGCGTAAGGCTTGGCAAGTACCAGCATGGGAGACTGGCTGGGAATTCCAAGTTCCGTTGACCTTTTTGAACCTGAAAATGTGTTAGTTTCTCTATGAGATAGTAAAAGAAGGTTCAAATTGAACAGCTGCTGTCAACGGCCATTCTAAGCTGAATGTGCCTGCTCTCGTCAGATCGCAGCAGCAATGCAGCTTAAGGTTTGGCAAGTACCAGCATGGGAGACTGGCTTGGAATCCCAAGTTCTGGTGACCTTTTTGAACCTGAAAATTGTGTTAGTTTCTATATGAGATAGTAAAAGAAGGTTCAAATTGAACAGCTGCTGTCAACGGCCATTCTAAGCTGAATGTGTGTGCTCTTGTCAGATCGCAGCAGCGATGCAGCTTAAGGCTTGGCAAGTACCAGCATGGGAGACTGGCTGGGAATCCCAAGTTCTGTTGACCTTTTTGAACCTGAAAATTGTGTTAGTTTCTCTATGAGATAGTAAAAGAAGGTTCAAATTGAACAGCTGCTGTCAACGGCAATTCTAAGCTGAATGTGCCTGCTCTCGTCAGATCGCAGCAGCAATGCAGCTTAAGGCTTGGCAAGTACCAGCATGGGAGACTGGCTGGGAATCCCAAGTTCCGTTGACCTTTTTGAACCTGAAAATTGTGTTAGTTTCTCTATGAGATAGCAAAAGAAGGTTCAAATTGAACAGCTGCTGTCAACGGCCATTCTAAGCTGAATGTGCCTGCTCTCGTCAGATCGCAGCAGCAATGCAGCTTAAGGCTTAGCAAGTACCAGCATGGGGGACTGGCTGGGAATCCCATGTTCTGTTGACCTTTTTTAACCTGAAAATTGTGTTAGTTTCTCTATGAGATAGCAAAAGAAGGTTCAAATTGAACAGCTGCTGTCAACGGCCATTCTAAGCTGAATGTGCCTGCTCTTGTCAGATCGCAGCAGCAATGCAGCTTAAGGCTTGGCAAGTACCAGCATGGGAGACTGGCTGGGAATCCCAAGTTCTGTTGACCTTTTTGAACCTGAAAATTGTGTTAGTTTCTCTATGAGATAGTAAAAGAAGGTTCAAATTGAACAGCTGCTGTCAACGGCCATTCTAAGCTGAATGTGCCTGCTCTTGTCAGATCGCAGCAGCAATGCAGCTTAAGGCTTGGCAAGTACCAGCATGGGAGACTGGCTTGGAATCCCAAGTTCTGGTGACCTTTTTGAACCTGAAAATTGTGTTAGTTTCTATATGAGATAGTAGAAGAAGGTTCAAATTGAACAACTGCTGTCAACGGCCATTCTAAGCTGAATGTGTGTGCTCATGTCAGATCGCAGCAGCGATGCAGCTTAAGGCTTGGCAAGTACCAGCATGGGAGACTGGCTGGGATTCCCAAGTTCTGTTGACCTTTTTGAACCTGAAAATTGTGTTAGTTTCTCTATGAGATAGTAAAAGAAGGTTCAAATTGAACAGCTGCTGTCAACGGCAATTCTAAGCTGAATGTGCCTGCTCTCGTCAGTTCGCAGCAGCAATGCAGCTTAAGGCTTGGCAAGTACCAGCATGGGAGACTGGCTGGGAATCCCAAGTTCCGTTGACCTTTTTGAACCTGAAAATTGTGTTAGTTTCTCTATGAGATAGCAAAAGAAGGTTCAAATTGAACAGCTGCTGTCAACGGCCATTCTAAGCTGAATGTGCCTGCTCTCGTCAGATCGCAGCAGCAATGCAGCTTAAGGCTTGGCAAGTACCAGCATGGGAGACTGGCTTGGAATCCCAAGTTCTGGTGACCTTTTTGAACCTGAAAATTGTGTTAGTTTCTATATGAGATAGTAGAAGAAGGTTCAAATTGAACAGCTGCTGTCAACGGCCATTCTAAGCTGAATGTGTGTGCTCTTGTCAGATCGCAGCAGCGATGCAGCTTAAGGCTTGGCAAGTACCAGCATGGGAGACTGGCTGGGAATCCCAAGTTCTGTTGACCTTTTTGAACCTGAAAATTGTGTTAGTTTCTCTATGAGATAGTAAAAGAAGGTTCAAATTGAACAGCTGCTGTCAACGGCAATTCTAAGCTGAATGTGCCTGCTCTCGTCAGATCGCAGCAGCAATGCAGCTTAAGGCTTGGCAAGTACCAGCATGGGAGACTGGCTGGGAATCCCAAGTTCCGTTGACCTTTTTGAACCTGAAAATTGTGTTAGTTTCTCTATGAGATAGCAAAAGAAGGTTCAAATTGAACAGCTGCTGTCAACGGCCATTCTAAGCTGAATGTGCCTGCTCTCGTCAGATCGCAGCAGCAATGCAGCTTAAGGCTTAGCAAGTACCAGCATGGGGGACTGGCTGGGAATCCCAAGTTCTGTTGACCTTTTTTAACCTGAAAATTGTGTTAGTTTCTCTATGAGATAGCAAAAGAAGGTTCAAATTGAACAGCTGCTGTCAACGCCCATTCTAAGCTGAATGTGCCTGCTCTTGTCAGATCGCAGCAGCAATGCAGCTTAAGGCTTGGCAAGTACCAGCATGGGAGACTGGCTGGGAATTCCAAGTTCTGTTGACCTTTTTTAACCTGAAAATTGTGTTAGTTTCTCTATGAGATAGTGAAAGAAGGTTCAAATTGAACAGCTGCTGTCAACGGCCATTCTAAGCTGAATGTGCCTGCTCTCGTCAGATCGCAGCAGCAATGCAGCTTAAGGCTTGGCAAGTACCAGCATGGGAGACTGACTGGGAATTCCAAGTTCCGTTGACCTTTTTGAACCTGAAAATGTGTTAGTTTCTCTATGAGATAGTAAAAGAAGGTTCAAATTGAACAGCTGCTGTCAACGGCCATTCTAAGCTGAATGTGCCTGCTCTCATCAGATCGCAGCAGCAATGCAGCTTAAGGCTTGGCAAGTACCAGCATGGGAGACTGGCTGGGAATCCCAAGTTCTGTTGACCTTTTTGAACCTGAAAATTGTGATAGTTTCTCTATGAGATAGTAAAAGAAGGTTCAAATTGAACAGCTGCTGTCAACGGCCATTCTAAGCTGAATGTGCCTGCTCTTGTCAGATCGCAGCAGCAATGCAGCTTAAGGCTTGGCAAGTACCAGCATGGGAGACTGGCTTGGAATCCCAAGTTCTGGTGACCTTTTTGAACCTGAAAATTGTGTTAGTTTCTATATGAGATAGTAGAAGAAGGTTCAAATTGAACAACTGCTGTCAACGGCCATTCTAAGCTGAATGTGTGTGCTCTTGTCAGATCGCAGCAGCGATGCAGCTTAAGGCTTGGCAAGTACCAGCATGGGAGACTGGCTGGGAATCCCAAGTTCTGTTGACCTTTTTGAACCTGAAAATTGTGTTAGTTTCTCTATGAGATAGTAAAAGAAGGTTCAAATTGAACAGCTGCTGTCAACGGCAATTCTAAGCTGAATGTGCCTGCTCTCGTCAGATCGCAGCAGCAATGCAGCTTAAGGCTTGGCAAGTACCAGCATGGGAGACTGGCTGGGAATCCCAAGTTCCGTTGACCTTTTTGAACCTGAAAATTGTGTTAGTTTCTCTATGAGATAGCAAAAGAAGGTTCAAATTGAACAGCTGCTGTCAACGGCCATTCTAAGCTGAATGTGCCTGCTCTCGTCAGATCGCAGCAGCAATGCAGCTTAAGGCTTGGCAAGTACCAGCATGGGAGACTGGCTGGGAATCCCAAGTTCTGTTAACCTTTTTGAACCTGAAAATTGTGATAGTTTCTCTATGAGATAGTAAAAGAAGGTTCAAATTGAACAGCTGCTGTCAACGGCCATTCTAAGCTGAATGTGCCTGCTCTTGTCAGATCGCAGCAGCAATGCAGCTTAAGGCTTGGCAAGTACCAGCATGGGAGACTGGCTTGGAATCCCAAGTTCTGGTGACCTTTTTGAACCTGAAAATTGTGTTAGTTTCTATATGAGATAGTAGAAGAAGGTTCAAATTGAACAACTGCTGTCAACGGCCATTCTAAGCTGAATGTGTGTGCTCTTGTCAGATCGCAGCAGCGATGCAGCTTAAGGCTTGGCAAGTACCAGCATGGGAGACTGGTTGGGAATCCCAAGTTCTGTTGACCTTTTTGAACCTGAAAATTGTGTTAGTTTCTCTATGAGATAGTAAAAGAAGGTTCAAATTGAACAGCTGCTGTCAACGGCAATTCTAAGCTGAATGTGCCTGCTCTCGTCAGATCGCAGCAGCAATGCAGCTTAAGGCTTGGCAAGTACCAGCATGGGAGACTGGCTGGGAATCCCAAGTTCTGTTAACCTTTTTTAAACTGAAAATTGTGTTAGTTTCTCTATGAGATAGTAAAAGAAGGTTCAAATTGAACAGCTGCTGTCAACGGCCATTCTAAGCTGAATGTGCCTGCTCTCGTCAGATCGCAGCAGCAATGCAGCTTAAGGCTTGGCAAGTACCAGCATGGGAGACTGGCTGGGAATTCCAAGTTCCGTTGACCTTTTTGAACCTGAAAATGTGTTAGTTTCTCTATGAGATAGTAAAAGAAGGTTCAAATTGAACAGCTGCTGTCAACGGCCATTCTAAGCTGAATGTGCCTGCTCTTGTCAGATCGCAGCAGCAATGCAGCTTAAGGCTTGGCAAGTACCAGCATGGGAGACTGGCTGGGAATCCCAAGTTCTGTTGACCTTTTTGAACCTGAAAATTGTGTTAGTTTCTCTATGAGATAGCAAAAGAAGGTTCAAATTGAACAGCTGCTGTCAACGGCCATTCTAAGCTGAATGTGCCTGCTCTTGTCAGATCGCAGCAGCAATGCAGCTTAAGGCTTGGCAAGTACCAGCATGGGAGACTGGCTGGGAATCCCAAGTTCTGTTGACCTTTTTGAACCTGAAAATTGTGTTAGTTTCTCTATGAGATAGTAAAAGAAGGTTCAAATTGAACAGCTGCTGTCAACGGCAATTCTAAGCTGAATGTGCCTGCTCTCGTCAGATCGCAGCAGCAATGCAGCTTAAGGCTTGGCAAGTACCAGCATGGGAGACTGGCTGGGAATCCCAAGTTCCGTTGACCTCTTTGAATCTGAGAATTGTGTTAGTTTCTCTATGAGATAGCAAAAGAAGGTTCAAATTGAACAGCTGCTGTCAACGGCCATTCTAAGCTGAATGTGCCTGCTCTCGTCAGATCGCAGCAGCAATGCAGCTTAAGGCTTGGCAAGTACCAGCATGGGAGACTGGCTTGGAATCCCAAGTTCTGGTGACCTTTTTGAACCTGAAAATTGTGTTAGTTTCTATATGAGATAGTAGAAGAAGGTTCAAATTGAACAACTGCTGTCAACGGCCATTCTAAGCTGAATGTGTGTGCTCTTGTCAAATCGCAGCAGCAATGCAGCTTAAGGCTTGGCAAGTACCAGCATGGGAGACTGGCTGGGAATCCCAAGTTCTGTTGACCTTTTTGAACCTGAAAATTGTGTTAGTTTCTCTATGAGATAGCAAAAGAAGGTTCAAATTGAACAGCTGCTGTCAACGGCCATTCTAAGCTGAATGTGTCTGCTCTCGTCAGATCGCAGCAGCAATGCAGCTTAAGGCTTGGCAAGTACCAGCATGGGAGACTGGCTGGGAATCCCAAGTTCTGTTGACCTTTGTTAACCTAAAAATTGTGTTAGTTTCTCTATGAGATAGTAAAAGAAGGTTCAAATTGAACAGCTGCTGTCAACGGCCATTCTAAGCTGAATGTGCCTGCTCTCGTCAGATCGCAGCAGCAATGCAGCTTAAGGCTTGGCAAGTACCAGCATGGGAGACTAGCTGGGAATCACAAGTTCCGTTGACCTTTTTGAACCTGAAAATTGTGTTAGTTTCTCTTTGAGATAGCAAAAGAAGGTTCAAATTGAACAGCTGCTGTCAACGGCCATTCTAAGCTGAATGTGCCTGCTCTTGTCAGATCGCAGCAGCAATGCAGCTTAAGGCTTGGCAAGTACCAGCATGGGAGACTGGCTGGGAATCCCAAGTTCTGTTGACCTTTTTTAACCTGAAAATTGTGTTAGTTTCTCTATGAGATAGTGAAAGAAGGTTCAAATTGAACAGCTGCTGTCAACGGCCATTCTAAGCTGAATGTGCCTGCTCTCGTCAGATCGCAGCAGCAATGCAGCTTAAGGCTTGGCAAGTACCAGCATGGGAGACTGGCTGGGAATTCCAAGTTCCGTTGACCTTTTTGAACCTGAAAATGTGTTAGTTTCTCTATGAGATAGTAAAAGAAGGTTCAAATTGAACAGCTGCTGTCAACGGCCATTCTAAGCTGAATGTGCCTGCTCTCATCAGATCGCAGCAGCAATGCAGCTTAAGGCTTGGCAAGTACCAGCATGGGAGACTGGCTGGGAATCCCAAGTTCTGTTGACCTTTTTGAACCTGAAATTGTGTTAGTTTCTCTATGAGATAGTAAAAGAAGGTTCAAATTGAACAGCTGCTGTCAACGGCCATTCTAAGCTGAATGTGCCTGCTCTTGTCAGATCGCAGCAGCAATGCAGCTTAAGGCTTGGCAAGTACCAGCATGGGAGACTGGCTTGGAATCCCAAGTTCTGGTGACCTTTTTGAACCTGAAAATTGTGTTAGTTTCTATATGAGATAGTAGAAGAAGGTTCAAATTGAACAACTGCTGTCAACGGCCATTCTAAGCTGAATATGTGTGCTCTTGTCAGATCGCAGCAGCGATGCAGCTTAAGGCTTGGCAAGTACCAGCATGGGAGACTGGCTGGGAATCCCAAGTTCTGTTGACCTTTTTGAACCTGAAAATTGTGTTAGTTTCTCTATGAGATAGCAAAAGAAGGTTCAAATTGAACAGCTGCTGTCAACGGCCATTCTAAGCTGAATGTGCCTGCTCTCGTCAGATCGCAGCAGCAATGCAGCTTAAGGCTTGGCAAGTACCAGCATGGGAGACTGGCTGGGAATCCCAAGTTCTGTTGACCTTTTTGAACCTGAAAATTGTGTTAGTTTCTCTATGAGATAGTAAAAGAAGGTTCAAATTGAACAGCTGCTGTCAACGGCCATTCTAAGCTGAATGTGTCTGCTCTCGTCAGATCGCAGCAGCAATGCAGCTTAAGGCTTGGCAAGTACCAGCATGGGAGACTGGCTGGGAATTCCAAGTTCCGTTGACCTTTTTGAACCTGAAAATGTGTTAGTTTCTCTATGAGATAGTAAAAGAAGGTTCAAATTGAACAGCTGCTGTCAACGGCCATTCTAAGCTGAATGTGCCTGCTCTCCTCAGATCGCAGCAGCGATGCAGCTTAAGGCTTGGCAAGTACCAGCATGGGAGACTGGCTGGGAATCCCAAGTTCCGTTGACCTTTTTGAACCTGAAAATTGTGTTAGTTTCTCTATGAGATAGTAAAAGAAGGTTCAAATTGAACAGCTGCTGTCAACAGCCATTCTAAGCTGAATGTGCGTGCTCTTGTCAGATCGCAGCAGTGATGCAGCTTAAGGCTTGGCAAGTACCAGCATGGGAGACTGGCTGGGAATCCCAAGTTCCGTTGACCTTTTTGAACCTGAAAATTGTGTTAGTTTCTCTATGAGATAGCAAAAGAAGGTTCAAATTGAACAGCTGCTGTCAACGGCCATTCTAAGCTGAATGTGCCTGCTCTTGTCAGATCGCAGCAGCAATGCAGCTTAAGGCTTGGCAAGTACCAGCATGGGAGACTGGCTTGGAATCCCAAGTTCTGGTGACCTTTTTGAACCTGACAATTGTGTTAGTTTCTATATGAGATAGTAGAAGAAGGTTCAAATTGAACAACTGCTGTCAACGGCCATTCTAAGCTGAATGTGTGTGCTCTTGTCAGATCGCAGCAGCGATGCAGCTTAAGGCTTGGCAAGTACCAGCATGGGAGACTGGCTGGGAATCCCAAGTTCTGTTGACCTTTTTGAACCTGAAAATTGTGTTAGTTTCTCTATGAGATAGTAAAAGAAGGTTCAAATTGAACAGCTGCTGTCAACGGCAATTCTAAGCTGAATGTGCCTGCTCTCGTCAGATCGCAGCAGCAATGCAGCTTAAGGCTTGGCAAGTACCAGCATGGGGGACTGGCTGGGAATCCCAAGTTCTGTTGACCTTTTTGAACCTGAAAATGTGTTAGTTTCTCTATGAGATAGCAAAAGAAGGTTCAAATTGAACAGCTGCTGTCAACGGCCATTCTAAGCTGAATGTGCCTGCTCTCGTCAGATCGCAGCAGCAATGCAGCTTAAGGCTTGGCAAGTACCAGCATGGGAGACTGGCTGGGAATTCCAAGTTCCGTTGACCTTTTTGAACCTGAAAATGTGTTAGTTTCTCTATGAGATAGTAAAAGAAGGTTCAAATTGAACAGCTGTTGTCAACGGCCATTCTAGGCTGAATGTGCCTGCTCTCGTCAGATCGCAGCAGCAATGCAGCTTAAGGCTTGGCAAGTACCAGCATGGGAGACTGGCTGGGAATCCCAAGTTCCGTTGACCTTTTTGAACCTGAAAATTGTGTTAGTTTCTCTATGAGATAGTAAAAGAAGGTTCAAATTGAACAGCTGCTGTCAACGGCCATTCTAAGCTGAATGTGCCTGCTCTTGTCAGATCGCAGCAGCAATGCAGCTTAAGGCTTGGCAAGTACCAGCATGGGAGACTGGCTTGGAATCCCAAGTTCTGGTGACCTTTTTGAACCTGAAAATTGTGTTAGTTTCTATATGAGATAGTAGAAGAAGGTTCAAATTGAACAACTGCTGTCAACGGCCATTCTAAGCTGTATGTGTGTGCTCTTGTCAGATCGCAGCAGCGATGCAGCTTAAGGCTTGGCAAGTACCAGCATGGGAGACTGGCTGGGAATCCCAAGTTCCGTTGACCTTTTTGAACCTGAAAATTGAGTTATTTTCTCTATGAGATAGTAAAAGAAGGTTCAAATTGAACAGCTGCTGTCAACGGCCATTCTAAGCTGAATGTGCCTGCTCTTGTCAGATCGCAGCAGCAATGCAGCTTAAGGCTTGGCAAGTACCAGCATGGGAGACTGGCTTGGAATCCCAAGTTCTGGTGACCTTTTTGAACCTGAAAATTGTGTTAGTTTCTATATGAGATAGTAGAAGAAGGTTCAAATTGAACAACTGCTGTCAACGGCCATTCTAAGCTGAATGTGTGTGCTCTTGTCAGATCGCAGCAGCGATGCAGCTTAAGGCTTGGCAAGTACCAGCATGGGAGACTGGCTGGGAATCCCAAGTTCCGTTGACCTTTTTGAACCTGAAAATTGTGTTAGTTTCTCTATGAGATAGCAAAAGAAGGTTCAAATTGAACAGCTGCTGTCAACGGCCATTCTAAGCTGAATGTGCCTGCTCTCGTCAGATCGCAGCAGCAAAGCAGCGTAAGGCTTGGCAAGTACCAGCATGGGAGACTGGCTGGGAATTCCAAGTTCTGTTGACCTTTTTGAACCTGAAAATGTGTTAGTTTCTCTATGAGATAGTAAAAGAAGGTTCAAATTGAACAGCTGCTGTCAACGGCCATTCTAAGCTGAATGTGCCTGCTCTTGTCAGATCGCAGCAGCAATGCAGCTTAAGGCTTGGCAAGTACCAGCATGGGAGACTGGCTTGGAATCCCAAGTTCTGGTGACCTTTTTGAACCTGAAAATTGTGTTAGTTTCTATATGAGATAGTAGAAGAAGGTTCAAATTGAACAGCTGCTGTCAACGGCCATTCTAAGCTGAATGTGTGTGCTCTTGTCAGATCGCAGCAGCGATGCAGCTTAAGGCTTGGCAAGTACCAGCATGGGAGACTGGCTGGGAATCCCACGTTCTGTTGACCTTTTTGAACCTGAAAATTGTGTTAGTTTCTCTATGAGATAGTAAAAGAAGGTTCAAATTGAACAGCTGCTGTCAACGGCAATTCTAAGCTGAATGTGCCTGCTCTCGTCAGATCGCAGCAGCAATGCAGCTTAAGGCTTGGCAAGTACCAGCATGGGAGACTGGCTGGGAATCCCAAGTTCCGTTGACCTTTTTGAACCTGAAAATTGTGTTAGTTTCTCTATGAGATAGCAAAAGAAGGTTCAAATTGAACAGCTGCTGTCAATGGCCATTCTAAGCTGAATGTGCCTGCTCTCGTCAGATCGCAGCAGCAATGCAGCTTATGGCTTAGCAAGTACCAGCATGGGGGACTGGCTGGGAATCCCATGTTCTGTTGACCTTTTTTAACCTGAAAATTGTGTTAGTTTCTCTATGAGATAGCAAAAGAAGGTTCAAATTGAACAGCTGCTGTCAACGGCCATTCTAAGCTGAATGTGCGTGCTCTTGTCAGATCGCAGCAGCAATGCAGCTTAAGGCTTGGCAAGTACCAGCATGGGAGACTGGCTGGGAATCCCAAGTTCTGTTGACCTTTTTGAACCTGAAAATTGTGTTAGTTTCTCTATGAGATAGTAAAAGAAGGTTCAAATTGAACAACTGCTGTCAACGGCCATTCTAAGCTGAATGTGTGTGCTCAAATCAGATCGCAGCAGCGATGCAGCTTAAGGCTTGGCAAGTACCAGCATGGGAGACTGGCTGGGATTCCCAAGTTCTGTTGACCTTTTTGAACCTGAAAATTGTGTTAGTTTCTCTATGAGATAGTAAAAGAAGGTTCAAATTGAACAGCTGCTGTCAACGGCAATTCTAAGCTGAATGTGCCTGCTCTCGTCAGTTCGCAGCAGCAATGCAGCTTAAGGCTTGGCAAGTACCAGCATGGGAGACTGGCTGGGAATCCCAAGTTCCGTTGACCTTTTTGAACCTGAAAATTGTGTTAGTTTCTCTATGAGATAGTAAAAGAAGGTTCAAATTGAACAGCTGCTGTCAACGGCAATTCTAAGCTGAATGTGCCTGCTCTCGTCAGTTCGCAGCAGCAATGCAGCTTAAGGCTTGGCAAGTACCAGCATGGGAGACTGGCTTGGAATCCCAAGTTCTGGTGACCTTTTTGAACCTGAAAATTGTGTTAGTTTCTATATGAGATAGTAGAAGAAGGTTCAAATTGAACAGCTGCTGTCAACGGCCATTCTAAGCTGAATGTGTGTGCTCTTGTCAGATCGCAGCAGCGATGCAGCTTAAGGCTTGGCAAGTACCAGCATGGGAGACTGGCTGGGAATCCCAAGTTCTGTTGACCTTTTTGAACCTGAAAATTGTGTTAGTTTCTCTATGAGATAGTAAAAGAAGGTTCAAATTGAACAGCTGCTGTCAACGGCAATTCTAAGCTGAATGTGCCTGCTCTCGTCAGATCGCAGCAGCAATGCAGCTTAAGGCTTGGCAAGTACCAGCATGGGAGACTGGCTGGGAATCCCAAGTTCCGTTGACCTTTTTGAACCTGAAAATTGTGTTAGTTTCTCTATGAGATAGCAAAAGAAGGTTCAAATTGAACAGCTGCTGTCAACGGCCATTCTAAGCTGAATGTGCCTGCTCTCGTCAGATCGCAGCAGCAATGCAGCTTAAGGCTTAGCAAGTACCAGCATGGGGGACTGGCTGGGAATCCCAAGTTCTGTTGACCTTTTTTAACCTGAAAATTGTGTTAGTTTCTCTATGAGATAGCAAAAGAAGGTTCAAATTAAACAGCTGCTGTCAACGGCCATTCTAAGCTGAATGTGCCTGCTCTTGTCAGATCGCAGCAGCAATGCAGCTTAAGGCTTGGCAAGTACCAGCATGGGAGACTGGCTGGGAATCCCAAGTTCTGTTGACCTTTTTGAACCTGAAAATTGTGTTAGTTTCTCTATGAGATAGTAAAAGAAGGTTTAAATTGAACAGCTGCTGTCAACGGCCATTCTAAGCTGAATGTGCCTGCTCTTGTCAGATCGCAGCAGCAATGCAGCTTAAGGCTTGGCAAGTACCAGCATGGGAGACTGGCTTGGAATCCCAAGTTCTGGTGACCTTTTTGAACCTGAAAATTGTGTTAGTTTCTATATGAGATAGTAGAAGAAGGTTCAAATTGAACAACTGCTGTCAACGGCCATTCTAAGCTGAATGTGTGTGCTCTTGTCAGATCGCAGCAGCGATGCAGCTTAAGGCTTGGCAAGTACCAGCATGGGAGACTGGCTGGGATTCCCAAGTTCTGTTGACCTTTTTGAACCTGAAAATTGTGTTAGTTTCTCTATGAGATAGTAAAAGAAGGTTCAAATTGAACAGCTGCTGTCAACGCCCATTCTAAGCTGAATGTGCCTGCTCTCGTCAGATCGCAGCAGCAATGCAGCTTAAGGCTTGGCAAGTACCAGCATGGGAGACTGGCTGGGAATCCCAAGTTCTGTTGACCTTTTTTAACCTGAAAATTGTGTTAGTTTCTCTATGAGATAGTGAAAGAAGGTTCAAATTGAACAGCTCCTGTCAACGGCCATTCTAAGCTGAATGTGCCTGCTCTCGTCAGATCGCAGCAGCAATGCAGCTTAAGGCTTGGCAAGTACCAGCATGGGAGACTGACTGGGAATTCCAAGTTCCGTTGACCTTTTTGAACCTGAAAATGTGTTAGTTTCTCTATGAGATAGTAAAAGAAGGTTCAAATTGAACAGCTGCTGTCAACGGCCATTCTAAGCTGAATGTGCCTGCTCTCATCAGATCGCAGCAGCAATGCAGCTTAAGGCTTGGCAAGTACCAGCATGGGAGACTGGCTGGGAATCCCAAGTTCTGTTGACCTTTTTGAACCTGAAAATTGTGATAGTTTCTCTATGAGATAGTAAAAGAAGGTTCAAATTGAACAGCTGCTGTCAACGGCCATTCTAAGCTGAATGTGCCTGCTCTTGTCAGATCGCAGCAGCAATGCAGCTTAAGGCTTGGCAAGTACCAGCATGGGAGACTGGCTTGGAATCCCAAGTTCTGGTGACCTTTTTGAACCTGAAAATTGTGTTAGTTTCTATATGAGATAGTAGAAGAAGGTTCAAATTGAACAACTGCTGTCAACGGCCATTCTAAGCTGAATGTGTGTGCTCTTGTCAGATCGCAGCAGCGATGCAGCTTAAGGCTTGGCAAGTACCAGCATGGGAGACTGGCTGGGAATCCCAAGTTCTGTTGACCTTTTTGAACCTGAAAATTGTGTTAGTTTCTCTATGAGATAGTAAAAGAAGGTTCAAATTGAACAGCTGCTGTCAACGGCAATTCTAAGCTGAATGTGCCTGCTCTCGTCAGATCGCAGCAGCAATGCAGCTTAAGGCTTGGCAAGTACCAGCATGGGAGACTGGCTGGGAATCCCAAGTTCCGTTGACCTTTTTGAACCTGAAAATTGTGTTAGTTTCTCTATGAGATAGCAAAAGAAGGTTCAAATTGAACAGCTGCTGTCAACGGCCATTCTAAGCTGAATGTGCCTGCTCTCGTCAGATCGCAGCAGCAATGCAGCTTAAGGCTTGGCAAGTACCAGCATGGGAGACTGGCTGGGAATCCCAAGTTCTGTTAACCTTTTTGAACCTGAAAATTGTGATAGTTTCTCTATGAGATAGTAAAAGAAGGTTCAAATTGAACAGCTGCTGTCAACGGCCATTCTAAGCTGAATGTGCCTGCTCTTGTCAGATCGCAGCAGCAATGCAGCTTAAGGCTTGGCAAGTACCAGCATGGGAGACTGGCTTGGAATCCCAAGTTCTGGTGACCTTTTTGAACCTGAAAATTGTGTTAGTTTCTATATGAGATAGTAGAAGAAGGTTCAAATTGAACAGCTGCTGTCAACGGCCATTCTAAGCTGAATGTGTGTGCTCTTGTCAGATCGCAGCAGCGATGCAGCTTAAGGCTTGGCAAGTACCAGCATGGGAGACTGGCTGGGAATCCCAAGTTCTGTTGACCTTTTTGAACCTGAAAATTGTGTTAGTTTCTCTATGAGATAGTAAAAGAAGGTTCAAATTGAACAGCTGCTGTCAACGGCAATTCTAAGCTGAATGTGCCTGCTCTCGTCAGATCGCAGCAGCAATGCAGCTTAAGGCTTGGCAAGTACCAGCATGGGAGACTGGCTGGGAATCCCAAGTTCTGTTAACCTTTTTTAAACTGAAAATTGTGTTAGTTTCTCTATGAGATAGTAAAAGAAGGTTCAAATTGAACAGCTGCTGTCAACGGCCATTCTAAGCTGAATGTGCCTGCTCTCGTCAGATCGCAGCAGCAATGCAGCTTAAGGCTTGGCAAGTACCAGCATGGGAGACTGGCTGGGAATTCCAAGTTCCGTTGACCTTTTTGAACCTGAAAATGTGTTAGTTTCTCTATGAGATAGTAAAAGAAGGTTCAAATTGAACAGCTTCTGTCAACGGCCATTCTAAGCTGAATGTGCCTGCTCTCATCAGATCGCAGCAGCAATGCAGCTTAAGGCTTGGCAAGTACCAGCATGGGAGACTGGCTGGGAATCCCAAGTTCCGTTGACCTTTTTGAACCTGAAAATTGTGTTAGTTTCTCTATGAGATAGCAAAAGAAGGTTCAAATTGAACAGCTGCTGTCAACGGCCATTCTAAGCTGAATGTGCCTGCTCTCGTCAGATCGCAGCAGCAATGCAGCTTAAGGCTTGGCAAGTACCAGCATGGGAGACTGGCTGGGAATCCCAAGTTCCGTTGACCTTTTTGAACCTGAAAATTGTGTTAGTTTCTCTATGAGATAGCAAAAGAAGGTTCAAATTGAACAGCTGCTGTCAACGGCCATTCTAAGCTGAATGTGCCTGCTCTTGTCAGATCGCAGCAGCAATGCAGCTTAAGGCTTGGCAAGTACCAGCATGGGAGACTGGCTGGGAATCCCAAGTTCTGTAGACCTTTTTGAACCTGAAAATTGTGTTAGTTTCTCTATGAGATAGTAAAAGAAGGTTCAAATTGAACAGCTGCTGTCAACGGCAATTCTAAGCTGAATGTGCCTGCTCTCGTCAGATCGCAGCAGCAATGCAGCTTAAGGCTTGGCAAGTACCAGCATGGGAGACTGGCTGGGAATCCCAAGTTCCGTTGACCTCTTTGAATCTGAGAATTGTGTTAGTTTCTCTATGAGATAGCAAAAGAAGGTTCAAATTGAACAGCTGCTGTCAACGGCCATTCTAAGCTGAATGTGCCTGCTCTCGTCAGATCGCAGCAGCAATGCAGCTTAAGGCTTGGCAAGTACCAGCATGGGGGACTGGCTGGGAATCCCAAGTTCTGTTGACCTTTTTGAACCTGAAAATTGTGTTAGTTTCTCTATGAGATAGTAAAAGAAGGTTCAAATTGAGCAGCTGCTGTCAACGGCAATTCTAAGCTGAATGTGCCTGCTCTCGTCAGATCGCAGCAGCAATGCAGCTTAAGGCTTGGCAAGTACCAGCATGGGAGACTGGCTGGGAATCCCAAGTTCTGGTGACCTTTTTGAACCTGAAAATTGTGTTAGTTTCTATATGAGATAGTAGAAGAAGGTTCAAATTGAACAACTGCTGTCAACGGCCATTCTAAGCTGAATGTGTGTGCTCTTGTCAGATCGCAGCAGCGATGCAGCTTAAGGCTTGGCAAGTACCAGCATGGGAGACTGGCTGGGAATCCCAAGTTCTGTTGACCTTTTTGAACCTGAAAATTGTGTTAGTTTCTCTATGAGATAGTAAAAGAAGGTTCAAATTGAACAGCTGCTGTCAACGGCAATTCTAAGCTGAATGTGCCTGCTCTCGTCAGATCGCAGCAGCAATGCAGCTTAAGGCTTGGCAAGTACCAGCATGGGAGACTGGCTGGGAATCCCAAGTTCCGTTGACCTCTTTGAATCTGAGAATTGTGTTAGTTTCTCTATGAGATAGCAAAAGAAGGTTCAAATTGAACAGCTGCTGTCAACGGCCATTCTAAGCTGAATGTGCCTGCTCTCGTCAGATCGCAGCAGCAATGCAGCTTAAGGCTTGGCAAGTACCAGCATGGGGGACTGGCTGGGAATCCCAAGTTCTGTTGACCTTTTTGAACCTGAAAATTGTGTTAGTTTCTCTATGAGATAGCAAAAGAAGGTTCAAATTGAACAGCTGCTGTCAACGGCCATTCTAAGCTGAATGTGCCTGCTCTCGTCAGATCGCAGCAGCAATGCAGCTTAAGGCTTGGCAAGTACCAGCATGGGGGACTGGCTGGGAATCCCAAGTTCTGTTGACCTTTTTTAACCTGAAAATTGTGTTAGTTTCTCTATGAGATAGTAAAAGAAGGTTCAAATTGAACAGCTGCTGTCAACGGCCATTCTAAGCTGAATGTGCCTGCTCTTGTCAGATCGCAGCAGCAATGCAGCTTAAGGCTTGGCAAGTACCAGCATGGGAGACTGGCTTGGAATCCCAAGTTCTGGTGACCTTTTTGAACCTGAAAATTGTGTTAGTTTCTATATGAGATAGTAGAAGAAGGTTCAAATTGAACAACTGCTGTCAACGGCCATTCTAAGCTGAATGTGTGTGCTCTTGTCAGATCGCAGCAGCGATGCAGCTTAAGGCTTGGCAAGTACCAGCATGGGAGACTGGCTGGGAATCCCAAGTTCTGTTGACCTTTTTGAACCTGAAAATTGTGTTAGTTTCTATATGAGATAGTAGAAGAAGGTTCAAATTGAACAACTGCTGTCAACGGCCATTCTAAGCTTAATGTGTGTGCTCTTGTCAGATCGCAGCAGCGATGCAGCTTAAGGCTTGGCAAGTACCAGCATGGGAGACTGGCTGGGAATCCCAAGTTCTGTTGACCTTTTTGAACCTGAAAATTGTGTTAGTTTCTCTATGAGATAGTAAAAGAAGGTTCAAATTGAACAGCTGCTGTCAACGGCAATTCTAAGCTGAATGTGCCTGCTCTCGTCAGATCGCAGCAGCAATGCAGCTTAAGGCTTGGCAAGTACCAGCATGGGAGACTGGCTGGGAATCCCAAGTTCCATTGACCTTTTTGAACCTGAAAATTGTGTTAGTTTCTCTATGAGATAGCAAAAGAAGGTTCAAATTGAACAGCTGCTGTCAACGGCCATTCTAAGCTGAATGTGCCTGCTCTCGTCAGATCGCAGCAGCAATGCAGCTTAAGGCTTGGCAAGTACCAGCATGGGAGACTGGCTGGGAATCCCAAGTTCTGTTAACCTTTTTTAAACTGAAAATTGTGTTAGTTTCTCTATGAGATAGTAAAAGTAGGTTCAAATTGAACAGCTGCTGTCAACGGCCATTCTAAGCTGAATGTGCCTGCTCTCGTCAGATCGCAGCAGCAATGCAGCTTAAGGCTTGGCAAGTACCAGCATGGGAGACTGGCTGGGAATTCCAAGTTCCGTTGACCTTTTTGAACCTGAAAATGTGTTAGTTTCTCTATGAGATAGTAAAAGAAGGTTCAAATTGAACAGCTGCTGTCAACGGCCATTCTAAGCTGAATGTGCCTGCTCTCATCAGATCGCAGCAGCAATGCAGCTTAAGGCTTGGCAAGTACCAGCATGGGAGACTGGCTGGGAATCCCAAGTTCCGTTGACCTTTTTGAACCTGAAAATTGTGTTAGTTTCTCTATAAGATAGCAAAAGAAGGTTCAAATTGAACAGCTGCTGTCAACGGCCATTCTAAGCTGAATGTGCCTGCTCTCGTCAGATCGCAGCAGCAATGCAGCTTAAGGCTTGGCAAGTACCAGCATGGGAGACTGGCTGGGAATCCCAAGTTCCGTTGACCTTTTTGAACCTGAAAATTGTGTTAGTTTCTCTATGAGATAGCAAAAGAAGGTTCAAATTGAACAGCTGCTGTCAACGGCCATTCTAAGCTGAATGTGCCTGCTCTTGTCAGATCGCAGCAGCTTAAGGCTTGGCAAGTACCAGCATGGGAGACTGGCTGGGAATCCCAAGTTCTGTTGACCTTTTTGAACCTGAAAATTGTGTTAGTTTCTCTATGAGATAGTAAAAGAAGGTTCAAATTGAACAGCTGCTGTCAACGGCCATTCTAAGCTGAATGTGCCTGCTCTTGTCAGATCGCAGCAGCAATGCAGCTTAAGGCTTGGCAAGTACCAGCATGGGAGACTGGCTGGGAATCCCAAGTTCTGGTGACCTTTTTGAACCTGAAAATTGTGTTAGTTTCTATATGAGATAGTAGAAGAAGGTTCAAATTGAACAACTGCTGTCAACGGCCATTCTAAGCTGAATGTGTGTGCTCTTGTCAGATCGCAGCAGCGATGCAGCTTAAGGCTTGGCAAGTACCAGCATGGGAGACTGGCTGGGAATCCCAAGTTCTGTTGACCTTTTTTAACCTGAAAATTGTGTTAGTTTCTCTATGAGATAGTAAAAGAAGGTTCAAATTGAACAGCTGCTGTCAACGGCAATTCTAAGCTGAATGTGCCTGCTCTCGTCAGATCGCAGCAGCAATGCAGCTTAAGGCTTGGCAAGTACCAGCATGGGAGACTGGCTGGGAATCCCAAGTTCCGTTGACCTCTTTGAACCTGAGAATTGTGTTAGTTTCTCTATGAGATAGCAAAAGAAGGTTCAAATTGAACAGCTGCTGTCAACGGCCATTCTAAGCTGAATGTGCCTGCTCTCGTCAGATCGCAGCAGCAATGCAGCTTAAGGCTTGGCAAGTACCAGCATGGGAGACTGGCTGGGAATCCCAAGTTCTGTTGACCTTTTTGAACCTGAAAATTGTGTTAGTTTCTCTATGAGATAGTAAAAGAAGGTTCAAATTGAACAGCTGCTGTCAACGGCCATTCTAAGCTGAATGTGCCTGCTCTCGTCAGATCGCAGCAGCAATGCAGCTTAAGGCTTGGCAAGTACCAGCATGGGAGACTGGCTGGGAATCCCAAGTTCCGTTGACCTTTTTGAACCTGAAAATTGTGTTAGTTTCTCTTTGAGATAGCAAAAGAAGGTTCAAATTGAACAGCTGCTGTCAACGGCCATTCTAAGCTGAATGTGCCTGCTCTTGTCAGATCGCAGCAGCAATGCAGCTTAAGGCTTGGCAAGTACCAGCATGGGAGACTGGCTGGGAATCCCAAGTTCTGTTGACCTTTTTTAACCTGAAAATTGTGTTAGTTTCTCTATGAGATAGTGAAAGAAGGTTCAAATTGAACAGCTGCTGTCAACGGCCATTCTAAGCTGAATGTGCCTGCTCTCGTCAGATCGCAGCAGCAATGCAGCTTAAGGCTTGGCAATTACCAGCATGGGAGACTGGCTGGGAATTCCAAGTTCCGTTGACCTTTTTGAACCTGAAAATGTGTTAGTTTCTCTATGAGATAGTAAAAGAAGGTTCAAATTGAACAGCTGCTGTCAACGGCCATTCTAAGCTGAATGTACCTGCTCTCATCAGATCGCAGCAGCAATGCAGCTTAAGGCTTGGCAAGTACCAGCATGGGAGACTGGCTGGGAATCCCAAGTTCTGTTGACCTTTTTGAACCTGAAAATTGTGTTAGTTTCTCTATGAGATAGTAAAAGAAGGTTCAAATTGAACAGCTGCTGTCAACGGCCATTCTAAGCTGAATGTGCCTGCTCTCGTCAGATCGCAGCAGCAATGCAGCTTAAGGCTTGGCAAGTACCAGCATGGGAGACTGGCTGGGAATCCCAAGTTCCGTTGACCTTTTTGAACCTGAAAATTGTGTTAGTTTCTCTTTGAGATAGCAAAAGAAGGTTCAAATTGAACAGCTGCTGTCAACGGCCATTCTAAGCTGAATGTGCCTGCTCTTGTCAGATCGCAGCAGCAATGCAGCTTAAGGCTTGGCAAGTACCAGCATGGGAGACTGGCTGGGAATCCCAAGTTCTGTTGACCTTTTTTAACCTGAAAATTGTGTTAGTTTCTCTATGAGATAGTGAAAGAAGGTTCAAATTGAGCAGCTGCTGTCAACGGCCATTCTAAGCTGAATGTGCCTGCTCTCGTCAGATCGCAGCAGCAATGCAGCTTAAGGCTTGGCAAGTACCAGCATGGGAGACTGGCTGGGAATCCCAAGTTCCGTTGACCTTTTTGAACCTGAAAATTGTGTTAGTTTCTCTTTGAGATAGCAAAAGAAGGTTCAAATTGAACAGCTGCTGTCAACGGCCATTCTAAGCTGAATGTGCCTGCTCTTGTCAGATCGCAGCAGCAATGCAGCTTAAGGCTTGGCAAGTACCAGCATGGGAGACTGGCTGGGAATCCCAAGTTCTGTTGACCTTTTTTAACCTGAAAATTGTGTTAGTTTCTCTATGAGATAGTGAAAGAAGGTTCAAATTGAACAGCTGCTGTCAACGGCCATTCTAAGCTGAATGTGCCTGCTCTTGTCAGATCGCAGCAGCAATGCAGCTTAAGGCTTGGCAAGTACCAGCATGGGAGACTGGCTTGGAATCCCAAGTTCTGGTGACCTTTTTGAACCTGAAAATTGTGTTAGTTTCTATATGAGATAGTAGAAGAAGGTTCAAATTGAACTACTGCTGTCAACGGCCATTCTAAGCTGAATGTGTGTGCTCTTGTCAGATCGCAGCAGCGATGCAGCTTAAGGCTTGGCAAGTACCAGCATGGGAGACTGGCTGGGAATCCCAAGTTCTGTTGACCTTTTTGAACCTGAAAATTGTGTTAGTTTCTCTATGAGATAGTAAAAGAAGGTTCAAATTGAACAGCTGCTGTCAACGGCAATTCTAAGCTGAATGTGCCTGCTCTCGTCAGATCGCAGCAGCAATGCAGCTTAAGGCTTGGCAAGTACCAGCATGGGGGACTGGCTGGGAATCCCAAGTTCTGTTGACCTTTTTGAACCTGAAAATGTGTTAGTTTCTCTATGAGATAGCAAAAGAAGGTTCAAATTGAACAGCTGCTGTCAACGGCCATTCTAAGCTGAATGTGCCTGCTCTCGTCAGATCGCAGCAGCAATGCAGCTTAAGGCTTGGCAAGTACCAGCATGGGAGACTGGCTGGGAATTCCAAGTTCCGTTGACCTTTTTGAACCTGAAAATGTGTTAGTTTCTCTATGAGATAGTAAAAGAAGGTTCAAATTGAACAGCTGTTGTCAACGGCCATTCTAGGCTGAATGTGCCTGCTCTCGTCAGATCGCAGCAGCAATGCAGCTTAAGGCTTGGCAAGTACCAGCATGGCAGACTGGCTGGGAATCCCAAGTTCCGTTGACCTTTTTGAACCTGAAAATTGTGTTAGTTTCTCTATGAGATAGTAAAAGAAGGTTCAAATTGAACAGCTGCTGTCAACGGCCATTCTAAGCTGAATGTGCCTGCTCTTGTCAGATCGCAGCAGCAATGCAGCTTAAGGCTTGGCAAGTACCAGCATGGGAGACTGGCTTGGAATCCCAAGTTCTGGTGACCTTTTTGAACCTGAAAATTGTGTTAGTTTCTATATGAGATAGTAGAAGAAGGTTCAAATTGAACAACTGCTGTCAACAGCCATTCTAAGCTGTATGTGTGTGCTCTTGTCAGATCGCAGCAGCGATGCAGCTTAAGGCTTGGCAAGTACCAGCATGGGAGACTGGCTGGGAATCCCAAGTTCCGTTGACCTTTTTGAACCTGAAAATTGAGTTATTTTCTCTATGAGATAGTAAAAGAAGGTTCAAATTGAACAGCTGCTGTCAACGGCCATTCTAAGCTGAATGTGCCTGCTCTTGTCAGATCGCAGCAGCAATGCAGCTTAAGGCTTGGCAAGTACCAGCATGGGAGACTGGCTTGGAATCCCAAGTTCTGGTGACCTTTTTGAACCTGAAAATTGTGTTAGTTTCTATATGAGATAGTAGAAGAAGGTTCAAATTGAACAACTGCTGTCAACGGCCATTCTAAGCTGAATGTGTGTGCTCTTGTCAGATCGCAGCAGCGATGCAGCTTAAGGCTTGGCAAGTACCAGCATGGGAGACTGGCTGGGAATCCCAAGTTCCGTTGACCTTTTTGAACCTGAAAATTGTGTTAGTTTCTCTATGAGATAGCAAAAGAAGGTTCAAATTGAACAGCTGCTGTCAACGGCCATTCTAAGCTGAATGTGCCTGCTCTCGTCAGATCGCAGCAGCAAAGCAGCGTAAGGCTTGGCAAGTACCAGCATGGGAGACTGGCTGGGAATTCCAAGTTCCGTTGACCTTTTTGAACCTGAAAATGTGTTAGTTTCTCTATGAGATAGTAAAAGAAGGTTCAAATTGAACAGCTGCTGTCAACGGCCATTCTAAGCTGAATGTGCCTGCTCTCGTCAGATCGCAGCAGCAATGCAGCGTAAGGCTTGGCAAGTACCAGCATGGGAGACTGGCTGGGAATTCCAAGTTCCGTTGACCTTTTTGAACCTGAAAATGTGTTAGTTTCTCTATGAGATAGTAAAAGAAGGTTCAAATTGAACAGCTGCTGTCAACGGCCATTCTAAGCTGAATGTGCCTGCTCTCGTCAGATCGCAGCAGCAATGCAGCGTAAGGCTTGGCAAGTACCAGTATGGGAGACTGGCTGGGAATTCCAAGTTCCGTTGACCTTTTTGAACCTGAAAATGTGTTAGTTTCTCTATGAGATAGTAAAAGAAGGTTCAAATTGAACAGCTGCTGTCAACGGCCATTCTAAGCTGAATGTGCCTGCTCTCGTCAGATCGCAGCAGCAATGCAGCTTAAGGCTTGGCAAGTACCAGCATGGGAGACTGGCTGGGAATCCCAAGTTCCGTTGACCTTTTTGAACCTGAAAATTGTGTTAGTTTCTCTATGAGATAGCAAAAGAAGGTTCAAATGGAACAGCTGCTGTCAACGGCCATTCTAAGCTGAATGTGCCTGCTCTTGTCAGATCGCAGCAGCTTAAGGCTTGGCAAGTACCAGCATGGGAGACTGGCTGGGAATCCCAAGTTCTGTTGACCTTTTTGAACCTGAAAATTGTGTTAGTTTCTCTATGAGATAGTAAAAGAAGGTTCAAATTGAACAGCTGCTGTCAACGGCCATTCTAAGCTGAATGTGCCTGCTCTTGTCAGATCGCAGCAGCAATGCAGCTTAAGGCTTGGCAAGTACCAGCATGGGAGACTGGCTTGGAATCCCAAGTTCTGGTGACCTTTTTGAACCTGAAAATTGTGTTAGTTTCTATATGAGATAGTAGAAGAAGGTTCAAATTGAACAACTGCTGTCAACGGCCATTCTAAGCTGAATGTGTGTGCTCTTGTCAGATCGCAGCAGCGATGCAGCTTAAGGCTTGGCAAGTACCAGCATGGGAGACTGGCTGGGAATCCCAAGTTCCGTTGACCTTTTTGAACCTGAAAATTGTGTTAGTTTCTCTATGAGATAGCAAAAGAAGGTTCAAATTGAACAGCTGCTGTCAACGGCCATTCTAAGCTGAATGTGCCTGCTCTCGTCAGATCGCAGCAGCAAAGCAGCGTAAGGCTTGGCAAGTACCAGCATGGGAGACTGGCTGGGAATTCCAAGTTCCGTTGACCTTTTTGAACCTGAAAATGTGTTAGTTTCTCTATGAGATAGTAAAAGAAGGTTCAAATTGAACAGCTGCTGTCAACGGCCATTCTAAGCTGAATGTGCCTGCTCTCGTCAGATCGCAGCAGCAATGCAGCGTAAGGCTTGGCAAGTACCAGCATGGGAGACTGGCTGGGAATTCCAAGTTCCGTTGACCTTTTTGAACCTGAAAATGTGTTAGTTTCTCTATGAGATAGTAAAAGAAGGTTCAAATTGAACAGCTGCTGTCAACGGCCATTCTAAGCTGAATGTGCCTGCTCTCGTCAGATCGCAGCAGCAATGCAGCGTAAGGCTTGGCAAGTACCAGCATGGGAGACTGGCTGGGAATTCCAAGTTCCGTTGACCTTTTTGAACCTGAAAATGTGTTAGTTTCTCTATGAGATAGTAAAAGAAGGTTCAAATTGAACAGCTGCTGTCAACGGCCATTCTAAGCTGAATGTGCCTGCTCTCGTCAGATCGCAGCAGCAATGCAGCTTAAGGCTTGGCAAGTACCAGCATGGGAGACTGGCTGGGAATCCCAAGTTCCGTTGACCTTTTTGAACCTGAAAATTGTGTTAGTTTCTCTATGAGATAGCAAAAGAAGGTTCAAATTGAACAGCTGCTGTCAACGGCCATTCTAAGCTGAATGTGCCTGCTCTTGTCAGATCGCAGCAGCTTAAGGCTTGGCAAGTACCAGCATGGGAGACTGGCTGGGAATCCCAAGTTCTGTTGACCTTTTTGAACCTGAAAATTGTGTTAGTTTCTCTATGAGATAGTAAAAGAAGGTTCAAATTGAACAGCTGCTGTCAACGGCCATTCTAAGCTGAATGTGCCTGCTCTTGTCAGATCGCAGCAGCAATGCAGCTTAAGGCTTGGCAAGTACCAGCATGGGAGACTGGCTGGGAATCCCAAGTTCTGGTGACCTTTTTGAACCTGAAAATTGTGTTAGTTTCTATATGAGATAGTAGAAGAAGGTTCAAATTGAACAACTGCTGTCAACGGCCATTCTAAGCTGAATGTGTGTGCTCTTGTCAGATCGCAGCAGCGATGCAGCTTAAGGCTTGGCAAGTACCAGCATGGGAGACTGGCTGGGAATCCCAAGTTCTGTTGACCTTTTTTAACCTGAAAATTGTGTTAGTTTCTCTATGAGATAGTAAAAGAAGGTTCAAATTGAACAGCTGCTGTCAACGGCAATTCTAAGCTGAATGTGCCTGCTCTCGTCAGATCGCAGCAGCAATGCAGCTTAAGGCTTGGCAAGTACTAGCATGGGAGACTGGCTGGGAATCCCAAGTTCCGTTGACCTCTTTGAACCTGAGAATTGTGTTAGTTTCTCTATGAGATAGCAAAAGAAGGTTCAAATTGAACAGCTGCTGTCAACGGCCATTCTAAGCTGAATGTGCCTGCTCTCGTCAGATCGCAGCAGCAATGCAGCTTAAGGCTTGGCAAGTACCAGCATGGGGGACTGGCTGGGAATCCCAAGTTCTGTTGACCTTTTTGAACCTGAAAATTGTGTTAGTTTCTCTATGAGATAGTAAAAGAAGGTTCAAATTGAACAGCTGCTGTCAACGGCAATTCTAAGCTGAATGTGCCTGCTCTCGTCAGATCGCAGCAGCAATGCAGCTTAAGGCTTGGCAAGTACCAGCATGGGAGACTGGCTGGGAATCCCAAGTTCTGTTGACCTCTTTGAACCTGAGAATTGTGTTAGTTTCTCTATGAGATAGTAAAAGAAGGTTCAAATTGAACAGCTGCTGTCAACGGCCATTCTAAGCTGAATGTGCCTGCTCTCGTCAGATCGCAGCAGCAATGCAGCTTAAGGCTTGGCAAGTACCAGCATGGGAGACTGGCTGGGAATCCCAAGTTCCGTTGACCTTTTTGAACCTGAAAATTGTGTTAGTTTCTCTTTGAGATAGCAAAAGAAGGTTCAAATTGAACAGCTGCTGTCAACGGCCATTCTAAGCTGAATGTGCCTGCTCTTGTCAGATCGCAGCAGCAATGCAGCTTAAGGCTTGGCAAGTACCAGCATGGGAGACTGGCTGGGAATCCCAAGTTCTGTTGACCTTTTTTAACCTGAAAATTGTGTTAGTTTCTCTATGAGATAGTGAAAGAAGGTTCAAATTGAACAGCTGCTGTCAACGGCCATTCTAAGCTGAATGTGCCTGCTCTCGTCAGATCGCAGCAGCAATGCAGCTTAAGGCTTGGCAATTACCAGCATGGGAGACTGGCTGGGAATTCCAAGTTCCGTTGACCTTTTTGAACCTGAAAATGTGTTAGTTTCTCTATGAGATAGTAAAAGAAGGTTCAAATTGAACAGCTGCTGTCAACGGCCATTCTAAGCTGAATGTACCTGCTCTCATCAGATCGCAGCAGCAATGCAGCTTAAGGCTTGGCAAGTACCAGCATGGGAGACTGGCTGGGAATCCCAAGTTCTGTTGACCTTTTTGAACCTGAAAATTGTGTTAGTTTCTCTATGAGATAGTAAAAGAAGGTTCAAATTGAACAGCTGCTGTCAACGGCCATTCTAAGCTGAATGTGCCTGCTCTCGTCAGATCGCAGCAGCAATGCAGCTTAAGGCTTGGCAAGTACCAGCATAGGAGACTGGCTGGGAATCCCAAGTTCCGTTGACCTTTTTGAACCTGAAAATTGTGTTAGTTTCTCTTTGAGATAGCAAAAGAAGGTTCAAATTGAACAGCTGCTGTCAACGGCCATTCTAAGCTGAATGTGCCTGCTCTTGTCAGATCGCAGCAGCAATGCAGCTTAAGGCTTGGCAAGTACCAGCATGGGAGACTGGCTGGGAATCCCAAGTTCTGTTGACCTTTTTTAACCTGAAAATTGTGTTAGTTTCTCTATGA
The DNA here is from genome assembly GCF_040894005.1 of Engystomops pustulosus. Taxonomy (NCBI): domain Eukaryota; kingdom Metazoa; phylum Chordata; class Amphibia; order Anura; family Leptodactylidae; genus Engystomops; species Engystomops pustulosus. The sequence continues at coordinate 61,903,875 of NC_092419.1, forward strand.
GATAGTGAAAGAAGGTTCAAATTGAGCAGCTGCTGTCAACGGCCATTCTAAGCTGAATGTGCCTGCTCTCGTCAGATCGCAGCAGCAATGCAGCTTAAGGCTTGGCAAGTACCAGCATGGGAGACTGGCTGGGAATCCCAAGTTCCGTTGACCTTTTTGAACCTGAAAATTGTGTTAGTTTCTCTTTGAGATAGCAAAAGAAGGTTCAAATTGAACAGCTGCTGTCAACGGCCATTCTAAGCTGAATGTGCCTGCTCTTGTCAGATCGCAGCAGCAATGCAGCTTAAGGCTTGGCAAGTACCAGCATGGGAGACTGGCTGGGAATCCCAAGTTCTGTTGACCTTTTTTAACCTGAAAATTGTGTTAGTTTCTCTATGAGATAGTGAAAGAAGGTTCAAATTGAACAGCTGCTGTCAACGGCCATTCTAAGCTGAATGTGCCTGCTCTTGTCAGATCGCAGCAGCAATGCAGCTTAAGGCTTGGCAAGTACCAGCATGGGAGACTGGCTTGGAATCCCAAGTTCTGGTGACCTTTTTGAACCTGAAAATTGTGTTAGTTTCTATATGAGATAGTAGAAGAAGGTTCAAATTGAACAACTGCTGTCAACGGCCATTCTAAGCTGAATGTGTGTGCTCTTGTCAGATCGCAGCAGCGATGCAGCTTAAGGCTTGGCAAGTACCAGCATGGGAGACTGGCTGGGAATCCCAAGTTCTGTTGACCTTTTTGAACCTGAAAATTGTGTAAGTTTCTCTATGAGATAGTAAAAGAAGGTTCAAATTGAACAGCTGCTGTCAACGGCAATTCTAAGCTGAATGTGCCTGCTCTCGTCAGATCGCAGCAGCAATGCAGCTTAAGGCTTGGCAAGTACCAGCATGGGGGACTGGCTGGGAATCCCAAGTTCTGTTGACCTTTTTGAACCTGAAAATGTGTTAGTTTCTCTATGAGATAGCAAAAGAAGGTTCAAATTGAACAGCTGCTGTCAACGGCCATTCTAAGCTGAATGTGCCTGCTCTCGTCAGATCGCAGCAGCAATGCAGCTTAATGCTTGGCAAGTACCAGCATGGGAGACTGGCTGGGAATTCCAAGTTCCGTTGACCTTTTTGAACCTGAAAATGTGTTAGTTTCTCTATGAGATAGTAAAAGAAGGTTCAAATTGAACAGCTGTTGTCAACGGCCATTCTAGGCTGAATGTGCCTGCTCTCGTCAGATCGCAGCAGCAATGCAGCTTAAGGCTTGGCAAGTACCAGCATGGGAGACTGGCTGGGAATCCCAAGTTCCGTTGACCTTTTTGAACCTGAAAATTGTGTTAGTTTCTCTATGAGATAGTAAAAGAAGGTTCAAATTGAACAGCTGCTGTCAACGGCCATTCTAAGCTGAATGTGCCTGCTCTTGTCAGATCGCAGCAGCAATGCAGCTTAAGGCTTGGCAAGTACCAGCATGGGAGACTGGCTTGGAATCCCAAGTTCTGGTGACCTTTTTGAACCTGAAAATTGTGTTAGTTTCTATATGAGATAGTAGAAGAAGGTTCAAATTGAACAACTGCTGTCAACGGCCATTCTAAGCTGTATGTGTGTGCTCTTGTCAGATCGCAGCAGCGATGCAGCTTAAGGCTTGGCAAGTACCAGCATGGGAGACTGGCTGGGAATCCCAAGTTCCGTTGACCTTTTTGAACCTGAAAATTGAGTTATTTTCTCTATGAGATAGTAAAAGAAGGTTCAAATTGAACAGCTGCTGTCAACGGCCATTCTAAGCTGAATGTGCCTGCTCTTGTCAGATCGCAGCAGCAATGCAGCTTAAGGCTTGGCAAGTACCAGCATGGGAGACTGGCTTGGAATCCCAAGTTCTGGTGACCTTTTTGAACCTGAAAATTGTGTTAGTTTCTATATGAGATAGTAGAAGAAGGTTCAAATTGAACAACTGCTGTCAACGGCCATTCTAAGCTGAATGTGTGTGCTCTTGTCAGATCGCAGCAGCGATGCAGCTTAAGGCTTGGCAAGTACCAGCATGGGAGACTGGCTGGGAATCCCAAGTTCCGTTGACCTTTTTGAACCTGAAAATTGTGTTAGTTTCTCTATGAGATAGCAAAAGAAGGTTCAAATTGAACAGCTGCTGTCAACGGCCATTCTAAGCTGAATGTGCCTGCTCTCGTCAGATCGCAGCAGCAAAGCAGCGTAAGGCTTGGCAAGTACCAGCATGGGAGACTGGCTGGGAATTCCAAGTTCCGTTGACCTTTTTGAACCTGAAAATGTGTTAGTTTCTCTATGAGATAGTAAAAGAAGGTTCAAATTGAACAGCTGCTGTCAACGGCCATTCTAAGCTGAATGTGCCTGCTCTCGTCAGATCGCAGCAGCAATGCAGCGTAAGGCTTGGCAAGTACCAGCATGGGAGACTGGCTGGGAATTCCAAGTTCCGTTGACCTTTTTGAACCTGAAAATGTGTTAGTTTCTCTATGAGATAGTAAAAGAAGGTTCAAATTGAACAGCTGCTGTCAACGGCCATTCTAAGCTGAATGTGCCTGCTCTCGTCAGATCGCAGCAGCAATGCAGCGTAAGGCTTGGCAAGTACCAGCATGGGAGACTGGCTGGGAATTCCAAGTTCCGTTGACCTTTTTGAACCTGAAAATGTGTTAGTTTCTCTATGAGATAGTAAAAGAAGGTTCAAATTGAACAGCTGCTGTCAACGGCCATTCTAAGCTGAATGTGCCTGCTCTCGTCAGATCGCAGCAGCAATGCAGCGTAAGGCTTGGCAAGTACCAGCATGGGAGACTGGCTGGGAATTCCAAGTTCCGTTGACCTTTTTGAACCTGAAAATGTGTTAGTTTCTCTATGAGATAGTAAAAGAAGGTTCAAATTGAACAGCTGCTGTCAACGGCCATTCTAAGCTGAATGTGCCTGCTCTTGTCAGATCGCAGCAGCAATGCAGCTTAAGGCTTGGCAAGTACCAGCATGGGAGACTGGCTTGGAATCCCAAGTTCTGGTGACCTTTTTGAACCTGAAAATTGTGTTAGTTTCCATATGAGATAGTAGAAGAAGGTTCAAATTGAACAGCTGCTGTCAACGGCCATTCTAAGCTGAATGTGTGTGCTCTTGTCAGATCGCAGCAGCGATGCAGCTTAAGGCTTGGCAAGTACCAGCATGGGAGACTGGCTGGGAATCCCAAGTTCTGTTGACCTTTTTGAACCTGAAAATTGTGTTAGTTTCTCTATGAGATAGTAAAAGAAGGTTCAAATTGAACAGCTGCTGTCAACGGCAATTCTAAGCTGAATGTGCCTGCTCTCGTCAGATCGCAGCAGCAATGCAGCTTAAGGCTTGGCAAGTACCAGCATGGGAGACTGGCTGGGAATCCCAAGTTCAGTTGACCTTTTTGAACCTGAAAATTGTGTTAGTTTCTCTATGAGATAGCAAAAGAAGGTTCAAATTGAACAGCTGCTGTCAACGGCCATTCTAAGCTGAATGTGCCTGCTCTCGTCAGATCGCAGCAGCAATGCAGCTTAAGGCTTAGCAAGTACCAGCATGGGGGACTGGCTGGGAATCCCATGTTCTGTTGACCTTTTTTAACCTGAAAATTGTGTTAGTTTCTCTATGAGATAGCAAAAGAAGGTTCAAATTGAACAGCTGCTGTCAACGGCCATTCTAAGCTGAATGTGCCTGCTCTTGTCAGATCGCAGCAGCAATGCAGCTTAAGGCTTGGCAAGTACCAGCATGGGAGACTGGCTGGGAATCCCAAGTTCTGTTGACCTTTTTGAACCTGAAAATTGTGTTAGTTTCTCTATGAGATAGTAAAAGAAGGTTCAAATTGAACAGCTGCTGTCAACGGCCATTCTAAGCTGAATGTGCCTGCTCTTGTCAGATTGCAGCAGCAATGCAGCTTAAGGCTTGGCAAGTACCAGCATGGGAGACTGGCTTGGAATCCCAAGTTCTGGCGACCTTTTTGAACCTGAAAATTGTGTTAGTTTCTATATGAGATAGTAGAAGAAGGTTCAAATTGAACAACTGCTGTCAACGGCCATTCTAAGCTGAATGTGTGTGCTCAAATCAGATCGCAGCAGCGATGCAGCTTAAGGCTTGGCAAGTACCAGCATGGGAGACTGGCTGGGATTCCCAAGTTCTGTTGACCTTTTTGAACCTGAAAATTGTGTTAGTTTCTCTATGAGATAGTAAAAGAAGGTTCAAATTGAAAAGCTGCTGTCAACGGCAATTCTAAGCTGAATGTGCCTGCTCTCGTCAGTTCGCAGCAGCAATGCAGCTTAAGGCTTGGCAAGTACCAGCATGGGAGACTGGTTTGGAATCCCAAGTTCCGTTGACCTTTTTGAACCTGAAAATTGTGTTAGTTTCTCTATGAGATAGCAAAAGAAGGTTCAAATTGAACAGCTGCTGTCAACGGCCATTCTAAGCTGAATGTGCCTGCTCTCGTCAGATCGCAGCAGCAATGCAGCTTAAGGCTTGGCAAGTACCAGCATGGGAGACTGGCTTGGAATCCCAAGTTCTGGTGACCTTTTTGAACCTGAAAATTGTGTTAGTTTCTATATGAGATAGTAGAAGAAGGTTCAAATTGAACAGCTGCTGTCAACGGCCATTCTAAGCTGAATGTGTGTGCTCTTGTCAGATCGCAGCAGCGATGCAGCTTAAGGCTTGGCAAGTACCAGCATGGGAGACTGGCTGGGAATCCCAAGTTCTGTTGACCTTTTTGAACCTGAAAATTGTGTTAGTTTCTCTATGAGATAGTAAAAGAAGGTTCAAATTGAACAGCTGCTGTCAACGGCAATTCTAAGCTGAATGTGCCTGCTCTCGTCAGATCGCAGCAGCAATGCAGCTTAAGGCTTGGCAAGTACCAGCATGGGAGACTGGCTGGGAATCCCAAGTTCCGTTGACCTTTTTGAACCTGAAAATTGTGTTAGTTTCTCTATGAGATAGCAAAAGAAGGTTCAAATTGAACAGCTGCTGTCAACGGCCATTCTAAGCTGAATGTGCCTGCTCTCGTCAGATCGCAGCAGCAATGCAGCTTAAGGCTTAGCAAGTACCAGCATGGGGGACTGGCTGGGAATCCCAAGTTCTGTTGACCTTTTTTAACCTGAAAATTGTGTTAGTTTCTCTATGAGATAGCAAAAGAAGGTTCAAATTGAACAGCTGCTGTCAACGGCCATTCTAAGCTGAATGTGCCTGCTCTTGTCAGATCGCAGCAGCAATGCAGCTTAAGGCTTGGCAAGTACCAGCATGGGAGACTGGCTGGGAATCCCAAGTTCTGTTGACCTTTTTGAACCTGAAAATTGTGTTAGTTTCTCTATGAGATAGTAAAAGAAGGTTTAAATTGAACAGCTGCTGTCAACGGCCATTCTAAGCTGAATGTGCCTGCTCTTGTCAGATCGCAGCAGCAATGCAGCTTAAGGCTTGGCAAGTACCAGCATGGGAGACTGGCTGGGAATCCCAAGTTCTGGTGACCTTTTTGAACCTGAAAATTGTGTTAGTTTCTATATGAGATAGTAGAAGAAGGTTCAAATTGAACAACTGCTGTCAACGGCCATTCTAAGCTGAATGTGTGTGCTCTTGTCAGATCGCAGCAGCGATGCAGCTTAAGGCTTGGCAAGTACCAGCATGGGAGACTGGCTGGGATTCCCAAGTTCTGTTGACCTTTTTGAACCTGAAAATTGTGTTAGTTTCTCTATGAGATAGTAAAAGAAGGTTCAAATTGAACAGCTGCTGTCAACGCCCATTCTAAGCTGAATGTGCCTGCTCTCGTCAGATCGCAGCAGCAATGCAGCTTAAGGCTTGGCAAGTACCAGCATGGGAGACTGGCTGGGAATCCCAAGTTCTGTTGACCTTTTTTAACCTGAAAATTGTGTTAGTTTCTCTATGAGATAGTGAAAGAAGGTTCAAATTGAACAGCTCCTGTCAACGGCCATTCTAAGCTGAATGTGCCTGCTCTCGTCAGATCGCAGCAGCAATGCAGGTTAAGGCTTGGCAAGTACCAGCATGGGAGACTGACTGGGAATTCCAAGTTCCGTTGACCTTTTTGAACCTGAAAATGTGTTAGTTTCTCTATGAGATAGTAAAAGAAGGTTCAAATTGAACAGCTGCTGTCAACGGCCATTCTAAGCTGAATGTGCCTGCTCTCATCAGATCGCAGCAGCAATGCAGCGTAAGGCTTGGCAAGTACCAGCATGGGAGACTGGCTGGGAATCCCAAGTTCTGTTGACCTTTTTGAACCTGAAAATTGTGATAGTTTCTCTATGAGATAGTAAAAGAAGGTTCAAATTGAACAGCTGCTGTCAACGGCCATTCTAAGCTGAATGTGCCTGCTCTTGTCAGATCGCAGCAGCAATGCAGCTTAAGGCTTGGCAAGTACCAGCATGGGAGACTGGCTTGGAATCCCAAGTTCTGGTGACCTTTTTGAACCTGAAAATTGTGTTAGTTTCTATATGAGATAGTAGAAGAAGGTTCAAATTGAACAACTGCTGTCAACGGCCATTCTAAGCTGAATGTGTGTGCTCTTGTCAGATCGCAGCAGCGATGCAGCTTAAGGCTTGGCAAGTACCAGCATGGGAGACTGGCTGGGAATCCCAAGTTCTGTTGACCTTTTTGAACCTGAAAATTGTGTTAGTTTCTCTATGAGATAGTAAAAGAAGGTTCAAATTGAACAGCTGCTGTCAACGGCAATTCTAAGCTGAATGTGCCTGCTCTCGTCAGATCGCAGCAGCAATGCAGCTTAAGGCTTGGCAAGTACCAGCATGGGAGACTGGCTGGGAATCCCAAGTTCCGTTGACCTTTTTGAACCTGAAAATTGTGTTAGTTTCTCTATGAGATAGCAAAAGAAGGTTCAAATTGAACAGCTGCTGTCAACGGCCATTCTAAGCTGAATGTGCCTGCTCTCGTCAGATCGCAGCAGCAATGCAGCTTAAGGCTTGGCAAGTACCAGCATGGGAGACTGGCTGGGAATCCCAAGTTCTGTTAACCTTTTTGAACCTGAAAATTGTGATAGTTTCTCTATGAGATAGTAAAAGAAGGTTCAAATTGAACAGCTGCTGTCAACGGCCATTCTAAGCTGAATGTGCCTGCTCTTGTCAGATCGCAGCAGCAATGCAGCTTAAGGCTTGGCAAGTACCAGCATGGGAGACTGGCTTGGAATCCCAAGTTCTGGTGACCTTTTTGAACCTGAAAATTGTGTTAGTTTCTATATGAGATAGTAGAAGAAGGTTCAAATTGAACAACTGCTGTCAACGGCCATTCTAAGCTGAATGTGTGTGCTCTTGTCAGATCGCAGCAGCGATGCAGCTTAAGGCTTGGCAAGTACCAGCATGGGAGACTGGCTGGGAATCCCAAGTTCTGTTGACCTTTTTGAACCTGAAAATTGTGTTAGTTTCTCTATGAGATAGTAAAAGAAGGTTCAAATTGAACAGCTGCTGTCAACGGCAATTCTAAGCTGAATGTGCCTGCTCTCGTCAGATCGCAGCAGCAATGCAGCTTAAGGCTTGGCAAGTACCAGCATGGGAGACTGGCTGGGAATCCCAAGTTCTGTTAACCTTTTTTAAACTGAAAATTGTGTTAGTTTCTCTATGAGATAGTAAAAGAAGGTTCAAATTGAACAGCTGCTGTCAACGGCCATTCTAAGCTGAATGTGCCTGCTCTCGTCAGATCGCAGCAGCAATGCAGCTTAAGGCTTGGCAAGTACCAGCATGGGAGACTGGCTGGGAATTCCAAGTTCCGTTGACCTTTTTGAACCTGAAAATGTGTTAGTTTCTCTATGAGATAGTAAAAGAAGGTTCAAATTGAACAGCTTCTGTCAACGGCCATTCTAAGCTGAATGTGCCTGCTCTCATCAGATCGCAGCAGCAATGCAGCTTAAGGCTTGGCAAGTACCAGCATGGGAGACTGGCTGGGAATCCCAAGTTCCGTTGACCTTTTTGAACCTGAAAATTGTGTTAGTTTCTCTATGAGATAGCAAAAGAAGGTTCAAATTGAACAGCTGCTGTCAACGGCCATTCTAAGCTGAATGTGCCTGCTCTCGTCAGATCGCAGCAGCAATGCAGCTTAAGGCTTGGCAAGTACCAGCATGGGAGACTGGCTGGGAATCCCAAGTTCCGTTGACCTTTTTGAACCTGAAAATTGTGTTAGTTTCTCTATGAGATAGCAAAAGAAGGTTCAAATTGAACAGCTGCTGTCAACGGCCATTCTAAGCTGAATGTGCCTGCTCTTGTCAGATCGCAGCAGCAATGCAGCTTAAGGCTTGGCAAGTACCAGCATGGGAGACTGGCTGGGAATCCCAAGTTCTGTTGACCTTTTTGAACCTGAAAATTGTGTTAGTTTCTCTATGAGATAGTAAAAGAAGGTTCAAATTGAACAGCTGCTGTCAACGGCAATTCTAAGCTGAATGTGCCTGCTCTCGTCAGATCGCAGCAGCAATGCAGCTTAAGGCTTGGCAAGTACCAGCATGGGAGACTGGCTGGGAATCCCAAGTTCCGTTGACCTCTTTGAACCTGAGAATTGTGTTAGTTTCTCTATGAGATAGCAAAAGAAGGTTCAAATTGAACAGCTGCTGTCAACGGCCATTCTAAGCTGAATGTGCCTGCTCTCGTCAGATCGCAGCAGCAATGCAGCTTAAGGCTTGGCAAGTACCAGCATGGGGGACTGGCTGGGAATCCCAAGTTCTGTTGACCTTTTTTAACCTGAAAATTGTGTTAGTTTCTCTATGAGATAGTAAAAGAAGGTTCAAATTGAACAGCTGCTGTCAACGGCCATTCTAAGCTGAATGTGCCTGCTCTTGTCAGATCGCAGCAGCAATGCAGCTTAAGGCTTGGCAAGTACCAGCATGGGAGACTGGCTTGGAATCCCAAGTTCTGGTGACCTTTTTGAACCTGAAAATTGTGTTAGTTTCTATATGAGATAGTAGAAGAAGGTTCAAATTGAACAACTGCTGTCAACGGCCATTCTAAGCTGAATGTGTGTGCTCTTGTCAGATCGCAGCAGCGATGCAGCTTAAGGCTTGGCAAGTACCAGCATGGGAGACTGGCTGGGAATCCCAAGTTCTGTTGACCTTTTTGAACCTGAAAATTGTGTTAGTTTCTATATGAGATAGTAGAAGAAAGTTCAAATTGAACAACTGCTGTCAACGGCCATTCTAAGCTGAATGTGTGTGCTCTTGTCAGATCGCAGCAGCGATGCAGCTTAAGGCTTGGCAAGTACCAGCATGGGAGACTGGCTGGGAATCCCAAGTTCTGTTGACCTTTTTGAACCTGAAAATTGTGTTAGTTTCTCTATGAGATAGCAAAAGAAGGTTCAAATTGAACAGCTGCTGTCAACGGCCATTCTAAGCTGAATGTGCCTGCTCTCGTCAGATCACAGCAGCAATGCAGCTTAAGGCTTGGCAAGCACCAGCATGGGAGACTGGCTGGGAATCCCAAGTTCTGTTGACCTTTTTTAACCTGAAAATTGTGTTAGTTTCTCTATGAGATAGTAAAAGAAGGTTCAAATTGAACAGCTGCTGTCAACGGCCATTCTAAGCTGAATGTGCCTGCTCTCGTCAGATCGCAGCAGCAATGCAGCTTAAGGCTTGGCAAGTACCAGCATGGGAGACTGGCTGGGAATTCCAAGTTCCGTTGACCTTTTTGAACCTGAAAATGTGTTAGTTTCTCTATGAGATAGTAAAAGAAGGTTCAAATTGAACAGCTGCTGTCAACGGCCATTCTAAGCTGAATGTGCCTGCTCTCATCAGATCGCAGCAGCAATGCAGCTTAAGGCTTGGCAAGTACCAGCATGGGAGACTGGCTGTGAATCCCAAGTTCCGTTGACCTTTTTGAACCTGAAAATTGTGTTAGTTTCTCTATGAGATAGCAAAAGAAGGTTCAAATTGAACAGCTGCTGTCAACGGCCATTCTAAGCTGAATGTGCCTGCTCTTGTCAGATCGCAGCAGCAATGCAGCTTAAGGCTTGGCAAGTACCAGCATGGGAGACTGGCTGGGAATCCCAAGTTCTGTTGACCTTTTTGAACCTGAAAATTGTGTTAGTTTCTCTATGAGATAGTAAAAGAAGGTTCAAATTGAACAGCTGCTGTCAACGGCCATTCTAAGCTGAATGTGCCTGCTCTTGTCAGATCGCAGCAGCAATGCAGCTTAAGGCTTGGCAAGTACCAGCATGGGAGACTGGCTTGGAATGCCAAGTTCTGGTGACCTTTTTGAACCTGAAAATTGTGTTAGTTTCTATATGAGATAGTAGAAGAAGGTTCAAATTGAACAACTGCTGTCAATGGCCATTCTAAGCTGAATGTGTGTGCTCTTGTCACATCGCAGCAGCGATGCAGCTTAAGGCTTGGCAAGTACCAGCATGGGAGACTGGCTGGGAATCCCAAGTTCCGTTGACCTTTTTGAACCTGAAAAATGTGTTAGTTTCTCTATGAGATAGTAAAAGAAGGTTCAAATTGAACAGCTGCTGTCAACGGCCATTCTAAGCTGAATGTGCGTGCTCTTGTCAGATCGCAGCAGTGATGCAGCTTAAGGCTTGGCAAGTACCAGCATGGGAGACTGGCTGGGAATCCCAAGTTCCGTTGACCTTTTTGAACCTGAAAATTGTGTTAGTTTCTCTATGAGATAGCAAAAGAAGGTTCAAATTGAACAGCTGCTGTCAACGGCCATTCTAAGCTGAATGTGCCTGCTCTTGTCAGATCGCAGCAGCAATGCAGCTTAAGGCTTGGCAAGTACCAGCATGGGAGACTGGCTTGGAATCCCAAGTTCTGGTGACCTTTTTGAACCTGAAAATTATGTTAGTTTCTATATGAGATAGTAGAAGAAGGTTCAAATTGAACAACTGCTGTCAACGGCCATTCTAAGCTGAATGTGTGTGCTCTTGTCAGATCGCAGCAGCAATGCAGCTTAAGGCTTGGCAAGTACCAGCATGGGAGACTGGCTTGGAATCCCAAGTTCTGCTGACCTTTTTGAACCTGAAAATTGTGTTAGTTTCTATATGAGATAGTAGAAGAAGGTTCAAATTGAACAACTGCTGTCAACGGCCATTCTAAGCTGAATGTGTGTGCTCTTGTCAGATCGCAGCAGCGATGCAGCTTAAGGCTTGGCAAGTACCAGCATGGGAGACTGGCTGGGAATCCCAAGTTCCGTTGACCTTTTTGAACCTGAAAATTGAGTTATTTTCTCTATGAGATAGTAAAAGAAGGTTCAAATTGAACAGCTGCTGTCAACGGCCATTCTAAGCTGAATGTGCCTGCTCTTGTCAGATCGCAGCAGCAATGCAGCTTAAGGCTTGGCAAGTACCAGCATGGGAGACTGGCTTGGAATCCCAAGTTCTGGTGACCTTTTTGAACCTGAAAATTGTGTTAGTTTCTATATGAGATAGTAGAAGAAGGTTCAAATTGAACAACTGCTGTCAATGGCCATTCTAAGCTGAATGTGTTTGCTCTTGTCAGATCGCAGCAGCGATGCAGCTTAAGGCTTGGCAAGTACCAGCATGGGAGACTGGCTGGGAATCCCAAGTTCCGTTGACCTTTTTGAACCTGAAAATTGTGTTAGTTTCTCTATGAGATAGCAAAAGAAGGTTCAAATTGAACAGCTGCTGTCAACGGCCATTCTAAGCTGAATGTGCCTGCTCTCGTCAGATCGCAGCAGCAAAGCAGCGTAAGGCTTGGCAAGTACCAGCATGGGAGACTGGCTGGGAATTCCAAGTTCCGTTGACCTTTTTGAACCTGAAAATGTGTTAGTTTCTCTATGAGATAGTAAAAGAAGGTTCAAATTGAACAGCTGCTGTCAACGGCCATTCTAAGCTGAATGTGCCTGCTCTCGTCAGATCGCAGCAGCAATGCAGCGTAAGGCTTGGCAAGTACCAGCATGGGAGACTGGCTGGGAATTCCAAGTTCCGTTGACGTTTTTGAACCTGAAAATGTGTTAGTTTCTCTATGAGATAGTAAAAGAAGGTTCAAATTGAACAGCTGCTGTCAACGGCCATTCTAAGCTGAATGTGCCTGCTCTTGTCAGATCGCAGCAGCAATGCAGCTTAAGGCTTGGCAAGTACCAGCATGGGAGACTGGCTGGGAATTCCAAGTTCCGTTGACCTTTTTGAACCTGAAAATGTGTTAGTTTCTCTATGAGATAGTAAAAGAAGGTTCAAATTGAACAGCTGCTGTCAACGGCCATTCTAAGCTGAATGTGCCTGCTCTCGTCAGATCGCAGCAGCAATGCAGCGTAAGGCTTGGCAAGTACCAGCATGGGAGACTGGCTGGGAATTCCAAGTTCCGTTGACCTTTTTGAACCTGAAAATGTGTTAGTTTCTCTATGAGATAGTAAAAGAAGGTTCAAATTGAACAGCTGCTGTCAACGGCCATTCTAAGCTGAATGTGCCTGCCCTCGTCAGATCGCAGCAGCAATGCAGCGTAAGGCTTGGCAAGTACCAGCATGGGAGACTGGCTGGGAATTCCAAGTTCCGTTGACCTTTTTGAACCTGAAAATGTGTTAGTTTCTCTATGAGATAGTAAAAGAAGGTTCAAATTGAACAGCTGCTGTCAACGGCCATTCTAAGCTGAATGTGCCTGCTCTTGTCAGATCGCAGCAGCAATGCAGCTTAAGGCTTGGCAAGTACCAGCATGGGAGACTGGCTTGGAATCCCAAGTTCTGGTGACCTTTTTGAACCTGAAAATTGTGTTAGTTTCTCTATGAGATAGCAAAAGAAGGTTCAAATTGAACAGCTGCTGTCAACGGCCATTCTAAGCTGAATGTGCCTGCTCTTGTCAGATCGCAGCAGCAATGCAGCTTAAGGCTTGGCAAGTACCAGCATGGGAGACTGGCTGGGAATCCCAAGTTCTGTTGACCTTTTTGAACCTGAAAATTGTGTTAGTTTCTCTATGAGATAGTAAAAGAAGGTTCAAATTGAACAGCTGCTGTCAACGGCCATTCTAAGCTGAATGTGCCTGCTCTTGTCAGATCGCAGCAGCAATGCAGCTTAAGGCTTGGCAAGTACCAGCATGGGAGACTGGTTTGGAATCCCAAGTTCTGGTGACCTTTTTGAACCTGAAAATTGTGTTAGTTTCTATATGAGATAGTAGAAGAAGGTTCAAATTGAACAACTGCTGTCAACGGCCATTCTAAGCTGAATGTGTGTGCTCTTGTCAGATCGCAGCAGCGATGCAGCTTAAGGCTTGGCAAGTACCAGCATGGGAGACTGGCTGGGATTCCCAAGTTCTGTTGACCTTTTTGAACCTGAAAATTGTGTTAGTTTCTCTATGAGATAGTAAAAGAAGGTTCAAATTGAACAGCTGCTGTCAACGGCAATTCTAAGCTGAATGTGCCTGCTCTCGTCAGTTCGCAGCAGCAATGCAGCTTAAGGCTTGGCAAGTACCAGCATGGGAGACTGGCTGGGAATCCCAAGTTCCGTTGACCTTTTTGAACCTGAAAATTGTGTTAGTTTCTCTATGAGATAGCAAAAGAAGGTTCAAATTGAACAGCTGCTGTCAACGGCCATTCTAAGCTGAATGTGCCTGCTCTCGTCAGATCGCAGCAGCAATGCAGCTTAAGGCTTGGCAAGTACCAGCATGGGAGACTGGCTGGGAATCCCAAGTTCTGTTGACTTTTTTTAACCTGAAAATTGTGTTAGTTTCTCTATGAGATAGTGAAAGAAGGTTCAAATTGAACAGCTCCTGTCAACGGCCATTCTAAGCTGAATGTGCCTGCTCTCGTCAGATCGCAGCAGCAATGCAGCTTAAGGCTTGGCAAGTACCAGCATGGGAGACTGGCTGGGAATTCCAAGTTCCGTTGACCTTTTTGAACCTGAAAATGTGTTAGTTTCTCTATGAGATAGTAAAAGAAGGTTCAAATTGAACAGCTGCTGTCAACGGCCATTCTAAGCTGAATGTGCCTGCTCTCATCAGATCGCAGCAGCAATGCAGCTTAAGGCTTGGCAAGTACCAGCATGGGAGACTGGCTGGGAATCCCAAGTTCTGTTGACCTTTTTGAACCTGAAAATTGTGATAGTTTCTCTATGAGATAGTAAAAGAAGGTTCAAATTGAACAGCTGCTGTCAACGGCCATTCTAAGCTGAATGTGCGTGCTCTTGTCAGATCGCAGCAGCAATGCAGCTTAAGGCTTGGCAAGTACCAGCATGGGAGACTGGCTTGGAATCCCAAGTTCTGGTGACCTTTTTGAACCTGAAAATTGTGTTAGTTTCTATATGAGATAGTAGAAGAAGGTTCAAATTGAACAACTGCTGTCAACGGCCATTCTAAGCTGAATGTGTGTGCTCTTGTCAGATCGCAGCAGCGATGCAGCTTAAGGCTTGGCAAGTACCAGCATGGGAGACTGGCTGGGAATCCCAAGTTCTGTTGACCTTTTTGAACCTGAAAATTGTGTTAGTTTCTCTATGAGATAGTAAAAGAAGGTTCAAATTGAACAGCTGCTGTCAACGGCAAATTTAAGCTGAATGTGCCTGCTCTCGTCAGATCGCAGCAGCAATGCAGCTTAAGGCTTGGCAAGTACCAGCATGGGAGACTGGCTGGGAATCCCAAGTTCCGTTGACCTTTTTGAACCTGAAAATTGTGTTAGTTTCTCTATGAGATAGCAAAAGAAGGTTCAAATTGAACAGCTGCTGTCAACGGCCATTCTAAGCTGAATGTGCCTGCTCTCGTCAGATCGCAGCAGCAATGCAGCTTAAGGCTTGGCAAGTACCAGCATGGGAGACTGGCTGGGAATCCCAAGTTCTGTTAACCTTTTTTAAACTGAAAATTGTGTTAGTTTCTCTATGAGATAGTAAAAGTAGGTTCAAATTGAACAGCTGCTGTCAACGGCCATTCTAAGCTGAATGTGCCTGCTCTCGTCAGATCGCAGCAGCAATGCAGCTTAAGGCTTGGCAAGTACCAGCATGGGAGACTGGCTGGGAATTCCAAGTTCCGTTGACCTTTTTGAACCTGAAAATGTGTTAGTTTCTCTATGAGATAGTAAAAGAAGGTTCAAATTGAACAGCTGCTGTCAACGGCCATTCTAAGCTGAATGTGCCTGCTCTCATCAGATTGCAGCAGCAATGCAGCTTAAGGCTTGGCAAGTACCAGCATGGGAGACTGGCTGGGAATCCCAAGTTCCGTTGACCTTTTTGAACCTGAAAATTGTGTTAGTTTCTCTATAAGATAGCAAAAGAAGGTTCAAATTGAACAGCTGCTGTCAACGGCCATTCTAAGCTGAATGTGCCTGCTCTCGTCAGATCGCAGCAGCAATGCAGCTTAAGGCTTGGCAAGTACCAGCATGGGAGACTGGCTGGGAATCCCAAGTTCCGTTGACCTTTTTGAACCTGAAAATTGTGTTAGTTTCTCTATGAGATAGCAAAAGAAGGTTCAAATTGAACAGCTGCTGTCAACGGCCATTCTAAGCTGAATGTGCCTGCTCTTGTCAGATCGCAGCAGCAATGCAGCTTAAGGCTTGGCAAGTACCAGCATGGGAGACTGGCTGGGAATCCCAAGTTCTGTTGACCTTTTTGAACCTGAAAATTGTGTTAGTTTCTCTATGAGATAGTAAAAGAAGGTTCAAATTGAACAGCTGCTGTCAACGGCCATTCTAAGCTGAATGTGCCTGCTCTTGTCAGATCGCAGCAGCAATGCAGCTTAAGGCTTGGCAAGTACCAGCATGGGAGACTGGCTGGGAATCCCAAGTTCTGGTGACCTTTTTGAACCTGAAAATTGTGTTAGTTTCTATATGAGATAGTAGAAGAAGGTTCAAATTGAACAACTGCTGTCAACGGCCATTCTAAGCTGAATGTGTGTGCTCTTGTCAGATCGCAGCAGCGATGCAGCTTAAGGCTTGGCAAGTACCAGCATGGGAGACTGGCTGGGAATCCCAAGTTCTGTTGACCTTTTTGAACCTGAAAATTGTGTTAGTTTCTCTATGAGATAGTAAAAGAAGGTTCAAATTGAACAGCTGCTGTCAACGGCAATTCTAAGCTGAATGTGCCTGCTCTCGTCAGATCGCAGCAGCAATGCAGCTTAAGGCTTGGCAAGTACTAGCATGGGAGACTGGCTGGGAATCCCAAGTTCCGTTGCCCTCTTTGAACCTGAGAATTGTGTTAGTTTCTCTATGAGATAGCAAAAGAAGGTTCAAATTGAACAGCTGCTGTCAACGGCCATTCTAAGCTGAATGTGCCTGCTCTCGTCAGATCGCAGCAGCAATGCAGCTTAAGGCTTGGCAAGTACCAGCATGGGGGACTGGCTGGGAATCCCAAGTTCTGTTGACCTTTTTTGAACCTGAAAATTGTGTTAGTTTCTCTATGAGATAGTAAAAGAAGGTTCAAATTGAACAGCTGCTGTCAACGGCAATTCTAAGCTGAATGTGCCTGCTCTCGTCAGATCGCAGCAGCAATGCAGCTTAAGGCTTGGCAAGTACCAGCATGGGAGACTGGCTGGGAATCCCAAGTTCCGTTGACCTCTTTGAACCTGAGAATT
Organism: Engystomops pustulosus; assembly: GCF_040894005.1. Classification (NCBI taxonomy): domain Eukaryota; kingdom Metazoa; phylum Chordata; class Amphibia; order Anura; family Leptodactylidae; genus Engystomops; species Engystomops pustulosus. Next base: position 61,920,285 of record NC_092419.1, read on the forward strand.
GTGTTAGTTTCTCTATGACATAGCAAAAGAAGGTTCAAATTGAACAGCTGCTGTCAACGGCCATTCTAAGCTGAATGTGCCTGCTCTCGTCAGATCGCAGCAGCAATGCAGCTTAAGGCTTGGCAAGTACCAGCATGGGAGACTGGCTGGGAATCCCAAGTTCCGTTGACCTTTTTGAACCTGAAAATTGTGTTAGTTTCTCTATGAGATAGCAAAAGAAGGTTCAAATTGAACAGCTGCTGTCAACGGCCATTCTAAGCTGAATGTGCCTGCTCTCGTCAGATCGCAGCAGCAATGCAGCTTAAGGCTTGGCAAGTACCAGCATGGGAGACTGGCTGGGAATCCCAAGTTCTGTTGACCTTTTTGAACCTGAAAATTGTGTTAGTTTCTCTATGAGATAGTAAAAGAAGGTTCAAATTGAACAGCTGCTGTCAACGGCCATTCTAAGCTAAATGTGCCTGCTCTCGTCAGATCGCAGCAGCAATGCAGCTTAAGGCTTGGCAAGTACCAGCATGGGAGACTGGCTGGGAATCCCAAGTTCCGTTGACCTTTTTGAACCTGAAAATTGTGTTAGTTTCTCTTTGAGATAGCAAAAGAAGGTTCAAATTGAACAGCTGCTGTCAACGGCCATTCTAAGCTGAATGTGCCTGCTCTTGTCAGATCGCAGCAGCAATGCAGCTTAAGGCTTGGCAAGTACCAGCATGGGAGACTGGCTGGGAATCCCAAGTTCTGTTGACCTTTTTTAACCTGAAAATTGTGTTAGTTTCTCTATGAGATAGTGAAAGAAGGTTCAAATTGAACAGCTGCTGTCAACGGCCATTCTAAGCTGAATGTGCCTGCTCTCGTCAGATCGCAGCAGCAATGCAGCTTAAGGCTTGGCAATTACCAGCATGGGAGACTGGCTGGGAATTCCAAGTTCCGTTGACCTTTTTGAACCTGAAAATGTGTTAGTTTCTCTATGAGATAGTAAAAGAAGGTTCAAATTGAACAGCTGCTGTCAACGGCCATTCTAAGCTGAATGTACCTGCTCTCATCAGATCGCAGCAGCAATGCAGCTTAAGGCTTGGCAAGTACCAGCATGGGAGACTGGCTGGGAATCCCAAGTTCTGTTGACCTTTTTGAACCTGAAAATTGTGTTAGTTTCTCTATGAGATAGTAAAAGAAGGTTCAAATTGAACAGCTGCTGTCAACGGCCATTCTAAGCTGAATGTGCCTGCTCTTGTCAGATCGCAGCAGCAATGCAGCTTAAGGCTTGGCAAGTACCAGCATGGGAGACTGGCTTGGAATCCCAAGTTCTGGTGACCTTTTTGAACCTGAAAATTGTGTTAGTTTCTATATGAGATAGTAGAAGAAGGTTCAAATTGAACAACTGCTGTCAACGGCCATTCTAAGCTGAATGTGTGTGCTCTTGTCAGATCGCAGCAGCGATGCAGCTTAAGGCTTGGCAAGTACCAGCATGGGAGACTGGCTGGGAATCCCAAGTTCTGTTGACCTTTTTGAACCTGATAATTGTGTTAGTTTCTCTATGAGATAGCAAAAGAAGGTTCAAATTGAACAGCTGCTGTCAACGGCCATTCTAAGCTGAATGTGCCTGCTCTCGTCAGATCGCAGCAGCAATGCAGCTTAAGGCTTGGCAAGTACCAGCATGGGAGACTGGCTGGGAATTTCAAGTTCCGTTGACCTTTTTGAACCTGAAAATGTGTTAGTTTCTCTATGAGATAGTAAAAGAAGGTTCAAATTGAACAGCTGCTGTCAACGGCCATTCTAAGCTGAATGTGCCTGCTCTCATCAGATCGCAGCAGCAATGCAGCTTAAGGCTTGGCAAGTACCAGCATGGGAGACTGGCTGTGAATCCCAAGTTCCGTTGACCTTTTTGAACCTGAAAATTGTGTTAGTTTCTCTATGAGATAGCAAAAGAAGGTTCAAATTGAACAGCTGCTGTCAACGGCCTTTCTAAGCTGAATGTGCCTGCTCTCGTCAGATCGCAGCAGCAATGCAGCTTAAGGCTTGGCAAGTACCAGCATGGGAGACTGGCTGGGAATCCCAAGTTCCGTTGACCTTTTTGAACCTGAAAATTGTGTTAGTTTCTCTATGAGATAGCAAAAGAAGGTTCAAATTGAACAGCTGCTCTCAACGGCCATTCTAAGCTGAATGTGCCTGCTCTTGTCGGATCGCAGCAGCAATGCAGCTTAAGGCTTGGCAAGTACCAGCATGGGAGACTGGCTGGGAATCCCAAGTTCTGTTAACCTTTTTGAACCTGAAAATTGTGTTAGTTTCTCTATGAGATAGTAAAAGAAGGTTCAAATTGAACAGCTGCTGTCAACGGCCATTCTAAGCTGAATGTGCCTGCTCTTGTCAGATCGCAGCAGCAATGCAGCTTAAGGCTTGGCAAGTACCAGCATGGGAGACTGGCTTGGAATCCCAAGTTCTGGTGACCTTTTTGAACCTGAAAATTGTGTTAGTTTCTATATGAGATAGTAGAAGAAGGTTCAAATTGAACAACTGCTGTCAACGGCCATTCTAAGCTGAATGTGTGTGCTCTTGTCAGATCGCAGCAGCGATGCAGCTTAAGGCTTGGCAAGTACCAGCATGGGAGACTGGCTTGGAATCCCAAGTTCTGTTGACCTTTTTGAACCTGAAAATTGTGTTAGTTTCTCTATGAGATAGTAAATGAAGGTTCAAATTGAACAACTGCTGTCAACGGCCATTCTAAGCTGAATGTGTGTGCTCTTGTCAGATCGCAGCAGCGATGCAGCTTAAGGCTTGGCAAGTACCAGCATGGGAGACTGGCTGGGAATCCCAAGTTCCGTTGACCTTTTTGAACCTGAAAATTGTGTTAGTTTCTCTATGAGATAGTAAAAGAAGGTTCAAATTGAACAGCTGCTGTCAACGGCCATTCTAAGCTGAATGTGCCTGCTCTCGTCAGATCGCAGCAGCAATGCAGCTTAAGCCTTGGCAAGTACCAGCATGGGAGACTGGCTGGGAATTCCAAGTTCCGTTGACCTTTTTGAACCTGAAAATGTGTTAGTTTCTCTATGAGATAGTAAAAGAAGGTTCAAATTGAACAGCTGCTGTCAACGGCCATTCTAAGCTGAATGTGCCTGCTCTCATCAGATCGCAGCAGCAATGCAGCTTAAGGCTTGGCAAGTACCAGCATGGGAGACTGGCTGGGAATCCCAAGTTCCGTTGACCTTTTTGAACCTGAAAATTGTGTTAGTTTCTCTATGAGATAGCAAAAGAAGGTTCAAATTGAACAGCTGCTGTCAACCGCCATTCTAAGCTGAATGTGCCTGCTCTCGTCAGATCGCAGCAGCAATGCAGCGTAAGGCTTAGCAAGTACCAGCATGGGAGACTGGCTGGGAATTCCAAGTTCCGTTGACCTTTTTGAACCTGAAAATGTGTTAGTTTCTCTATGAGATAGTAAAAGAAGGTTCAAATTGAACAGCTGCTGTCAACGGCCATTCTAAGCTGAATGTGCCTGCTCTCGTCAGATCGCAGCAGCAATGCAGCGTAAGGCTTGGCAAGTACCAGCATGGGAGACTGGCTGGGAATTCCAAGTTCCGTTGACCTTTTTGAACCTGAAAATGTGTTAGTTTCTCTATGAGATAGTAAAAGAAGGTTCAAATTGAACAGCTGCTCTCAACGGCCATTCTAAGCTGAATGTGCCTGCTCTCGTCAGATCGCAGCAGCAATGCAGCTTAAGGCTTGGCAAGTACCAGCATGGGAGACTGGCTGGGAATCCCAAGTTCCGTTGACCTTTTTGAACCTGAAAATTGTGTTAGTTTCTCTATGAGATAGCAAAAGAAGGTTCAAATTGAACAGCTGCTGTCAACGGCCATTCTAAGCTGAATGTGCCTGCTCTTGTCAGATCGCAGCAGCAATGCAGCTTAAGGCTTGGCAAGTACCAGCATGGGAGACTGGCTGGGAATCCCAAGTTCTGTTGACCTTTTTAAACCTGAAAATTGTGTTAGTTTCTCTATGAGATAGTGAAAGAAGGTTCAAATTGAACAGCTGCTGTCAACGGCCATTCTAAGCTGAATGTGCCTGCTCTCGTCAGATCGCAGCAGCAATGCAGCTTAAGGCTTGGCAAGTACAAGCATGGGAGACTGGCTGGGAATTCCAAGTTCCGTTGACCTTTTTGAACCTGAAAATGTGTTAGTTTCTCTATGAGATAGTAAAAGAAGGTTCAAATTGAACAGCTGCTGTCAACGGCCATTCTAAGCTGAATGTGCCTGTTCTCATCAGATCGCAGCAGCAATACAGCTTAAGGCTTGGCAAGTACCAGCATGGGAGACTGGCTGGGAATCCCAAGTTCTGTTGACCTTTTTGAACCTGAAAATTGTGTTAGTTTCTCTATGAGATAGTAAAAGAAGGTTCAAATTGAACAGCTGCTGTCAACGGCCATTCTAAGCTGAATGTGCCTGCTCTTGTCAGATCGCAGCACCAATGCAGCTTAAGGCTTGGCAAGTACCAGCATGGGAGACTGGCTTGGAATCCCAAGTTCTGGTGACCTTTTTGAACCTGAAAATTGTGTTAGTTTCTATATGAGATAGTAGAAGAAGGTTCAAATTGAACAACTGCTGTCAACGGCCATTCTAAGCTGAATGTGTGTGCTCTTGTCAGATCGCAGCAGCGATGCAGCTTAAGGCTTGGCAAGTACCAGCATGGGAGACTGGCTGGGAATCCCAAGTTCTGTTGACCTTTTTGAACCTGAAAATTGTGTCAGTTTCTCTATGAGATAGTAAAAGAAGGTTCAAATTGAACAGCTGCTGTCAACGGCCTTTCTAAGCTGAATGTGCCTGCTCTCGTCAGATCGCAGCAGCAATGCAGCTTAAGGCTTGGCAAGTACCAGCATGGGAGACTGGCTGGGAATCCCAAGTTCCGTTGACCTTTTTGAACCTGAAAATGTGTTAGTTTCTCTATGAGATAGTAAAAGAAGGTTCAAATTGAACAGCTGCTGTCAACGGCCATTCTAAGCTGAATGTGCCTGCTCTCATCAGATCGCAGCAACAATGCAGCTTAAGGCTTGGCAAATACCAGCATGGGAGACTGGCTGGGAATCCCAAGTTCCGTTGACCTTTTTGAACCTGAAAATTGTGTTAGTTTCTCTTTGAGATAGCAAAAGAAGGTTCAAATTGAACAGCTGCTGTCAACGGCCATTCTAAGCTGAATGTGCCTGCTCTTGTCAGATCGCAGCAGCAATGCAGCTTAAGGCTTGGCAAGTACCAGCATGGGGGACTGGCTGGGAATCCCAAGTTCTGTTGACCTTTTTTAACCTGAAAATTGTGTTAGTTTCTCTATGAGATAGTGAAAGAAGGTTCAAATTGAACAGCTGCTGTCAACGGCCATTCTAAGCTGAATGTGCCTGCTCTCGTCAGATCGCAGCAGCAATGCAGCTTAAGGCTTGGCAAGTACAAGCATGGGAGACTGGCTGGGAATTCCAAGTTCCGTTGACCTTTTTGAACCTGAAAATGTGTTAGTTTCTCTATGAGATTGTAAAAGAAGGTTCAAATTGAACAGCTGCTGTCAACGGCCATTCTAAGCTGAATGTGCCTGCTCTCATCAGATCGCAGCAGCAATGCAGCTTAAGGCTTGGCAAGTACCAGCATGGGAGACTGGCTGGGAATCCCAAGTTCTGTTGACCTTTTTGAACCTGAAAATGTGTTAGTTTCTCTATGAGATAGTAAAAGAAGGTTCAAATTGAACAGCTGCTGTCAACGGCCATTCTAAGCTGAATGTGCCTGCTCTCATCAGATCGCAGCAGCAATGCAGCTTAAGGCTTGGCAAGTACCAGCATGGGAGACTGGCTGGGAATCCCAAGTTCCGTTGACCTTTTTGAACCTGAAAATTGTGTTAGTTTCTCTATAAGATAGCAAAAGAAGGTTCAAATTGAACAGCTGCTGTCAACGGCCATTCTAAGCTGAATGTGCCTGCTCTTGTCAGATCGCAGCAGCAATGCAGCTTAAGGCTTGGCAAGTACCAGCATGGGAGACTGGCTGGGAATCCCAAGTTCTGTTGACCTTTTTGAACCTGAAAATTGTGTTAGTTTCTCTATGAGATAGTAAAAGAAGGTTCAAATTGAACAGCTGCTGTCAACGGCCATTCTAAGCTGAATGTGCCTGCTCTTGTCAGATCGCAGCAGCAATGCAGCTTAAGGCTTGGCAAGTACCAGCATGGGAGACTGGCTGGGAATCCCAAGTTCTGGTGACCTTTTTGAACCTGAAAATTGTGTTAGTTTCTATATGAGATAGTAGAAGAAGGTTCAAATTGAACAGCTGCTGTCAACGGCAATTCTAAGCTAAATGTGCCTGCTCTCGTCAGATCGCAGCAGCAATGCAGCTTAAGGCTTGGCAAGTACCAGCATGGGAGACTGGCTGGGAATCCCAAGTTCCGTTGACCTTTTTGAACCTGAAAATTGTGTTAGTTTCTATATGAGATAGTAGAAGAAGGTTCAAATTGAACAGCTGCTGTCAACGGCAATTCTAAGCTAAATGTGCCTGCTCTCGTCAGATCGCAGCAGCAATGCAGCTTAAGGCTTGGCAAGTACCAGCATGGGAGACTGGCTGGGAATCCCAAGTTCCGTTGACCTTTTTGAACCTGAAAATTGTGTTAGTTTCTCTTTGAGATAGCAAAAGAAGGTTCAAATTGAACAGCTGCTGTCAACGGCCATTCTAAGCTGAATGTGCCTGCTCTTGTCAGATCGCAGCAGCAATGCAGCTTAAGGCTTGGCAAGTACCAGCATGGGAGACTAGCTGGGAATCCCAAGTTCTGTTGACCTTTTTTAACCTGAAAATTGTGTTAGTTTCTCTATGAGATAGTGAAAGAAGGTTCAAATTGAACAGCTGCTGTCAACGGCCATTCTAAGCTGAATGTGCCTGCTCTCGTCAGATCGCAGCAGCAATGCAGCTTAAGGCTTGGCAAGTACAAGCATGGGATACTGGCTGGGAATTCCAAGTTCCTTTGACCTTTTTGAACCTGAAAATGTGTTAGTTTCTCTATGAGATAGTAAAAGAAGGTTCAAATTGAACAGCTGCTGTCAACGGCCATTCTAAGCTGAATGTGCCTGCTCTCATCAGATCGCAGCAGCAATGCAGCTTAAGGCTTGGCAAGTACCAGCATGGGAGACTGGCTGGGAATCCCAAGTTCTGTTGACCTTTTTGAACCTGAAAATTGTGTTAGTTTCTCTATGAGATAGTAAAAGAAGGTTCAAATTGAACAGCTGCTGTCAACGGCCATTCTAAGCTGAATGTGCCTGCTCTTGTCAGATCGCAGCAGCAATGCAGCTTAAGGCTTGGCAAGTACCAGCATGGGAGACTGGCTTGGAATCCCAAGTTCTGGTGACCTTTTTGAACCTGAAAATTGTGTTAGTTTCTATATGAGATAGTAGAAGAAGGTTCAAATTGAACAACTGCTGTCAACGGCCATTCTAAGCTGAATGTGTGTGCTCTTGTCAGATCGCAGCAGCGATGCAGCTTAAGGCTTGGCAAGTACCAGCATGGGAGACTGGCTGGGAATCCCAAGTTCTGTTGACCTTTTTGAACCTGAAAATTGTGTTAGTTTCTCTATGAGATAGCAAAAGAAGGTTCAAATTGAACAGCTGCTGTCAACGGCCATTCTAAGCTGAATGTGCCTGCTCTCGTCAGATCGCAGCAGCAATGCAGCTTAAGGCTTGGCAAGTACCAGCATGGGAGACTGGCTGGGAATCCCAAGTTCTGTTGACCTTTTTGAACCTGAAAATTGTGTTAGTTTCTCTATGAGATAGCAAAAGAAGGTTCAAATTGAACAGCTGCTGTCAACGGCCATTCTAAGCTGAATGTGCCTGCTCTCGTCAGATCGCAGCAGCAATGCAGCTTAAGGCTTGGCAAGTACCAGCATGGGAGACTGGCTGGGAATCCCAAGTTCTGTTGACCTTTTTGAACCTGAAAATTGTGTTAGTTTCTCTATGAGATAGTAAAAGAAGGTTCAAATTGAACAGCTGCTGTCAACGGCCATTCTAAGCTGAATGTGCCTGCTCTCGTCAGATCGCAGCAGCAATGCAGCTTAAGGCTTGGCAAGTACCAGCATGGGAGACTGGCTGGGAATCCCAAGTTCCGTTGACCTTTTTGAACCTGAAAATTGTGTTAGTTTCTCTTTGAGATAGCAAAAGAAGGTTCAAATTGAACAGCTGCTGTCAATGGCCATTCTAAGCTGAATGTGCCTGCTCTTGTCAGATCGCAGCAGCAATGCAGCTTAAGGCTTGGCAAGTACCAGCATGGGAGACTGGCTGGGAATCCCAAGTTCTGTTGACCTTTTTTAACCTGAAAATTGTGTTAGTTTCTCTATGAGATAGTTAAAGAAGGTTCAAATTGAACAGCTGCTGTCAACGGCCATTCTAAGCTGAATGTGCCTGCTCTCGTCAGATCGCAGCAGCAATGCAGCTTAAGGCTTGGCAATTACCAGCATGGGAGACTGGCTGGGAATTCCAAGTTCCGTTGACCTTTTTGAACCTGAAAATGTGTTAGTTTCTCTATGAGATAGTAAAAGAAGGTTCAAATTGAACAGCTGCTGTCAACGGCCATTCTAAGCTGAATGTGCCTGCTCTCATCAGATCGCAGCAGCAATGCAGCTTAAGGCTTGGCAAGTACCAGCATGGGAGACTGGCTGGGAATCCCAAGTTCTGTTGACCTTTTTGAACCTGAAAATTGTGTTAGTTTCTCTATGAGATAGTAAAAGAAGGTTCAAATTGAACAGCTGCTGTCAACGGCCATTCTAAGCTGAATGTGCCTGCTCTTGTCAGATCGCAGCAGCAATGCAGCTTAAGGCTTGGCAAGTACCAGCATGGGAGACTGGCTTGGAATTCCAAGTTCTGGTGACCTTTTTGAACCTGAAAATTGTGTTAGTTTCTATATGAGATAGTAGAAGAAGGTTCAAATTGAACAACTGCTGTCAACGGCCATTCTAAGCTGAATGTGTGTGCTCTTGTCAGATCGCAGCAGCGATGCAGCTTAAGGCTTGGCAAGTACCAGCATGGGAGACTGGCTGGGAATCCCAAGTTCTGTTGACCTTTTTGAACCTGAAAATTGTGTCAGTTTCTCTATGAGATAGTAAAAGAAGGTTCAAATTGAACAGCTGCTGTCAACGGCCTTTCTAAGCTGAATGTGCCTGCTCTCGTCAGATCGCAGCAGCAATGCAGCGTAAGGCTTGGCAAGTACCAGCATGGGAGACTGGCTGGGAATCCCAAGTTCTGTTGACCTTTTTGAACCTGAAAATTGTGTCAGTTTCTCTATGAGATAGTAAAAGAAGGTTCAAATTGAACAGCTGCTGTCAACGGCCTTTCTAAGCTGAATGTGCCTGCTCTCGTCAGATCGCAGCAGCAATGCAGCGTAAGGCTTGGCAAGTACCAGCATGGGAGACTGGCTGGGAATCCCAAGTTCTGTTGACCTTTTTGAACCTGAAAATTGTGTTAGTTTCTCTATGAGATAGTAAAAGAAGGTTCAAATTGAACAGCTGCTGTCAACGGCCATTCTAAGCTGAATGTGCCTGCTCTTGTCAGATCGCAGCAGCAATGCAGCTTAAGGCTTGGCAAGTACCAGCATGGGAGACTGGCTGGGAATCCCAAGTTCCGTTGACCTTTTTGAACCTGAAAATTGTGTTAGTTTCTCTATGAGATAGTAAAAGAAGGTTCAAATTGAACAGCTGCTGTCAACGGCCATTCTAAGCTGAATGTGCCTGCTCTTGTCAGATCGCAGCAGCAATGCAGCTTAAGGCTTGGCAAGTACCAGCATGGGAGACTGGCTTGGAATCCCAAGTTCTGTTGACCTTTTTGAACCTGAAAATTGTGTTAGTTTCTATATGAGATAGTAGAAGAAGGTTCAAATTGAACAGCTGCTGTCAACGGCAATTCTAAGCTGAATGTGCCTGCTCTCGTCAGATCGCAGCAGCAATGCAGCTTAAGGCTTGGCAAGTACCAGCATGGGAGACTGGCTGGGAATCCCAAGTTCCGTTGACCTTTTTGAACCTGAAAATTGTGTTAGTTTCTCTTTGAGATAGCAAAAGAAGGTTCAAATTGAACAGCTGCTGTCAACGGCCATTCTAAGCTGAATGTGCCTGCTCTTGTCAGATCGCAGCAGCAATGCAGCTTAAGGCTTGGCAAGTACCAGCATGGGGGACTGGCTGGGAATCCCAAGTTCTGTTGACCTTTTTGAACCTGAAAATTGTGTTAGTTTCTATATGAGATAGTAGAAGAAGGTTCAAATTGAACAGCTGCTGTCAACGGCAATTCTAAGCTGAATGTGCCTGCTCTCGTCAGATCGCAGCAGCAATGCAGCTTAAGGCTTGGCAATTACCAGCATGGGAGACTGGCTGGGAATTCCAAGTTCCGTTGACCTTTTTGAACCTGAAAATGTGTTAGTTTCTCTATGAGATAGTAAAAGAAGGTTCAAATTGAACAGCTGCTGTCAACGGCCATTCTAAGCTGAATGTGCCTGCTCTCATCAGATCGCAGCAGCAATGCAGCTTAAGGCTTGGCAAGTACCAGCATGGGAGACTGGCTGGGAATCCCAAGTTCTGTTGACCTTTTTGAACCTGAAAATTGTGTTAGTTTCTCTATGAGATAGTAAAAGAAGGTTCAAATTGAACAGCTGCTGTCAACGGCCATTCTAAGCTGAATGTGCCTGCTCTTGTCAGATCGCAGCAGCAATGCAGCTTAAGGCTTGGCAAGTACCAGCATGGGAGACTGGCTTGGAATTCCAAGTTCTGGTGACCTTTTTGAACCTGAAAATTGTGTTAGTTTCTATATGAGATAGTAGAAGAAGGTTCAAATTGAACAACTGCTGTCAACGGCCATTCTAAGCTGAATGTGTGTGCTCTTGTCAGATCGCAGCAGCGATGCAGCTTAAGGCTTGGCAAGTACCAGCATGGGAGACTGGCTGGGAATCCCAAGTTCTGTTGACCTTTTTGAACCTGAAAATTGTGTCAGTTTCTCTATGAGATAGTAAAAGAAGGTTCAAATTGAACAGCTGCTGTCAACGGCCTTTCTAAGCTGAATGTGCCTGCTCTCGTCAGATCGCAGCAGCAATGCAGCGTAAGGCTTGGCAAGTACCAGCATGGGAGACTGGCTGGGAATCCCAAGTTCTGTTGACCTTTTTGAACCTGAAAATTGTGTCAGTTTCTCTATGAGATAGTAAAAGAAGGTTCAAATTGAACAGCTGCTGTCAACGGCCTTTCTAAGCTGAATGTGCCTGCTCTCGTCAGATCGCAGCAGCAATGCAGCGTAAGGCTTGGCAAGTACCAGCATGGGAGACTGGCTGGGAATCCCAAGTTCTGTTGACCTTTTTGAACCTGAAAATTGTGTTAGTTTCTCTATGAGATAGTAAAAGAAGGTTCAAATTGAACAGCTGCTGTCAACGGCCATTCTAAGCTGAATGTGCCTGCTCTTGTCAGATCGCAGCAGCAATGCAGCTTAAGGCTTGGCAAGTACCAGCATGGGAGACTGGCTGGGAATCCCAAGTTCCGTTGACCTTTTTGAACCTGAAAATTGTGTTAGTTTCTCTATGAGATAGTAAAAGAAGGTTCAAATTGAACAGCTGCTGTCAACGGCCATTCTAAGCTGAATGTGCCTGCTCTTGTCAGATCGCAGCAGCAATGCAGCTTAAGGCTTGGCAAGTACCAGCATGGGAGACTGGCTTGGAATCCCAAGTTCTGTTGACCTTTTTGAACCTGAAAATTGTGTTAGTTTCTATATGAGATAGTAGAAGAAGGTTCAAATTGAACAGCTGCTGTCAACGGCAATTCTAAGCTGAATGTGCCTGCTCTCGTCAGATCGCAGCAGCAATGCAGCTTAAGGCTTGGCAAGTACCAGCATGGGAGACTGGCTGGGAATCCCAAGTTCCGTTGACCTTTTTGAACCTGAAAATTGTGTTAGTTTCTCTTTGAGATAGCAAAAGAAGGTTCAAATTGAACAGCTGCTGTCAACGGCCATTCTAAGCTGAATGTGCCTGCTCTTGTCAGATCGCAGCAGCAATGCAGCTTAAGGCTTGGCAAGTACCAGCATGGGGGACTGGCTGGGAATCCCAAGTTCTGTTGACCTTTTTGAACCTGAAAATTGTGTTAGTTTCTATATGAGATAGTAGAAGAAGGTTCAAATTGAACAGCTGCTGTCAACGGCAATTCTAAGCTGAATGTGCCTGCTCTCGTCAGATCGCAGCAGCAATGCAGCTTAAGGCTTGGCAAGTACCAGCATGGGAGACTGACTGGGAATCCCAAGTTCCGTTGACCTTTTTGAACCTGAAAATTGTGTTAGTTTCTCTTTGAGATAGCAAAAGAAGGTTCAAATTGAACAGCTGCTGTCAACGGCCATTCTAAGCTGAATGTGCCTGCTCTTGTCAGATCGCAGCAGCAATGCAGCTTAAGGCTTGGCAAGTACCAGCATGGGGGACTGGCTGGGAATCCCAAGTTCTGTTGACCTTTTTTAACCTGAAAATTGTGTTAGTTTCTCTATGAGATAGTGAAAGAAGGTTCAAATTGAACAGCTGCTGTCAACGGCCATTCTAAGCTGAATGTGCCTGCTCTCGTCAGATCGCAGCAGCAATGCAGCTTAAGGCTTGGCAAGTACAAGCATGGGAGACTGGCTGGGAATTCCAAGTTCCATTGACCTTTTTGAACCTGAAAATGTGTTAGTTTCTCTATGAGATTGTAAAAGAAGGTTCAAATTGAACAGCTGCTGTCAACGGCCATTCTAAGCTGAATGTGCCTGCTCTCATCAGATCGCAGCAGCAATGCAGCTTAAGGCTTGGCAAGTACCAGCATGGGAGACTGGCTGGGAATCCCAAGTTCTGTTGACCTTTTTGAACCTGAAAATGTGTTAGTTTCTCTATGAGATAGTAAAAGAAGGTTCAAATTGAACAGCTGCTGTCAACGGCCATTCTAAGCTGAATGTGCCTGCTCTCATCAGATCGCAGCAGCAATGCAGCTTAAGGCTTGGCAAGTACCAGCATGGGAGACTGGCTGGGAATCCCAAGTTCCGTTGACCTTTTTGAACCTGAAAATTGTGTTAGTTTCTCTATAAGATAGCAAAAGAAGGTTCAAATTGAACAGCTGCTGTCAACGGCCATTCTAAGCTGAATGTGCCTGCTCTTGTCAGATCGCAGCAGCAATGCAGCTTAAGGCTTGGCAAGTACCAGCATGGGAGACTGGCTGGGAATCCCAAGTTCTGTTGACCTTTTTGAACCTGAAAATTGTGTTAGTTTCTCTATGAGATAGTAAAAGAAGGTTCAAATTGAACAGCTGCTGTCAACGGCAATTCTAAGCTAAATGTGCCTGCTCTCGTCAGATCGCAGCAGCAATGCAGCTTAAGGCTTGGCAAGTACCAGCATGGGAGACTGGCTGGGAATCCCAAGTTCCGTTGACCTTTTTGAACCTGAAAATTGTGTTAGTTTCTATATGAGATAGTAGAAGAAGGTTCAAATTGAACAGCTGCTGTCAACGGCAATTCTAAGCTAAATGTGCCTGCTCTCGTCAGATCGCAGCAGCAATGCAGCTTAAGGCTTGGCAAGTACCAGCATGGGAGACTGGCTGGGAATCCCAAGTTCCGTTGACCTTTTTGAACCTGAAAATTGTGTTAGTTTCTCTTTGAGATAGCAAAAGAAGGTTCAAATTGAACAGCTGCTGTCAACGGCCATTCTAAGCTGAATGTGCCTGCTCTTGTCAGATCGCAGCAGCAATGCAGCTTAAGGCTTGGCAAGTACCAGCATGGGAGACTAGCTGGGAATCCCAAGTTCTGTTGACCTTTTTTAACCTGAAAATTGTGTTAGTTTCTCTATGAGATAGTGAAAGAAGGTTCAAATTGAACAGCTGCTGTCAACGGCCATTCTAAGCTGAATGTGCCTGCTCTCGTCAGATCGCAGCAGCAATGCAGCTTAAGGCTTGGCAAGTACAAGCATGGGATACTGGCTGGGAATTCCAAGTTCCTTTGACCTTTTTGAACCTGAAAATGTGTTAGTTTCTCTATGAGATAGTAAAAGAAGGTTCAAATTGAACAGCTGCTGTCAACGGCCATTCTAAGCTGAATGTGCCTGCTCTCATCAGATCGCAGCAGCAATGCAGCTTAAGGCTTGGCAAGTACCAGCATGGGAGACTGGCTGGGAATCCCAAGTTCTGTTGACCTTTTTGAACCTGAAAATTGTGTTAGTTTCTCTATGAGATAGTAAAAGAAGGTTCAAATTGAACAGCTGCTGTCAACGGCCATTCTAAGCTGAATGTGCCTGCTCTTGTCAGATCGCAGCAGCAATGCAGCTTAAGGCTTGGCAAGTACCAGCATGGGAGACTGGCTTGGAATCCCAAGTTCTGGTGACCTTTTTGAACCTGAAAATTGTGTTAGTTTCTATATGAGATAGTAGAAGAAGGTTCAAATTGAACAACTGCTGTCAACGGCCATTCTAAGCTGAATGTGTGTGCTCTTGTCAGATCGCAGCAGCGATGCAGCTTAAGGCTTGGCAAGTACCAGCATGGGAGACTGGCTGGGAATCCCAAGTTCTGTTGACCTTTTTGAACCTGAAAATTGTGTTAGTTTCTCTATGAGATAGCAAAAGAAGGTTCAAATTGAACAGCTGCTGTCAACGGCCATTCTAAGCTGAATGTGCCTGCTCTCGTCAGATCGCAGCAGCAATGCAGCTTAAGGCTTGGCAAGTACCAGCATGGGAGACTGGCTGGGAATCCCAAGTTCTGTTGACCTTTTTGAACCTGAAAATTGTGTTAGTTTCTCTATGAGATAGTAAAAGAAGGTTCAAATTGAACAGCTGCTGTCAACGGCCATTCTAAGCTGAATGTGCCTGCTCTCGTCAGATCGCAGCAGCAATGCAGCTTAAGGCTTGGCAAGTACCAGCATGGGAGACTGGCTGGGAATCCCAAGTTCCGTTGACCTTTTTGAACCTGAAAATTGTGTTAGTTTCTCTTTGAGATAGCAAAAGAAGGTTCAAATTGAACAGCTGCTGTCAACGGCCATTCTAAGCTGAATGTGCCTGCTCTTGTCAGATCGCAGCAGCAATGCAGCTTAAGGCTTGGCAAGTACCAGCATGGGAGACTGGCTGGGAATCCCAAGTTCTGTTGACCTTTTTTAACCTGAAAATTGTGTTAGTTTCTCTATGAGATAGTTAAAGAAGGTTCAAATTGAACAGCTGCTGTCAACGGCCATTCTAAGCTGAATGTGCCTGCTCTCGTCAGATCGCAGCAGCAATGCAGCTTAAGGCTTGGCAATTACCAGCATGGGAGACTGGCTGGGAATTCCAAGTTCCGTTGACCTTTTTGAACCTGAAAATGTGTTAGTTTCTCTATGAGATAGTAAAAGAAGGTTCAAATTGAACAGCTGCTGTCAACGGCCATTCTAAGCTGAATGTGCCTGCTCTCATCAGATCGCAGCAGCAATGCAGCTTAAGGCTTGGCAAGTACCAGCATGGGAGACTGGCTGGGAATCCCAAGTTCTGTTGACCTTTTTGAACCTGAAAATTGTGTTAGTTTCTCTTTGAGATAGTAAAAGAAGGTTCAAATTGAACAGCTGCTGTCAACGGCCATTCTAAGCTGAATGTGCCTGCTCTTGTCAGATCGCAGCAGCAATGCAGCTTAAGGCTTGGCAAGTACCAGCATGGGAGACTGGCTTGGAATCCCAAGTTCTGGTGACCTTTTTGAACCTGAAAATTGTGTTAGTTTCTCTATGAGATAGCAAAAGAAGGTTCAAATTGAACAGCTGCTGTCAACGGCCATTCTAAGCTGAATGTGCCTGCTCTCGTCAGATCGCAGCAGCGATGCAGCTTAAGGCTTGGCAAGTACCAGCATGGGAGACTGGCTGGGAATCCCAAGTTCCGTTGACCTTTTTGAACCTGAAAATTGTGTTAGTTTCTCTATGAGATAGTAAAAGAAGGTTCAAATTGAACAGCTGCTGTCAACGGCAATTCTAAGCTGAATGTGCGTGCTCTTGTCAGATCGCAGCAGCGATGCAGCTTAAGGCTTGGCAAGTACCAGCATGGGAGACTGGCTGGGAATCCCAAGTTCTGGTGACCTTTTTGAACCTGAAAATTGTGTTAGTTTCTCTATGAGATAGTAGAAGAAGGTTCAAATTGAACAACTGCTGTCAACGGCCATTCTAAGCTGAATGTGTGTGCTCTTTTCAGATCGCAGCAGCGATGCAGCTTAAGGCTTGGCAAGTACCAGCATGGGAGACTGGCTGGGAATCCCAAGTTCTGTTGACCTTTTTGAACCTGAAAATTGTGTTAGTTTCTCTATGAGATAGTAAAAGAAGGTTCAAATTGAACAGCTGCTGTCAACGGCAATTCTAAGCTGAATGTGCCTGCTCTCGTCAGATTGCGGCAGCAATGCAGCTTAAGGCTTGGCAAGTACCAGCATGGGAGACTGGCTGGGAATCCCAAGTTCTGTTGACCTTTTTGAACCTGAAAATGTGTTAGTTTCTATATAAGATAGTAGAAGAAGGTTCAAATTGAACAACTGCTGTCAACAGCCATTCTAAGCTGAATGTGCCTGCTCTCGCCAGATCGCAGCAGCAATGCAGCTTAAGGCTTGGCAAGTACCAGCATGGGAGACTGGCTGGGAATCCCAAGTTCCGTTGCCCTTTTTGAACCTGAAAATTGTGTTAGTTTCTCTATGAGATAGTAAAAGAAGGTTCAAATTGAACAGCTGCTGTCAACGGCCATTCTAAGCTGAATGTGCGTGCTCTTGTCAGATCACAGCAGCGATGCAGCTTAAGGCTTGGCAAGTACCAGCATGGGAGACTGGCTGGGAATCCCAAGTTCTGGTGACTTTTTTGAACCTGAAAATTGTGTTAGTTTCTCTATGAGATAGTAAAAGAAGGTTCAAATTGAACAGCTGCTGTCAACGGCCATTCTAAGCTGAATGTGCCTGCTCTCGTCAGATCGCAGCAGCAATGCAGCTTAAGGCTTGGCAAGTACCAGCATGGGAGACTGGCTGGGAATCCCAAGTTCCGTTGACCTTTTTGAACCTGAAAATTGTGTTAGTTTCGCTATGAGATAGTAAAAGAAGGTTCAAATTGAAAAGCTGCTGTCAACGGCAATTCTAAGCTGAATGTGCGTGCTCTTGTCAGATCGCAGCAGCGATGCAGCTTAAGGCTTGGCAAGTACCAGCATGGGAGACTGGCTGGGAATCCCAAGTTCTGGTGACCTTTTTGAACCTGAAAATTGTGTTAGTTTCTCTATGAGATAGTAGAAGAAGGTTCAAATTGAACAACTGCTGTCAACGGCCATTCTAAGCTGAATGTGTGTGCTCTTTTCAGATCGCAGCAGCGATGCAGCTTAAGGCTTGGCAAGTACCAGCATGGGAGACTGGCTGGGAATCCCAAGTTCTGTTGACCTTTTTGAACCTGAAAATTGTGTTAATTTCTCTATGAGATAGTAAAAGAAGGTTCAAATTGAACAGCTGCTGTCAACGGCAATTCTAAGCTGAATGTGCCTGCTCTCGTCAGATTGCAGCAGCAATGCAGCTTAAGGCTTGGCAAGTACCAGCATGGGAGACTGGCTGGGAATCCCAAGTTCTGTTGACCTTTTTGAACCTGAAAATGTGTTAGTTTCTATATAAGATAGTAGAAGAAGGTTCAAATTGAACAACTGCTGTCAACGGCCATTCTAAGCTGAATGTGCCTGCTCTCGCCAGATCGCAGCAGCAATGCAGCTTAAGGCTTGGCAAGTACCAGCATGGGAGACTGGCTGGGAATCCCAAGTTCTGTTGACCTTTTTGAACCTGAAAATGTGTTAGTTTCTCTATGAGATAGTAAAAGAAGGTTCAAATTGAACAGCTGCTGTCAACGGCCATTCTAAGCTGAATGTGCGTGCTCTTGTGAGATCGCAGCAGCGATGCAGCTTAAGGCTTGGCAAGTACCAGCATGGGAGACTGGCTTGGAGTCCCAAGTTCTGGTGACCTTTTTGAACCTGAAAATTGTGTTAGTTTCTCTATGAGATAGCAAAAGAAGGTTCAAATTGAACAGCTGCTGTCAACGGCCATTCTAAGCTGAATGTGCCTGCTCTTGTCAGATTGCAGCAGCAATGCAGCTTAAGGCTTGGCAAGTACCAGCATGGGAGACTGGCTTGGAATCCCAAGTTCTGGTGACCTTTTTGAACCTTAAAATTGTGTTAGTTTCTATATAAGATAGTAGAAGAAGGTTCAAATTGAACAACTGCTGTCAATGGCCATTCTAAGCTGAATGTGCCTGCTCTTGCCAGATCGCAGCAGCAATGCAGCTTAAGGCTTGGCAAGTACCAGCATGGGAGACTGGCTGGGAATCCCAAGTTCCGTTGACCTTTTTGAACCTGAAAATTGTGTTAGTTTCTCTATGAGATAGTAAAAGAAGGTTCAAATTGAACAGCTGCTGTCAACGGCCATTCTAAGCTGAATGTGCCTGCTCTCGTCAGATCGCAGCAGCAATGCAGCTTAAGGCTTGGCAAGTACCAGCATGGGAGACTGGCTGGGAATTCCAAGTTCTGTTGACCTTTTTGAACCTGAAAATGTGTTAGTTTCTCTATGAGATAGTAAAAGAAGGTTCAAATTGAACAGCTGCTGTCAACGGCCATTCTAAGCTGAATGTGCGTGCTCTTGTCAGATCGCAGCAGCGATGCAGCTTAAGGCTTGGCAAGTACCAGCATGGGAGACTGGCTTGGAATCCCAAGTTCTGGTGACCTTTTTGAACCTGAAAATTGTGTTAGTTTCTCTATGAGATAGCAAAAGAAGGTTCAAATTGAACAGCTGCTGTCAACGGCCATTCTAAGCTGAATGTGCCTGCTCTTGTCAGATTGCAGCAGCAATGCAGCTTAAGGCTTGGCAAGTACCAGCATGGGAGACTGGCTTGGAATCCCAAGTTCTGGTGACCTTTTTGAACCTGAAAATTGTGTTAGTTTCTATATAAGATAGTAGAAGAAGGTTCAAATTGAACAACTGCTGTCAACGGCCATTCTAAGCTGAATGTGCCTGCTCTCGCCAGATCGCAGCAGCAATGCAGCTTAAGGCTTGGCAAGTACCAGCATGGGAGACTGGCTGGGAATCCCAAGTTCCGTTGCCCTTTTTGAACCTGAAAATTGTGTTAGTTTCTCTATGAGATAGTAAAAGAAGGTTCAAATTGAACAGCTGCTGTCAACGGCCATTCTAAGCTGAATGTGCGTGCTCTTGTCAGATCACAGCAGCGATGCAGCTTAAGGCTTGGCAAGTACCAGCATGGGAGACTGGCTGGGAAACCCAAGTTCTGGTGACTTTTTTGAACCTGAAAATTGTGTTAGTTTCTCTATGAGTTAGTAAAAGAAGGTTCAAATTGAACAGCTGCTGTCAACGGCCATTCTAAGCTGAATGTGCCTGCTCTCGTCAGATCGCAGCAGCAATGCAGCTTAAGGCTTGGCAAGTACCAGCATGGGAGACTGGCTGGGAATCCCAAGTTCTGTTGACCTTTTTGAACCTGAAAATGTGTTAGTTTCTCTATGAGATAGTAAAAGAAGGTTCAAATTGAACAGCTGCTGTCAACGGCCATTCTAAGCTGAATGTGCGTGCGCTTGTCAGATCGCAGCAGCGATGCAGCTTAAGGCTTGGCAAGTACCAGCATGGGAGACTGGCTTGGAATCCCAAGTTCTGGTGACCTTTTTGAACCTGAAAATTGTGTTAGTTTCTCTATGAGATAGCAAAAGAAGGTTCAAATTGAACAGCTGCTGTCAATGGCCATTCTAAGCTGAATGTGCCAGCTCTCGTCAGAT
Source organism: Engystomops pustulosus (assembly GCF_040894005.1). Classification (NCBI taxonomy): domain Eukaryota; kingdom Metazoa; phylum Chordata; class Amphibia; order Anura; family Leptodactylidae; genus Engystomops; species Engystomops pustulosus. Next base: position 61,940,015 of record NC_092419.1, read on the forward strand.
CGCAGCAGCAATGCAGCTTAAGGCTTGGCAAGTACCAGCATGGGAGACTGGCTGGGAATCCCAAGTTCCGTTGCCCTTTTTGAACCTGAAAATTGTGTTAGTTTCTCTATGAGATAGTAAAAGAAGGTTCAAATTGAACAGCTGCTGTCAACGGCCATTCTAAGCTGAATGTGCGTGCTCTTGTGAGATTGCAGCAGCGATGCAGCTTAAGGCTTGGCAAGTACCAGCATGGGAGACTGGCTTGGAGTCCCAAGTTCTGGTGACCTTTTTGAACCTGAAAATTGTGTTAGTTTCTCTATGAGATAGCAAAAGAAGGTTCAAATTGAACAGCTGCTGTCAACGGCCATTCTAAGCTGAATGTGCCTGCTCTTGTCAGATTGCAGCAGCAATGCAGCTTAAGGCTTGGCAAGTACCAGCATGGGAGACTGGCTTGGAATCCCAAGTTCTGGTGACCTTTTTGAACCTTAAAATTGTGTTAGTTTCTATATAAGATAGTAGAAGAAGGTTCAAATTGAACAACTGCTGTCAATGGCCATTCTAAGCTGAATGTGCCTGCTCTTGCCAGATCGCAGCAGCAATGCAGCTTAAGGCTTGGCAAGTACCAGCATGGGAGACTGGCTGGGAATCCCAAGTTCCGTTGACCTTTTTGAACCTGAAAATTGTGTTAGTTTCTCTATGAGATAGTAAAAGAAGGTTCAAATTGAACAGCTGCTGTCAACGGCCATTCTAAGCTGAATGTGCCTGCTCTCGTCAGATCGCAGCAGCAATGCAGCTTAAGGCTTGGCAAGTACCAGCATGGGAGACTGGCTGGGAATTCCAAGTTCTGTTGACCTTTTTGAACCTGAAAATGTGTTAGTTTCTCTATGAGATAGTAAAAGAAGGTTCAAATTGAACAGCTGCTGTCAACGGCCATTCTAAGCTGAATGTGCGTGCTCTTGTCAGATCGCAGCAGCGATGCAGCTTAAGGCTTGGCAAGTACCAGCATGGGAGACTGGCTTGGAATCCCAAGTTCTGGTGACCTTTTTGAACCTGAAAATTGTGTTAGTTTCTCTATGAGATAGCAAAAGAAGGTTCAAATTGAACAGCTGCTGTCAACGGCCATTCTAAGCTGAATGTGCGTGCTCTTGTGAGATCGCAGCAGCGATGCAGCTTAAGGCTTGGCAAGTACCAGCATGGGAGACTGGCTTGGAGTCCCAAGTTCTGATGACCTTTTTGAACCTGAAAATTGTGTTAGTTTCTCTATGAGATAGCAAAAGAAGGTTCAAATTGAACAGCTGCTGTCAACGGCCATTCTAAGCTGAATGTGCCTGCTCTTGTCAGATTGCAGCAGCAATGCAGCTTAAGGCTTGGCAAGTACCAGCATGGGAGACTGGCTTGGAATCCCAAGTTCTGGTGACCTTTTTGAACCTTAAAATTGTGTTAGTTTCTATCTAAGATAGTAGAAGAAGGTTCAAATTGAACAACTGCTGTCAATGGCCATTCTAAGCTGAATGTGCCTGCTCTTGCCAGATCGCAGCAGCAATGCAGCTTAAGGCTTGGCAAGTACCAGCATGGGAGACTGGCTGGGAATCCCAAGTTCCGTTGACCTTTTTGAACCTGAAAATTGTGTTAGTTTCTCTATGAGATAGTAAAAGAAGGTTCAAATTGAACAGCTGCTGTCAACGGCCATTCTAAGCTGAATGTGCCTGCTCTTGTCAGATCGCAGCAGCAATGCAGCTTAAGGCTTGGCAAGTACCAGCATGGGAGACTGGCTGGGAATCCCAAGTTCTGGTGACCTTTTTGAACCTGAAAATTGTGTTAGTTTCTATATGAGATAGTAGAAGAAGGTTCAAATTGAACAACTGCTGTCAACGGCCATTCTAAGCTGAATGTGCCTGCTCTCGTCAGATCGCAGCAGCAATGCAGCTTAAGGCTTGGCAAGTACCAGCATGGGAGACTGACTGGGAATCCCAAGTTCCGTTGACCTTTTTGAACCTGAAAATTTTGTTAGTTTCTCTTTGAGATAGCAAAAGAAGGTTCAAATTGAACAGCTGCTGTCAACGGCCATTCTAAGCTGAATGTGCCTGCTCTTGTCAGATCGCAGCAGCAATGCAGCTTAAGGCTTGGCAAGTACCAGCATGGGGGACTGGCTGGGAATCCCAAGTTCTGTTGACCTTTTTTAACCTGAAAATTGTGTTAGTTTCTCTATGAGATAGTAAAAGAAGGTTCAAATTGAACAGCTGCTGTCAACGGCCATTCTAAGCTGAATGTGCCTGCTCTCGTCAGATCGCAGCAGCAATGCAGCTTAAGGCTTGGCAAGTACCAGCATGGGAGACTGGCTGGGAATTCCAAGTTCTGTTGACCTTTTTGAACCTGAAAATGTGTTAGTTTCTCTATGAGATAGTAAAAGAAGGTTCAAATTGAACAGCTGCTGTCAACGGCCATTCTAAGCTGAATGTGCGTGCTCTTGTCAGATCGCAGCAGCGATGCAGCTTAAGGCTTGGCAAGTACCAGCATGGGAGACTGGCTTGGAATCCCAAGTTCTGGTGACCTTTTTGAACCTGAAAATTGTGTTAGTTTCTCTATGAGATAGCAAAAGAAGGTTCAAATTGAACAGCTGCTGTCAACGGCCATTCTAAGCTGAATGTGCCTGCTCTTGTCAGATTGCAGCAGCAATGCAGCTTAAGGCTTGGCAAGTACCAGCATGGGAGACTGGCTTGGAATCCCAAGTTCTGGTGACCTTTTTGAACCTGAAAATTGTGTTAGTTTCTATATAAGATAGTAGAAGAAGGTTCAAATTGAACAACTGCTGTCAACGGCCATTCTAAGCTGAATGTGCCTGCTCTCGCCAGATCGCAGCAGCAATGCAGCTTAAGGCTTGGCAAGTACCAGCATGGGAGACTGGCTGGGAATCCCAAGTTCCGTTGCCCTTTTTGAACCTGAAAATTGTGTTAGTTTCTCTATGAGATAGTAAAAGAAGGTTCAAATTGAACAGCTGCTGTCAACGGCCATTCTAAGCTGAATGTGCGTGCTCTTGTCAGATCACAGCAGCGATGCAGCTTAAGGCTTGGCAAGTACCAGCATGGGAGACTGGCTGGGAAACCCAAGTTCTGGTGACTTTTTTGAACCTGAAAATTGTGTTAGTTTCTCTATGAGTTAGTAAAAGAAGGTTCAAATTGAACAGCTGCTGTCAACGGCCATTCTAAGCTGAATGTGCCTGCTCTCGTCAGATCGCAGCAGCAATGCAGCTTAAGGCTTGGCAAGTACCAGCATGGGAGACTGGCTGGGAATCCCAAGTTCTGTTGACCTTTTTGAACCTGAAAATGTGTTAGTTTCTCTATGAGATAGTAAAAGAAGGTTCAAATTGAACAGCTGCTGTCAACGGCCATTCTAAGCTGAATGTGCGTGCGCTTGTCAGATCGCAGCAGCGATGCAGCTTAAGGCTTGGCAAGTACCAGCATGGGAGACTGGCTTGGAATCCCAAGTTCTGGTGACCTGTTTGAACCTGAAAATTGTGTTAGTTTCTCTATGAGATAGCAAAAGAAGGTTCAAATTGAACAGCTGCTGTCAATGGCCATTCTAAGCTGAATGTGCCAGCTCTCGTCAGATCGCAGCAGCAATGCAGCTTAAGGCTTGGCAAGTACCAGCATGGGAGACTGGCTGGGAATCCCAAGTTCCGTTGCCCTTTTTGAACCTGAAAATTGTGTTAGTTTCTCTATGAGATAGTAAAAGAAGGTTCAAATTGAACAGCTGCTGTCAACGGCCATTCTAAGCTGAATGTGCGTGCTCTTGTGAGATTGCAGCAGCGATGCAGCTTAAGGCTTGGCAAGTACCAGCATGGGAGACTGGCTTGGAGTCCCAAGTTCTGGTGACCTTTTTGAACCTGAAAATTGTGTTAGTTTCTCTATGAGATAGCAAAAGAAGGTTCAAATTGAACAGCTGCTGTCAACGGCCATTCTAAGCTGAATGTGCCTGCTCTTGTCAGATTGCAGCAGCAATGCAGCTTAAGGCTTGGCAAGTACCAGCATGGGAGACTGGCTTGGAATCCCAAGTTCTGGTGACCTTTTTGAACCTTAAAATTGTGTTAGTTTCTATATAAGATAGTAGAAGAAGGTTCAAATTGAACAACTGCTGTCAATGGCCATTCTAAGCTGAATGTGCCTGCTCTTGCCAGATCGCAGCAGCAATGCAGCTTAAGGCTTGGCAAGTACCAGCATGGGAGACTGGCTGGGAATCCCAAGTTCCGTTGACCTTTTTGAACCTGAAAATTGTGTTAGTTTCTCTATGAGATAGTAAAAGAAGGTTCAAATTGCACAGCTGCTGTCAACGGCCATTCTAAGCTGAATGTGCCTGCTCTCGTCAGATCGCAGCAGCAATGCAGCTTAAGGCTTGGCAAGTACCAGCATGGGAGACTGGCTGGGAATTCCAAGTTCTGTTGACCTTTTTGAACCTGAAAATGTGTTAGTTTCTCTATGAGATAGTAAAAGAAGGTTCAAATTGAACAGCTGCTGTCAACGGCCATTCTAAGCTGAATGTGCGTGCTCTTGTCAGATCGCAGCAGCGATGCAGCTTAAGGCTTGGCAAGTACCAGCATGGGAGACTGGCTTGGAATCCCAAGTTCTGGTGACCTTTTTGAACCTGAAAATTGTGTTAGTTTCTCTATGAGATAGCAAAAGAAGGTTCAAATTGAACAGCTGCTGTCAATGGCCATTCTAAGCTGAATGTGCGTGCTCTTGTGAGATCGCAGCAGCGATGCAGCTTAAGGCTTGGCAAGTACCAGCATGGGAGACTGGCTTGGAGTCCCAAGTTCTGATGACCTTTTTGAACCTGAAAATTGTGTTAGTTTCTCTATGAGATAGCAAAAGAAGGTTCAAATTGAACAGCTGCTGTCAACGGCCATTCTAAGCTGAATGTGCCTGCTCTTGTCAGATTGCAGCAGCAATGCAGCTTAAGGCTTGGCAAGTACCAGCATGGGAGACTGGCTTGGAATCCCAAGTTCTGGTGACCTTTTTGAACCTTAAAATTGTGTTAGTTTCTATCTAAGATAGTAGAAGAAGGTTCAAATTGAACAACTGCTGTCAATGGCCATTCTAAGCTGAATGTGCCTGCTCTTGCCAGATCGCAGCAGCAATGCAGCTTAAGGCTTGGCAAGTACCAGCATGGGAGACTGGCTGGGAATCCCAAGTTCCGTTGACCTTTTTGAACCTGAAAATTGTGTTAGTTTCTCTATGAGATAGTAAAAGAAGGTTCAAATTGAACAGCTGCTGTCAACGGCCATTCTAAGCTGAATGTGCCTGCTCTTGTCAGATCGCAGCAGCAATGCAGCTTAAGGCTTGGCAAGTACCAGCATGGGAGACTGGCTGGGAATCCCAAGTTCTGGTGACCTTTTTGAACCTGAAAATTGTGTTAGTTTCTATATGAGATAGTAGAAGAAGGTTCAAATTGAACAACTGCTGTCAACGGCCATTCTAAGCTGAATGTGCCTGCTCTCGTCAGATCGCAGCAGCAATGCAGCTTAAGGCTTGGCAAGTACCAGCATGGGAGACTGACTGGGAATCCCAAGTTCCGTTGCCCTTTTTGAACCTGAAAATTTTGTTAGTTTCTCTTTGAGATAGCAAAAGAAGGTTCAAATTGAACAGCTGCTGTCAACGGCCATTCTAAGCTGAATGTGCCTGCTCTTGTCAGATCGCAGCAGCAATGCAGCTTAAGGCTTGGCAAGTACCAGCATGGGGGACTGGCTGGGAATCCCAAGTTCTGTTGACCTTTTTTAACCTGAAAATTGTGTTAGTTTCTCTATGAGATAGTAAAAGAAGGTTCAAATTGAACAGCTGCTGTCAACGGCCATTCTAAGCTGAATGTGCCTGCTCTTGTCAGATCGCAGCAGCAATGCAGCTTAAGGCTTGGCAAGTACCAGCATGGGAGACTGGCTGGGAATCCCAAGTTCTGGTGACCTTTTTGAACCTGAAAATTGTGTTAGTTTCTATATGAGATAGTAGAAGAAGGTTCAAATTGAACAACTGCTGTCAACGGCCATTCTAAGCTGAATGTGCCTGCTCTTGTCGGATCGCAGCAGCAATGCAGCTTAAGGCTTGGCAAGTACCAGCATGGGAGACTGGCTGGGAATCCCAAGTTCTGTTGACCTTTTTGAACCTGAAAATTGTGTTAGTTTCTCTATGAGATAGTAAAAGAAGGTTCAAATTGAACAGCTGCTGTCAACGGCCATTCTAAGCTGAATGTGCCTGCTCTTGTCAGATCGCAGCAGCAATGCAGCTTAAGGCTTGGCAAGTACCAGCATGGGAGACTGGCTTGGAATCCCAAGTTCTGGTGACCTTTTTGAACCTGAAAATTGTGTTAGTTTCTATATGAGATAGTGGAAGAAGGTTCAAATTGAACAACTGCTGTCAACGGCCATTCTAAGCTGAATGTGTGTGCTCTTGTCAGATCGCAGCAGCGATGCAGCTTAAGGCTTGGCAAGTACCAGCATGGGAGACTGGCTGGGAATCCCAAGTTCTGTTGACCTTTTTGAACCTGAAAATTGTGTTAGTTTCTCTATGAGATAGTAAATGAAGGTTCAAATTGAACAACTGCTGTCAACGGCCATTCTAAGCTGAATGTGTGTGCTCTTGTCAGATCGCAGCAGCGATGCAGCTTAAGGCTTGGCAAGTACCAGCATGGGAGACTGGCTGGGAATCCCAAGTTCCGTTGACCTTTTTGAACCTGAAAATTGTGTTAGTTTCTCTATGAGATAGTAAAAGAAGGTTCAAATTGAACAGCTGCTGTCAACGGCCATTCTAAGCTGAATGTGCCTGCTCTCGTCAGATCGCAGCAGCAATGCAGCTTAAGGCTTGGCAAGTACCAGCATGGGAGACTGGCTGGGAATTCCAAGTTCCGTTGACCTTTTTGAACCTGAAAATGTGTTAGTTTCTCTATGAGATAGTAAAAGAAGGTTCAAATTGAACAGCTGCTGTCAACGGCCATTCTAAGCTGAATGTGCCTGCTCTCGTCAGATCGCAGCAGCAATGCAGCTTAAGGCTTGGCAAGTACCAGCATGGGAGACTGGCTGGGAATTCCAAGTTCCGTTGACCTTTTTGAACCTGAAAATGTGTTAGTTTCTCTATGAGATAGTAAAAGAAGGTTCAAATTGAACAGCTGCTGTCAACGGCCATTCTAAGCTGAATGTGCCTGCTCTCGTCAGATCGCAGCAGCAATGCAGCGTAAGGCTTGGCAAGTACCAGCATGGGAGACTGGCTGGGAATTCCAAGTTCCGTTGACCTTTTTGAACCTGAAAATGTGTTAGTTTCTCTATGAGATAGTAAAAGAAGGTTCAAATTGAACAGCTGCTCTCAACGGCCATTCTAAGCTGAATGTGCCTGCTCTCGTCAGATCGCAGCAGCAATGCAGCTTAAGGCTTGGCAAGTACCAGCATGGGAGACTGGCTGGGAATCCCAAGTTCCGTTGACCTTTTTGAACCTGAAAATTGTGTTAGTTTCTCTATGAGATAGCAAAAGAAGGTTCAAATTGAACAGCTGCTGTCAACGGCCATTCTAAGCTGAATGTGCCTGCTCTTGTCAGATCGCAGCAGCAATGCAGCTTAAGGCTTGGCAAGTACCAGCATGGGAGACTGGCTGGGAATCCCAAGTTCTGTTGACCTTTTTTAACCTGAAAATTGTGTTAGTTTCTCTATGAGATAGTGAAAGAAGGTTCAAATTGAACAGCTGCTGTCAACGGCCATTCTAAGCTGAATGTGCCTGCTCTCGTCAGATCGCAGCAGCAATGCAGCTTAAGGCTTGGCAAGTACAAGCATGGGAGACTGGCTGGGAATTCCAAGTTCCGTTGACCTTTTTGAACCTGAAAATGTGTTAGTTTCTCTATGAGATAGTAAAAGAAGGTTCAAATTGAACAGCTGCTGTCAACGGCCATTCTAAGCTGAATGTGCCTGCTCTCATCAGATCGCAGCAGCAATGCAGCTTAAGGCTTGGCAAGTACCAGCATGGGAGACTGGCTGGGAATCCCAAGTTCTGTTGACCTTTTTGAACCTGAAAATTGTGTTAGTTTCTCTATGAGATAGTAAAAGAAGGTTCAAATTGAACAGCTGCTGTCAACGGCCATTCTAAGCTGAATGTGCCTGCTCTTGTCAGATCGCAGCAGCAATGCAGCTTAAGGCTTGGCAAGTACCAGCATGGGAGACTGGCTTGGAATCCCAAGTTCTGGTGACCTTTTTGAACCTGAAAATTGTGTTAGTTTCTATATGAGATAGTAGAAGAAGGTTCAAATTGAACAACTGCTGTCAACGGCCATTCTAAGCTGAATGTGTGTGCTCTTGTCAGATCGCAGCAGCGATGCAGCTTAAGGCTTGGCAAGTACCAGCATGGGAGACTGGCTGGGAATCCCAAGTTCTGTTGACCTTTTTGAACCTGAAAATTGTGTCAGTTTCTCTATGAGATAGTAAAAGAAGGTTCAAATTGAACAGCTGCTGTCAACGGCCTTTCTAAGCTGAATGTGCCTGCTCTCGTCAGATCGCAGCAGCAATGCAGCTTAAGGCTTGGCAAGTACCAGCATGGGAGACTGGCTGGGAATCCCAAGTTCCGTTGACCTTTTTGAACCTGAAAATGTGTTAGTTTCTCTATGAGATAGTAAAAGAAGGTTCAAATTGAACAGCTGCTGTCAACGGCCATTCTAAGCTGAATGTGCCTGCTCTCATCAGATCGCAGCAGCAATGCAGCTTAAGGCTTGGCAAATACCAGCATGGGAGACTGGCTGGGAATCCCAAGTTCCGTTGACCTTTTTGAACCTGAAAATTGTGTTAGTTTCTCTATGAGATAGTAAAAGAAGGTTCAAATTGAACAGCTGCTGTCAACGGCCATTCTAAGCTGAATGTGCCTGCTCTCATCAGATCGCAGCAGCAATGCAGCTTAAGGCTTGGCAAGTACCAGCATGGGAGACTGGCTGGGAATCCCAAGTTCCGTTGACCTTTTTGAACCTGAAAATTGTGTTAGTTTCTCTATGAGATAGCAAAAGAAGGTTCAAATTGAACAGCTGCTGTCAACCGCCATTCTAAGCTGAATGTGCCTGCTCTCGTCAGATCGCAGCAGCAATGCAGCGTAAGGCTTAGCAAGTACCAGCATGGGAGACTGGCTGGGAATTCCAAGTTCCGTTGACCTTTTTGAACCTGAAAATGTGTTAGTTTCTCTATGAGATAGTAAAAGAAGGTTCAAATTGAACAGCTGCTGTCAACGGCCATTCTAAGCTGAATGTGCCTGCTCTCGTCAGATCGCAGCAGCAATGCAGCGTAAGGCTTGGCAAGTACCAGCATGGGAGACTGGCTGGGAATTCCAAGTTCCGTTGACCTTTTTGAACCTGAAAATGTGTTAGTTTCTCTATGAGATAGTAAAAGAAGGTTCAAATTGAACAGCTGCTCTCAACGGCCATTCTAAGCTGAATGTGCCTGCTCTCGTCAGATCGCAGCAGCAATGCAGCTTAAGGCTTGGCAAGTACCAGCATGGGAGACTGGCTGGGAATCCCAAGTTCCGTTGACCTTTTTGAACCTGAAAATTGTGTTAGTTTCTCTATGAGATAGCAAAAGAAGGTTCAAATTGAACAGCTGCTGTCAACGGCCATTCTAAGCTGAATGTGCCTGCTCTTGTCAGATCGCAGCAGCAATGCAGCTTAAGGCTTGGCAAGTACCAGCATGGGAGACTGGCTGGGAATCCCAAGTTCTGTTGACCTTTTTTAACCTGAAAATTGTGTTAGTTTCTCTATGAGATAGTGAAAGAAGGTTCAAATTGAACAGCTGCTGTCAACGGCCATTCTAAGCTGAATGTGCCTGCTCTCGTCAGATCGCAGCAGCAATGCAGCTTAAGGCTTGGCAAGTACAAGCATGGGAGACTGGCTGGGAATTCCAAGTTCCGTTGACCTTTTTGAACCTGAAAATGTGTTAGTTTCTCTATGAGATAGTAAAAGAAGGTTCAAATTGAACAGCTGCTGTCAACGGCCATTCTAAGCTGAATGTGCCTGCTCTCATCAGATCGCAGCAGCAATGCAGCTTAAGGCTTGGCAAGTACCAGCATGGGAGACTGGCTGGGAATCCCAAGTTCTGTTGACCTTTTTGAACCTGAAAATTGTGTTAGTTTCTCTATGAGATAGTAAAAGAAGGTTCAAATTGAACAGCTGCTGTCAACGGCCATTCTAAGCTGAATGTGCCTGCTCTTGTCAGATCGCAGCAGCAATGCAGCTTAAGGCTTGGCAAGTACCAGCATGGGAGACTGGCTTGGAATCCCAAGTTCTGGTGACCTTTTTGAACCTGAAAATTGTGTTAGTTTCTATATGAGATAGTAGAAGAAGGTTCAAATTGAACAACTGCTGTCAACGGCCATTCTAAGCTGAATGTGTGTGCTCTTGTCAGATCGCAGCAGCGATGCAGCTTAAGGCTTGGCAAGTACCAGCATGGGAGACTGGCTGGGAATCCCAAGTTCTGTTGACCTTTTTGAACCTGAAAATTGTGTCAGTTTCTCTATGAGATAGTAAAAGAAGGTTCAAATTGAACAGCTGCTGTCAACGGCCTTTCTAAGCTGAATGTGCCTGCTCTCGTCAGATCGCAGCAGCAATGCAGCTTAAGGCTTGGCAAGTACCAGCATGGGAGACTGGCTGGGAATCCCAAGTTCCGTTGACCTTTTTGAACCTGAAAATGTGTTAGTTTCTCTATGAGATAGTAAAAGAAGGTTCAAATTGAACAGCTGCTGTCAACGGCCATTCTAAGCTGAATGTGCCTGCTCTCATCAGATCGCAGCAGCAATGCAGCTTAAGGCTTGGCAAATACCAGCATGGGAGACTGGCTGGGAATCCCAAGTTCCGTTGACCTTTTTGAACCTGAAAATTGTGTTAGTTTCTCTATGAGATAGTAAAAGAAGGTTCAAATTGAACAGCTGCTGTCAACGGCCATTCTAAGCTGAATGTGCCTGCTCTCATCAGATCGCAGCAGCAATGCAGCTTAAGGCTTGGCAAGTACCAGCATGGGAGACTGGCTGGGAATCCCAAGTTCCGTTGACCTTTTTGAACCTGAAAATTGTGTTAGTTTCTCTATGAGATAGCAAAAGAAGGTTCAAATTGAACAGCTGCTGTCAACCGCCATTCTAAGCTGAATGTGCCTGCTCTCGTCAGATCGCAGCAGCAATGCAGCGTAAGGCTTAGCAAGTACCAGCATGGGAGACTGGCTGGGAATTCCAAGTTCCGTTGACCTTTTTGAACCTGAAAATGTGTTAGTTTCTCTATGAGATAGTAAAAGAAGGTTCAAATTGAACAGCTGCTGTCAACGGCCATTCTAAGCTGAATGTGCCTGCTCTCGTCAGATCGCAGCAGCAATGCAGCGTAAGGCTTGGCAAGTACCAGCATGGGAGACTGGCTGGGAATTCCAAGTTCCGTTGACCTTTTTGAACCTGAAAATGTGTTAGTTTCTCTATGAGATAGTAAAAGAAGGTTCAAATTGAACAGCTGCTCTCAACGGCCATTCTAAGCTGAATGTGCCTGCTCTCGTCAGATTGCAGCAGCAATGCAGCTTAAGGCTTGGCAAGTACCAGCATGGGAGACTGGCTGGGAATCCCAAGTTCCGTTGACCTTTTTGAACCTGAAAATTGTGTTAGTTTCTCTATGAGATAGCAAAAGAAGGTTCAAATTGAACAGCTGCTGTCAACGGCCATTCTAAGCTGAATGTGCCTGCTCTTGTCAGATCGCAGCAGCAATGCAGCTTAAGGCTTGGCAAGTACCAGCATGGGAGACTGGCTGGGAATCCCAAGTTCTGTTGACCTTTTTTAACCTGAAAATTGTGTTAGTTTCTCTATGAGATAGTGAAAGAAGGTTCAAATTGAACAGCTGCTGTCAACGGCCATTCTAAGCTGAATGTGCCTGCTCTCGTCAGATCGCAGCAGCAATGCAGCTTAAGGCTTGGCAAGTACAAGCATGGGAGACTGGCTGGGAATTCCAAGTTCCGTTGACCTTTTTGAACCTGAAAATGTGTTAGTTTCTCTATGAGATAGTAAAAGAAGGTTCAAATTGAACAGCTGCTGTCAACGGCCATTCTAAGCTGAATGTGCCTGCTCTCATCAGATCGCAGCAGCAATGCAGCTTAAGGCTTGGCAAGTACCAGCATGGGAGACTGGCTGGGAATCCCAAGTTCTGTTGACCTTTTTGAACCTGAAAATTGTGTTAGTTTCTCTATGAGATAGTAAAAGAAGGTTCAAATTGAACAGCTGCTGTCAACGGCCATTCTAAGCTGAATGTGCCTGCTCTTGTTAGATCGCAGCAGCAATGCAGCTTAAGGCTTGGCAAGTACCAGCATGGGAGACTGGCTTGGAATCCCAAGTTTTTGTGACCTTTTTGAACCTGAAAATTGTGTTAGTTTCTATATGAGATAGTAGAAGAAGGTTCAAATTGAACAACTGCTGTCAACGGCCATTCTAAGCTGAATGTGTGTGCTCTTGTCAGATCGCAGCAGCGATGCAGCTTAAGGCTTGGCAAGTACCAGCATGGGAGACTGGCTGGGAATCCCAAGTTCTGTTGACCTTTTTGAACCTGAAAATTGTGTCAGTTTCTCTATGAGATAGTAAAAGAAGGTTCAAATTGAACAGCTGCTGTCAACGGCCTTTCTAAGCTGAATGTGCCTGCTCTCGTCAGATCGCAGCAGCAATGCAGCTTAAGGCTTGGCAAGTACCAGCATGGGAGACTGGCTGGGAATCCCAAGTTCCGTTGACCTTTTTGAACCTGAAAATGTGTTAGTTTCTCTATGAGATAGTAAAAGAAGGTTCAAATTGAACAGCTGCTGTCAACGGCCATTCTAAGCTGAATGTGCCTGCTCTCATCAGATCGCAGCAGCAATGCAGCTTAAGGCTTGGCAAATACCAGCATGGGAGACTGGCTGGGAATCCCAAGTTCCGTTGACCTTTTTGAACCTGAAAATTGTGTTAGTTTCTCTATGAGATAGCAAAAGAAGGTTCAAATTGAACAGCTGCTGTCAACCGCCATTCTAAGCTAAATGTGTCTGCTCTCGTCAGATCGCAGCAGCAATGCAGCGTAAGGCTTAGCAAGTACCAGCATGGGAGACTGGCTGGGAATTCCAAGTTCCGTTGACCTTTTTGAACCTGAAAATGTGTTAGTTTCTCTATGAGATAGTAAAAGAAGGTTCAAATTGAACAGCTGCTGTCAACGGCCATTCTAAGCTGAATGTGCCTGCTCTCGTCAGATCGCAGCAGCAATGCAGCGTAAGGCTTGGCAAGTACCAGCATGGGAGACTGGCTGGGAATCCCAAGTTCTGTTGACCTTTTTGAACCTGAAAATTGTGTTAGTTTCTCTATGAGATAGTAAAAGAAGGTTCAAATTGAACAGCTGCTGTCAACGGCCATTCTAAGCTGAATGTGCCTGCTCTTGTCAGATCGCAGCAGCAATGCAGCTTAAGGCTTGGCAAGTACCAGCATGGGAGACTGGCTGGGAATCCCAAGTTCCGTTGACCTTTTTGAACCTGAAAATTGTGTTAGTTTCTCTATGAGATAGTAAAAGAAGGTTCAAATTGAACAGCTGCTGTCAACGGCCATTCTAAGCTGAATGTGCCTGCTCTCGTCAGATCGCAGCAGCAATGCAGCTTAAGGCTTGGCAAGTACCAGCATGGGAGACTGGCTGGGAATCCCAAGTTCTGGTGACCTTTTTGAACCTGAAAATTGTGTTAGTTTCTATATGAGATAGTAGAAGAAGGTTCAAATTGAACAACTGCTGTCAACGGCCATTCTAAGCTGAATGTGTGTGCTCTTGTCAGATCGCAGCAGCGATGCAGCTTAAGGCTTGGCAAGTACCAGCATGGGAGACTGGCTGGGAATCCCAAGTTCTGTTGACCTTTTTGAACCTGAAAATTGTGTTAGTTTCTCTATGAGATAGTAAAAGAAGGTTCAAATTGAACAGCTGCTGTCAACGGCAATTCTAAGCTGAATGTGCCTGCTCTCGTCAGATCGCAGCAGCAATGCAGCTTAAGGCTTGGCAAGTACTAGCATGGGAGACTGGCTGGGAATCCCAAGTTCCGTTGCCCTCTTTGAACCTGAGAATTGTGTTAGTTTCTCTATGAGATAGCAAAAGAAGGTTCAAATTGAACAGCTGCTGTCAACGGCCATTCTAAGCTGAATGTGCCTGCTCTCGTCAGATCGCAGCAGCAATGCAGCTTAAGGCTTGGCAAGTACCAGCATGGGGGACTGGCTGGGAATCCCAAGTTCTGTTGACCTTTTTTGAACCTGAAAATTGTGTTAGTTTCTCTATGAGATAGTAAAAGAAGGTTCAAATTGAACAGCTGCTGTCAACGGCAATTCTAAGCTGAATGTGCCTGCTCTCGTCAGATCGCAGCAGCAATGCAGCTTAAGGCTTGGCAAGTACCAGCATGGGAGACTGGCTGGGAATCCCAAGTTCCGTTGACCTTTTTGAACCTGAGAATTGTGTTAGTTTCTCTATGAGATAGCAAAAGAAGGTTCAAATTGAACAGCTGCTGTCAACGGCCATTCTAAGCTGAATGTGCCTGCTCTCGTCAGATCGCAGCAGCAATGCAGCTTAAGGCTTGGCAAGTACCAGCATGGGAGACTGGCTGGGAATCCCAAGTTCTGTTGACCTTTTTGAACCTGAAAATTGTGTTAGTTTCTCTATGAGATAGTAAAAGAAGGTTCAAATTGAACAGCTGCTGCCAACGGCCATTCTAAGCTGAATGTGCCTGCTCTCGTCAGATCGCAGCAGCAATGCAGCTTAAGGCTTGGCAAGTACCAGCATGGGAGACTGGCTGGGAATCCCAAGTTCCGTTGACCTTTTTGAACCTGAAAATTGTGTTAGTTTCTCTTTGAGATAGCAAAAGAAGGTTCAAATTGAACAGCTGCTGTCAACGGCCATTCTAAGCTGAATGTGCCTGCTCTTGTCAGATCGCAGCAGCAATGCAGCTTAAGGCTTGGCAAGTACCAGCATGGGAGACTGGCTGGGAATCCCAAGTTCTGTTGACCTTTTTTAACCTGAAAATTGTGTTAGTTTCTCTATGAGATAGTGAAAGAAGGTTCAAATTGAACAGCTGCTGTCAACGGCCATTCTAAGCTGAATGTGCCTGCTCTCGTCAGATCGCAGCAGCAATGCAGCTTAAGGCTTGGCAATTACCAGCATGGGAGACTGGCTGGGAATTCCAAGTTCCGTTGACCTTTTTGAACCTGAAAATGTGTTAGTTTCTCTATGAGATAGTAAAAGAAGGTTCAAATTGAACAGCTGCTGTCAACGGCCATTCTAAGCTGAATGTACCTGCTCTCATCAGATCGCAGCAGCAATGCAGCTTAAGGCTTGGCAAGTACCAGCATGGGAGACTGGCTGGGAATCCCAAGTTCCGTTGACCTTTTTGAACCTGAAAATTGTGTTAGTTTCTCTATGAGATAGTAAAAGAAGGTTCAAATTGAACAGCTGCTGTCAACGGCCATTCTAAGCTGAATGTGCCTGCTCTCGTCAGATCGCAGCAGCAATGCAGCTTAAGGCTTGGCAAGTACCAGCATGGGAGACTGGCTGGGAATCCCAAGTTCCGTTGACCTTTTTGAACCTGAAAATTGTGTTAGTTTCTCTTTGAGATAGCAAAAGAAGGTTCAAATTGAACAGCTGCTGTCAACGGCCATTCTAAGCTGAATGTGCCTGCTCTTGTCAGATCGCAGCAGCAATGCAGCTTAAGGCTTGGCAAGTACCAGCATGGGAGACTGGCTGGGAATCCCAAGTTCTGTTGACCTTTTTTAACCTGAAAATTGTGTTAGTTTCTCTTTGAGATAGTGAAAGAAGGTTCAAATTGAACAGCTGCTGTCAACGGCCATTCTAAGCTGAATGTGCCTGCTCTCGTCAGATCGCAGCAGCAATGCAGCTTAAGGCTTGGCAATTACCAGCATGGGAGACTGGCTGGGAATTCCAAGTTCCGTTGACCTTTTTGAACCTGAAAATGTGTTAGTTTCTCTATGAGATAGTAAAAGAAGGTTCAAATTGAACAGCTGCTGTCAACGGCCATTCTAAGCTGAATGTACCTGCTCTCATCAGATCGCAGCAGCAATGCAGCTTAAGGCTTGGCAAGTACCAGCATGGGAGACTGGCTGGGAATCCCAAGTTCTGTTGACCTTTTTGAACCTGAAAATTGTGTTAGTTTCTCTATGAGATAGTAAAAGAAGGTTCAAATTGAACAGCTGCTGTCAACGGCCATTCTAAGCTGAATGTGCCTGCTCTTGTCAGATCGCAGCAGCAATGCAGCTTAAGGCTTGGCAAGTACCAGCATGGGAGACTGGCTTGGAATCCCAAGTTCTGGTGACCTTTTTGAACCTGAAAATTGTGTTAGTTTCTATATGAGATAGTAGAAGAAGGTTCAAATTGAACAACTGCTGTCAACGGCCATTCTAAGCTGAATGTGTGTGCTCTTGTCAGATCGCAGCAGCGATGCAGCTTAAGGCTTGGCAAGTACCAGCATGGGAGACTGGCTGGGAATCCCAAGTTCTGTTGACCTTTTTGAACCTGATAATTGTGTTAGTTTCTCTATGAGATAGCAAAAGAAGGTTCAAATTGAACAGCTGCTGTCAACGGCCATTCTAAGCTGAATGTGCCTGCTCTCGTCAGATCGCAGCAGCAATGCAGCTTAAGGCTTGGCAAGTACCAGCATGGGAGACTGGCTGGGAATTTCAAGTTCCGTTGACCTTTTTGAACCTGAAAATGTGTTAGTTTCTCTATGAGATAGTAAAAGAAGGTTCAAATTGAACAGCTGCTGTCAACGGCCATTCTAAGCTGAATGTGCCTGCTCTCATCAGATCGCAGCAGCAATGCAGCTTAAGGCTTGGCAAGTACCAGCATGGGAGACTGGCTGTGAATCCCAAGTTCCGTTGACCTTTTTGAACCTGAAAATTGTGTTAGTTTCTCTATGAGATAGCAAAAGAAGGTTCAAATTGAACAGCTGCTGTCAACGGCCTTTCTAAGCTGAATGTGCCTGCTCTCGTCAGATCGCAGCAGCAATGCAGCTTAAGGCTTGGCAAGTACCAGCATGGGAGACTGGCTGGGAATCCCAAGTTCCGTTGACCTTTTTGAACCTGAAAATTGTGTTAGTTTCTCTATGAGATAGCAAAAGAAGGTTCAAATTGAACAGCTGCTGTCAACGGCCATTCTAAGCTGAATGTGCCTGCTCTTGTCGGATCGCAGCAGCAATGCAGCTTAAGGCTTGGCAAGTACCAGCATGGGAGACTGGCTGGGAATCCCAAGTTCTGTTAACCTTTTTGAACCTGAAAATTGTGTTAGTTTCTCTATGAGATAGTAAAAGAAGGTTCAAATTGAACAGCTGCTGTCAACGGCCATTCTAAGCTGAATGTGCCTGCTCTTGTCAGATCGCAGCAGCAATGCAGCTTAAGGCTTGGCAAGTACCAGCATGGGAGACTGGCTTGGAATCCCAAGTTCTGGTGACCTTTTTGAACCTGAAAATTGTGTTAGTTTCTATATGAGATAGTAGAAGAAGGTTCAAATTGAACAACTGCTGTCAACGGCCATTCTAAGCTGAATGTGTGTGCTCTTGTCAGATCGCAGCAGCGATGCAGCTTAAGGCTTGGCAAGTACCAGCATGGGAGACTGGCTTGGAATCCCAAGTTCTGTTGACCTTTTTGAACCTGAAAATTGTGTTAGTTTCTCTATGAGATAGTAAATGAAGGTTCAAATTGAACAACTGCTGTCAACGGCCATTCTAAGCTGAATGTGTGTGCTCTTGTCAGATCGCAGCAGCGATGCAGCTTAAGGCTTGGCAAGTACCAGCATGGGAGACTGGCTGGGAATCCCAAGTTCCGTTGACCTTTTTGAACCTGAAAATTGTGTTAGTTTCTCTATGAGATAGTAAAAGAAGGTTCAAATTGAACAGCTGCTGTCAACGGCCATTCTAAGCTGAATGTGCCTGCTCTCATCAGATCGCAGCAGCAATGCAGCTTAAGGCTTGGCAAGTACCAGCATGGGAGACTGGCTGGGAATCCCAAGTTCCGTTGACCTTTTTGAACCTGAAAATTGTGTTAGTTTCTCTATGAGATAGCAAAAGAAGGTTCAAATTGAACAGCTGCTGTCAACCGCCATTCTAAGCTGAATGTGCCTGCTCTCGTCAGATCGCAGCAGCAATGCAGCGTAAGGCTTAGCAAGTACCAGCATGGGAGACTGGCTGGGAATTCCAAGTTCCGTTGACCTTTTTGAACCTGAAAATGTGTTAGTTTCTCTATGAGATAGTAAAAGAAGGTTCAAATTGAACAGCTGCTGTCAACGGCCATTCTAAGCTGAATGTGCCTGCTCTCGTCAGATCGCAGCAGCAATGCAGCGTAAGGCTTGGCAAGTACCAGCATGGGAGACTGGCTGGGAATTCCAAGTTCCGTTGACCTTTTTGAACCTGAAAATGTGTTAGTTTCTCTATGAGATAGTGAAAGAAGGTTCAAATTGAACAGCTGCTGTCAACGGCCATTCTAAGCTGAATGTGCCTGCTCTCGTCAGATCGCAGCAGCAATGCAGCTTAAGGCTTGGCAAGTACAAGCATGGGAGACTGGCTGGGAATTCCAAGTTCCGTTGACCTTTTTGAACCTGAAAATGTGTTAGTTTCTCTATGAGATTGTAAAAGAAGGTTCAAATTGAACAGCTGCTGTCAACGGCCATTCTAAGCTGAATGTGCCTGCTCTCATCAGATCGCAGCAGCAATGCAGCTTAAGGCTTGGCAAGTACCAGCATGGGAGACTGGCTGGGAATCCCAAGTTCTGTTGACCTTTTTGAACCTGAAAATGTGTTAGTTTCTCTATGAGATAGTAAAAGAAGGTTCAAATTGAACAGCTGCTGTCAACGGCCATTCTAAGCTGAATGTGCCTGCTCTCATCAGATCGCAGCAGCAATGCAGCTTAAGGCTTGGCAAGTACCAGCATGGGAGACTGGCTGGGAATCCCAAGTTCCGTTGACCTTTTTGAACCTGAAAATTGTGTTAGTTTCTCTATAAGATAGCAAAAGAAGGTTCAAATTGAACAGCTGCTGTCAACGGCCATTCTAAGCTGAATGTGCCTGCTCTTGTCAGATCGCAGCAGCAATGTAGCTTAAGGCTTGGCAAGTACCAGCATGGGAGACTGGCTGGGAATCCCAAGTTCTGTTGACCTTTTTGAACCTGAAAATTGTGTTAGTTTCTCTATGAGATAGTAAAAGAAGGTTCAAATTGAACAGCTGCTGTCAACGGCCATTCTAAGCTGAATGTGCCTGCTCTTGTCAGATCGCAGCAGCAATGCAGCTTAAGGCTTGGCAAGTACCAGCATGGGAGACTGGCTGGGAATCCCAAGTTCTGGTGACCTTTTTGAACCTGAAAATTGTGTTAGTTTCTATATGAGATAGTAGAAGAAGGTTCAAATTGAACAGCTGCTGTCAACGGCAATTCTAAGCTAAATGTGCCTGCTCTCGTCAGATCGCAGCAGCAATGCAGCTTAAGGCTTGGCAAGTACCAGCATGGGAGACTGGCTGGGAATCCCAAGTTCCGTTGACCTTTTTGAACCTGAAAATTGTGTTAGTTTCTATATGAGATAGTAGAAGAAGGTTCAAATTGAACAGCTGCTGTCAACGGCAATTCTAAGCTAAATGTGCCTGCTCTCGTCAGATCGCAGCAGCAATGCAGCTTAAGGCTTGGCAAGTACCAGCATGGGAGACTGGCTGGGAATCCCAAGTTCCGTTGACCTTTTTGAACCTGAAAATTGTGTTAGTTTCTCTTTGAGATAGCAAAAGAAGGTTCAAATTGAACAGCTGCTGTCAACGGCCATTCTAAGCTGAATGTGCCTGCTCTTGTCAGATCGCAGCAGCAATGCAGCTTAAGGCTTGGCAAGTACCAGCATGGGAGACTAGCTGGGAATCCCAAGTTCTGTTGACCTTTTTTAACCTGAAAATTGTGTTAGTTTCTCTATGAGATAGTGAAAGAAGGTTCAAATTGAACAGCTGCTGTCAACGGCCATTCTAAGCTGAATGTGCCTGCTCTCGTCAGATCGCAGCAGCAATGCAGCTTAAGGCTTGGCAAGTACAAGCATGGGATACTGGCTGGGAATTCCAAGTTCCTTTGACCTTTTTGAACCTGAAAATGTGTTAGTTTCTCTATGAGATAGTAAAAGAAGGTTCAAATTGAACAGCTGCTGTCAACGGCCATTCTAAGCTGAATGTGCCTGCTCTCATCAGATCGCAGCAGCAATGCAGCTTAAGGCTTGGCAAGTACCAGCATGGGAGACTGGCTGGGAATCCCAAGTTCTGTTGACCTTTTTGAACCTGAAAATTGTGTTAGTTTCTCTATGAGATAGTAAAAGAAGGTTCAAATTGAACAGCTGCTGTCAACGGCCATTCTAAGCTGAATGTGCCTGCTCTTGTCAGATCGCAGCAGCAATGCAGCTTAAGGCTTGGCAAGTACCAGCATGGGAGACTGGCTTGGAATCCCAAGTTCTGGTGACCTTTTTGAACCTGAAAATTGTGTTAGTTTCTATATGAGATAGTAGAAGAAGGTTCAAATTGAACAACTGCTGTCAACGGCCATTCTAAGCTGAATGTGTGTGCTCTTGTCAGATCGCAGCAGCGATGCAGCTTAAAGCTTGGCAAGTACCAGCATGGGAGACTGGCTGGGAATCCCAAGTTCTGTTGACCTTTTTGAACCTGAAAATTGTGTTAGTTTCTCTATGAGATAGCAAAAGAAGGTTCAAATTGAACAGCTGCTGTCAACGGCCATTCTAAGCTGAATGTGCCTGCTCTCGTCAGATCGCAGCAGCAATGCAGCTTAAGGCTTGGCAAGTACCAGCATGGGAGACTGGCTGGGAATCCCAAGTTCTGTTGACCTTTTTGAACCTGAAAATTGTGTTAGTTTCTCTATGAGATAGTAAAAGAAGGTTCAAATTGAACAGCTGCTGTCAACGGCCATTCTAAGCTGAATGTGCCTGCTCTCGTCAGATCGCAGCAGCAATGCAGCTTAAGGCTTGGCAAGTACCAGCATGGGAGACTGGCTGGGAATCCCAAGTTCCGTTGACCTTTTTGAACCTGAAAATTGTGTTAGTTTCTCTTTGAGATAGCAAAAGAAGGTTCAAATTGAACAGCTGCTGTCAACGGCCATTCTAAGCTGAATGTGCCTGCTCTTGTCAGATCGCAGCAGCAATGCAGCTTAAGGCTTGGCAAGTACCAGCATGGGAGACTGGCTGGGAATCCCAAGTTCTGTTGACCTTTTTTAACCTGAAAATTGTGTTAGTTTCTCTATGAGATAGTTAAAGAAGGTTCAAATTGAACAGCTGCTGTCAACGGCCATTCTAAGCTGAATGTGCCTGCTCTCGTCAGATCGCAGCAGCAATGCAGCTTAAGGCTTGGCAATTACCAGCATGGGAGACTGGCTGGGAATTCCAAGTTCCGTTGACCTTTTTGAACCTGAAAATGTGTTAGTTTCTCTATGAGATAGTAAAAGAAGGTTCAAATTGAACAGCTGCTGTCAACGGCCATTCTAAGCTGAATGTGCCTGCTCTCATCAGATCGCAGCAGCAATGCAGCTTAAGGCTTGGCAAGTACCAGCATGGGAGACTGGCTGGGAATCCCAAGTTCTGTTGACCTTTTTGAACCTGAAAATTGTGTTAGTTTCTCTATGAGATAGTAAAAGAAGGTTCAAATTGAACAGCTGCTGTCAACGGCAATTCTAAGCTGAATGTGCCTGCTCTTGTCAGATCGCAGCAGCAATGCAGCTTAAGGCTTGGCAAGTACCAGCATGGGAGACTGGCTTGGAATCCCAAGTTCTGGTGACCTTTTTGAACCTGAAAATTGTGTTAGTTTCTATATGAGATAGTAGAAGAAGGTTCAAATTGAACAACTGCTGTCAACGGCCATTCTAAGCTGAATGTGTGTGCTCTTGTCAGATCGCAGCAGCGATGCAGCTTAAGGCTTGGCAAGTACCAGCATGGGAGACTGGCTGGGAATCCCAAGTTCTGTTGACCTTTTTGAACCTGAAAATTGTGTTAGTTTCTCTATGAGATAGCAAAAGAAGGTTCAAATTGAACAGCTGCTGTCAACGGCCATTCTAAGCTGAATGTGCCTGCTCTCGTCAGATCGCAGCAGCAATGCAGCTTAAGGCTTGGCAAGTACCAGCATGGGAGACTGGCTGGGAATTTCAAGTTCCGTTGACCTTTTTGAACCTGAAAATGTGTTAGTTTCTCTATGAGATAGTAAAAGAAGGTTCAAATTGAACAGCTGCTGTCAACGGCCATTCTAAGCTGAATGTGCCTGCTCTCATCAGATCGCAGCAGCAATGCAGCTTAAGGCTTGGCAAGTACCAGCATGGGAGACTGGCTGGGAATCCCAAGTTCTGTTGACCTTTTTGAACCTGAAAATTGTGTTAGTTTCTCTATGAGATAGTAAAAGAAGGTTCAAATTGAACAGCTGCTGTCAACGGCCATTCTAAGCTGAATGTGCCTGCTCTTGTCAGATCGCAGCAGCAATGCAGCTTAAGGCTTGGCAAGTACCAGCATGGGAGACTGGCTGGGAATCCCAAGTTCCGTTGACCTTTTTGAACCTGAAAATGTGTTAGTTTCTCTATGAGATAGTAAAAGAAGGTTCAAATTGAACAGCTGCTGTCAACGGCCATTCTAAGCTGAATGTGCCTGCTCTCATCAGATCGCAGCAGCAATGCAGCTTAAGGCTTGGCAAATACCAGCATGGGAGACTGGCTGGGAATCCCAAGTTCCGTTGACCTTTTTGAACCTGAAAATTGTGTTAGTTTCTCTATGAGATAGCAAAAGAAGGTTCAAATTGAACAGCTGCTGTCAACCGCCATTCTAAGCTAAATGTGTCTGCTCTCGTCAGATCGCAGCAGCAATGCAGCGTAAGGCTTAGCAAGTACCAGCATGGGAGACTGGCTGGGAATCCCAAGTTCCGTTGACCTTTTTGAACCTGAAAATTGTGTTAGTTTCTCTATGAGATAGTAAAAGAAGGTTCAAATTGAACAGCTGCTGTCAACGGCCATTCTAAGCTGAATGTGCCTGCTCTTGTCAGATCGCAGCAGCAATGCAGCTTAAGGCTTGGCAAGTACCAGCATGGGACACTGGCTTGGAATCCCAAGTTCTGTTGACCTTTTTGAACCTGAAAATTGTGTTAGTTTCTATATGAGATAGTAGAAGAAGGTTCAAATTGAACAGCTGCTGTCAACGGCAATTCTAAGCTGAATGTGCCTGCTCTCGTCAGATCGCAGCAGCAATGCAGCTTAAGGCTTGGCAAGTACCAGCATGGGAGACTGGCTGGGAATCCCAAGTTCCGTTGACCTTTTTGAACCTGAAAATTGTGTTAGTTTCTCTTTGAGATAGCAAAAGAAGGTTCAAATTGAACAGCTGCTGTCAACGGCCATTCTAAGCTGAATGTGCCTGCTCTTGTCAGATCGCAGCAGCAATGCAGCTTAAGGCTTGGCAAGTACCAGCATGGGGGACTGGCTGGGAATCCCAAGTTCTGTTGACCTTTTTGAACCTGAAAATTGTGTTAGTTTCTATATGAGATAGTAGAAGAAGGTTCAAATTGAACAGCTGCTGTCAACGGCAATTCTAAGCTGAATGTGCCTGCTCTCGTCAGATCGCAGCAGCAATGCAGCTTAAGGCTTGGCAAGTACCAGCATGGGAGACTGACTGGGAATCCCAAGTTCCGTTGACCTTTTTGAACCTGAAAATTGTGTTAGTTTCTCTTTGAGATAGCAAAAGAAGGTTCAAATTGAACAGCTGCTGTCAACGGCCATTCTAAGCTGAATGTGCCTGCTCTTGTCAGATCGCAGCAGCAATGCAGCTTAAGGCTTGGCAAGTACCAGCATGGGGGACTGGCTGGGAATCCCAAGTTCTGTTGACCTTTTTTAACCTGAAAATTGTGTTAGTTTCTCTATGAGATAGTGAAAGAAGGTTCAAATTGAACAGCTGCTGTCAACGGCCATTCTAAGCTGAATGTGCCTGCTCTCGTCAGATCGCAGCAGCAATGCAGCTTAAGGCTTGGCAAGTACAAGCATGGGAGACTGGCTGGGAATTCCAAGTTCCGTTGACCTTTTTGAACCTGAAAATGTGTTAGTTTCTCTATGAGATTGTAAAAGAAGGTTCAAATTGAACAGCTGCTGTCAACGGCCATTCTAAGCTGAATGTGCCTGCTCTCATCAGATCGCAGCAGCAATGCAGCTTAAGGCTTGGCAAGTACCAGCATGGGAGACTGGCTGGGAATCCCAAGTTCTGTTGACCTTTTTGAACCTGAAAATGTGTTAGTTTCTCTATGAGATAGTAAAAGAAGGTTCAAATTGAACAGCTGCTGTCAACGGCCATTCTAAGCTGAATGTGCCTGCTCTCATCAGATCGCAGCAGCAATGCAGCTTAAGGCTTGGCAAGTACCAGCATGGGAGACTGGCTGGGAATCCCAAGTTCCGTTGACCTTTTTGAACCTGAAAATTGTGTTAGTTTCTCTATAAGATAGCAAAAGAAGGTTCAAATTGAACAGCTGCTGTCAACGGCCATTCTAAGCTGAATGTGCCTGCTCTTGTCAGATCGCAGCAGCAATGCAGCTTAAGGCTTGGCAAGTACCAGCATGGGAGACTGGCTGGGAATCCCAAGTTCTGTTGACCTTTTTGAACCTGAAAATTGTGTTAGTTTCTCTATGAGATAGTAAAAGAAGGTTCAAATTGAACAGCTGCTGTCAACGGCCATTCTAAGCTGAATGTGCCTGCTCTTGTCAGATCGCAGCAGCAATGCAGCTTAAGGCTTGGCAAGTACCAGCATGGGAGACTGGCTGGGAATCCCAAGTTCTGGTGACCTTTTTGAACCTGAAAATTGTGTTAGTTTCTATATGAGATAGTAGAAGAAGGTTCAAATTGAACAGCTGCTGTCAACGGCAATTCTAAGCTAAATGTGCCTGCTCTCGTCAGATCGCAGCAGCAATGCAGCTTAAGGCTTGGCAAGTACCAGCATGGGAGACTGGCTGGGAATCCCAAGTTCCGTTGACCTTTTTGAACCTGAAAATTGTGTTAGTTTCTATATGAGATAGTAGAAGAAGGTTCAAATTGAACAGCTGCTGTCAACGGCAATTCTAAGCTAAATGTGCCTGCTCTCGTCAGATCGCAGCAGCAATGCAGCTTAAGGCTTGGCAAGTACCAGCATGGGAGACTGGCTGGGAATCCCAAGTTCCGTTGACCTTTTTGAACCTGAAAATTGTGTTAGTTTCTCTTTGAGATAGCAAAAGAAGGTTCAAATTGAACAGCTGCTGTCAACGGCCATTCTAAGCTGAATGTGCCTGCTCTTGTCAGATCGCAGCAGCAGTGCAGCTTAAGGCTTGGCAAGTACCAGCATGGGAGACTAGCTGGGAATCCCAAGTTCTGTTGACCTTTTTTAACCTGAAAATTGTGTTAGTTTCTCTATGAGATAGTGAAAGAAGGTTCAAATTGAACAGCTGCTGTCAACGGCCATTCTAAGCTGAATGTGCCTGCTCTCGTCAGATCGCAGCAGCAATGCAGCTTAAGGCTTGGCAAGTACAAGCATGGGATACTGGCTGGGAATTCCAAGTTCCTTTGACCTTTTTGAACCTGAAAATGTGTTAGTTTCTCTATGAGATAGTAAAAGAAGGTTCAAATTGAACAGCTGCTGTCAACGGCCATTCTAAGCTGAATGTGCCTGCTCTCATCAGATCGCAGCAGCAATGCAGCTTAAGGCTTGGCAAGTACCAGCATGGGAGACTGGCTGGGAATCCCAAGTTCTGTTGACCTTTTTGAACCTGAAAATTGTGTTAGTTTCTCTATGAGATAGTAAAAGAAGGTTCAAATTGAACAGCTGCTGTCAACGGCCATTCTAAGCTGAATGTGCCTGCTCTTGTCAGATCGCAGCAGCAATGCAGCTTAAGGCTTGGCAAGTACCAGCATGGGAGACTGGCTTGGAATCCCAAGTTCTTGTGACCTTTTTGAACCTGAAAATTGTGTTAGTTTCTATATGAGATAGTAGAAGAAGGTTCAAATTGAACAACTGCTGTCAACGGCCATTCTAAGCTGAATGTGTGTGCTCTTGTCAGATCGCAGCAGCGATGCAGCTTAAGGCTTGGCAAGTACCAGCATGGGAGACTGGCTGGGAATCCCAAGTTCTGTTGACCTTTTTGAACCTGAAAATTGTGTTAGTTTCTATATGAGATAGTAGAAGAAGGTTCAAATTGAACAGCTGCTGTCAACGGCAATTCTAAGCTGAATGTGCCTGCTCTCGTCAGATCGCAGCAGCAATGCAGCTTAAGGCTTGGCAAGTACCAGCATGGGAGACTGGCTGGGAATCCCAAGTTCCGTTGACCTTTTTGAACCTGAAAATTGTGTTAGTTTCTCTTTGAGATAGCAAAAGAAGGTTCAAATTGAACAGCTGCTGTCAACGGCCATTCTAAGCTGAATGTGCCTGCTCTTGTCAGATCGCAGCAGCAATGCAGCTTAAGGCTTGGCAAGTACCAGCATGGGGGACTGGCTGGGAATCCCAAGTTCTGTTGACCTTTTTGAACCTGAAAATTGTGTTAGTTTCTATATGAGATAGTAGAAGAAGGTTCAAATTGAACAGCTGCTGTCAACGGCAATTCTAAGCTGAATGTGCCTGCTCTCGTCAGATCGCAGCAGCAATGCAGCTTAAGGCTTGGCAAGTACCAGCATGGGAGACTGACTGGGAATCCCAAGTTCCGTTGACCTTTTTGAACCTGAAAATTGTGTTAGTTTCTCTTTGAGATAGCAAAAGAAGGTTCAAATTGAACAGCTGCTGTCAACGGCCATTCTAAGCTGAATGTGCCTGCTCTTGTCAGATCGCAGCAGCAATGCAGCTTAAGGCTTGGCAAGTACCAGCATGGGGGACTGGCTGGGAATCCCAAGTTCTGTTGACCTTTTTTAACCTGAAAATTGTGTTAGTTTCTCTATGAGATAGTGAAAGAAGGTTCAAATTGAACAGCTGCTGTCAACGGCCATTCTAAGCTGAATGTGCCTGCTCTCGTCAGATCGCAGCAGCAATGCAGCTTAAGGCTTGGCAAGTACAAGCATGGGAGACTGGCTGGGAATTCCAAGTTCCGTTGACCTTTTTGAACCTGAAAATGTGTTAGTTTCTCTATGAGATTGTAAAAGAAGGTTCAAATTGAACAGCTGCTGTCAACGGCCATTCTAAGCTGAATGTGCCTGCTCTCATCAGATCGCAGCAGCAATGCAGCTTAAGGCTTGGCAAGTACCAGCATGGGAGACTGGCTGGGAATCCCAAGTTCTGTTGACCTTTTTGAACCTGAAAATGTGTTAGTTTCTCTATGAGATAGTAAAAGAAGGTTCAAATTGAACAGCTGCTGTCAACGGCCATTCTAAGCTGAATGTGCCTGCTCTCATCAGATCGCAGCAGCAATGCAGCTTAAGGCTTGGCAAGTACCAGCATGGGAGACTGGCTGGGAATCCCAAGTTCCGTTGACCTTTTTGAACCTGAAAATTGTGTTAGTTTCTCTATAAGATAGCAAAAGAAGGTTCAAATTGAACAGCTGCTGTCAACGGCCATTCTAAGCTGAATGTGCCTGCTCTTGTCAGATCGCAGCAGCAATGCAGCTTAAGGCTTGGCAAGTACCAGCATGGGAGACTGGCTGGGAATCCCAAGTTCTGTTGACCTTTTTGAACCTGAAAATTGTGTTAGTTTCTCTATGAGATAGTAAAAGAAGGTTCAAATTGAACAGCTGCTGTCAACGGCCATTCTAAGCTGAATGTGCCTGCTCTTGTCAGATCGCAGCAGCAATGCAGCTTAAGGCTTGGCAAGTACCAGCATGGGAGACTGGCTGGGAATCCCAAGTTCTGGTGACCTTTTTGAACCTGAAAATTGTGTTAGTTTCTATATGAGATAGTAGAAGAAGGTTCAAATTGAACAGCTGCTGTCAACGGCAATTCTAAGCTAAATGTGCCTGCTCTCGTCAGATCGCAGCAGCAATGCAGCTTAAGGCTTGGCAAGTACCAGCATGGGAGACTGGCTGGGAATCCCAAGTTCCGTTGACCTTTTTGAACCTGAAAATTGTGTTAGTTTCTATATGAGATAGTAGAAGAAGGTTCAAATTGAACAGCTGCTGTCAACGGCAATTCTAAGCTAAATGTGCCTGCTCTCGTCAGATCGCAGCAGCAATGCAGCTTAAGGCTTGGCAAGTACCAGCATGGGAGACTGGCTGGGAATCCCAAGTTCCGTTGACCTTTTTGAACCTGAAAATTGTGTTAGTTTCTCTTTGAGATAGCAAAAGAAGGTTCAAATTGAACAGCTGCTGTCAACGGCCATTCTAAGCTGAATGTGCCTGCTCTTGTCAGATCGCAGCAGCAATGCAGCTTAAGGCTTGGCAAGTACCAGCATGGGAGACTAGCTGGGAATCCCAAGTTCTGTTGACCTTTTTTAACCTGAAAATTGTGTTAGTTTCTCTATGAGATAGTGAAAGAAGGTTCAAATTGAACAGCTGCTGTCAACGGCCATTCTAAGCTGAATGTGCCTGCTCTCGTCAGATCGCAGCAGCAATGCAGCTTAAGGCTTGGCAAGTACAAGCATGGGATACTGGCTGGGAATTCCAAGTTCCTTTGACCTTTTTGAACCTGAAAATGTGTTAGTTTCTCTATGAGATAGTAAAAGAAGGTTCAAATTGAACAGCTGCTGTCAACGGCCATTCTAAGCTGAATGTGCCTGCTCTCATCAGATCGCAGCAGCAATGCAGCTTAAGGCTTGGCAAGTACCAGCATGGGAGACTGGCTGGGAATCCCAAGTTCTGTTGACCTTTTTGAACCTGAAAATTGTGTTAGTTTCTCTATGAGATAGTAAAAGAAGGTTCAAATTGAACAGCTGCTGTCAACGGCCATTCTAAGCTGAATGTGCCTGCTCTTGTCAGATCGCAGCAGCAATGCAGCTTAAGGCTTGGCAAGTACCAGCATGGGAGACTGGCTTGGAATCCCAAGTTCTTGTGACCTTTTTGAACCTGAAAATTGTGTTAGTTTCTATATGAGATAGTAGAAGAAGGTTCAAATTGAACAACTGCTGTCAACGGCCATTCTAAGCTGAATGTGTGTGCTCTTGTCAGATCGCAGCAGCGATGCAGCTTAAGGCTTGGCAAGTACCAGCATGGGAGACTGGCTGGGAATCCCAAGTTCTGTTGACCTTTTTGAACCTGAAAATTGTGTTAGTTTCTCTATGAGATAGCAAAAGAAGGTTCAAATTGAACAGCTGCTGTCAACGGCCATTCTAAGCTGAATGTGCCTGCTCTCGTCAGATCGCAGCAGCAATGCAGCTTAAGGCTTGGCAAGTACCAGCATGGGAGACTGGCTGGGAATCCCAAGTTCTGTTGACCTTTTTGAACCTGAAAATTGTGTTAGTTTCTCTATGAGATAGTAAAAGAAGGTTCAAATTGAACAGCTGCTGTCAACGGCCATTCTAAGCTGAATGTGCCTGCTCTCGTCAGATCGCAGCAGCAATGCAGCTTAAGGCTTGGCAAGTACCAGCATGGGAGACTGGCTGGGAATCCCAAGTTCCGTTGACCTTTTTGAACCTGAAAATTGTGTTAGTTTCTCTTTGAGATAGCAAAAGAAGGTTCAAATTGAACAGCTGCTGTCAACGGCCATTCTAAGCTGAATGTGCCTGCTCTTGTCAGATCGCAGCAGCAATGCAGCTTAAGGCTTGGCAAGTACCAGCATGGGAGACTGGCTGGGAATCCCAAGTTCTGTTGACCTTTTTTAACCTGAAAATTGTGTTAGTTTCTCTATGAGATAGTTAAAGAAGGTTCAAATTGAACAGCTGCTGTCAACGGCCATTCTAAGCTGAATGTGCCTGCTCTCATCAGATCGCAGCAGCAATGCAGCTTAAGGCTTGGCAAGTACCAGCATGGGAGACTGGCTGGGAATCCCAAGTTCTGTTGACCTTTTTGAACCTGAAAATGTGTTAGTTTCTCTATGAGATAGTAAAAGAAGGTTCAAATTGAACAGCTGCTGTCAACGGCCATTCTAAGCTGAATGTGCCTGCTCTCATCAGATCGCAGCAGCAATGCAGCTTAAGGCTTGGCAAGTACCAGCATGGGAGACTGGCTGGGAATCCCAAGTTCCGTTGACCTTTTTGAACCTGAAAATTGTGTTAGTTTCTCTATAAGATAGCAAAAGAAGGTTCAAATTGAACAGCTGCTGTCAACGGCCATTCTAAGCTGAATGTGCCTGCTCTTGTCAGATCGCAGCAGCAATGCAGCTTAAGGCTTGGCAAGTACCAGCATGGGAGACTGGCTGGGAATCCCAAGTTCTGTTGACCTTTTTGAACCTGAAAATTGTGTTAGTTTCTCTATGAGATAGTAAAAGAAGGTTCAAATTGAACAGCTGCTGTCAACGGCCATTCTAAGCTGAATGTGCCTGCTCTTGTCAGATCGCAGCAGCAATGCAGCTTAAGGCTTGGCAAGTACCAGCATGGGAGACTGGCTGGGAATCCCAAGTTCTGGTGACCTTTTTGAACCTGAAAATTGTGTTAGTTTCTATATGAGATAGTAGAAGAAGGTTCAAATTGAACAGCTGCTGTCAACGGCAATTCTAAGCTAAATGTGCCTGCTCTCGTCAGATCGCAGCAGCAATGCAGCTTAAGGCTTGGCAAGTACCAGCATGGGAGACTGGCTGGGAATCCCAAGTTCCGTTGACCTTTTTGAACCTGAAAATTGTGTTAGTTTCTATATGAGATAGTAGAAGAAGGTTCAAATTGAACAGCTGCTGTCAACGGCAATTCTAAGCTAAATGTGCCTGCTCTCGTCAGATCGCAGCAGCAATGCAGCTTAAGGCTTGGCAAGTACCAGCATGGGAGACTGGCTGGGAATCCCAAGTTCCGTTGACCTTTTTGAACCTGAAAATTGTGTTAGTTTCTCTTTGAGATAGCAAAAGAAGGTTCAAATTGAACAGCTGCTGTCAACGGCCATTCTAAGCTGAATGTGCCTGCTCTTGTCAGATCGCAGCAGCAATGCAGCTTAAGGCTTGGCAAGTACCAGCATGGGAGACTAGCTGGGAATCCCAAGTTCTGTTGACCTTTTTTAACCTGAAAATTGTGTTAGTTTCTCTATGAGATAGTGAAAGAAGGTTCAAATTGAACAGCTGCTGTCAACGGCCATTCTAAGCTGAATGTGCCTGCTCTCGTCAGATCGCAGCAGCAATGCAGCTTAAGGCTTGGCAAGTACAAGCATGGGATACTGGCTGGGAATTCCAAGTTCCTTTGACCTTTTTGAACCTGAAAATGTGTTAGTTTCTCTATGAGATAGTAAAAGAAGGTTCAAATTGAACAGCTGCTGTCAACGGCCATTCTAAGCTGAATGTGCCTGCTCTCATCAGATCGCAGCAGCAATGCAGCTTAAGGCTTGGCAAGTACCAGCATGGGAGACTGGCTGGGAATCCCAAGTTCTGTTGACCTTTTTGAACCTGAAAATTGTGTTAGTTTCTCTATGAGATAGTAAAAGAAGGTTCAAATTGAACAGCTGCTGTCAACGGCCATTCTAAGCTGAATGTGCCTGCTCTTGTCAGATCGCAGCAGCGATGCAGCTTAAGGCTTGGCAAGTACCAGCATGGGAGACTGGCTTGGAATCCCAAGTTCTTGTGACCTTTTTGAACCTGAAAATTGTGTTAGTTTCTATATGAGATAGTAGAAGAAGGTTCAAATTGAACAACTGCTGTCAACGGCCATTCTAAGCTGAATGTGTGTGCTCTTGTCAGATCGCAGCAGCGATGCAGCTTAAGGCTTGGCAAGTACCAGCATGGGAGACTGGCTGGGAATCCCAAGTTCTGTTGACCTTTTTGAACCTGAAAATTGTGTTAGTTTCTCTATGAGATAGCAAAAGAAGGTTCAAATTGAACAGCTGCTGTCAACGGCCATTCTAAGCTGAATGTGCCTGCTCTCGTCAGATCGCAGCAGCAATGCAGCTTAAGGCTTGGCAAGTACCAGCATGGGAGACTGGCTGGGAATCCCAAGTTCTGTTGACCTTTTTGAACCTGAAAATTGTGTTAGTTTCTCTATGAGATAGTAAAAGAAGGTTCAAATTGAACAGCTGCTGTCAACGGCCATTCTAAGCTGAATGTGCCTGCTCTCGTCAGATCGCAGCAGCAATGCAGCTTAAGGCTTGGCAAGTACCAGCATGGGAGACTGGCTGGGAATCCCAAGTTCCGTTGACCTTTTTGAACCTGAAAATTGTGTTAGTTTCTCTTTGAGATAGCAAAAGAAGGTTCAAATTGAACAGCTGCTGTCAACGGCCATTCTAAGCTGAATGTGCCTGCTCTTGTCAGATCGCAGCAGCAATGCAGCTTAAGGCTTGGCAAGTACCAGCATGGGAGACTGGCTGGGAATCCCAAGTTCTGTTGACCTTTTTTAACCTGAAAATTGTGTTAGTTTCTCTATGAGATAGTTAAAGAAGGTTCAAATTGAACAGCTGCTGTCAACGGCCATTCTAAGCTGAATGTGCCTGCTCTCGTCAGATCGCAGCAGCAATGCAGCTTAAGGCTTGGCAATTACCAGCATGGGAGACTGGCTGGGAATTCCAAGTTCCGTTGACCTTTTTGAACCTGAAAATGTGTTAGTTTCTCTATGAGATAGTAAAAGAAGGTTCAAATTGAACAGCTGCTGTCAACGGCCATTCTAAGCTGAATGTGCCTGCTCTCATCAGATCGCAGCAGCAATGCAGCTTAAGGCTTGGCAAGTACCAGCATGGGAGACTGGCTGGGAATCCCAAGTTCTGTTGACCTTTTTGAACCTGAAAATTGTGTAAGTTTCTCTATGAGATAGTAAAAGAAGGTTCAAATTGAACAGCTGCTGTCAACGGCCATTCTAAGCTGAATGTGCCTGCTCTTGTCAGATCGCAGCAGCAATGCAGCTTAAGGCTTGGCAAGTACCAGCATGGGAGACTGGCTTGGAATCCCAAGTTCTGGTGACCTTTTTGAACCTGAAAATTGTGTTAGTTTCTATATGAGATAGTAGAAGAAGGTTCAAATTGAACAACTGCTGTCAACGGCCATTCTAAGCTGAATGTGTGTGCTCTTGTCAGATCGCAGCAGCGATGCAGCTTAAGGCTTGGCAAGAACCAGCATGGGAGACTGGCTGGGAATCCCAAGTTCTGTTGACCTTTTTGAACCTGAAAATTGTGTTAGTTTCTCTATGAGATAGCAAAAGAAGGTTCAAATTGAACAGCTGCTGTCAACGGCCATTCTAAGCTGAATGTGCCTGCTCTCGTCAGATCGCAGCAGCAATGCAGCTTAAGGCTTGGCAAGTACCAGCATGGGAGACTGGCTGGGAATTTCAAGTTCCGTTGACCTTTTTGAACCTGAAAATGTGTTAGTTTCTCTATGAGATAGTAAAAGAAGGTTCAAATTGAACAGCTGCTGTCAACGGCCATTCTAAGCTGAATGTGCCTGCTCTCATCAGATCGCAGCAGCAATGCAGCTTAAGGCTTGGCAAGTACCAGCATGGGAGACTGGCTGTGAATCCCAAGTTCCGTTGACCTTTTTGAACCTGAAAATTGTGTTAGTTTCTCTATGAGATAGCAAAAGAAGGTTCAAATTGAACAGCTGCTGTCAACGGCCTTTCTAAGCTGAATGTGCCTGCTCTCGTCAGATCGCAGCAGCAATGCAGCTTAAGGCTTGGCAAGTACCAGCATGGGAGACTGGCTGGGAATCCCAAGTTCCGTTGACCTTTTTGAACCTGAAAATTGTGTTAGTTTCTCTATGAGATAGCAAAAGAAGGTTCAAATTGAACAGCTGCTGTCAACGGCCATTCTAAGCTGAATGTGCCTGCTCTTGTCGGATCGCAGCAGCAATGCAGCTTAAGGCTTGGCAAGTACCAGCATGGGAGACTGGCTGGGAATCCCAAGTTCTGTTGACCTTTTTGAACCTGAAAATTGTGTTAGTTTCTCTATGAGATAGTAAAAGAAGGTTCAAATTGAACAGCTGCTGTCAACGGCCATTCTAAGCTGAATGTGCCTGCTCTTGTCAGATCGCAGCAGCAATGCAGCTTAAGGCTTGGCAAGTACCAGCATGGGAGACTGGCTTGGAATCCCAAGTTCTGGTGACCTTTTTGAACCTGAAAATTGTGTTAGTTTCTATATGAGATAGTAGAAGAAGGTTCAAATTGAACAACTGCTGTCAACGGCCATTCTAAGCTGAATGTGTGTGCTCTTGTCAGATCGCAGCAGCGATGCAGCTTAAGGCTTGGCAAGTACCAGCATGGGAGACTGGCTGGGAATCCCAAGTTCTGTTGACCTTTTTGAACCTGAAAATTGTGTTAGTTTCTCTATGAGATAGTAAATGAAGGTTCAAATTGAACAACTGCTGTCAACGGCCATTCTAAGCTGAATGTGTGTGCTCTTGTCAGATCGCAGCAGCGATGCAGCTTAAGGCTTGGCAAGTACCAGCATGGGAGACTGGCTGGGAATCCCAAGTTCCGTTGACCTTTTTGAACCTGAAAATTGTGTTAGTTTCTCTATGAGATAGTAAAAGAAGGTTCAAATTGAACAGCTGCTGTCAACGGCCATTCTAAGCTGAATGTGCCTGCTCTCGTCAGATCGCAGCAGCAATGCAGCTTAAGGCTTGGCAAGTACCAGCATGGGAGACTGGCTGGGAATTCCAAGTTCCGTTGACCTTTTTGAACCTGAAAATGTGTTAGTTTCTCTATGAGATAGTAAAAGAAGGTTCAAATTGAACAGCTGCTGTCAACGGCCATTCTAATCTTGAATGGAAGAAAACGCATGCCGCACCAGATGTGGATAAAAAAATTTTTGATTCTTTATTTTTCCAAGGTTTCTTCAGATTAAAAATAAGTACAACAAACTGTGGCTTTGCATCCTGTATGACATAGACGTACCAATAGAAAAATTTTGTAGGGCAGAAAAGCCTACGCGTTTCAGACGTGCCACACGTCCTTACTCAACGGCCATTCTAAGCTGAATGTGCCTGCTCTCATCAGATCGCAGCAGCAATGCAGCTTAAGGCTTGGCAAGTACCAGCATGGGAGACTGGCTGGGAATTCCAAGTTCCGTTGACCTTTTTGAACCTGAAAATGTGTTAGTTTCTCTATGAGATAGTAAAAGAAGGTTCAAATTGAACAGCTGCTCTCAACGGCCATTCTAAGCTGAATGTGCCTGCTCTCGTCAGATCGCAGCAGCAATGCAGCTTAAGGCTTGGCAAGTACCAGCATGGGAGACTGGCTGGGAATCCCAAGTTCCGTTGACCTTTTTGAACCTGAAAATTGTGTTAGTTTCTCTATGAGATAGCAAAAGAAGGTTCAAATTGAACAGCTGCTGTCAACGGCCATTCTAAGCTGAATGTGCCTGCTCTTGTCAGATCGCAGCAGCAATGCAGCTTAAGGCTTGGCAAGTACCAGCATGGGAGACTGGCTGGGAATCCCAAGTTCTGTTGACCTTTTTTAACCTGAAAATTGTGTTAGTTTCTCTATGAGATAGTGAAAGAAGGTTCAAATTGAACAGCTGCTGTCAACGGCCATTCTAAGCTGAATGTGCCTGCTCTCGTCAGATCGCAGCAGCAATGCAGCTTAAGGCTTGGCAAGTACAAGCATGGGAGACTGGCTGGGAATTCCAAGTTCCGTTGACCTTTTTGAACCTGAAAATGTGTTAGTTTCTCTATGAGATAGTAAAAGAAGGTTCAAATTGAACAGCTGCTGTCAACGGCCATTCTAAGCTGAATGTGCCTGCTCTCATCAGATCGCAGCAGCAATGCAGCTTAAGGCTTGGCAAGTACCAGCATGGGAGACTGGCTGGGAATCCCAAGTTCTGTTGACCTTTTTGAACCTGAAAATTGTGTTAGTTTCTCTATGAGATAGTAAAAGAAGGTTCAAATTGAACAGCTGCTGTCAACGGCCATTCTAAGCTGAATGTGCCTGCTCTTGTCAGATCGCAGCAGCAATGCAGCTTAAGGCTTGGCAAGTACCAGCATGGGAGACTGGCTTGGAATCCCAAGTTCTGGTGACCTTTTTGAACCTGAAAATTGTGTTAGTTTCTATATGAGATAGTAGAAGAAGGTTCAAATTGAACAACTGCTGTCAACGGCCATTCTAAGCTGAATGTGTGTGCTCTTGTCAGATCGCAGCAGCGATGCAGCTTAAGGCTTGGCAAGTACCAGCATGGGAGACTGGCTGGGAATCCCAAGTTCTGTTGACCTTTTTGAACCTGAAAATTGTGTCAGTTTCTCTATGAGATAGTAAAAGAAGGTTCAAATTGAACAGCTGCTGTCAACGGCCTTTCTAAGCTGAATGTGCCTGCTCTCGTCAGATCGCAGCAGCAATGCAGCTTAAGGCTTGGCAAGTACCAGCATGGGAGACTGGCTGGGAATCCCAAGTTCCGTTGACCTTTTTGAACCTGAAAATGTGTTAGTTTCTCTATGAGATAGTAAAAGAAGGTTCAAATTGAACAGCTGCTGTCAACGGCCATTCTAAGCTGAATGTGCCTGCTCTCATCAGATCGCAGCAGCAATGCAGCTTAAGGCTTGGCAAATACCAGCATGGGAGACTGGCTGGGAATCCCAAGTTCCGTTGACCTTTTTGAACCTGAAAATTGTGTTAGTTTCTCTATGAGATAGCAAAAGAAGGTTCAAATTGAACAGCTGCTGTCAACCGCCATTCTAAGCTAAATGTGTCTGCTCTCGTCAGATCGCAGCAGCAATGCAGCGTAAGGCTTAGCAAGTACCAGCATGGGAGACTGGCTGGGAATTCCAAGTTCCGTTGACCTTTTTGAACCTGAAAATGTGTTAGTTTCTCTATGAGATAGTAAAAGAAGGTTCAAATTGAACAGCTGCTGTCAACGGCCATTCTAAGCTGAATGTGCCTGCTCTCGTCAGATCGCAGCAGCAATGCAGCGTAAGGCTTGGCAAGTACCAGCATGGGAGACTGGCTGGGAATCCCAAGTTCTGTTGACCTTTTTGAACCTGAAAATTGTGTTAGTTTCTCTATGAGATAGTAAAAGAAGGTTCAAATTGAACAGCTGCTGTCAACGGCCATTCTAAGCTGAATGTGCCTGCTCTTGTCAGATCGCAGCAGCAATGCAGCTTAAGGCTTGGCAAGTACCAGCATGGGAGACTGGCTGGGAATCCCAAGTTCCGTTGACCTTTTTGAACCTGAAAATTGTGTTAGTTTCTCTATGAGATAGTAAAAGAAGGTTCAAATTGAACAGCTGCTGTCAACGGCCATTCTAAGCTGAATGTGCCTGCTCTTGTCAGATCGCAGCAGCAATGCAGCTTAAGGCTTGGCAAGTACCAGCATGGGAGACTGGCTTGGAATCCCAAGTTCTGTTGACCAATTTGAACCTGAAAATTGTGTTAGTTTCTATATGAGATAGTAGAAGAAGGTTCAAATTGAACAGCTGCTGTCAACGGCAATTCTAAGCTGAATGTGCCTGCTCTCGTCAGATCGCAGCAGCAATGCAGCTTAAGGCTTGGCAAGTACCAGCATGGGAGACTGGCTGGGAATCCCAAGTTCCGTTGACCTTTTTGAACCTGAAAATTGTGTTAGTTTCTCTTTGAGATAGCAAAAGAAGGTTCAAATTGAACAGCTGCTGTCAACGGCCATTCTAAGCTGAATGTGCCTGCTCTTGTCAGATCGCAGCAGCAATGCAGCTTAAGGCTTGGCAAGTACCAGCATGGGGGACTGGCTGGGAATCCCAAGTTCTGTTGACCTTTTTTAACCTGAAAATTGTGTTAGTTTCTCTATGAGATAGTGAAAGAAGGTTCAAATTGAACAGCTGCTGTCAACGGCCATTCTAAGCTGAATGTGCCTGCTCTCGTCAGATCGCAGCAGCAATGCAGCTTAAGGCTTGGCAAGTACAAGCATGGGAGACTGGCTGGGAATTCCAAGTTCCGTTGACCTTTTTGAACCTGAAAATGTGTTAGTTTCTCTATGAGATTGTAAAAGAAGGTTCAAATTGAACAGCTGCTGTCAACGGCCATTCTAAGCTGAATGTGCCTGCTCTCATCAGATCGCAGCAGCAATGCAGCTTAAGGCTTGGCAAGTACCAGCATGGGAGACTGGCTGGGAATCCCAAGTTCTGTTGACCTTTTTGAACCTGAAAATTGTGTTAGTTTCTCTATGAGATAGTAAAAGAAGGTTCAAATTGAACAGCTGCTGTCAACGGCCATTCTAAGCTGAATATGCCTGCTCTTGTCAGATCGCAGCAGCAATGCAGCTTAAGGCTTGGCAAGTACCAGCATGGGAGACTGGCTTGGAATCCCAACTTCTGGTGACCTTTTTGAACCTGAAAATTGTGTTAGTTTCTATATGAGATAGTAGAAGAAGGTTCAAATTGAACAACTGCTGTCAACGGCCATTCTAAGCTGAATGTGTGTGCTCTTGTCAGATCGCAGCAGCGATGCAGCTTAAGGCTTGGCAAGTACCAGCATGGGAGACTGGCTGGGAATCCCAAGTTCTGTTGACCTTTTTGAACCTGAAAATTGTGTTAGTTTCTCTATGAGATAGCAAAAGAAGGTTCAAATTGAACAGCTGCTGTCAACGGCCATTCTAAGCTGAATGTGCCTGCTCTCGTCAGATCGCAGCAGCAATGCAGCTTAAGGCTTGGCAAGTACCAGCATGGGAGACTGGCTGGGAATCCCAAGTTCTGTTGACCTTTTTTAACCTGAAAATTGTGTTAGTTTCTCTATGAGATAGTAAAAGAAGGTTCAAATTGAACAGCTGCTGTCAACGGCCATTCTAAGCTGAATGTGCCTGCTCTCGTCAGATCGCAGCAGCAATGCAGCTTAAGGCTTGGCAAGTACCAGCATGGGAGACTGGCTGGGAATCCCAAGTTCCGTTGACCTTTTTGAACCTGAAAATTGTGTTAGTTTCTCTTTGTGATAGCAAAAGAAGGTTCAAATTGAACAGCTGCTGTCAACGGCCATTCTAAGCTGAATGTGCCTGCTCTTGTCAGATCGCAGCAGCAATGCAGCTTAAGGCTTGGCAAGTACCAGCATGGGAGACTGGCTGTGAATCCCAAGTTCTGTTGACCGTTTTTAACCTGAAAATTGTGTTAGTTTCTCTATGAGATAGTGAAAGAAGGTTCAAATTGAACAGCTGCTGTCAACGGCCATTCTAAGCTGAATGTGCCTGCTCTCGTCAGTTCGCAGCAGCAATGCAGCTTAAGGCTTGGCAAGTACCAGCATGGGAGACTGGCTGGGAATTCCAAGTTCCGTTGACCTTTTTGAACCTGAAAATGTGTTAGTTTCTCTATGAGATAGTAAAAGAAGGTTCAAATTGAACAGCTGCTGTCAACGGCCATTCTAAGCTGAATGTGCCTGCTCTCATCAGATCGCAGCAGCAATGCAGCTTAAGGCTTGGCAAGTACAAGCATGGGAGACTGGCTGGGAATCCCAAGTTCTGTTGACCTTTTTGAACCTGAAAATTGTGTTAGTTTCTCTATGAGATAGTAAAAGAAGGTTCAAATTGAACAGCTGCTGTCAACGGCCATTCTAAGCTGAATGTGCCTGCTCTTGTCAGATCGCAGCAGCAATGCAGCTTAAGGCTTGGCAAGTACCAGCATGGGAGACTGGCTTGGAATCCCAAGTTCTGGTGACCTTTTTGAACCTGAAAATTGTGTTAGTTTCTATATGAGATAGTAGAAGAAGGTTCAAATTGAACAACTGCTGTCAACGGCCATTCTAAGCTGAATGTGTGTGCTCTTGTCAGATCGCAGCAGCGATGCAGCTTAAGGCTTGGCAAGTACCAGCATGGGAGACTGGCTGGGAATCCCAAGTTCTGTTGACCTTTTTGAACCTGATAATTGTGTTAGTTTCTCTATGAGATAGCAAAAGAAGGTTCAAATTGAACAGCTGCTGTCAACGGCCATTCTAAGCTGAATGTGCCTGCTCTCGTCAGATCGCAGCAGCAATGCAGCTTAAGGCTTGGCAAGTACCAGCATGGGAGACTGGCTGGGAATCCCAAGTTATGTTGACATTTTTTAACCTGAAAATTGTGTTAGTTTCTCTATGAGATAGTAAAAGAAGGTTCAAATTGAACAGCTGCTGTCAACGGCCATTCTAAGCTGAATGTGCCTGCTCTCATCAGATCGCAGCAGCAATGCAGCTTAAGGCTTGGCAAGTACAAGCATGGGAGACTGGCTGGGAATCCCAAGTTCTGTTGACCTTTTTGAACCTGAAAATTGTGTTAGTTTCTCTATGAGATAGTAAAAGAAGGTTCAAATTGAACAGCTGCTGTCAACGGCCATTCTAAGCTGAATGTGCCTGCTCTTGTCAGATCGCAGCAGCAATGCAGCTTAAGGCTTGGCAAGTACCAGCATGGGAGACTGGCTTGGAATCCCAACTTCTGGTGACCTTTTTGAACCTGAAAATTGTGTTAGTTTCTATATGAGATAGTAGAAGAAGGTTCAAATTGAACAACTGCTGTCAACGGCCATTCTAAGCTGAATGTGTGTGCTCTTGTCAGATCGCAGCAGCGATGCAGCTTAAGGCTTGGCAAGTACCAGCATGGGAGACTGGCTGGGAATCCCAAGTTCTGTTGACCTTTTTGAACCTGATAATTGTGTTAGTTTCTCTATGAGATAGCAAAAGAAGGTTCAAATTGAACAGCTGCTGTCAACGGCAATTCTAAGCTGAATGTGCCTGCTCTCGTCAGATCGCAGCAGCAATGCAGCTTAAGGCTTGGCAAGTACCAGCATGGGAGACTGGCTGGGAATCCCAAGTTCTGTTGACCTTTTTTAACCTGAAAATTGTGTTAGTTTCTCTATGAGATAGTGAAAGAAGGTTCAAATTGAACAGCTGCTGTCAACGGCCATTCTAAGCTGAATGTGCCTGCTCTCTTCAGATCGCAGCAGCAATGCAGCTTAAGGCTTGGCAAGTACCAGCATGGGAGACTGGCTGTGAATCCCAAGTTCCGTTGACCTTTTTGAACCTGAAAATTGTGTTAGTTTCTCTATGAGATAGCAAAAGAAGGTTCAAATTGAACAGCTGCTGTCAACGGCCTTTCTAAGCTGAATGTGCCTGCTCTCGTCAGATCGCAGCAGCAATGCAGCTTAAGGCTTGGCAAGTACCAGCATGGGAGACTGGCTGGGAATCCCAAGTTCCGTTGACCTTTTTGAACCTGAAAATTGTGTTAGTTTCTCTATGAGATAGTAAAAGAAGGTTCAAATTGAACAGCTGCTGTCAACGGCCATTCTAAGCTGAATGTGCCTGCTCTTGTCAGATCGCAGCAGCAATGCAGCTTAAGGCTTGGCAAGTACCAGCATGGGAGACTGGCTGGGAATCCCAAGTTCTGTTGACCTTTTTGAACCTGAAAATTGTGTTAGTTTCTCTATGAGATAGTAAAAGAAGGTTCAAATTGAACAGCTGCTGTCAACGGCCATTCTAAGCTGAATGTGCCTGCTCTTGTCAGATCGCAGCAGCAATGCAGCTTAAGGCTTGGCAAGTACCAGCATGGGAGACTGGCTTGGAATCCCAAGTTCTGGTGACCTTTTTGAACCTGAAAATTGTGTTAGTTTCTATATGAGATAGTAGAAGAAGGTTCAAATTGAACAACTGCTGTCAACGGCCATTCTAAGCTGAATGTGTGTGCTCTTGTCAGATCGCAGCAGCGATGCAGCTTAAGGCTTGGCAAGTACCAGCATGGGAGACTGGCTGGGAATCCCAAGTTCTGTTGACCTTTTTGAACCTGAAAATTGTGTTAGTTTCTCTATGAGATAGTAAAAGAAGGTTCAAATTGAACAGCTGCTGTCAACGGCAATTCTAAGCTGAATGTGCCTGCTCTCGTCAGATCGCAGCAGCAATGCAGCTTAAGGCTTGGCAAGTACCAGCATGGGAGACTGGCTGGCAATCCCAAGTTCCGTTGACCTCTTTGAACCTGAGAATTGTGTTAGTTTCTCTATGAGATAGCAAAAGAAGGTTCAAATTGAACAGCTGCTGTCAACGGCCATTCTAAGCTGAATGTGCCTGCTCTCGTCAGATCGCAGCAGCAATGCAGCTTAAGGCTTGGCAAGCACCAGCATGGGAGACTGGCTGGGAATCCCAAGTTCCGTTGACCTTTTTGAACCTGAAAATTGTGTTAGTTTCTCTATGAGATAGCAAAAGAAGGTTCAAATTGAACAGCTGCTGTCAACGGCCAGTCTAAGCTGAATGTGCCTGCTCTCGTCAGATCGCAGCAGCAATGCAGCTTAAGGCTTGGCAAGTACCAGCATGGGAGACTGGCTGGGAATCCCAAGTTCTGTTGACCTTTTTGAACCTGAAAATTGTGTTAGTTTCTCTATGAGATAGTAAATGAAGGTTCAAATTGAACAGCTGCTGTCAACGGCCATTCTAAGCTGAATGTG
The DNA here is from genome assembly GCF_040894005.1 of Engystomops pustulosus. Classification (NCBI taxonomy): domain Eukaryota; kingdom Metazoa; phylum Chordata; class Amphibia; order Anura; family Leptodactylidae; genus Engystomops; species Engystomops pustulosus. The sequence goes on from NC_092419.1 coordinate 61,982,315, forward strand.
CCTGCTCTTGTCAGATCGCAGCAGCAATGCAGCTTAAGGCTTGGCAAGTACCAGCATTGGAGACTGGCTTGGAATCCCAAGTTCTGGTGACCTTTTTGAACCTGAAAATTGTGTTAGTTTCTATATGAGATAGTAGAAGAAGGTTCAAATTGAACAACTGCTGTCAACGGCCATTCTAAGCTGAATGTGTGTGCTCTTGTCAGATCGCAGCAGCGATGCAGCTTAAGGCTTGGCAAGTACCAGCATGGGAGACTGGCTGGGAATCCCAAGTTCCGTTGACCTTTTTGAACCTGAAAATTGTGTTAGTTTCTCTATGAGATAGTAAAAGAAGGTTCAAATTGAACAGCTGCTGTCAACGGCCATTCTAAGCTGAATGTGCCTGCTCTCGTCAGATCGCAGCAGCAATGCAGCTTAAGGCTTGGCAAGTACAAGCATGGGAGACTGGCTGGGAATCCCAAGTTCTGTTGACCTTTTTGAACCTGAAAATTGTGTTAGTTTCTCTATGAGATAGCAAAAGAAGGTTCAAATTGAAAAGCTGCTGTCAACGGCCATTCTAAGCTGAATGTGCCTGCTCTCGTCAGATCGCAGCAGCAATGCAGCTTAAGGCTTGGCAAGTACCAGCTTGGGAGACTGGCTGGGAATCCCAAGTTCTGTTGACCTTTTTTAACCTGAAAATTGTGTTAGTTTCTCTATGAGATAGTAAAAGAAGGTTCAAATTGAACAGCTGCTGTCAACGGCCATTCTAAGCTGAATGTGCCTGCTCTCGTCAGATCGCAGCAGCAATGCAGCTTAAGGCTTGGCAAGTACCAGCATGGGAGACTGGCTGGGAATTTCAAGTTCCGTTGACCTTTTTGAACCTGAAAATGTGTTAGTTTCTCTATGAGATAGTAAAAGAAGGTTCAAATTGAACAGCTGCTGTCAACGGCCATTCTAAGCTGAATGTGCCTGCTCTCATCAGATCGCAGCAGCAATGCAGCTTAAGGCTTGGCAAGTACCAGCATGGGAGACTGGCTGGGAATCCCAAGTTCCGTTGACCTCTTTGAACCTGAAAATTGTGTTAGTTTCTCTATGAGATAGCAAAAGAAGGTTCAAATTGAACAGCTGCTGTCAACGGCCTTTCTAAGCTGAATGTGCCTGCTCTCGTCAGATCGCAGCAGCAATGCAGCTTAAGGCTTGGCAAGTACCAGCATGGGAGACTGGCTGGGAATCCCAAGTTCCGTTGACCTTTTTGAACCTGAAAATTGTGTTAGTTTCTCTATGAGATAGCAAAAGAAGGTTCAAATTGAACAGCTGCTGTCAACGGCCATTCTAAGCTGAATGTGCCTGCTCTTGTCAGATCGCAGCAGCAATGCAGCTTAAGGCTTGGCAAGTACCAGCATGGGAGACTGGCTGGGAATCCCAAGTTCTGTTGACCTTTTTGAACCTGAAAATTGTGTTAGTTTCTCTATGAGATAGTAAAAGAAGGTTCAAATTGAACAGCTGCTGTCAACGGCCATTCTAAGCTGAATGTGCCTGCTCTTGTCAGATCGCAGCAGCAATGCAGCTTAAGGCTTGGCAAGTACCAGCATGGGAGACTGGCTTGGAATCCCAAGTTCTGGTGACCTTTTTGAACCTGAAAATTGTGTTAGTTTCTATATGAGATAGTAGAAGAAGGTTCAAATTGAACAACTGCTGTCAACGGCCATTCTAAGCTGAATGTGTGTGCTCTTGTCAGATCGCAGCAGCGATGCAGCTTAAGGCTTGGCAAGTACCAGCATGGGAGACTGGCTGGGAATCCCAAGTTCTGTTGACCTTTTTGAACCTGAAAATTGTGTTAGTTTCTCTATGAGATAGTAAAAGAAGGTTCAAATTGAACAGCTGCTGTCAACGGCAATTCTAAGCTGAATGTGCCTGCTCTCGTCAGATCGCAGCAGCAATGCAGCTTAAGGCTTGGCAAGTACCAGCATGGGAGACTGGCTGGGAATCCCAAGTTCCGTTGACCTCTTTGAACCTGAGAATTGTGTTAGTTTCTCTATGAGATAGCAAAAGAAGGTTCAAATTGAACAGCTGCTGTCAACGGCCATTGTAAGCTGAATGTGCCTGCTCTCGTCAGATCGCAGCAGCAATGCAGCTTAAGGCTTGGCAAGTACCAGCATGGGAGACTGGCTGGGAATCCCAAGTTCTGTTGACCTTTTTTAACCTGAAAATTGTGTTAGTTTCTCTATGAGATAGTAAAAGAAGGTTCAAATTGAACAGCTGCTGTCAACGGCCATTCTAAGCTGAATGTGCCTGCTCTCGTCAGATCGCAGCAGCAATGCAGCTTAAGGCTTGGCAAGTACCAGCATGGGAGACTGGCTGGGAATTCCAAGTTCCGTTGACCTTTTTGAACCTGAAAATGTGTTAGTTTCTCTATGAGATAGTAAAAGAAGGTTCAAATTGAACAGCTGCTGTCAACGGCCATTCTAAGCTGAATGTGCCTGCTCTCGTCAGATCGCAGCAGCAATGCAGCTTAAGGCTTGGCAAGCACCAGCATGGGAGACTGGCTGGGAATCCCAAGTTCCGTTGACCTTTTTGAACCTGAAAATTGTGTTAGTTTCTATATGAGATAGCAAAAGAAGGTTCAAATTGAACAGCTGCTGTCAACGGCCATTCTAAGCTGAATGTGCCTGCTCTCGTCAGATCGCAGCAGCAATGCAGCTTAAGGCTTGGCAAGTACCAGCATGGGAGACTGGCTGGGAATCCCAAGTTCTGTTGACCTTTTTGAACCTGAAAATTGTGTTAGTTTCTCTATGAGATAGTAAATGAAGGTTCAAATTGAACAGCTGCTGTCAACGGCCATTCTAAGCTGAATGTGCCTGCTCTTGTCAGATCGCAGCAGCAATGCAGCTTAAGGCTTGGCAAGTACCAGCATTGGAGACTGGCTTGGAATCCCAAGTTCTGGTGACCTTTTTGAACCTGAAAATTGTGTTAGTTTCTATATGAGATAGTAGAAGAAGGTTCAAATTGAACAACTGCTGTCAACGGCCATTCTAAGCTGAATGTGCCTGCTCTCGTCAGATCGCAGCAGCAATGCAGCTTAAGGCTTGGCAAGTACCAGCATGGGAGACTGGCTGGGAATCCCAAGTTCCGTTGACCTTTTTGAACCTGAAAATTGTGTTAGTTTCTCTATGAGATAGCAAAAGAAGGTTCAAATTGAACAGCTGCTGTCAACGGCCATTCTAAGCTGAATGTGCCTGCTCTTGTCAGATCGCAGCAGCAATGCAGCTTAAGGCTTGGCAAGTACCAGCATGGGAGACTGGCTTGGAATCCCAAGTTCTGGTGACCTTTGTGAACCTGAAAATTGTGTTAGTTTCTATATGAGATAGTAGAAGAAGGTTCAAATTGAACAACTGCTGTCAACGGCCATTCTAAGCTGAATGTGTGTGCTCTTGTCAGATCGCAGCAGCGATGCAGCTTAAGGCTTGGCAAGTACCAGCATGGGAGACTGGCTGGGAATCCCAAGTTCTGTTGACCTTTTTGAACCTGAAAATTGTTAGTTTCTCTATGAGATAGTAAAAGAAGGTTCAAATTGAACAGCTGCTGTCAACGGCAATTCTAAGCTGAATGTGCCTGCTCTCGTCAGATCGCAGCAGCAATGCAGCTTAAGGCTTGGCAAGTACCAGCATGGGAGACTGGCTGGGAATCCCAAGTTCCGTTGACCTTTTTGAACCTGAAAATTGTGTTAGTTTCTCTATGAGATAGCAAAAGAAGGTTCAAATTGAACAGCTGCTGTCAATGGCCATTCTAAGCTGAATGTGCCTGCTCTCGTCAGATCGCAGCAGCAATGCAGCTTAAGGCTTGGCAAGTACCAGCATGGGAGACTGGCTTGGAATCCCAAGTTCTGGTGACCTTTGAGAACCTGAAAATTGTGTTAGTTTCTATATGAAATAGTAGAAGAAGGTTCAAATTGAACAACTGCTGTCAACGGCCATTCTAAGCTGAATGTGTGTGCTCTTGTCAGATCGCAGCAGCGATGCAGCTTAAGGCTTGGCAAGTACCAGCATGGGAGACTGGCTGGGAATCCCAAGTTCCGTTGACCTTTTTGAACCTGAAAATTGTGTTAGTTTCTCTATGAGATAGCAAAAGAAGGTTCAAATTGAACAGCTGCTGTCAATGGCCATTCTAAGCTGAATGTGCCTGCTCTCGTCAGATCGCAGCAGCAATGCAGCTTAAGGCTTGGCAAGTACCAGCATGGGAGACTGGCTGGGAATCCCAAGTTCTGTTGACCTTTTTGAACCTGAAAATTGTGTTAGTTTCTCTATGAGATAGTAAATGAAGGTTCAAATTGAACAGCTGCTGTCAACGGCCATTCTAAGCTGAATGTGCCTGCTCTTGTCAGATCGCAGCAGCAATGCAGCTTAAGGCTTGGCAAGTACCAGCATTGGAGACTGGCTTGGAATCCCAAGTTCTGGTGACCTTTTTGAACCTGAAAATTGTGTTAGTTTCTATATGAGATAGTAGAAGAAGGTTCAAATTGAACAATTGCTGTCAACGGCCATTCTAAGCTGAATGTGTGTGCTCTTGTCAGATCGCAGCAGCGATGCAGCTTAAGGCTTGGCAAGTACCAGCATGGGAGACTGGCTGGGAATCCCAAGTTCCGTTGACCTTTTTGAACCTGAAAATTGTGTTAGTTTCTCTATGAGATAGTAAAAGAAGGTTCAAATTGAACAGCTGCTGTCAACGGCCATTCTAAGCTGAATGTGCCTGCTCTCGTCAGATCGCAGCAGCAATGCAGCTTAAGGCTTGGCAAGTACAAGCATGGGAGACTGGCTGGGAATCCCAAGTTCTGTTGACCTTTTTGAACCTGAAAATTGTGTTAGTTTCTCTATGAGATAGCAAAAGAAGGTTCAAATTGAAAAGCTGCTGTCAACGGCCATTCTAAGCTGAATGTGCCTGCTCTCGTCAGATCGCAGCAGCAATGCAGCTTAAGGCTTGGCAAGTACCAGCATGGGAGACTGGCTGGGAATCCCAAGTTCTGTTGACCTTTTTTAACCTGAAAATTGTGTTAGTTTCTCTATGAGATAGTAAAAGAAGGTTCAAATTGAACAGCTGCTGTCAACGGCCATTCTAAGCTGAATGTGCCTGCTCTCGTCAGATCGCAGCAGCAATGCAGCTTAAGGCTTGGCAAGTACCAGCATGGGAGACTGGCTGGGAATTTCAAGTTCCGTTGACCTTTTTGAACCTGAAAATGTGTTAGTTTCTCTATGAGATAGTAAAAGAAGGTTCAAATTGAACAGCTGCTGTCAACGGCCATTCTAAGCTGAATGTGCCTGCTCTCATCAGATCGCAGCAGCAATGCAGCTTAAGGCTTGGCAAGTACCAGCATGGGAGACTGGCTGTGAATCCCAAGTTCCGTTGACCTCTTTGAACCTGAAAATTGTGTTAGTTTCTCTATGAGATAGCAAAAGAAGGTTCAAATTGAACAGCTGCTGTCAACGGCCTTTCTAAGCTGAATGTGCCTGCTCTCGTCAGATCGCAGCAGCAATGCAGCTTAAGGCTTGGCAAGTACCAGCATGGGAGACTGGCTGGGAATCCCAAGTTCCGTTGACCTTTTTGAACCTGAAAATTGTGTTAGTTTCTCTATGAGATAGCAAAAGAAGGTTCAAATTGAACAGCTGCTGTCAACGGCCATTCTAAGCTGAATGTGCCTGCTCTTGTCAGATCGCAGCAGCAATGCAGCTTAAGGCTTGGCAAGTACCAGCATGGGAGACTGGCTGGGAATCCCAAGTTCTGTTGACCTTTTTGAACCTGAAAATTGTGTTAGTTTCTCTATGAGATAGTAAAAGAAGGTTCAAATTGAACAGCTGCTGTCAACGGCCATTCTAAGCTGAATGTGCCTGCTCTTGTCAGATCGCAGCAGCAATGCAGCTTAAGGCTTGGCAAGTACCAGCATGGGAGACTGGCTTGGAATCCCAAGTTCTGGTGACCTTTTTGAACCTGAAAATTGTGTTAGTTTCTATATGAGATAGTAGAAGAAGGTTCAAATTGAACAACTGCTGTCAACGGCCATTCTAAGCTGAATGTGTGTGCTCTTGTCAGATCGCAGCAGCGATGCAGCTTAAGGCTTGGCAAGTACCAGCATGGGAGACTGGCTGGGAATCCCAAGTTCTGTTGACCTTTTTGAACCTGAAAATTGTGTTAGTTTCTCTATGAGATAGTAAAAGAAGGTTCAAATTGAACAGCTGCTGTCAACGGCAATTCTAAGCTGAATGTGCCTGCTCTCGTCAGATCGCAGCAGCAATGCAGCTTAAGGCTTGGCAAGTACCAGCATGGGAGACTGGCTGGGAATCCCAAGTTCCGTTGACCTCTTTGAACCTGAGAATTGTGTTAGTTTCTCTATGAGATAGCAAAAGAAGGTTCAAATTGAACAGCTGCTGTCAACAGCCATTGTAAGCTGAATGTGCCTGCTCTCGTCAGATCGCAGCAGCAATGCAGCTTAAGGCTTGGCAAGTACCAGCATGGGAGACTGGCTGGGAATCCCAAGTTCTGTTGACCTTTTTTAACCTGAAAATTGTGTTAGTTTCTCTATGAGATAGTAAAAGAAGGTTCAAATTGAACAGCTGCTGTCAACGGCCATTCTAAGCTGAATGTGCCTGCTCTCGTCAGATCGCAGCAGCAATGCAGCTTAAGGCTTGGCAAGTACCAGCATGGGAGACTGGCTGGGAATTCCAAGTTCCGTTGACCTTTTTGAACCTGAAAATGTGTTAGTTTCTCTATGAGATAGTAAAAGAAGGTTCAAATTGAACAGCTGCTGTCAACGGCCATTCTAAGCTGAATGTGCCTGCTCTCGTCAGATCGCAGCAGCAATGCAGCTTAAGGCTTGGCAAGCACCAGCATGGGAGACTGGCTGGGAATCCCAAGTTCCGTTGACCTTTTTGAACCTGAAAATTGTGTTAGTTTCTATATGAGATAGCAAAAGAAGGTTCAAATTGAACAGCTGCTGTCAACGGCCATTCTAAGCTGAATGTGCCTGCTCTCGTCAGATCGCAGCAGCAATGCAGCTTAAGGCTTGGCAAGTACCAGCATGGGAGACTGGCTGGGAATCCCAAGTACTGTTGACCTTTTTGAACCTGAAAATTGTGTTAGTTTCTCTATGAGATAGTAAATGAAGGTTCAAATTGAACAGCTGCTGTCAACGGCCATTCTAAGCTGAATGTGCCTGCTCTTGTCAGATCGCAGCAGCAATGCAGCTTAAGGCTTGGCAAGTACCAGCATTGGAGACTGGCTTGGAATCCCAAGTTCTGGTGACCTTTTTGAACCTGAAAATTGTGTTAGTTTCTATATGAGATAGTAGAAGAAGGTTCAAATTGAACAACTGCTGTCAACGGCCATTCTAAGCTGAATGTGTGTGCTTTTGTCAGATCGCAGCAGCGATGCAGCTTAAGGCTTGGCAAGTACCAGCATGGGAGACTGGCTGGGAATTCCAAGTTCCGTTGACCTTTTTGAACCTGAAAATGTGTTAGTTTCTCTATGAGATAGTAAAAGAAGGTTCAAATTGAACAGCTGCTGTCAACGGCCATTCTAAGCTGAATGTGCCTGCTCTCGTCAGATCGCAGCAGCAATGCAGCTTAAGGCTTGGCAAGTACCAGCATGGGAGACTGGCTGGGAATTCCAAGTTCCGTTGACCTTTTTGAACCTGAAAATGTGTTAGTTTCTCTATGAGATAGTAAAAGAAGGTTCAAATTGAACAGCTGCTGTCAACGGCCATTCTAAGCTGAATGTGCCTGCTCTCATCAGATCGCAGCAGCAATGCAGCTTAAGGCTTGGCAAGTACCAGCATGGGAGACTGGCTGGGAATCCCAAGTTCCGTTGACCTTTTTGAACCTGAAAATTGTGTTAGTTTCTCTATGAGATAGCAAAAGAAGGTTCAAATTGAACAGCTGCTGTCAACCGCCATTCTAAGCTGAATGTGCCTGCTCTCGTCAGATCGCAGCAGCAATGCAGCGTAAGGCTTAGCAAGTACCAGCATGGGAGACTGGCTGGGAATTCCAAGTTCCGTTGACCTTTTTGAACCTGAAAATGTGTTAGTTTCTCTATGAGATAGTAAAAGAAGGTTCAAATTGAACAGCTGCTGTCAACGGCCATTCTAAGCTGAATGTGCCTGCTCTCGTCAGATCGCAGCAGCAATGCAGCGTAAAGCTTGGCAAGTACCAGCATGGGAGACTGGCTGGGAATTCCAAGTTCCGTTGACCTTTTTGAACCTGAAAATGTGTTAGTTTCTCTATGAGATAGTAAAAGAAGGTTCAAATTGAACAGCTGCTGTCAACGGCCATTCTAAGCTGAATGTGCCTGCTCTCGTCAGATCGCAGCAGCAATGCAGCTTAAGGCTTGGCAAGTACCAGCATGGGAGACTGGCTGGGAATCCCAACTTCCGTTGACCTTTTTGAACCTGAAAATTGTGTTAGTTTCTCTATGAGATAGCAAAAGAAGGTTCAAATTGAACAGCTGCTGTCAACGGCCATTCTAAGCTGAATGTGCCTGCTCTTGTCAGATCGCAGCAGCAATGCAGCTTAAGGCTTGGCAAGTACCAGCATGGGAGACTGGCTTGGAATCCCAAGTTCTGGTGACCTTTGTGAACCTGAAAATTGTGTTAGTTTCTATATGAGATAGTAGAAGAAGGTTCAAATTGAACAACTGCTGTCAACGGCCATTCTAAGCTGAATGTGTGTGCTCTTGTCAGATCGCAGCAGCGATGCAGCTTAAGGCTTGGCAAGTACCAGCATGGGAGACTGGCTGGGAATCCCAAGTTCTGTTGACCTTTTTGAACCTGAAAATTGTGTTAGTTTCTCTATGAGATAGTAAAAGAAGGTTCAAATTGAACAGCTGCTGTCAACGGCAATTCTAAGCTGAATGTGCCTGCTCTCGTCAGATCGCAGCAGCAATGCAGCTTAAGGCTTGGCAAGTACCAGCATGGGAGACTGGCTGGGAATCCCAAGTTCCGTTGACCTTTTTGAACCTGAAAATTGTGTTAGTTTCTCTATGAGATAGCAAAAGAAGGTTCAAATTGAACAGCTGCTGTCAATGGCCATTCTAAGCTGAATGTGCCTGCTCTCGTCAGATCGCAGCAGCAATGCAGCTTAAGGCTTGGCAAGTACCAGCATGGGAGACTGGCTTGGAATCCCAAGTTCTGGTGACCTTTGTGAACCTGAAAATTGTGTTAGTTTCTATATGAAATAGTAGAAGAAGGTTCAAATTGAACAACTGCTGTCAACGGCCATTCTAAGCTGAATGTGTGTGCTCTTGTCAGATCGCAGCAGCGATGCAGCTTAAGGCTTGGCAAGTACCAGCATGGGAGACTGGCTGGGAATCCCAAGTTCTGTTGACCTTTTTGAACCTGAAAATTGTGTTAGTTTCTCTATGAGATAGTAAAAGAAGGTTCAAATTGAACAGCTGCTGTCAACGGCAATTCTAAGCTGAATGTGCCTGCTCTCGTCAGATCGCAGCAGCAATGCAGCTTAAGGCTTGGCAAGTACCAGCATGGGAGACTGGCTGGGTATCCCAAGTTCCGTTGACCTTTTTGAACCTGAAAATTGTGTTAGTTTCTCTATGAGATAGCAAAAGAAGGTTCAAATTGAACAGCTTCTGTCAACGGCCATTCTAAGCTGAATGTGCCTGCTCTCGTCAGATCGCAGCAGCAATGCAGCTTAAGGCTTGGCAAGTACCAGCATGGGAGACTGGCTGGGAATTCCAAGTTCCGTTGACCTTTTTGAACCTGAAAATGTGTTAGTTTCTCTATGAGATAGTAAAAGAAGGTTCAAATTGAACTGCTGCTGTCAACGGCCATTCTAAGCTGAATGTGCCTGCTCTCGTCAGATCGCAGCAGCAATGCAGCTTAAGGCTTGGCAAGTACCAGCATGGGAGACTGGCTGGGAATCCCAAGTTCCGTTGACCTTTTTGAACCTGAAAATTGTGTTAGTTTCTCTATGAGATAGCAAAAGAAGGTTCAAATTGAACAGCTGCTGTCAACGGCCATTCTAAGCTGAATGTGCCTGCTCTTGTCAGATCGCAGCAGCAATGCAGCTTAAGGCTTGGCAAGTACCAGCATGGGAGACTGGCTGGGAATCCCAAGTTCTGTTGACCTTTTTGAACCTGAAAATTGTGTTAGTTTCTCTATGAGATAGTAAAAGAAGGTTCAAATTGAACAGCTGCTGTCAACGGCCATTCTAAGCTGAATGTGCCTGCTCTTGTCAGATCGCAGCAGCAATGCAGCTTAAGGCTTGGCAAGTACCAGCATGGGAGACTGGCTTGGAATCCCAAGTTCTGGTGACCTTTTTGAACCTGAAAATTGTGTTAGTTTCTATATGAGATAGTAGAAGAAGGTTCAAATTGAACAACTGCTGTCAACGGCCATTCTAAGCTGAATGTGTGTGCTCTTGTCAGATCGCAGCAGCGATGCAGCTTAAGGCTTGGCAAGTACCAGCATGGGAGACTGGCTGGGAATCCCAAGTTCTGTTGACCTTTTTGAACCTGAAAATTGTGTTAGTTTCTCTATGAGATAGTAAAAGAAGGTTCAAATTGAACAGCTGCCGTCAACGGCAATTCTAAGCTGAATGTGCCTGCTCTCGTCAGATCGCAGCAGCAATGCAGCTTAAGGCTTGGCAAGTACCAGCATGGGAGACTGGCTGGGAATCCCAAGTTCCGTTGACCTCTTTGAACCTGAGAATTGTGTTAGTTTCTCTATGAGATAGCAAAAGAAGGTTCAAATTGAACAGCTGCTGTCAACGGCCATTCTAAGCTGAATGTGCCTGCTCTTGTCAGATCGCAGCAGCAATGCAGCTTAAGGCTTGGCAAGTACCAGCATGGGGGACTGGCTGGGAATCCCAAGTTCTGTTGACCTTTTTTAACCTGAAAATTGTGTTAGTTTCTCTATGAGATAGTAAAAGAAGGTTCAAATTGAACAGCTGCTGTCAACGGCCATTCTAAGCTGAATGTGCCTGCTCTCGTCAGATCGCAGCAGCAATGCAGCTTAAGGCTTGGCAAGTACCAGCATGGGAGACTGGCTGGGAATTCCAAGTTCCGTTGACCTTTTTGAACCTGAAAATGTGTTAGTTTCTCTATGAGATAGTAAAAGAAGGTTCAAATTGAACTGCTGCTGTCAACGGCCATTCTAAGCTGAATGTGCCTGCTCTCGTCAGATCGCAGCAGCAATGCAGCTTAAGGCTTGGCAAGTACCAGCATGGGAGACTGGCTGGGAATCCCAAGTTCCGTTGACCTTTTTGAACCTGAAAATTGTGTTAGTTTCTCTATGAGATAGCAAAAGAAGGTTCAAATTGAACAGCTGCTGTCAACGGCCATTCTAAGCTGAATGTGCCTGCTCTCGTCAGATCGCAGCAGCAATGCAGCTTAAGGCTTGGCAAGTACCAGCATGGGAGACTGGCTGGGAATCTCCAGTTCTGTTGACCTTTTTGAACCTGAAAATTGTGTTAGTTTCTCTATGAGATAGTAAAAGAAGGTTCAAATTGAACAGCTGCTGTCAACGGCCATTCTAAGCTGAATGTGCCTGCTCTTGTCAGATCGCAGCAGCAATGCAGCTTAAGGCTTAGGAAGTACCAGCATGGGAGACTGGCTTGGAATCCAAAGTTCTGGTGACCTTTTTGAACCTGAAAATTGTGTTAGTTTCTATATGAGATAGTAGAAGAAGGTTCAAATTGAACAACTGCTGTCAACGGCCATTCTAAGCTGAATGTGTGTGCTCTTGTCAGATCGCAGCAGCGATGCAGCTTAAGGCTTGGCAAGTACCAGCATGGGAGACTGGCTGGGAATCCCAAGTTCTGTTGACCTTTTTGTACCTGAAAATTGTGTTAGTTTCTCTATGAGATAGTAAAAGAAGGTTCAAATTGAACAGCTGCTGTCAACGGCCATTCTAAGCTGAATGTGCCTGCTCTCGTCAGATCGCTGCAGCAATGCAGCTTAAGGCTTGGCAAGTACCAGCATGGGAGACTGGCTGGGAATCCCAAGTTCTGTTGCCCTTTTTAAACCTGAAAATTGTGTTAGTTTCTCTATGAGATAGTAAAAGAAGGTTCAAATTGAACAGCTGCTGTCAACGGCCATTCTAAGCTGAATGTGCCTGCTCTCATCAGATCGCAGCAGCAATGCAGCTTAAGGCTTGGCAAGTACCAGCATGGGAGACTGGCTGGGAATCCCAAGTTCCGTTGACCTTTTTGAACCTGAAAATTGTGTTAGTTTCTCTATGAGATAGCAAAAGAAGGTTCAAATTGAACAGCTGCTGTCAACCGCCATTCTAAGCTGAATGTGCCTGCTCTCGTCAGATCGCAGCAGCAATGCAGCGTAAGGCTTAGCAAGTACCAGCATGGGAGACTGGCTGGGAATTCCAAGTTCCGTTGACCTTTTTGAACCTGAAAATGTGTTAGTTTCTCTATGAGATAGTAAAAGAAGGTTCAAATTGAACAGCTGCTGTCAACGGCTATTCTAAGCTGAATGTGCCTGCTCTCGTCAGATCGCAGCAGCAATGCAGCGTAAGGCTTGGCAAGTACCAGCATGGGAGACTGGCTGGGAATTCCAAGTTCCGTTGACCTTTTTGAACCTGAAAATGTGTTAGTTTCCCTATGAGATAGTAAAAGAAGGTTCAAATTGAACTTCTGCTGTCAACGGCCATTCTAAGCTGAATGTGCCTGCTCTCGTCAGATCGCAGCAGCAATGCAGCTTAAGGCTTGGCAAGTACCAGCATGGGAGACTGGCTGGGAATCCCAAGTTCCGTTGACCTTTTTGAACCTGAAAATTGTGTTAGTTTCTCTATGAGATAGCAAAAGAAGGTTCAAATTGAACAGCTGCTGTCAACGGCAATTCTAAGCTGAATGTGCCTGCTCTCGTCAGATCGCAGCAGCAATGCAGCTTAAGGCTTGGCAAGTACCAGCATGGGAGACTCGCTGGGAATCCCAAGTTCTGTTGACCTTTATGAACCTGAAAATTGTGTTAGTTTCTCTATGAGATAGCAAAAGAAGGTTCAAATTGAACAGCTGCTGTCAACGGCAATTCTAAGCTGAATGTGCCTGCTCTCGTCAGATCGCAGCAGCAATGCAGCTTAAGGCTTGGCAAGTACCAGCATGGGAGACTGGCTGGGAATCCCAAGTTCCGTTGACCTTTTTGAACCTGAAAATTGTGTTAGTTTCTCTATGAGATAGCAAAAGAAGGTTCAAATTGAACAGCTGCTGTCAACGGCCATTCTAAGCTGAATGTGTGTGCTCTTGTCAGATCGCAGCAGCGATGCAGCTTAAGCCTTGGCAAGTACCAGCATGGGAGACTGGCTGGGAATCCCAAGTTCTGTTGACCTTTTTGAACCTGAAAATTGTGTTAGTTTCTCTATGAGATAGTAAAAGAAGGTTCAAATTGAACAGCTGCTGTCAACGGCAATTCTAAGCTGAATGTGCCTGCTCTCGTCAGATCGCAGCAGCAATGCAGCTTAAGGCTTGGCAAGTACCAGCATGGGAGACTGGCTGGGAATCCCAAGTTCCGTTGACCTTTTTGAACCTGAAAATTGTGTTAGTTTCTCTATGAGATAGCAAAAGAAGGTTCAAATTGAACAGCTGCTGTCAACGGCCATTCTAAGCTGAATGTGCCTGCTCTCGTCAGATCGCAGCAGCAATGCAGCTTAAGGCTTGGCAAGTACCAGCATGGGGGACTGGCTGGGAATCCCAAGTTCTGTTAACCTTTTTTAACCTGAAAATTGTGTTAGTTTCTCTATGAGATAGTAAAAGAAGGTTCAAATTGAACAGCTGCTGTCAACGGCCATTCTAAGCTGAATGTGCCTGCTCTCGTCAGATCGCAGCAGCAATGCAGCTTAAGGCTTGGCAAGTACCAGCATGGGAGACTGGCTGGGAATTCCAAGTTCCGTTGACCTTTTTGAACCTGAAAATGTGTTATTTTCTATATGAGATAGTAGAAGAAGGTTCAAATTGAACAACTGCTGTCAACGGCCATTCTAAGCTGAATGTGTGTGCTCTTGTCAGATCGCAGCAGCGATGCAGCTTAAGGCTTGGCAAGTACCAGCATGGGAGACTGGCTGGGAATCCCAAGTTCTGTTGACCTTTTTGAACCTGAAAATTGTGTTAGTTTCTCTATGAGATAGTAAAAGAAGGTTCAAATTGAACAGCTGCTGTCAACGGCAATTCTAAGCTGAATGTGCCTGCTCTCGTCAGATCGCAGCAGCAATGCAGCTTAAGGCTTGGCAAGTACCAGCATGGGAGACTGGCTGGGAATCCCAAGTTCCGTTGACCTTTTTGAACCTGAAAATTGTGTTAGTTTCTCTATGAGATAGCAAAAGAAGGTTCAAATTGAACAGCTGCTGTCAACGGCCATTCTAAGCTGAATGTGCCTGCTCTCGTCAGATCGCAGCAGCAATGCAGCTTAAGGCTTGGCAAGTACCACCTTGGGGGACTGGCTGGGAATCCCAAGTTCTGTTAACCTTTTTTAACCTGAAAATTGTGTTAGTTTCTCTATGAGATAGTAAAAGAAGGTTCAAATTGAACAGCTGCTGTCAACGGCCATTCTAAGCTGAATGTGCCTGCTCTCGTCAGATCGCAGCAGCAATGCAGCTTAAGGCTTGGCAAGTACCAGCATGGGAGACTGGCTGGGAATTCCAAGTTCCGTTGACCTTTTTGAACCTGAAAATGTGTTATTTTCTCTATGAGATAGTAAAAGAAGGTTCAAATTGAACAGCTGCTGTCAACGGCCATTCTAAGCTGAATGTGCCTGCTCTCGTCAGATCGCAGCAGCAATGCAGCTTAAGGCTTGGCAAGTACCAGCATGGGAGACTGGCTGGGAATCCCAAGTTCCGTTGACCTTTTTGAACCTGAAAATTGTGTTAGTTTCTCTATGAGATAGTAAAAGAAGGTTCAAATTGAACAGCTGCTGTCAACGGCCATTCTAAGCAGAATGTGCCTGCTCTTGTCAGATCGCAGCAGCAATGCTGCTTAAGGCTTGGCAAGTACCAGCATGGGAGACTGGCTTGGAATCCCAAGTTCTGTTGACCTTTTTGAACCTGAAAATTGTGTTAGTTTCTATATGAGATAGTAGAAGAAGGTTCAAATTGAACAACTGCTGTCAACGGCCATTCTAAGCTGAATGTGTGTGCTCTTGTCAGATCGCAGCAGCGATGCAGCTTAAGGCTTGGCAAGTACCAGCATGGGAGACTGGCTGGGAATCCCAAGTTCTGTTGACCTTTTTGAACCTGAAAATTGTGTTAGTTTCTCTATGAGATAGTAAAAGAAGGTTCAAATTGAACAGCTGCTGTCAACGGCAATTCTAAGCTGAATGTGCCTGCTCTCGTCAGATCGCAGCAGCAATGCAGCTTAAGGCTTGGCAAGTACCAGCATGGGAGACTGGCTGGGAATCCCAAGTTCCGTTGACCTTTTTGAACCTGAAAATTGTGTTAGTTTCTCTATGAGATAGCAAAAGAAGGTTCAAATTGAACAGCTGCTGTCAACGGCCATTCTAAGCTGAATGTGCCTGCTCTCGTCAGATCGCAGCAGCAATGCAGCTTAAGGCTTGGCAAGTACCAGCATGGGAGACTGGCTGGGAATCCCAAGTTCTGTTGACCTTTTTTAACCTGAAAATTGTGTTATTTTCTCTATGAGATAGTAAAAGAAGGTTCAAATTGAACAGCTGCTGTCAACGGCCATTCTAAGCTGAATGTGCCTGCTCTCGTCAGATCGCAGCAGCAATGCAGCTTAAGGCTTGGCAAGTACCAGCATGGGAGACTGGCTGGGAATTCCAAGTTCCGTTGACCTTTTTGAACCTGAAAATGTGTTAGTTTCTCTATGAGATAGTAAAAGAAGGTTCAAATTGAACAGCTGCTGTCAACGGCCATTCTAAGCTGAATGTGCCTGCTCTCATCAGTTTGCAGCTTAAGGCTTGGCAAGTACCAGCATGGGAGACTGGCTGGGAATCCCAAGTTCCGTTGACCTTTTTGAACCTGAAAATTGTGTTAGTTTCTCTATGAGATAGCAAAAGAAGGTTCAAATTGAACAGCTGCTGTCCACGGCCATTCTAAGCTGAATGTGCCTGCTCTCGTCAGATCGCAGCAGCAATGCAGCGTAAGGCTTGGCAAGTACCAGCATGGGAGACTGGCTGGGAATTCCAAGTTCCGTTGACCTTTTTGAACCTGAAAATGTGTTAGTTTCTCTATGAGATAGTAAAAGAAGGTTCAAATTGAACAGCTGCTGTCAACGGCCATTCTAAGCTGAATGTGCCTGCTCTCGTCAGATCGCAGCAGCAATGCAGTGTAAGGCTTGGCAAGTACCAGCATGGGAGACTGGCTGGGAATTCCAAGTTCCGTTGACCTTTTTGAACCTGAAAATGTGTTAGTTTCTCTATGAGATAGTAAAAGAAGGTTCAAATTGAACAGCTGCTGTCAACGGCCATTCTAAGCTGAATGTGCCTGCTCTCGTCAGATCGCAGCAGCAATGCAGCTTAAGGCTTGGCAAGTACCAGCATGGGAGACTGCCTTGGAATCCCAAGTTCTGTTGACCTTTTTGAACCTGAAAATTGTGTTAGTTTCTATATGAGATAGTAGAAGAAGGTTCAAATTGAACAACTGCTGTCAACGGCCATTCTAAGCTGAATGTGTGTGCTCTTGTCAGATCGCAGCAGCGATGCAGCTTAAGGCTTGGCAAGTACCAGCATGGGAGACTGGCTGGGAATCCCAAGTTCTGTTGACCTTTTTGAACCTGAAAATTGTGTTAGTTTCTCTATGAGATAGTAAAAGAAGGTTCAAATTGAACAGCTGCTGTCAACGGCAATTCTAAGCTGAATGTGCCTGCTCTCGTCAGATCGCAGCAGCAATGCAGCTTAAGGCTTGGCAAGTACCAGCATGGGAGACTGGCTGGGAATCCCAAGTTCCGTTGACCTCTTTGAACCTGAGAATTGTGTTAGTTTCTCTATGAGATAGCAAAAGAAGGTTCAAATTGAACAGCTGTTGTCAACGGCCATTCTAAGCTGAATGTGCCTGCTCTTGTCAGATCGCAGCAGCAATGCAGCTTAAGGCTTGGCAAGTTCCAGCATGGGAGACTGGCTTGGAATCCCAAGTTCTGGTGACCTTTTTGAACCTGAAAATTGTGTTAGTTTCTATATGAGATAGTAGAAGAAGGTTCAAATTGAACAGCTGCTGTCAACGGCCATTCTAAGCTGAATGTGCCTGCTCTCATCAGATCGCAGCAGCAATGCAGCTTAAGGCTTGGCAAGTACCAGCATGGGAGACTGGCTGGGAATCCCAAGTTCCGTTGACCTTTTTGAACCTGAAAATTGTGTTAGTTTCTCTATGAGATAGTAAAAGAAGGTTCAAATTGAACAGCTGCTGTCAACGGCAATTCTAAGCTGAATGTGCCTGCTCTCGTCAGATCGCAGCAGCAATGCAGCTTAAGGCTTGGCAAGTACCAGCATGGGAGACTGGCTGGGAATCCCAAGTTCCGTTGACCTTTTTGAACCTGAAAATTGTGTTAGTTTCTCTATGAGATAGCAAAAGAAGGTTCAAATTGAACAGCTGCTGTCAACGGCCATTCTAAGCTGAATGTGCCTGCTCTCGTCAGATCGCAGCAGCAATGCAGCTTAAGGCTTGGCAAGTACCAGCAAGGGAGACTGGCTGGGAATCCCAAGTTCTGTTGACCTTTTTTAACCTGAAAATTGTGTTATTTTCTCTATGAGATAGTAAAAGAAGGTTCAAATTGAACAGCTGCTGTCAACGGCCATTCTAAGCTGAATGTGCCTGCTCTCGTCAGATCGCAGCAGCAATGCAGCTTAAGGCTTGGCAAGTACCAGCATGGGAGACTGGCTGGGAATTCCAAGTTCGGTTGACCTTTTTGAACCTGAAAATGTGTTAGTTTCTCTTTGAGATAGTAAAAGAAGGTTCAAATTGAACAGCTGCTGTCAACGGCCATTCTAAGCTGAATGTGCCTGCTCTCATCAGTTTGCAGCTTAAGGCTTGGCAAGTACCAGCATGGGAGACTGGCTGGGAATCCCAAGTTCCGTTGACCTTTTTGAACCTGAAAATTGTGTTAGTTTCTCTATGAGATAGCAAAAGAAGGTTCAAATTGAACAGCTGCTGTCAACGGCCATTCTAAGCTGAATGTGCCTGCTCTCGTCAGATCGCAGCAGCAATGCAGCGTAAGGCTTGGCAAGTACCAGCATGGGAGACTGGCTGGGAATTCCAAGTTCCGTTGACCTTTTTGAACCTGAAAATGTGTTAGTTTCTCTATGAGATAGTAAAAGAAGGTTCAAATTGAACAGCTGCTGTCAACGGCCATTCTAAGCTGAATGTGCCTGCTCTCGTCAGATCGCAGCAGCAATGCAGTGTAAGGCTTGGCAAGTACCAGCATGGGAGACTGGCTGGGAATTCCAAGTTCCGTTGACCTTTTTGAACCTGAAAATGTGTTAGTTTCTCTATGAGATAGTAAAAGAAGGTTCAAATTGAACAGCTGCTGTCAACGGCCATTCTAAGCTGAATGTGTGTGCTCTCGTCAGATCGCAGCAGCAATGCAGCTTAAGGCTTGGCAAGTACCAGCATGGGAGACTGCCTTGGAATCCCAAGTTCTGGTGACCTTTTTGAACCTGAAAATTGTGTTAGTTTCTATATGAGATAGTAGAAGAAGGTTCAAATTGAACAACTGCTGTCAACGGCCATTCTAAGCTGAATGTGTGTGCTCTTGTCAGATCGCAGCAGCGATGCAGCTTAAGGCTTGGCAAGTACCAGCATGGGAGACTGGCTGGGAATCCCAAGTTCTGTTGACCTTTTTGAACCTGAAAATTGTGTTAGTTTCTCTATGAGATAGTAAAAGAAGGTTCAAATTGAACAGCTGCTGTCAACGGCAATTCTAAGCTGAATGTGCCTGCTCTCGTCAGATCGCAGCAGCAATGCAGCTTAAGGCTTGGCAAGTACCAGCATGGGAGACTGGCTTGGAATCCCAAGTTCCGTTGACCTCTTTGAACCTGAGAATTGTGTTAGTTTCTCTATGAGATAGCAAAAGAAGGTTCAAATTGAACAGCTGTTGTCAACGGCCATTCTAAGCTGAATGTGCCTGCTCTTGTCAGATCGCAGCAGCAATGCAGCTTAAGGCTTGGCAAGTACCAGCATGGGGGACTGGCTGGGAATCCCAAGTTCTGTTGACCTTTTTGAACCTGAAAATTGTGTTAGTTTCTCTATGAGATAGTAAAAGAAGGTTCAAATTGAACAGCTGCTGTCAACGGCCATTCTAAGCTGAATGTGCCTGCTCTCGTCAGATCGCAGCAGCAATGCAGCTTAAGGCTTGGCAAGTACCAGCATGGGAGACTGGCTGGGAATTCCAAGTTCCGTTGACCTTTTTGAACCTGAAAATGTGTTAGTTTCTCTATGAGATAGTAAAAGAAGGTTCAAATTGAACAGCTGCTGTCAACGGCCATTCTAAGCTGAATGTGCCTG
Organism: Engystomops pustulosus; assembly: GCF_040894005.1. Lineage (NCBI taxonomy): Eukaryota > Metazoa > Chordata > Amphibia > Anura > Leptodactylidae > Engystomops > Engystomops pustulosus. The sequence continues at coordinate 62,001,741 of NC_092419.1, forward strand.
CTCTCGTCAGATCGCAGCAGCAATGCAGCTTAAGGCTTGGCAAGTACCAGCATGGGAGACTGGCTGGGAATCCCAAGTTCTGTTGACCTTTTTGAACCTGAAAATTGTGTTAGTTTCTCTATGAGATAGCAAAAGAAGGTTCAAATTGAACAGCTGCTGTCAACGGCCATTCTAAGCTGAATGTGCCTGCTCTTGTCAGATCGCAGCAGCAATGCAGCTTAAGGCTTGGCAAGTACCAGCATGGGAGACTGGCTGGGAATCCCAAGTTCTGTTGACCTTTTTGAACCTGAAAATTGTGTTAGTTTCTCTATGAGATAGTAAAAGAAGGTTCAAATTGAACAGCTGCTGTCAACGGCCATTCTAAGCTGAATGTGCCTGCTCTTGTCAGATCGCAGCAGCAATGCAGCTTAAGGCTTGGCAAGTACCAGCATGGGAGACTGGCTTGGAATCCCAAGTTCTGGTGACCTTTTTGAACCTGAAAATTGTGTTAGTTTCTATATGAGATAGTAGAAGAAGGTTCAAATTGAACAACTGCTGTCAACGGCCATTCTAAGCTGAATGTGTGTGCTCTTGTCAGATCGCAGCAGCGATGCAGCTTAAGGCTTGGCAAGTACCAGCATGGGAGACTGGCTGGGAATCCCAAGTTCTGTTGACCTTTTTGAACCTGAAAATTGTGTTAGTTTCTCTATGAGATAGTAAAAGAAGGTTCAAATTGAACAGCTGCTGTCAACGGCCATTCTAAGCTGAATGTGCCTGCTCTCGTCAGATCGCAGCAGCAATGCAGCTTAAGGCTTGGCAAGTACCAGCATGGGAGACTGGCTGGGAATTCCAAGTTCCGTTGACCTTTTTGAACCTGAAAATGTGTTAGTTTCTCTATGAGATAGTAAAAGAAGGTTCAAATTGAACAGCTGCTGTCAACGGCCATTCTAAGCTGAATGTGCCTGCTCTCGTCAGATCGCAGCAGCAATGCAGCTTAAGGCTTGGCAAGTACCAGCATGGGAGACTGGCTGGGAATTCCAAGTTCCGTTGACCTTTTTGAACCTGAAAATGTGTTAGTTTCTCTATGAGATAGTAAAAGAAGGTTCAAATTGAACAGCTGCTGTCAACGGCCATTCTAAGCTGAATGTGCCTGCTCTCATCAGTTTGCAGCAGCAATGCAGCTTAAGGCTTGGCAAGTACCAGCATGGGAGACTGGCTGGGAATCCCAAGTTCCGTTGACCTTTTTGAACCTGAAAATTGTGTTAGTTTCTCTATGAGATAGCAAAAGAAGGTTCAAATTGAACAGCTGCTGTCAACGGCCATTCTAAGCTGAATGTGCCTGCTCTCGTCAGATCGCAGCAGCAATGCAGCGTAAGGCTTGGCAAGTACCAGCATGGGAGACTGGCTGGGAATTCCAAGTTCCGTTGACCTTTTTGAACCTGAAAATGTGTTAGTTTCTCTATGAGATAGTAAAAGAAGGTTCAAATTGAACAGCTGCTGTCAACGGCCATTCTAAGCTGAATGTGCCTGCTCTCGTCAGATCGCAGCAGCAATGCAGTGTAAGGCTTAGCAAGTACCAGCATGGGAGACTGGCTGGGAATTCCAAAATCCGTTGACCTTTTTGAACCTGAAAATGTGTTAGTTTCTCTATGAGATAGTAAAAGAAGGTTCAAATTGAACAGCTGCTGTCAACGGCCATTCTAAGCTGAATGTGCCTGCTCTCGTCAGATCGCAGCAGCAATGCAGCTTAAGGCTTGGCAAGTACCAGCATGGGAGACTGCCTTGGAATCCCAAGTTCTGGTGACCTTTTTGAACCTGAAAATTGTGTTAGTTTCTATATGAGATAGTAGAAGAAGGTTCAAATTGAACAACTGCTGTCAACGGCAATTCTAAGCTGAATGTGCCTGCTCTCGTCAGATCGCAGCAGCAATGCAGCTTAAGGCTTGGCAAGTACCAGCATGGGAGACTGGCTGGGAATCCCAAGTTCCGTTGACCTCTTTGAACCTGAGAATTGTGTTAGTTTCTCTATGAGATAGCAAAAGAAGGTTCAAATTGAACAGCTGCTGTCAACGGCCATTCTAAGCTGAATGTGCCTGCTCTCGTCAGATCGCAGCAGCAATGCAGCTTAAGGCTTGGCAAGTACCAGCATGGGGGACTGGCTGGGAATCCCAAGTTCTGTTGACCTTTTTGAACCTGAAAATTGTGTTAGTTTCTCTATGAGATAGTAAAAGAAGGTTCAAATTGAACAGCTGCTGTCAACGGCCATTCTAAGCTGAATGTGCCTGCTCTCGTCAGATCGCAGCAGCAATGCAGCTTAAGGCTTGGCAAGTACCAGCATGGGAGACTGGCTGGGAATCCCAAGTTCCGTTGACCTTTTTGAACCTGAAAATTGTGTTAGTTTCTCTATGAGATAGCAAAAGAAGGTTCAAATTGAACAGCTGCTGTCAACGGCCATTCTAAGCTGAATGTGCCTGCTCTTGTCAGATCGCAGCAGCAATGCAGCTTAAGGCTTGGCAAGTACCAGCATGGGAGACTGGCTGGGAATCCCAAGTTCTGTTGACCTTTTTGAACCTGAAAATTGTGTTAGTTTCTCTATGAGATAGTAAAAGAAGGTTCAAATTGAACAGCTGCTGTCAACGGCCATTCTAAGCTGAATGTGCCTGCTCTTGTCAGATCGCAGCAGCAATGCAGCTTAAGGCTTGGCAAGTACCAGCATGGGAGACTGGCTTGGAATCCCAAGTTCTGGTGACCTTTTTGAACCTGAAAATTGTGTTAGTTTCTATATGAGATAGTAGAAGAAGGTTCAAATTGAACAACTGCTGTCAACGGCCATTCTAAGCTGAATGTGTGTGCTCTTGTCAGATCGCAGCAGCGATGCAGCTTAAGGCTTGGCAAGTACCAGCATGGGAGACTGGCTGGGAATCCCAAGTTCTGTTGACCTTTTTGAACCTGAAAATTGTGTTAGTTTCTCTATGAGATAGTAAAAGAAGGTTCAAATTGAACAGCTGCTGTCAACGGCCATTCTAAGCTGAATGTGCCTGCTCTCGTCAGATCGCAGCAGCAATGCAGCTTAAGGCTTGGCAAGTACCAGCATGGGAGACTGGCTGGGAATTCCAAGTTCCGTTGACCTTTTTGAACCTGAAAATGTGTTAGTTTCTCTATGAGATAGTAAAAGAAGGTTCAAATTGAACAGCTGCTGTCAACGGCCATTCTAAGCTGAATGTGCCTGCTCTCATCAGATCGCAGCAGCAATGCAGCTTAAGGCTTGGCAAGTACCAGCATGGGAGACTGGCTGGGAATCCCAAGTTCCGTTGACCTTTTTGAACCTGAAAATTGTGTTAGTTTCTCTATGAGATAGCAAAAGAAGGTTCAAATTGAACAGCTGCTGTCAACGGCCATTCTAAGCTGAATGTGCCTGCTCTTGTCAGATCGCAGCAGCAATGCAGCGTAAGGCTTGGCAAGTACCAGCATGGGAGACTGGCTGGGAATTCCAAGTTCCGTTGACCTTTTTGAACCTGAAAATGTGTTAGTTTCTCTATGAGATAGTAAAAGAAGGTTCAAATTGAACAGCTGCTGTCAACGGCCATTCTAAGCTGAATGTGCCTGCTCTCGTCAGATCGCAGCAGCAATGCAGCTTAAGGCTTGGCAAGTACCAGCATGGGAGACTGGCTTGGAATCCCAAGTTCTGGTGACCTTTTTGAACCTGAAAATTGTGTTAGTTTCTATATGAGATAGTAGAAGAAGGTTCAAATTGAACAACTGCTGTCAACGGCCATTCCAAGCTGAATGTGCCTGCTCTTGTCAGATCGCAGCAGCAATGCAGCTTAAGGCTTGGCAAGTACCAGCATGGGAGACTGGCTTGGAATCCCAAGTTCTGGTGACCTTTTTGAACCTGAAAATTGTGTTAGTTTCTATATGAGATAGTAGAAGAAGGTTCAAATTGAACAACTGCTGTCAACGGCCATTCTAAGCTGAATGTGCCTGCTCTTGTCAGATCGCAGCAGCAATGCAGCTTAAGGCTTGGCAAGTACCAGCATGGGAGATGGGCTGGGAATCCCAAGTTCTGTTGACCTTTTTGAACCTGAAAATTGTGTTAGTTTCTCTATGAGATAGTAAAAGAAGGTTCAAATTGAACAGCTGCTGTCAACGACCATTCTAAGCTGAATGTGCCTGCTCTTGTCAGATCGCAGCAGCAATGCAGCTTAAGGCTTGGCAAGTACCAGCATGGGAGACTGGCTTGGAATCCCAAGTACTGGTGACCTTTTTGAACCTGAAAATTGTGTTAGTTTCTATATGAGATAGTAGAAGAAGGTTCAAATTGAACAACTGCTGTCAACGGCCATTCTAAGCTGAATGTGTGTGCTCTCGTCAGATCGCAGCAGCAATGCAGCTTAAGGCTTGGCAAGTACCAGCATGGGAGACTGGCTGGGAATCCCAAGTTCCGTTGACCTTTTTGAACCTGAAAATTGTGTTAGTTTCTCTATGAGATAGCAAAAGAAGGTTCAAATTGAACAGCTGCTGTCAACGGCCATTCTAAGCTGAATGTGCCTGCTCTCGTCAGATCGCAGCAGCAATGCAGCTTAAGGCTTGGCAAGTACCAGCATGGGAGACTGGCTGGGAATCCCAATTTCTGTTGACCTTTTTTAACCTGAAAATTGTGTTAGTTTCTCTATGAGATAGTAAAAGAAGGTTCAAATTGAACAGCTGCTGTCAACGGCCATTCTAAGCTGAATGTGCCTGCTCTTGTCAGATCGCAGCAGCAATGCAGCGTAAGGCTTGGCAAGTACCAGCATGGGAGACTGGCTGGGAATTCCAAGTTCCGTTGACCTTTTTGAACCTGAAAATGTGTTAGTTTCTCTATGAGATAGTAAAAGAAGGTTCAAATTGAACAGCTGCTGTCAACGGCCATTCTAAGCTGAATGTGCCTGCTCTCGTCAGATCGCAGCAGCAATGCAGCTTAAGGCTTGGCAAGTACCAGCATGGGAGACTGGCTGGGAATCTCAAGTTCCGTTGACCTTTTTGAACCTGAAAATTGTGTTAGTTTCTCTATGAGATAGCAAAAGAAGGTTCAAATTGAACAGCTGCTTTCAACGGCCATTCTAAGCTGAATGTGCCTGCTCTCGTCAGATCGCAGCAGCAATGCAGCTTAAGGCTTGGCAAGTACCAGCATGGGAGACTGGCTGGGAATCCCAAGTTCTGTTGACCTTTTTGAACCTGAAAATTGTGTTAGTTTCTCCATGAGATAGTAAAAGAAGGTTCAAATTGAACAGCTGCTGTCAACGGCCATTCTAAGCTGAATGTGCGTGCTCTTGTCAGATCGCAGCAGCGATGCAGCTTAAGGCTTGGCAAGTACCAGCATGGGAGACTGGCTGGGAATCCCAAGTTCTGTTGACCTTTTTGAACTTGAAAATTGTTTTAGTTTCTCTATGAAATAGTAAAAGAAGGTTCAATTTGAAATGCTGCTGTCAACGGCCATTCTAAGCTGAATGTGCCTGCTCTCGTCAGATCGCAGCAGCAATGCAGCTTAAGGCTTGGCAAGTACCAGCATGGGAGACTGGCTGGGAATCCCAAGTTCTGTTGACCTTTTTGAACCTGAAAATTGTGTTAGTTTCTCTATGAGATAGCAAAAGAAGGTTCAAATTGAACAGCTGCTGTCAACGGCCATTCTAAGCTGAATGTGCCTGCTCTCGTCAGATCGCAGCAGCAATGCAGCTTAAGGCTTGGCAAGTACCAGCATGGGAGACTGGCTGGGAATCCCAAGTTCCGTTGACCTTTTTGAACCTTAAAATTGTGTTAGTTTCTCTATGAGATAGCAAAAGAAGGTTCAAATTGAACAGCTGCTGTCAATGTCCATTCTAAGCTGAATGTGCCTGCTCTCGTCAGATAGCAGCAGCAATGCAGCTTAAGGCTTGGTAAGTACCAGCATGGGAGACTGGCTGGGAATCCCAAGTTCTGTTGACCTTTTTGAACCTGAAAATTGTGTTAGTTTCTCCATGAGATAGTAAAAGAAGGTTCAAATTGAACAGCTGCTGTCAACGGCCATTCTAAGCTGAATGTGCGTGCTCTTGTCAGATCGCAGCAGCGATGCAGCTTAAGGCTTGGCAAGTACCAGCATGGGAGACTGGCTGGGAATCCCAAGTTCTGTTGACCTTTTTGAACTTGAAAATTGTTTTAGTTTCTCTATGAGATAGTAAAAGAAGGTTCAATTTGAAATGCTGCTGTCAACGGCCATTCTAAGCTGAATGTGCCTGCTCTCGTCAGATCGCAGCAGCAATGCAGCTTAAGGCTTGGCAAGTACCAGCATGGGAGACTGGCTGGGAATCCCAAGTTCCGTTGACCTTTTTGAACCTGAAAATTGTGTTAGTTTCTCTATGAGATAGTAAAAGAAGGTGCAAATTGAACAGCTGCTGTCAACGGCCATTCTAAGCTGAATGTGCCTGCTCTCGTCAGATCGCAGCAGCAATGCAGCGTAAGGCTTGGCAAGTACCAGCATGGGAGACTGGCTGGGAATTCCAAGTTCCGTTGACCTTTTTGAACCTGAAAATGTGTTAGTTTCTCTATGAGATAGTAAAAGAAGGTTCAAATTGAACAGCTGCTGTCAACGGCCATTCTAAGCTGAATGTGCCTGCTCTCGTCAGATCGCAGCAGCAATGCAGCTTAAGGCTTGGCAAGTACCAGCATGGGAGACTGGCTGGGAATCCCAAGTTCCGTTGACCTTTTTGAACCTGAAAATTGTGTTAGTTTCTCTATGAGATAGCAAAAGAAGGTTCAAATTGAACAGCTGCTTTCAACGGCCATTCTAAGCTGAATGTGCCTGCTCTCGTCAGATCGCAGCAGCAATGCAGCTTAAGGCTTGGCAAGTACCAGCATGGGAGACTGGCTGGGAATCCCAAGTTCTGTTGACCTTTTTGAACCTGAAAATTGTGTTAGTTTCTCCATGAGATAGTAAAAGAAGGTTCAAATTGAACAGCTGCTGTCAACGGCCATTCTAAGCTGAATGTGCGTGCTCTTGTCAGATCGCAGCAGCAATGCAGCTTAAGGCTTGGCAAGTACCAGCATGGAAGACTGGCTGGAAATCCCAAGTTCTGTTGACCTTTTTGAACTTGAAAATTGTTTTAGTTTCTCTATGAGATAGTAAAAGAAGGTTCAATTTGAAATGCTGCTGTCAACGGCCATTCTAAGCTGAATGTGCCTGCTCTCGTCAGATCGCAGCAGCAATGCAGCTTAAGGCTTGGCAAGTACCAGCATGGGAGACTGGCTGGGAATCCCAAGTTCCGTTGACCTTTTTGAACCTGAAAATTGTGTTAGTTTCTCTATGAGATAGTAAAAGAAGGTTCAAATTGAACAGCTGCTGTCAACGGCCATTCTAAGCTGAATGTGCGTGCTCTTGTCAGATCGCAGCAGTGATGCAGCTTAAGGCTTGGCAAGTACCAGCATGGGAGACTGGCTGGGAATCCCAAGTTCTGGTGACTTTTTTGAACCTGAAAATTGTGTTAGTTTCTCTATGAGATAGTAAAAGAAGGTTCAAATTGAACAGCTGCTGTCAATGGCCATTCTAAGCTGAATGTGCCTGCTCTCGTCAGATCGCAGCAGCAATGCAACTTAAGGCTTGGCAAGTACCAGCATGGGAGACTGGCTGGGAATCCCAAGTTCTGTTGACCTTTTTGAACCTGAAAATTGTGTTAGTTTCTCTATGAGATAGCAAAAGAAGGTTCAAATTGAACAGCTGCTGTCAACGGCCATTCTAAGCTGAATGTGCCTGCTCTTGTCAGATCGCAGCAGCAATGCAGCTTAAGGCTTGGCAAGTACCAGCATGGGAGACTGGCTGGGAATCCCAAGTTCTGTTGACCTTTTTGAACCTGAAAATTGTGTTAGTTTCTCTATGAGATAGCAAAAGAAGGTTCAAATTGAACAGCTGCTGTCAACGGCCATTCTAAGCTGAATGTGCCTGCTCTTGTCAGATCGAAGCAGCAATGAAGCTTAAGGCTTGGCAAGTACCAGCATGGGAGACTGGCTGGGAATCCCAAGTTCTGTTGACCTTTTTGAACCTGAAAATTGTGTTAGTTTCTCTATGAGATAGTAAAAGAAGGTTCAAATTGAACAGCTGCTGTCAACGGCCATTCTAAGCTGAATGTGCCTGCTCTTGTCAGATCGCAGCAGCAATGCAGCTTAAGGCTTGGCAAGTTCCAGCATGGGAGACTGGCTTGGAATCCCAAGTTCTGGTGACCTTTTTGAACCTGAAAATTGTGTTAGTTTCTATATGAGATAGTAGAAGAAGGTTCAAATTGAACAACTGCTGTCAACGGCCATTCTAAGCTGAATGTGTGTGCTCTTGTCAGATCGCAGCAGCGATGCAGCTTAAGGCTTGGCAAGTACCAGCATGGGAGACTGGCTGGGAATCCCAAGTTCTGTTGACCTTTTTGAACCTGAAAATTGTGTTAGTTTCTCTATGAGATAGTAAAAGAAGGTTCAAATTGAACAGCTGCTGTCAACGGCCATTCTAAGCTGAATGTGCCTGCTCTCGTCAGATCGCAGCAGCAATGCAGCTTAAGGCTTGGCAAGTACCAGCATGGGAGACTGGCTGGGAATTCCAAGTTCCGTTGACCTTTTTGAACCTGAAAATGTGTTATTTTCTATATGAGATAGTAGAAGAAGGTTCAAATTGAACAACTGCTGTCAACGGCCATTCTAAGCTGAATGTGTGTGCTCTTGTCAGATCGCAGCAGCGATGCAGCTTAAGGCTTGGCAAGTACCAGCATGGGAGACTGGCTGGGAATCCCAAGTTCTGTTGACCTTTTTGAACCTGAAAATTGTGTTAGTTTCTCTATGAGATAGTAAAAGAAGGTTCAAATTGAACAGCTGCTGTCAACGGCAATTCTAAGCTGAATGTGCCTGCTCTCGTCAGATCGCAGCAGCAATGCAGCTTAAGGCTTGGCAAGTACCAGCATGGGAGACTGGCTGGGAATCCCAAGTTCCGTTGACCTTTTTGAACCTGAAAATTGTGTTAGTTTCTCTATGAGATAGCAAAAGAAGGTTCAAATTGAACAGCTGCTGTCAACGGCCATTCTAAGCTGAATGTGCCTGCTCTCGTCAGATCGCAGCAGCAATGCAGCTTAAGGCTTGGCAAGTACCAGCATGGGGGACTGGCTGGGAATCCCAAGTTCTGTTAACCTTTTTTAACCTGAAAATTGTGTTAGTTTCTCTATGAGATAGTAAAAGAAGGTTCAAATTGAACAGCTGCTGTCAACGGCCATTCTAAGCTGAATGTGCCTGCTCTCGTCAGATCGCAGCAGCAATGCAGCTTAAGGCTTGGCAAGTACCAGCATGGGAGACTGGCTGGGAATTCCAAGTTCCGTTGACCTTTTTGAACCTGAAAATGTGTTATTTTCTCTATGAGATAGTAAAAGAAGGTTCAAATTGAACAGCTGCTGTCAACGGCCATTCTAAGCTGAATGTGCCTGCTCTCGTCAGATCGCAGCAGCAATGCAGCTTAAGGCTTGGCAAGTACCAGCATGGGAGACTGGCTGGGAATCCCAAGTTCCGTTGACCTTTTTGAACCTGAAAATTGTGTTAGTTTCTCTATGAGATAGTAAAAGAAGGTTCAAATTGAACAGCTGCTGTCAACGGCCATTCTAAGCAGAATGTGCCTGCTCTTGTCAGATCGCAGCAGCAATGCTGCTTAAGGCTTGGCAAGTACCAGCATGGGAGACTGGCTTGGAATCCCAAGTTCTGTTGACCTTTTTGAACCTGAAAATTGTGTTAGTTTCTATATGAGATAGTAGAAGAAGGTTCAAATTGAACAACTGCTGTCAACGGCCATTCTAAGCTGAATGTGTGTGCTCTTGTCAGATCGCAGCAGCGATGCAGCTTAAGGCTTGGCAAGTACCAGCATGGGAGACTGGCTGGGAATCCCAAGTTCTGTTGACCTTTTTGAACCTGAAAATTGTGTTAGTTTCTCTATGAGATAGTAAAAGAAGGTTCAAATTGAACAGCTGCTGTCAACGGCAATTCTAAGCTGAATGTGCCTGCTCTCGTCAGATCGCAGCAGCAATGCAGCTTAAGGCTTGGCAAGTACCAGCATGGGAGACTGGCTGGGAATCCCAAGTTCCGTTGACCTTTTTGAACCTGAAAATTGTGTTAGTTTCTCTATGAGATAGCAAAAGAAGGTTCAAATTGAACAGCTGCTGTCAACGGCCATTCTAAGCTGAATGTGCCTGCTCTCGTCAGATCGCAGCAGCAATGCAGCTTAAGGCTTGGCAAGTACCAGCATGGGAGACTGGCTGGGAATCCCAAGTTCTGTTGACCTTTTTTAACCTGAAAATTGTGTTATTTTCTCTATGAGATAGTAAAAGAAGGTTCAAATTGAACAGCTGCTGTCAACGGCCATTCTAAGCTGAATGTGCCTGCTCTCGTCAGATCGCAGCAGCAATGCAGCTTAAGGCTTGGCAAGTACCAGCATGGGAGACTGGCTGGGAATTCCAAGTTCCGTTGACCTTTTTGAACCTGAAAATGTGTTAGTTTCTCTATGAGATAGTAAAAGAAGGTTCAAATTGAACAGCTGCTGTCAACGGCCATTCTAAGCTGAATGTGCCTGCTCTCATCAGTTTGCAGCTTAAGGCTTGGCAAGTACCAGCATGGGAGACTGGCTGGGAATCCCAAGTTCCGTTGACCTTTTTGAACCTGAAAATTGTGTTAGTTTCTCTATGAGATAGCAAAAGAAGGTTCAAATTGAACAGCTGCTGTCAACGGCCATTCTAAGCTGAATGTGCCTGCTCTCGTCAGATCGCAGCAGCAATGCAGCGTAAGGCTTGGCAAGTACCAGCATGGGAGACTGGCTGGGAATTCCAAGTTCCGTTGACCTTTTTGAACCTGAAAATGTGTTAGTTTCTCTATGAGATAGTAAAAGAAGGTTCAAATTGAACAGCTGCTGTCAACGGCCATTCTAAGCTGAATGTGCCTGCTCTCGTCAGATCGCAGCAGCAATGCAGTGTAAGGCTTGGCAAGTACCAGCATGGGAGACTGGCTGGGAATTCCAAGTTCCGTTGACCTTTTTGAACCTGAAAATGTGTTAGTTTCTCTATGAGATAGTAAAAGAAGGTTCAAATTGAACAGCTGCTGTCAACGGCCATTCTAAGCTGAATGTGCCTGCTCTCGTCAGATCGCAGCAGCAATGCAGCTTAAGGCTTGGCAAGTACCAGCATGGGAGACTGCCTTGGAATCCCAAGTTCTGGTGACCTTTTTGAACCTGAAAATTGTGTTAGTTTCTATATGAGATAGTAGAAGAAGGTTCAAATTGAACAACTGCTGTCAACGGCCATTCTAAGCTGAATGTGTGTGCTCTTGTCAGATCGCAGCAGCGATGCAGCTTAAGGCTTGGCAAGTACCAGCATGGGAGACTGGCTGGGAATCCCAAGTTCTGTTGACCTTTTTGAACCTGAAAATTGTGTTAGTTTCTCTATGAGATAGTAAAAGAAGGTTCAAATTGAACAGCTGCTGTCAACGGCAATTCTAAGCTGAATGTGCCTGCTCTCGTCAGATCGCAGCAGCAATGCAGCTTAAGGCTTGGCAAGTACCAGCATGGGAGACTGGCTGGGAATCCCAAGTTCCGTTGACCTCTTTGAACCTGAGAATTGTGTTAGTTTCTCTATGAGATAGCAAAAGAAGGTTCAAATTGAACAGCTGTTGTCAACGGCCATTCTAAGCTGAATGTGCCTGCTCTTGTCAGATCGCAGCAGCAATGCAGCTTAAGGCTTGGCAAGTTCCAGCATGGGAGACTGGCTTGGAATCCCAAGTTCTGGTGACCTTTTTGAACCTGAAAATTGTGTTAGTTTCTATATGAGATAGTAGAAGAAGGTTCAAATTGAACAGCTGCTGTCAACGGCCATTCTAAGCTGAATGTGCCTGCTCTCATCAGATCGCAGCAGCAATGCAGCTTAAGGCTTGGCAAGTACCAGCATGGGAGACTGGCTGGGAATCCCAAGTTCCGTTGACCTTTTTGAACCTGAAAATTGTGTTAGTTTCTCTATGAGATAGCAAAAGAAGGTTCAAATTGAACAGCTGCTGTCAACGGCCATTCTAAGCTGAATGTGCCTGCTCTCGTCAGATCGCAGCAGCAATGCAGCTTAAGGCTTGGCAAGTACCAGCAAGGGAGACTGGCTGGGAATCCCAAGTTCTGTTGACCTTTTTTAACCTGAAAATTGTGTTATTTTCTCTATGAGATAGTAAAAGAAGGTTCAAATTGAACAGCTGCTGTCAACGGCCATTCTAAGCTGAATGTGCCTGCTCTCGTCAGATCGCAGCAGCAATGCAGCTTAAGGCTTGGCAAGTACCAGCATGGGAGACTGGCTGGGAATTCCAAGTTCGGTTGACCTTTTTGAACCTGAAAATGTGTTAGTTTCTCTATGAGATAGTAAAAGAAGGTTCAAATTGAACAGCTGCTGTCAACGGCCATTCTAAGCTGAATGTGCCTGCTCTCATCAGTTTGCAGCTTAAGGCTTGGCAAGTACCAGCATGGGAGACTGGCTGGGAATCCCAAGTTCCGTTGACCTTTTTGAACCTGAAAATTGTGTTAGTTTCTCTATGAGATAGCAAAAGAAGGTTCAAATTGAACAGCTGCTGTCAACGGCCATTCTAAGCTGAATGTGCCTGCTCTCGTCAGATCGCAGCAGCAATGCAGCGTAAGGCTTGGCAAGTACCAGCATGGGAGACTGGCTGGGAATTCCAAGTTCCGTTGACCTTTTTGAACCTGAAAATGTGTTAGTTTCTCTATGAGATAGTAAAAGAAGGTTCAAATTGAACAGCTGCTGTCAACGGCCATTCTAAGCTGAATGTGCCTGCTCTCGTCAGATCGCAGCAGCAATGCAGTGTAAGGCTTGGCAAGTACCAGCATGGGAGACTGGCTGGGAATTCCAAGTTCCGTTGACCTTTTTGAACCTGAAAATGTGTTAGTTTCTCTATGAGATAGTAAAAGAAGGTTCAAATTGAACAGCTGCTGTCAACGGCCATTCTAAGCTGAATGTGCCTGCTCTCGTCAGATCGCAGCAGCAATGCAGCTTAAGGCTTGGCAAGTACCAGCATGGGAGACTGCCTTGGAATCCCAAGTTCTGGTGACCTTTTTGAACCTGAAAATTGTGTTAGTTTCTATATGAGATAGTAGAAGAAGGTTCAAATTGAACAACTGCTGTCAACGGCCATTCTAAGCTGAATGTGTGTGCTCTTGTCAGATCGCAGCAGCGATGCAGCTTAAGGCTTGGCAAGTACCAGCATGGGAGACTGGCTGGGAATCCCAAGTTCTGTTGACCTTTTTGAACCTGAAAATTGTGTTAGTTTCTCTATGAGATAGTAAAAGAAGGTTCAAATTGAACAGCTGCTGTCAACGGCAATTCTAAGCTGAATGTGCCTGCTCTCGTCAGATCGCAGCAGCAATGCAGCTTAAGGCTTGGCAAGTACCAGCATGGGAGACTGGCTTGGAATCCCAAGTTCCGTTGACCTCTTTGAACCTGAGAATTGTGTTAGTTTCTCTATGAGATAGCAAAAGAAGGTTCAAATTGAACAGCTGTTGTCAACGGCCATTCTAAGCTGAATGTGCCTGCTCTTGTCAGATCGCAGCAGCAATGCAGCTTAAGGCTTGGCAAGTACCAGCATGGGGGACTGGCTGGGAATCCCAAGTTCTGTTGACCTTTTTGAACCTGAAAATTGTGTTAGTTTCTCTATGAGATAGTAAAAGAAGGTTCAAATTGAACAGCTGCTGTCAACGGCCATTCTAAGCTGAATGTGCCTGCTCTCGTCAGATCGCAGCAGCAATGCAGCTTAAGGCTTGGCAAGTACCAGCATGGGAGACTGGCTGGGAATTCCAAGTTCCGTTGACCTTTTTGAACCTGAAAATGTGTTAGTTTCTCTATGAGATAGTAAAAGAAGGTTCAAATTGAACAGCTGCTGTCAACGGCCATTCTAAGCTGAATGTGCCTGCTCTCGTCAGATCGCAGCAGCAATGCAGCTTAAGGCTTGGCAAGTACCAGCATGGGAGACTGGCTGGGAATCCCAAGTTCTGTTGACCTTTTTGAACCTGAAAATTGTGTTAGTTTCTCTATGAGATAGCAAAAGAAGGTTCAAATTGAACAGCTGCTGTCAACGGCCATTCTAAGCTGAATGTGCCTGCTCTTGTCAGATCGCAGCAGCAATGCAGCTTAAGGCTTGGCAAGTACCAGCATGGGAGACTGGCTGGGAATCCCAAGTTCTGTTGACCTTTTTGAACCTGAAAATTGTGTTAGTTTCTCTATGAGATAGTAAAAGAAGGTTCAAATTGAACAGCTGCTGTCAACGGCCATTCTAAGCTGAATGTGCCTGCTCTTGTCAGATCGCAGCAGCAATGCAGCTTAAGGCTTGGCAAGTACCAGCATGGGAGACTGGCTTGGAATCCCAAGTTCTGGTGACCTTTTTGAACCTGAAAATTGTGTTAGTTTCTATATGAGATAGTAGAAGAAGGTTCAAATTGAACAACTGCTGTCAACGGCCATTCTAAGCTGAATGTGTGTGCTCTTGTCAGATCGCAGCAGCGATGCAGCTTAAGGCTTGGCAAGTACCAGCATGGGAGACTGGCTGGGAATCCCAAGTTCTGTTGACCTTTTTGAACCTGAAAATTGTGTTAGTTTCTCTATGAGATAGTAAAAGAAGGTTCAAATTGAACAGCTGCTGTCAACGGCCATTCTAAGCTGAATGTGCCTGCTCTCGTCAGATCGCAGCAGCAATGCAGCTTAAGGCTTGGCAAGTACCAGCATGGGAGACTGGCTGGGAATTCCAAGTTCCGTTGACCTTTTTGAACCTGAAAATGTGTTAGTTTCTCTATGAGATAGTAAAAGAAGGTTCAAATTGAACAGCTGCTGTCAACGGCCATTCTAAGCTGAATGTGCCTGCTCTCGTCAGATCGCAGCAGCAATGCAGCTTAAGGCTTGGCAAGTACCAGCATGGGAGACTGGCTGGGAATTCCAAGTTCCGTTGACCTTTTTGAACCTGAAAATGTGTTAGTTTCTCTATGAGATAGTAAAAGAAGGTTCAAATTGAACAGCTGCTGTCAACGGCCATTCTAAGCTGAATGTGCCTGCTCTCATCAGTTTGCAGCAGCAATGCAGCTTAAGGCTTGGCAAGTACCAGCATGGGAGACTGGCTGGGAATCCCAAGTTCCGTTGACCTTTTTGAACCTGAAAATTGTGTTAGTTTCTCTATGAGATAGCAAAAGAAGGTTCAAATTGAACAGCTGCTGTCAACGGCCATTCTAAGCTGAATGTGCCTGCTCTCGTCAGATCGCAGCAGCAATGCAGCGTAAGGCTTGGCAAGTACCAGCATGGGAGACTGGCTGGGAATTCCAAGTTCCGTTGACCTTTTTGAACCTGAAAATGTGTTAGTTTCTCTATGAGATAGTAAAAGAAGGTTCAAATTGAACAGCTGCTGTCAACGGCCATTCTAAGCTGAATGTGCCTGCTCTCGTCAGATCGCAGCAGCAATGCAGTGTAAGGCTTGGCAAGTACCAGCATGGGAGACTGGCTGGGAATTCCAAAATCCGTTGACCTTTTTGAACCTGAAAATGTGTTAGTTTCTCTATGAGATAGTAAAAGAAGGTTCAAATTGAACAGCTGCTGTCAACGGCCATTCTAAGCTGAATGTGCCTGCTCTCGTCAGATCGCAGCAGCAATGCAGCTTAAGGCTTGGCAAGTACCAGCATGGGAGACTGCCTTGGAATCCCAAGTTCTGGTGACCTTTTTGAACCTGAAAATTGTGTTAGTTTCTATATGAGATAGTAGAAGAAGGTTCAAATTAAACAACTGCTGTCAACGGCAATTCTAAGCTGAATGTGCCTGCTCTCGTCAGATCGCAGCAGCAATGCAGCTTAAGGCTTGGCAAGTACCAGCATGGGAGACTGGCTGGGAATCCCAAGTTCCGTTGACCTCTTTGAACCTGAGAATTGTGTTAGTTTCTCTATGAGATAGCAAAAGAAGGTTCAAATTGAACAGCTGCTGTCAACGGCCATTCTAAGCTGAATGTGCCTGCTCTCGTCAGATCGCAGCAGCAATGCAGCTTAAGGCTTGGCAAGTACCAGCATGGGGGACTGGCTGGGAATCCCAAGTTCTGTTGACCTTTTTGAACCTGAAAATTGTGTTAGTTTCTCTATGAGATAGTAAAAGAAGGTTCAAATTGAACAGCTGCTGTCAACGGCCATTCTAAGCTGAATGTGCCTGCTCTCGTCAGATCGCAGCAGCAATGCAGCTTAAGGCTTGGCAAGTACCAGCATGGGAGACTGGCTGGGAATCCCAAGTTCCGTTGACCTTTTTGAACCTGAAAATTGTGTTAGTTTCTCTATGAGATAGCAAAAGAAGGTTCAAATTGAACAGCTGCTGTCAACGGCCATTCTAAGCTGAATGTGCCTGCTCTTGTCAGATCGCAGCAGCAATGCAGCTTAAGGCTTGGCAAGTACCAGCATGGGAGACTGGCTGGGAATCCCAAGTTCTGTTGACCTTTTTGAACCTGAAAATTGTGTTAGTTTCTCTATGAGATAGTAAAAGAAGGTTCAAATTGAACAGCTGCTGTCAACGGCCATTCTAAGCTGAATGTGCCTGCTCTTGTCAGATCGCAGCAGCAATGCAGCTTAAGGCTTGGCAAGTACCAGCATGGGAGACTGGCTTGGAATCCCAAGTTCTGGTGACCTTTTTGAACCTGAAAATTGTGTTAGTTTCTATATGAGATAGTAGAAGAAGGTTCAAATTGAACAACTGCTGTCAACGGCCATTCTAAGCTGAATGTGTGTGCTCTTGTCAGATCGCAGCAGCGATGCAGCTTAAGGCTTGGCAAGTACCAGCATGGGAGACTGGCTGGGAATCCCAAGTTCTGTTGACCTTTTTGAACCTGAAAATTGTGTTAGTTTCTCTATGAGATAGTAAAAGAAGGTTCAAATTGAACAGCTGCTGTCAACGGCCATTCTAAGCTGAATGTGCCTGCTCTCGTCAGATCGCAGCAGCAATGCAGCTTAAGGCTTGGCAAGTACCAGCATGGGAGACTGGCTGGGAATTCCAAGTTCCGTTGACCTTTTTGAACCTGAAAATGTGTTAGTTTCTCTATGAGATAGTAAAAGAAGGTTCAAATTGAACAGCTGCTGTCAACGGCCATTCTAAGCTGAATGTGCCTGCTCTCATCAGATCGCAGCAGCAATGCAGCTTAAGGCTTGGCAAGTACCAGCATGGGAGACTGGCTGGGAATCCCAAGTTCCGTTGACCTTTTTGAACCTGAAAATTGTGTTAGTTTCTCTATGAGATAGCAAAAGAAGGTTCAAATTGAACAGCTGCTGTCAACGGCCATTCTAAGCTGAATGTGCCTGCTCTTGTCAGATCGCAGCAGCAATGCAGCGTAAGGCTTGGCAAGTACCAGCATGGGAGACTGGCTGGGAATTCCAAGTTCCGTTGACCTTTTTGAACCTGAAAATGTGTTAGTTTCTCTATGAGATAGTAAAAGAAGGTTCAAATTGAACAGCTGCTGTCAACGGCCATTCTAAGCTGAATGTGCCTGCTCTCGTCAGATCGCAGCAGCAATGCAGCTTAAGGCTTGGCAAGTACCAGCATGGGAGACTGGCTTGGAATCCCAAGTTCTGGTGACCTTTTTGAACCTGAAAATTGTGTTAGTTTCTATATGAGATAGTAGAAGAAGGTTCAAATTGAACAACTGCTGTCAACGGCCATTCCAAGCTGAATGTGCCTGCTCTTGTCAGATCGCAGCAGCAATGCAGCTTAAGGCTTGGCAAGTACCAGCATGGGAGACTGGCTTGGAATCCCAAGTTCTGGTGACCTTTTTGAACCTGAAAATTGTGTTAGTTTCTATATGAGATAGTAGAAGAAGGTTCAAATTGAACAACTGCTGTCAACGGCCATTCTAAGCTGAATGTGCCTGCTCTCGTCAGATCGCAGCAGCAATGCAGCTTAAGGCTTGGCAAGTACCAGCATGGGGGACTGGCTGGGAATCCCAAGTTCTGTTAACCTTTTTTAACCTGAAAATTGTGTTAGTTTCTCTATGAGATAGTAAAAGAAGGTTCAAATTGAACAGCTGCTGTCAACGGCCATTCTAAGCTGAATGTGCCTGCTCTCGTCAGATCGCAGCAGCAATGCAGCTTAAGGCTTGGCAAGTACCAGCATGGGAGACTGGCTGGGAATTCCAAGTTCCGTTGACCTTTTTGAACCTGAAAATGTGTTATTTTCTCTATGAGATAGTAAAAGAAGGTTCAAATTGAACAGCTGCTGTCAACGGCCATTCTAAGCTGAATGTGCCTGCTCTCGTCAGATCGCAGCAGCAATGCAGCTTAAGGCTTGGCAAGTACCAGCATGGGAGACTGGCTGGGAATCCCAAGTTCCGTTGACCTTTTTGAACCTGAAAATTGTGTTAGTTTCTCTATGAGATAGTAAAAGAAGGTTCAAATTGAACAGCTGCTGTCAACGGCCATTCTAAGCAGAATGTGCCTGCTCTTGTCAGATCGCAGCAGCAATGCTGCTTAAGGCTTGGCAAGTACCAGCATGGGAGACTGGCTTGGAATCCCAAGTTCTGTTGACCTTTTTGAACCTGAAAATTGTGTTAGTTTCTATATGAGATAGTAGAAGAAGGTTCAAATTGAACAACTGCTGTCAACGGCCATTCTAAGCTGAATGTGTGTGCTCTTGTCAGATCGCAGCAGCGATGCAGCTTAAGGCTTGGCAAGTACCAGCATGGGAGACTGGCTGGGAATCCCAAGTTCTGTTGACCTTTTTGAACCTGAAAATTGTGTTAGTTTCTCTATGAGATAGTAAAAGAAGGTTCAAATTGAACAGCTGCTGTCAACGGCAATTCTAAGCTGAATGTGCCTGCTCTCGTCAGATCGCAGCAGCAATGCAGCTTAAGGCTTGGCAAGTACCAGCATGGGAGACTGGCTGGGAATCCCAAGTTCCGTTGACCTTTTTGAACCTGAAAATTGTGTTAGTTTCTCTATGAGATAGCAAAAGAAGGTTCAAATTGAACAGCTGCTGTCAACGGCCATTCTAAGCTGAATGTGCCTGCTCTCGTCAGATCGCAGCAGCAATGCAGCTTAAGGCTTGGCAAGTACCAGCATGGGAGACTGGCTGGGAATCCCAAGTTCTGTTGACCTTTTTTAACCTGAAAATTGTGTTATTTTCTCTATGAGATAGTAAAAGAAGGTTCAAATTGAACAGCTGCTGTCAACGGCCATTCTAAGCTGAATGTGCCTGCTCTCGTCAGATCGCAGCAGCAATGCAGCTTAAGGCTTGGCAAGTACCAGCATGGGAGACTGGCTGGGAATTCCAAGTTCCGTTGACCTTTTTGAACCTGAAAATGTGTTAGTTTCTCTATGAGATAGTAAAAGAAGGTTCAAATTGAACAGCTGCTGTCAACGGCCATTCTAAGCTGAATGTGCCTGCTCTCATCAGTTTGCAGCTTAAGGCTTGGCAAGTACCAGCATGGGAGACTGGCTGGGAATCCCAAGTTCCGTTGACCTTTTTGAACCTGAAAATTGTGTTAGTTTCTCTATGAGATAGCAAAAGAAGGTTCAAATTGAACAGCTGCTGTCAACGGCCATTCTAAGCTGAATGTGCCTGCTCTCGTCAGATCGCAGCAGCAATGCAGCGTAAGGCTTGGCAAGTACCAGCATGGGAGACTGGCTGGGAATTCCAAGTTCCGTTGACCTTTTTGAACCTGAAAATGTGTTAGTTTCTCTATGAGATAGTAAAAGAAGGTTCAAATTGAACAGCTGCTGTCAACGGCCATTCTAAGATGAATGTGCCTGCTCTCGTCAGATCGCAGCAGCAATGCAGTGTAAGGCTTGGCAAGTACCAGCATGGGAGACTGGCTGGGAATTCCAAGTTCCGTTGACCTTTTTGAACCTGAAAATGTGTTAGTTTCTCTATGAGATAGTAAAAGAAGGTTCAAATTGAACAGCTGCTGTCAACGGCCATTCTAAGCTGAATGTGCCTGCTCTCGTCAGATCGCAGCAGCAATGCAGCTTAAGGCTTGGCAAGTACCAGCATGGGAGACTGCCTTGGAATCCCAAGTTCTGGTGACCTTTTTGAACCTGAAAATTGTGTTAGTTTCTATATGAGATAGTAGAAGAAGGTTCAAATTGAACAACTGCTGTCAACGGCCATTCTAAGCTGAATGTGTGTGCTCTTGTCAGATCGCAGCAGCGATGCAGCTTAAGGCTTGGCAAGTACCAGCATGGGAGACTGGCTGGGAATCCCAAGTTCTGTTGACCTTTTTGAACCTGAAAATTGTGTTAGTTTCTCTATGAGATAGTAAAAGAAGGTTCAAATTGAACAGCTGCTGTCAACGGCAATTCTAAGCTGAATGTGCCTGCTCTCGTCAGATCGCAGCAGCAATGCAGCTTAAGGCTTGGCAAGTACCAGCATGGGAGACTGGCTGGGAATCCCAAGTTCCGTTGACCTCTTTGAACCTGAGAATTGTGTTAGTTTCTCTATGAGATAGCAAAAGAAGGTTCAAATTGAACAGCTGTTGTCAACGGCCATTCTAAGCTGAATGTGCCTGCTCTTGTCAGATCGCAGCAGCAATGCAGCTTAAGGCTTGGCAAGTTCCAGCATGGGAGACTGGCTTGGAATCCCAAGTTCTGGTGACCTTTTTGAACCTGAAAATTGTGTTAGTTTCTATATGAGATAGTAGAAGAAGGTTCAAATTGAACAGCTGCTGTCAACGGCCATTCTAAGCTGAATGTGCCTGCTCTCATCAGATCGCAGCAGCAATGCAGCTTAAGGCTTGGCAAGTACCAGCATGGGAGACTGGCTGGGAATCCCAAGTTCCGTTGACCTTTTTGAACCTGAAAATTGTGTTAGTTTCTCTATGAGATAGTGAAAGAAGGTTCAAATTGAACAGCTGCTGTCAACGGCAATTCTAAGCTGAATGTGCCTGCTCTCGTCAGATCGCAGCAGCAATGCAGCTTAAGGCTTGGCAAGTACCAGCATGGGAGACTGGCTGGGAATCCCAAGTTCCGATGACCTTTTTGAACCTGAAAATTGTGTTAGTTTCTCTATGAGATAGCAAAAGAAGGTTCAAATTGAACAGCTGCTGTCAACGGCCATTCTAAGCTGAATGTGCCTGCTCTCGTCAGATCGCAGCAGCAATGCAGCTTAAGGCTTGGCAAGTACCAGCAAGGGAGACTGGCTGGGAATCCCAAGTTCTGTTGACCTTTTTTAACCTGAAAATTGTGTTATTTTCTCTATGAGATAGTAAAAGAAGGTTCAAATTGAACAGCTGCTGTCAACGGCCATTCTAAGCTGAATGTGCCTGCTCTCGTCAGATCGCAGCAGCAATGCAGCTTAAGGCTTGGCAAGTACCAGCATGGGAGACTGGCTGGGAATTCCAAGTTCGGTTGACCTTTTTGAACCTGAAAATGTGTTAGTTTCTCTATGAGATAGTAAAAGAAGGTTCAAATTGAACAGCTGCTGTCAACGGCCATTCTAAGCTGAATGTGCCTGCTCTCATCAGTTTGCAGCTTAAGGCTTGGCAAGTACCAGCATGGGAGACTGGCTGGGAATCCCAAGTTCCGTTGACCTTTTTGAACCTGAAAATTGTGTTAGTTTCTCTATGAGATAGCAAAAGAAGGTTCAAATTGAACAGCTGCTGTCAACGGCCATTCTAAGCTGAATGTGCCTGCTCTCGTCAGATCGCAGCAGCAATGCAGCGTAAGGCTTGGCAAGTACCAGCATGGGAGACTGGCTGGGAATTCCAAGTTCCGTTGACCTTTTTGAACCTGAAAATGTGTTAGTTTCTCTATGAGATAGTAAAAGAAGGTTCAAATTGAACAGCTGCTGTCAACGGCCATTCTAAGCTGAATGTGCCTGCTCTCGTCAGATCGCAGCAGCAATGCAGTGTAAGGCTTGGCAAGTACCAGCATGGGAGACTGGCTGGGAATTCCAAGTTCCGTTGACCTTTTTGAACCTGAAAATGTGTTAGTTTCTCTATGAGATAGTAAAAGAAGGTTCAAATTGAACAGCTGCTGTCAACGGCCATTCTAAGCTGAATGTGCCTGCTCTCGTCAGATCGCAGCAGCAATGCAGCTTAAGGCTTGGCAAGTACCAGCATGGGAGACTGCCTTGGAATCCCAAGTTCTGGTGACCTTTTTGAACCTGAAAATTGTGTTAGTTTCTATATGAGATAGTAGAAGAAGGTTCAAATTGAACAACTGCTGTCAACGGCCATTCTAAGCTGAATGTGTGTGCTCTTGTCAGATCGCAGCAGCGATGCAGCTTAAGGCTTGGCAAGTACCAGCATGGGAGACTGGCTGGGAATCCCAAGTTCTGTTGACCTTTTTGAACCTGAAAATTGTGTTAGTTTCTCTATGAGATAGTAAAAGAAGGTTCAAATTGAACAGCTGCTGTCAACGGCAATTCTAAGCTGAATGTGCCTGCTCTCGTCAGATCGCAGCAGCAATGCAGCTTAAGGCTTGGCAAGTACCAGCATGGGAGACTGGCTTGGAATCCCAAGTTCCGTTGACCTCTTTGAACCTGAGAATTGTGTTAGTTTCTCTATGAGATAGCAAAAGAAGGTTCAAATTGAACAGCTGTTGTCAACGGCCATTCTAAGCTGAATGTGCCTGCTCTTGTCAGATCGCAGCAGCAATGCAGCTTAAGGCTTGGCAAGTACCAGCATGGGGGACTGGCTGGGAATCCCAAGTTCTGTTGACCTTTTTGAACCTGAAAATTGTGTTAGTTTCTCTATGAGATAGTAAAAGAAGGTTCAAATTGAACAGCTGCTGTCAACGGCCATTCTAAGCTGAATGTGCCTGCTCTCGTCAGATCGCAGCAGCAATGCAGCTTAAGGCTTGGCAAGTACCAGCATGGGAGACTGGCTGGGAATTCCAAGTTCCGTTGACCTTTTTGAACCTGAAAATGTGTTAGTTTCTCTATGAGATAGTAAAAGAAGGTTCAAATTGAACAGCTGCTGTCAACGGCCATTCTAAGCTGAATGTGCCTGCTCTCGTCAGATCGCAGCAGCAATGCAGCTTAAGGCTTGGCAAGTACCAGCATGGGAGACTGGCTGGGAATCCCAAGTTCTGTTGACCTTTTTGAACCTGAAAATTGTGTTAGTTTCTCTATGAGATAGCAAAAGAAGGTTCAAATTGAACAGCTGCTGTCAACGGCCATTCTAAGCTGAATGTGCCTGCTCTTGTCAGATCGCAGCAGCAATGCAGCTTAAGGCTTGGCAAGTACCAGCATGGGAGACTGGCTGGGAATCCCAAGTTCTGTTGACCTTTTTGAACCTGAAAATTGTGTTAGTTTCTCTATGAGATAGTAAAAGAAGGTTCAAATTGAACAGCTGCTGTCAACGGCCATTCTAAGCTGAATGTGCCTGCTCTTGTCAGATCGCAGCAGCAATGCAGCTTAAGGCTTGGCAAGTACCAGCATGGGAGACTGGCTTGGAATCCCAAGTTCTGGTGACCTTTTTGAACCTGAAAATTGTGTTAGTTTCTATATGAGATAGTAGAAGAAGGTTCAAATTGAACAACTGCTGTCAACGGCCATTCTAAGCTGAATGTGTGTGCTCTTGTCAGATCGCAGCAGCGATGCAGCTTAAGGCTTGG
Organism: Engystomops pustulosus; assembly: GCF_040894005.1. Lineage (NCBI taxonomy): Eukaryota > Metazoa > Chordata > Amphibia > Anura > Leptodactylidae > Engystomops > Engystomops pustulosus. The sequence continues at coordinate 62,025,331 of NC_092419.1, forward strand.
CAAGTACCAGCATGGGAGACTGGCTGGGAATCCCAAGTTCTGTTGACCTTTTTGAACCTGAAAATTGTGTTAGTTTCTCTATGAGATAGTAAAAGAAGGTTCAAATTGAACAGCTGCTGTCAACGGCCATTCTAAGCTGAATGTGCCTGCTCTCGTCAGATCGCAGCAGCAATGCAGCTTAAGGCTTGGCAAGTACCAGCATGGGAGACTGGCTGGGAATTCCAAGTTCCGTTGACCTTTTTGAACCTGAAAATGTGTTAGTTTCTCTATGAGATAGTAAAAGAAGGTTCAAATTGAACAGCTGCTGTCAACGGCCATTCTAAGCTGAATGTGCCTGCTCTCGTCAGATCGCAGCAGCAATGCAGCTTAAGGCTTGGCAAGTACCAGCATGGGAGACTGGCTGGGAATTCCAAGTTCCGTTGACCTTTTTGAACCTGAAAATGTGTTAGTTTCTCTATGAGATAGTAAAAGAAGGTTCAAATTGAACAGCTGCTGTCAACGGCCATTCTAAGCTGAATGTGCCTGCTCTCATCAGTTTGCAGCAGCAATGCAGCTTAAGGCTTGGCAAGTACCAGCATGGGAGACTGGCTGGGAATCCCAAGTTCCGTTGACCTTTTTGAACCTGAAAATTGTGTTAGTTTCTCTATGAGATAGCAAAAGAAGGTTCAAATTGAACAGCTGCTGTCAACGGCCATTCTAAGCTGAATGTGCCTGCTCTCGTCAGATCGCAGCAGCAATGCAGCGTAAGGCTTGGCAAGTACCAGCATGGGAGACTGGCTGGGAATTCCAAGTTCCGTTGACCTTTTTGAACCTGAAAATGTGTTAGTTTCTCTATGAGATAGTAAAAGAAGGTTCAAATTGAACAGCTGCTGTCAACGGCCATTCTAAGCTGAATGTGCCTGCTCTCGTCAGATCGCAGCAGCAATGCAGTGTAAGGCTTGGCAAGTACCAGCATGGGAGACTGGCTGGGAATTCCAAAATCCGTTGACCTTTTTGAACCTGAAAATGTGTTAGTTTCTCTATGAGATAGTAAAAGAAGGTTCAAATTGAACAGCTGCTGTCAACGGCCATTCTAAGCTGAATGTGCCTGCTCTCGTCAGATCGCAGCAGCAATGCAGCTTAAGGCTTGGCAAGTACCAGCATGGGAGACTGCCTTGGAATCCCAAGTTCTGGTGACCTTTTTGAACCTGAAAATTGTGTTAGTTTCTATATGAGATAGTAGAAGAAGGTTCAAATTGAACAACTGCTGTCAACGGCAATTCTAAGCTGAATGTGCCTGCTCTCGTCAGATCGCAGCAGCAATGCAGCTTAAGGCTTGGCAAGTACCAGCATGGGAGACTGGCTGGGAATCCCAAGTTCCGTTGACCTCTTTGAACCTGAGAATTGTGTTAGTTTCTCTATGAGATAGCAAAAGAAGGTTCAAATTGAACAGCTGCTGTCAACGGCCATTCTAAGCTGAATGTGCCTGCTCTTGTCAGATCGCAGCAGCAATGCAGCTTAAGGCTTGGCAAGTACCAGCATGGGAGACTGGCTGGGAATCCCAAGTTCTGTTGACCTTTTTGAACCTGAAAATTGTGTTAGTTTCTCTATGAGATAGTAAAAGAAGGTTCAAATTGAACAGCTGCTGTCAACGGCCATTCTAAGCTGAATGTGCCTGCTCTTGTCAGATCGCAGCAGCAATGCAGCTTAAGGCTTGGCAAGTACCAGCATGGGAGACTGGCTTGGAATCCCAAGTTCTGGTGACCTTTTTGAACCTGAAAATTGTGTTAGTTTCTATATGAGATAGTAAAAGAAGGTTCAAATTGAACAGCTGCTGTCAACGGCCATTCTAAGCTGAATGTGCCTGCTCTCGTCAGATCGCAGCAGCAATGCAGTGTAAGGCTTGGCAAGTACCAGCATGGGAGACTGGCTGGGAATTCCAAAATCCGTTGACCTTTTTGAACCTGAAAATGTGTTAGTTTCTCTATGAGATAGTAAAAGAAGGTTCAAATTGAACAGCTGCTGTCAACGGCCATTCTAAGCTGAATGTGCCTGCTCTCGTCAGATCGCAGCAGCAATGCAGCTTAAGGCTTGGCAAGTACCAGCATGGGAGACTGCCTTGGAATCCCAAGTTCTGGTGACCTTTTTGAACCTGAAAATTGTGTTAGTTTCTATATGAGATAGTAGAAGAAGGTTCAAATTGAACAACTGCTGTCAACGGCAATTCTAAGCTGAATGTGCCTGCTCTCGTCAGATCGCAGCAGCAATGCAGCTTAAGGCTTGGCAAGTACCAGCATGGGAGACTGGCTGGGAATCCCAAGTTCCGTTGACCTCTTTGAACCTGAGAATTGTGTTAGTTTCTCTATGAGATAGCAAAAGAAGGTTCAAATTGAACAGCTGCTGTCAACGGCCATTCTAAGCTGAATGTGCCTGCTCTTGTCAGATCGCAGCAGCAATGCAGCTTAAGGCTTGGCAAGTACCAGCATGGGAGACTGGCTGGGAATCCCAAGTTCTGTTGACCTTTTTGAACCTGAAAATTGTGTTAGTTTCTCTATGAGATAGTAAAAGAAGGTTCAAATTGAACAGCTGCTGTCAACGGCCATTCTAAGCTGAATGTGCCTGCTCTTGTCAGATCGCAGCAGCAATGCAGCTTAAGGCTTGGCAAGTACCAGCATGGGAGACTGGCTTGGAATCCCAAGTTCTGGTGACCTTTTTGAACCTGAAAATTGTGTTAGTTTCTATATGAGATAGTAGAAGAAGGTTCAAATTGAACAACTGCTGTCAACGGCCATTCTAAGCTGAATGTGTGTGCTCTTGTCAGATCGCAGCAGCGATGCAGCTTAAGGCTTGGCAAGTACCAGCATGGGAGACTGGCTGGGAATCCCAAGTTCTGTTGACCTTTTTGAACCTGAAAATTGTGTTAGTTTCTCTATGAGATAGTAAAAGAAGGTTCAAATTGAACAGCTGCTGTCAACGGCCATTCTAAGCTGAATGTGCCTGCTCTCGTCAGATCGCAGCAGCAATGCAGCTTAAGGCTTGGCAAGTACCAGCATGGGAGACTGGCTGGGAATCCCAAGTTCTGTTGACCTTTTTGAACCTGAAAATTGTGTTAGTTTCTCTATGAGATAGTAAAAGAAGGTTCAAATTGAACAGCTGCTGTCAACGGCCATTCTAAGCTGAATGTGCCTGCTCTTGTCAGATCGCAGCAGCAATGCAGCTTAAGGCTTGGCAAGTACCAGCATGGGAGACTGGCTTGGAATCCCAAGTTCTGGTGACCTTTTTGAACCTGAAAATTGTGTTAGTTTCTATATGAGATAGTAGAAGAAGGTTCAAATTGAACAACTGCTGTCAACGGCCATTCTAAGCTGAATGTGTGTGCTCTTGTCAGATCGCAGCAGCGATGCAGCTTAAGGCTTGGCAAGTACCAGCATGGGAGACTGGCTGGGAATCCCAAGTTCTGTTGACCTTTTTGAACCTGAAAATTGTGTTAGTTTCTCTATGAGATAGTAAAAGAAGGTTCAAATTGAACAGCTGCTGTCAACGGCCATTCTAAGCTGAATGTGCCTGCTCTCGTCAGATCGCAGCAGCAATGCAGCTTAAGGCTTGGCAAGTACCAGCATGGGAGACTGGCTGGGAATTCCAAGTTCCGTTGACCTTTTTGAACCTGAAAATGTGTTAGTTTCTCTATGAGATAGTAAAAGAAGGTTCAAATTGAACAGCTGCTGTCAACGGCCATTCTAAGCTGAATGTGCCTGCTCTCATCAGATCGCAGCAGCAATGCAGCTTAAGGCTTGGCAAGTACCAGCATGGGAGACTGGCTGGGAATCCCAAGTTCCGTTGACCTTTTTGAACCTGAAAATTGTGTTAGTTTCTCTATGAGATAGCAAAAGAAGGTTCAAATTGAACAGCTGCTGTCAACGGCCATTCTAAGCTGAATGTGCCTGCTCTTGTCAGATCGCAGCAGCAATGCAGCGTAAGGCTTGGCAAGTACCAGCATGGGAGACTGGCTGGGAATTCCAAGTTCCGTTGACCTTTTTGAACCTGAAAATGTGTTAGTTTCTCTATGAGATAGTAAAAGAAGGTTCAAATTGAACAGCTGCTGTCAACGGCCATTCTAAGCTGAATGTGCCTGCTCTCGTCAGATCGCAGCAGCAATGCAGCTTAAGGCTTGGCAAGTACCAGCATGGGAGACTGGCTTGGAATCCCAAGTTCTGGTGACCTTTTTGAACCTGAAAATTGTGTTAGTTTCTATATGAGATAGTAGAAGAAGGTTCAAATTGAACAACTGCTGTCAACGGCCATTCCAAGCTGAATGTGCCTGCTCTTGTCAGATCGCAGCAGCAATGCAGCTTAAGGCTTGGCAAGTACCAGCATGGGAGACTGGCTTGGAATCCCAAGTTCTGGTGACCTTTTTGAACCTGAAAATTGTGTTAGTTTCTATATGAGATAGTAGAAGAAGGTTCAAATTGAACAACTGCTGTCAACGGCCATTCTAAGCTGAATGTGCCTGCTCTTGTCAGATCGCAGCAGCAATGCAGCTTAAGGCTTGGCAAGTACCAGCATGGGAGATGGGCTGGGAATCCCAAGTTCTGTTGACCTTTTTGAACCTGAAAATTGTGTTAGTTTCTCTATGAGATAGTAAAAGAAGGTTCAAATTGAACAGCTGCTGTCAACGACCATTCTAAGCTGAATGTGCCTGCTCTTGTCAGATCGCAGCAGCAATGCAGCTTAAGGCTTGGCAAGTACCAGCATGGGAGACTGGCTTGGAATCCCAAGTACTGGTGACCTTTTTGAACCTGAAAATTGTGTTAGTTTCTATATGAGATAGTAGAAGAAGGTTCAAATTGAACAACTGCTGTCAACGGCCATTCTAAGCTGAATGTGTGTGCTCTCGTCAGATCGCAGCAGCAATGCAGCTTAAGGCTTGGCAAGTACCAGCATGGGAGACTGGCTGGGAATCCCAAGTTCTGTTGACCTTTTTGAACTTGAAAATTGTTTTAGTTTCTCTATGAGATAGTAAAAGAAGGTTCAATTTGAAATGCTGCTGTCAACGGCCATTCTAAGCTGAATGTGCCTGCTCTCGTCAGATCGCAGCAGCAATGCAGCTTAAGGCTTGGCAAGTACCAGCATGGGAGACTGGCTGGGAATCCCAAGTTCCGTTGACCTTTTTGAACCTGAAAATTGTGTTAGTTTCTCTATGAGATAGTAAAAGAAGGTGCAAATTGAACAGCTGCTGTCAACGGCCATTCTAAGCTGAATGTGCCTGCTCTCGTCAGATCGCAGCAGCAATGCAGCGTAAGGCTTGGCAAGTACCAGCATGGGAGACTGGCTGGGAATTCCAAGTTCCGTTGACCTTTTTGAACCTGAAAATGTGTTAGTTTCTCTATGAGATAGTAAAAGAAGGTTCAAATTGAACAGCTGCTGTCAACGGCCATTCTAAGCTGAATGTGCCTGCTCTCGTCAGATCGCAGCAGCAATGCAGCTTAAGGCTTGGCAAGTACCAGCATGGGAGACTGGCTGGGAATCCCAAGTTCCGTTGACCTTTTTGAACCTGAAAATTGTGTTAGTTTCTCTATGAGATAGCAAAAGAAGGTTCAAATTGAGCAGCTGCTTTCAACGGCCATTCTAAGCTGAATGTGCCTGCTCTCGTCAGATCGCAGCAGCAATGCAGCTTAAGGCTTGGCAAGTACCAGCATGGGAGACTGGCTGGGAATCCCAAGTTCTGTTGACCTTTTTGAACCTGAAAATTGTGTTAGTTTCTCCATGAGATAGTAAAAGAAGGTTCAAATTGAACAGCTGCTGTCAACGGCCATTCTAAGCTGAATGTGCGTGCTCTTGTCAGATCGCAGCAGCGATGCAGCTTAAGGCTTGGCAAGTACCAGCATGGAAGACTGGCTGGGAATCCCAAGTTCTGTTGACCTTTTTGAACTTGAAAATTGTTTTAGTTTCTCTATGAAATAGTAAAAGAAGGTTCAATTTGAAATGCTGCTGTCAACGGCCATTCTAAGCTGAATGTGCCTGCTCTCGTCAGATCGCAGCAGCAATGCAGCTTAAGGCTTGGCAAGTACCAGCATGGGAGACTGGCTGGGAATCCCAAGTTCTGTTGACCTTTTTGAACCTGAAAATTGTGTTAGTTTCTCTATGAGATAGCAAAAGAAGGTTCAAATTGAACAGCTGCTGTCAACGGCCATTCTAAGCTGAATGTGCCTGCTCTCGTCAGATCGCAGCAGCAATGCAGCTTAAGGCTTGGCAAGTACCAGCATGGGAGACTGGCTGGGAATCCCAAGTTCCGTTGACCTTTTTGAACCTTAAAATTGTGTTAGTTTCTCTATGAGATAGCAAAAGAAGGTTCAAATTGAAGAGCTGCTGTCAACGTCCATTCTAAGCTGAATGTGCCTGCTCTCGTCAGATAGCAGCAGCAATGCAGCTTAAGGCTTGGTAAGTACCAGCATGGGAGACTGGCTGGGAATCCCAAGTTCTGTTGACCTTTTTGAACCTGAAAATTGTGTTAGTTTCTCCATGAGATAGTAAAAGAAGGTTCAAATTGAACAGCTGCTGTCAACGGCCATTCTAAGCTGAATGTGCGTGCTCTTGTCAGATCGCAGCAGCGATGCAGCTTAAGGCTTGGCAAGTACCAGCATGGGAGACTGGCTGGGAATCCCAAGTTCTGTTGACCTTTTTGAACTTGAAAATTGTTTTAGTTTCTCTATGAGATAGTAAAAGAAGGTTCAATTTGAAATGCTGCTTTCAACGGCCATTCTAAGCTGAATGTGCCTGCTCTCGTCAGATCGCAGCAGCAATGCAGCTTAAGGCTTGGCAAGTACCAGCATGGGAGACTGGCTGGGAATCCCAAGTTCCGTTGACCTTTTTGAACCTGAAAATTGTGTTAGTTTCTCTATGAGATAGTAAAAGAAGGTGCAAATTGAACAGCTGCTGTCAACGGCCATTCTAAGCTGAATGTGCCTGCTCTCGTCAGATCGCAGCAGCAATGCAGCGTAAGGCTTGGCAAGTACCAGCATGGGAGACTGGCTGGGAATTCCAAGTTCCGTTGACCTTTTTGAACCTGAAAATGTGTTAGTTTCTCTATGAGATAGTAAAAGAAGGTTCAAATTGAACAGCTGCTGTCAACGGCCATTCTAAGCTGAATGTGCCTGCTCTCGTCAGATCGCAGCAGCAATGCAGCTTAAGGCTTGGCAAGTACCAGCATGGGAGACTGGCTGGGAATCCCAAGTTCCGTTGACCTTTTTGAACCTGAAAATTGTGTTAGTTTCTCTATGAGATAGCAAAAGAAGGTTCAAATTGAACAGCTGCTTTCAACGGCCATTCTAAGCTGAATGTGCCTGCTCTCGTCAGATCGCAGCAGCAATGCAGCTTAAGGCTTGGCAAGTACCAGCATGGGAGACTGGCTGGGAATCCCAAGTTCTGTTGACCTTTTTGAACCTGAAAATTGTGTTAGTTTCTCCATGAGATAGTAAAAGAAGGTTCAAATTGAACAGCTGCTGTCAACGGCCATTCTAAGCTGAATGTGCGTGCTCTTGTCAGATCGCAGCAGCGATGCAGCTTAAGGCTTGGCAAGTACCAGCATGGGAGACTGGCTGGGAATCCCAAGTTCTGTTGACCTTTTTGAACTTGAAAATTGTTTTAGTTTCTCTATGAGATAGTAAAAGAAGGTTCAATTTGAAATGCTGCTGTCAACGGCCATTCTAAGCTGAATGTGCCTGCTCTCGTCAGATCGCAGCAGCAATGCAGCTTAAGGCTTGGCAAGTACCAGCATGGGAGACTGGCTGGGAATCCCAAGTTCCGTTGACCTTTTTGAACCTGAAAATTGTGTTAGTTTCTCTATGAGATAGCAAAAGAAGGTTCAAATTGAACAGCTGCTGTCAACGGCCATTCTAAGCTGAATGTGCCTGCTCTCGTCAGATCGCAGCAGCAATGCAGCGTAAGGCTTGGCAAGTACCAGCATGGGAGACTGGCTGGGAATTCCAAGTTCCGTTGACCTTTTTGAACCTAAAAATGTGTTAGTTTCTCTATGAGATAGTAAAAGAAGGTTCAAATTGAACAGCTGCTGTCAACGGCCATTCTAAGCTGAATGTGCCTGCTCTCGTCAGATCGCAGCAGCAATGCAGTGTAAGGCTTGGCAAGTACCATTATGGGAGACTGGCTGGGAATTCCAAGTTCCGTTGACCTTTTTGAACCTGAAAATGTGTTAGTTTCTCTATGAGATAGTAAAAGAAGGTTCAAATTGAACAGCTGCTGTCAACGGCCATTCTAAGCTGAATGTGCCTGCTCTCGTCAGATCGCAGCAGCAATGCAGCTTAAGGCTTGGCAAGTACCAGCATGGGAGACTGCCTTGGAATCCCAAGTTCTGGTGACCTTTTTGAACCTGAAAATTGTGTTAGTTTCTATATGAGATAGTAGAAGAAGGTTCAAATTGAACAACTGCTGTCAACGGCAATTCTAAGCTGAATGTGCCTGCTCTCGTCAGATCGCAGCAGCAATGCAGCTTAAGGCTTGGCAAGTACCAGCATGGGAGACTGGCTGGGAATCCCAAGTTCCGTTGACCTCTTTGAACCTGAGAATTGTGTTAGTTTCTCTATGAGATAGCAAAAGAAGGTTCAAATTGAACAGCTGCTGTCAACGGCCATTCTAAGCTGAATGTGCCTGCTCTCGTCAGATCGCAGCAGCAATGCAGCTTAAGGCTTGGCAAGTACCAGCATGGGAGACTGGCTGGGAATCCCAAGTTCTGTTGACCTTTTTGAACCTGAAAATTGTGTTAGTTTCTCTATGAGATAGTAAAAGAAGGTTCAAATTGAACAGCTGCTGTCAACGGCCATTCTAAGCTGAATGTGCCTGCTCTCGTCAGATCGCAGCAGCAATGCAGCTTAAGGCTTGGCAAGTACCAGCATGGGAGACTGGCTGGGAATCCCAAGTTCCGTTGACCTTTTTGAACCTGAAAATTGTGTTAGTTTCTCTATGAGATAGCAAAAGAAGGTTCAAATTGAACAGCTGCTGTCAACGGCCATTCTAAGCTGAATGTGCCTGCTCTTGTCAGATCGCAGCAGCAATGCAGCTTAAGGCTTGGCAAGTACCAGCATGGGAGACTGGCTGGGAATCCCAAGTTCTGTTGACCTTTTTGAACCTGAAAATTGTGTTAGTTTCTCTATGAGATAGTAAAAGAAGGTTCAGATTGAACAGCTGCTGTCAATGGCCATTCTAAGCTGAATGTGCCTGCTCTTGTCAGATCGCAGCAGCAATGCAGCTTAAAGCTTGGCAAGTACCAGCATGGGAGACTGGCTTGGAATCCCAAGTTCTGGTGACCTTTTTGAACCTGAAAATTGTGTTAGTTTCTATATGAGATAGTAGAAGAAGGTTCAAATTGAACAACTGCTGTCAACGGCCATTCTAAGCTGAATGTGTGTGCTCTTGTCAGATCGCAGCAGCGATGCAGCTTAAGGCTTGGCAAGTACCAGCATGGGAGACTGGCTGGGAATCCCAAGTTCTGTTGACCTTTTTGAACCTGAAAATTGTGTTAGTTTCTCTATGAGATAGTAAAAGAAGGTTCAAATTGAACAGCTGCTGTCAACGGCCATTCTAAGCTGAATGTGCCTGCTCTCGTCAGATCGCAGCAGCAATGCAGCTTAAGGCTTGGCAAGTACCAGCATGGGAGACTGGCTGGGAATTCCAAGTTCCGTTGACCTTTTTGAACCTGAAAATGTGTTAGTTTCTCTATGAGATAGTAAAAGAAGGTTCAAATTGAACAGCTGCTGTCAACGGCCATTCTAAGCTGAATGTGCCTGCTCTCATCAGATCGCAGCAGCAATGCAGCTTAAGGCTTGGCAAGTACCAGCATGGGAGACTGGCTGGGAATCCCAAGTTCCGTTGACCTTTTTGAACCTGAAAATTGTGTTAGTTTCTCTATGAGATAGCAAAAGAAGGTTCAAATTGAACAGCTGCTGTCAACGGCCATTCTAAGCTGAATGTGCCTGCTCTCGTCAGATCGCAGCAGCAATGCAGCGTAAGGCTTGGCAAGTACCAGCATGGGAGACTGGCTGGGAATTCCAAGTTCCGTTGACCTTTTTGAACCTGAAAATGTGTTAGTTTCTCTATGAGATAGTAAAAGAAGGTTCAAATTGAACAGCTGCTGTCAACGGCCATTCTAAGCTGAATGTGCCTGCTCTCGTCAGATCGCAGCAGCAATGCAGCTTAAGGCTTGGCAAGTACCAGCATGGGAGACTGGCTGGGAATCTCAAGTTCCGTTGACCTTTTTGAACCTGAAAATTGTGTTAGTTTCTCTATGAGATAGCAAAAGAAGGTTCAAATTGAGCAGCTGCTTTCAACGGCCATTCTAAGCTGAATGTGCCTGCTCTCGTCAGATCGCAGCAGCAATGCAGCTTAAGGCTTGGCAAGTACCAGCATGGGAGACTGGCTGGGAATCCCAAGTTCTGTTGACCTTTTTGAACCTGAAAATTGTGTTAGTTTCTCCATGAGATAGTAAAAGAAGGTTCCAATTGAACAGCTGCTGTCAACGGCCATTCTAAGCTGAATGTGCGTGCTCTTATCAGATCGCAGCAGCGATGCAGCTTAAGGCTTGGCAAGTACCAGCATGGGAGACTGGCTGGGAATCCCAAGTTCTGTTGACCTTTTTGAACTTGAAAATTGTGTTAGTTTCTCTATGAAATAGTAAAAGAAGGTTCAATTTGAAATGCTGCTGTCAACGGCCATTCTAAGCTGAATGTGCCTGCTCTCGTCAGATCGCAGCAGCAATGCAGCTTAAGGCTTGGCAAGTACCAGCATGGGAGACTGGCTGGGAATCCCAAGTTCCGTTGACCTTTTTGAACCTGAAAATTGTGTTAGTTTCTCTATGAGATAGCAAAAGAAGGTTCAAATTGAACAGCTGCTGTCAACTTCAATTCTAAGCTGAATGTGCCTGCTCTCGTCAGATAGCAGCAGCAATGCAGCTTAAGGCTTGGTAAGTACCAGCATGGGAGACTGGCTGGGAATCCCAAGTTCTGTTGACCTTTTTGAACCTGAAAATTGTGTTAGTTTCTCCATGAGATAGTAAAAGAAGGTTCAAATTGAACAGCTGCTGTCAACGGCCATTCTAAGCTGAATGTGCGTGCTCTTGTCAGATCGCAGCAGCGATGCAGCTTAAGGCTTGGCAAGTACCAGCATGGGAGACTGGCTGGGAATCCCAAGTTCTGTTGACCTTTTTGAACTTGAAAATTGTTTTAGTTTCTCTATGAGATAGTAAAAGAAGGTTCAATTTGAAATGCTGCTGTCAACGGCCATTCTAAGCTGAATGTGCCTGCTCTCGTCAGATCGCAGCAGCAATGCAGCTTAAGGCTTGGCAAGTACCAGCATGGGAGACTGGCTGGGAATCCCAAGTTCCGTTGACCTTTTTGAACCTGAAAATTGTGTTAGTTTCTCTATGAGATAGTAAAAGAAGGTGCAAATTGAACAGCTGCTGTCAACGGCCATTCTAAGCTGAATGTGCCTGCTCTCGTCAGATCGCAGCAGCAATGCAGCGTAAGGCTTGGCAAGTACCAGCATGGGAGACTGGCTGGGAATTCCAAGTTCCGTTGACCTTTTTGAACCTGAAAATGTGTTAGTTTCTCTATGAGATAGTAAAAGAAGGTTCAAATTGAACAGCTGCTGTCAACGGCCATTCTAAGCTGAATGTGCCTGCTCTCGTCAGATCGCAGCAGCAATGCAGCTTAAGGCATGGCAAGTACCAGCATGGGAGACTGGCTGGGAATCCCAAGTTCCGTTGACCTTTTTGAACCTGAAAATTGTGTTAGTTTCTCTATGAGATAGCAAAAGAAGGTTCAAATTGAACAGCTGCTGTCAACGTCCATTCTAAGCTGAATGTGCCTGCTCTCGTCAGATAGCAGCAGCAATGCAGCTTAAGGCTTGGCAAGTACCAGCATGGGAGACTGGCTGGGAATACCAAGTTCTGTTGACCTTTTTGAACCTGAAAATTGTGTTAGTTTCTCCATGAGATAGTAAAAGAAGGTTCAAATTGAACAGCTGCTGTCAACGGCCACTCTAAGCTGAATGTGCGTGCTCTTGTCAGATCGCAGCAGCGATGCAGCTTAAGGCTTGGCAAGTACCAGCATGGGAGACTGGCTGGGAATCCCAAGTTCTGTTGACCTTTTTGAACTTGAAAATTGTTTTAGTTTCTCTATGAGATAGTAAAAGAAGGTTCAATTTGAAATGCTGCTGTCAACGGCCATTCTAAGCTGAATGTGCCTGCTCTCGTCAGATCGCAGCAGCAATGCAGCTTAAGGCTTGGCAAGTACCAGCATGGGAGACTGGCTGGGAATCCCAAGTTCCGTTGACCTTTTTGAACCTGAAAATTGTGTTAGTTTCTCTATGAGATAGTAAAAGAAGGTGCAAATTGAACAGCTGCTGTCAACGGCCATTCTAAGCTGAATGTGCGTGCTCTTGTCAGATCGCAGCAGCGATGCAGCTTAAAGCTTGGCAAGTACCAGCATGGGAGACTGGCTGGGAATCCCAAGTTCCGTTGACCTTTTTGAACCTGAAAATTGTGTTAGTTTCTCTATGAGATAGTAAAAGAAGGTTCAAATTGAACAGCTGCTGTCAACGGCCATTCTAAGCTGAATGTGCCTGCTCTCGTCAGATCGCAGCAGCAATGCAGCTTAAGGCTTGGCAAGTACCAGCATGGGAGACTGGCTGGGAATCCCAAGTTCCGTTGACCTTTTTGAACCTGAAAATTGTGTTAGTTTCTCTATGAGATAGCAAAAGAAGGTTCAAATTGAACAGCTGCTTTCAACGGCCATTCTAAGCTGAATGTGCCTGCTCTCGTCAGATCGCAGCAGCAATGCAGCTTAAGGCTTGGCAAGTACCAGCATGGGAGACTGGCTGGGAATCCCAAGTTCTGTTGACCTTTTTGAACCTGAAAATTGTGTTAGTTTCTCCATGAGATAGTAAAAGAAGGTTCAAATTGAACAGCTGCTGTCAACGGCCATTCTAAGCTGAATGTGCCTGCTCTTGTCAGATCGCAGCAGCGATGCAGCTTAAGGCTTGGCAAGTACCAGCATGGGAGACTGGCTGGGAATCCCAAGTTCTGTTGACCTTTTTGAACTTGAAAATTGTTTTAGTTTCTCTATGAGATAGTAAAAGAAGGTTCAATTTGAAATGCTGCTGTCAACGGCCATTCTAAGCTGAATGTGCCTGCTCTCGTCAGATCGCAGCAGCAATGCAGCTTAAGGCTTGGCAAGTACCAGCATGGGAGACTGGCTGGGAATCCCAAGTTCTGTTGACCTTTTTGAACCTGAAAATTGTGTTAGTTTCTCTATGAGATAGCAAAAGAAGGTTCAAATTGAACAGCTGCTGTCAACGGCCATTCTAAGCTGAATGTGCCTGCTCTCGTCAGATCGCAGCAGCAATGCAGCTTAAGGCTTGGCAAGTACCAGCATGGGAGACTGGCTGGGAATCCCAAGTTCCGTTGACCTTTTTGAACCTGAAAATTGTGTTAGTTTCTCTATGAGATAGCAAAAGAAGGTTCAAATTGAACAGCTGCTGTCAACGTCCATTCTAAGCTGAATGTGCCTGCTCTCGTCAGATAGCAGCAGCAATGCAGCTTAAGGCTTGGTAAGTACCAGCATGGGAGACTGGCTGGGAATACCAAGTTCTGTTGACCTTTTTGAACCTGAAAATTGTGTTAGTTTCTCCATGAGATAGTAAAAGAAGGTTCAAATTGAACAGCTGCTGTCAACGGCCATTCTAAGCTGAATGTGCGTGCTCTTGTCAGATCGCAGCAGCGATGCAGCTTAAGGCTTGGCAAGTACCAGCATGGGAGACTGGCTGGGAATCCCAAGTTCTGTTGACCTTTTTGAACTTGAAAATTGTTTTAGTTTCTCTATGAGATAGTAAAAGAAGGTTCAATTTGAAATGCTGCTGTCAACGGCCATTCTAAGCTGAATGTGCCTGCTCTCGTCAGATCGCAGCAGCAATGCAGCTTAAGGCTTGGCAAGTACCAGCATGGGAGACTGGCTGGGAATCCCAAGTTCCGTTGACCTTTTTGAACCTGAAAATTGTGTTAGTTTCTCTATGAGATAGTAAAAGAAGGTGCAAATTGAACAGCTGCTGTCAACGGCCATTCTAAGCTGAATGTGCGTGCTCTTGTCAGATCGCAGCAGCGATGCAGCTTAAAGCTTGGCAAGTACCAGCATGGGAGACTGGCTGGGAATCCCAAGTTCCGTTGACCTTTTTGAACCTGAAAATTGTGTTAGTTTCTCTATGAGATAGTATAAGAAGGTTCAAATTGAACAGCTGCTGTCAACGGCCATTCTAAGCTGAATGTGCGTGCTCTTGTCAGATCGCAGCAGTGATGCATCTTAAGGCTTGGCAAGTACCAGCATGGGAGACTGGCTGGGAATCCCAAGTTCTGGTGACTTTTTTGAACCTGAAAATTGTGTTAGTTTCTCTATGAGATAGTAAAAGAAGGTTCAAATTGAACAGCTGCTGTCAACGGCCATTCTAAGCTGAATGTGCCTGCTCTCGTCAGATCGCAGCAGCAATGCAACTTAAGGCTTGGCAAGTACCAGCATGGGAGACTGGCTGGGAATCCCAAGTTCCGTTGACCTTTTTGAACCTGAAAATTGTGTTAGTTTCTCTATGAGATAGCAAAAGAAGGTTCAAATTGAACAGCTGCTGTCAACGGCCATTCTAAGCTGAATGTGCCTGCTCTTGTCAGATCGCAGCAGCAATGCAGCTTAAGGCTTGGCAAGTACCAGCATGGGAGACTGGCTGGGAATCCCAAGTTCTGTTGACCTTTTTGAACCTGAAAATTGTGTTAGTTTCTCTATGAGATAGTAAAAGAAGGTTCAAATTGAACAGCTGCTGTCAACGGCCATTCTAAGCTGAATGTGCCTGCTCTTGTCAGATCGCAGCAGCAATGCAGCTTAAGGCTTGGCAAGTACCAGCATGGGAGACTGGCTTGGAATCCCAAGTTCTGGTGACCTTTTTGAACCTGAAAATTGTGTTAGTTTCTATATGAGATAGTAGAAGAAGGTTCAAATTGAACAACTGCTGTCAACGGCCATTCTAAGCTGAATGTGTGTGCTCTTGTCAGATCGCAGCAGCGATGCAGCTTAAGGCTTGGCAAGTACCAGCATGGGAGACTGGCTGGGAATCCCAAGTTCTGTTGACCTTTTTGAACCTGAAAATTGTGTTAGTTTCTCTATGAGATAGTAAAAGAAGGTTCAAATTGAACAGCTGCTGTCAACGGCCATTCTAAGCTGAATGTGCCTGCTCTCATCAGATCGCAGCAGCAATGCAGCTTAAGGCTTGGCAAGTACCAGCATGGGAGACTGGCTGGGAATCCCAAGTTCCGTTGACCTTTTTGAACCTGAAAATTGTGTTAGTTTCTCTATGAGATAGCAAAAGAAGGTTCAAATTGAACAGCTGCTGTCAACGGCCATTCTAAGCTGAATGTGCCTGCTCTCATCAGATCGCAGCAGCAATGCAGCTTAAGGCTTGGCAAGTACCAGCATGGGAGACTGGCTGGGAATCCCAAGTTCCGTTGACCTTTTTGAACCTGAAAATTGTGTTAGTTTCTCTATGAGATAGCAAAAGAAGGTTCAAATTGAACAGCTGCTGTCAACGGCCATTCTAAGCTGAATGTGCCTGCTCTCGTCAGATCACAGCAGCAATGCAGCTTAAGGCTTGGCAAGTACCAGCATGGGGGACTGGCTGGGAATCCCAAGTTCTGTTAACCTTTTTTAACCTGAAAATTGTGTTAGTTTCTCTATGAGATAGTAAAAGAAGGTTCAAATTGAACAGCTGCTGTCAACGGCCATTCTAAGCTGAATGTGCCTGCTCTCGTCAGATCGCAGCAGCAATGCAGCTTAAGGCTTGGCAAGTACCAGCATGGGAGACTGGCTGGGAATTCCAAGTTCCGTTGACCTTTTTGAACCTGAAAATGTGTTATTTTCTCTATGAGATAGTAAAAGAAGGTTCAAATTGAACAGCTGCTGTCAACGGCCATTCTAAGCTGAATGTGCCTGCTCTCGTCAGATTGCAGCAGCAATGCAGCTTAAGGCTTGGCAAGTACCAGCATGGGAGACTGGCTGGGAATCCCAAGTTCCGTTGACCTTTTTGAACCTGAAAATTGTGTTAGTTTCTCTATGAGATAGCAAAAGAAGGTTCAAATTGAACAGCTGCTGTCAATGGCCATTCTAAGCTGAATGTGCCTGCTCTTGTCAGATCGCAGCAGCAATGCAGCTTAAGGCTTGGCAAGTACCAACATGGGAGACTGGCTGGGAATCCCAAGTTCCGTTGACCTTTTTGAACCTGAAAATTGTGTTAGTTTCTCTATGAGATAGCAAAAGAAGGTTCAAATTGAACAGCTGCTGTCAACGGCCATTCTAAGCTGAATGTGCCTGCTCTCGTCAGATCGCAGCAGCAATGCAGCTTAAGGCTTGGCAAGTACCAGCATGGGAGACTGGCTGGGAATCCCAAGTTCTGTTGACCTTTTTTAACCTGAAAATTGTGTTATTTTCTCTATGAGATAGTAAAAGAAGGTTCAAATTGAACAGCTGCTGTCAACGGCCATTCTAAGCTGAATGTGCCTGCTCTCGTCAGATCGCAGCAGCAATGCAGCTTAAGGCTTTGCAAGTACCAGCATGGGAGACTGGCTGGGAATTCCAAGTTCCGTTGACCTTTTTGAACATAAAAATGTGTTAGTTTCTCTATGAGATAGTAAAAGAAGGTTCAAATTGAACAGCTGCTGTCAACGGCCATTCTAAGCTGAATGTGCCTGCTCTCATCAGATCGCAGCAGCAATGCAGCTTAAGGCTTGGCAAGTACCAGCATGGGAGACTGGCTGGGAATCCCAAGTTCCGTTGACCTTTTTGAACCTGAAAATTGTGTTAGTTTCTCTATGAGATAGCAAAAGAAGGTTCAAATTGAACAGCTGCTGTCAACGGCCATTCTAAGCTGAATGTGCCTGCTCTCGTCAGATCGCAGCAGCAATGCAGCTTAAGGCTTGGCAAGTACCAGCATGGGAGACTGGCTGGGAATCCCAAGTTCTGTTAACCCTTTTTAACCTGAAAATTGTGTTAGTTTCTCTATGAGATAGTAAAAGAAGGTTCATATTGAACAGCTGCTGTCAACGGCCATTCTAAGCTGAATGTGCCTGCTCTCGTCAGATCGCAGCAGCAATGCAGCTTAAGGCTTGGCAAGTACCAGCATGGGAGACTGGCTGGGAATTCCAAGTTCCGTTGACCTTTTTGAACCTGAAAATGTGTTATTTTCTCTATGAGATAGTAAAAGAAGGTTCAAATTGAACAGCTGCTGTCAACGGCCATTCTAAGCTGAATGTGCCTGCTCTCGTCAGATCGCAGCAGCAATGCAGCTTAAGGCTTGGCAAGTACCAGCATGGGAGACTGGCTGGGAATCCCAAGTTCTGTTGACCTTTTTGAACCTGAAAATTGTGTTAGTTTCTCCATGAGATAGTAAAAGAAGGTTCAAATTGAACAGCTGCTGTCAACGGCCACTCTAAGCTGAATGTGCGTGCTCTTGTCAGATCGCAGCAGCGATGCAGCTTAAGGCTTGGCAAGTACCAGCATGGGAGACTGGCTGGGAATCCCAAGTTCTGTTGACCTTTTTGAACTTGAAAATTGTTTTAGTTTCTCTATGAGATAGTAAAAGAAGGTTCAATTTGAAATACTGCTGTCAACGGCCATTCTAAGCTGAATGTGCCTGCTCTCGTCAGATCGCAGCAGCAATGCAGCTTAAGGCTTGGCAAGTACCAGCATGGGAGACTGGCTGGGAATCCCAAGTTCCGTTGACCTTTTTGAACCTGAAAATTGTGTTAGTTTCTCTATGAGATAGTAAAAGAAGGTGCAAATTGAACAGCTGCTGTCAACGGCCATTCTAAGCTGAATGTGCGTGCTCTTGTCAGATCGCAGCAGCGATGCAGCTTAAAGCTTGGCAAGTACCAGCATGGGAGACTGGCTGGGAATCCCAAGTTCCGTTGACCTTTTTGAACCTGAAAATTGTGTTAGTTTCTCTATGAGATAGTAAAAGAAGGTTCAAATTGAACAGCTGCTGTCATCGGCCATTCTAAGCTGAATGTGCCTGCTCTCGTCAGATCGCAGCAGCAATGCAACTTAAGGCTTGGCAAGTACCAGCATGGGAGACTGGCTGGGAATCCCAAGTTCCGTTGACCTTTTTGAACCTGAAAATTGTGTTAGTTTCTCTATGAGATAGCAAAAGAAGGTTCAAATTGAACAGCTGCTGTCAACGGCCATTCTAAGCTGAATGTGCCTGCTCTTGTCAGATCGCAGCAGCAATGCAGCTTAAGGCTTGGCAAGTACCAGCATGGGAGACTGGCTTGGAATCCCAAGTTCTGGTGACCTTTTTGAACCTGAAAATTGTGTTAGTTTCTATATGA
Organism: Engystomops pustulosus; assembly: GCF_040894005.1. NCBI lineage: Eukaryota > Metazoa > Chordata > Amphibia > Anura > Leptodactylidae > Engystomops > Engystomops pustulosus. The sequence goes on from NC_092419.1 coordinate 62,043,731, forward strand.
GATAGTAGAAGAAGGTTCAAATTGAACAACTGCTGTCAACGGCCATTCTAAGCTGAATGTGTGTGCTCTTGTCAGATCGCAGCAGCGATGCAGCTTAAGGCTTGGCAAGTACCAGCATGGGAGACTGGCTGGGAATCCCAAGTTCTGTTGACCTTTTTGAACCTGAAAATTGTGTTAGTTTCTCTATGAGATAGTAAAAGAAGGTTCAAATTGAACAGCTGCTGTCAACGGCCATTCTAAGCTGAATGTGCCTGCTCTCATCAGATCGCAGCAGCAATGCAGCTTAAGGCTTGGCAAGTACCAGCATGGGAGACTGGCTGGGAATCCCAAGTTCCGTTGACCTTTTTGAACCTGAAAATTGTGTTAGTTTCTCTATGAGATAGCAAAAGAAGGTTCAAATTGAACAGCTGCTGTCAACGGCCATTCTAAGCTGAATGTGCCTGCTCTCATCAGATCGCAGCAGCAATGCAGCTTAAGGCTTGGCAAGTACCAGCATGGGAGACTGGCTGGGAATCCCAAGTTCCGTTGACCTTTTTGAACCTGAAAATTGTGTTAGTTTCTCTATGAGATAGCAAAAGAAGGTTCAAATTGAACAGCTGCTGTCAACGGCCATTCTAAGCTGAATGTGCCTGCTCTCGTCAGATCACAGCAGCAATGCAGCTTAAGGCTTGGCAAGTACCAGCATGGGGGACTGGCTGGGAATCCCAAGTTCTGTTAACCTTTTTTAACCTGAAAATTGTGTTAGTTTCTCTATGAGATAGTAAAAGAAGGTTCAAATTGAACAGCTGCTGTCAACGGCCATTCTAAGCTGAATGTGCCTGCTCTCGTCAGATCGCAGCAGCAATGCAGCTTAAGGCTTGGCAAGTACCAGCATGGGAGACTGGCTGGGAATCCCAAGTTCTGTTGCCCTTTTTGAACCTGAAAATTGTGTTAGTTTCTCTATGAGATAGTAAAAGAAGGTTCAAATTGAACAGCTGCTGTCAACGGCCATTCTAAGCTGAATGTGCCTGCTCTTGTCAGATCGCAGCAGCAATGCAGCTTAAGGCTTGGCAAGTACCAGCATGGGAGACTGGCTTGGAATCCCAAGTTCTGGTGACCTTTTTGAACCTGAAAATTGTGTTAGTTTCTATATGAGATAGTAGAAGAAGGTTCAAATTGAACAACTGCTGTCAACGGCCATTCTAAGCTGAATGTGTGTGCTCTTGTCAGATCGCAGCAGCGATGCAGCTTAAGGCGTGGCAAGTACCAGCATGGGAGACTGGCTGGGAATCCCAAGTTCTGTTGACCTTTTTGAACCTGAAAATTGTGTTAGTTTCTCTATGAGATAGTAAAAGAAGGTTCAAATTGAACAGCTGCTGTCAACGGCCATTCTAAGCTGAATGTGCCTGCTCTCATCAGATCGCAGCAGCAATGCAGCTTAAGGCTTGGCAAGTACCAGCATGGGAGACTGGCTGGGAATCCCAAGTTCCGTTGACCTTTTTGAACCTGAAAATTGTGTTAGTTTCTCTATGAGATAGCAAAAGAAGGTTCAAATTGAACAGCTGCTGTCAACGTCCATTCTAAGCTGAATGTGCCTGCTCTCGTCAGATAGCAGCAGCAATGCAGCTTAAGGCTTGGTAAGTACCAGCATGGGAGACTGGCTGGGAATACCAAGTTCTGTTGACCTTTTTGAACCTGAAAATTGTGTTAGTTTCTCCATGAGATAGTAAAAGAAGGTTCAAATTGAACAGCTGCTGTCAACGGCCACTCTAAGCTGAATGTGCGTGCTCTTGTCAGATCGCAGCAGCGATGCAGCTTAAGGCTTGGCACGTACCAGCATGGGAGACTGGCTGGGAATCCCAAGTTCTGTTGGCCTTTTTGAACTTGAAAATTGTTTTAGTTTCTCTATGAGATAGTAAAAGAAGGTTCAATTTGAAATGCTGCTGTCAATGGCCATTCTAAGCTGAATGTGCCTGCTCTCGTCAGATCGCAGCAGCAATGCAGCTTAAGGCTTGGCAAGTACCAGCATGGGAGACTGGCTGGGAATCCCAAGTTCCGTTGACCTTTTTGAACCTGAAAATTGTGTTAGTTTCTCTATGAGATAGTAAAAGAAGGTGCAAATTGAACAGCTGCTGTCAACGGCCATTCTAAGCTGAATGTGCGTGCTCTTGTCAGATCGCAGCAGCGATGCAGCTTAAAGCTTGGCAAGTACCAGCATGGGAGACTGGCTGGGAATCCCAAGTTCCGTTGACCTTTTTGCACCTGAAAATTGTGTTAGTTTCTCTATGAGATAGTAAAAGAAGGTTCAAATTGAACAGCTGCTGTCAACGGCCATTCTAAGCTGAATGTGCCTGCTCTCGTCAGATCGCAGCAGCAATGCAGCTTAAGGCTTGGCAAGTACCAGCATGGGAGACTGGCTGGGAATCCCAAGTTCCGTTGACCTTTTTGAACCTGAAAATTGTGTTAGTTTCTCTATGAGATAGCAAAAGAAGGTTCAAATTGAACAGCTGCTTTCAACGGCCATTCTAAGCTGAATGTGCCTGCTCTCGTCAGATCGCAGCAGCAATGCAGCTTAAGGCTTGGCAAGTACCAGCATGGGAGACTGGCTGGGAATCCCAAGTTCTGTTGACCTTTTTGAACCTGAAAATTGTGTTAGTTTCTCCATGAGATAGTAAAAGAAGGTTCAAATTGAACAGCTGCTGTCAACGGCCATTCTAAGCTGAATGTGCGTGCTCTTGTCAGATCGCAGCAGCGATGCAGCTTAAGGCTTGGCAAGTACCAGCATGGGAGACTGGCTGGGAATCCCAAGTTCTGTTGACCTTTTTGAACTTGAAAATTGTTTTAGTTTCTCTATGAGATAGTAAAAGAAGGTTCAATTTGAAATGCTGCTGTCAACGGCCATTCTAAGCTGAATGTGCCTGCTCTCGTCAGATCGCAGCAGCAATGCAGCTTAAGGCTTGGCAAGTAACAGCATGGGAGACTGGCTGGGAATCCCAAGTTCTGTTGACCTTTTTGAACCTGAAAATTGTGTTAGTTTCTCTATGAGAAAGCAAAAGAAGGTTCAAATTGAACAGCTGCTGTCAACGGCCATTCTAAGCTGAATGTGCCTGCTCTCGTCAGATCGCAGCAGCAATGCAGCTTAAGGCTTGGCAAGTACCAGCATGGGAGACTGGCTGGGAATCCCAAGTTCCGTTGACCTTTTTGAACCTGAAAATTGTGTTAGTTTCTCTATGAGATAGCAAAAGAAGGTTCAAATTGAACAGCTGCTGTCAACGTCCATTCTAAGCTGAATGTGCCTGCTCTCGTCAGATAGCAGCAGCAATGCAGCTTAAGGCTTGGTAAGTACCAGCATGGGAGGCTGGCTGGGAATACCAAGTTCTGTTGACCTTTTTGAACCTGAAAATTGTGTTAGTTTCTCCATGAGATAGTAAAAGAAGGTTCAAATTGAACAGCTGCTGTCAACGGCCACTCTAAGCTGAATGTGCGTGCTCTTGTCAGATCGCAGCAGCGATGCAGCTTAAGGCTTGGCAAGTACCAGCATGGGAGACTGGCTGGGAATCCCAAGTTCTGTTGACCTTTTTGAACTTGAAAATTGTTTTAGTTTCTCTATGAGATAGTAAAAGAAGGTTCAATTTGAAATGCTGCTGTCAACGGCCTTTCTAAGCTGAATGTGCCTGCTCTCGTCAGATTGCAGCAGCAATGCAGCTTAAGGCTTGGCAAGTACCAGCATGGGAGACTGGCTGGGAATCCCAAGTTCCGTTGACCTTTTTGAACCTGAAAATTGTGTTAGTTTCTCTATGAGATAGTAAAAGAAGGTGCAAATTGAACAGCTGCTGTCAACGGCCATTCTAAGCTGAATGTGCGTGCTCTTGTCAGATCGCAGCAGCGATGCAGCTTAAAGCTTGGCAAGTACCAGCATGGGAGACTGGCTGGGAATCCCAAGTTCCGTTGACCTTTTTGAACCTGAAAATTGTGTTAGTTTCTCTATGAGATAGTAAAAGAAGGTTCAAATTGAACAGCTGCTGTCAACGGCCATTCTAAGCTGAATGTGCGTGCTCTTGTCAGATCGCAGCAGTGATGCAGCTTAAGGCTTGGCAAGTACCAGCATGGGAGACTGGCTGGGAATCCCAAGTTCTGGTGACTTTTTTGAACCTGAAAATTGTGTTAGTTTCTCTATGAGATAGCAAAAGAAGGTTCAAATTGAACAGCTGCTGTCAACGGCCATTCTAAGCTGAATGTGCCTGCTCTTGTCAGATCGCAGCAGCAATGCAGCTTAAGGCTTGGCAAGTACCAGCATGGGAGACTGGCTTGGAATCCCAAGTTCTGGTGACCTTTTTGAACCTGAAAATTGTGTTAGTTTCTATATGAGATAGTAGAAGAAGGTTCAAATTGAACAACTGCTGTCAACGGCCATTCTAAGCTGAATGTGTGTGCTCTTGTCAGATCGCAGCAGCGATGCAGCTTAAGGCTTGGCAAGTACCAGCATGGGAGACTGGCTGGGAATCCCAAGTTCTGTTGACCTTTTTGAACCTGAAAATTGTGTTAGTTTCTCTATGAGATAGTAAAAGAAGGTTCAAATTGAACAGCTGCTGTCAACGGCAATTCTAAGCTGAATGTGCCTGCTCTCGTCAGATCGCAGCAGCAATGCAGCTTAAGGCTTGGCAAGTACCAGCATGGGAGACTGGCTGGGAATCCCAAGTTCCGTTGACCTCTTTGAACCTGAGAATTGTGTTAGTTTCTCTATGAGATAGCAAAAGAAGGTTCAAATTGAACAGCTGCTGTCAACAGCCATTGTAAGCTGAATGTGCCTGCTCTCGTCAGATCGCAGCAGCAATGCAGCTTAAGGCTTGGCAAGTACCAGCATGGGAGACTGGCTGGGAATCCCAAGTTCTGTTGACCTTTTTTAACCTGAAAATTGTGTTAGTTTCTCTATGAGATAGTAAAAGAAGGTTCAAATTGAACAGCTGCTGTCAACGGCCATTCTAAGCTGAATGTGCCTGCTCTCGTCAGATCGCAGCAGCAATGCAGCTTAAGGCTTGGCAAGTACCAGCATGGGAGACTGGCTGGGAATTCCAAGTTCCGTTGACCTTTTTGAACCTGAAAATGTGTTAGTTTCTCTATGAGATAGTAAAAGAAGGTTCAAATTGAACAGCTGCTGTCAACGGCCATTCTAAGCTGAATGTGCCTGCTCTCGTCAGATCGCAGCAGCAATGCAGCTTAAGGCTTGGCAAGCACCAGCATGGGAGACTGGCTGGGAATCCCAAGTTCCGTTGACCTTTTTGAACCTGAAAATTGTGTTAGTTTCTATATGAGATAGCAAAAGAAGGTTCAAATTGAACAGCTGCTGTCAACGGCCATTCTAAGCTGAATGTGCCTGCTCTCGTCAGATCGCAGCAGCAATGCAGCTTAAGGCTTGGCAAGTACCAGCATGGGAGACTGGCTGGGAATCCCAAGTTCTGTTGACCTTTTTGAACCTGAAAATTGTGTTAGTTTCTCTATGAGATAGTAAATGAAGGTTCAAATTGAACAGCTGCTGTCAACGGCCGTTCTAAGCTGAATGTGCCTGCTCTTGTCAGATCGCAGCAGCAATGCAGCTTAAGGCTTGGCAAGTACCAGCATTGGAGACTGGCTTGGAATCCCAAGTTCTGGTGACCTTTTTGAACCTGAAAATTGTGTTAGTTTCTATATGAGATAGTAGAAGAAGGTTCAAATTGAACAACTGCTGTCAACGGCCATTCTAAGCTGAATGTGTGTGCTTTTGTCAGATCGCAGCAGCGATGCAGCTTAAGGCTTGGCAAGTACCAGCATGGGAGACTGGCTGGGAATTCCAAGTTCCGTTGACCTTTTTGAACCTGAAAATGTGTTAGTTTCTCTATGAGATAGTAAAAGAAGGTTCAAATTGAACAGCTGCTGTCAACGGCCATTCTAAGCTGAATGTGCCTGCTCTCGTCAGATCGCAGCAGCAATGCAGCTTAAGGCTTGGCAAGTACCAGCATGGGAGACTGGCTGGGAATTCCAAGTTCCGTTGACCTTTTTGAACCTGAAAATGTGTTAGTTTCTCTATGAGATAGTAAAAGAAGGTTCAAATTGAACAGCTGCTGTCAACGGCCATTCTAAGCTGAATGTGCCTGCTCTCATCAGATCGCAGCAGCAATGCAGCTTAAGGCTTGGCAAGTACCAGCATGGGAGACTGGCTGGGAATCCCAAGTTCCGTTGACCTTTTTGAACCTGAAAATTGTGTTAGTTTCTCTATGAGATAGCAAAAGAAGGTTCAAATTGAACAGCTGCTGTCAACCGCCATTCTAAGCTGAATGTGCCTGCTCTCGTCAGATCGCAGCAGCAATGCAGCGTAAGGCTTAGCAAGTACCAGCATGGGAGACTGGCTGGGAATTCCAAGTTCCGTTGACCTTTTTGAACCTGAAAATGTGTTAGTTTCTCTATGAGATAGTAAAAGAAGGTTCAAATTGAACAGCTGCTGTCAACGGCCATTCTAAGCTGAATGTGCCTGCTCTCGTCAGATCGCAGCAGCAATGCAGCGTAAAGCTTGGCAAGTACCAGCATGGGAGACTGGCTGGGAATTCCAAGTTCCGTTGACCTTTTTGAACCTGAAAATGTGTTAGTTTCTCTATGAGATAGTAAAAGAAGGTTCAAATTGAACAGCTGCTGTCAACGGCCATTCTAAGCTGAATGTGCCTGCTCTCGTCAGATCGCAGCAGCAATGCAGCTTAAGGCTTGGCAAGTACCAGCATGGGAGACTGGCTGGGAATCCCAACTTCCGTTGACCTTTTTGAACCTGAAAATTGTGTTAGTTTCTCTATGAGATAGCAAAAGAAGGTTCAAATTGAACAGCTGCTGTCAACGGCCATTCTAAGCTGAATGTGCCTGCTCTTGTCAGATCGCAGCAGCAATGCAGCTTAAGGCTTGGCAAGTACCAGCATGGGAGACTGGCTTGGAATCCCAAGTTCTGGTGACCTTTGTGAACCTGAAAATTGTGTTAGTTTCTATATGAGATAGTAGAAGAAGGTTCAAATTGAACAACTGCTGTCAACGGCCATTCTAAGCTGAATGTGTGTGCTCTTGTCAGATCGCAGCAGCGATGCAGCTTAAGGCTTGGCAAGTACCAGCATGGGAGACTGGCTGGGAATCCCAAGTTCTGTTGACCTTTTTGAACCTGAAAATTGTGTTAGTTTCTCTATGAGATAGTAAAAGAAGGTTCAAATTGAACAGCTGCTGTCAACGGCAATTCTAAGCTGAATGTGCCTGCTCTCGTCAGATCGCAGCAGCAATGCAGCTTAAGGCTTGGCAAGTACCAGCATGGGAGACTGGCTGGGAATCCCAAGTTCCGTTGACCTTTTTGAACCTGAAAATTGTGTTAGTTTCTCTATGAGATAGCAAAAGAAGGTTCAAATTGAACAGCTGCTGTCAATGGCCATTCTAAGCTGAATGTGCCTGCTCTCGTCAGATCGCAGCAGCAATGCAGCTTAAGGCTTGGCAAGTACCAGCATGGGAGACTGGCTTGGAATCCCAAGTTCTGGTGACCTTTGTGAACCTGAAAATTGTGTTAGTTTCTATATGAAATAGTAGAAGAAGGTTCAAATTGAACAACTGCTGTCAACGGCCATTCTAAGCTGAATGTGTGTGCTCTTGTCAGATCGCAGCAGCGATGCAGCTTAAGGCTTGGCAAGTACCAGCATGGGAGACTGGCTGGGAATCCCAAGTTCTGTTGACCTTTTTGAACCTGAAAATTGTGTTAGTTTCTCTATGAGATAGTAAAAGAAGGTTCAAATTGAACAGCTGCTGTCAACGGCAATTCTAAGCTGAATGTGCCTGCTCTCGTCAGATCGCAGCAGCAATGCAGCTTAAGGCTTGGCAAGTACCAGCATGGTAGACTGGCTGGGTATCCCAAGTTCCGTTGACCTTTTTGAACCTGAAAATTGTGTTAGTTTCTCTATGAGATAGCAAAAGAAGGTTCAAATTGAACAGCTTCTGTCAACGGCCATTCTAAGCTGAATGTGCCTGCTCTCGTCAGATCGCAGCAGCAATGCAGCTTAAGGCTTGGCAAGTACCAGCATGGGAGACTGGCTGGGAATCCCAAGTTCCGTTGACCTTTTTGAACCTGAAAATTGTGTTAGTTTCTCTATGAGATAGCAAAAGAAGGTTCAAATTGAACAGCTGCTGTCAATGGCCATTCTAAGCTGAATGTGCCTGCTCTCGTCAGATCGCAGCAGCAATGCAGCTTAAGGCTTGGCAAGTACCAGCATGGGATTCTGGCTGGGAATCCCAAGTTCTGTTGACCTTTTTTAACCTGAAAATTGTGTTAGTTTCTCTATGAGATAGTAAAAGAAGGTTCAAATTGAACAGCTGCTGTCAACGGCCATTCTAAGCTGAATGTGCCTGCTCTTGTCAGATCGCAGCAGCAATGCAGCTTAAGGCTTGGCAAGTACCAGCATGGGAGACTGGCTGGGAATTCCAAGTTCCGTTGACCTTTTTGAACCTGAAAATGTGTTAGTTTCTCTATGAGATAGTAAAAGAAGGTTCAAATTGAACAGCTGCTGTCAACGGCCATTCTAAGCTGAATGTGCCTGCTCTCATCAGATCGCAGCAGCAATGCAGCTTAAGGCTTGGCAAGTACCAGCATGGGAGACTGGCTGGGAATCCCAAGTTCCGTTGACCTTTTTGAACCTGAAAATTGTGGTAGTTTCTCTATGAGATAGCAAAAGAAGGTTCAAATTGAACAGCTGCTGTCAACGGCCATTCTAAGCTGAATGTGCCTGCTCTCGTCAGATCGCAGCAGCAATGCAGCTTAAGGCTTGGCAAGTACCAGCATGGGAGACTGGCTGGGAATCCCAAGTTCCGTTGACCTTTTTGAACCTGAAAATTGTGTTAGTTTCTCTATGAGATAGCAAAAGAAGGTTCAAATTGAACAGCTGCTGTCAACGGCCATTCTAAGCTGAATGTGCCTGCTCTTGTCAGATCGCAGCAGCAATGCAGCTTAAGGCTTGGCAAGTACCAGCATGGGAGACTGGCTGGGAATCCCAAGTTCTGTTGACCTTTTTGAACCTGAAAATTGTGTTAGTTTCTCTATGAGATAGTAAAAGAAGGTTCAAATTGAACAGCTGCTGTCAACGGCCATTCTAAGCTGAATGTGCCTGCTCTTGTCAGATCGCAGCAGCAATGCAGCTTAAGGCTTGGCAAGTACCAGCATGGGAGACTGGCTTGGAATCCCAAGTTCTGGTGACCTTTTTGAACCTGAAAATTGTGTTAGTTTCTATATGAGATAGTAGAAGAAGGTTCAAATTGAACAACTGCTGTCAACGGCCATTCTAAGCTGAATGTGTGTGCTCTTGTCAGATCGCAGCAGCGATGCAGCTTAAGGCTTGGCAAGTACCAGCATGGGAGACTGGCTGGGAATCCCAAGTTCTGTTGACCTTTTTGAACCTGAAAATTGTGTTAGTTTCTCTATGAGATAGTAAAAGAAGGTTCAAATTGAACAGCTGCTGTCAACGGCAATTCTAAGCTGAATGTGCCTGCTCTCGTCAGATCGCAGCAGCAATGCAGCTTAAGGCTTGGCAAGTACCAGCATGGGAGACTGGCTGGGAATCCCAAGTTCCGTTGACCTCTTTGAACCTGAGAATTGTGTTAGTTTCTCTATGAGATAGTAAAAGAAGGTTCAAATTGAACAGCTGCTGTCAACGGCCATTCTAAGCTGAATGTGCCTGCTCTCGTCAGATCGCAGCAGCAATGCAGCTTAAGGCTTGGCAAGTACCAGCATGGGAGACTGGCTGGGAATTCCAAGTTCCGTTGACCTTTTTGAACCTGAAAATGTGTTAGTTTCTCTATGAGATAGTAAAAGAAGGTTCAAATTGAACTGCTGCTGTCAACGACCATTCTAAGCTGAATGTGCCTGCTCTCGTCAGATCGCAGCAGCAATGCAGCTTAAGGCTTGGCAAGTACCAGCATGGGAGACTGGCTGGGAATCCCAAGTTCCGTTGACCTTTTTGAACCTGAAAATTGTGTTAGTTTCTCTATGAGATAGCAAAAGAAGGTTCAAATTGAACAGCTGCTGTCAACGGCCATTCTAAGCTGAATGTGCCTGCTCTCGTCAGATCGCAGCAGCAATGCAGCTTAAGGCTTGGCAAGTACCAGCATGGGAGACTGGCTGGGAATCTCCAGTTCTGTTGACCTTTTTGAACCTGAAAATTGTGTTAGTTTCTCTATGAGATAGTAAAAGAAGGTTCAAATTGAACAGCTGCTGTCAACGGCCATTCTAAGCTGAATGTGCCTGCTCTTGTCAGATCGCAGCAGCAATGCAGCTTAAGGCTTGGGAAGTACCAGCATGGGAGACTGGCTTGGAATCCAAAGTTCTGGTGACCTTTTTGAACCTGAAAATTGTGTTAGTTTCTATATGAGATAGTAGAAGAAGGTTCAAATTGAACAACTGCTGTCAACGGCCATTCTAAGCTGAATGTGTGTGCTCTTGTCAGATCGCAGCAGCGATGCAGCTTAAGGCTTGGCAAGTACCAGCATGGGAGACTGGCTGGGAATCCCAAGTTCTGTTGACCTTTTTGTACCTGAAAATTGTGTTAGTTTCTCTATGAGATAGTAAAAGAAGGTTCAAATTGAACAGCTGCTGTCAACGGCCATTCTAAGCTGAATGTGCCTGCTCTCGTCAGATCGCTGCAGCAATGCAGCTTAAGGCTTGGCAAGTACCAGCATGGGAGACTGGCTGGGAATCCCAAGTTCTGTTGCCCTTTTTAAACCTGAAAATTGTGTTAGTTTCTCTATGAGATAGTAAAAGAAGGTTCAAATTGAACAGCTGCTGTCAACGGCCATTCTAAGCTGAATGTGCCTGCTCTCATCAGATCGCAGCAGCAATGCAGCTTAAGGCTTGGCAAGTACCAGCATGGGAGACTGGCTGGGAATCCCAAGTTCCGTTGACCTTTTTGAACCTGAAAATTGTGTTAGTTTCTCTATGAGATAGCAAAAGAAGGTTCAAATTGAACAGCTGCTGTCAACCGCCATTCTAAGCTGAATGTGCCTGCTCTCGTCAGATCGCAGCAGCAATGCAGCGTAAGGCTTAGCAAGTACCAGCATGGGAGACTGGCTGGGAATTCCAAGTTCCGTTGACCTTTTTGAACCTGAAAATGTGTTAGTTTCTCTATGAGATAGTAAAAGAAGGTTCAAATTGAACAGCTGCTGTCAACGGCTATTCTAAGCTGAATGTGCCTGCTCTCGTCAGATCGCAGCAGCAATGCAGCGTAAGGCTTGGCAAGTACCAGCATGGGAGACTGGCTGGGAATTCCAAGTTCCGTTGACCTTTTTGAACCTGAAAATGTGTTAGTTTCCCTATGAGATAGTAAAAGAAGGTTCAAATTGAACTTCTGCTGTCAACGGCCATTCTAAGCTGAATGTGCCTGCTCTCGTCAGATCGCAGCAGCAATGCAGCTTAAGGCTTGGCAAGTACCAGCATGGGAGACTGGCTGGGAATCCCAAGTTCCGTTGACCTTTTTGAACCTGAAAATTGTGTTAGTTTCTCTATGAGATAGCAAAAGAAGGTTCAAATTGAACAGCTGCTGTCAACGGCAATTCTAAGCTGAATGTGCCTGCTCTCGTCAGATCGCAGCAGCAATGCAGCTTAAGGCTTGGCAAGTACCAGCATGGGAGACTCGCTGGGAATCCCAAGTTCTGTTGACCTTTATGAACCTGAAAATTGTGTTAGTTTCTCTATGAGATAGCAAAAGAAGGTTCAAATTGAACAGCTGCTGTCAACGGCAATTCTAAGCTGAATGTGCCTGCTCTCGTCAGATCGCAGCAGCAATGCAGCTTAAGGCTTGGCAAGTACCAGCATGGGAGACTGGCTGGGAATCCCAAGTTCCGTTGACCTTTTTGAACCTGAAAATTGTGTTAGTTTCTCTATGAGATAGCAAAAGAAGGTTCAAATTGAACAGCTGATGTCAACGGCCATTCTAAGCTGAATGTGTGTGCTCTTGTCAGATCGCAGCAGCGATGCAGCTTAAGCCTTGGCAAGTACCAGCATGGGAGACTGGCTGGGAATCCCAAGTTCTGTTGACCTTTCTGAACCTGAAAATTGTGTTAGTTTCTCTATGAGATAGTAAAAGAAGGTTCAAATTGAACAGCTGCTGTCAACGGCAATTCTAAGCTGAATGTGCCTGCTCTCGTCAGATCGCAGCAGCAATGCAGCTTAAGGCTTGGCAAGTACCAGCATGGGAGACTGGCTGGGAATCCCAAGTTCCGTTGACCTTTTTGAACCTGAAAATTGTGTTAGTTTCTCTATGAGATAGCAAAAGAAGGTTCAAATTGAACAGCTGCTGTCAACGGCCATTCTAAGCTGAATGTGCCTGCTCTCGTCAGATCGCAGCAGCAATGCAGCTTAAGGCTTGGCAAGTACCAGCATGGGGGACTGGCTGGGAATCCCAAGTTCTGTTAACCTTTTTTAACCTGAAAATTGTGTTAGTTTCTCTATGAGATAGTAAAAGAAGGTTCAAATTGAACAGCTGCTGTCAACGGCCATTCTAAGCTGAATGTGCCTGCTCTCGTCAGATCGCAGCAGCAATGCAGCTTAAGGCTTGGCAAGTACCAGCATGGGAGACTGGCTGGGAATTCCAAGTTCCGTTGACCTTTTTGAACCTGAAAATGTGTTATTTTCTATATGAGATAGTAGAAGAAGGTTCAAATTGAACAACTGCTGTCAACGGCCATTCTAAGCTGAATGTGTGTGCTCTTGTCAGATCGCAGCAGCGATGCAGCTTAAGGCTTGGCAAGTACCAGCATGGGAGACTGGCTGGGAATCCCAAGTTCTGTTGACCTTTTTGAACCTGAAAATTGTGTTAGTTTCTCTATGAGATAGTAAAAGAAGGTTCAAATTGAACAGCTGCTGTCAACGGCAATTCTAAGCTGAATGTGCCTGCTCTCGTCAGATCGCAGCAGCAATGCAGCTTAAGGCTTGGCAAGTACCAGCATGGGAGACTGGCTGGGAATCCCAAGTTCCGTTGACCTTTTTGAACCTGAAAATTGTGTTAGTTTCTCTATGAGATAGCAAAAGAAGGTTCAAATTGAACAGCTGCTGTCAACGGCCATTCTAAGCTGAATGTGCCTGCTCTCGTCAGATCGCAGCAGCAATGCAGCTTAAGGCTTGGCAAGTACCAGCATGGGGGACTGGCTGGGAATCCCAAGTTCTGTTAACCTTTTTTAACCTGAAAATTGTGTTAGTTTCTCTATGAGATAGTAAAAGAAGGTTCAAATTGAACAGCTGCTGTCAACGGCCATTCTAAGCTGAATGTGCCTGCTCTCGTCAGATCGCAGCAGCAATGCAGCTTAAGGCTTGGCAAGTACCAGCATGGGAGACTGGCTGGGAATTCCAAGTTCCGTTGACCTTTTTGAACCTGAAAATGTGTTATTTTCTCTATGAGATAGTAAAAGAAGGTTCAAATTGAACAGCTGCTGTCAACGGCCATTCTAAGCTGAATGTGCCTGCTCTCGTCAGATCGCAGCAGCAATGCAGCTTAAGGCTTGGCAAGTACCAGCATGGGAGACTGGCTGGGAATCCCAAGTTCCGTTGACCTTTTTGAACCTGAAAATTGTGTTAGTTTCTCTATGAGATAGTAAAAGAAGGTTCAAATTGAACAGCTGCTGTCAACGGCCATTCTAAGCAGAATGTGCCTGCTCTTGTCAGATCGCAGCAGCAATGCTGCTTAAGGCTTGGCAAGTACCAGCATGGGAGACTGGCTTGGAATCCCAAGTTCTGTTGACCTTTTTGAACCTGAAAATTGTGTTAGTTTCTATATGAGATAGTAGAAGAAGGTTCAAATTGAACAACTGCTGTCAACGGCCATTCTAAGCTGAATGTGTGTGCTCTTGTCAGATCGCAGCAGCGATGCAGCTTAAGGCTTGGCAAGTACCAGCATGGGAGACTGGCTGGGAATCCCAAGTTCTGTTGACCTTTTTGAACCTGAAAATTGTGTTAGTTTCTCTATGAGATAGTAAAAGAAGGTTCAAATTGAACAGCTGCTGTCAACGGCAATTCTAAGCTGAATGTGCCTGCTCTCGTCAGATCGCAGCAGCAATGCAGCTTAAGGCTTGGCAAGTACCAGCATGGGAGACTGGCTGGGAATCCCAAGTTCCGTTGACCTTTTTGAACCTGAAAATTGTGTTAGTTTCTCTATGAGATAGCAAAAGAAGGTTCAAATTGAACAGCTGCTGTCAACGGCCATTCTAAGCTGAATGTGCCTGCTCTCGTCAGATCGCAGCAGCAATGCAGCTTAAGGCTTGGCAAGTACCAGCATGGGAGACTGGCTGGGAATCCCAAGTTCTGTTGACCTTTTTTAACCTGAAAATTGTGTTATTTTCTCTATGAGATAGTAAAAGAAGGTTCAAATTGAACAGCTGCTGTCAACGGCCATTCTAAGCTGAATGTGCCTGCTCTCGTCAGATCGCAGCAGCAATGCAGCTTAAGGCTTGGCAAGTACCAGCATGGGAGACTGGCTGGGAATTCCAAGTTCCGTTGACCTTTTTGAACCTGAAAATGTGTTAGTTTCTCTATGAGATAGTAAAAGAAGGTTCAAATTGAACAGCTGCTGTCAACGGCCATTCTAAGCTGAATGTGCCTGCTCTCATCAGTTTGCAGCTTAAGGCTTGGCAAGTACCAGCATGGGAGACTGGCTGGGAATCCCAAGTTCCGTTGACCTTTTTGAACCTGAAAATTGTGTTAGTTTCTCTATGAGATAGCAAAAGAAGGTTCAAATTGAACAGCTGCTGTCCACGGCCATTCTAAGCTGAATGTGCCTGCTCTCGTCAGATCGCAGCAGCAATGCAGCGTAAGGCTTGGCAAGTACCAGCATGGGAGACTGGCTGGGAATTCCAAGTTCCGTTGACCTTTTTGAACCTGAAAATGTGTTAGTTTCTCTATGAGATAGTAAAAGAAGGTTCAAATTGAACAGCTGCTGTCAACGGCCATTCTAAGCTGAATGTGCCTGCTCTCGTCAGATCGCAGCAGCAATGCAGTGTAAGGCTTGGCAAGTACCAGCATGGGAGACTGGCTGGGAATTCCAAGTTCCGTTGACCTTTTTGAACCTGAAAATGTGTTAGTTTCTCTATGAGATAGTAAAAGAAGGTTCAAATTGAACAGCTGCTGTCAACGGCCATTCTAAGCTGAATGTGCCTGCTCTCGTCAGATCGCAGCAGCAATGCAGCTTAAGGCTTGGCAAGTACCAGCATGGGAGACTGCCTTGGAATCCCAAGTTCTGGTGACCTTTTTGAACCTGAAAATTGTGTTAGTTTCTATATGAGATAGTAGAAGAAGGTTCAAATTGAACAACTGCTGTCAACGGCCATTCTAAGCTGAATGTGTGTGCTCTTGTCAGATCGCAGCAGCGATGCAGCTTAAGGCTTGGCAAGTACCAGCATGGGAGACTGGCTGGGAATCCCAAGTTCTGTTGACCTTTTTGAACCTGAAAATTGTGTTAGTTTCTCTATGAGATAGTAAAAGAAGGTTCAAATTGAACAGCTGCTGTCAACGGCAATTCTAAGCTGAATGTGCCTGCTCTCGTCAGATCGCAGCAGCAATGCAGCTTAAGGCTTGGCAAGTACCAGCATGGGAGACTGGCTGGGAATCCCAAGTTCTGTTGACCTTTTTTAACCTGAAAATTGTGTTATTTTCTCTATGAGATAGTAAAAGAAGGTTCAAATTGAACAGCTGCTGTCAACGGCCATTCTAAGCTGAATGTGCCTGCTCTCGTCAGATCGCAGCAGCAATGCAGCTTAAGGCTTGGCAAGTACCAGCATGGGAGACTGGCTGGGAATTCCAAGTTCCGTTGACCTTTTTGAACCTGAAAATGTGTTAGTTTCTCTATGAGATAGTAAAAGAAGGTTCAAATTGAACAGCTGCTGTCAACGGCCATTCTAAGCTGAATGTGCCTGCTCTCATCAGTTTGCAGCTTAAGGCTTGGCAAGTACCAGCATGGGAGACTGGCTGGGAATCCCAAGTTCCGTTGACCTTTTTGAACCTGAAAATTGTGTTAGTTTCTCTATGAGATAGCAAAAGAAGGTTCAAATTGAACAGCTGCTGTCCACGGCCATTCTAAGCTGAATGTGCCTGCTCTCGTCAGATCGCAGCAGCAATGCAGCGTAAGGCTTGGCAAGTACCAGCATGGGAGACTGGCTGGGAATTCCAAGTTCCGTTGACCTTTTTGAACCTGAAAATGTGTTAGTTTCTCTATGAGATAGTAAAAGAAGGTTCAAATTGAACAGCTGCTGTCAACGGCCATTCTAAGCTGAATGTGCCTGCTCTCGTCAGATCGCAGCAGCAATGCAGTGTAAGGCTTGGCAAGTACCAGCATGGGAGACTGGCTGGGAATTCCAAGTTCCGTTGACCTTTTTGAACCTGAAAATGTGTTAGTTTCTCTATGAGATAGTAAAAGAAGGTTCAAATTGAACAGCTGCTGTCAACGGCCATTCTAAGCTGAATGTGCCTGCTCTCGTCAGATCGCAGCAGCAATGCAGCTTAAGGCTTGGCAAGTACCAGCATGGGAGACTGCCTTGGAATCCCAAGTTCTGGTGACCTTTTTGAACCTGAAAATTGTGTTAGTTTCTATATGAGATAGTAGAAGAAGGTTCAAATTGAACAACTGCTGTCAACGGCCATTCTAAGCTGAATGTGTGTGCTCTTGTCAGATCGCAGCAGCGATGCAGCTTAAGGCTTGGCAAGTACCAGCATGGGAGACTGGCTGGGAATCCCAAGTTCTGTTGACCTTTTTGAACCTGAAAATTGTGTTAGTTTCTCTATGAGATAGTAAAAGAAGGTTCAAATTGAACAGCTGCTGTCAACGGCAATTCTAAGCTGAATGTGCCTGCTCTCGTCAGATCGCAGCAGCAATGCAGCTTAAGGCTTGGCAAGTACCAGCATGGGAGACTGGCTGGGAATCCCAAGTTCCGTTGACCTCTTTGAACCTGAGAATTGTGTTAGTTTCTCTATGAGATAGCAAAAGAAGGTTCAAATTGAACAGCTGTTGTCAACGGCCATTCTAAGCTGAATGTGCCTGCTCTTGTCAGATCGCAGCAGCAATGCAGCTTAAGGCTTGGCAAGTTCCAGCATGGGAGACTGGCTTGGAATCCCAAGTTCTGGTGACCTTTTTGAACCTGAAAATTGTGTTAGTTTCTATATGAGATAGTAGAAGAAGGTTCAAATTGAACAACTGCTGTCAACGGCCATTCTAAGCTGAATGTGCCTGCTCTCATCAGATCGCAGCAGCAATGCAGCTTAAGGCTTGGCAAGTACCAGCATGGGAGACTGGCTGGGAATCCCAAGTTCCGTTGACCTTTTTGAACCTGAAAATTGTGTTAGTTTCTCTATGAGATAGTAAAAGAAGGTTCAAATTGAACAGCTGCTGTCAACGGCAATTCTAAGCTGAATGTGCCTGCTCTCGTCAGATCGCAGCAGCAATGCAGCTTAAGGCTTGGCAAGTACCAGCATGGGAGACTGGCTGGGAATCCCAAGTTCCGTTGACCTTTTTGAACCTGAAAATTGTGTTAGTTTCTCTATGAGATAGCAAAAGAAGGTTCAAATTGAACAGCTGCTGTCAACGGCCATTCTAAGCTGAATGTGCCTGCTCTCGTCAGATCGCAGCAGCAATGCAGCTTAAGGCTTGGCAAGTACCAGCAAGGGAGACTGGCTGGGAATCCCAAGTTCTGTTGACCTTTTTTAACCTGAAAATTGTGTTATTTTCTCTATGAGATAGTAAAAGAAGGTTCAAATTGAACAGCTGCTGTCAACGGCCATTCTAAGCTGAATGTGCCTGCTCTCGTCAGATCGCAGCAGCAATGCAGCTTAAGGCTTGGCAAGTACCAGCATGGGAGACTGGCTGGGAATTCCAAGTTCGGTTGACCTTTTTGAACCTGAAAATGTGTTAGTTTCTCTATGAGATAGTAAAAGAAGGTTCAAATTGAACAGCTGCTGTCAACGGCCATTCTAAGCTGAATGTGCCTGCTCTCATCAGTTTGCAGCTTAAGGCTTGGCAAGTACCAGCATGGGAGACTGGCTGGGAATCCCAAGTTCCGTTGACCTTTTTGAACCTGAAAATTGTGTTAGTTTCTCTATGAGATAGCAAAAGAAGGTTCAAATTGAACAGATGCTGTCAACGGCCATTCTAAGCTGAATGTGCCTGCTCTCGTCAGATCGCAGCAGCAATGCAGCGTAAGGCTTGGCAAGTACCAGCATGGGAGACTGGCTGGGAATTCCAAGTTCCGTTGACCTTTTTGAACCTGAAAATGTGTTAGTTTCTCTATGAGATAGTAAAAGAAGGTTCAAATTGAACAGCTGCTGTCAACGGCCATTCTAAGCTGAATGTGCCTGCTCTCGTCAGATCGCAGCAGCAATGCAGTGTAAGGCTTGGCAAGTACCAGCATGGGAGACTGGCTGGGAATTCCAAGTTCCGTTGACCTTTTTGAACCTGAAAATGTGTTAGTTTCTCTATGAGATAGTAAAAGAAGGTTCAAATTGAACAGCTGCTGTCAACGGCCTTTCTAAGCTGAATGTGTGTGCTCTCGTCAGATCGCAGCAGCAATGCAGCTTAAGGCTTGGCAAGTACCAGCATGGGAGACTGCCTTGGAATCCCAAGTTCTGGTGACCTTTTTGAACCTGAAAATTGTGTTAGTTTCTATATGAGATAGTAGAAGAAGGTTCAAATTGAACAACTGCTGTCAACGGCCATTCTAAGCTGAATGTGTGTGCTCTTGTCAGATCGCAGCAGCGATGCAGCTTAAGGCTTGGCAAGTACCAGCATGGGAGACTGGCTGGGAATCCCAAGTTCTGTTGACCTTTTTGAACCTGAAAATTGTGTTAGTTTCTCTATGAGATAGTAAAAGAAGGTTCAAATTGAACAGCTGCTGTCAACGGCAATTCTAAGCTGAATGTGCCTGCTCTCGTCAGATCGCAGCAGCAATGCAGCTTAAGGCTTGGCAAGTACCAGCATGGGAGACTGGCTTGGAATCCCAAGTTCCGTTGACCTCTTTGAACCTGAGAATTGTGTTAGTTTCTCTATGAGATAGCAAAAGAAGGTTCAAATTGAACAGCTGTTGTCAACGGCCATTCTAAGCTGAATGTGCCTGCTCTTGTCAGATCGCAGCAGCAATGCAGCTTAAGGCTTGGCAAGTACCAGCATGGGGGACTGGCTGGGAATCCCAAGTTCTGTTGACCTTTTTGAACCTGAAAATTGTGTTAGTTTCTCTATGAGATAGTAAAAGAAGGTTCAAATTGAACAGCTGCTGTCAACGGCCATTCTAAGCTGAATGTGCCTGCTCTCGTCAGATCGCAGCAGCAATGCAGCTTAAGGCTTGGCAAGTACCAGCATGGGAGACTGGCTGGGAATTCCAAGTTCCGTTGACCTTTTTGAACCTGAAAATGTGTTAGTTTCTCTATGAGATAGTAAAAGAAGGTTCAAATTGAACAGCTGCTGTCAACGGCCATTCTAAGCTGAATGTGCCTGCTCTCGTCAGATCGCAGCAGCAATGCAGCTTAAGGCTTGGCAAGTACCAGCATGGGAGACTGGCTGGGAATCCCAAGTTCTGTTGACCTTTTTGAACCTGAAAATTGTGTTAGTTTCTCTATGAGATAGCAAAAGAAGGTTCAAATTGAACAGCTGCTGTCAACGGCCATTCTAAGCTGAATGTGCCTGCTCTTGTCAGATCGCAGCAGCAATGCAGCTTAAGGCTTGGCAAGTACCAGCATGGGAGACTGGCTGGGAATCCCAAGTTCTGTTGACCTTTTTGAACCTGAAAATTGTGTTAGTTTCTCTATGAGATAGTAAAAGAAGGTTCAAATTGAACAGCTGCTGTCAACGGCCATTCTAAGCTGAATGTGCCTGCTCTTGTCAGATCGCAGCAGCAATGCAGCTTAAGGCTTGGCAAGTACCAGCATGGGAGACTGGCTTGGAATCCCAAGTTCTGGTGACCTTTTTGAACCTGAAAATTGTGTTAGTTTCTATATGAGATAGTAGAAGAAGGTTCAAATTGAACCACTGCTGTCAACGGCCATTCTAAGCTGAATGTGTGTGCTCTTGTCAGATCGCAGCAGCGATGCAGCTTAAGGCTTGGCAAGTACCAGCATGGGAGACTGGCTGGGAATCCCAAGTTCTGTTGACCTTTTTGAACCTGAAAATTGTGTTAGTTTCTCTATGAGATAGTAAAAGAAGGTTCAAATTGAACAGCTGCTGTCAACGGCCATTCTAAGCTGAATGTGCCTGCTCTCGTCAGATCGCAGCAGCAATGCAGCTTAAGGCTTGGCAAGTACCAGCATGGGAGACTGGCTGGGAATTCCAAGTTCCGTTGACCTTTTTGAACCTGAAAATGTGTTAGTTTCTCTATGAGATAGTAAAAGAAGGTTCAAATTGAACAGCTGCTGTCAACGGCCATTCTAAGCTGAATGTGCCTGCTCTCGTCAGATCGCAGCAGCAATGCAGCTTAAGGCTTGGCAAGTACCAGCATGGGAGACTGGCTGGGAATTCCAAGTTCCGTTGACCTTTTTGAACCTGAAAATGTGTTAGTTTCTCTATGAGATAGTAAAAGAAGGTTCAAATTGAACAGCTGCTGTCAACGGCCATTCTAAGCTGAATGTGCCTGCTCTCATCAGTTTGCAGCAGCAATGCAGCTTAAGGCTTGGCAAGTACCAGCATGGGAGACTGGCTGGGAATCCCAAGTTCCGTTGACCTTTTTGAACCTGAAAATTGTGTTAGTTTCTCTATGAGATAGCAAAAGAAGGTTCAAATTGAACAGCTGCTGTCAACGGCCATTCTAAGCTGAATGTGCCTGCTCTCGTCAGATCGCAGCAGCAATGCAGCGTAAGGCTTGGCAAGTACCAGCATGGGAGACTGGCTGGGAATTCCAAGTTCCGTTGACCTTTTTGAACCTGAAAATGTGTTAGTTTCTCTATGAGATAGTAAAAGAAGGTTCAAATTGAACAGCTGCTGTCAACGGCCATTCTAAGCTGAATGTGCCTGCTCTCGTCAGATCGCAGCAGCAATGCAGTGTAAGGCTTAGCAAGTACCAGCATGGGAGACTGGCTGGGAATTCCAAAATCCGTTGACCTTTTTGAACCTGAAAATGTGTTAGTTTCTCTATGAGATAGTAAAAGAAGGTTCAAATTGAACAGCTGCTGTCAACGGCCATTCTAAGCTGAATGTGCCTGCTCTCGTCAGATCGCAGCAGCAATGCAGCTTAAGGCTTGGCAAGTACCAGCATGGGAGACTGCCTTGGAATCCCAAGTTCTGGTGACCTTTTTGAACCTGAAAATTGTGTTAGTTTCTATATGAGATAGTAGAAGAAGGTTCAAATTGAACAACTGCTGTCAACGGCAATTCTAAGCTGAATGTGCCTGCTCTCGTCAGATCGCAGCAGCAATGCAGCTTAAGGCTTGGCAAGTACCAGCATGGGAGACTCGCTGGGAATCCCAAGTTCCGTTGACCTCTTTGAACCTGAGAATTGTGTTAGTTTCTCTATGAGATAGCAAAAGAAGGTTCAAATTGAACAGCTGCTGTCAACGGCCATTCTAAGCTGAATGTGCCTGCTCTCGTCAGATCGCAGCAGCAATGCAGCTTAAGGCTTGGCAAGTACCAGCATGGGGGACTGGCTGGGAATCCCAAGTTCTGTTGACCTTTTTGAACCTGAAAATTGTGTTAGTTTCTCTATGAGATAGTAAAAGAAGGTTCAAATTGAACAGCTGCTGTCAACGGCCATTCTAAGCTGAATGTGCCTGCTCTCGTCAGATCGCAGCAGCAATGCAGCTTAAGGCTTGGCAAGTACCAGCATGGGAGACTGGCTGGGAATCCCAAGTTCCGTTGACCTTTTTGAACCTGAAAATTGTGTTAGTTTCTCTATGAGATAGCAAAAGAAGGTTCAAATTGAACAGCTGCTGTCAACGGCCATTCTAAGCTGAATGTGCCTGCTCTTGTCAGATCGCAGCAGCAATGCAGCTTAAGGCTTGGCAAGTACCAGCATGGGAGACTGGCTGGGAATCCCAAGTTCTGTTGACCTTTTTGAACCTGAAAATTGTGTTAGTTTCTCTATGAGATAGTAAAAGAAGGTTCAAATTGAACAGCTGCTGTCAACGGCCATTCTAAGCTGAATGTGCCTGCTCTTGTCAGATCGCAGCAGCAATGCAGCTTAAGGCTTGGCAAGTACCAGCATGGGAGACTGGCTTGGAATCCCAAGTTCTGGTGACCTTTTTGAACCTGAAAATTGTGTTAGTTTCTATATGAGATAGTAGAAGAAGGTTCAAATTGAACAACTGCTGTCAACGGCCATTCTAAGCTGAATGTGTGTGCTCTTGTCAGATCGCAGCAGCGATGCAGCTTAAGGCTTGGCAAGTACCAGCATGGGAGACTGGCTGGGAATCCCAAGTTCTGTTGACCTTTTTGAACCTGAAAATTGTGTTAGTTTCTCTATGAGATAGTAAAAGAAGGTTCAAATTGAACAGCTGCTGTCAACGGCCATTCTAAGCTGAATGTGCCTGCTCTCGTCAGATCGCAGCAGCAATGCAGCTTAAGGCTTGGCAAGTACCAGCATGGGAGACTGGCTGGGAATTCCAAGTTCCGTTGACCTTTTTGAACCTGAAAATGTGTTAGTTTCTCTATGAGATAGTAAAAGAAGGTTCAAATTGAACAGCTGCTGTCAACGGCCATTCTAATCTGAATGTGCCTGCTCTCATCAGATCGCAGCAGCAATGCAGCTTAAGGCTTGGCAAGTACCAGCATGGGAGACTGGCTGGGAATCCCAAGTTCCGTTGACCTTTTTGAACCTGAAAATTGTGTTAGTTTCTCTATGAGATAGCAAAAGAAGGTTCAAATTGAACAGCTGCTGTCAACGGCCATTCTAAGCTGAATGTGCCTGCTCTTGTCAGATCGCAGCAGCAATGCAGCGTAAGGCTTGGCAAGTACCAGCATGGGAGACTGGCTGGGAATTCCAAGTTCCGTTGACCTTTTTGAACCTGAAAATGTGTTAGTTTCTCTATGAGATAGTAAAAGAAGGTTCAAATTGAACAGCTGCTGTCAACGGCCATTCTAAGCTGAATGTGCCTGCTCTCGTCAGATCGCAGCAGCAATGCAGCTTAAGGCTTGGCAAGTACCAGCATGGGAGACTGGCTTGGAATCCCAAGTTCTGGTGACCTTTTTGAACCTGAAAATTGTGTTAGTTTCTATATGAGATAGTAGAAGAAGGTTCAAATTGAACAACTGCTGTCAACGGCCATTCCAAGCTGAATGTGCCTGCTCTTGTCAGATCGCAGCAGCAATGCAGCTTAAGGCTTGGCAAGTACC
This sequence comes from Engystomops pustulosus, assembly GCF_040894005.1. Classification (NCBI taxonomy): domain Eukaryota; kingdom Metazoa; phylum Chordata; class Amphibia; order Anura; family Leptodactylidae; genus Engystomops; species Engystomops pustulosus. Next base: position 62,067,031 of record NC_092419.1, read on the forward strand.
AGCATGGGAGACTGGCTTGGAATCCCAAGTTCTGGTGACCTTTTTGAACCTGAAAATTGTGTTAGTTTCTATATGAGATAGTAGAAGAAGGTTCAAATTGAACAACTGCTGTCAACGGCCATTCTAAGCTGAATGTGCCTGCTCTTGTCAGATCGCAGCAGCAATGCAGCTTAAGGCTTGGCAAGTACCAGCATGGGAGATGGGCTGGGAATCCCAAGTTCTGTTGACCTTTTTGAACCTGAAAATTGTGTTAGTTTCTCTATGAGATAGTAAAAGAAGGTTCAAATTGAACAGCTGCTGTCAACGACCATTCTAAGCTGAATGTGCCTGCTCTTGTCAGATCGCAGCAGCAATGCAGCTTAAGGCTTGGCAAGTACCAGCATGGGAGACTGGCTTGGAATCCCAAGTACTGGTGACCTTTTTGAACCTGAAAATTGTGTTAGTTTCTATATGAGATAGTAGAAGAAGGTTCAAATTGAACAACTGCTGTCAACGGCCATTCTAAGCTGAATGTGTGTGCTCTCGTCAGATCGCAGCAGCAATGCAGCTTAAGGCTTGGCAAGTACCAGCATGGGAGACTGGCTGGGAATCCCAAGTTCCGTTGACCTTTTTGAACCTGAAAATTGTGTTAGTTTCTCTATGAGATAGCAAAAGAAGGTTCAAATTGAACAGCTGCTGTCAACGGCCATTCTAAGCTGAATGTGCCTGCTCTCGTCAGATCGCAGCAGCAATGCAGCTTAAGGCTTGGCAAGTACCAGCATGGGAGACTGGCTGGGAATCCCAATTTCTGTTGACCTTTTTTAACCTGAAAATTGTGTTAGTTTCTCTATGAGATAGTAAAAGAAGGTTCAAATTGAACAGCTGCTGTCAACGGCCATTCTAAGCTGAATGTGCCTGCTCTCGTCAGATCGCAGCAGCAATGCAGTGTAAGGCTTAGCAAGTACCAGCATGGGAGACTGGCTGGGAATTCCAAAATCCGTTGACCTTTTTGAACCTGAAAATGTGTTAGTTTCTCTATGAGATAGTAAAAGAAGGTTCAAATTGAACAGCTGCTGTCAACGGCCATTCTAAGCTGAATGTGCCTGCTCTCGTCAGATCGCAGCAGCAATGCAGCTTAAGGCTTGGCAAGTACCAGCATGGGAGACTGCCTTGGAATCCCAAGTTCTGGTGACCTTTTTGAACCTGAAAATTGTGTTAGTTTCTATATGAGATAGTAGAAGAAGGTTCAAATTGAACAACTGCTGTCAACGGCAATTCTAAGCTGAATGTGCCTGCTCTCGTCAGATCGCAGCAGCAATGCAGCTTAAGGCTTGGCAAGTACCAGCATGGGAGACTGGCTGGGAATCCCAAGTTCCGTTGACCTCTTTGAACCTGAGAATTGTGTTAGTTTCTCTATGAGATAGCAAAAGAAGGTTCAAATTGAACAGCTGCTGTCAACGGCCATTCTAAGCTGAATGTGCCTGCTCTCGTCAGATCGCAGCAGCAATGCAGCTTAAGGCTTGGCAAGTACCAGCATGGGGGACTGGCTGGGAATCCCAAGTTCTGTTGACCTTTTTGAACCTGAAAATTGTGTTAGTTTCTCTATGAGATAGTAAAAGAAGGTTCAAATTGAACAGCTGCTGTCAACGGCCATTCTAAGCTGAATGTGCCTGCTCTCGTCAGATCGCAGCAGCAATGCAGCTTAAGGCTTGGCAAGTACCAGCATGGGAGACTGGCTGGGAATCCCAAGTTCCGTTGACCTTTTTGAACCTGAAAATTGTGTTAGTTTCTCTATGAGATAGCAAAAGAAGGTTCAAATTGAACAGCTGCTGTCAACGGCCATTCTAAGCTGAATGTGCCTGCTCTTGTCAGATCGCAGCAGCAATGCAGCTTAAGGCTTGGCAAGTACCAGCATGGGAGACTGGCTGGGAATCCCAAGTTCTGTTGACCTTTTTGAACCTGAAAATTGTGTTAGTTTCTCTATGAGATAGTAAAAGAAGGTTCAAATTGAACAGCTGCTGTCAACGGCCATTCTAAGCTGAATGTGCCTGCTCTTGTCAGATCGCAGCAGCAATGCAGCTTAAGGCTTGGCAAGTACCAGCATGGGAGACTGGCTTGGAATCCCAAGTTCTGGTGACCTTTTTGAACCTGAAAATTGTGTTAGTTTCTATATGAGATAGTAGAAGAAGGTTCAAATTGAACAACTGCTGTCAACGGCCATTCTAAGCTGAATGTGTGTGCTCTTGTCAGATCGCAGCAGCGATGCAGCTTAAGGCTTGGCAAGTACCAGCATGGGAGACTGGCTGGGAATCCCAAGTTCTGTTGACCTTTTTGAACCTGAAAATTGTGTTAGTTTCTCTATGAGATAGTAAAAGAAGGTTCAAATTGAACAGCTGCTGTCAACGGCCATTCTAAGCTGAATGTGCCTGCTCTCGTCAGATCGCAGCAGCAATGCAGCTTAAGGCTTGGCAAGTACCAGCATGGGAGACTGGCTGGGAATTCCAAGTTCCGTTGACCTTTTTGAACCTGAAAATGTGTTAGTTTCTCTATGAGATAGTAAAAGAAGGTTCAAATTGAACAGCTGCTGTCAACGGCCATTCTAAGCTGAATGTGCCTGCTCTCATCAGATCGCAGCAGCAATGCAGCTTAAGGCTTGGCAAGTACCAGCATGGGAGACTGGCTGGGAATCCCAAGTTCCGTTGACCTTTTTGAACCTGAAAATTGTGTTAGTTTCTCTATGAGATAGCAAAAGAAGGTTCAAATTGAACAGCTGCTGTCAACGGCCATTCTAAGCTGAATGTGCCTGCTCTTGTCAGATCGCAGCAGCAATGCAGCGTAAGGCTTGGCAAGTACCAGCATGGGAGACTGGCTGGGAATTCCAAGTTCCGTTGACCTTTTTGAACCTGAAAATGTGTTAGTTTCTCTATGAGATAGTAAAAGAAGGTTCAAATTGAACAGCTGCTGTCAACGGCCATTCTAAGCTGAATGTGCCTGCTCTCGTCAGATCGCAGCAGCAATGCAGCTTAAGGCTTGGCAAGTACCAGCATGGGAGACTGGCTTGGAATCCCAAGTTCTGGTGACCTTTTTGAACCTGAAAATTGTGTTAGTTTCTATATGAGATAGTAGAAGAAGGTTCAAATTGAACAACTGCTGTCAACGGCCATTCCAAGCTGAATGTGCCTGCTCTTGTCAGATCGCAGCAGCAATGCAGCTTAAGGCTTGGCAAGTACCAGCATGGGAGACTGGCTTGGAATCCCAAGTTCTGGTGACCTTTTTGAACCTGAAAATTGTGTTAGTTTCTATATGAGATAGTAGAAGAAGGTTCAAATTGAACAACTGCTGTCAACGGCCATTCTAAGCTGAATGTGCCTGCTCTTGTCAGATCGCAGCAGCAATGCAGCTTAAGGCTTGGCAAGTACCAGCATGGGAGATGGGCTGGGAATCCCAAGTTCTGTTGACCTTTTTGAACCTGAAAATTGTGTTAGTTTCTCTATGAGATAGTAAAAGAAGGTTCAAATTGAACAGCTGCTGTCAACGACCATTCTAAGCTGAATGTGCCTGCTCTTGTCAGATCGCAGCAGCAATGCAGCTTAAGGCTTGGCAAGTACCAGCATGGGAGACTGGCTTGGAATCCCAAGTACTGGTGACCTTTTTGAACCTGAAAATTGTGTTAGTTTCTATATGAGATAGTAGAAGAAGGTTCAAATTGAACAACTGCTGTCAACGGCCATTCTAAGCTGAATGTGTGTGCTCTCGTCAGATCGCAGCAGCAATGCAGCTTAAGGCTTGGCAAGTACCAGCATGGGAGACTGGCTGGGAATCCCAAGTTCCGTTGACCTTTTTGAACCTGAAAATTGTGTTAGTTTCTCTATGAGATAGCAAAAGAAGGTTCAAATTGAACAGCTGCTGTCAACGGCCATTCTAAGCTGAATGTGCCTGCTCTCGTCAGATCGCAGCAGCAATGCAGCTTAAGGCTTGGCAAGTACCAGCATGGGAGACTGGCTGGGAATCCCAATTTCTGTTGACCTTTTTTAACCTGAAAATTGTGTTAGTTTCTCTATGAGATAGTAAAAGAAGGTTCAAATTGAACAGCTGCTGTCAACGGCCATTCTAAGCTGAATGTGCCTGCTCTTGTCAGATCGCAGCAGCAATGCAGCGTAAGGCTTGGCAAGTACCAGCATGGGAGACTGGCTGGGAATTCCAAGTTCCGTTGACCTTTTTGAACCTGAAAATGTGTTAGTTTCTCTATGAGATAGTAAAAGAAGGTTCAAATTGAACAGCTGCTGTCAACGGCCATTCTAAGCTGAATGTGCCTGCTCTCGTCAGATCGCAGCAGCAATGCAGCTTAAGGCTTGGCAAGTACCAGCATGGGAGACTGGCTGGGAATCTCAAGTTCCGTTGACCTTTTTGAACCTGAAAATTGTGTTAGTTTCTCTATGAGATAGCAAAAGAAGGTTCAAATTGAACAGCTGCTTTCAACGGCCATTCTAAGCTGAATGTGCCTGCTCTCGTCAGATCGCAGCAGCAATGCAGCTTAAGGCTTGGCAAGTACCAGCATGGGAGACTGGCTGGGAATCCCAAGTTCTGTTGACCTTTTGGACCTGAAAATTGTGTTAGTTTCTCCATGAGATAGTAAAAGAAGGTTCAAATTGAACAGCTGCTGTCAACGGCCATTCTAAGCTGAATGTGCGTGCTCTTGTCAGATCGCAGCAGCGATGCAGCTTAAGGCTTGGCAAGTACCAGCATGGGAGACTGGCTGGGAATCCCAAGTTCTGTTGACCTTTTTGAACTTGAAAATTGTTTTAGTTTCTCTATGAAATAGTAAAAGAAGGTTCAATTTGAAATGCTGCTGTCAACGGCCATTCTAAGCTGAATGTGCCTGCTCTCGTCAGATCGCAGCAGCAATGCAGCTTAAGGCTTGGCAAGTACCAGCATGGGAGACTGGCTGGGAATCCCAAGTTCTGTTGACCTTTTTGAACCTGAAAATTGTGTTAGTTTCTCTATGAGATAGCAAAAGAAGGTTCAAATTGAACAGCTGCTGTCAACGGCCATTCTAAGCTGAATGTGCCTGCTCTCGTCAGATCGCAGCAGCAATGCAGCTTAAGGCTTGGCAAGTACCAGCATGGGAGACTGGCTGGGAATCCCAAGTTCCGTTGACCTTTTTGAACCTTAAAATTGTGTTAGTTTCTCTATGAGATAGCAAAAGAAGGTTCAAATTGAACAGCTGCTGTCAACGTCCATTCTAAGCTGAATGTGCCTGCTCTCGTCAGATAGCAGCAGCAATGCAGCTTAAGGCTTGGTAAGTACCAGCATGGGAGACTGGCTGGGAATCCCAAGTTCTGTTGACCTTTTTGAACCTGAAAATTGTGTTAGTTTCTCCATGAGATAGTAAAAGAAGGTTCAAATTGAACAGCTGCTGTCAACGGCCATTCTAAGCTGAATGTGCGTGCTCTTGTCAGATCGCAGCAGCGATGCAGCTTAAGGCTTGGCAAGTACCAGCATGGGAGACTGGCTGGGAATCCCAAGTTCTGTTGACCTTTTTGAACTTGAAAATTGTTTTAGTTTCTCTATGAGATAGTAAAAGAAGGTTCAATTTGAAATGCTGCTGTCAACGGCCATTCTAAGCTGAATGTGCCTGCTCTCGTCAGATCGCAGCAGCAATGCAGCTTAAGGCTTGGCAAGTACCAGCATGGGAGACTGGCTGGGAATCCCAAGTTCCGTTGACCTTTTTGAACCTGAAAATTGTGTTAGTTTCTCTATGAGATAGTAAAAGAAGGTGCAAATTGAACAGCTGCTGTCAACGGCCATTCTAAGCTGAATGTGCCTGCTCTCGTCAGATCGCAGCAGCAATGCAGCGTAAGGCTTGGCAAGTACCAGCATGGGAGACTGGCTGGGAATTCCAAGTTCCGTTGACCTTTTTGAACCTGAAAATGTGTTAGTTTCTCTATGAGATAGTAAAAGAAGGTTCAAATTGAACAGCTGCTGTCAACGGCCATTCTAAGCTGAATGTGCCTGCTCTCGTCAGATCGCAGCAGCAATGCAGCTTAAGGCTTGGCAAGTACCAGCATGGGAGACTGGCTGGGAATCCCAAGTTCCGTTGACCTTTTTGAACCTGAAAATTGTGTTAGTTTCTCTATGAGATAGCAAAAGAAGGTTCAAATTGAACAGCTGCTTTCAACGGCCATTCTAAGCTGAATGTGCCTGCTCTCGTCAGATCGCAGCAGCAATGCAGCTTAAGGCTTGGCAAGTACCAGCATGGGAGACTGGCTGGGAATCCCAAGTTCTGTTGACCTTTTTGAACCTGAAAATTGTGTTAGTTTCTCCATGAGATAGTAAAAGAAGGTTCAAATTGAACAGCTGCTGTCAACGGCCATTCTAAGCTGAATGTGCGTGCTCTTGTCAGATCGCAGCAGCAATGCAGCTTAAGGCTTGGCAAGTACCAGCATGGAAGACTGGCTGGGAATCCCAAGTTCTGTTGACCTTTTTGAACTTGAAAATTGTTTTAGTTTCTCTATGAGATAGTAAAAGAAGGTTCAATTTGAAATGCTGCTGTCAACGGCCATTCTAAGCTGAATGTGCCTGCTCTCGTCAGATCGCAGCAGCAATGCAGCTTAAGGCTTGGCAAGTACCAGCATGGGAGACTGGCTGGGAATCCCAAGTTCCGTTGACCTTTTTGAACCTGAAAATTGTGTTAGTTTCTCTATGAGATAGTAAAAGAAGGTTCAAATTGAACAGCTGCTGTCAACGGCCATTCTAAGCTGAATGTGCGTGCTCTTGTCAGATCGCAGCAGTGATGCAGCTTAAGGCTTGGCAAGTACCAGCATGGGAGACTGGCTGGGAATCCCAAGTTCTGGTGACTTTTTTGAACCTGAAAATTGTGTTAGTTTCTCTATGAGATAGTAAAAGAAGGTTCAAATTGAACAGCTGCTGTCAATGGCCATTCTAAGCTGAATGTGCCTGCTCTCGTCAGATCGCAGCAGCAATGCAACTTAAGGCTTGGCAAGTACCAGCATGGGAGACTGGCTGGGAATCCCAAGTTCTGTTGACCTTTTTGAACCTGAAAATTGTGTTAGTTTCTCTATGAGATAGCAAAAGAAGGTTCAAATTGAACAGCTGCTGTCAACGGCCATTCTAAGCTGAATGTGCCTGCTCTTGTCAGATCGCAGCAGCAATGCAGCTTAAGGCTTGGCAAGTACCAGCATGGGAGACTGGCTGGGAATCCCAAGTTCTGTTGACCTTTTTGAACCTGAAAATTGTGTTAGTTTCTCTATGAGATAGCAAAAGAAGGTTCAAATTGAACAGCTGCTGTCAACGGCCATTCTAAGCTGAATGTGCCTGCTCTTGTCAGATCGAAGCAGCAATGAAGCTTAAGGCTTGGCAAGTACCAGCATGGGAGACTGGCTGGGAATCCCAAGTTCTGTTGACCTTTTTGAACCTGAAAATTGTGTTAGTTTCTCTATGAGATAGTAAAAGAAGGTTCAAATTGAACAGCTGCTGTCAACGGCCATTCTAAGCTGAATGTGCCTGCTCTTGTCAGATCGCAGCAGCAATGCAGCTTAAGGCTTGGCAAGTTCCAGCATGGGAGACTGGCTTGGAATCCCAAGTTCTGGTGACCTTTTTGAACCTGAAAATTGTGTTAGTTTCTATATGAGATAGTAGAAGAAGGTTCAAATTGAACAACTGCTGTCAACGGCCATTCTAAGCTGAATGTGTGTGCTCTTGTCAGATCGCAGCAGCGATGCAGCTTAAGGCTTGGCAAGTACCAGCATGGGAGACTGGCTGGGAATCCCAAGTTCTGTTGACCTTTTTGAACCTGAAAATTGTGTTAGTTTCTCTATGAGATAGTAAAAGAAGGTTCAAATTGAACAGCTGCTGTCAACGGCAATTCTAAGCTGAATGTGCCTGCTCTCGTCAGATCGCAGCAGCAATGCAGCTTAAGGCTTGGCAATTACCAGCATGGGAGACTGGCTGGGAATCCCAAGTTCCGTTGACCTTTTTGAACCTGAAAATTGTGTTAGTTTCTATATGAGATAGTAGAAGAAGGTTCAAATTGAACAACTGCTGTCAACGGCCATTCTAAGCTGAATGTGTGTGCTCTTGTCAGATCGCAGCAGCGATGCAGCTTAAGGCTTGGCAAGTACCAGCATGGGAGACTGGCTGGGAATCCCAAGTTCTGTTGACCTTTTTGAACCTGAAAATTGTGTTAGTTTCTCTATGAGATAGTAAAAGAAGGTTCAAATTGAACAGCTGCTGTCAACGGCAATTCTAAGCTGAATGTGCCTGCTCTCGTCAGATCGCAGCAGCAATGCAGCTTAAGGCTTGGCAAGTACCAGCATGGGAGACTGGCTGGGAATCCCAAGTTCCGTTGACCTTTTTGAACCTGAAAATTGTGTTAGTTTCTCTATGAGATAGCAAAAGAAGGTTCAAATTGAACAGCTGCTGTCAACGGCCATTCTAAGCTGAATGTGCCTGCTCTCGTCAGATCGCAGCAGCAATGCAGCTTAAGGCTTGGCAAGTACCAGCATGGGGGACTGGCTGGGAATCCCAAGTTCTGTTAACCTTTTTTAACCTGAAAATTGTGTTAGTTTCTCTATGAGATAGTAAAAGAAGGTTCAAATTGAACAGCTGCTGTCAACGGCCATTCTAAGCTGAATGTGCCTGCTCTCGTCAGATCGCAGCAGCAATGCAGCTTAAGGCTTGGCAAGTACCAGCATGGGAGACTGGCTGGGAATTCCAAGTTCCGTTGACCTTTTTGAACCTGAAAATGTGTTATTTTCTATATGAGATAGTAGAAGAAGGTTCAAATTGAACAACTGCTGTCAACGGCCATTCTAAGCTGAATGTGTGTGCTCTTGTCAGATCGCAGCAGCGATGCAGCTTAAGGCTTGGCAAGTACCAGCATGGGAGACTGGCTGGGAATCCCAAGTTCTGTTGACCTTTTTGAACCTGAAAATTGTGTTAGTTTCTCTATGAGATAGTAAAAGAAGGTTCAAATTGAACAGCTGCTGTCAACGGCAATTCTAAGCTGAATGTGCCTGCTCTCGTCAGATCGCAGCAGCAATGCAGCTTAAGGCTTGGCAAGTACCAGCATGGGAGACTGGCTGGGAATCCCAAGTTCCGTTGACCTTTTTGAACCTGAAAATTGTGTTAGTTTCTCTATGAGATAGCAAAAGAAGGTTCAAATTGAACAGCTGCTGTCAACGGCCATTCTAAGCTGAATGTGCCTGCTCTCGTCAGATCGCAGCAGCAATGCAGCTTAAGGCTTGGCAAGTACCAGCATGGGGGACTGGCTGGGAATCCCAAGTTCTGTTAACCTTTTTTAACCTGAAAATTGTGTTAGTTTCTCTATGAGATAGTAAAAGAAGGTTCAAATTGAACAGCTGCTGTCAACGGCCATTCTAAGCTGAATGTGCCTGCTCTCGTCAGATCGCAGCAGCAATGCAGCTTAAGGCTTGGCAAGTACCAGCATGGGAGACTGGCTGGGAATTCCAAGTTCCGTTGACCTTTTTGAACCTGAAAATGTGTTATTTTCTCTATGAGATAGTAAAAGAAGGTTCAAATTGAACAGCTGCTGTCAACGGCCATTCTAAGCTGAATGTGCCTGCTCTCGTCAGATCGCAGCAGCAATGCAGCTTAAGGCTTGGCAAGTACCAGCATGGGAGACTGGCTGGGAATCCCAAGTTCCGTTGACCTTTTTGAACCTGAAAATTGTGTTAGTTTCTCTATGAGATAGTAAAAGAAGGTTCAAATTGAACAGCTGCTGTCAACGGCCATTCTAAGCAGAATGTGCCTGCTCTTGTCAGATCGCAGCAGCAATGCTGCTTAAGGCTTGGCAAGTACCAGCATGGGAGACTGGCTTGGAATCCCAAGTTCTGTTGACCTTTTTGAACCTGAAAATTGTGTTAGTTTCTATATGAGATAGTAGAAGAAGGTTCAAATTGAACAACTGCTGTCAACGGCCATTCTAAGCTGAATGTGTGTGCTCTTGTCAGATCGCAGCAGCGATGCAGCTTAAGGCTTGGCAAGTACCAGCATGGGAGACTGGCTGGGAATCCCAAGTTCTGTTGACCTTTTTGAACCTGAAAATTGTGTTAGTTTCTCTATGAGATAGTAAAAGAAGGTTCAAATTGAACAGCTGCTGTCAACGGCAATTCTAAGCTGAATGTGCCTGCTCTCGTCAGATCGCAGCAGCAATGCAGCTTAAGGCTTGGCAAGTACCAGCATGGGAGACTGGCTGGGAATCCCAAGTTCCGTTGACCTTTTTGAACCTGAAAATTGTGTTAGTTTCTCTATGAGATAGCAAAAGAAGGTTCAAATTGAACAGCTGCTGTCAACGGCCATTCTAAGCTGAATGTGCCTGCTCTCGTCAGATCGCAGCAGCAATGCAGCTTAAGGCTTGGCAAGTACCAGCATGGGAGACTGGCTGGGAATCCCAAGTTCTGTTGACCTTTTTTAACCTGAAAATTGTGTTATTTTCTCTATGAGATAGTAAAAGAAGGTTCAAATTGAACAGCTGCTGTCAACGGCCATTCTAAGCTGAATGTGCCTGCTCTCGTCAGATCGCAGCAGCAATGCAGCTTAAGGCTTGGCAAGTACCAGCATGGGAGACTGGCTGGGAATTCCAAGTTCCGTTGACCTTTTTGAACCTGAAAATGTGTTAGTTTCTCTATGAGATAGTAAAAGAAGGTTCAAATTGAACAGCTGCTGTCAACGGCCATTCTAAGCTGAATGTGCCTGCTCTCATCAGTTTGCAGCTTAAGGCTTGGCAAGTACCAGCATGGGAGACTGGCTGGGAATCCCAAGTTCCGTTGACCTTTTTGAACCTGAAAATTGTGTTAGTTTCTCTATGAGATAGCAAAAGAAGGTTCAAATTGAACAGCTGCTGTCAACGGCCATTCTAAGCTGAATGTGCCTGCTCTCGTCAGATCGCAGCAGCAATGCAGCGTAAGGCTTGGCAAGTACCAGCATGGGAGACTGGCTGGGAATTCCAAGTTCCGTTGACCTTTTTGAACCTGAAAATGTGTTAGTTTCTCTATGAGATAGTAAAAGAAGGTTCAAATTGAACAGCTGCTGTCAACGGCCATTCTAAGCTGAATGTGCCTGCTCTCGTCAGATCGCAGCAGCAATGCAGTGTAAGGCTTGGCAAGTACCAGCATGGGAGACTGGCTGGGAATTCCAAGTTCCGTTGACCTTTTTGAACCTGAAAATGTGTTAGTTTCTCTATGAGATAGTAAAAGAAGGTTCAAATTGAACAGCTGCTGTCAACGGCCATTCTAAGCTGAATGTGCCTGCTCTCGTCAGATCGCAGCAGCAATGCAGCTTAAGGCTTGGCAAGTACCAGCATGGGAGACTGCCTTGGAATCCCAAGTTCTGGTGACCTTTTTGAACCTGAAAATTGTGTTAGTTTCTATATGAGATAGTAGAAGAAGGTTCAAATTGAACAACTGCTGTCAACGGCCATTCTAAGCTGAATGTGTGTGCTCTTGTCAGATCGCAGCAGCGATGCAGCTTAAGGCTTGGCAAGTACCAGCATGGGAGACTGGCTGGGAATCCCAAGTTCTGTTGACCTTTTTGAACCTGAAAATTGTGTTAGTTTCTCTATGAGATAGTAAAAGAAGGTTCAAATTGAACAGCTGCTGTCAACGGCAATTCTAAGCTGAATGTGCCTGCTCTCGTCAGATCGCAGCAGCAATGCAGCTTAAGGCTTGGCAAGTACCAGCATGGGAGACTGGCTGGGAATCCCAAGTTCCGTTGACCTCTTTGAACCTGAGAATTGTGTTAGTTTCTCTATGAGATAGCAAAAGAAGGTTCAAATTGAACAGCTGTTGTCAACGGCCATTCTAAGCTGAATGTGCCTGCTCTTGTCAGATCGCAGCAGCAATGCAGCTTAAGGCTTGGCAAGTTCCAGCATGGGAGACTGGCTTGGAATCCCAAGTTCTGGTGACCTTTTTGAACCTGAAAATTGTGTTAGTTTCTATATGAGATAGTAGAAGAAGGTTCAAATTGAACAGCTGCTGTCAACGGCCATTCTAAGCTGAATGTGCCTGCTCTCATCAGATCGCAGCAGCAATGCAGCTTAAGGCTTGGCAAGTACCAGCATGGGAGACTGGCTGGGAATCCCAAGTTCCGTTGACCTTTTTGAACCTGAAAATTGTGTTAGTTTCTCTATGAGATAGTAAAAGAAGGTTCAAATTGAACAGCTGCTGTCAACGGCAATTCTAAGCTGAATGTGCCTGCTCTCGTCAGATCGCAGCAGCAATGCAGCTTAAGGCTTGGCAAGTACCAGCATGGGAGACTGGCTGGGAATCCCAAGTTCCGTTGACCTTTTTGAACCTGAAAATTGTGTTAGTTTCTCTATGAGATAGCAAAAGAAGGTTCAAATTGAACAGCTGCTGTCAACGGCCATTCTAAGCTGAATGTGCCTGCTCTCGTCAGATCGCAGCAGCAATGCAGCTTAAGGCTTGGCAAGTACCAGCAAGGGAGACTGGCTGGGAATCCCAAGTTCTGTTGACCTTTTTTAACCTGAAAATTGTGTTATTTTCTCTATGAGATAGTAAAAGAAGGTTCAAATTGAACAGCTGCTGTCAACGGCCATTCTAAGCTGAATGTGCCTGCTCTCGTCAGATCGCAGCAGCAATGCAGCTTAAGGCTTGGCAAGTACCAGCATGGGAGACTGGCTGGGAATTCCAAGTTCGGTTGACCTTTTTGAACCTGAAAATGTGTTAGTTTCTCTATGAGATAGTAAAAGAAGGTTCAAATTGAACAGCTGCTGTCAACGGCCATTCTAAGCTGAATGTGCCTGCTCTCATCAGTTTGCAGCTTAAGGCTTGGCAAGTACCAGCATGGGAGACTGGCTGGGAACCCCAAGTTCCGTTGACCTTTTTGAACCTGAAAATTGTGTTAGTTTCTCTATGAGATAGCAAAAGAAGGTTCAAATTGAACAGCTGCTGTCAACGGCCATTCTAAGCTGAATGTGCCTGCTCTCGTCAGATCGCAGCAGCAATGCAGCGTAAGGCTTGGCAAGTACCAGCATGGGAGACTGGCTGGGAATTCCAAGTTCCGTTGACCTTTTTGAACCTGAAAATGTGTTAGTTTCTCTATGAGATAGTAAAAGAAGGTTCAAATTGAACAGCTGCTGTCAACGGCCATTCTAAGCTGAATGTGCCTGCTCTCGTCAGATCGCAGCAGCAATGCAGTGTAAGGCTTGGCAAGTACCAGCATGGGAGACTGGCTGGGAATTCCAAGTTCCGTTGACCTTTTTGAACCTGAAAATGTGTTAGTTTCTCTATGAGATAGTAAAAGAAGGTTCAAATTGAACAGCTGCTGTCAACGGCCATTCTAAGCTGAATGTGCCTGCTCTCGTCAGATCGCAGCAGCAATGCAGCTTAAGGCTTGGCAAGTACCAGCATGGGAGACTGCCTTGGAATCCCAAGTTCTGGTGACCTTTTTGAACCTAAAAATTGTGTTAGTTTCTATATGAGATAGTAGAAGAAGGTTCAAATTGAACAACTGCTGTCAACGGCCATTCTAAGCTGAATGTGTGTGCTCTTGTCAGATCGCAGCAGCGATGCAGCTTAAGGCTTGGCAAGTACCAGCATGGGAGACTGGCTGGGAATCCCAAGTTCTGTTGACCTTTTTGAACCTGAAAATTGTGTTAGTTTCTCTATGAGATAGTAAAAGAAGGTTCAAATTGAACAGCTGCTGTCAACGGCAATTCTAAGCTGAATGTGCCTGCTCTCGTCAGATCGCAGCAGCAATGCAGCTTAAGGCTTGGCAAGTACCAGCATGGGAGACTGGCTTGGAATCCCAAGTTCCGTTGACCTCTTTGAACCTGAGAATTGTGTTAGTTTCTCTATGAGATAGCAAAAGAAGGTTCAAATTGAACAGCTGTTGTCAACGGCCATTCTAAGCTGAATGTGCCTGCTCTTGTCAGATCGCAGCAGCAATGCAGCTTAAGGCTTGGCAAGTACCAGCATGGGGGACTGGCTGGGAATCCCAAGTTCTGTTGACCTTTTTGAACCTGAAAATTGTGTTAGTTTCTCTATGAGATAGTAAAAGAAGGTTCAAATTGAACAGCTGCTGTCAACGGCCATTCTAAGCTGAATGTGCCTGCTCTCGTCAGATCGCAGCAGCAATGCAGCTTAAGGCTTGGCAAGTACCAGCATGGGAGACTGGCTGGGAATTCCAAGTTCCGTTGACCTTTTTGAACCTGAAAATGTGTTAGTTTCTCTATGAGATAGTAAAAGAAGGTTCAAATTGAACAGCTGCTGTCAACGGCCATTCTAAGCTGAATGTGCCTGCTCTCGTCAGATCGCAGCAGCAATGCAGCTTAAGGCTTGGCAAGTACCAGCATGGGAGACTGGCTGGGAATCCCAAGTTCTGTTGACCTTTTTGAACCTGAAAATTGTGTTAGTTTCTCTATGAGATAGCAAAAGAAGGTTCAAATTGAACAGCTGCTGTCAACGGCCATTCTAAGCTGAATGTGCCTGCTCTTGTCAGATCGCAGCAGCAATGCAGCTTAAGGCTTGGCAAGTACCAGCATGGGAGACTGGCTGGGAATCCCAAGTTCTGTTGACCTTTTTGAACCTGAAAATTGTGTTAGTTTCTCTATGAGATAGTAAAAGAAGGTTCAAATTGAACAGCTGCTGTCAACGGCCATTCTAAGCTGAATGTGCCTGCTCTTGTCAGATCGCAGCAGCAATGCAGCTTAAGGCTTGGCAAGTACCAGCATGGGAGACTGGCTTGGAATCCCAAGTTCTGGTGACCTTTTTGAACCTGAAAATTGTGTTAGTTTCTATATGAGATAGTAGAAGAAGGTTCAAATTGAACAACTGCTGTCAACGGCCATTCTAAGCTGAATGTGTGTGCTCTTGTCAGATCGCAGCAGCGATGCAGCTTAAGGCTTGGCAAGTACCAGCATGGGAGACTGGCTGGGAATCCCAAGTTCTGTTGACCTTTTTGAACCTGAAAATTGTGTTAGTTTCTCTATGAGATAGTAAAAGAAGGTTCAAATTGAACAGCTGCTGTCAACGGCCATTCTAAGCTGAATGTGCCTGCTCTCGTCAGATCGCAGCAGCAATGCAGCTTAAGGCTTGGCAAGTACCAGCATGGGAGACTGGCTGGGAATTCCAAGTTCCGTTGACCTTTTTGAACCTGAAAATGTGTTAGTTTCTCTATGAGATAGTAAAAGAAGGTTCAAATTGAACAGCTGCTGTCAACGGCCATTCTAAGCTGAATGTGCCTGCTCTCGTCAGATCGCAGCAGCAATGCAGCTTAAGGCTTGGCAAGTACCAGCATGGGAGACTGGCTGGGAATTCCAAGTTCCGTTGACCTTTTTGAACCTGAAAATGTGTTAGTTTCTCTATGAGATAGTAAAAGAAGGTTCAAATTGAACAGCTGCTGTCAACGGCCATTCTAAGCTGAATGTGCCTGCTCTCATCAGTTTGCAGCAGCAATGCAGCTTAAGGCTTGGCAAGTACCAGCATGGGAGACTGGCTGGGAATCCCAAGTTCCGTTGACCTTTTTGAACCTGAAAATTGTGTTAGTTTCTCTATGAGATAGCAAAAGAAGGTTCAAATTGAACAGCTGCTGTCAACGGCCATTCTAAGCTGAATGTGCCTGCTCTCGTCAGATCGCAGCAGCAATGCAGCGTAAGGCTTGGCAAGTACCAGCATGGGAGACTGGCTGGGAATTCCAAGTTCCGTTGACCTTTTTGAACCTGAAAATGTGTTAGTTTCTCTATGAGATAGTAAAAGAAGGTTCAAATTGAACAGCTGCTGTCAACGGCCATTCTAAGCTGAATGTGCCTGCTCTCGTCAGATCGCAGCAGCAATGCAGTGTAAGGCTTGGCAAGTACCAGCATGGGAGACTGGCTGGGAATTCCAAAATCCGTTGACCTTTTTGAACCTGAAAATGTGTTAGTTTCTCTATGAGATAGTAAAAGAAGGTTCAAATTGAACAGCTGCTGTCAACGGCCATTCTAAGCTGAATGTGCCTGCTCTCGTCAGATCGCAGCAGCAATGCAGCTTAAGGCTTGGCAAGTACCAGCATGGGAGACTGCCTTGGAATCCCAAGTTCTGGTGACCTTTTTGAACCTGAAAATTGTGTTAGTTTCTATATGAGATAGTAGAAGAAGGTTCAAATTGAACAACTGCTGTCAACGGCAATTCTAAGCTGAATGTGCCTGCTCTCGTCAGATCGCAGCAGCAATGCAGCTTAAGGCTTGGCAAGTACCAGCATGGGAGACTGGCTGGGAATCCCAAGTTCCGTTGACCTCTTTGAACCTGAGAATTGTGTTAGTTTCTCTATGAGATAGCAAAAGAAGGTTCAAATTGAACAGCTGCTGTCAACGGCCATTCTAAGCTGAATGTGCCTGCTCTCGTCAGATCGCAGCAGCAATGCAGCTTAAGGCTTGGCTAGTACCAGCATGGGGGACTGGCTGGGAATCCCAAGTTCTGTTGACCTTTTTGAACCTGAAAATTGTGTTAGTTTCTCTATGAGATAGTAAAAGAAGGTTCAAATTGAACAGCTGCTGTCAACGGCCATTCTAAGCTGAATGTGCCTGCTCTCGTCAGATCGCAGCAGCAATGCAGCTTAAGGCTTGGCAAGTACCAGCATGGGAGACTGGCTGGGAATCCCAAGTTCCGTTGACCTTTTTGAACCTGAAAATTGTGTTAGTTTCTCTATGAGATAGCAAAAGAAGGTTCAAATTGAACAGCTGCTGTCAACGGCCATTCTAAGCTGAATGTGCCTGCTCTTGTCAGATCGCAGCAGCAATGCAGCTTAAGGCTTGGCAAGTACCAGCATGGGAGACTGGCTGGGAATCCCAAGTTCTGTTGACCTTTTTGAACCTGAAAATTGTGTTAGTTTCTCTATGAGATAGTAAAAGAAGGTTCAAATTGAACAGCTGCTGTCAACGGCCATTCTAAGCTGAATGTGCCTGCTCTTGTCAGATCGCAGCAGCAATGCAGCTTAAGGCTTGGCAAGTACCAGCATGGGAGACTGGCTTGGAATCCCAAGTTCTGGAGACCTTTTTCAACCTGAAAATTGTGTTAGTTTCTATATGAGATAGTAGAAGAAGGTTCAAATTGAACAACTGCTGTCAACGGCCATTCTAAGCTGAATGTGTGTGCTCTTGTCAGATCGCAGCAGCGATGCAGCTTAAGGCTTGGCAAGTACCAGCATGGGAGACTGGCTGGGAATCCCAAGTTCTGTTGACCTTTTTGAACCTGAAAATTGTGTTAGTTTCTCTATGAGATAGTAAAAGAAGGTTCAAATTGAACAGCTGCTGTCAACGGCCATTCTAAGCTGAATGTGCCTGCTCTCGTCAGATCGCAGCAGCAATGCAGCTTAAGGCTTGGCAAGTACCAGCATGGGAGACTGGCTGGGAATTCCAAGTTCCGTTGACCTTTTTGAACCTGAAAATGTGTTAGTTTCTCTATGAGATAGTAAAAGAAGGTTCAAATTGAACAGCTGCTGTCAACGGCCATTCTAAGCTGAATGTGCCTGCTCTCATCAGATCGCAGCAGCAATGCAGCTTAAGGCTTGGCAAGTACCAGCATGGGAGACTGGCTGGGAATCCCAAGTTCCGTTGACCTTTTTGAACCTGAAAATTGTGTTAGTTTCTCTATGAGATAGCAAAAGAAGGTTCAAATTGAACAGCTGCTGTCAACGGCCATTCTAAGCTGAATGTGCCTGCTCTTGTCAGATCGCAGCAGCAATGCAGCGTAAGGCTTGGCAAGTACCAGCATGGGAGACTGGCTGGGAATTCCAAGTTCCGTTGACCTTTTTGAACCTGAAAATGTGTTAGTTTCTCTATGAGATAGTAAAAGAAGGTTCAAATTGAACAGCTGCTGTCAACGGCCATTCTAAGCTGAATGTGCCTGCTCTCGTCAGATCGCAGCAGCAATGCAGCTTAAGGCTTGGCAAGTACCAGCATGGGAGACTGGCTTGGAATCCCAAGTTCTGGTGACCTTTTTGAACCTGAAAATTGTGTTAGTTTCTATATGAGATAGTAGAAGAAGGTTCAAATTGAACAACTGCTGTCAACGGCCATTCCAAGCTGAATGTGCCTGCTCTTGTCAGATCGCAGCAGCAATGCAGCTTAAGGCTTGGCAAGTACCAGCATGGGAGACTGGCTTGGAATCCCAAGTTCTGGTGACCTTTTTGAACCTGAAAATTGTGTTAGTTTCTATATGAGATAGTAGAAGAAGGTTCAAATTGAACAACTGCTGTCAACGGCCATTCTAAGCTGAATGTGCCTGCTCTCGTCAGATCGCAGCAGCAATGCAGCTTAAGGCTTGGCAAGTACCAGCATGGGGGACTGGCTGGGAATCCCAAGTTCTGTTAACCTTTTTTAACCTGAAAATTGTGTTAGTTTCTCTATGAGATAGTAAAAGAAGGTTCAAATTGAACAGCTGCTGTCAACGGCCATTCTAAGCTGAATGTGCCTGCTCTCGTCAGATCGCAGCAGCAATGCAGCTTAAGGCTTGGCAAGTACCAGCATGGGAGACTGGCTGGGAATTCCAAGTTCCGTTGACCTTTTTGAACCTGAAAATGTGTTATTTTCTCTATGAGATAGTAAAAGAAGGTTCAAATTGAACAGCTGCTGTCAACGGCCATTCTAAGCTGAATGTGCCTGCTCTCGTCAGATCGCAGCAGCAATGCAGCTTAAGGCTTGGCAAGTACCAGCATGGGAGACTGGCTGGGAATCCCAAGTTCCGTTGACCTTTTTGAACCTGAAAATTGTGTTAGTTTCTCTATGAGATAGTAAAAGAAGGTTCAAATTGAACAGCTGCTGTCAACGGCCATTCTAAGCAGAATGTGCCTGCTCTTGTCAGATCGCAGCAGCAATGCTGCTTAAGGCTTGGCAAGTACCAGCATGGGAGACTGGCTTGGAATCCCAAGTTCTGTTGACCTTTTTGAACCTGAAAATTGTGTTAGTTTCTATATGAGATAGTAGAAGAAGGTTCAAATTGAACAACTGCTGTCAACGGCCATTCTAAGCTGAATGTGTGTGCTCTTGTCAGATCGCAGCAGCGATGCAGCTTAAGGCTTGGCAAGTACCAGCATGGGAGACTGGCTGGGAATCCCAAGTTCTGTTGACCTTTTTGAACCTGAAAATTGTGTTAGTTTCTCTATGAGATAGTAAAAGAAGGTTCAAATTGAACAGCTGCTGTCAACGGCAATTCTAAGCTGAATGTGCCTGCTCTCGTCAGATCGCAGCAGCAATGCAGCTTAAGGCTTGGCAAGTACCAGCATGGGAGACTGGCTGGGAATCCCAAGTTCCGTTGACCTTTTTGAACCTGAAAATTGTGTTAGTTTCTCTATGAGATAGCAAAAGAAGGTTCAAATTGAACAGCTGCTGTCAACGGCCATTCTAAGCTGAATGTGCCTGCTCTCGTCAGATCGCAGCAGCAATGCAGCTTAAGGCTTGGCAAGTACCAGCATGGGAGACTGGCTGGGAATCCCAAGTTCTGTTGACCTTTTTTAACCTGAAAATTGTGTTATTTTCTCTATGAGATAGTAAAAGAAGGTTCAAATTGAACAGCTGCTGTCAACGGCCATTCTAAGCTGAATGTGCCTGCTCTCGTCAGATCGCAGCAGCAATGCAGCTTAAGGCTTGGCAAGTACCAGCATGGGAGACTGGCTGGGAATTCCAAGTTCCGTTGACCTTTTTGAACCTGAAAATGTGTTAGTTTCTCTATGAGATAGTAAAAGAAGGTTCAAATTGAACAGCTGCTGTCAACGGCCATTCTAAGCTGAATGTGCCTGCTCTCATCAGTTTGCAGCTTAAGGCTTGGCAAGTACCAGCATGGGAGACTGGCTGGGAATCCCAAGTTCCGTTGACCTTTTTGAACCTGAAAATTGTGTTAGTTTCTCTATGAGATAGCAAAAGAAGGTTCAAATTGAACAGCTGCAGTCAACGGCCATTCTAAGCTGAATGTGCCTGCTCTCGTCAGATCGCAGCAGCAATGCAGCGTAAGGCTTGGCAAGTACCAGCATGGGAGACTGGCTGGGAATTCCAAGTTCCGTTGACCTTTTTGAACCTGAAAATGTGTTAGTTTCTCTATGAGATAGTAAAAGAAGGTTCAAATTGAACAGCTGCTGTCAACGGCCATTCTAAGCTGAATGTGCCTGCTCTCGTCAGATCGCAGCAGCAATGCAGTGTAAGGCTTGGCAAGTACCAGCATGGGAGACTGGCTGGGAATTCCAAGTTCCGTTGACCTTTTTGAACCTGAAAATGTGTTAGTTTCTCTATGAGATAGTAAAAGAAGGTTCAAATTGAACAGCTGCTGTCAACGGCCATTCTAAGCTGAATGTGCCTGCTCTCGTCAGATCGCAGCAGCAATGCAGCTTAAGGCTTGGCAAGTACCAGCATGGGAGACTGCCTTGGAATCCCAAGTTCTGGTGACCTTTTTGAACCTGAAAATTGTGTTAGTTTCTATATGAGATAGTAGAAGAAGGTTCAAATTGAACAACTGCTGTCAACGGCCATTCTAAGCTGAATGTGTGTGCTCTTGTCAGATCGCAGCAGCGATGCAGCTTAAGGCTTGGCAAGTACCAGCATGGGAGACTGGCTGGGAATCCCAAGTTCTGTTGACCTTTTTGAACCTGAAAATTGTGTTAGTTTCTCTATGAGATAGTAAAAGAAGGTTCAAATTGAACAGCTGCTGTCAACGGCAATTCTAAGCTGAATGTGCCTGCTCTCGTCAGATCGCAGCAGCAATGCAGCTTAAGGCTTGGCAAGTACCAGCATGGGAGACTGGCTGGGAATCCCAAGTTCCGTTGACCTCTTTGAACCTGAGAATTGTGTTAGTTTCTCTATGAGATAGCAAAAGAAGGTTCAAATTGAACAGCTGTTGTCAACGGCCATTCTAAGCTGAATGTGCCTGCTCTTGTCAGATCGCAGCAGCAATGCAGCTTAAGGCTTGGCAAGTTCCAGCATGGGAGACTGGCTTGGAATCCCAAGTTCTGGTGACCTTTTTGAACCTGAAAATTGTGTTAGTTTCTATATGAGATAGTAGAAGAAGGTTCAAATTGAACAGCTGCTGTCAACGGCCATTCTAAGCTGAATGTGCCTGCTCTCATCAGATCGCAGCAGCAATGCAGCTTAAGGCTTGGCAAGTACCAGCATGGGAGACTGGCTGGGAATCCCAAGTTCCGTTGACCTTTTTGAACCTGAAAATTGTGTTAGTTTCTCTATGAGATAGTAAAAGAAGGTTCAAATTGAACAGCTGCTGTCAACGGCAATTCTAAGCTGAATGTGCCTGCTCTCGTCAGATCGCAGCAGCAATGCAGCTTAAGGCTTGGCAAGTACCAGCATGGGAGACTGGCTGGGAATCCCAAGTTCCGTTGACCTTTTTGAACCTGAAAATTGTGTTAGTTTCTCTATGAGATAGCAAAAGAAGGTTCAAATTGAACAGCTGCTGTCAACGGCCATTCTAAGCTGAATGTGCCTGCTCTCGTCAGATCGCAGCAGCAATGCAGCTTAAGGCTTGGCAAGTACCAGCAAGGGAGACTGGCTGGGAATCCCAAGTTCTGTTGACCTTTTTTAACCTGAAAATTGTGTTATTTTCTCTATGAGATAGTAAAAGAAGGTTCAAATTGAACAGCTGCTGTCAACGGCCATTCTAAGCTGAATGTGCCTGCTCTCGTCAGATCGCAGCAGCAATGCAGCTTAAGGCTTGGCAAGTACCAGCATGGGAGACTGGCTGGGAATTCCAAGTTCGGTTGACCTTTTTGAACCTGAAAATGTGTTAGTTTCTCTATGAGATAGTAAAAGAAGGTTCAAATTGAACAGCTGCTGTCAACGGCCATTCTAAGCTGAATGTGCCTGCTCTCATCAGTTTGCAGCTTAAGGCTTGGCAAGTACCAGCATGGGAGACTGGCTGGGAATCCCAAGTTCCGTTGACCTTTTTGAACCTGAAAATTGTGTTAGTTTCTCTATGAGATAGCAAAAGAAGGTTCAAATTGAACAGCTGCTGTCAACGGCCATTCTAAGCTGAATGTGCCTGCTCTCGTCAGATCGCAGCAGCAATGCAGCGTAAGGCTTGGCAAGTACCAGCATGGGAGACTGGCTGGGAATTCCAAGTTCCGTTGACCTTTTTGAACCTGAAAATGTGTTAGTTTCTCTATGAGATAGTAAAAGAAGGTTCAAATTGAACAGCTGCTGTCAACGGCCATTCTAAGCTGAATGTGCCTGCTCTCGTCAGATCGCAGCAGCAATGCAGTGTAAGGCTTGGCAAGTACCAGCATGGGAGACTGGCTGGGAATTCCAAGTTCCGTTGACCTTTTTGAACCTGAAAATGTGTTAGTTTCTCTATGAGATAGTAAAAGAAGGTTCAAATTGAACAGCTGCTGTCAACGGCCATTCTAAGCTGAATGTGCCTGCTCTCGTCAGATCGCAGCAGCAATGCAGCTTAAGGCTTGGCAAGTACCAGCATGGGAGACTGCCTTGGAATCCCAAGTTCTGGTGACCTTTTTGAACCTGAAAATTGTGTTAGTTTCTATATGAGATAGTAGAAGAAGGTTCAAATTGAACAACTGCTGTCAACGGCCATTCTAAGCTGAATGTGTGTGCTCTTGTCAGATCGCAGCAGCGATGCAGCTTAAGGCTTGGCAAGTACCAGCATGGGAGACTGGCTGGGAATCCCAAGTTCTGTTGACCTTTTTGAACCTGAAAATTGTGTTAGTTTCTCTATGAGATAGTAAAAGAAGGTTCAAATTGAACAGCTGCTGTCAACGGCAATTCTAAGCTGAATGTGCCTGCTCTCGTCAGATCGCAGCAGCAATGCAGCTTAAGGCTTGGCAAGTACCAGCATGGGAGACTGGCTTGGAATCCCAAGTTCCGTTGACCTCTTTGAACCTGAGAATTGTGTTAGTTTCTCTATGAGATAGCAAAAGAAGGTTCAAATTGAACAGCTGTTGTCAACGGCCATTCTAAGCTGAATGTGCCTGCTCTTGTCAGATCGCAGCAGCAATGCAGCTTAAGGCTTGGCAAGTACCAGCATGGGGGACTGGCTGGGAATCCCAAGTTCTGTTGACCTTTTTGAACCTGAAAATTGTGTTAGTTTCTCTATGAGATAGTAAAAGAAGGTTCAAATTGAACAGCTGCTGTCAACGGCCATTCTAAGCTGAATGTGCCTGCTCTCGTCAGATCGCAGCAGCAATGCAGCTTAAGGCTTGGCAAGTACCAGCATGGGAGACTGGCTGGGAATTCCAAGTTCCGTTGACCTTTTTGAACCTGAAAATGTGTTAGTTTCTCTATGAGATAGTAAAAGAAGGTTCAAATTGAACAGCTGCTGTCAACGGCCATTCTAAGCTGAATGTGCCTGCTCTCGTCAGATCGCAGCAGCAATGCAGCTTAAGGCTTGGCAAGTACCAGCATGGGAGACTGGCTGGGAATCCCAAGTTCCGTTGACCTCTTTGAACCTGAGAATTGTGTTAGTTTCTCTATGAGATAGCAAAAGAAGGTTCAAATTGAACAGCTGCTGTCAACGGCCATTCTAAGCTGAATGTGCCTGCTCTCGTCAGATCGCAGCAGCAATGCAGCTTAAGGCTTGGCTAGTACCAGCATGGGGGACTGGCTGGGAATCCCAAGTTCTGTTGACCTTTTTGAACCTGAAAATTGTGTTAGTTTCTCTATGAGATAGTAAAAGAAGGTTCAAATTGAACAGCTGCTGTCAACGGCCATTCTAAGCTGAATGTGCCTGCTCTCGTCAGATCGCAGCAGCAATGCAGCTTAAGGCTTGGCAAGTACCAGCATGGGAGACTGGCTGGGAATCCCAAGTTCCGTTGACCTTTTTGAACCTGAAAATTGTGTTAGTTTCTCTATGAGATAGCAAAAGAAGGTTCAAATTGAACAGCTGCTGTCAACGGCCATTCTAAGCTGAATGTGCCTGCTCTTGTCAGATCGCAGCAGCAATGCAGCTTAAGGCTTGGCAAGTACCAGCATGGGAGACTGGCTGGGAATCCCAAGTTCTGTTGACCTTTTTGAACCTGAAAATTGTGTTAGTTTCTCTATGAGATAGTAAAAGAAGGTTCAAATTGAACAGCTGCTGTCAACGGCCATTCTAAGCTGAATGTGCCTGCTCTTGTCAGATCGCAGCAGCAATGCAGCTTAAGGCTTGGCAAGTACCAGCATGGGAGACTGGCTTGGAATCCCAAGTTCTGGAGACCTTTTTCAACCTGAAAATTGTGTTAGTTTCTATATGAGATAGTAGAAGAAGGTTCAAATTGAACAACTGCTGTCAACGGCCATTCTAAGCTGAATGTGTGTGCTCTTGTCAGATCGCAGCAGCGATGCAGCTTAAGGCTTGGCAAGTACCAGCATGGGAGACTGGCTGGGAATCCCAAGTTCTGTTGACCTTTTTGAACCTGAAAATTGTGTTAGTTTCTCTATGAGATAGTAAAAGAAGGTTCAAATTGAACAGCTGCTGTCAACGGCCATTCTAAGCTGAATGTGCCTGCTCTCGTCAGATCGCAGCAGCAATGCAGCTTAAGGCTTGGCAAGTACCAGCATGGGAGACTGGCTGGGAATTCCAAGTTCCGTTGACCTTTTTGAACCTGAAAATGTGTTAGTTTCTCTATGAGATAGTAAAAGAAGGTTCAAATTGAACAGCTGCTGTCAACGGCCATTCTAAGCTGAATGTGCCTGCTCTCATCAGATCGCAGCAGCAATGCAGCTTAAGGCTTGGCAAGTACCAGCATGGGAGACTGGCTGGGAATCCCAAGTTCCGTTGACCTTTTTGAACCTGAAAATTGTGTTAGTTTCTCTATGAGATAGCAAAAGAAGGTTCAAATTGAACAGCTGCTGTCAACGGCCATTCTAAGCTGAATGTGCCTGCTCTTGTCAGATCGCAGCAGCAATGCAGCGTAAGGCTTGGCAAGTACCAGCATGGGAGACTGGCTGGGAATTCCAAGTTCCGTTGACCTTTTTGAACCTGAAAATGTGTTAGTTTCTCTATGAGATAGTAAAAGAAGGTTCAAATTGAACAGCTGCTGTCAACGGCCATTCTAAGCTGAATGTGCCTGCTCTCGTCAGATCGCAGCAGCAATGCAGCTTAAGGCTTGGCAAGTACCAGCATGGGAGACTGGCTTGGAATCCCAAGTTCTGGTGACCTTTTTGAACCTGAAAATTGTGTTAGTTTCTATATGAGATAGTAGAAGAAGGTTCAAATTGAACAACTGCTGTCAACGGCCATTCCAAGCTGAATGTGCCTGCTCTTGTCAGATCGCAGCAGCAATGCAGCTTAAGGCTTGGCAAGTACCAGCATGGGAGACTGGCTTGGAATCCCAAGTTCTGGTGACCTTTTTGAACCTGAAAATTGTGTTAGTTTCTATATGAGATAGTAGAAGAAGGTTCAAATTGAACAACTGCTGTCAACGGCCATTCTAAGCTGAATGTGCCTGCTCTCGTCAGATCGCAGCAGCAATGCAGCTTAAGGCTTGGCAAGTACCAGCATGGGGGACTGGCTGGGAATCCCAAGTTCTGTTAACCTTTTTTAACCTGAAAATTGTGTTAGTTTCTCTATGAGATAGTAAAAGAAGGTTCAAATTGAACAGCTGCTGTCAACGGCCATTCTAAGCTGAATGTGCCTGCTCTCGTCAGATCGCAGCAGCAATGCAGCTTAAGGCTTGGCAAGTACCAGCATGGGAGACTGGCTGGGAATTCCAAGTTCCGTTGACCTTTTTGAACCTGAAAATGTGTTATTTTCTCTATGAGATAGTAAAAGAAGGTTCAAATTGAACAGCTGCTGTCAACGGCCATTCTAAGCTGAATGTGCCTGCTCTCGTCAGATCGCAGCAGCAATGCAGCTTAAGGCTTGGCAAGTACCAGCATGGGAGACTGGCTGGGAATCCCAAGTTCCGTTGACCTTTTTGAACCTGAAAATTGTGTTAGTTTCTCTATGAGATAGTAAAAGAAGGTTCAAATTGAACAGCTGCTGTCAACGGCCATTCTAAGCAGAATGTGCCTGCTCTTGTCAGATCGCAGCAGCAATGCTGCTTAAGGCTTGGCAAGTACCAGCATGGGAGACTGGCTTGGAATCCCAAGTTCTGTTGACCTTTTTGAACCTGAAAATTGTGTTAGTTTCTATATGAGATAGTAGAAGAAGGTTCAAATTGAACAACTGCTGTCAACGGCCATTCTAAGCTGAATGTGTGTGCTCTTGTCAGATCGCAGCAGCGATGCAGCTTAAGGCTTGGCAAGTACCAGCATGGGAGACTGGCTGGGAATCCCAAGTTCTGTTGACCTTTTTGAACCTGAAAATTGTGTTAGTTTCTCTATGAGATAGTAAAAGAAGGTTCAAATTGAACAGCTGCTGTCAACGGCAATTCTAAGCTGAATGTGCCTGCTCTCGTCAGATCGCAGCAGCAATGCAGCTTAAGGCTTGGCAAGTACCAGCATGGGAGACTGGCTGGGAATCCCAAGTTCCGTTGACCTTTTTGAACCTGAAAATTGTGTTAGTTTCTCTATGAGATAGCAAAAGAAGGTTCAAATTGAACAGCTGCTGTCAACGGCCATTCTAAGCTGAATGTGCCTGCTCTCGTCAGATCGCAGCAGCAATGCAGCTTAAGGCTTGGCAAGTACCAGCATGGGAGACTGGCTGGGAATCCCAAGTTCTGTTGACCTTTTTTAACCTGAAAATTGTGTTATTTTCTCTATGAGATAGTAAAAGAAGGTTCAAATTGAACAGCTGCTGTCAACGGCCATTCTAAGCTGAATGTGCCTGCTCTCGTCAGATCGCAGCAGCAATGCAGCTTAAGGCTTGGCAAGTACCAGCATGGGAGACTGGCT
Source organism: Engystomops pustulosus (assembly GCF_040894005.1). Lineage (NCBI taxonomy): Eukaryota > Metazoa > Chordata > Amphibia > Anura > Leptodactylidae > Engystomops > Engystomops pustulosus. The sequence continues at coordinate 62,093,810 of NC_092419.1, forward strand.
GGGAATTCCAAGTTCCGTTGACCTTTTTGAACCTGAAAATGTGTTAGTTTCTCTATGAGATAGTAAAAGAAGGTTCAAATTGAACAGCTGCTGTCAACGGCCATTCTAAGCTGAATGTGCCTGCTCTCATCAGTTTGCAGCTTAAGGCTTGGCAAGTACCAGCATGGGAGACTGGCTGGGAATCCCAAGTTCCGTTGACCTTTTTGAACCTGAAAATTGTGTTAGTTTCTCTATGAGATAGCAAAAGAAGGTTCAAATTGAACAGCTGCTGTCAACGGCCATTCTAAGCTGAATGTGCCTGCTCTCGTCAGATCGCAGCAGCAATGCAGCGTAAGGCTTGGCAAGTACCAGCATGGGAGACTGGCTGGGAATTCCAAGTTCCGTTGACCTTTTTGAACCTGAAAATGTGTTAGTTTCTCTATGAGATAGTAAAAGAAGGTTCAAATTGAACAGCTGCTGTCAACGGCCATTCTAAGCTGAATGTGCCTGCTCTCGTCAGATCGCAGCAGCAATGCAGTGTAAGGCTTGGCAAGTACCAGCATGGGAGACTGGCTGGGAATTCCAAGTTCCGTTGACCTTTTTGAACCTGAAAATGTGTTAGTTTCTCTATGAGATAGTAAAAGAAGGTTCAAATTGAACAGCTGCTGTCAACGGCCATTCTAAGCTGAATGTGCCTGCTCTCGTCAGATCGCAGCAGCAATGCAGCTTAAGGCTTGGCAAGTACCAGCATGGGAGACTGCCTTGGAATCCCAAGTTCTGGTGACCTTTTTGAACCTGAAAATTGTGTTAGTTTCTATATGAGATAGTAGAAGAAGGTTCAAATTGAACAACTGCTGTCAACGGCCATTCTAAGCTGAATGTGTGTGCTCTTGTCAGATCGCAGCAGCGATGCAGCTTAAGGCTTGGCAAGTACCAGCATGGGAGACTGGCTGGGAATCCCAAGTTCTGTTGACCTTTTTGAACCTGAAAATTGTGTTAGTTTCTCTATGAGATAGTAAAAGAAGGTTCAAATTGAACAGCTGCTGTCAACGGCAATTCTAAGCTGAATGTGCCTGCTCTCGTCAGATCGCAGCAGCAATGCAGCTTAAGGCTTGGCAAGTACCAGCAAGACTGGCTGGGAATCCCAAGTTCCGTTGACCTCTTTGAACCTGAGAATTGTGTTAGTTTCTCTATGAGATAGCAAAAGAAGGTTCAAATTGAACAGCTGTTGTCAACGGCCATTCTAAGCTGAATGTGCCTGCTCTTGTCAGATCGCAGCAGCAATGCAGCTTAAGGCTTGGCAAGTTCCAGCATGGGAGACTGGCTTGGAATCCCAAGTTCTGGTGACCTTTTTGAACCTGAAAATTGTGTTAGTTTCTATATGAGATAGTAGAAGAAGGTTCAAATTGAACAGCTGCTGTCAACGGCCATTCTAAGCTGAATGTGCCTGCTCTCATCAGATCGCAGCAGCAATGCAGCTTAAGGCTTGGCAAGTACCAGCATGGGAGACTGGCTGGGAATCCCAAGTTCCGTTGACCTTTTTGAACCTGAAAATTGTGTTAGTTTCTCTATGAGATAGTAAAAGAAGGTTCAAATTGAACAGCTGCTGTCAACGGCAATTCTAAGCTGAATGTGCCTGCTCTCGTCAGATCGCAGCAGCAATGCAGCTTAAGGCTTGGCAAGTACCAGCATGGGAGACTGGCTGGGAATCCCAAGTTCCGTTGACCTTTTTGAACCTGAAAATTGTGTTAGTTTCTCTATGAGATAGCAAAAGAAGGTTCAAATTGAACAGCTGCTGTCAACGGCCATTCTAAGCTGAATGTGCCTGCTCTCGTCAGATCGCAGCAGCAATGCAGCTTAAGGCTTGGCAAGTACCAGCAAGGGAGACTGGCTGGGAATCCCAAGTTCTGTTGACCTTTTTTAACCTGAAAATTGTGTTATTTTCTCTATGAGATAGTAAAAGAAGGTTCAAATTGAACAGCTGCTGTCAACGGCCATTCTAAGCTGAATGTGCCTGCTCTCGTCAGATCGCAGCAGCAATGCAGCTTAAGGCTTGGCAAGTACCAGCATGGGAGACTGGCTGGGAATTCCAAGTTCGGTTGACCTTTTTGAACCTGAAAATGTGTTAGTTTCTCTATGAGATAGTAAAAGAAGGTTCAAATTGAACAGCTGCTGTCAACGGCCATTCTAAGCTGAATGTGCCTGCTCTCATCAGTTTGCAGCTTAAGGCTTGGCAAGTACCAGCATGGGAGACTGGCTGGGAATCCCAAGTTCCGTTGACCTTTTTGAACCTGAAAATTGTGTTAGTTTCTCTATGAGATAGCAAAAGAAGGTTCAAATTGAACAGCTGCTGTCAACGGCCATTCTAAGCTGAATGTGCCTGCTCTCGTCAGATCGCAGCAGCAATGCAGCGTAAGGCTTGGCAAGTACCAGCATGGGAGACTGGCTGGGAATTCCAAGTTCCGTTGACCTTTTTGAACCTGAAAATGTGTTAGTTTCTCTATGAGATAGTAAAAGAAGGTTCAAATTGAACAGCTGCTGTCAACGGCCATTCTAAGCTGAATGTGCCTGCTCTCGTCAGATCGCAGCAGCAATGCAGTGTAAGGCTTGGCAAGTACCAGCATGGGAGACTGGCTGGGAATTCCAAGTTCCGTTGACCTTTTTGAACCTGAAAATGTGTTAGTTTCTCTATGAGATAGTAAAAGAAGGTTCAAATTGAACAGCTGCTGTCAACGGCCATTCTAAGCTGAATGTGCCTGCTCTCGTCAGATCGCAGCAGCAATGCAGCTTAAGGCTTGGCAAGTACCAGCATGGGAGACTGCCTTGGAATCCCAAGTTCTGGTGACCTTTTTGAACCTGAAAATTGTGTTAGTTTCTATATGAGATAGTAGAAGAAGGTTCAAATTGAACAACTGCTGTCAACGGCCATTCTAAGCTGAATGTGTGTGCTCTTGTCAGATCGCAGCAGCGATGCAGCTTAAGGCTTGGCAAGTACCAGCATGGGAGACTGGCTGGGAATCCCAAGTTCTGTTGACCTTTTTGAACCTGAAAATTGTGTTAGTTTCTCTATGAGATAGTAAAAGAAGGTTCAAATTGAACAGCTGCTGTCAACGGCAATTCTAAGCTGAATGTGCCTGCTCTCGTCAGATCGCAGCAGCAATGCAGCTTAAGGCTTGGCAAGTACCAGCATGGGAGACTGGCTTGGAATCCCAAGTTCCGTTGACCTCTTTGAACCTGAGAATTGTGTTAGTTTCTCTATGAGATAGCAAAAGAAGGTTCAAATTGAACAGCTGTTGTCAACGGCCATTCTAAGCTGAATGTGCCTGCTCTTGTCAGATCGCAGCAGCAATGCAGCTTAAGGCTTGGCAAGTACCAGCATGGGGGACTGGCTGGGAATCCCAAGTTCTGTTGACCTTTTTGAACCTGAAAATTGTGTTAGTTTCTCTATGAGATAGTAAAAGAAGGTTCAAATTGAACAGCTGCTGTCAACGGCCATTCTAAGCTGAATGTGCCTGCTCTCGTCAGATCGCAGCAGCAATGCAGCTTAAGGCTTGGCAAGTACCAGCATGGGAGACTGGCTGGGAATTCCAAGTTCCGTTGACCTTTTTGAACCTGAAAATGTGTTAGTTTCTCTATGAGATAGTAAAAGAAGGTTCAAATTGAACAGCTGCTGTCAACGGCCATTCTAAGCTGAATGTGCCTGCTCTCGTCAGATCGCAGCAGCAATGCAGCTTAAGGCTTGGCAAGTACCAGCATGGGAGACTGGCTGGGAATCCCAAGTTCTGTTGACCTTTTTGAACCTGAAAATTGTGTTAGTTTCTCTATGAGATAGCAAAAGAAGGTTCAAATTGAACAGCTGCTGTCAACGGCCATTCTAAGCTGAATGTGCCTGCTCTTGTCAGATCGCAGCAGCAATGCAGCTTAAGGCTTGGCAAGTACCAGCATGGGAGACTGGCTGGGAATCCCAAGTTCTGTTGACCTTTTTGAACCTGAAAATTGTGTTAGTTTCTCTATGAGATAGTAAAAGAAGGTTCAAATTGAACAGCTGCTGTCAACGGCCATTCTAAGCTGAATGTGCCTGCTCTTGTCAGATCGCAGCAGCAATGCAGCTTAAGGCTTGGCAAGTACCAGCATGGGAGACTGGCTTGGAATCCCAAGTTCTGGTGACCTTTTTGAACCTGAAAATTGTGTTAGTTTCTATATGAGATAGTAGAAGAAGGTTCAAATTGAACAACTGCTGTCAACGGCCATTCTAAGCTGAATGTGTGTGCTCTTGTCAGATCGCAGCAGCGATGCAGCTTAAGGCTTGGCAAGTACCAGCATGGGAGACTGGCTGGGAATCCCAAGTTCTGTTGACCTTTTTGAACCTGAAAATTGTGTTAGTTTCTCTATGAGATAGTAAAAGAAGGTTCAAATTGAACAGCTGCTGTCAACGGCCATTCTAAGCTGAATGTGCCTGCTCTCGTCAGATCGCAGCAGCAATGCAGCTTAAGGCTTGGCAAGTACCAGCATGGGAGACTGGCTGGGAATTCCAAGTTCCGTTGACCTTTTTGAACCTGAAAATGTGTTAGTTTCTCTATGAGATAGTAAAAGAAGGTTCAAATTGAACAGCTGCTGTCAACGGCCATTCTAAGCTGAATGTGCCTGCTCTCGTCAGATCGCAGCAGCAATGCAGCTTAAGGCTTGGCAAGTACCAGCATGGGAGACTGGCTGGGAATTCCAAGTTCCGTTGACCTTTTTGAACCTGAAAATGTGTTAGTTTCTCTATGAGATAGTAAAAGAAGGTTCAAATTGAACAGCTGCTGTCAACGGCCATTCTAAGCTGAATGTGCCTGCTCTCATCAGTTTGCAGCAGCAATGCAGCTTAAGGCTTGGCAAGTACCAGCATGGGAGACTGGCTGGGAATCCCAAGTTCCGTTGACCTTTTTGAACCTGAAAATTGTGTTAGTTTCTCTATGAGATAGCAAAAGAAGGTTCAAATTGAACAGCTGCTGTCAACGGCCATTCTAAGCTGAATGTGCCTGCTCTCGTCAGATCGCAGCAGCAATGCAGCGTATGGCTTGGCAAGTACCAGCATGGGAGACTGGCTGGGAATTCCAAGTTCCGTTGACCTTTTTGAACCTGAAAATGTGTTAGTTTCTCTATGAGATAGTAAAAGAAGGTTCAAATTGAACAGCTGCTGTCAACGGCCATTCTAAGCTGAATGTGCCTGCTCTCGTCAGATCGCAGCAGCAATGCAGTGTAAGGCTTGGCAAGTACCAGCATGGGAGACTGGCTGGGAATTCCAAAATCCGTTGACCTTTTTGAACCTGAAAATGTGTTAGTTTCTCTATGAGATAGTAAAAGAAGGTTCAAATTGAACAGCTGCTGTCAACGGCCATTCTAAGCTGAATGTGCCTGCTCTCGTCAGATCGCAGCAGCAATGCAGCTTAAAGCTTGGCAAGTACCAGCATGGGAGACTGCCTTGGAATCCCAAGTTCTGGTGACCTTTTTGAACCTGAAAATTGTGTTAGTTTCTATATGAGATAGTAGAAGAAGGTTCAAATTGAACAACTGCTGTCAACGGCAATTCTAAGCTGAATGTGCCTGCTCTCGTCAGATCGCAGCAGCAATGCAGCTTAAGGCTTGGCAAGTACCAGCATGGGAGACTGGCTGGGAATCCCAAGTTCCGTTGACCTCTTTGAACCTGAGAATTGTGTTAGTTTCTCTATGAGATAGCAAAAGAAGGTTCAAATTGAACAGCTGCTGTCAACGGCCATTCTAAGCTGAATGTGCCTGCTCTCGTCAGATCGCAGCAGCAATGCAGCTTAAGGCTTGGCAAGTACCAGCATGGGGGACTGGCTGGGAATCCCAAGTTCTGTTGACCTTTTTGAACCTGAAAATTGTGTTAGTTTCTCTATGAGATAGTAAAAGAAGGTTCAAATTGAACAGCTGCTGTCAACGGCCATTCTAAGCTGAATGTGCCTGCTCTCGTCAGATCGCAGCAGCAATGCAGCTTAAGGCTTGGCAAGTACCAGCATGGGAGACTGGCTGGGAATCCCAAGTTCCGTTGACCTTTTTGAACCTGAAAATTGTGTTAGTTTCTCTATGAGATAGCAAAAGAAGGTTCAAATTGAACAGCTGCTGTCAACGGCCATTCTAAGCTGAATGTGCCTGCTCTTGTCAGATCGCAGCAGCAATGCAGCTTAAGGCTTGGCAAGTACCAGCATGGGAGACTGGCTGGGAATCCCAAGTTCTGTTGACCTTTTTGAACCTGAAAATTGTGTTAGTTTCTCTATGAGATAGTAAAAGAAGGTTCAAATTGAACAGCTGCTGTCAACGGCCATTCTAAGCTGAATGTGCCTGCTCTCGTCAGATCGCAGCAGCAATGCAGCTTAAGGCTTGGCAAGTACCAGCATGGGAGACTGGCTTGGAATCCCAAGTTCTGGTGACCTTTTTGAACCTGAAAATTGTGTTAGTTTCTATATGAGATAGTAGAAGAAGGTTCAAATTGAACAACTGCTGTCAACGGCCATTCCAAGCTGAATGTGCCTGCTCTTGTCAGATCGCAGCAGCAATGCAGCTTAAGGCTTGGCAAGTACCAGCATGGGAGACTGGCTTGGAATCCCAAGTTCTGGTGACCTTTTTGAACCTGAAAATTGTGTTAGTTTCTATATGAGATAGTAGAAGAAGGTTCAAATTGAACAACTGCTGTCAATGGCCATTCTAAGCTGAATGTGCCTGCTCTTGTCAGATCGCAGCAGCAATGCAGCTTAAGGCTTGGCAAGTACCAGCATGGGAGATGGGCTGGGAATCCCAAGTTCTGTTGACCTTTTTGAACCTGAAAATTGTGTTAGTTTCTCTATGAGATAGTAAAAGAAGGTTCAAATTGAACAGCTGCTGTCAACGACCATTCTAAGCTGAATGTGCCTGCTCTTGTCAGATCGCAGCAGCAATGCAGCTTAAGGCTTGGCAAGTACCAGCATGGGAGACTGGCTTGGAATCCCAAGTACTGGTGACCTTTTTGAACCTGAAAATTGTGTTAGTTTCTATATGAGATAGTAGAAGAAGGTTCAAATTGAACAACTGCTGTCAACGGCCATTCTAAGCTGAATGTGTGTGCTCTCGTCAGATCGCAGCAGCAATGCAGCTTAAGGCTTGGCAAGTACCAGCATGGGAGACTGGCTGGGAATCCCAAGTTCTGTTGACCTTTTTGAACTTGAAAATTGTTTTAGTTTCTCTATGAGATAGTAAAAGAAGGTTCAATTTGAAATGCTGCTGTCAACGGCCATTCTAAGCTGAATGTGCCTGCTCTCGTCAGATCGCAGCAGCAATGCAGCTTAAGGCTTGGCAAGTACCAGCATGGGAGACTGGCTGGGAATCCCAAGTTCCGTTGACCTTTTTGAACCTGAAAATTGTGTTAGTTTCTCTATGAGATAGTAAAAGAAGGTGCAAATTGAACAGCTGCTGTCAACGGCCATTCTAAGCTGAATGTGCCTGCTCTCGTCAGATCGCAGCAGCAATGCAGCGTAAGGCTTGGCAAGTACCAGCATGGGAGACTGGCTGGGAATTCCAAGTTCCGTTGACCTTTTTGAACCTGAAAATGTGTTAGTTTCTCTATGAGATAGTAAAAGAAGGTTCAAATTGAACAGCTGCTGTCAACGGCCATTCTAAGCTGAATGTGCCTGCTCTCGTCAGATCGCAGCAGCAATGCAGCTTAAGGCTTGGCAAGTACCAGCATGGGAGACTGGCTGGGAATCCCAAGTTCCGTTGACCTTTTTGAACCTGAAAATTGTGTTAGTTTCTCTATGAGATAGCAAAAGAAGGTTCAAATTGAGCAGCTGCTTTCAACGGCCATTCTAAGCTGAATGTGCCTGCTCTCGTCAGATCGCAGCAGCAATGCAGCTTAAGGCTTGGCAAGTACCAGCATGGGAGACTGGCTGGGAATCCCAAGTTCTGTTGACCTTTTTGAACCTGAAAATTGTGTTAGTTTCTCCATGAGATAGTAAAAGAAGGTTCAAATTGAACAGCTGCTGTCAACGGCCATTCTAAGCTGAATGTGCGTGCTCTTGTCAGATCGCAGCAGCGATGCAGCTTAAGGCTTGGCAAGTACCAGCATGGAAGACTGGCTGGGAATCCCAAGTTCTGTTGACCTTTTTGAACTTGAAAATTGTTTTAGTTTCTCTATGAAATAGTAAAAGAAGGTTCAATTTGAAATGCTGCTGTCAACGGCCATTCTAAGCTGAATGTGCCTGCTCTCGTCAGATCGCAGCAGCAATGCAGCTTAAGGCTTGGCAAGTACCAGCATGGGAGACTGGCTGGGAATCCCAAGTTCTGTTGACCTTTTTGAACCTGAAAATTGTGTTAGTTTCTCTTTGAGATAGCAAAAGAAGGTTCAAATTGAACAGCTGCTGTCAACGGCCATTCTAAGCTGAATGTGCCTGCTCTCGTCAGATCGCAGCAGCAATGCAGCTTAAGGCTTGGCAAGTACCAGCATGGGAGACTGGCTGGGAATCCCAAGTTCCGTTGACCTTTTTGAACCTTAAAATTGTGTTAGTTTCTCTATGAGATAGCAAAAGAAGGTTCAAATTGAACAGCTGCTGTCAACGTCCATTCTAAGCTGAATGTGCCTGCTCTCGTCAGATAGCAGCAGCAATGCAGCTTAAGGCTTGGTAAGTACCAGCATGGGAGACTGGCTGGGAATCCCAAGTTCTGTTGACCTTTTTGAACCTGAAAATTGTGTTAGTTTCTCCATGAGATAGTAAAAGAAGGTTCAAATTGAACAGCTGCTGTCAACGGCCATTCTAAGCTGAATGTGCGTGCTCTTGTCAGATCGCAGCAGCGATGCAGCTTAAGGCTTGGCAAGTACCAGCATGGGAGACTGGCTGGGAATCCCAAGTTCTGTTGACCTTTTTGAACTTGAAAATTGTTTTAGTTTCTCTATGAGATAGTAAAAGAAGGTTCAATTTGAAATGCTGCTTTCAACGGCCATTCTAAGCTGAATGTGCCTGCTCTCGTCAGATCGCAGCAGCAATGCAGCTTAAGGCTTGGCAAGTACCAGCATGGGAGACTGGCTGGGAATCCCAAGTTCCGTTGACCTTTTTGAACCTGAAAATTGTGTTAGTTTCTCTATGAGATAGTAAAAGAAGGTGCAAATTGAACAGCTGCTGTCAACGGCCATTCTAAGCTGAATGTGCCTGCTCTCGTCAGATCGCAGCAGCAATGCAGCGTAAGGCTTGGCAAGTACCAGCATGGGAGACTGGCTGGGAATTCCAAGTTCCGTTGACCTTTTTGAACCTGAAAATGTGTTAGTTTCTCTATGAGATAGTAAAAGAAGGTTCAAATTGAACAGCTGCTGTCAACGGCCATTCTAAGCTGAATGTGCCTGCTCTCGTCAGATCGCAGCAGCAATGCAGCTTAAGGCTTGGCAAGTACCAGCATGGGAGACTGGCTGGGAATCCCAAGTTCCGTTGACCTTTTTGAACCTGAAAATTGTGTTAGTTTCTCTATGAGATAGCAAAAGAAGGTTCAAATTGAACAGCTGCTTTCAACGGCCATTCTAAGCTGAATGTGCCTGCTCTCGTCAGATCGCAGCAGCAATGCAGCTTAAGGCTTGGCAAGTACCAGCATGGGAGACTGGCTGGGAATCCCAAGTTCTGTTGACCTTTTTGAACCTGAAAATTGTGTTAGTTTCTCCATGAGATAGTAAAAGAAGGTTCAAATTGAACAGCTGCTGTCAACGGCCATTCTAAGCTGAATGTGCGTGCTCTTGTCAGATCGCAGCAGCGATGCAGCTTAAGGCTTGGCAAGTACCAGCATGGGAGACTGGCTGGGAATCCCAAGTTCTGTTGACCTTTTTGAACTTGAAAATTGTTTTAGTTTCTCTATGAGATAGTAAAAGAAGGTTCAATTTGAAATGCTGCTGTCAACGGCCATTCTAAGCTGAATGTGCCTGCTCTCGTCAGATCGCAGCAGCAATGCAGCTTAAGGCTTGGCAAGTACCAGCATGGGAGACTGGCTGGGAATCCCAAGTTCCGTTGACCTTTTTGAACCTGAAAATTGTGTTAGTTTCTCTATGAGATAGCAAAAGAAGGTTCAAATTGAACAGCTGCTGTCAACGGCCATTCTAAGCTGAATGTGCCTGCTCTCGTCAGATCGCAGCAGCAATGCAGCGTAAGGCTTGGCAAGTACCAGCATGGGAGACTGGCTGGGAATTCCAAGTTCCGTTGACCTTTTTGAACCTAAAAATGTGTTAGTTTCTCTATGAGATAGTAAAAGAAGGTTCAAATTGAACAGCTGCTGTCAACGGCCATTCTAAGCTGAATGTGCCTGCTCTCGTCAGATCGCAGCAGCAATGCAGTGTAAGGCTTGGCAAGTACCATTATGGGAGACTGGCTGGGAATTCCAAGTTCCGTTGACCTTTTTGAACCTGAAAATGTGTTAGTTTCTCTATGAGATAGTAAAAGAAGGTTCAAATTGAACAGCTGCTGTCAACGGCCATTCTAAGCTGAATGTGCCTGCTCTCGTCAGATCGCAGCAGCAATGCAGCTTAAGGCTTGGCAAGTACCAGCATGGGAGACTGCCTTGGAATCCCAAGTTCTGGTGACCTTTTTGAACCTGAAAATTGTGTTAGTTTCTATATGAGATAGTAGAAGAAGGTTCAAATTGAACAACTGCTGTCGACGGCAATTCTAAGCTGAATGTGCCTGCTCTCGTCAGATCGCAGCAGCAATGCAGCTTAAGGCTTGGCAAGTACCAGCATGGGAGACTGGCTGGGAATCCCAAGTTCCGTTGACCTCTTTGAACCTGAGAATTGTGTTAGTTTCTCTATGAGATAGCAAAAGAAGGTTCAAATTGAACAGCTGCTGTCAACGGCCATTCTAAGCTGAATGTGCCTGCTCTCGTCAGATCGCAGCAGCAATGCAGCTTAAGGCTTGGCAAGTACCAGCATGGGAGACTGGCTGGGAATCCCAAGTTCTGTTGACCTTTTTGAACCTGAAAATTGTGTTAGTTTCTCTATGAGATAGTAAAAGAAGGTTCAAATTGAACAGCTGCTGTCAACGGCCATTCTAAGCTGAATGTGCCTGCTCTCGTCAGATCGCAGCAGCAATGCAGCTTAAGGCTTGGCAAGTACCAGCATGGGAGACTGGCTGGGAATCCCAAGTTCCGTTGACCTTTTTGAACCTGAAAATTGTGTTAGTTTCTCTATGAGATAGCAAAAGAAGGTTCAAATTGAACAGCTGCTGTCAACGGCCATTCTAAGCTGAATGTGCCTGCTCTTGTCAGATCGCAGCAGCAATGCAGCTTAAGGCTTGGCAAGTACCAGCATGGGAGACTGGCTGGGAATCCCAAGTTCTGTTGACCTTTTTGAACCTGAAAATTGTGTTAGTTTCTCTATGAGATAGTAAAAGAAGGTTCAAATTGAACAGCTGCTGTCAATGGCCATTCTAAGCTGAATGTGCCTGCTCTTGTCAGATCGCAGCAGCAATGCAGCTTAAAGCTTGGCAAGTACCAGCATGGGAGACTGGCTTGGAATCCCAAGTTCTGGTGACCTTTTTGAACCTGAAAATTGTGTTAGTTTCTATATGAGATAGTAGAAGAAGGTTCAAATTGAACAACTGCTGTCAACGGCCATTCTAAGCTGAATGTGTGTGCTCTTGTCAGATCGCAGCAGCGATGCAGCTTAAGGCTTGGCAAGTACCAGCATGGGAGACTGGCTGGGAATCCCAAGTTCTGTTGACCTTTTTGAACCTGAAAATTGTGTTAGTTTCTCTATGAGATAGTAAAAGAAGGTTCAAATTGAACAGCTGCTGTCAACGGCCATTCTAAGCTGAATGTGCCT